>NW_026138065.1:31480000-32760000 GCF_025592945.1 Manacus candei
TACTTATTCATTAGGGAAAAAAAAGTTGCACTATGTTTGAAATGTTCTTCAGATTTCTCTTAACTTCTACCTTTTAAAAACCTCCAACTGCAAGAGGTTGAGGGTAGTGACCTTCCACATTAGGAAGTAGTTGCGCTCACTACAGGCAAGAGCTCAAAGGAAAACCAGGAGCTGATTTGTTAAGTCATTGCACCCATCTCCTACAAATTTAACCCACCTATTTAGCAAAGATTTACTTTTTACATAGTTTATCTCTCTGGTTGTTGGCCATACAGATGTCCCCAACCTCACATGGGCAAACCATTCAATACAGCTGCTCAATACCTTAAGTGTATAATCCATAGCACTGATGCTGGAGCTTGAGCTACATGACAGACAGACCTGGTCTTTGCAATCCACAAGCCTTATCCCACTTCACTTCTGGAGGACATAGCTAGTAATAATCCTAAGACAGCCTGTTTCCCATCCAGCATATAAGAAAGTTTTTCTCTTAATTGGGAAGAAAACCTCAAAAAGTACAAATTGGTATAGAGGATTAAAAATACGCTTTCATAATGTCAAAGATATAATGCCATGTATTTCCTAGATTCCACACACATACATTGTTTATAGAAACACAGAATTATAGAATGGTTTGGGTTGGAAGGGACCTCAAAAACCATCTAGTTCCAAGCCCCTGCCATGGGCAGGGACACCTTCCACTAGACCAGTTTACTCAAGTGGGGCTTTTGGGGACCATGAGACCCACAGGTACAACTAGCTTGATTTTCTGAGAGGCCCCACTCATGGCTTGGCCACCTAAACCTCTCCTTGTGGCACTAACTGAGGCTGACAGCCAGAAATCCCACCTCCCAGCCTGCCAAACCCAAGCAGGGACATCACACCCAACACAACCGAAACCAAGAGGGTCAGAATAAATGATACACGCAGAGACTTCAAAATGTTGAAAAATAGATGCTTTTTACTGCCAACAACTCTTCCTCAATCTGCTTTGTGCGACTTCGAATTCAAAGGTGAGTTATTTTTAATAGAACAACAACAAAGGCACAAAGATCTGGTTCAGATGGAAAAAAAGGTGCTCCAAGTCTAGAGAAATAAGGTCGTTGAAATGACAGGCAGGCGATAACTCCGCCTGCAACTAAGCAGAACAGCGAGGGCGACTTGAGCACAGATGGAAACCTTTGCAGCGTTAGAGGAGGCAAGGCCCGGCGAACTAAAAAGCAGAAAAAATTCTGCATGGAAGTCTCAGCTCTGACCTGGATTCCCTTCCTAGCCCCAGAAAAGTCATAAGCCTTCTATCTTTAGTTTCCACTTATTGCAAATGAGGGTAAGACTCTTCCCCGACTCTTCGCAGCCACACAGGAAAAATAAGATGTAAGCTGTCTTTATGCATTCAACACAGGACAGTTTCTGAGACAAACAGATAAAAGGAAATGAGAGTGGGTATCAATGTGAATACCACAGAGGATAGAAAGCTGGAAATAAACAGGACTTTTGCCACCGATTTTCACAAGGCCAGAATTTCCACTGAAGAGACCAGAGGCACAACTAACACTGCACACTGCCAAAGGTCATCAAACCAACATCCACCAAACAACACTGGCGCTCACCATTAGCTCTGCTATCGCGGCTCAGTGCTCACCCTACCCAGGTATGTGCAGCACAACGCTGGTCGTGTTCCCACACAGGTATCCCTAACGCAGCAGAGCCTTCTGATCCCCTCCATACCCACAGGACACAAAGGAGAATAGGGCACAGCAGGGACAGGAGAGGAAAGGGCCTGAGAGTCTTAAACAGGATGAATGGAAAACACAAGTGCAAAAGGACAGGGTGATAGTGCTTTCCAAAGGAAAAAGAATAATTAGAAGCAGCAAGCATAAACCACAAAAAATAAAGGAGAATGAAATGGAGATCATCAGACTGGGTGGGACATAAAGACAAAGAGGAAGGAGAAAAACCACAACTCTTCTCTTCCAGAAGGCACCAAAGCCCTGTCAACTCTGCAGGGGCAAGACTTTAAAAAACCCCATTTGAGCGTGTTTGTGCGCACACAGGGTTGCACGTGTTCACAGCTATGCACAGCCCCCCTCGCCTGGGCTGCATTTTGTCAGAAGCACAGCTCCACCACCTTCTGCCCATACTGAAATCAAACCTGCTGCACTTGAGGAATCATCTCCAAAGTCCTCTTATGGGGTACAGCGTGGGTAGATGGATTTTTCTTTGAGATAGGACTCCAGAGCACCCCAAAACCACCTCTGGCAATAACAAAAGTAAATTTATTTTGGACAGTTAGACCTCAGGTTTTGCTTCTTGCATTGGAGGTTGCTGCACATGGTAGCCGTGATGGACACCCTTGAAGACTGAGCAGCTACAGCCGCAATCACACTGTGCCTTAAAATTTGACTGACCTTACTCCATTCCTCTTTTTTTTTTTTTCCTTAATCTCAGCTGAACAGTAAACACTGCCTGCCCAGCCAGGTTAACTGAGCCAGCTGATGGTGATGCAGGGTTTTTGTCTCCCACACAACAAACATTGACTAGTACTTTCTATTTAGAGCAACCTCTAATTGTAAACCTGTCTCCTCCCTTTGATAAGAGACATATCATTAGATAGCATTAATCTCCAGCCCTTTCCCGACATAAGGAAACACAGCTTCATGGTCAGAGTAGATAAAAATCCTGGCTCCATATAGATTTTTTTTTTAAGTTTAATATCATGCAGAAACATGCACAATATCAGCTCCAAACAACACCGCTACTTCCCAAAGGCCGAGGTGTGTTAGTCCTCCTTGGCTCCTACTGAATTTAATAGGACTCGAGCATTTTCCACATCTTTCTAGAGCAGGAAAAAAGGTCTTCAGAGACAAATAAGAGTTTCCTGTTCAATATTTCATGTAATGATTTCCTCCAAAGGTGTAAACAGGAAAAATGCCTTGCCACTTAGCCCGAAAATGAGAGTCTGCCATCCCTTCCTTTTATTGTGTTCATGTGTTAAAAGTCATTTAGAAGGGGATCTGCCAGATGCTCAGGTACGAATGAGACAGCACAGGCTGTCAGACCGGTGGCTGAGGTCCTGAAACTGACCTGCCCCGGCAGACTTGGGTGAGAGGGAGACCTCAACCTCTCCCACCCCGTCCCTTCTCTCTCACCAGGGTCCCGGGAGGAAGCCTCAGCAGGAGTCTGTGCTGTGGAGAGATGTGCACTTCACCCTGAATTATCCAGGCTCAGACAAACAGCAAAAGGTTTATTTACAGCAAAACCCACATCTCTAAGCATCCCCCTGACAGATTTTTAGGGGTGATACCTTTCGGGAAAGACAAACGTTAACCCGCTGCAAATATTTTTATGAGCGCTTAAATGCAGGCTCTGACTTCCAGCATCCCATCGGCCCAACCAGGGCTTCTCAGGGATGGAAGGCACGAGCACAGCCCTCGCTCTGCAACAGCCACACTTCATTCCAGCTCCATCGCAAGCAAAAAAACCCCGAGCGTGTGTCACAACTATCAAATGGTCTTTTTAGCTAACTGACAACAGACGCCATTCGGAGTCAGCATATTTTGATTACGGCACATTGTTCACAGGATTCAAGAGCCCGCTCGCCTTGCATTGTTGTTCAACACCAAAATTAAATGGCAGTATAATTAGCTTCGCTCCAGCTACACCTTTCTGTCTGGATGGATGTGATACCTGCAAAAGCCTGCGCTGGGTATAAAATGTGTTCCTGATTATAAAACGTTTGCTTAATCTTGAGGGCACCGCCTTGTTTTTTAAGGCCCTCTGCAAGTCACGCACTCCAGTACGTGCTGCCCGTTATCTCCAGAAGGCTTAAAACTGGAATCCCCGTGATTCACATTTTCCAACACTCATGGCCAAACCCTTCTGCAGATCAGTTCCTCCACTTTCTACCATTTCACAACAAGCCGATTCTGCAGCGAGGCAGAAGTGGCCACACGGCTTGGCTCTGCAAGCCACACGTTGGCGAGTCAGTGGCCACAACACACACCAAGCCCAGGCTGCAGGAGCCGGAGGATGGGGAGCTCCAGGGCTGGTTTGCCAGGCTGAGGTGGCCGTGGCTCCCCGACGCCTCCACCCGCTCATTGAGGGGTGACTTGGAAGCATGGCTAGCTGCCAGCGTCACCCAAAAAAGCCAGGCTGAGAGGTCTGTGTGGCCTCATTGCACCTCCCTCGGAGGTTTTGGAGTACCCAATGGCACTTGTACCAGTGTAGAGTTCATGGCATGGCCTCACATGGGCCCACGCCTCGGGACAGGCAGACCTCTGGATGGACAGACTAGCCACCACCTCACAAATGTTTTCAGTCAATCCCACAGCTCTGCTCCTTCTGCAGAAGTTACTGGCAGCACTGCTACCTCCCCATCCAGTGTTTCAGTTTATCCCCTCCCTGCTTTAAATACTGTTTAAAAAATGGTAATTAAGTGGAAAATAGCAAAAGGGGCCAAAACCAAAGCATAAAGCCACCAAAAGCAACGTTTACCATCAGCCTTTCGATTCAGCGTAGTGCTTCCCCGTGACACCAAACAGAAATTATTTGCTTTCTTTGCAATATTTTCTTCAAATTATCCACAGAGTGAAATAATTAACACAACATATCACTTCTTATTCTTATATATCTCCTATATATACAACTTACTATCACTATATGACATATAAATTAAGATATCAACCCTACCTGACGATAAGGAAAAAGGAGAAGCAGAAAATCTCGGCTGACAAGTACCTAATCGTCTCACTCCAAAACCTCAGCGACAGACCTGGGAAGAGCATCTGCATCTCCCCTTCTGCCTCATGCTGTCAGCAGAGCAGTATTTCCCACCCCTGCCCCTCCAGCATCACTGTAGCACTTCTCACCCAGAGGATCTCTCAAGCACTTGTCACTGAGGACCAAACCCCGGCTCGACACACACATGTGCATTTAAGAACAAAATTAATCCTCTCTGCACATACTAGTCATGTGCATACCCTTACTCTGGCTTTAAGGAAAAACAGTAACAGAAGAGAGATCCCTCACAGGAATGAATGTAGCAAGACACGTCTGTACACACCATGTTTTTTCTACACAGCCATGCCACAAAGCACTGCCAAGGGCCTCACAGACACGGGAAAAGCACAATGACACTCCCCTAGTAGGTGGAAGGCACGCCAGTAAAACTGGTTTGCACAACACAACAGGGAGGAGGGCCGGGAGCCTCCAGGGGTAACACAGCTGCAAAATCCCCCGGGCAGAGAGGGGCAAAGGAGGGAATGGCTCGAGCACAGTGCCCACACTACCACCGGTGTACATGAGCATCTTTTCCCAAGCATCCGTACAAACACAGGGCCCCTTTTCCTGAGTATCCCCACGAACACTGGGAAATGATGGGAAGCTGTCTGCCACTGACTCGCACATGTGCTTGAAAGGCTCCTTTCCCTGTCACCATCACCCTCCCGTCACGGTGATGCCCAGCGGTGTCACTCAGCTGTGAAGCCCCTTTTCGTGTCAAGTGCTGCCCAAAAAGCCTGTGCAAAGGGGAGAGCAAAGCTGTGACTTCAAATGACCTTGTGGTGGCACGGCCATACCCACCACCGAAACAGCAGCGACGCTACTCCCCTGTAACACTGCACAACAGTACACAAGGGAAACTTTATAAATTACAGGCCACAGGGACACTCCCCTCATCAAAAAATTTGGCCAACTCTAGCCACGCAAGGCACCTCCGCGGTGCATGAGTGAGTGGAGGAGCTCGGGGGCCAAGGCCACTGTAGCACAGCACGCCCCTATGCCTGTACCCCAAGGAGAGCGGTCCTCTGCACTGGCTCAAGCCTAAAACCAAAGTGCCACCTACTGAGTCCACAGTATTTGTGTGCTCCCAGGGTTTCTAGCAAGGGGTTGGCCGTGGATTAGCTCACAGGATTAATCCAAATATCGGCAAGCAGTCACTAAGCACTCGAGAGTTCACGCCTCGGGTTGCTGTTGAGCATCAGCAAGCAGGTGATATCCCACCTGAGACCAGGGACATCTCTGCACACCCCTCCCCAACACAATACGGAGCACCAGTCAAGCCAGGGGTCAAGACTACTGTATCCACAGATAAAACACAGCTTGCACCGACAGAGCTTGAGCTGGCTCAGTGCAGGGTAAAACAACGATGAGACTCCTTGTGTGCCAAGCTTCAGACTTTTGGATCTACCATTTCTATTTGCACAGAGAGTTGTAGCCCTGCACCCCGGCAAACTGGTCAGACAAAGCCATAGGGTTCTTAATCTGCTCTTACTCCCTCCTCCTGAGAGCTGTGCGGACTTAAATGGAGCTATTTAAAGCCAGCGTTAAAAACACCAGTGATGATCCGACCTTCTCAGGAACAAAATCGGACCACAACCTAAAGGCCAAATGAATGAAAAGAAAATTACAAGGTAAAGTTTGCCTTCCCTGAACACGTGCCAGTTGCAAGAATCTTAGATTACACCAATGCAGCTTTCCAAAGTTTAAATACAATAATTTTCTGTATTAAGGGCCCAGTAACCCTAATGGAGGCATAATTAGGCATTGATGCCATGCCCATATGAGAGAAGCTTGAAAAACTTAAATAAACTGTGAATGGCAGGATTAATACTGGAGCTTTGCGTTTTGTACAGCTGTTTGAATACAGTACACTGCCTGTGATGGCATCAGCTGTTGCTTTACTCTTGTTCAGTATTTCTGAAGTCAAAACAGGCAGTCCTTTTAAGCAAATGAAGAATCACCCCTCTTATTGTTGGCCAGTTTACTTCAACAAAGAAGGTCTGGATGCGTATTTGCTTTATATTAAAAAAAAAAAAAGAAGAAAAAGAAAAGGCCAAGTTGCAAACAAAATTAGCTGGCCAAATTCGAAGTCTAGTGATATTAATAAGAGAATTTTAATTTACTGCAATAGATCTTCAGGATGGAGAAGTTTTGGAGATGATCTACCCAAGTGGGAATATCATATAGATGCCTGGAGAGTCCTTGAGAAAATAGCTCACCTCAGCCGTGATTGAGGAGGAAAGACAATACTTCAGTGAAACAGAATTCTGTATTTCTAGGAAAGGCTCCAATAGCAAATTGCTTACTAATGCAAGAAGTCTTGTAAATTCTATTCTGAATGGAAGGGGCAACGGCAAGTGTGTGACAAGGCACAGAGTTTGCACACATGGTTTAGCCAGTAAAAAGTAAATAAATAGGTTACTTATAAGCTCTAGAAGACACCTGAAAACACCTCTAACGAAAACTCAAGCTCAGTGAACTTCAATCAAGAATATGAAACAGCTTCCAAAACTATCCTACCAATATTTTTTTTTTCCACCAGATAAATTAGTTCTCCTACAGGCTAATATTCAATCTTGGCTTTCTGGTTGGAAATATCATCTGAAAAAAAGTTAATATAGATTTCCTCACTGTCTTTAAAAAATGACTTAGCAGCAGACATGGAAGAAACTATCTAAACAGGGAGCACGTCAGGACAGCAAACCACCATAGCAAAATAAAATACTCAGGTTATTGGGAGAAGGACTGACCCCAGGAGCAGCCTGATGCCAAATTCACCCGGGAAATCCAACGCCCAAACTACAGTCCCCCTCCAGATACCGGGTGCAGTCAGCTCCCCCCCGGCCGAATCCCTCTCCAAATCCCTGCCACCATAAAGACTTCCAATGTTTTTCCCAGGCAGCACTACAAACAATATCGCTCTTGAGCTGTAGGAGCAGAAGGAGCGAGAGGAGGGTGCGGAGCCCCGGTTGGGGCGATGACGAACGCCGGTGGTTAAGTGCTGCTGTGGAGATGAAATATGCCTAATGAAAAGCTTACCTAAAGCTCACAGGGAGCCAGGCCCGGTCAGCCCAACCTCTCCAGAGCACCGGGCACGAGGCCGCCAGGACGCCCGGGAAAGACGAATTAACTAAAAGTTAATGTGGATGTTCTCATTCAAAAGAAAAGTGGCCTACTCCAAAGGGGATTAGGCTAAAGTGAACTAAGGCCACTTTACTTCTGAATGAGAGCATCCACACAATAGTGCAATGCACTTTAACTAATGCACTTTAATTTTACACCCAATCAATTTGTCTTACCTCTCCTGAGTGTCCTTGTGTGGACAAACCCAGAGATTCATCGAGTTTTGAGGCCAGGCAGGGAACATTAGATAAACCCATCCCACTCCCTGTGCGCTATGGGCCATTGACTTTCACAGTTATCCCTTTATTGATCCCCAAAACTCATGGATGACTAACGTATAACCTCTGACAGGGGCAGGGGGGAAACATTTCTTCAATGGGGTGCCTGGTCTGGATTTGAAGATGCTTGCAAAATAAGAAGCTGCTTGCAAAATAAGAAGCCGCTCGCAAAACAAGAAGCCGCTATGACTTTCAGCAGCCAATCACACGGCCAACAAAAGAATGGCCAAATTTGGGCACAAATCCATTTCTTTCCGTCCTACCTTCCCCCACGCCCCGCACATTCACAAGAAAACGGCAGTCCCTGTATTATCACTCTTCAATCGCTTTTGTTTTTTAAATTGCAAACTCTGCTTATAGGACAAACTCAGATTTTTTTTAATTTTTTTTTTTTTAAAATTCACCTCACCGACATTTAAATTTTCAACGTTTGCCTGGACTTCTACCGACGAATCTCAAACCTCCGTTTCCAAAACGCAGTAACCCCCAGAAACCACTCACTGCCTGCACTGCCGCTTTCACACGCGCAACGACCCACATAAGTCCGAAACCTCCATGTCGCTCCTCACCTCTCGGACACGTACTCCAAAAATTAAATAAACGAACCCACGACAGCAGCAACCAGTGAGTTGAGCCTCGAGTTGAGCCTGCAGGGGTCATGGGGTCCCCCTGTGCCAGCAGCCCTCTCGCTAACAGAGACCAGGCCCCCATCATCGCTGCTGAGCTTTCCAGGGATCTCATCTAAATTAGAAAAAGGAGCCTCGAGGACACTGGCCTGAAGGGATTCTGCTCTCACCTATGCTCCAGGGCTGGGTTACATCTCTTTTTTTGCCTTTTAAAGGTAAGAAAACGGGAAAAGGCAACCACACTAAGCAGGCCAAAGAAGAGCTCAAGCAACCGCCGACAAGTTGTCTTTAAGACATGTTACAGAGTATCGGCGGTGGGTTATATACGGAGCCATTAATCAGGGACAGAAATACAGTCAAAGAAGTTCAAACACAAAATATGTGCTCTCTTAGAGCTACCCTCTCCAAATACTGCTGCCACTGCAGGAAAAAATACAAATATAACCACTAATTTCCAAATTTGCCATTAAGTCTGAGCAACAGAGCATCAGGAGCAGGAGGTAATACACCGAGGACATGAGGTGACACCGCAGCGCATGCCGGTCTCTCCTTCTCCTACACAGCCCCCATCAGAAGACAATTCCAGAAACCTTCAAAAATGTTCATGACCAGACAACAACCTTCCTCTTTATTTACTTAAACTTGTTTAGATTACACAAGATAGATCCTAACTCCACGCTCATGTGACCGAAAAACCTCAAACGCAGAAATGCATAACAAAACAAAAGAAAGATTGCCTAATTTAAAGAAGTTGCACTAGATTTTCACCGCTTTTTAAAGTGGTATTTATCAGCACGACCTACACTTACTCATCTTGATCTAGTACGATATAATCTGATTTTTTTAAGGTCTAACATTGCCCACGCGGGGCTGCAGTAACCCTTCCATGTGCAGAGCCCATTACGTTTATCGTTACCTGCGGACGAGCAGCCAGAGAAGACTCAAACCCTCAGCCATAAAGGTTAAACTTAAGGTACAACTCATTTTTTCACAACTTGCAAACCTCCAAGTTGCCCAAAAATAACAGCCTGCGGTCCCTAACACAAAGACGTGGCAAGCTCCAGCTTACAGGAAAGCCTTGGAATACATTCGCAAATGTTTAGGATGAATTCCGAGGTTACCTGGGATTTAAACTCAGGTCTGTCAGGTTTGATGCTGAAAAGAATTCCAAAAAAATCTGACAATTAAACTATTCTTTGCAACAAAATGTAACTTCAGTTTGGAAAACTTTACATGGAAGTTAGGCATGAGCATGCAACTTAAGGAAGGCAGCAAATCTTACACCCAGGTGTAAGGATGGCTGCTTTTGGGCTCATCAGTGATTAAAAAAATTAAAAAAAAAAACCCCAAAGATCTTGAATTGAAATAAAAAACTAAAGGAAATATATTCAATCTTATATCTATTTAACAATGTATTTACTCGATTAAAGAAATGGAGAGCAAAGAAAAGTTCATTTTGCTAATACAATTTCAGCCACAGTGTATCGGATGATAAAACGTCCAGAATAGAAATTAACATGTTCTATCTTTACAATAAATAGTCTGCCAAACTGGAGCATGGTAACACATTCTAAATATCACAGAAAAAAAATATAAATAAAAGTTACTAAAAACAAACAAACAAAAAAAGGATTCACTGGTTCAAGGTGACATAAAGTCAGAGGAAGAAAATTAAATTTTGAGTCTTTCGAAAATTATTTTATTAGCCCTCCTCAGAGTCCTACTTCACTGCAACTCTTTTATTACGCAGAAATGAATTCTACCTTGCATCCTCTGCACTGCATATATTATTTTGATGCCTGTTCCTCCAATACAGGAGTACATATCCTGAAGGCAGCAATATTCTTATTCCCCTCCTTAAAACTACACATGGCTTGAAAGTACCTGTGAAGAAGTACTTTCTCAGTAATTTTTTTCCCCAAGGCATTATTTTGTACTGGCTACAAGGCACAGCTCATATATTTGAGAATTTGGGAAAGTTAAGTCTAGTCGTAACTGGGCAATGCTCTGAACAACTCTACCACCTTTAGCTATGCTGTATATTGGATTCCAGTTTATGAGTCTTTCTTCGTAAAGAATATATTTTAAGTAATTTTTCCATTAAAAAAAAAAAAGCTGCTGTCGATCCGCATTTTGGTTAGAGCAACTCTGCAACAGCGCACATTAAAATGAAATCTACTGCAACATAAATAGAGGTGTTGCTTTATTATATACGTATATATATGTGATATATTATCGCCCAAGAAGGGCCATCTAAAACACCACAGTTGCAAACATTTAAGACTGTAACAAAAATGACTGAGACTCTAGTATCAGTTTACTATCCTTCAACAATTTCCCTGACAGTGGAGTCAAATAATGTTGAATTATGGACCTTCTTGCAGGAAGTCTTATTTCATGTTCATTTTTTGATCATTTCCCTCCTAGTCCCTATAGGAATTTGGCTCTTTGCCGATTTGCCTTTAAAAGTTTCTGCATCTCTAACTGGCTTGTGCATTATTAAACTGTAGTTTTTGTCAAATAATGCTTCTATAGATGTGCTCAACAAGTTTATTTTCCATAAGAAAAACACTGTTTTTTCCCTATAAAATCTATCTCATGCTGCTACTGTACTTTATTTGCATTTGGCGGGTACTTTGTACCACGTTTTCCTAAAAGGACTTTCTAAAGGCTTTCTGTAGACACAATCTCGTAGGGGAATTTTATAGTTCAGACTAGAGCACCTGGGTGCCAGGGTGATGTGGCTTCAAGAAAACAGACCCACGGTGACAGTTTAGGATTACCTAAGAAACTGAACTTTTGCTGTCAGACTACAGTCAGTCTCTGGGCTTTTTTTTTTTTTTTTAAATCAGAGGGAGTTTTCCCAGACACATCACACAACAGCTGTGTTCTAAATCTTTCTGGGCTCCAACAAACATTTGAAAATTTAAACATGCAAATGTTTGAAAAGCTAATGATTAAAAAAGGTTTATTTTGAAACTTTTGAGGATGGCTACAATTCTTCAGCTACGGTTTTTAAAGTCCCGGGCTCTGGTTGATCTCGAGTTCAATTATCCCCAGCAAAAAAAGCCCAAACTCGTGCCTTGCACTTGTGGAGCCGTGGTGGTAAACACCAACTCTGCAGGTCCCACCCTGGCAGGCAGCGGGGTCGAGCCCGTGGGAGAAGGATGCTATTTTAGTGACCTAGTGCCACTGAGCTGGTTAAATCACTGAACAATGGTTAGTGTTATAGGGCTTTACTTTGCAAAATCTAGCACTAGTGTCATTGCTTTCCATTAACCGGGGGGACTTAAAGGCAATGGCATTGAGGGGCCTATAAGGAAAGAATAAATAAGGAGAAACCAATAAATTAAAAGCAAAAAAACACCCTGTTAACTGTAACCTTTACTACCACAATATACGAAAATGTAATTAAATCCATAATAAAAGCTTTTTTACATACTTACTCTTTTACTACTCTCCCAAGCAGAGCCGTGGGCAGGCGGGGGGCCCCTCGTTCCCACCGCCCCGTCCCTGCGCGCCCGCGCATCCCAGGGCCGCGCAGCCATAAACGCGCCCTGCGCAGCCACATCCTAATTAGCCGCCCCGGCGACCAGCACTCAACACCTTATTATTGAACCATTAGGGCCCAGATACTGCCGGCCGCGCCGGGGCCGGGCTTGGCACCGGCGTTTACCGGAGGGCGCGGGTGGCTGCGCATCCCCCCGCTAAACCACCCCCCCCGCGCAACCCCCGTGGGTTTGATCCACCACCTCATCGGCCGGGAGAGGGGAGGGGGTGGGGGGTGGGAAAGCGCATTTTTGCATCTTCTCCCTTCAGCGGGGAAAGCAAAGCCCCGCTCCCCACCCCGCCCGCACCCCCGGAGCTGCGCGTCCCGCTGCCCGGCGAGGAGCCGGAGCACCCCGGGGAGCGGCGGGGGCTGCGTTCGCACAAGCCGGGGGTGCCGGGGCTGAGCCCGCACAGCGGGAGAGGGGATGGCCCCGGGAGCGCAAGGTCCGCGGTCCCGGCGACTAAAAGGTGGTGGCGGGGGGGGGGTAGAGGCAAGGGGGTGTGTGGAGAAACACACCGACACCCCCGACAACCCCAAAACTATAGCTTCATTTCTTTAGCTTTCACTTTAATAAAATAATGATTCGTTGGGAAAATGGGGTATAAATCTTCATTTTGGAGGCAATTAAAGTGTTGATTTCATTCGTGCCCCTGAGCGATTCTTGTAATTTGCTCAAATAGCTTTATGTACCCAGCACTCCAGAGCTTTTAGAAACCCATTTTCTAGTTAGACTTGTTGGATTACAATTTTTATTCAACAGCAGCGAGCCGAGCTTCCCTCAGCTAGACCCTGGCTGGAGGGTTCCCCTTGCACTAAGGAGCTGCACGGGGCCGCCGGCCGCCCGGAGCATCCTCCCCGGCCCCGGGTACCGCCCTGCTGTGCCGCCCTCCTCCCGCCCCACCAAGCTTTCCCCCTTCGCAGCAAAATTGGGCGGAAAGAAAAAAAAACAAAAACACCAAAACAACCCACCTAGGCGCGTATAAACCCCTTTTTAAAAGTTCATGCCTTCCTTCAAGCCTGCCTCCCCCCTGTCACGACACTACCCCGATAGCCTTTGGCAGACAGGAGAAAATATTTCAGATACTGCCCACGCTGCGATGCAACGCACCTCCATGTCGGCGATCTATAAAATAACTCCCAGCTGACAGTGCCGGTGATAACGGCAAAGCGGCTGAGGTAACTCCTGTCTGCTTGGCTGCGCCTTGCTCGAACAAAAGGAAACCTCCAGAGTCAGGAGCAGATCGCTCCTAAGACTCTATTTGCGTAGCTGATCATAAAGAAGAAATAACTTGGGGGTTTTAACCGCGGATTTGTTTTTCTGTGTGTGCTCGAGGTCCCCTCTCTCACAGGCAAAGCGCTGCTACCCCTCAGTTCAGAGAAAACAAACGGACCGCGAAAACCCCACCGTTTCACCCAACTCGAATAAAAGCCAAATCTCAGTCACTTCCATCACTCAGGAGCCTAATTTAGATCTGGGCACCTCCTGCATTAGCCCCAAACGCTCCCATGAAAAGGCAAGGATCCCAGCCGGCGGAAGGGACAGACGAGGAGGAGGGAGGGGAGAGGGGACAGCCAGCTCTCCTCACTCAGCTCACTCGCATTTCCCACCCAGCTGCAGCCGGCATTAAAGGTCTGAACCATCCCAAACAAAACCTGGACACCGTCACAGCCACGCGAGGCTTTGCTGGCTTGGCTTTGGCTTTGACTATATTTATTTTTTAGAGAGAGGGCATGAAAACTTGCAAGATCAAGGAAAAAGAATTTAAAACCTGAATCCCATTTTATTTTCTCCCCTTTTTTTTTCCCCCCCCTATTAAGTAAAATAAAATGGGCGCATTTGCAGCAGGCAGGCGTGCACAAAGCAATGTTCACTCAAGTCTAAAAGCGTTCGGCCAAGGAAAACTGACAAGACGGACTAATGAACCGTAGAGACGGGAAGAAAATAGCCAGTATTTGCTAGATTTCAAACCCTCTCTGTCTTCCCCGGACCACCTATCTCGGATTTTATTATCATTTTGGTCAACGACTCCAGCCCTTCCTTCCCTAAGCTACCAAGAAGCCAGCGATCCACAGACACCACTTCCATTATTGGAAAGGGTAAATAAAATAAAGACAAAAATTAAAAGCGACAAGAAACAGGTCGAGTTTGCAGGCGACGCTTTTACAAGCTCATCTCGCCAGGTCGAATCCGGGAGCAAGCCTTAATGAAGCAATAATAGCCACATTATTCAAAAATTTTCATTTCGATGGAAATTTATCTAAAAGGGACTTAATCATATGCAAATAATAAAAGGAGGCGTAGTGACCCGGCGAGCGATCTGCATACAAATTTTAGCGTGTGTGCGGCGTTGGCGAGATCATACCTGATCCGTTAGATTCGCTGATCTTGTTATGTCTTCACTGTCCGATTTTGATCCGCCCTCTCTATCGTCTATGACCAAATCGATAGGCATTTTTCCTTTCAAACAGCTAATATACCGGTGGCAGAAATTGTCACATAATTCGTGTACCTACATTATGACAGAGGTTAAAAAAAAAAAAAAAAAAAAAAAAAAAAAGGAAAAGAAAGAAGGGGGGGGGGAAAAAAGGCAAGAAAATATAATCAGGAATACATAAGTAAAATTGACAAGTGCAACCAGTCTCCCCCCTTCACCCCTGTGACATCAAAAGTCCTAAATAGGGGAAACACACTGCAATTATCCCCCTGAGACCTCTAGACGCATCCAGAATTAGGAATAACTTTCTTTTCTCGCAAAATAGAGATATCCCAGAAAATTGACAGTGACAAGATGATTCACAGGCTACAACATATTCAACACCCGTGTTAAATTCATCTGCTCCCGGAGCTGTGGCCATTAGAGAGGTGACCTGCATGGGTGACATTTAAGGTAAACTATTTAATTTCATCCAGTTATTTCATCATAAACCCTTTCCAAAGGGGTATGAGGACAGAAAAAAGGATTTAAAAAAAAAAAAATCCCGATGCACTGGGCTGAAATACATTATAGGCATCCTAGCCCTGAAATCCCCAGTCGCTCTGATAGCCTCGTACCTGAGCCGCCTTTATTAATGGGAAGATTTGAACACATTTCGGTAGAGCGAGAACAACCTGCCAGTTATGGTTAGATAAAGTGACTGAGGCTCCTGAGAAACTTTTCAACTATTTAAAAACCTCTCAAAATGTTTATTTTTAGGAGAAAGGGAATTCTCTTGTAGGCCAGCTATCAATGACACGTAAAAAATCCTCAGGAAACCAAGAGCGCACTTCCAATTTAATGTGAGCTCGGATGACACCGCCTTCTTAGAAATTAGCATTCTCCCTCCTAAGATTTCTAAAACAGCCGACAAAAAAAATCCTGCAGTTAGGCTGCAATCTCTTTCTTCTGCTCGGAGGTGTACAATATTCCCAGGAACAAGAGACAGACAGAACTATCAACTCTGCTTTGTCTCTGCAAAATGTTACAGGACAATCCGCGCCCTGAGCCTGACCTGCAGATGGCTCTTAAAAAAAAAAAAAAAAAATAAAAAATTCCCCATTCCAACTAACTGCAACCGAAGCCCCTTCCTCACCATCACCAAGAAAAAACAATATATACATATTTTTTAATCACAATTTCAGGGGCTTGACTGAACTAACCATTTTGAGTCTCATCTGCGGCACCACAGAACTGCAACTATTTATACAAAGCCAGCAAAGTATTACAATGAACACAAGGCCTGGGCGTTCGAGAGCTCGGTTTTAGAGGCTGAAATTGTAATTAAACTGCGAAGAGAAATGGACGCCAAGATTGGTCTTGACACTAATTACCAGAAAGAAAGACATTTATGCAAATTTACCAGAAGCCTGAACTTCAGCAGTACTGAAACGGAGGAGGAAGAAAGGGGGGGAAGGAGAGAGAGAAAGAGAGAGACAAAAATTACCTTCTCTAATTCCAACAGATGAAACCTTAATACTTGTATGGCTTGAATCATCTGCAAAGATACAAACAACAAGAGTATTAATCTCATTCCTGGATTTGGAGATATTTCCCACAGCCGCCCCGGCCGCACTTTGTAGCTTGACTTTTCTCTAGTAGTAAATAAAAAGTTGTTTTGATTTATGGCAATAACACTAAAACTTAATAGCGGTGGCTTTGTGTGCTGTTTAACGAGAAGCGATCTAGAGTTAACAAAAAAAAAAAAAATCCCTATTGCAACGAAGCAACTGAATTATACGGATCATAAACATTTCTTTAAAAAAAAAAACCCCAACTCTCTAAACACCATCACTGGCTCCTCGCTTTGCGAAAGTGGGAGCGGGACTCCTACAGCAGAGGCAAAATATTTATCCTTAAGGAGGGAAGGAAAGAAAGAGAGAAAAGATCTCATTTTTGGTGAATTTGCCACCAGTGCATCTCCAGCCATAGCAATCCTCTAGGTTTCCCTTCCCATGGAGCTGCTAAAAGGTGTGTGGAGGGGGTGGCTACAGCGGGGATAAATCCACGCTCCTCTTGGGCAGGCAAGCTCACCATCAAGCCCGCCAGCTCCCCTTTGGATGGGGCTTTCCTTTATGTATATCCTTACGGGACTTTTTACTTGCAAGCAACTACCACACCGCATTTACCAGTAAATATAAAAATCACCATCATAATAATTGTAATTTTAAAAAAATCCACGTGAGAAATTTTCAATTTAGCACCACCAAACCACCTCTCCAGATGACACAGAAATTTAAAAAAAAAATAATAAATAAATGGGAAGGGAGGGTGGGGGTGGGGAGAGGAAGAAGTGTTAACTCTTACCAAGTTATCCAGTTCAGGATTAGAGGAAAAGAGGGGTTTCTCTGCTCGGATCTAAATATAAGAAAGGGGAGGAGAGGGGGAAAAAAATAATAATAAAAAAGATTTGAAATATGGAAGCAGAAAAAGCAGACGTTATTATTTCTTGCTTCATTACACTGTCGGGTCCATTATGTAACCTTCCGTGCAAAGCCCTGACTGCTGGATTTAGTACATCAGCCAAACACTTGAGCAAGTGAATCAAATATACCGAAAAATACCTACGGAGCTTCCCCGGCAGAGCCCGTCCCGGCTCCCGGGAGTCGCGCAGCGAAACTCCCGGCCAGGCACAGACCGCTCCACATTACCCAGTTTTTTAAGGGGCTGGTAAATGCCGAGATTTCCCGATTAGTTTTTTTGTGTGTTTTGCTTTGGTTGGGGTTTTGGAGTGGTTTTTGTTTTGGGGTTTTTTTTGCCTCTTGCAGTAAGAGAGGGGGGAGGGGGAAACGCGCATCTTTATCTCAACAGAGACTTGTTTTTCTCGTTACGGATTTTTTTCCCCTCTTTTTCCTTTTTTTTTTTTTTTTCTTTTACTGTTTCAACCCGGTTTTGCTGACCTGTTTGGCGAACACTGCTATGTCTTCATTGAAAGACTCAGAGGAGCAAACATCGCCTCCCGCTACCCCGGGCTCCCTGGGTGTGCATGTAGCTAATTCACATTTCTCAAAAATCAGTGCTAAAAGAGGGAACAGGGGGTGTCTGAAAGAAAATACAATAGTCACACACACAGAGGGGGGGAAAAATATCATAACGAAACAAAAAAAAAAAGCCAAACACAACAATAGTTAGTCCCGCAGCAGCGTGAGTGGGGAGGGGGGCACCCACAGAGGGGGCTCCGGCACCCCCCGCCGCCTCCCGCAGCGTCCCGGCCCCTTCCCGCAGCCGGCCGGCCGGCAGCCCGGCATCTCCCCGGCCTTTCGGCGCTGTCTGGCCGCAGATATTGTTAATACAACCTTAGGACAAGCCAAGAATAAAACCCAAGCCGGTTCCAGCAGCCATTTTGAATTAACTTTCCTTGTCTTTAGGAAAAAAATAAAAAAAAAAAATTAAAAAATTAAAATCCCCTGGACGTACACTTTCTTGCCTTTCAAGCTTTTAATTCCTGTTTTCTGCTGGAGGACTTGCTGGGAGCGAAAAGGGAAAGGAAAAGAAAAAAAAAAACCAAAACAGCAAACCAAGAGAAAAACAGAAAAAGAAACAATCCCCATCCAAATAAAAAAAAATAAATAAGAAAAAGCCCCTAAACCCACTCAACACAGCTCCGACCCACCGGCAGGCGCTGGCCTGCCCGGCTGCCTCCCCTGCTGCCTGCCCGGCCCTCCGCCCCCCCGGGGCTCCGCAGCCGCCGACCCGCGGGGGGAACCAGGTGCTCCTGGGCAATCCCAGCTTGGAAAGCCTTCCCGGGAGAAAGGCAGCGTGTGCATCTGGTTCCCTCGCCCGTTTAATAATTTAAATAAATAAATAAGCGTGGGCGCACACACACGTATATATGTATATTTATAACAGGGAGTTCATTTTTTTTTTCTCCCAGGGCTTCGTACTTTTTTTTTTTTTCTTCTGGGTACCGTTCACTGCCGAGTTTTAACCAACCCTTCAGATTTCTGATAACCCGATAAAGTAACCGAACGCCATGAATTTTATTTTCCTCCTCCTTCTCCTCACTGTCCTGAGAGCGATTTTTAGAGGCTCCTAAACTTCCCTTCAAACTCCAGCTGGGCAGATACATTTTAAAAGCATCTGCGCCCAGTGTAACCCCATCAGCTCCCATCACAACGGCCTAGAAACCGCTTTACAAGTTGCCACACTGAGAAACATTCAATGCTGCCGGATAAAAAGTTTAAAAGAAATGAAAATTAAAAGAAAAATTTAAAAAAAAAAAAAAGCTGAGAGAAGCAGCTCTCGAGTTCTCTCCTTCACAACGCAAGGAAAGACGAACAAGGTGGAAAGTTGGGCAAAGCGCTCCAAACTGTCCCTTGCTCCCAAAACTCCGTGCAGAGATTGACCAACCCGGCACAGGTTGTGCCCTGGGAATATCATTTTCCTCCTCCTCCTCCTCCTCCCCGCGGCGATGCCTCCTGCCCCCCTACTTTCCCGGGCTCCCCGTACCGGGGGGACCCCCAGCCCTCTCTCCCCACCCTTTAAACCGGTAATAACAACGACACGAAATTACGAACGCGGCCCTTCACCGCGCAGCGCTGCCCATCCCTCCATCTTTCCCCACCCCGCGCACTCCCCCCCCCCGCACACACACACACACACACCTCTCCCTCGCGCTCCATCCCGCGCAGGTTGCGCGGAGCCCTGCGCGGCCAAACCTACCCGTAGATGGCATCTTTATCTCTCTTGAGGGCGTCGTTGACGGAGGCGCCCATGGCGGGGGGCATGGCGTTGGCGTGGGCGGCGTGCGGGTACTGGTGCGAGTGGAGCGGCGGCCCGTGGTTGAGGTGGTGCACGGGCTGCATGGGGCGGGCGCCGTGGGGGTCCCCGTACATGGTGGTGGGGATGCCCACCCCCTCCATGCCGCCGTAGTGGGGCAGCTCGTCGTACTGCGGGGCACAGAGAGAAAGAGGGACAGAGAGACAGAGAGAGAGAGTAGAGAGGCGTCAGGGGTGCGGGGAGTGGGCAGTGCCCTCGGCAGCAGCTTCGCTGCCCCGTGTGTCCCCCCACCACCACCCGGGGACGCGCCGCGATCCCCCCGGAGCGCGCCCGGGATCCGCCGCGCCGGCCCTGGGGAGGGAAACACCGCCCCGGGCCGGGCTCCTCCGGCCCGAAACCCTCCGAGTCTGGGGCGCAGGAGAAATAATAATCATCATAACAACAATAAAATAAATAAAAGTGCAAAAAAAAAAAAAAAAAAACCACCCCGCACCAATCCCCATCTCCCGAATCTCCCAACCCCCCTCCTGCGAATGGAAGCGGTTTCCCGGAGTCCAAAATCTTCCCTCCGCTAAACTTTTTTTTTTTTTTTTCCCCCGCTGATAAGAAGTCAGGTACCTCACACCCAGCGAGGATGCAAAAAACTTCAGCAGCGGCACACATACAAACACGAGGGAAAAGAAAAAAAAAAAAAAAAAAAAAAAGACCCAGAACTAGCGATTTGCGGATTTCCCAGCAATTCCACGAGAATGCAACTTTTAAAGCCGAAAAGCTGGAAACGTTCGCCCGGGCTCTCGGGATTTTGGGAATGCCTTCCGTTTTTTTTTTTTTTTAAGGGTTTTCTTTGTTAAAGATTAAGGAGCAAAAGCTACCGCGGTTCCCAGGCAGCGGGGGAAACGGCCACTTTTCATCTATTAAAAGCGAAGGTGTGAATAAACACTTTTAAAGATCCCTGACACTTGCTTGGACCGAAAGAGTAAAAGGCAAGTTGTCAGCAGAGGAACTTTCTTTCCCAACCAGCTCTCGGACGGCAGCAGGCAAATTAGGCAAGAAAACTTCTTTCCAGGACTTTTCTCCTTTCCCAAATCCCTGTTCACCCGACCCCGGCTGATTTATTTTTTTCTCCTCAAAACTTCAATTCAGGAGGTAGTTGGAAGAAACAAAAAAAAAAAAAAAAAAAGAGATCGCACCCAAAATAGAAACAACAATACACATGGCAGTGAATGCTGTTAACCTCCAATTCAAATTAAAGTCACTTTCTTTCTAGAAGAGTGGGGGGGTTTGCCCATTACACTGCACCTTTTGTGACAGAATATATACTAAAAAGAAAAAAAAAGAGGGAAGAAAAAAAAAGGAGGTAAAAGAAAAAAAAAAAGTTGTGCTTACTCCCAGTCAGAACTTATCTTCCTAAAGTGAAGCGGTATATCATCACTAACACAGCAAAATGCTCAGAGACATGCACACATTCAAATATTTCAAGCACTGATGACTTTAAAAAAGACATTGGTAGGACTAGAGCTACAAAACCAACAAATACAGAGTCTCGGACATATTCACTTACATGCCTGCATGTCATTAATGTATAGAAAGCTTTGCCTCTTCCCTGAGAGCTCCGGGATGGGGAGTAAAAGAATCAAGAAAATAGCAATATACGCAGGTTTTAAGCCTACAAGTACAACTGATAAATCCTCCCACTGCAGGACACCGCTTTGTGCCCCTGTTCCAAAAAGGAGGAAAAAAAAACAAAAAAAAAAGAAAAGAAACTTTTTTCGCAGCGTCTCTGTCAGCCACGTTTCAATATTATTTCACATTTGAAATCCATTTTTTTTCAATCATACGTACCCTTTGCGCCATCGGCCTGCTTGCTCCCTTCCTACTTCAACTTCTAATATATCCTCTTTAAGGCCAGTGTGAAAAGAAAGAAACGCGAAGTTCCCCCCCCCTCACCCCCCAAAAAAAGGCAAAAATCCCTTAGCGTCGCCAGCAATGGAAGCAATCGAGTAAAATCTTCGGCTTGCTGGATCTCAGCGAAGCGATACGGTAACTCAGCATTAAAAAAGGAGAAAAAAAAAATTAGGAGAAAAAAAAAATCAACTCTCCCTCCTTCCTTCCTTCTTTTTTCTTTCTTTCTTCCCTCTCTCCCTGTCTCTCTCTCTCTTACTCTCCCCCTCTCGTTTCCAAGACAGCAGCGGGGCGAAAGCAAATATCCTTTCCCCAAATCAGTTTTTTTTTCCTCTCTCTCTCTTTTTTTTTTTTTTTTTTTTTTTAAAGTGCCCCTCAAACCCAACTACCAAGTCTCATGGCTTTTTGCCACTCCGGCTGTCAATCACAGGCGAGGTTGTCAAGGTGGTGAATGACTGATGATGATCCGCTGCGTGTGCTCCCACCGCGCAGGACACCGCGAATGTTAATTTTCGAGTGCGCTCACCCCAAAAAAAAAAAAAAGAAAAAGAAAAAAGAAAAAAAGAGAAAAATTTATATAAAAAAAGAAAAAATTAAAAAATCGAGGGAGGAGGAGAAGGAGGAAGAGGAGGGGGGAGAAAAAAATTAAAAATTAAAAAGGCTCGCTAAACGCGCCGGCTCTCCTTTTATTATGGTTATTATGATGATGATGATGATGATGGTGGTAGTGGGGGGGCTGCTTTTTTTTTTTTCTCTCTCTCTCTGTCTCTGTCTCTCTCTCTCTCTCTCCGCTCCTCCTCGCGGAATCGCTCCTAATTCCTCGCCGGCGCCGGCTCGCTCTGCCCCTGCGCGGCCGGCGGGCGAGGCTGGCGGAGGCGGGCCGGGCGCGGGTGCCGTGCGGGGCGGGCGCGGGAGGAAGGGCAGCGGGGCGGGATGGGGGGGGGAGGGAGGGAGGGAGGCGGGGGGAGGAGGAGGAGGAGGAGGCGCTGCCGCCGCCGCCGCCGCTGCCCGAGCGCTGCCGTCCGTCCGTCCCTCCGTGTGTCCGTCCGTCCGTCCCTCCGCCGCCGCTCCGCCCGAGCGCAGCAGCCGCGCCGGGCTGGAGCAGACTGCGGGAACCCGGAAGTAGTGGTGGCCATAACAGGTCGCGTCTTACACAATGCGCTGGGCGGCAGCAACTCCGCCACCGGCGCGGGGGGGGGCGCGCCGCGCCGCCCGCCCCGCAGCCCCCGCGCCTCTCCTCACACACACACACACCGCCCCCTCCCGGCCCTGCCCTCACACACCCCCCTCGCACACACACGGCACGCTGCGTCCGCCCCGCCGCCGCCGTGGGGGCGCTCCCGCCGCCCTTTTGTCTGGCGGCGCCGCCGCTCCGCGCCCCGCGCAGCGCCCCCCCCGCGCCGTGGCCAGCGCCGCCCGCCCCGCGCTTCTCCGCCGGCCGGGCCCCCCCCAACGCCCGCCCCCCCCCGGCGGCTCCCCCCGCGGCCGCCGGCCGAGTGAGCTCACCCGGCCCCCGGCCGCCGCCGCCGCGCCGCCAACGGCCAATCAGCGCCGCGCCGCCCCGCGCCGCGCCCCCATTGGTCCGCGCGGGGAGCGGGGCTCGGGACCGGCGCGCGCCGGGGGGGTGAGGGGGGGGATCGACCCCCCCCCCCCCCGCTCCATCCCCGTCCCCATCCAGCCCCATTCCCAGCCCTATTGCCAGCCCTGTCCCCTCCGCCGGGCTCCGCGGCCGTGCCGTTCTGCCCTCCTCCCCCCGCCCGCCGCGCCGGTGCCTCCACCCGCCGAGCCGGGGGTCCCGCTGCCTCGCGTCCCCAAAGCACAGCCATCCCTCCCTTTCCCGCAGCCCCGCCGGTGCGGGAGCGGAGAACTCGCCGTGCCCCTTCCTCCCGTACCTGCGGGAGCCCTGCGAGGAGAGCTGCCCCCCCGGCGCTATCGCATCTCCCCCACGGGAAGAGGGGGAACCCCCCGGCCCCCGGGAGGATACGGGGGGAGTGACAGGGGTGTCCCCCCGCTAAAACCCTCGGGGACGCTGCTCCGCTGCTGCCGGAGCCCCGGGGGCCGCCACGTCTCAAACTTCGGGGAAACCCGCTTCGATGATCTCCCCCACTCCCTCCTCTCCTCCCTCCCGCCCCCTTTCCGCTAGGAACCGGCCTTTTATCCCGGCGAGGGAAATACAGACCTCTCAGGTAAGAGCCGTTTTCATACACTGACTCTCCCCCCCCAACCCACCCAACCGAGCGACGCGCGTGGGGTTCATCTCCCTGTTGATTTCCCCCGGGAACGGCGCTCGGGAACGATTCCCCACCGCAGCGGTCCCTTGCAGGGGGTTGCTTCGACTCAACTCCCAGGGATGCTTCTCCTCCTCTCCCCATCCTTTTTTTCCTTCACCCCCTCCTCCCCGAAAAAAGAAGAAATTAGGGGGGGAAAAAAAACCACCAAAAGGCCCTTTTCCAGCGTCCTCACCGGGCCTTTATGAGCTTAATTCAGCGCAACCCGGAGCCCGAAACACTTTTACAATGTAATTACAGCCCTACAAATTGTTTGCCCAAACCTCATCCTGGATAAGGATTTTACAATTAGCAAACAGTTATTACTCTTAGGGCTCGCTGCGAGGAACTGCTCTGCCCGCCGCTCCGCCGGCGAGAGGCCGGCCAGAATTAAAACGGAGGAAAAAAAGAAAAAAAAAAAGGGGGGGGGGGCTAATCCGGACAGCAATTAATCATCTATTAAACGGGGGAAAAGTAAACGGCCAGATCCGCGTTATCCCGGTAAACTCCTGCCGGGGCTGATGCGCTGAGCGGCAGCAGGACCCGCACAGCATCTCGCCCCGCCACCTTTTTAGGCAAGGCTCCTCTTTTATTTATTTTTTTTTCCCCCAAAACTTGCTGTTTTGCAGGAATTTATTTACGCTTGTCCATCGCGAAAGAGTGAGAGGGGCGGGGGGGGGGGAGGGGGGGGGGAGCGAGGGGTAGGAATAGGGATAAGGGAAAAGCAATGAGGAAAGAGCGAGGGGGTCTGGCGGGAGCGGCGGGCCGAGCAGCGGCCTCGGCGCAGAGCGCGGAGCGCTGCGCGCCCTCTGCGCGGCCCCCCCGACCCCGGCTGGGCCTTTGGGGAACGGACCCTCCGAGCTGAGGCAAAAAAAGGGCGTCTGGGGAGCGAGGGAGCCTCCTCCACGAGGTGGAATCTGGGTCCATTTGCTTATCGGATAATAAATGAGGCTTTTAATCAGACTGAATTTCCCAGCTTAAGGAAAGAATTAGTCATACCTAGGAACAATCAAATGGTTTCTAGCAGGCTTCCCTGCCGCCTTCCTAGCAGGGACTGGGGGGGCGGGAGGGGGGGACTGGGGACGGGGATGGGGGTAGAATTAGCATCCGAGTGTGCTCTTTCACCATTAATACTGAAATCTGAAAACTGAAATAGGAACAACCAGAAGAGCCAAACAAACAAGAAACCGCAGAAGAAAGCATTGGAAAAGGCGGCCGGGAGATAATCCAGGAATGCTTCAGATAAGGAAAGGGGGGGAGCGATACGTGCGGAGATACCCGAAAAGTCAGAGCCTGATGGAGCGGTTGAAAGAGGGATGGAGGGCGGAGGGGGGGAAACCCGAACTTGTTTAAAGCCCATTAAAGGTCAGATCGGGGTGGGGGGTGGGGTGCGTGTGATCATAAAAGGAGGTTAAATGCGAGGGGTTTAAGCGCGCAGATGAAGCGCAGCGCCAGGATTTGGGGGTGTGGGGGGGTGTTTACTAGCTCCCGATGCTGAAAAACAAAAGAGCGACGGGTCCGTCCAGAGAGCCAGCCCGGGGACAGCCGGGGCTGCCCTGCGCCCACCGCCGGCACAGCCCGGGCCCGGGGAACCGCGGGGGAACGGGGGAACCGGGAACGGGGACTGCCCGCTCCCCCCCATGGCCGGCCCTGACGTTTGCAGAAGTTATGGGGGATTTTGATTAATTAGATGGAGGGCTTCATAAAATACTTCCCAATAAAATTTACGGATGTCTTAAAACTTTCGAAATACAGCTATATATATATATATATATATATTTTAATAAAACTAACTGGGAAATGAGTTACTGGCCGCGATTTTTTGTGACAACGGTGACAGCGGTGACAGCGGCGGGAGTGAAGATACCCGCACACAAAAGGAGCCTTTCAGGGACAAAAGTTGCGGCGGCTGCCAGGTTTCCCCCGCGGTGGCACCTCGGGGTAGCCCGGGCAAAGCAGCACAGAGCCGACCTGAGCTTTGCCCTTCCTATCTCACACTACAAATAGACAATCTCAGCCTAAAATCCCCAAAATAACCGCAGAGCCCGGCAACACCATAGTGTTGGGGTTGCTGAGGGTTTTTTTCTTTCACGATTTAGGCGCTACAAGTTCATTTGGGTTAATTTGGAAGCGCTGCTCCGCGCCGGGGTTCGCGACGCTCCCTGCCTGCCTTTAGCCCATCTGCTCCCCGCGCTTCTGTACTCCCTGCCTATGCCAAGCCCTCTCTCTTGCCTGTTGATATTCCTATACTTCTCGTTGCATTAAATAATAATAACAATAAAACAAAATTGCTGGGTAAAACTCTGGCTGCTTAATTAAAAAAAAAAAAAAGGGGGAAAGCCGCTGGGCTGTTCTGCATCCCAAGGATTGAGCTGTTGTGCCGTCTACTGGGAGACGGGAAAACTACAGGCAGAAACGCTTCCAAATTTTCTGCGAGAGAAAAGTCCAGTTTTCGGCAATTTAGGGGGGCCGGAGGCGCCCAATTGCTCGGTAGAAGAAGAAAAAAGCGACACCGGACAGAAAAGCCGTAGAGACAATTTTTTTTTTTCTTCGGCTACACTTGTAAAATTGTATAAAACCTCCACTTTTGAGTGTTTAGGACTTTATTGACTGCAGAGCGCGAAGCGATGATATGGTAAAGATGGTTTGAGTTTATCGATGCGAGGCACTTGGACATTAGCTAAATATGTAGCACAGGGGGGAATTTTTTTAGAAAAAGAAGGGGGAAATACTTGCAAATTGTTTAAAAACTTCACCAGCCGGCTGCAGCTCGTGGACAGAGGGAGAGATTCCATTCCGGGAAGCTCCCACACCGAGGATGCTCTCGGAGGGCAGCGAAGGCAATCACTTTGATGCCACTATTCGGTTGGGTATCAGGAGGGCAGTTCACGCCAGCCCAATGTTAGTCCCGGCTCAGAGGAAACAATAAAGTTGCTGTTTTAAGTTCCCGAACCTTTGCCCGTGCCCGGGACGCGGGTGCTCTCATGCAGATGCAGCTGAGCTGGGTAATTCCCCTCCCTTCTCTCCCTGCCCACTGGGATTTTCGCTCCCGTGGCGCCTGGGATGCTCTCCTCAAAAATACAAAGTTCAAGAAGAGATTAAAAAAAAAAAGGTTTTGCTTTTAGTTTGTTTGGTGTTTTTTTTTTTTTAAATACCTTTAAAAAAAACTCTTGACTTTTGCGAGGCGAGGGACGCAGAGGGGCTGTGAAATGCAAAGCCTCTGTCATATTTACAGAGAATGTCAGCAGCCGACTGGACATGCAGATAAAAATCGAGTGGTCTACGTGAGCTGCAAGGAGTTTTTTAAAGCAAAGATCTCTAAGCGCCTGTTCTCAGTCCACACATATGCCCGCACGTAGCCTAAAAAGCCGGAGACACCCACGTAGATGAACAATAGTGGGTTTTTTTTCAATATGTTAAATAAAGGTACAAGCAAACCCTCCTGCCACTTGTAGCGGACCAACTCCGACAGTTCTTTGCCTTCAGAGCCACTTGCTAGAGTTCAACAGAGGGTGACATTAGCCTAAAATATTCGATACCTTTTCTTTTTTTTTTCCTGGAAACTTTTCCCACTTCTGTTGGGCTAAATTCAGCTCCCAGTTCGTCTCTGTTGGTAAAATTGCTGTCTTTGAAGGAAACAACAACCTGCCTGATTGGGATTTTTTTTATCAAGAAGGTATTACGGATACTTTCCTCAGAATACATAAAGCAGAAATTAAAGCAGAAATCGTACTTCTGGTATAAGAAGTCAAACGCCACTCTTCTAAAAAGTTGAACAAAGTATTTTACCCTTTCAAATGAGTCTGAAAATACTTGCGACATTGTACGAGAAGCAAATTAGCGAGTAACAAAAAAAAAAATCAATTTGAAGCCACAGGGAATTGAATATTGGTGTCTGATAGTACCTCGGCTGAACTAGAGTAAAGTGGAGTTTTGTCAGAGCTTTTCAATTTGATGTTTCCCTCCAAACTAATTTTCACTATTGCTCCATTCCTATTACCTAAGCTGGTCTGCAGCTCGGCTAATGAGCCCATTACAGCATTATTTCGGCGTGCCTCTGATGCCGATTGCAGAGGATGGGCGTTAATAAGAGAGGATCTGGGGCTAGTCAGCCTGGTGGGATGGGAGGGAACCCGACACTCTCTTCTAGCTCGGCACTCACGGAGAGGGGGCTTCCCGCAAACGATACCATCTAGGAAAATTCGGGTGCAAATCACTTACGCTTTATAAATTGGAAAATTAAAGGAAAATAAGGAGCAAAGCTCTGTGCGCGGCAGTGCGGTGCGGAACGGGGCTTGGGACGCTCCCGGGATCCCAAGCCTCGCCAGCACCGGGAACCGACCTGTGCCTGGGGCTGCGAGGGGCTGGGGAGGCAGGGGAGCGTGTCAGGGTCCCCGCAATCCCCCACCCCAAGAGTTTGCCAGCTGCTCGCGTCTCCCCCCAGGACAGCCCAGCCCGTCGTTATCTGCATCTGGGGGTGCATTATCACGGGCTTTTGCATAATTGCATATTGACTTTACTAAATGGATCTGCGGAGCTATTTAAACATCCCTCTCCTCAAACCCGCAAACAATTCTCTCGGCAAGAAAGAAGAAAAAAGGGGGGGAGAGGAGTGGGCTGCAAAAGAGCTTCTAGTTGCTCTTGCTCCTTCGTTTCGTAGCGTTTTGGGCACAAGTGGCTCAACCCTAAGCGGTTTGGATCCAGCTTGGTGCACGTGTGTGCAGGCAAGCGGAGGGGACCAGCAGCAGCACGGGTGACAGCAGGATGGGTGGCTGTCATTCACTTCGGGGTCTTAGAGGTGAGTACATGGACGTACGTGTAGCTCTGACCTCCCCTGGATAATTTTTGGCCAGCTACGAAGGCTGCGAGAAAAGCCTATATGGGCACGCTACGTGTGCACGGACATGAAGGACCGGTCTAAGGGCAACTTAGAAAAAAACTCTCCTCGCTAACCATTTTTGAAACCTCTCTCGGAGGAGAGGCACTCGAACGCGGCGTTCCCCTTTCCCTACTCCCCCCCACTCGCAGCAGTGCCACGCCAGCCACGTCAGCCCCCAAACCACAGAGCTGGGCTTTGCCTCCAAGGACAGGCGTGCTCATCCTCCGCCTGCGCTGCCCCCGCCCCTGCCGCCCCTCTCCATCCTGCAGAGGCAGCTGCCCTCGCCCTTGAGCCTCGCAGGGGAAGGCGGCCTCCTCCGCACCAAGGCTGGGTCCCCAAGGCAGCAGCTGTGAGAAGCAGGCAGGGAGGGGGGGGAAAAAAAAGGCGAAGGAGAGAAGGAAGGGGGACCAGGGAGGGAGGCAGTGAAAGCTGCACTTTCCTCCGAGCAGAGCAAGCGTCCCCTCGGAGGGGCCCCAGACCCAGGAGTTGCCTCCCGAGCCCTGGGCCTCCCACAAGGCAGCAGCAGCATCGCCTCCTCCACAGCCCTGCAGCCACGGTAAGGGCAGCCCTGCATCCCGGCCTGGCCCTCGACTGCTCCACGCTGGCCTTGCAGGTCTGCGGGGAGGGGCTCATGCCCAGGCCCATGTGCTGGTTTCAGATGAGAAACTCCAACAATCCGGGGATTCAGAGCATCCCTCATGATGACACGATGCTAATGGTCACTTTCTGTGGCTTGGTTGAAGGGTCCATACAAAAGATCTGCAGGCATTTGCAGATCTCAAAGGAAAACCACAATCAGAAGAACTCACCAAGATGCATCAAGAGAACATTTGCTTCCAGTTTATCCAACTGAGCACTTTTTTTTTTACCTTGAAGATTCTACATTTGCCTGAAAAGCTGTACTTACACTTTAAAGAAAATGCTTTCCTGCTCTTATCCTCAGCTTAGTTGTGGGAACAAGATAAGAAATCAGACAGACTCTGGAAAGGGAGTACTTTTTACATGGAACCAGAGAAGCATCTCGTACAGCCATCAGCTCAGCTCTCCTGCATTTAGCAGTATTTAGACCAAATAAGTACTCTCTATTTTAACTAAGAGGGCTCTTAGCATGCTTTGAGGAGGACTATCCCATATTCAACTTTTCAGTTCGGATTTCCAAAGATATTTTGTTTCTTTTCTCAGCACTACAGTGACCACAGTCCACAGAAAATTTGGCACCCCATTTCTGCCGGGGATATAAACCATCTTTAGCAAATGTGGACATTGAGCCACACTTTAGGAGCTGCCTACCAGCCAACTCTTATTGAAAGTCACTGGGATTAAGGGCCTAAGTCCCCTTTTGAAAAGGGCTGTACTTTTCTGAAGACAGGTATGCATCGTAGTACACGTAGACATGACCAAAGTAGCTCTGAATCTCTCTGTGGTGGAGCCAACAAAAGCATGTCAGCAGGCTATACCCACCTAAGCAGTTCCAGGGGATTTCAGGGGCACTGAATTCTTGGCCTCACCCCTCTTCTTGCCTCATAACATTACTTTTATGACTCTCTAGTCGCAAACATGATCAGAAAAGAGCCAAGTTTATGAGATACCGTACAGATGCACTAACTCATCTATGGCTTCGTCCCCCCCCTCCATTTCTACCATCCCTTTTCGTTTGATCTTCCTCGAGTGCATCCCCTGAAATGGGATCACTCATCCAAATGCTACGTGACAGCTTGTGGCATGGAGAGTGCACCCATAGCAGCTGAACATCTTATGAGCAGGTGTGCCCGACAGGAAATCCTCATCCCACAGTCAGAGCTCTTGAAGCACAGAAAGTTTTCAAGGGAATTGACCAAGAAACTACGTGGTGGCACAAGAAGCAGAGCTGAGATGCTTTGCCTCTTGAGCCTCTGCCTAAAGACGAGCTGTTCCCACCCCTCTCTTCATTAACTCACAAATAGCAACTTTGGAGCTCACCCAGATCTCTCCCCCCGCAGAATATCTTGCTTAAATTATTTTTCCGATATCATCCAAGATCATATTTTTCCTTTTATGTTTCCAAGCTGAAGTTTATTATAGTTTATTATAGTTGTCTGCATTGCTGATCATTTGTAACCCTTTCTATTATTTTCCTGCCCTTGCTAGCACTTGAAATGCTTCTTACTTCAGTCCCCATCAAATTTTAGTACTGTACTGCTCACCTAATTTTTGTACCAAGCCTGTTCTGCCTCACTTTTATTCTCACCGAACTTGAGGATGCTGCTGCTCGCCCTCCTTTGCTGTACAGCACCACCAAACCCACTTTTTTTTCATCCTTTTAGATACACAGTTTGCCTCTCTGTTGATGAAGAGACCCTCATCGGGTCTAACCAGTGCCAGACACATTGTCCTTACCATTAGCGTTACATTTCTAGTTATTCTTGCTTCTTCTCAAAGCCTTTGAAGTCGTGTAGGGACAATTTGATTCATTAGAACACTCGGCCTTGCAGTAACTCTAGCTTCTGCTTTAGTTTCTGTATTAGAAGCACATGTTGGGTCTATAAGTTAGGGGAAAGCTCCACCATCTGTCTTGCCCGCACAGTTCAAATTCTGCTTTTCCTCACTGAACTTGAGTGGCTGGTGGCTTTCTGCCCTGTGTTTCCATACCTAGGAATGCCACCTCCTCCTCCCTCCCTACTGGTATTGACAAACTCTTGTGAGCAATATGATTTCTCTTTCTGTGTTTCTCTGGACTTGAAGCCTTTATGGCACTTGAATATATTTGCAGTTCCCTTCATGTTTTTTCAGAAGAGCTACAGTAATCCCAAATGTTTCCTTACCGGCTTCACGTAGGCTGGGATCCATCAGTAGCACTTCACTAGACATCCTTGTGTCACCTTCATTGGCCTCGTTGGGTCAGGAAGCAGACAACTGCCTCATTTCTGCTTCCAGCCATCAGGATGCTGGGCCAGGTTCCTCCATGAGGGGCCACCCAAAGGGGTCTCTTGCCTTCTTGATTCAGGTGGCTCCTCCCAGAGCTATGTGCCACACACTGTTCTCAAAAAGAGACAGCATTGGCATCAAAACTATGAAATGTGGTTTGACACACATTCCTTGCTTAGTCTTCTGGTCTGTCCTGCTGCTGTGCTCTGTCTCCACAGAGTGTAGCTCCTGGGTCTCCCCCTCCACTGATTGCTATTTCACTGCCTGGTGAGTTTGTGTGTTCCTCCAAACACGCCATGAGACCACCACAAACAGCCACTAACTCTCAGAGGAACTTTACCTCATGAGCATGTTAAAAACTCTAGTGTTTCAAGTAAGAGACCTCCTAGGAAAACTCCATCATAGGACCACTTGCTGCCATGGGCATGTAGTTTATTCCATTCCCTCTTTCCACTTTCCAATGCTTTTTATTAAGTTCTTCTTACCTGCTCGTCTCTTAATATAGATTTTGTTTAGGATGCCAAGCCATCCTGCCTCAAGTTTTCCCTTGGATCTGTTCCCTGCTCCTAGCCAAGGTTGTCTACGGATCCTGCTTTGAAGTTCTGTGACACATTGGCTGCAGTAGGTGACTCTTCCCTTGGCTGACATCGTCTTGGGATTCCCTCTCCAGCGGACTGGGAATCACATTTGCCTCCACTTGCTTTGATCAAGATGAAATCCATTTACAAGCGCCTGATGAGCTGGCACAAACAGGCCTGCAGGTTTCTAGACAAAACTAACCGATATAAAAATATGCCAGCTTTAACTTGAGTCCTTAAACTAGCTAAGGTAATAGAAAGCCCAGAATAAAAATAAAAATAAAAAAAAAATTTCAATTTACGAGCACTTTCTATTTGTTTAGCTCAAATGAATCATCAAAATAAATGTAAGATTTGGTTAAATCAAAGTAAGTGTCCATACAGGGGTTTACCTCTGTATTTTAGAAAGTGAATTTAAAATTACACTTCAAATCACTTTCCTGATTGGAAAAGGCCGTTTTCCAGAGACCATCTGGGCCTTGATTATGAATGGTGTTCAGCTCCAGCAGGTCTGGGTGAAGACGGTAGAAGCAGATGGATCTCAGTGATGCTGGAAATCAGACTCAGCCTCAGCACCTATGGCAATTCTGCCTGCACGTCCTTCAAACCCCAATAAAACCTGGCTTTCAATGGCTGTTCCTTGGAGCTGAAGTGGGTGGTCTCTGTGTTATAAAAGTTCATTTTTCTTTGTGATTATACCATGAGACTCTGTCTGTGTTTGCTAAGTTATTTTCCCTAACTCAATAAGCACAGCAGTTGCCCAGGTGTAAAAATGAGGGGTTTCAGTCCAAAAGATTACCTCCAAGTTTTTTCCTTTCAAGTATATATAACTATTGAGGGCTATGACAAATCATCTTCAAAGTAAAGAAAGAAAGGAAAGAAGAAGAGGGATTTTGCAGTCAAGTGACTTTGTATACTCCTTATTTTCTTTAAAACTTCAATTCCTACCAAAAGGAGGACAGTTCTGACCTCGGACAAGGCGTAGAAAACAGTTTGAAATAAAATACATTTGAAGCATTAGTGAAGTACCTTCTCTGTGTGCCTAGTTCTTCACTTCTCACCTGTGTCCCAGTTTCCTCTGGTGTCTTGAATCCATGTGTATGCCAGATGTGCACTGGCACTGGTACGTGTGCCACCTGTGCCCCAACACACATCCTCCTTCCTCTGCAAAGCCATCCATCATGCCCTCAACTTCTCACCTGCAGGAGGGGGATAGCTGGAATTTATTCTGATGCTTTCTCTTTTTGATTGGTTTTCGTTGCTGTCGATTCTGTAATTTAGTTTTGCTGCCACAAATAGTTAACTCCAGAGTGGGAAGCTATGAAAAAAATCCCTGAATGTATTTGGCTATATCAGCACAGCGGGCGGGTTTTGATATCCAGGTTTTCTTTCACCTGCAGGACCCAGAGAAACGATGGCTTATGAAATACCACCAGGACATCGGCAGAATGGTTACCTTGCCAAAGAGAGTATTCAGGCTTTCATGATGGGAAGAAAGGTCTGGAATAAAGAGAATTTGAGCTTCAGCATCACAAGGCATCAGATAACTAACCTGGTCCCTTCACTTTCCCACCCAGTGGGATCTTATTCCCAGGCTGGTTTTATGTCAGCACAGGGACACAAAGGCAGAATTTATGTCCACTAGTGTGCATTAACTCCTGTCCTAACCAGTACTAATTACCGCTAATTATGTGGGACAGTGTTAATTCTTTTAGCGGCATTACCGCTGGCCTTACACTTCTGAAAGTGCCTTTGGGTGAGGCAGCTCATTTTGAAAAGATATTTATGTGGGGAATAAATATAGAGTAGCTAATACACTGTAAATTTGCACCACTGGATAGCAGGCTTTAAACTCCCTAAAACACAGAGGTCTCTGGGCATGAAGACAGACAAACCCTTGAGTAAGAACTACTCAATAGAAAAGGTGGCAGGATCACCCTGTGTGATCTTGGGAAAGTAATTTTGATCTGGCACTTCTATTCTGTAAAATTGGGAAAATAATATGTCCTTGACACTCTCAGGGGTATAGTACTTGTTTTCCCTGCCTTGCCAATCATTCTCTTTGCTTTTAAAAAATATTCTCCAAACCCTAATTGTTTTTATGTGTTTGCAATATAAGACATAAAAGACATAAAACCATCATATTTTTCTATACTGTATTTTCCCCATTGTGCTGTACTGTTAACATGAGCACTTTGCTGTGCAGAGGCTTGGCCATTTGCTGAAAGGATGAATTAAGACATGTAAAAGGCTTCATCATTTTGGCTGAGTGGCACCATAGAGCTGGAAGGTATCATTAAGCCAAATGGCTCATTTCTGCAGGAGTGAGAAGCCCAGATATTTTTCAATGGATTAAGAAAAACTGTCTCACATTCCCCTGTTACCTCATCCTGCAAAAATAGGGCAGGAGGCCACAGCTTTGAATCACCAAATTCCCTTCACTCCCTTTGGTTTGTGTCTTTCCCCCTGACTTCTAAGTCAGGGTTCAGCTTGGAAAGTCAGGAGACATCATTTGAACCCAGTCCACCCTGGCATCAGCATCTCTGCAGTTTACCCTGATGGGTTTTTTCCAGAGTTTGGATAGTCTTCATGAGGGCTCAGCAACATGGTCCTGGGTGGATTTGTTGATGTGGTCATCTCCTTCGGCAGGAACACTAAGTCAGGAGGCTTTGCTGTTAGACCACTGATGTCTTGTCCCTTTGACCCCAACAAGGGGCTGGATCTGTCAGATCCATGGAGAAAGGCCAAAAATCATCTCAAAGGATCTGGTTCATTCACTACAAGAGAGTTTAAGTGGATCCTTGATGATTACCAGCTCCTGTAAGTTTTCCTTAGTGGCAAATCACGGTGTCAGGGGTGTGCTGGTGCTGACAGATGAATGATGTTTCCAAATTTGCCGGTGAAATGCTGACTTGGTGCCCTGCCAGGCAGCACGAGCTTCCACTCCACCATATAACCAGTGCAAGCAGCAATCCAGGCTGTCTATGACTCTGAGGGTTTCCCATCTTTGGATGGGCCATTTGCCCACAGGTCCCTCCTTCAGTCTCACTGGCAGTCGATGATGTTTTGCCACCTTCTCCCACCACTGCAATTTCATTGCTGCCGGCTTTTCCCTGGTTAGTGGGTGTATGGTCCAGGTAGACATGGCAGCGCTGTGCCTGAGAGCCTGCTGCTGGAGTGTTGGTGCATTGATGATCTCTGGAGCTTCTAAGAGATGATCTCCATGTCTATATTTCCTTAAGACATCCCAAAGAGATGTTTCTCCTCTTCCCTTCCAGAAGTAGTAGGTTGGAAACCCTTTCCACTCACCACACTGGAAACACTTTTTCCAGCCTTTTTTGCTGCTCTCGTAGCAATGCCCATGTCAGGCTTGGGATTCTCCAAACTCAGGCAGGGTGTCTCTTCCCCAGGCTCTTTTCTCCAGGGCCTGTGTACTATATTTGGGGTTGGTTTCACCTTTTCCCTTACCATTCAGCTATTTGGAAGCATTTTCGTAAATGTTTCTCTCAACAAAATGTCCAGTAAGCTGGAATCAGATGTACCACAAATGCTTTTTAAAGTAAGTTATCTTTATATCTGCAGATGGATGCCAAGGATCTTGACCCTGCATAAGGCAATTATCTATCTGCTTTTTGGGTTTTAGGTGAAAGACCAGGAGACTTGTTTGTCCAAATACAGCAGTATGCAAACATACATCAGTGCTGGGCATGGACGTTTGGCTGTCTCCTCCTCTGCTCTCCCCTCCTACTTTTACAAATAAAAGGCAACATTTGGCCTTTGTGATCATATTGAACTTTTGTACTCATTTCTTTCTCAATTCCTAAAATTTTAGACTTACTTAAAAAAAAAAAGGGGGGGGAGGGAGGCTGCATTTTCAGCAAGTTGTTTTCCTTTTCCATTTTTCCTTATTTGCCCATGACATTTTCTCACAGCAGTTCCCTGCAAACCAGCGCCTGCAAAGGCTTAGGTGAGGGGAATGGGACAGCTAATGTTCCCACTTCCTCTGGTTTTGACTCTCTTACAGTTGTACTGACTTCAGAAGAGTTACTCTGATTTATGGGACTGTAAGCAGTGGGACAGACCTCTGTCCTTCCCTACTCCCTGCCGGAGAGCCAGGGAGAGACAAGCAGCTTCCGAGAGGCTTGTTGGTTTGTGTTCATTAACAGCAGCTGTCAGACAGCTCTCACTGAAGCTCCCCATTCTTTCAAAACCATCACGGTTTTCTATTTCACATAGAAATATGCAGCAGTTTCGTTTGTATAAAACCTGCATGAATAAAAATTTAATCTAAGGCTATCACCGCTCTAACAGCAGTAATTTCTCTAAAAGGCTCAATACAAAGAATACTAAATACTGTCTATAAATAAGATTGTATTTAATAGAGGAGAGACGCAATTTAATAAGCTTACTAGTAAAGTCTTCCCTGCCACTTTCAACCCCCATATAGGTCTTTTTTTCCTGAGCAAAACTGGCTTGCTACAAGGAAAACTCTTGCCCCAGTAAACTGTGATTTTTTAAGATGAAGTCATTCAGTTCTAGCTGTCCTGTCCAAAAGGAAGAGGAAAAATATCTACTTAAAGGAAATATTAGTTAATCAGAGGACATCCCTTTCATAATAGAAGCTACTAAGGGATTTAAAAGCACATTCTAATTATAATAGTTCCCTAATTATCTGCCTAACATCTCATTTTTCTGTCTAATACCACTTTTAATTATATAGTACCTTTTTTTGCCCATCACACAACTGAAGTACTCTATTTTACTGAAAATAAATCCTTTTAACTGGTGATGTCAGAGAAGAAATATTGTCATTGCACCCTGGAACGTGCACACTGTCTGGGAGGGAAATGCCTTGCCAGTGGTTTTGGATAAAGCTCCCTGGATGTGCCTTTTAGAAACAGTTTCATTTAAAGCTTTCCAGGTTTCCTCAAGCAAAAGAAAATGCTCTAAACCACATGGTACTCTGCAACTGTGTCCGGTTGCAAAAGTTTTCACATATTTAGCTTTGTTTTCCAAACTCTTGCAGCTTGGCCTCCCTTTCACTGATGTCTGATGGGATCCTTGCCACTGGCTGATGGCAGAATAGGATTTGGCCTTTGAACCAAGCCAACATGCAATTTGCAGAGAGGAAGCAATATTTGAGCTGTGTTATCTATGAGCATCTGGTCATCAAGATCTCGCTCAGTGATTAGAGAGCCAAGAGGAAACCCTATGGAGGGGGGAGAGGAAATCCCGCACGGGGGGTTCCCATTTCCAGCCCCACCATGAGTTTCCTGTCCTATCCTCAAGCAAATCCCAGCTCTCCACTTCCCAAGACCAAAAAAAAAAAAAAGTAAGAATAATTACCCTTCAGGGAAGTTGTCAGGCTTAATGGATGTTTATAAATCGCTCGAACAAAAGGTGCTATGTCAGTGAAAAGTGCTCATCCCGATGATTATTCAAATGCTCATTAAAATGCATTTTGCTCCATCCTTTCCCTTGGTTTGTGTGGGAGGCAATTGAAAGATTTAGTCTTTGTGGGAAAGCAGAAGAGCTCGAGAGCTTTCCTTTGGGTGTGGGAGTGGCAAGTTTGGAGTGTTAAGGACCTCTGGCACGCAGGTAGGGTTTCATCCAAGGCCTTTAGGCTCCCATCCAGGCTGCAAGCTCCAACAGACCCAGGACTGGCAAGTTCCCTCTAGGAAGACAAGCCAGTGATTAATGGTACCAACCCCTGCTCAAATTTGCATGTATCATTTCCTTAGCTTTGCTCCTGATGGAATTAGGGATCATCCTTTAGCGAAAATTATTCTTAATGTGTATTTAAGCATTAAAAATGAATATGTGTGTGTGATAAAACTTAGGGAATAATTTATAAACAGCTAACACAACCTGAGATATGGAATAGCAGGCTGCCCTGCAAACCTGTGCAAATGCATGTATAATGCCAAGGATGCTTCTTCCCTCATGGATGTTTCATTATGTCTCGCTGACCCCTTCGTGGCAGTTTGGTCTGCCAGGGTCTACTGGCATTTCCAGGTATTAAAAGCTGAAGAAGACACAGTATATCTTTATATTTTCACTGCATCAGACAGCAGCTTGGCACTGAGCTGGCAGTCTAGACATAGTATTTTTCATCCTCTGCAGCTCCATAAAGCTTCGTGTGCAACTGCATGCCCTCAAATAGCACCCACGATGAACAGTAACTTTTTTATCTGCTGACTTCTGAATCAACAGCATTAGGTCTGGATATGCAAAATATGCATTTCCCGGGGAGGAGTTTCTATCCAAAATGCAAAGATTTTATGCTTTTTGGTCAAAGAGGCTCTGGAATAGTTAATATTGTTTCCAATTACAGTGTGTTACTTGCTCCTATCATCATGTTTACATGATGGGAGATGCTTTTGCAGGGCATTGTGGCTGCTTCCAAACTCAATTCTCTCCACTCGCCCTTACAGTTGTCACACAGAGCATCAGTAGTGACTCCTCCACTACCTTTTTGACTTCTTTTTTTGCCCTCACCCAGGGGAGGCTTTTTCTGTCTTGCCCTTTCTCATGCCCGGCAAACCCTTGCTGCCACTGCAGGCAGCTGCTGGGAGGAACTCAGCCTCCTCCAGTGTATTGCACAACCACGTAAACTGGCACTTCTTGCATCTCCTCTGCAGAGGCTGGAAGAGACTGTGCAGAGTGTGAACCAGGGGTGAGTCAGGCTCTGTGAACTTCTCTCCTCTATGCAAGCCCAGTCTGAATCTGACCATACCCTAGCCTTTCCTCTGTACCCATCAGCAAGCAAAAACCATGCTTGATATCACCTTGTGCTCCACAGTCAGCCAATAAACTGCCAGATTTCAAGTTTGTTTGGTTGGTTTTTTTAAATTTTTAAAAATTTTTTAGTTTTTTTTTTTTAGCAGCTGGTGCCTTTTTCCCTCTGGTACATTTGTGCCTTCCTTGTGTTACTCATGTGCTGTCTGATCTGCATTCTTTCAGATTTTGAGATCGCCTTCTGTACCTGCCCCTCTCTCATCCGGGACTTGGATGTGATGCACATCAAGGAACTGAAGGAGGGGGCAGGCTGTGTCAGTTGGAGCTTTCCTGCCCTCCTCTTCTTCCTCCTGACTTGTCTTCATCCACTGACCACCGTGGCTTTGCACCAACTCTACCACCTCCTGGCAGGTGGAAAGAGATGCTTTTGCTCAAATATTGCCTGGTTCATTCTTCTTTAATAAACTGGTTGTTTAGTTTAATTTTTGATCACTTTATTTCTTGGCTAATTCAAACAACCTCTGCTGGGCATACCATTCATGAGACCGGCTGCTCTTTTAAAAGATTTATTTGATTTAGTCAATTTTACTGGTAAAGTGAATTTTTTCAGCATGCTACCCTGTGCAGAGGGCTGATGCTCCATAGGACTGATTAGCCCCAGGACAGGGGCAGCATGACCTGACAGGACAGGTGGACTGATTATAAGAGTATGTGGGGACAAATCCAGTCACACCATTATCCCCAGGACAGACTGCGATTGCTTAGGAAAGGCCTAAAGCCCCTGCATCCCCTAGCAAATCTGCACCTGGTGTGACACTCCAGCTAAATCTTGCACGTGCCAACGCACACATCCTTCCTTGTCAAGTAATTAAACGCAGTGGGCAAATGATGGAGGAGCAGGAAAGTGGGGATACTTAGCACTTCGAGCAGTGGACAGGAATTTTTCTTCCCACCCCCTTCACAGATGTGTAACAGAAATGTGATAGTCACTCAAAGCAAAACTTCCCTATAGATTCTCAGCATTGGCCTAAATTTCAATTAAGGTGCTTGACTTGGCACACAACACTTTGCTAACACAGCTGTGCTTTACATCCCATATTTAAGGCCTGAAAACCTGGATCCTTGGATGCCTCACCTCACTCTTCTGCAAGAAAGAGCTGTAAGACCTTGTAAGCTTTTCTACCGCCCTCCTCAACCCTCAAGTCTGACAACTTTAAATAAAAGATGATGCTTTTGCAAAAAAAGGTGTTAATAAAATTATTCTAGTTGGTAAACAATATGAAAGGTGACTTCAGCTTTGTAAGACAGAGGCATGTAGATGATATTATTGACAACTAAGCAAGAGAAACAATAGATCTTCCTGTAACACTACCTTGCTGTGGCCAATAGGATATGGTAAACACTGATGCAGGCTTATCTGCTACTTAATTACCTAGAAATCATCCCCCATGTAATTCTTATCTTTGTATAGAAGCCTCTGTCCTACCAATATTAAGACCCAACAGCACTGTCCCACAGCTGACACTTGTCTGGAGCAAGGCTCAGAGCATGCTCTTCACAGATCTTGGCCTGAGCCTCAGCCAAACAGTAGGTGCAAAAGAGCCTTACGTAGATGGGGACGAGCTTCTGCTTAAAGCTTAAAGATATGTCTGGTGGGGACACAGAGGCAGGTACAGCAAACCCCACAGCAGCAGCCGCTACAAAATCATCAAGAACATGAGCTGAAAGTGCAAACAGCTAAGGTCTTTTATGCTGAAACTTCCCTCTCCATCCCTACAGCTTTCATCCCAAAACAACAGTAGAGGAGGGAGCCCTCGGTCCTTCTCAAGGTCTCCTCCTTTTCTTCTGCATCCTCTCAACCCTTCTCTGCCAAATCTCTTGAGGCAGTTTGAGGTCATTTCCTCATCTGAAAAATTACTGTTAGGGACCAACCCTTCAATTTGTTCCAGGACTTGAGGAGTGAGATGGAATTCTTTCTTGCCATAAAGATATTTAAACAGAAACTCTCTTGGCAGAAATGCATGGGTTTCCTGGCCCTATCTGCATTTGGATAGGTTATGTTACACAGGATGATGCAATCCTTATCTATCCCAACAGAAGCACAAATTAAGAATCTCCTTGTTTGTTCTGATGGTCAGACATGCTTTTCTCAGAGACTGCAACTTATTCTATGCTTTTGTTGTTATTACTCATTATATTCTCTTATAGATAAAATCTAAATATCTATTAATACGGAGAAATGAATACCACTATTTCTGCTTTTAAACAATAAGTATCATTAATTCCCTCATATTATCATTCCCACCAGTTTTCCAGCTTGGAAGATGCTGAAGTCCATTTTCTTGCAGAAATCAGGGTGAGATGTTCAGTCAACAAACACCCCAAACTAATAATCTCTAGAATCATCTGCAAGTTTCACAGCAAAAACTAGACTCACCCACATTAATTTTTTCACTACAATCAAAAGTTTGCCAAATGTCTTGAGAGCTCAAATCAAACCTAATGGTTGTTGGTCACTTTGCAGCTGCTGAAGCAACCCTTTCCCTACAAAGTCTCAAGTTTGGACCCATGACTTTTGTCCATGCCTTGAATTTACAGATGTCTTGGTTGCCCAGGGGCAGAGAGTGACACTTCTATACACAGACATTTCTGCTTTGCTAAATTATTTGGAAACTACGCTTCATATTAACAGATGCTTTTTGCACATACCCAAAAGTTGGCAACACTTTCAAGATGGTATCCCAAAACTAATAGCACAGTAGAAGACGATTCTATGATCCTCAAAATACTTCACATTTTTCAGAGAACACTGTCTTGACTCCTGGTCAGTACAAATCACTAGTGGAATTTATCTTAAGTATCCTCAGATCTCGTGCTTTTACAGGATCAGGCCCTTTGTCTCTGGATGGACTAACTTTTTATGCAGAAGTGCGTGCAATATTGTTTTCCACCACCACAGAAATTCTTCTCACTTTGCTAGAACTGACATTGTTTCTTAAGACCAAATGGAACTAGACCCTTCCTGAAGAGTGAATTTCAAGGGGGGCTTTCACACTTAAAAAGTACTTGAGAAAAAAAACCCTGTCCCTCACTACCTAGTTAGTGCAAGAGGAAGGTGATAGACAGACAGGATTTCCTGGATCTTTTTCCAAGGAAGGGTTGGAGCACTAGAGGAGAGACCCTAGAGGCGGCTTTCCAAAGCTGTAATACATAGTTTTACACATTACATACCTCCAAAGCCCCCCAGTACATATTTTCACCAAACAAACCCCAAACTAACCAAATTGCCAAGCAAAAAACCTTACAAGTTTCAGAGGTTGCTGCACAGGGATACCTATAGAAATACTAGAACAACCCACAACTAATCTGTTAATCACTGCTATTAGAAATTAATTCATCCTTCTGTGGGTCTTTTCACCCACAGATATATCAAAGGACTAAAGGACACAAATGTTAGCTAAGCATCACCATGTCTCTCATACAGTGGGTGACTTGTGGGGCCGGAGCAGTTTGAGAGATCTGGAACTTGGCACGGGGGATAAGGCAGCAACTTGCCGGAGATATTAAACTCTGGAATCAGTGCCAGAAGCAGGAGCCAAACAAAGCCTGCACTGGAATCAATTTTCAGGCTTTTTTGGGATGGTTCTGTTTCACTTATTTTTAAAACAAATATGTATTTGAGGAGCTGTGCTCATTATGGTGGTTTACTTACAGGAGGCAGAGCTCTGTCCATGGGCAATTATATGTGGGTGTCCCATCGGGCGCTCTGCTATGTGGCAGATTTCACCCGTGGAGCATTCAAATACAAACACTGGAACAAGGTCTTTTTCTGCAATCCTGTTTGTTTTTTGAGAAATGCTACTGATTGAGATGGAAAATTCTTTCCAATCACCCCAAAGGTCAAGAGTCCCTTCTTTTTCATGCTGGCCCCTATTACAGACGCCCCCTCCACCCCCCAATAAATCAGTTAACGCACCTATTTTTCATAATACACCCAGCTGCCTTACAAAAAGCCAATGAATTATTCTTGGGTTTAGTGCAACTGCTGAAAATATTTCAAAGTGAAAAGGAATTGACCCAACCTACTGTGCACATTATTTATTCAGAGGTAGTACAAAAACGAGTCCCTGATGTTACTAAAACAAATCCTAATAAGTACAGAGAACATCAATTACAGACTTCCCTTTATAGTCCTATATATCTCTTTCCCTTTCTAGAGATAGTATCACATGTGAGGGGGCACTGTGTTGGCTTTCAAATCTATTGAGCTTTCATAATTATAACCTCCATTTTAACCTCTTTAATAGGACATACTATACCATTTCACGTTATGTTCCTTGAATCCCAACCAACCCTAGGAGAAAGTGGCTTTAAAGCTCGCTTCTGATAAGATGTGCATAAAATGGGAAATATTAAGCATTCATAACCTTGTGCATACATTACATCAGGGTGCCAACCACAAGGAAGAGCAAAGCAAAATATATCTTGTGAACGTCACTCAGAATCCTGCTTTTAGATCAGTAAATACTCAGCATGCGCATATCCTGACATAATTAAACCAGGGAAATATTAACTGCAGTGGAATAGCTGGAATTTTTTTTTTTTTTTTAGTCCAGTCTGTATGGAATGTCCTTCTATTTAATCAAAAAGCTTGGAATGATTCCTGATCTATCATAAAAAATTTTAAGGACATGATTAATTCCATTGTTTAAATGCTGTTTTATTGCCATAAGAAACTCTCATAAATGATCCCACACCTTTCTCTGTGATCATTTCCTTCTAAAGTAATATACTAATTAATTTCAATTAAATATATGTAAAAGAAGATATATTTTGAAAAATGCTTCTCTCTTGCCATTTGCTAATATAGTGAAAAAGTGTAAACCTTGGAACATTTAGCATAGAAAATATTAATTTTTGGTAATTTCTCAAGGGGACAATTTATTAAATGAAAGGCTTTTAACATTAGCTAAAAGCAGCCCTGTAAATCATGGGTGTCATCAAACTGCTTCATCACTTCATTAATTTAAAAGATTATTATATGCGTAACTGACATAATTTTGAACAATGTTACATGGTTAATTTATTAATGTAGAAAAGCAGAGATGACATGCTGAATTGATTTATTATTATAATTGTATAATTTTAGGACTTTTCTCTGTGACTTTCACCAACGGAACAAAAGATTCAGGGTGAAATTGTGCCATTATTTAATTATTTTTTTTTTTTAAGGCTGGACTACTCAGTGATGTCTACAAAGATTTTAGAAGAGAGGTTCCAGCATGGCTTCTTTGTGTTTCAGTAGGAGCTGTTGAAAGACCTTCTTTACAACCCATAGTCACCTTTTGGTTTTAATAAATTTAAAGCACGTTTTACCCCATTCAGTAGTCAAAAAAAGATTTAAAAGTTACTGTAGTTATATTAAAAACCTGATTCTGACTAAGCATGCTTAAATGTGCATATCCCTAAGCTCTTCATGTGCACAGAAAGAGGATTTTGAGTGGTGGAGTTTGCCCAGTTCCACTGAAGAGCCTCCCACAGACCAGCCCCACAGTATTTTCAGTCATAATTATATTAGCGAGTAGTTAGTGCTGGCTTCGTGCCCAAGCTGAAAATATAATGCAGCATCATTTCTGCATGGAAAGCACAGTTCAGCTTGTCTTCAATAACAGTGTACCACGTTTGGGATTTATTTTCAGACTGAAATGATGCGTGACTCTGAAACCCTGCAAGGCTGATGGAACACTCTCTTTTTCAGTCCAAAGGTGCGTGTGTGAGGGGAGGGAGGCACCTCTAAAACAACCTTGCCTCAAAAATAGGGAATAAGGTAAAATCAGGATTTAAGTAAATGAGACCCCAGATCTGCAAAACACTCGGGCACACGCTCGCCTTCAGGGATGTGCTAACATGTTTCCCTTTAGCAGAGCCTGAAAAAGCCCAGAAATCCTCTCCCAGAGCTCCATGTCCCACTACTGCAGCCAGGCTTTTTCGAGCCAAATCGTCACCAAAACAGTCGTATTTTTGGGCTTAATTTTCCAGCCCTGCACTCACACTGCATTGCTACAGTTGTCTTTAGAACTGAGTTGTGTGGTTGCACAGGTGAGTGTGAAACACTCTTACAGCATGTTTACACTGTATGAAGAAACAAACACCTTCAACAACACAAGCCTTGATACAGGAAAGCCTGTAAAGGATGCTGGTGGTACGTCCTATTTAGAGCAGCATTTATGTTGCATGAGGATGAGGAGACACTGGCAGGTGCCTAAAATCATGGCAAGACTCAGACAGAGTAAGTTCAGCCTAAGCCATCGGCAGCGCACTGGTTGGATCCCCAGTGCCCACTCCCACAGGACACAGGTTTGTGTGGGTCTATGGTATGGATGTTCCCAGAACCTTGGGTCACCTCCAGCCTTGCTTAACACTAATGCTGATGTGGAAATCCCTGAAAGTTTGTGTCACCTCCAGCCTCACCTAATGCTCATGTTAAGCAGCCAAACAAAGCTTTAGGGCTTTGATTACAGCCTGAGAGGACCAGGGCTGGAATGGATACGTTAACATCACAGCCAAAAGCCCAGGAGCCGAGTTTGTTCGGTTAAAACCCATCTTATCAGCTGCATTGACTTCCAGTGTACCAGTGTGTGACTGACCTGTGGTCACCTGTGTCAAGCCAGGATCACGAAACTGTGAGTGGGGAAATGTGGGCAAATGTGGGCTACATGCTGAGTGATGCTCATGTGGAGTGTGAAAGCCTGGTCATGTCCTAAAACTCATCTCTTTTGTACATTTTGAGATATCCAGGTCTGGCCTCTAGAATGGCCATCTGAGACATCAACAAAGAGGGTACCAAAAAACCACAGAATTTCTCAGTGGATAAATTTAAACCCCAAATTAAAAACTGGACCCTTTCAGAGCAGTGGTTAAGGATCCTCCACCATCAAATGGTGTCACAGGAGCATTCTGGGCAATTACTGACAATTTTTAAGAGAGTATTTTTCTTTCCCTGTAATCTTACATAATGCCTTTCATATGTAATACCTTGAGCATATGCAGTATGCAAAACACTCTACCAACTGTATACAGACAGAAATCATTTCACCATTAAAAGCAGCCATGGCCAGGGTGCAGAATGGTGACCAGATGGTCTGAGCACAGCACAGGCTGCAAGACTAAAGAGCAGGGAAAAAAATTTAGCTGAGATGGCTGGGGCAAACCCAGGCTCTTATGAAAAGCACCATGTGGTTTTTAATGTGCACAGAGTGAAGACAGGACCTCTGATTTTAAGATACTACCCCCCAAGATGTAAATTATCCAGGAAAGGCATCCTTCATTCCATGAAGTTTCAGCCCATCACTCACGTATATTATTTCAGTGCTCACAAGTTATATAGAATGTATTATAAATCTCCAATTATCTCTGGCATGTGCACAGTGACTTTTATTTTTGATGATGATAATTTTAAGGTTTTTTTTTTCTAAGGGTGTCACTAAGGACATGGGGAAACAATTTAGGAGATAAAAAAAAAAAGAAAAAAAAAGGAAAGATTTGAGCCAAATGCCTTCTTACAGGAAACATTTATTTGCACTTGAGTGTCTCATTTAACAAAGTTCCCCCATATTTTCCCACAACAGACAGGAACTCATCTGCATTAGCATTTTAAGAAATGAATCCTAAAGACCAGCAAGTGTCAATACGCTGTCACAAGTGGGATTGATGGCTTTTAACAGAGCTCTTCTCACATGAGTGCAAATGACTGTCTTTTAGTTCATCACAGACATTTTGGTCAACACAAACTTTTCTTATTTTCACATGGCCTTTAAAATCCTTATGAAAGCAAAACAGAAGGGCTGGTCCTGTCTTGCTGCAATCAGTGGCAGAATTTCTCTTTGCTTGATGGAAAGAAAATGAGAACCCAATTATGAACAAATGTAATATTATAATTTTCTCCAAACTGATCTTACAGACCACATCAGAAATGTAGACATTAGGAGGTGGGCAAGAGGGAATTTAAAGAGAATAACTAATTTAAAAAATAATTCACACACCCTACGTGATCTGGACTGGATAGGCACTGGGCAAAAAGAGCTGGGTTTGATCTGACTTTTATATTTAGCACTGCAAACATCTGCTAGCCTTATTACAAATTGCACTTTGGTAGTCATAATTAGCAACCACATGATGCTGTTCCATATGTGACATTCACAAAATCGGAAAAAGATGGGATAGTGGAAGTACCGTTATTAATGTAATTTCTGGATGTTATATACCACCACTGTGTGACTCTCTTAGCTTCCCCATCCTCTCCTGACACAGAGGGATCCCTTTTTCTTTTTCTTTTTTTTTTTTTTTTTAAGACAGATATTTTAACCAAAGTGACAGCTTAGTTACAGATTTCCTTTTAGTGCAGATTGTCACTGGTGATGTCTACCAGCTTGAACACGAGTAGTGCTGCCTCATGATGACTGAATGAAATCTGAAAGCCTCTCCCACTCTCAGGCTTAGGTAGACAAATCCAGACACGCAGCAAAAATGACAACAGCAAAGTTCAACTAATAGTGCAAAGCTGCAAGCTTCAGTGTAACACTGGTTATGCTTGACCACAGAACAGAAATCTCCAGGATTACAGTCACAGGCAGTAATTTAATTCAGATAATTAACCATCCATAAACCTCCCAACGAGAACATGTGCAAAGTCAATGACAGGGTTCAGGGGTACCGGAGTCTGTCAGAAGTCAAGGAGAACAGAAAAAAAAGGGGTGGTTTGGGACCCGTGGCCGTCTGCTGTGTTCCTCATCACAAATCACTGATCATGAAAAAGTGTTTTTCACACAACAGAAATTTTTTTGTTTCAAATATGTTACTGTCAGGACAGGGTAAACCCAGGAATGCCAGACATCTTTGTGAAAAATGAAGTAAAAACCAAGACTCATTAGAACTGTCTCTCAATACTCCCCTCTTGTAACCACACTCAATAAATCAGCCTTTTCACACCAAAGATACCACAAATCAAAGAAACTTCTGACAGCAATTTGGTTTCAGATGCTCTTTCACCCAAGGCATCAGCTCCTTCCCAGATAAGTCAGTCATGAATAGAGAAGTTCACGAGACACCAGTACATTAGTTTTTCAACATAAGCCTGGATGTAGTGGACCTTCACCACTTCTCCACTGTTTTAGGTTCTCTAGGTGCCATTTCCATCAGCACTGGAGTACTTTTGGCACCAGATCCACCTTCTCCCCAGCACCTGAGTAGAGCATCCCACTCTCAGTCCCTCAAGCCCCAAGGAAGGACTGGGTCCTCAGGGGAAGCAGAGGACTAGCAATAGGAGGGGCTTTGCTGTCCAGATGTTTCACTCTGTGGCTGGCAAATGTGTGGGCATTGATTTGGATCCCAAACATAGCATCTAAGGTGTGGAGAGCAACAGTGTCACAGTCATCATATTTGATTTGGCTTGAACTTAGTCTTTGATGTCACACCTAATGCTACCATGTTTCCCTGCTTTCCTTAGTGCCAAGGTATTCACATTCTTTCCTCTTTGTGTTCATTCCTTGCTTTCTCTTCTCACTTTCCTCCTTTCCCTTCCCTTCTGCTCCACTCTTTCACTCTTTGCCTAGTTTTCTTTTTTTTCCCCTTCTGTTATATTCTTGCCTCTTTCACAGTCTCCTGGACCACTTTCTTTTTCCTGAGTCAAAAAACTAAGGTGAAAATCTGACAGACACAAACAAAACAGATGAGCTGTTTAGACTGACCTTACAGAGACAACACCTCTGGCTAGAGAAGTCACATCCCTGAATTTCAAAATTTACAGAGTGGGACATAATTTGGGGGAAGTACCTCTGTATGATGCTCTTGCTCTTACATTCCTTCCAGCTGCTGTGGGCCCCCATGGCAGATGAGACACTGAGTTAGATATTTAGTTTTGAACTTGTATGGCTTTTCTTATGTTCTCTTTTGAACCTAGGAACCAGATATTAGCCTCTTTATAGTGGGAAAGCTCTCTGTAGTGAACCATATGAAATTGAGATGAGCGTTGCCCCTGAGGAATCATCCACACCATCTGTTGGAGACAGGATTATGTTTCCTTAAACCCAACCTTTACAGATGTGTCTCCTACAGTGGTGATTCCACATAGTTACTGAATATTCTGCTCCAACGCTTAACTGTTTTGGTATGAGGAAGTTCTCTAATATCTCATCTAAATCTCCTTTACTGCATATTAAGCTGATTATTTCTACTCCTTCCCTTAACAGCCATCGACTAAAACCTTATTGCCCTCTACTTTCTACTAACCTTGCAGATAGCAGAAGGCTGTCACCACTCTCTTGCTACCTTATAAGAATCACATCCTATCAATTTTTTTCTGGTAATTTTATCCCAATATTACAGAAAACTTAAATCTTCTTCTCTCCAAAGCAAGCCGTGCTCTTTCAGCCTCCACAAGAGGGAATAGGGCAGGCTCTGAATTGTCTGAGAGAAAATGGCAGAGTCTATAAAGCAGGCAGGAATCTCAGAGATTTATGGCTGAGGCGCTCAGGAGCTGTGTTGTCTGAGTGTTTCTCTTGGAAAGCTCCACTCACGTGGGTGCAGCCAGCCCTTACCCCTGCTCCACTGGCAGCAGGGCTGTGGTATTGCTGCTGTTTCTCCATCAGGGTGTATATGGGTAATTAGCACTTTTTGAGAGTAATGCTGTAGACAGCTAGAAGGGAGAAGGGGAAACAAACACAAAATAAAATCCAGGCAAGAGGGTAATATTTCCTTAACCAAAGCTGACAAATGGCACTGAGAATCCTTTGAGCAGCAGAAACTTGATGTGCAAACCCCACTGAAAGAGAAATCTTTGTATGAGCCTTTCTTGTAGGATAACTTTAGACTTTGGCACTTCTTTTCATAGGGCAATTTTAAATTTGGAATTTTTAACAGACATCCAAAGCCATTAGGTCATGGAATATGACTTGTTCTGAAATGGAGACCAATGAATTTCACCTATATACCTTTATTAACATTTTTGCATGGAGAAGTTTGTTAACAAGTGGGAGTTTCTGTAGGTAAAACTATATACTTGGGAGGACAAGGAGGACTTTCACCAGGAAACCCAACTCCTTGCATTGCTGGACTCTGACACCAATAGAAGGGTGCTCAGAAAACTATGTGTCCTTCCTTCCCCACCTCATCCTCTTGGACAAAGACACCAGTACTTGCTTCTCCAAGTTAGACCTGGGTAGATCCCTCTGGGACCTTCCCACAAACAGAAACTCCTCAGACCTAGAGCCTAGTGTTGCTGGATGGGCACTGGAGCGTATTTTCAGGGTTTGGTTGGAGGCAAGAAGGATTTTGCTATGAAGGAAAGATGACAAGAACAGAGGGGGAAGAAGACTGTGATAAGATGACACATAGCTTTGATAAATTAATTTCCAATTCTCCTCTCTCCTCAAAAAGCGCTAAAAAGAGCTTGGTTTGAGTTTTCTCATGAAAATTCTCACCAAGATACTTACTCAGTGAGAAGATAGAATGAGAGAAAGAAACAGGAGACCCTGAATGCATTTTGAGTGCTCCAGCATATTTGGATTTGAACAGTTTTCTCTCTTTTTTGCAATAAAACTACCCTTCTTGTTCCTTTTCAGCCTCCCAAGCAAACGACATAGGGATGCCCACAGCTCTAGTGGTGCTGCTTAGGAAGATGTTGACTGAAGAGTTGGTTTTCTTCTATTGGCTCCGTTTTCAGAGGACATTTCTTTTCCAAGGCTCCCAAGGCTTTGGAATTTTTAGCGAGGCAAGGGACAGGGTCATCAGAGAGGCCGAGTTTCTAAGCATAAGCACACAAATGGTGGAAAGCTGCATATCCTTCCTATGCATTTCTGTACCTTCTCCCTTCTCCCCAGTATCACTGTTTCTGGTTAGAGAAATCTCTCCCAGCTCTCCTCCTTCACCACTCCATTCCCTATCTCCCTTTCCTTCGTCTGAAGCTCTCTTTGGAGGCCATCAGCTTTGTGGCTCCTTTGTGAGATGCTTTGATTTTGCCCATCAATAACGCTGCCTGGAAAGCCAAAGGGGATCTGTGGGGCAGAGTGGGAAAGGGGACATCCAGAAGGTACTGGCTTGGTTCCTGCCTTGATGAGTTGATGTAATCATGCAAACTCATCGCTGAAATCTTTCACTGAAGATCGCTACTTAGTATGAAAGTGAAAACTCCTGCCGTGCATCAAAGAAATTTATTGGCCAAAGCAACACACACAAGTATTTTTATGTTGAATAGTGATGCTTCTGAAGGGCTAAGTAAATGCTCAAGTATAATCACAGTTTATGCATATGTTGATAAAAAGGAAGATATCATGGAACTCAAAACAAACCAGTAGAACAATAAAACCAACAATAAAACCCAACAAACCCCTCAATTCTGCCTCCCTCCCCCGCAAGTTAACAAAATCTCTTCAAATCAAGAGAGACCGCACTGGCAGACAACTATGGGAGGCTTTACATTGATGTTTTCTTCCTTTGAAAAAGTTTTAAATGCTTTTTTCATGTTTTTACAAAAGCTTTTACGTTTTCCAGGGGTTCTCTTTCTGTCTGAATGCCAGAGCTAGCAAAGGAAAGGAAATTCTTCATGTCCTTTTGTTGAAGCTACGTCAAGGGCTTCATGAGAAAATTCCACATGCATGGAGCCCTGCATGGGCTCCTATGGATAGCAGGGAGGGAAAATTAACCCCAGCCAAGGAAGTGAACAGATGTTTCATTCATGGTTGTATCAACAACTCGATATTAATCAATAATGAGATCTGTTTGTTACCCCCCCCCCGGAGCTGATTGCCTGGCTCAGTTGGGCAGAATCCAAGGGGATTCTGCCACTCATGCAAGTGGGCATGAAACTGGTCCCAAAGTGGCAGCCACACAAGCCAAACATGCTCCTTACCAGCCTATGTTGATGACTGGCATCCAGCCTTAACCTCAACATCCATAACTAGTTAAACCAGTGTTTGTTACATTTACCATCATGGCTGATTTAGAGAAAGCTACATCACCATTAACCAGTACTTTGTGTTTTGATGTCCATCCTCAACATGCTTTTCTAAATGATTACCAAGTCGTTAGGGGACGTGCCCTGCAGAAGACATTCCCCAGAAGTTGCATGGACCCATCCAACGCTCCTCTTACATCTGAGCTGCACTTGGTGAAAGCAGAGAGAGAGAAGACTACTGGAGAAAAAGAACCCGTAGTTGGGAAGTGGAAAGGAAAGAAAGGATCAAATGAAAAGCTCTGCCAGGATGCAGCCATGGGGAGCTAATTCACCATTAGCAGATCGGCTTGAGTGAGGACTAAGTTTAAAGGGTCAGAGACCAGCAGACAGCTGGTAGTCAGCTGGTGATGCTGCTGTAGGTTATGCTGCTCCAGAGTCGCTTATAAACAGCACCAGGATATATTCTGGATTATTATTATTATTATTATTATTAAAGTGACTTGTACAGGAAATTTTTCCTCATCACATGTAAAAGCTGTTCCAACTCCCCGAAGTAAGAGACTTGGCAAGTCAGTTACAGGGAAAGTTGAATTGCTGAAGCATATGAATGACTTTTAACAACATGCAAGTGTAACTTTTATTGCCAACAGTAGATGCACATTGGAATTTGAGAGGGGGGAAGAAACCCTGATGAAGTGGCAAAATGCAGTTGTTTTTCTTTATCTACAGAGAACGTTGTGGTTTCATTTGCAGATGAATCACTTCGTTGTGATTTATTCACTTTGTAAATGGATCTGATTATTTTCCCTGGGGATTTGAGAGGTTTTTTTAGTAAAGCAAGTTATTAAGCTGGCTTACAACCAGAGGCAACATAATTGCACCAAAATGTTTGAAGAAGATCCAATTAGGGTGTCACCTGCAAGAACATTTTGGCAACAAAATAGAACAAAATCCAAGAATACAAGAACATAAACACAAAAGCAAACAGCTCCCAAACAAACTGATATATATATATATATTAGGGGAAAAAGAAAAAGAAAAAGAAAAAGAAAAAGAAAAAGAAAAAGAAAAAGAAAAGGAAAAGGAAAAGGAAAAGGAAAAGGAAAAGGAAAAGGAAAAGGAAAAGGAAAAGGAAAAGGAAAAGGAAAAAGAAAAAGAAAAAGAAAAAGAAAAAGAAAAAGAAAAAGAAAAAGAAAAAGAAAAAGAAAAAGAAAAAGAAAAAGAAAAAGAAAAAGAAAAAGAAAAAGAAAAAGAAAAAGAAAAAGAAAAAGAAAAAGAAAGAAAAGAGAGAGAAAACTAAGATTTAGACAAACCAAACACAGCCCCGCCAGTTGTTAAAAGAGCCTTTAAAGGAATATCCTCCTTTGGAGCACTCTGTTCCAGGGCACTTTAATATCAACTTTGCCAGAGCAATTAAATTGTTTAATAATCAAACCTGGATCTCATTTATACATCATATGAACATTGTAAAACAGGATGCATGGAAAGCGTGCTGTACAATAAGATGTGGTTTATTTCATATCACAAGTTTGCTGGTAATTAGATAGTTCATATCACAGGAAAAAATGTTAACACCTACCAAGGAGAATATATACAGCTGGTAGATTTGCCAGCTTCCATAATTTTCCTACACCCTTAGTCTTTATTTTTCTTAACTTTCCATCCCACTGAGAACATGGAAGTTGTTTCAAACCCAAATCTCAAGACTTAGGGGAAAGATGCTCCCATTAACTCAGAAACTCCTGTACCTGGCTGCAGAAGAAAGCTTTCCAAAGATGTAATGGTTATACTTAAACCTATGTACAGAATCTATCATTCTGGCATCAGTTCTAAACTAGAGGTAGGTCTACTCCAGACATATATAACTTTTCTCAGGAGTTTCTACCTGAAGAGCATTTTGCTTCTCTTCTTACACTTGTAGCAAATGAACTGAATATGGGTGGTTTTCAGCATCACTGTCATAATAAAGGCAAAGTTTTGCTATTTATTTTCTGGTTAGGAAGTACTCCCTCCAAAACACCCACCACACCAGATGAAATCCATGCAGCAAAACACAACTGTACAAACCATCTCCCTTTATCAGAAACATTTTTGTTGTGAAGAAGCTTTTATTTTCAGCACAATGCTCAACTTCCTGCTGCAGAAGAATTGATTTGGATAATGCGGCCACATCTCCTGACAGGAGAGGTCTCAAAGTTTATTTTAGCAGCAAGTCGAACACCTCCCACTTAGAAAGTTAGTTTTCCTGCAGCAGGTTGGAAAGAGTTTACAATAGGCTTTGATGCCTTTGCTCAGCCACATTTCCTCTTCCAGGATTTGTTGGGAAGAGGGGGAGGGAGAAAAGGGAATAGGTTCCAAACCTTTTACTATCTCTTCTGAGCTTGTTGTCTTTTGTAAGCCACAAAGAACAGATTTTCTTTTGTAAATCCTTAGTAATTAAATGAGTACTTCACTGGCTATATTCTTCAATGGTCTTGTTTCCTAGGTTTTGCCTTTGACAGTCATATTTTGCAAAGGCTGCTAAGATGACTAGGCACCTTACCCTACTTAACACTAAACCAATTGATGCCCGTGCACACTGCATGAAGGAGGAAAAGTTTCATTAATGGCACTTCATTAAAGAACTGCGCTGGAAAGCCCTAAATGTGACCGAACCAACCGAAATCCAGAGCGAGCTGTCTATTAGGAAAGCAACAAAGACAGTTTCGGAAACTGAACTCTGGCTCCACTGCAGCGGATTAGGAAGAGTGATGGGATTAGTGTTTAATGACCTGGGGCAAGAGACAAAGGGAATTTCGACAAAGAGGCTTAGATATGGAAGAATTAACACTCTCTATCCCAACCATGCCTCTGATGACTTCCAGCATTCTTTCCTGGCTCTGCTGAAGTCTGGGGAGGGGAAACGGGGGGACAACAACAACAACAAAAAAACCCCATAAAAAACCCACCTCCTTAGTCTTTTCTTATCACAGTTCTTTCTCTTTTTAAAGAAAGAAAAGATTTTTAAATTTTTCCTAATTAATGCAATAAGCAAAGTTGCTAAGGGCTTGTGTTTCAGCACACTGCAGATGGTTGCATCCCCAACCACACAGTCGTGAGTGATACTTGTGGATGCTACAGATCTCTATCCTTATATATATATATTTATATATACACATATTTATTTATTTATGCAGCTAAAGCACATACTTTTTAAATGACTTAGCAGGGAGTGGGATTTGCTTGCAACTGCGTGGACTTGAGAAATAATACTCCTTGATTCAAGGTTGGCTTGCATAATGGGGAGCAGGGTGAAACAGGCAGGCATTTGCTCATAGAGTTAACCACAGGCTTTCCCAAAATGGTACAATTCAAGGAAGAACATGCAGTAACAATTGGTGCAGTCCATGAGCCTGAATTTGCATACAGAAGGTGTAACCCCATTGGAGCAACTCTTGATTTATCTCAGAGGGACAGAGAAGGCAGACTAGGCAGGAATTACTTAGCAGAGAAAACCTTTTGAAGCTAAAAACAATTAAATAAAAATTCAGTAAGGAAGCTGATACCCCTCAACTATGATACAGAGACATTAACATACTTGAGCTCAAAGCAGTGCTCCAGTCTCTGACCCTTTGGGCACTAGTGTCAAGGAGACACTGCTTGAATAAATACACTGCAAGCACCAAACACCCTTGAGGAATGAGTTTAGGGAGACCTCTCCTGAGCAGTGATGTGCTCCTACTCTGTTCCAGGAGCCTTCCCAGACTGCTGACCCAAGGGAAGCACCTGCACCTCTCTGAACCACGGCTCTTTATAGCTGCAGGTCTGTGTTTCACAGAGGGAAAGGCACCATCCTACAACTGTGCGAAATTTTCCTGCACTGTGAACCAATTCAACGTGTAGTTATTTTTTTTTAATTTTATTTTTTTTCTAAACCAACCCAAAGCGCTCACAGGAAAGCTAGGTATTCATTTCACATGTTAGCCAATATGAAATGCTCCCAGAGCAGCTTTAGGCTCCAAAGTATTATTTAACCAGCGTGGTTTAGCAGGACAATGGCAGCCCCCTGCCGTAATCCATTCAGGGGCAATACCATCAGTCAGTGTGAAATTAAATACATTACAGGGTAAGAGCTTAATGCGTTTTATAGGCAGTTGTTCATCCACATCAAACTTTAGCTTTTAAAATCCTAACATTTGATCCCACAACAGGAACCATGGCTTGAGAATGAGATTGGCACATTTGCACTGCCAGCAGGGCAGGAAAAGCCGAGCACAGCATTTAGTGGGAAATGCAATTGCCTGAGAGGGGAAAAATGCTTGGATGGAGAGAGCTCTGCAGAGCCACATCACTTGTAATACATACACAGGACTGGAAAGAGTAAATACAAATCCAGGTCTGGTTGGCTATGGGTTATTAGTATCAGTGTCTCCTACCACTGTGTGTGTTTCATTTAAATGATAACAACAACAACAATAATAATAATAATAATAAGGGTTTTTAAAATTCATTCATACAGATTCTGGTTCTAAAAACATACGCAGGCCTGGAAAGATGGTAAATAGAAACCTAGGGCTGGATGGTTATGGTTTATTAGTATCAGTGTTTCACACCCCGGCACATGTTGGTTTCACTATATGCCCACACATATTTTGAAAATAATAACAGGGGTTTTTTAAATTCATCCATACAAATTTTGGTTCTACAAACTGTTATAAGTGCAGTCCTTAAGTCCCCATGGAGTTTGGTGGGACTGCTTGCTTGAGCAGGCATTATTCCCATATTGGAACCCTCAGACTCATGCCTAGGTGCTCTTCCTTGACCCAGCTGCCACAACCTCTTGCATGGAGGTTGTGCCCATCCGTGCTCTAAAACCCAAATGCTCTGGTTTCCCTTTGCCACGGAAATGGCATGAACTGTGAAAGTAGTTTGTCAGAAAGATGTACAGAAAACACCAAACAGAGGAGCCTGTTATATTCTGCTCTCTGTTACACTTGCTTAATGCAGGAGTAAATTCCATTTGCTTCAGCCGAGTGACTCCAGATATAAATAGGGGTAAGTGAGATCAGAACTAGGTCCTTAGAGAGCCCTCTGCCTTCTGTGATACTGCTTCTTAAAATGAAGCACTGATAAGCCCCAGTGGTGAAAAAATTATTATTATTTAAACTATCTTCAGAGCTATCTGTTGCCCAAAATGGCTTTTAACTGTTGAAAGAACATCAAACATTTAAAAACGCATAATCTGCTCTCAGCACCAGCACACAGTGCCAGGAATATTCGTCAGTCTTATGTTTTTGGATCATATGTCACAGTGGATTATCTGACACTCCATGAATATTCCCCGCTTCCTCCAGTTGTGGCTAAAAAACTTGTTCTCAGGCATGCCACTGGATGCTACAAGCCCCATGAAGTGGACCCCGCCTTCACAGTGAGGTTATTGTATCTCCCCAGCCTACCAGCAAAACTACCCCTTACATCCTGATAGTGCCTTCCCCCTTTGAACAGAAAGGCCCAAGAGCAACATTGATGACTTTCCTCTAGTGATGAACATTTAGATAACTCTTTAAAATATTCCAGGGCTCCAGATGCTACTTATCCAGTGGTGTGAGCTGGGAGTCATAAGCCCCACATGTAAAGAAAGCTTTATTGCCTGGGGTGAGTGGGTGGGAAACTCTTTAGGCTCCGATGGGGTCAGTGAAGCTACGGGCGAGCACTGCAGCTGACTCCGAAGACAATGGGGGAGAGGCACAAAAAAAAGGATGCAGGGAAATCAAAAGGAAGAATTGAATTTATTTGCAGGCTTGTGTTGCGTAGCTAAATGGGGACAACAAAGGGAAGTCTGGGATCCACCTTTTCAAAATATTTCAGCTAGCCAGAAATATTTTTATTGACCAAAAAGAAAAAAAAAAGTCCCATTTGATTTTACTCTCCCCTCCTGATGTCAAGATTAGTCTTTTAAAATATACTCCTTTGGTCTCTACTTTTCCTATCAACTGTGCCTCATATGCTTTCCTAGGACAAGTGGGAATCATGTCAAAGAGATGAGAGGAGGAAAACCCCTCTGCCATACAGCCACCTGCCTCTTCTCTTGCATGATTTCTCTTTTCTTTACATTCTTTCCTGCTCTTCACTCTGCACACTCATTAAGTCACCTAAGGCTCAGTTCACTCCCCATCCTGAAGCTCTGGAGGCATGGGAAACTCACGTATCCCATATACTCCTCCAGAAGACACCCTGCTTCTTTGACGCCCACCAGCAACTCCCACACGTGCATTGCACTCACTGTCAATGCATTGGGCAGCCCAGATTCAGAGGTTTTGAACCCCCTTCATTTTCTTCCCATCTCCTTTCCTGCACTGGAAAACTGCAAGGTTAAGTTTGCCCTAAATGCCAGTAGTTCCCCTTGTTTACATCCTCTCCCAACTGCACGTTCTCAAAGATGATGCCACACAACGCAAAGGCGTTGCAGCTCACGAAGAGCTCCTGGAAAGGTAGTTGTGGACCAACCAGGGCATGGAAAGCACTACTGTAGGAGTATCCAAACCTCCCAACCCCATGAATTATTTACACCACTGCCAAGAACAGCCAAAGGGAATGGCTGCTCCTTGAATGGCTCACAGTCAGTGAGCCAGTTGCTCTTTTGGGTCCTCTGCTCAGCTGCAGCGCAGGGTGACCCAGAGGCTTCATATGGGCACCCCCAGTCAGCACAGCAGGTTTGGCTCTCCCAGCAGCTCCTGGGCAAGCCCAGCTCCAGCTGAGACACTGGTTTCACAAAAGCCTAAGAGCCAACCGCGTGGCTGACCCTACATTATTGCATGACAAGGAGGAAGCCGTGTCCTGACCCTGTATGTCTATTTTTCAGGATGTGGGACTAAACTCTTAAATTTTCTTCCCTTAAACTACATTTTGCCAAGCACAAAGGAGTCTCGTTTTTGTGGCTGGACTCCTAACAGGCTGGATCAGCACTGGTCATTAGCAGCACCAGAGGCTCAGAGGCACTAGCTGTCAAGACTCCGGAAATGCAATTTGTTTGCTTTTTCTTCAGTGAAATGTGATAATTAAAAATATAAAAAAAAAAAATCAGAAAGAACGATCAACATCTTCTAAGGCAACAATTTTTTTTTTTTGCCAAGCTGGAAAAAAAAAGCTCCCCCAAACCTATTTAATAACAAAAACTTCAAATATGGAACATATCTATTGGGAGAAAAAGAGTCACCAAAAATTAATTGGCAGTTTTATCTCCAGCTCTACCACACTTTTGTCTCTAGTATCTATAATGCCTGATCATCCAGCACAATTTCTAATGGAACAGAAATCTGCAAGTTCTAGTCAAAGCTGTGATTTTCTCAGCTGCAGTCTCAAGCAATGAGGAATTCCTGGGAGGAGGGAAATGGCTTCAGGCACTCACACAAATTCTCCTGCCTCCCACCCCAAATTGCCATCCCACTCTTAACCTTGCCCCCCTCAGCATTTCTGGGTGGGTCCTGAAAACACACACATATTTCTTTGCCACTCCTTTTCTCAGTTGAAACCTGTGTCTGTCTACCATTACCTCACCCCAATGCACAGGTGCACCTCAGGGCTTTTTTGGGAAAACCCATATTTCTCACAAAACAGGTGTCTGTGCCTGCAGAAGGGCAAGTGGAAATGCACCACGGAGTGATCTGGGTTTTCCAGACCCAGCACCATTATTTGCTCTCTATGGTTTTACTAGTTGATAGACTGACAGCATCTTTTCAATGAATAGGACTATTCAGAGCTCTTCAGTAACTGCTTTCAAGTTACAGAAGAGCAAGTTCGCTCCCAATCCCAAACCACTCCTCATCCCTAATAAGTTTCAATCCCTTTTGGGTTTGGATGCAAGCCTCAAAGCATAATCCAGAGAGTCAGAAATGAGAAGGCAAGCAAAATGAATCCAACATTTTTATCACAATGATTCTGGGGACTGTGGCTCCTGATTTTAGACCCTGACACATAATATACCTTACATACACTTTACCCTGGGACTGTATCAGCAGCACTAGGCTTCTGCCTGATTTCGTGCAGAGGGGACCAGACTCATGTCTTTTAGAAAGAAAACACAAAATTATTCTGGCTTTAGAGTGGTGAAACTGAGAAGGTGATGCAGCCCTCAGTTAAACCTGCAAAAATCCACAAAGCTTGGTTTTCTCTGTAATTTTCATCCTCAGACACAGAGAACAGAGGAGGTGACATTACCCCAGCTCTATGTGCTTCTCCTCCATCCAAAAAAAAAAAAAAAAAAGTCAAAAAGTCCTCTGACAAGAAACAGAAGAAATAGTAGAAAGCTAGCCTGCTTTCAAGATGTTTCTGGCCAATTTTTGGTGTCTTCTTACACCTGGAAATCACAGCTATGGGGTTCAACTGTTTGCTATCATCTAGAAAAAAACCCTCAAACCTCGGAAATTTCTTTTGCTGTTCACTTCTCTCTAGTCAAAGAATTACCTGATTTCACCAAACCGAAACAAAGTTTCCAAATGTCCAAATGTCTCCATGACTGTCCTGTCTGGATATTTTCTTTACATGAGGCTGCTTTCAAAAAATGGATAATACACTGTCTGACTAATACATAGGACTGGTAAAATAAATGGATAGCTTAAAAATAAAAGTGGGGTTTTCTGTCTATAAGAACCACAAAAATACAGAATTCTGTAAAAGAAAATCTGAAATACTACAATACTCTTGTCCAGCTACCCACACAAACACAGCAATTCCAATGTGTAAATACCTCCAGCTTTCCTACTATCCCCAGAGGAGGAATATTGCTTTCTGGGGCAGGCATCCAGGTCCAAGGCCAAATAAATAATGCCAAAGCCTCCCAACAGGAGTTAAGCACTGGCTGTGACTTGTGCAGTCCTTTGGAATCTTCAGAACATCAGAGATTGGGTTCAGCTACGTTTCAACATCTCCTCCTCCCTCCATGTTTCCCCAACTTATTTCATCTGAGGGATGCTCAAGCTTGCATCAGCTGATTGAAATGCCAGCACAAGGTTCTCTCTTCCCAGAAAAGCCTCTCTGCAGAGAAAAAAGCAGTACCTTGTTGGTCTCATTTGATGATGCCTTGAGGTGCTCTCTTAAGCAAGAAGTCACCAAATACCCGTGGCTCCCTTGGTTCAGGGCATCACCCTCTATTACTGTATTTGTCTTTCCCCACCATAAAATATCTGTTGGCAAGACTGAGCACCGATGCTTGCGTGGAAGGCAGACTGATACGCCACACGGAAGGGCTTGTGGGTTTTTTTTCACCCCTTTATGAATTGCTGTCTTTGATCCATTTTTCATATGTTTCCCCGTGCAAGAGCACAAAGACAAATATTCATTGTAATATTTATGAACGCAGCCTGATAGTTACTATGGTTTCAAAGAAAACAGGAAAAATGGATACAAAACTGGATGCGCTTCACGTCAGGCGGCCACAGGTACGTACGGCACATGTTATAAATTCTGCTCAAGCTGACTCACTTCTCTCAATGAGGTAAGTGTTGACGTTAGACAATTTGGTGGGGAGCATTTATTTCTGCATTTATTAAAATGTCAGTAACAGCAGGAGTAACACCTCCTAAAAGGCTTGCAGGTGCCTGTCTTCAAAAAAAAAAATAAAAAAAAAAAATCCAACATTCAAAGAGGATGAAAAGGCACAAACTACATTTAAAATGATTCACCGGTGGCTGGGAGAGAATAGATATATTTGGCTGCTTAATTAGTGCGTGTAATGCATAATTGACAACACTCAAATCCAGGGGACTGCCCAAACTGCTAAATTTCAGCGTGTCCAAAACGCTATGCGGAATCAAAGCTGAAAAGAAGGATTTGTGCAGATCTCAACGTGTTGCCAAAACAACATGTTTAATTTATTCAAGGGCCGTGCTTTCGACATACCCAAATGCAGGTGAGCACTGCCTCTGAAATGCAAAGTACTGAAGTGAAAAGGAAGGGGATGAAAAATAAAACAGCAAAAATGCATTCGATATGTAAAAATAGCTCAGCAGAGGTCAGGGTGTTAAGCAGTGGAGGGCAATGTCTAAAGGCTACAGATGAAGCATCAGGCTGGTACAACAGCACAACAATTTTTTTTATTCTCTCTCTCAAACCTTTCGGGAGACTACTTGCATGCCCCTTTGCTCAGCTCTCCAAAGAAATCGGTAAGGCCGGAATAAGGCATTGGCTTGTTCACATCAGAAGGAAATATAAACTGAGGTCAAGGAAACCACAACATCTGGAACGTGAGAAAAGGATTTACTGTTAAGGGCTTAATGAACTCTGAAAATAAAGTTCTCAACTTTGCTAATTTGTTTGGTCTTCAAAGAGGAATAAAACATGAAGTTGGAAGAAGGTTTTATGGCTCTCCTGAAGAAAAAAGAGCTACATCTGTGCTAAAATTAGCAAAACCCAATGACAGTAGGGAGAGTGTCACTATTATTTAGCTGATGCTAGAAGAAAAGGCTAAATTGTAACTGCTAGCCGTTTATGTGCAAATTATTGTGGGAAAAGAGGAATTATGGACTCTCTGGCTTTGCAGCTTAGGGACAGGCTACATCTGAGTTGATGGGGGCTGGCGCTGGGTGGAAATATGCAGGTTCTTGCAGGTAATAAGGATCTGCCTGATGCCATTCACTCAGGACTGGATGAGTGAAAGGATGCATCTGTCCCATTCCTACACATAGGAACGTGTACTACTACAGCACTTTGGTTCTGTTTTCACAGTGTGCAGAGCAGGGACCCATTCGGATGAAAGCTGGAAGAAACACATCTAATGCATTCCAGGCACTACACCAGGCATGGGAACCAGATGAGAGCTAATTCCAGGGAAACCCTTCCACAGTGCCTGCATAGGGAAGGTGGCAGATCCTCAGCATTGACTATTTTGCTCTGGACATCCATGGTGACTTTGCTGCCCTGCGTGCTAAAGCAAACAATAGCAAAGCCATTTGGGAAGCTGACCTCATCTGTTTCTGAGGCTGTTTCTTTGCAGCATCTCGTACCTGCAGGCATCAGTTCTTTCCTTCATTCCTTCAAAAAACAGCATTTAGTCCCCCAAGAGGCCAGGGACAAGAAGCTGGGTGAGGACACAGGTACAGATTGTTACCAGGGCAGCTTTGTTGCAGTGTTGTATCCAACAAACAAGAAGCAAAAAAATCCATTTGAGATTTTACAGTTTGCTTCCACAGGGTAGTGAATGTGCTTGTCTTGCTACTGTCAACCAGGAGAGCAAATGCTTCTCATGCAAAAATGCCAGAGACTTGATCCCAAATTTCCTCACAATGCAAATCAGACCCAATTCTGCTTCATCCAGGGAGTTTTGTCTGTAAAGGGACTGGAAATGAGAGAAGCGTTAGGTCTCCAGGATCAGGATCTAATTAGGATTGACACACACTTCCCTGCTTCCAGCAAGGGACCATCCACTGCTGGATAATTGAAGCTGTAATAATTATAGTGGTCCAGGCCAGGAGGTTAGTGGAAGGAGAGCGCATGGAGCAGCAACTGGGTGATTTCCTGACACAATACTCTGACAATATTTTGGTGGCATTTATGACCCTTTTACCCCGAACCATCAATACAGATGAGGTTCATTCACCACACAGATCTGCAGGCTGCAGACTGGATGTAAAAAGGAGAGTTGATAAATAACACAATTTAGTTCTCATTCTGCTCCTACCTGGGAGATCTTGATTTTCCTGTAAGTAGCAAGTGCCTTTGGGCTTGGGCTATTCTTGATCAAGCAATGGAAGACAAGCCTGAGCAAGGAGAGAAAGAGCAACTGTTCTCCACAGGATGAACATTGAAGGATTTTCACCAAAATCAAGGTTTTGCTCACTGGAGTGAGCAAAAATGGGAGAATAACAGTGTTTGGAGCAGCATTCTTCAGAAAACAGCTTCAATCCTGCACATATATCTCTGCATCGTTAATGTCAGCTCACATACTGCTGGTTCAGCCATTGAAGAGCTGTACATTGGTATAGACACATTTTCCCTAGTGTTTGTATGTACATGTGCTCAGCTTATGAAGACATGGTGGGACAGAGTGCTCCATTTTCCCTCTGGAAAATCACAGCAGGTATTGGCTTCACGAGACAGCAGCAGAGGACATTAATTTCCCCACTCCCTCAGTTTGCGTCTGCCCTTCGAGTGTGACATGCTAAACAATTACCACTTACAATAACCCCAATATGGCATTTCAGTCCTTTTCTACACGAGGAAAACAAAAATTTCCCTGTACCTCCATTGCGTTAACACATCAAGGAAACTCGTTGCAGTGAGCTTCCTCGTTGTCTGGAAAATATATAAGAAAATAAATGCACTAAACCAGAACATAAATATTACAGCTTTGTGGTCTTTGTGGTGTTCATTTGAGGTATTAGTTGGGATGCAGGTGTCCACACTATCACTTCACCACCCCAGAGAGCAGTAAATGCCCTTTATCTCCATGTTCCTTCCTGAGAGGTACAATCTCATACGTACCCTTATTTTCTCTTTTCCAAATCACAGACCCAGTTACACAGCCTCCTCCCTGCAAGGGTTTCTAAGGACATTACCAATACTAACAACTTATGGCTTGGGGCATCCCCAGGCAAGAACATTATTTCTACCTTTTCAAGGATAAAACACCTCAGAAATACCACATGCCGAGAGCAGACACCAAAAACCTACACAAGGGATGAGAAATGAACTTGAACCTCCAGGAAGACAAACTGGTCAAGGTTATCATGCCTGTGTGCAGGCTGATGCAAAACAAGGACTTCATGTCAGGAGCTCAGCCAGCCACCAGACAGTTCCACCAGTGGAGACACAGAACCACTGCATGTCAGCAGCAGTTTCCATACCTGACCAGACCAAGTGATAATTTCACCTCAAAGGGAAGTATGGGGTGTGGGTTTCACTTATTTCTTTCCTTGAGGCTTCCACCATGGAAAGGACTCTCAGAAGAGCTGCAGCTGGTAGGTGACATGTGGGATGGGGACAGTGCTGGACAGGGTAGCCTCCACTACAAGAAGCATCAAAGATAATTTCACTCAGAGCAATCCAAGAACTTCCTGTGACAGCAGGCACAGAGGCAGGCCTCTTCCCTTTCTACAAGTATTAATTATAAAATAATGATTTCCTGAGGAAAGAACTTAAATTCTTCAAGTTAACAGTACACCCACTTCTGTTGGCAGTAGCTATTCCAAAGTGACTTTGGGGTAGAAGCAAATCCCCACCACCCAAAGTTATATGAGTTTAAATATGACTATTTCCAAGCATATAATCATAAAATATTATTTAGGGAAGATTGAAGTGCTGATGAAAACATAGTGTTTGTGATATCAAGGTTATTCAGAGCACTACAACTTGAAGTTCCCTCTTGTTTCTGCACTGATGGGGCATTGGGCTGAACAAAAGCAGGTTCCTCACCCTCCCCTCTTCTCCCCACTTAAAAAAAAATGGCAAAAATTGACCATTAGCTGGGGATTAGCTCATACATTAAATAACGTTGTAAAATATTTTTATGGTGCTACTTCCAGTGGTTTTAAAAATTACTAATCAGGACATTGAAAGCTCAGGGTAAAAGAGATATATGCACTTTTTTTTTTCGTAACAGGAGCGTTATCTTTAAACTGAAGATTACAATTGATTGTAAAAAGGCAAAGCATTGACCTTTACTGTGAAATTGTTCTTCGCTACTCAATAGAAAATATCCTAAGTATAATCACCTCATAATAATTACCTAATCCTTATTATTTTGCTTCTGGAATATTTATTTAGGCCTGGGTTACTAAAATTTCAAATAAAACGGAGCCTGCTGTCCTGGCTTTTTATCCAAATGACTCGTAGTCTCTTGTAAACAGTTCTGTGATCTGATTTCCATTGGGACACAAGTTGTAAAAGGCCAGGGATTTGCAATGGATTTACACGTATACTGTTTCAGTTAAGTTACCAAGGTCGACTTAACAGCCCTTTTCCTCAGAATCTTAAATACATTTGCCACCCAGCCTCTCTAGACCACGTTCAAGGAAAAGGGTGATGCGATTGTAAAGGGTGCTTGAACTTCACTGGAAACTCCAATTTACATTCTTTCAATCAACAGTGGGATATATTTATTTATTTATTTATTTATTTTTAGATTGAGTTTTGTGAAGTTGCTAGAAAACCAGTTCTTGCCACATGAGCACAACAGAGGTTTCTTGGAGTTTTGAAAAGGTCATTCAGGCTTCGGAGTACAACAGAAACTAACACTCACAACTCAATTGTATCACAGATCAGCGTAGCTCTCTGAAGTCCAAGTCAAGGAAAATATATCAGATTACTGACCCACGCTAATAGGACTTTTTTTTAAAAGCAAAGCTCCTCCAGACTAAATACCAAACAAACAAACATTAACCCCCTTTGATGGCTCACTACCTTCTCAGTAAAGTTCAAACAGTCTGACTCGTGATTGCGCAGAAATGTACTGATAGTAAAGGTAAACGAAATTTGTGGTTAATTCTGAGGGCTGAATGACTGGTCCGATTGTCTCGTTCACTTGGCAAACAATTTCTCTTCTATACGTTATTGCAGCCACAGATACAATTTCTCTAGCACTGTAGAAAGAATCAGATTAAAATATGATACAGAAGCAGCACTTACCTTGGGCTGATTAATATGTTTAAGCTGTTACCATGCCACCATGCTTAAAAGCATAAAGATATGCCTTTCTACGCTAGTCTATATATATTGATACCTCCTGTGTGCCAGGAAAATCTCTTTGATTAGTCACACTAAACCACTTCTTAAGTGGTATGAATTTGTCAGGCCTGCACTTTCAATAATCAAGTAATAAATTCTGGGACTAATCATGAGCTGTGCTGTCTCTCCTAGGTGATGTGCAAGAAGATTCATCAAGAGTTTCTTTAACCAGAGGAAAACTAGAATGTCCTAAATAATTAAAAATGCATTCTCCAATTTGGAGCAAAATTAATTTTGGAGGTCAAATATAGACTGTGCTACACAACGCTTCATGGTAAGCACTTCAGTCTTGTTTTGGAAAGGATTTCTGTTTGAGCATGAACTCCTGCTACATCCTGGTGGGATCAGCCCGTGAGAAAAAGAGCCAGTTCAGCAGGTAAAACCTAAGGGCTATAGAAATAAAGATAGCTGGGTTTTCCTTTTCATCTTTCACAGACTGACAGCAACAGCCCGAGGAGGCACGTACATGGTGATCTTCTACAATCCAGAAGCTTTCCTCTACCTGTGTGCCAACTCTTGGAGCTGTAACAACCAGCTCTGAGCAAGTGGGACATCTGAGCTGGGCTTCTGAACCTGAATATATGAAAATAGGAAACCCTAAGACCTATAGAGCACTCCTAGCATGCTGCTGCCCTAAATGACAACATTCTTTAAAACTGTGCATGAAATTTAATCTAATTCTTTTGTACTCGTGTTACCACTCACTTGGCTTAAATATTGTGTTTTTAAGCCAAAATGCAAAGTTAATCTATCATAATGCTCCTCCAGGTGAGATTTATTATAGATCACTTTCTAAAACCCGTGTGTTCTGTGTGCATGTGCATACCATATTCATCTTATTACTATCCAGTTGAAAAATTCCCAGTGTGTGCAACGCCTCAGATATAATAGCAGGCATGCCAACAGAATATGACACTTATGCTAATCTGCACCCCGCTGTGGAAAAACATACACAAGGATTCCATTACCACATTCATTAGGCTGCAGTGCACTTCATCTTGAATAGGGATTATGAACTATAATAGAGTGAAAACAGTTGATTGAATCCACTTAGCCAAATCTATGGCATTAACCAAATATTTCGGCATGAGGAAGAGGAGGAGCTGAACCTTCCCCTGGTGGGATGCGCTGCCTTCGCTCTGCCTCTCCCCGGCACTTCAGTTTGGATGGGGAAAGTTCTGAGAAGGTCAAGGTCACAATGAAACTCTGTGATGAGACAGTGTTTTAAATATTCAAAGTGCTGCCCAAGAACCAGTCAAGAGCAACATGACATAGATGCTGTTGGGCCAGATGGGGACTTTCCAGACACACGCACTATTTCTTGTTTTGCACAGGTTCTTCAGAGCACATTAGCAAATTCTCCATGCACCTGTTATAAGTTTTTTGGCACCAACGGAGATTTCCAAGCTGACCATACGCACAGCAAAACCACTGACGACATTACACTGCTTAAATGGTAATCATATTGAGGCGAAAAAAAGACATTTTCCAGTTCTGTGTTCAAGTTTCCCGAGTATGTTTTGAGTGTACATTCAATTTTTTAGTTCTACACAATACAGTTGCCATCTGACAGCGTGCCTTTCTTGGCAGAAAATTCAACTCCAGCTATTTAAAATGTTTTCAAAAATAATAAAGACCGGAATACAAGTTACCAGTAGAGAAATGTTTTGGAATTCAGCTGTACCCAGGAAAAAAAAAAAAAAGAAAAAGAAAAAAGAAGGAATTAAGCTTTCCCCGTATACAAGACTCAAAAGATGATAATAAAAACCTTCTGTTCTTAGTATTTAGTAATTTCTGTGACTCTCTTGTTTATATACATCCTTTTAAACGTAGCAACTAAACAGGAAGTTCCTGTTAGCAGCAGCTCAATGGAACTGAAAGGATTGCTAGAACTCATGATGGGAACTCTGCCGGGCTCCTTTCTTTCAGTTAAGAAGCCAAATAAAAAGGAAAAGAATAGAAAAACATGGGAAGCGTCATCAAGCAACCAAATATATTCAGTATGTCTAAAATTTGTTTTCCTTCCATACATCTGACCCACATTGCACGGTACTTACTCGGGGGCATTTACTGAGCTCAGTTATCCCCTGCAAGTGGTTCCTGCTCCTGCTGCACCGTCAGCTCTTTTTCCACCCAAGTTTTGGCAAAGCTGGAGGTAGCTCCAGCTGGGACAGATGAGTCCAGCAGCAACCAACACCAGCCTGGAGAGGGGACAACCCCCACTGTGTGCCAAACTCATGGGGTGAACCCGGCGTTGGCTGGCAAGGATGACTCCTGAGAGCTTCCCTCCTAAAAATACAGGGCTGTGGAACTGGGGAATGAACAGCACTTGCAGGGGGTTCCTGTCTGCACTTTCTCCTGACCAGTGGTGGTGAAGAAGTCAAGGAAGAATATTAAAAAAAAAAAAAAAAAGAAAGGTGACAGACATCACTTGGCAGTGGGAATGGAAAAGCTGTGAGGAACCAGTTTGCTGGTGGTGTTGGACAAAATAATGAACTGATTTGGAGTTTGGGGAGAAAGAATTTTTCCTAAAAAAAGCAGCTTATACGATGGCAAAACATCCAGCATCACGTTAATCAACGTGCTTGAGAGAGAAGGCAACTAATCTTCATGCAGGCATTGGATACAGGCTACAGGGGTTCAGGAATAAAATCATCTATCATGGGCAAGGTTTACTGCTGATGTTATTACACTTGTGTTTTTAAAAATAATACCTGATGTATGGAATTTCTGAGCCTGTAGAGTTAACGATACCACCAGTGGAAATGGTACCAGGGTCCAGCCAGCTTCATAAATCCCCTGTTAGATTCTGTATTTGGCATTAATCTCTGCAGGTGAAATCTTTTTTGCTGTCATTACTTACCCAATTTTCAAAGTCTTGCCCAAAAATAAAGAATTGTGTTTCTGCATACACACAGGTACTTATCTCAGGAAGAGGCTGAGTTCCGTCTTGAAAGAGTGATTTCAGCAGAAACTAAGGTAAATTGCTATTTTATGACATCAGACTTTTTGACTATAGGCCCAGGCTGTGTGGAGAAAGTTTTATTGTTAACTTCAGGGGGAACAAATCTGTAGCCTGTAAAATATATCCAGGAGAAGAAGCAGCACTCTATAAACTCCTGAAGGAAATGTGACTTTCACAAATGGTAAGAGGGAAATAGGAATTTTACTAAATTCATAAACCATTTAATTTCCCAGAGAGAAGGAACACGCTCTTGAGATGATATTTTTCTCTTTTTCCTTTAGTTGAGGTCCAGCTTCTATTTTTCAAGTTTGAAAGGTAAGTGGGAGCATCAAACAGGTTGAACAAGGCACTGTTTTCTTGCTACGGGAACATGGCCCTTTGCACCGAGATTGTAATACAATCCATCCTCTCTGGGACTGCAAATGCTACAGTGCAAAACTGTGTTTGAAAACCTCTTTTATCATTCATCGTCTCCAGACTGAAATCATTTTTGACAACCTCTGCAGAAAACAAGCAGCTTTCTGGCTACTGGCGAGCCGATTAAAGGGAGGAAACACATGTTCACTGTCAGACAGAGCCCCTGGAGAAAGCATTGACAACCTTTTAACCTCCTTTCCCAGTGAAAGTGCCCAAATGTTTCTCTGGAACAAAACCCCAGCATTGTTTTAAGCATCTTTTCATTTAATGCACTATATTTTTCAAGATATGTTAAGAATCAGAGGAATTCCATTTTAATGTGGAGGTTTCACAATCAGTTCAATTCCCATGCAAATGGTCACATAAACAATTATTAAGAGGGAATTTCTTTTCATGAACTTTTTTCTTCTCTTCCCTTTTTTTTCTCCTTTCTTCCTTTTCTTTTTTTTTTTTTCTTTCACTGTCTGACCACAGTTTAAATACCAACACATTGAAAAGTTCACTAACCTCTACAGTGATTTCTCAAAACAAGCCAAAAAGCCACAGGAGTGAAATTTTCTGAGCAGTAGGAAGGCTGACTAGCAGACATTATTAGCACTTTGAGTATTCAAATCTGGCCATGGAAACTTCTGTGAGTTACAAGATGCTGGGGCAGGAAGCACCACACGTTACTGATATATTTGTTATCAAGGGAACTACTTTCCACTGTATTTAATCACCAGCAACGGGGGAAAATAAATTTTCTTTCGAGAAGTAAAACAAGATTTTATTTTTTTTTTTTTTAATGGAAAGTGCTTTCAGAGCAACTGGTCTGGCTTTCTTTGTAGTTATAAAAGTCCACTCAGAGGTTGTTTAACATTTAACCTTGCTATTTTTACCTTAATATCAGCAGCTGGAATAGTTCTGTCTGTTTTGATAAAACGAGACTTTTTTCCATGTTGCATATTTGCTTTTACAGCTGAAAGGAACTGTTCCAGCTGAAGTAGGTAACTATAAAACTGCAGTGGGCTGAGCCGCCTGGGAGAAGATTATTTGATTAAATGTTCCTGTAAGTAACTGCACAAGGTACTGTCCAATAACGCACAGTGTTTGCTAATGAAAGAGAAAAGGTCGCAAGCTCTGCAGGTACAAAATCCCACGGGGATTTGCTATTCCCTCTCCAAAGGCCTTGTCCTACCCATGCTCAATGGCTCTGTTGCCATTTAACTTGTCTAGGTTTTCACACGGATTACCACGCGGTTAATGGTAGCTGTGGTGGGGAAAAATTTTCAAAGCTGAAGCTTGGCTTTTCCAGTGTTTCTCCAGAAAAGTACTTACTTCGGGTTTTTTTTTTTGGGGGGGGGGGGTTTGTTTCATTTTTCTCTCTTCAAAAATACCCTCACTCCAATAACAGAGTTCAAATGCAGGGTGCAGTGTTTAGACAAGAGCTTCATCTGCTTTTTTCAGGCACAGCAGCTGTGCAAGGACTAGTTGGGTTTCTGCATTGCTCTTCATCACACAGGCAGTGTTTTAAGTCGACATGCTGGGACACGTGGCACAGAAGATGCCTCTCCTGATGTTCCCAGTTGAACTGAGCCCAGTTGGCTGAACTTACCTTAGGTAATAGGAGGAGGATGAGAACCCAGCTCCTGCAGCAGTGCTTTGCACAAGGCTGGAAGTCAGTGGGGTTTGTGTTTCTGAGTCATTTAAATGCTTTTGGAAAAAGGCCACCCATGGAGGGAAGGTATGTTTCAGCTGAGCACCTTGAATCAGGCAGGTGGTCAAACAATCACCACTTTCTTCTGACCCACTCATGTCCTACCCCAGCAGACACTCCTGCCTAATGCATCTCCCATGGTTACAGGAAGCAATCTCATTCATATTTTAAGAAACACAACCACTTTAAAGGAAGAGATTTCTCTGAGAACTGTGTTATAAAAGCAAAAGAAGCAATTCCTCAATGTTTCTTCTTACCAGGAGATGCCCGTTGCACAACTTTCACTGTCCCTCCCCATATCCAAGAGTTCCACAGCAGGACATGACCATTAAAAAGTCACATTTTTCACCTTCTTCTCCGATCCAAAAGGGGGCCCTCCCCTCTTTTGAACTAGAGACTAAGAAAATCAGCTCCCATCCACAACCTTGTGTAATCTTTCAGAACAGAAGCCAGGAGTATTTGTAGAAGTGCCAAGAAATAACTCTGAGCAAATACAGTCAAAAATACAAAACAACAATAAATAGTAATAGCCCCTTAAATTCTTCAGCTGAAGATCATGACATGCTTCCTTAACAAGGTAAATACTGTTATGCCAATTTTATAAGCAGGGATCTGACAGCTGAAGAATAGCCTCAAGACAGTCAGTTGGTGGCAGGGCTGGAAATGGATCCCAGACCCTCCTTGTCTCCATCCCATGTTCCACACCTCCCACAACTTAACGCTGCTTGCATGCAACAGCTCCATGCAATTCGAGGGAAACACAACTTTATCCAGGCTGAACTGTTTATCACAGTCTACAAAATGCCACGGATGAAGTTACCCTTGTAGTAAACTCTGCTAATTGTGTTCAGCCAAAATCAGAGTTTACCCATTGCTAATTTAGGCATATGTAGCTGAGCCTTTTCTATGTGGAAAACTCCAAGCAGGTGAGTTTACTGGTTTTTTATTTCCCCCCTATGCTTCTACCATAGAAAATTATTTTCTACTAAGCAGCCTTCTGTCTTGATTTGAAGAAGCAAAAAACTACCTCCCATATTGGCAGTTTTCTTGAGCAGTTACTTATTCCAGGAGCACCTACATTTTCAATTTACACTTGTCTCACTTCGGCTTCCTGATACTGGTTTTGTTTTGCATCATTTATCCACCAAATTAAACAATTTTGCATTGCTTGGTATTTTCTTCCCCTGAGAGCTTCTTCAAGTCAAGCCACCTTTCAGTCTTCTTTTCTGCAACACTGAGTAGAGGAGATTCCTCTTCTCTATCACCTTCAGGGGTTTCCTACAGCTATTTGCTGCACTCTCGCACCTGAACATCCTCAAAAGTGAAAACCTAATCCACATGTCCCGGCAGGAGTCTCAGCAATGCAAAGTATCAGTAAATGCAGTTCCTCTCTTTCACTTCCATTTATTTATCCAAAGAGGGTGGCAGTGATTGCAGCTGCTCCATCATGCAGGGGCTTTGCTCAAACATTACAACCTCTAAATGCTTTTTTGAAATCTAAAACCTCCCCAAGGCAGCTCCTTCTTTTGGCATGAAAATACATTTGCAAACATCTTTTAATTGGTGTAGGCTAGTAAGAGACTGAGCCTCCTTTAAATGATTTCTCGTCTTCATTATTTACTGGTGTAAATATAGAAATAATTCACTGTTATTACCTCATTATTATTTACCAACATAAGTTTATAAATAATTCAGTGATATTCACATTATTATTATGCATAATACTATGAATTATAGGAATAAAAAAAATCACAGTGGTTACCATTAAAAAGTCAACGTTAATCAACGTTTGCCTCAAAGTTCTGCAAGAGGTAGCGTAGTCTACTCTGTCCTCAGAATAGGAAATAAGTGTGGGACCTCAGATACCACAGTATGGTAACAGTTGGCAGATGGTTCTTCTAAAATGGTAACCACTGCAACTAGAAATGTAATTGGAAAACACATTGTGTATCATGCTTGTTTATAAAAATGGAAAGCCACAGTTGTTTAGTGTTCACCTAAACTATCAATTGCAACACCTTCAAACAAATCTGTCCAGAGAGATTTCTCAGTCACCAAATACTTCTGAAAACTTTCCTTAGAGCTGATTGAAATGCTTCTGTCAAAAGCTTTTTTTGGATGGTAAATGGCTTTTGGGGAGAGAGTAGACCAGCTTTTGGTTTTTTCTTTTTTTTTTTAATGTTAGACTTTTTATTAAATACTAGTAGTTTGAAATGCAGATCTATAAAAAAAAGACAAAAGAAAACAAAACAAAATACACACACACACACCAACAAAACACCAAACAGGAAGAAGATCTGTTTTTCTTTATGTTAATTTTGTAAACATCAATCATTTTGGAAATAGCTGCCATTGTCTTGTCCCAAAGCACTTAGGCTGCTGTTTCATTGCTATGGTTCTCAGACAGCAAAGGTAAAACATCCCATTTCTTCACTGTCCATCATTTGACTAAATTTGCTAATCTTGTGAGAGAGATCAAGACTCTGTCCCACAAGACTGCTTTAAATTCAAGTCTAGCACCTTGGTCATGGGAGGGGACACCAAACACCAGTGACTAATTCTTCCCTTTTCATCCCTATTCTAGATTTTAAAAGAAACATTTCTTTTAAATGTTGTTATCATCGGACAACTTTGTCTCTCCTAAAGTTGTTGAGGAGCATCTTCCAAACTCCAGCTACATTGGAGATAACTTGTGTTTGACATTCTGGTCACTCCTGTCAAAACTGCATGACTGTAAATCCATCACTGTGGATCTTATTGCCATCACACCAGAAACTAGGGCTGACAAGGACACATAAACACACTTATATAAGCTCTTTACATGACACTTGGGCAGAAGAGGAGAAAGAAAAGGTCCACATTTCCCAGAGATAATAATGGTTGATGGAGCCAGGCTCTTGTCAGTGGTGCCAAGCAACAGGATAAGAGGCAACAGGCAGTAACTGATGCCCAATAAGTCCCACCTGAATATGAGGAAGAGCTTCTTTACTGTGCAGTGACCACGCACTGGAAGAGATGCCCAAAGAGGTTGTGGAGTCTCCTTCTCTGGAGGCATTCCAGAACCATCTGGACACAATCCTGTGTTCTAGGATGACCCAGCTTGAGTAGAAAGGTTGTACCAGATGACCCACTGTGGTCCCTTTCAACCTGACTCAGTCTCTGATTCTGTGAGTAGTTAATGGGTGATCGACAACTTCGCAAACTCTCAATTTTTTTATACCTTCCAAGCCTTATTTTGTTTCAAAATTCAAACTCTGTCAGCAAGAAATATCACCTTCCAAATTAATAGATCACATCCAGCATATATGAAGTCAAATGACTACAAGTTTTGTCCCCAAATATTGCAAAGTTCCCCAAATCCTTCTAACTTGTCTGTCCATCACTTTATAGTAAGAGTGACAGAAAAGTTTAAGTCTGCAGCACCACAAGATGACTTTGATTAAAAAGGGAACAGTAGTTAAAATTTGCAGCAGCAAATTAGGTAGGGATTGTCAAAGTGTAGATTTAAGTTCCTGTTAAGGGGGCAGGAGAGAATGAAAATAAAATAAAAAATAAAATCAGCATACATAACTTGTTACTGGGAAAACAAAATTACCTAATCAGATGCTGTCAATGGATAAAGAAGATGTTTTCACCAAGAGTGAAGACGATTAGTAAATTAAGAAACAGTTGAAAAAGCAGTTCCACAAGATGTAGAAACGCCTAAGACCTTTTTTTACTAAGTTCTAGTATAAGAAGAAAAACTAGGAAAAGCCCCACGGCTTACATTAAGCTAATGGAATATTCTGTGGGACAAAAAAGGAGGCAACATCCCTCTGCTCACCTATTCCTCTCCCACAATTCATCCTAGCTTTTCTCACCATGGAGTACCCACATACCAACTCCCTTACAACTCTCAAAGTTATATAAAATGACTTTTGCTAGGCCAGACGATCCACGGTCTGAGAGGACCAAGACCCACAGAGTAAGGCTGATGAAGAACTTTTCCACTTTGCAAAGGTTTCCTAAATTGACAAGAGATTACAACACATTTCATCCGTATTCCATACGCATTCAGTCGTATTTTTCCTTTGAATCCAAAAGTACCACAGCAAAAAACCATTCAGTGCTTTCATCACTTGAAAATTTGTGTATGGTCATGCAATGCATATTGAAAACAATAATTCTCACTTTATTTGATGCACTTCGTCAGAGAAGATGCAACAATTCCATGTGGCACACAGTTGTTTATTAGATGCATCAACTCTGTTTTCCATAGGAAAACCTGACATTCACAGCTATTTAGAGAGACAGCTTTCAGGTAGAAACAGCACAGCTTGAGGCAGGAAAGACCTAACATCTTGAGGGCTTGATTCAAAACACAAGCAGTGGCATTTATTTAACTGGGTTGGGATCAAGCCCCTTGCAAATGGCACACGTGTGCATCTGCTTGTATATATTTCACTCAACGTAACTCTCATATTAATTTTTTTAAATGCTGAATCCAAATTCAGGAAGGAAAAAGACATCCTGCTGAGATGGCCACTCAAGATGTTTCATGGTCTTTGTAGAGTTATCAAGCCACATTGCAATTTTTCTTTGCGTAGAAATGAATATAAGGGAGTTGTCCAATACCTAAAAATGCAAACTTAATTACTTCGGGGTTGTTTCTCACAGCCTGTTCATACAGTTTACTTGTTCCTCCTTAACTTAAAACTTGAAGAACAAGATACAGAGTGTGAATTTTTCCTCCGGCTCTTACTGAGCCTTAATACCAGTCACTTCTCCCACACCCCAGTAAAACATGGATTTTCTTAAATATAAGGTTTCATACAAATATCCATCCTAAACGAAACCAAACACCAATTGAAGATTGTCTGATAAAATGGCCATCAAAAGTCTCAATAACATTACAATAGCAAGTAGCTCTTTTACTGTATTTCAGCTTTATTATATCTGTCTATTTAGGAAAACAAGAAAGAAACAAGAAAATGAAACAAAAACCATCTTAAAGATCAGAAAAACCTTTTAAGGGTTTGGAAAAAAATTTAGTCAGTGCCATTCTGCATTTACACAGATTCACACTTCCTGTCTTGCACTATATCCTCTCACTTGGGCATCTGTACAACATGTACCCCAGTGCTGTCTAACTCACAAACAAGCGAGGTCTTGCATTCTGCTCCTCAGGTCTGACTGGACTCATGGAGCACAAAACCCACATGGGAAAGCCTGTCCGTGAGATTTCCAGGCTCGTGCTGCGGGCATGAGAAATTCAGAGAGCTGGGAGAAGCCCCAGAAACTAAACGAACAAATTTTTTGAGGTTCACCTCTCTGTAAAAAAAAGAGACCAAACCCAACATGCAACTTTGTCATTAAGCCTAGGAGTACATTCTTCCAGGTTTTGCCTCAAATTCAATATGTGTGGTAGCTCATGAGTCATTAAAATGGAAAGGCTCCCTTTCGTCTTCGAGGGCAACTGGATCTGATTATATGTGCTGCTGTCCCTCAGCACAATGGGATGAGTGAAATACGGACTGTCAGCCCCAGCTCTGAATTTACTTCCTTATATCATGAGCCTTACCTGAAACCGAGTACTTTATGTGTTAATAACGTATTTGTTACAGCTATCCTGTGGAATGCTTAATTAAAGTGATATTTTGTTTCAGTTGAATGATCTCTGACTGGTTTATTGTCATTTGACATTAAATTGCAATTTGCCATGCCACATACATTTCAGCACACGTTGTCAATATGATTATAAAGGCAACGTTATTGACCAAGAACATAATACTTACTGAGTGTCTTGAGAAAACGCTCAGATTTTTAAAGTTCTACTTTCTCCCATTCTCTCTCTTTTTTTTTTTTGTTGTTAAACCTCAATTGCTTTGGTTTCTTTAAAGCTCTTTGCTGCCGAATAACGCTAAGTGCTAACAGAATTTAATATTCAGTTGTCATGCATGTCTCAGCTCTCACCACACTGCACTGTGTTCAAACTGAGGTCAGCTTTTCCCTTGCATTTATATGTGTGTGTGTACACATATATATAAAAATTTTATATATATATGCCATGAGTCAGGTCACCACATGCACACAGGTCATCAGACACGGTCCTGGCCCCTCCACACCTTCTCTGTCCCTTCTGCAAGAGCCAGCAAGAGGAGAGCCTGGGATGGGGGCACCCACCAGCATCATCCCCCCACTCTCCTCTCAGGTCTCACATATTGAATTTAGGCTCCCTCCTCCAGGCTATATGAATCATTTCTGCCATGAACTTGTGACCCTGGCTCTGTAACACGGCGCGTTGCTCCACCAGGACCATACGGCAGATAATGCGCAGCTACTTTGGTCTGTATGAGACCTGACGTTGGAAAAGCTGCACTGAATTAAGGCAAGACAGTACATCTTGCAGCAGAGCTCAGTGTGCACTGGGAATAAAACGCTTGGGTACTATTTCCTAAATTCAGAGGGGAAAAAGCTGAGTCCATGCCCTCTCCTATTTCACTCTGATTGAAGAGGTAAATAAAATAAAATAGGCTTACATGAAAATGTTGTCTGTATGACTGCCATGTTATTTCTTTTTTACCAGCGAGCTGAAAAAAGTAATTTTAATTTTTTTTTTTATTTCCTGCCTTGGTTTTGGATAACTGGAATTGAGCTAGAGTGTGTTCTTCAACAAGAGTTTCAGCGTGCTATGTTCAGTCCAGGTTAAGTTCAATTTCAGGTCTATTTTTCCAAGTTTACCAATCTTAAATACAGTATTGCATAACAAGAGTTCCTGTAACAGGTTGAAAAAAATCTTACTAATTTGGAGGTAACAGGCTAACCTTTCCCAATCACAAATCCAATCATGATGGCAAATAAGAACATCCCAATGATGTACAGAGAAACATAAGCAGCATCACTGTCTGGTCCTATCAGTTACAGTAAGATCATCATTAGTTACTCTTTTAATGGCTCATTTGATTAAATACTAAGCTATTGTCTTGCAATTGTGCATATCAAGTGGAATAAATGCTCTAGTTCAATTAGGGATGTATTTTTTACTGGAATGGGTTTAATAAAGTTGCTGTGTTGCCTCAAGTGACTAATAATGAATATACTTTTCTTTTTTGACAATGACAAAATAAGTATTCTCACAGAAGTGGCTGGTGTGTGTAATTCGATGAGTTCACTTAAATAGTTCAACTCTGGATCAAAAAAGCAAATTATACTCACTTGAATAGTTCGACTGCGGATCAAAAAAGTAAATTATATAAGTGGATACTGCAAGGCAGAAACATGTGGACACAGCTGTAGTGTCATGTGTCACAGCTTCGCTCCGTGCCAGCTGGCATCGGCACAAAGGCAGGCCAAGCCAAACAATTCCTGTTATTCATAACAGCAAATGTGCATTCAAAACACACAGTGAAGGCTTTATAAAATAACTTGGTATTCAAATGGATCCACACTGTGGAATTGTTTTTTAATCACACATTGCTCTGCGCCAGGCCGATATGCCAAATTGCCCTAGTAGTCCAGAAGTTCTTGTCTTTACCCAAAACAGTGTAAATGCAGCTCTTGGCCCACACATCTATGGGATATTTGTGCTCAGGGTTCGCAGCCTTCCTTGTGCGCTCAGAAAATAGATGCACACCCTCAGCGCATTAAATATTCAGCCTTTCAATTAACAAGGGTGCACAACATGCACATTTATGCCTATATAATAATCAGAACTTCCCTGGCATAGAAAATCACTTCACTAAGAAGTCTAGTTAGTGGGAAAAGCAAGCAGTTAGGATAGTTTCACAGACAAACTCCTTCTAGACTGCCTTTATATTTAGAACTTCAATATGAAATGCCAGAGGTATTCACTGTACTCCTCTATAAGGGGACCTCTTCCAAGTATGCAAATAGGCTCAGCGTATCTAACCTCAAAGGGGACTTCATGAAATATGCCTCTACTGATGGGGAAAAAAAAAAAAAAGGAAGGGGGAGCTCAATTCAGCTCTTTTCATTGCTATTGAGACAACTCTCACTTGAAAAAAGATCCCCCCCAGTCATCAGCCTCTTTCTCCTTCTGAGCAACCCAGATCAATTTTATTATTGCAGAATCCAGCCTTACTTTAGCGTATCTGAAGTTTCATCTTACCAAGCCAATGAACACTGATCATGGAATGTTATGGCTGAAGTCATGCAAAAACGGGAATTCTCAATAAAACCAAATTCAGTTTCTCAGAAGGTGTATGTCAACATTGCCGCTCTGAAGCCCATGGCAACCTGCTAACATACACTGGGTAACAATCTGGGAAGAATCTGAGGGTTTAAATATAGCCAAACTTAAAATAATAGTGTGTCACTTCCAAATTTCCCCTTCTTTAAGAAAAATAATAGACCTCAACCCTGCAGGGCAGGCCCCTTGGTTTCTTCTATAAGAGTCATCAAGTGCTTCATCTCAGCAGTGCCAGAAGAGAGCGGGTGGGGGCCAGGAGCAAACATTGCTCTCAGAGGAAACAGGGAAGCTGCATTCCAAGGAAAGGGAATATTTGGATCCCCGACCACAACGCTACAAAGTCTTCTACTGATTATGGCTTGCCGCTGGCTGCAGGAGCTTTGTGTGTGCTCAAGGCCATCTCTCCAAGTCTGATTAGTTCAGTCAGAAAAGGAATAAGAAACTTTCCAAGTAAACAAAACAGATGTAAGAGGATCAGCAGTAACACCCCCTTTTTTTCCACCCTCTCCACCGTGTTGTAGAGGCACAGCTTCTTCTGAGACCAGTTGACCTCGCTCCGGGGAGGTCTACAAGACTATTCCACTCTCCACCTTCCCAAGAAACTGGCCCCTTGGCTTTTTCAAAACCAGGCTTTTATCCATGCCAAGAACAAGAGACCTCTTTTCCCAGGAAACATAAATAAAGGGTTGCACATGGGGAGGGATGACATAGCTTCTTCTTACCTTGTTTACAGTAGCCACTCTTTAATGTCCAGTGCCCAAGATTTGCCAAGTATAGTCCAGTTTTTCCCCTTTGGCAACAGACATTAAGAAAATTACACTAATGGATTTATTTCTGTGCATCTTTTATAGTCCGTGTTCTTGAAAAGTAGCCTTTTCCCCATCTTCTGAGTGTAATTGGTATTCAGGTTAATAGATACCAGACATCTCCTATCAGGCAACATGGTTTAAATAGGCACATCATTAACATGGATTACTTAGGCCATGTCTCCTATTGAATTAGTGGTCTGCAGGCCAGCTCCAGGGAAGGGGTTGGGGGCCTGTACACTGGGTATTGAAACATCTAAACTTTGGCCCCAACCTCAAAAGAACGTGTGAAACACCTTGGAGAAAATCCCAGCTCTTAGGCTATAACCGCCGTTAAAAGCAAAGCTCCTGCAGACATCCAGAGGACTATTTCACCCCAAACTACAACAGCAACACAGCAAAGTCAACCAGGAGGTTTTAAAAGGTCTTTAGGACTTCAGTTTAACCCTTTCCCAGCCAATTCTGCTGCCAGCAGGAGGCAAGAGAGATGGTCAGCTGCCCCTTTCGAAACTCCGTTCCCCTTTTAATTATGCGAATCTTTTACAGGGTTTTTTAAAAAAATGGATCTGAAATGCCTAGTGACAGATTAGAGCAGACAGACAGACTGGGTACATCTACCAGATGTCTGCAGATGTTCCCAAACTCTTCACTGGGGAGTGGCACAGTCCCGTGTGGTTACACAGGTAAAGCTGGATGACTCCAGTTCTCCTCCTTTTTGCAGGAGGAGGGAAAGGACATGGTACCAGCAGGGAAAGATGGCCAGCATGAAAACAAAATAATCCTCCCTTTTCCAGTGTTAATGACTTAAGATAATAATAGAACATGGAGGGACATTAATTTGTTGTTTTCTTTAAGTGTAAGGATTTTGGCATAATATCACTCTTAAATTTGCATTATGCTTAGTAATAAAGTTAACTGAGTTCCATGCAAACTGAGTTCCAGTGTTTGGGGTGTTCTGCAGTCCACACATAATTGCTTACAGATGTTACCTGGCCTATCTGAGCAATTCTGTCCAACCTTCTATTTTGTACCTAAGGTTAGTGATGAGCGAGTTGAAAAGCAGAATATAAAGCAGGGAACATGTAACTGTTATCAGCTGATCTGTCAGATCCACAGAAGCTGGGACCATCATCCCATGTAAGGAAACCAAAAGTAGACATTTCAGGCATATTACTGCACATCAAGCCCTGGTTGAAACTCCTGCTGAGCCTGTTTATGACAGCATAATCCTATCCAAAAACTGCTAATATAAAATGCTACTTTTTTATTTGGCCGTGATGCGTTTATCCAATAGCAAAATTAGATTGACTGCACTGATAGCAATATCTACTTAACAGGGGGGACACATAAAAAAGGCAATAAAATCTTGAAAATGCCCTGTGTTTCCTTTTTTCTTCCCATATTCTGCTGTAATAGCTTTACTGAGCTGTGAAAAAAAAAATCCCTGGAATAAAGACATATTGTTACAGCCTCTGAACTGGCAAACAAATGCTTGTGCAGTGTGCTTAACGTGATGTAAAGTGTTGGCAGGGATGCAGCCACAGTCCTGAGTCGGATCCCTGCTGCTACAAGACTTGCTCAGTACCATAGCTTGGGGACCAGGCTGCAACAAGCTCAAGTCTACTGTGCTGCCACAGTCACCAAAACCATCTGTGGATCTCACATGGGGTGTGTAACACGGAGAATAGAGAGGTAAGGGCAGCATAAATTCTGCTTCCTTCCCACCACCATTAAAGATAAAAAGTGCACAGAAAAAAAAAAAAGGAGACTTTTCTTCCACTCTTTCCCCAAATGAACAAGATGATGACTTAAGTGGAGGTTCCTGGTCTCCACTGGGAAAGTGCAGATTTAAGCTCAGATCAGCATCAGTCATGACATCAGCTTTGGGTCTCCTCTGCGAAGAGTTTGATTAAAAAAAAAAAAAAAAAATCAGAAGTTTTCTGACCATTTCCAGTTGCTTCTTTTCTAATTAGCATATATTCTCAAAACATCCCAGCTAAAACAGGCTTATCTCCAAAGGTCTGAGTTACACAGGTGAGACAAAGCAGAAACCTCAAGTGGCTGCAGAGGTATGAAGTACCTGAATTTGACCGACCTCATGTCCAAAAAGGTGCTGTATGCAGTTTGGATTTAGACTCTGTAGCCCTACGTATTTAAGGAGTTAAGCTAGGAAAGGCCTTAAGGAAGATAATTGCTTCTAATTGCATAATATTCTAGAGACTTTTGAAGTGCCTTGATTCTTTTGGACTGGCTTCAGTGGAAGTGGTGTGCAGCTAGCACAGAGCATTTCTGAGCATCACAGATGTGGTAGGCACAGGGACTCAGCTGCCTTCATAAAAGAAGGCAAAACAACAGAAGTACCTACTATTTGATCATTTCTTGCCTTTAGTTTTGGAACATTTGCCCTTCAGATTAATTGCCTGGCTTTGGAGAAGCCAGCTGGGGCTACAGCCTTCAAGAATAGCTGCAGGAGTGATAGAGAAGGACAGGAACTTCAGCAGTCCCCTCACTGTAGGTGCTGCCTTACCAAGCAGCTTGATAGCTCCAACTAACTTGCACCTAATTAACTTGAATCTCCCATCCCTTCTTGCAGCATCACCTTCCTCCCTGTCTAGTCCTAGAGGAAGAGTCTAAAGAGCATCACCAAAATGTAAAAATATCCTCAGTTGGTACAATTAAATTCATGCTTGCAGTTACAGTCTTGATACATTAAACCATTTCACCTGTTAGACTTGCCAATTTTGACTGAAAAACGGAGGGGGTCTACAAGTTTGTACTTGCAGAGACTCACACAAATTCGTCTATAGCTGTCTACTAAGCAGCAACATAAGATAAATCTAGATTATATTCCAATAAAGTTATATCTTCTTGCACTTTGCTCCATTTTCTGCCCAAAAGTCTTCTAGGAGGAGGCTGGGCTTTTTTTCGTAACTCAAAAATATGTTTTCACGAGACTGAAAAAAGAAAAAAGGAATTGGCCAGCATTTTCTGCAACAGCTAATATTTAGGGTGTCTAATGTGTGTTGATTTTAAAGAGGACTGATGCCCTGGCACTTTAGCAAAGATTTCGCCTAAAGTCAAGTCCCTAAAATCATTAGTCAACAGCCAGCAGCGAGAACAGGATTTTGTTTTGCAAAGACAGACTCGTGAAAGCACTTAGTCAGGCTGAGCTTGAGGTGGTAGAGACATCAGTGGGAACCTCACAGCGAGTAATGAAAGACTTCTGCACAGTTAGTTTGGAAGTAGGATAACCAAAGCTCTCAAAAGCCCTTGTTGCCAGGTCTGACAGGAATCCAACCCAACAGCTCCTACACGTACAGTCATTATGGACTCCCCCCACACTATCTGGGTTTGCTCACTCCCCACCAAAGCAGTGCTGGGAGGGCATCCCATCCATGTGCTCCTTCCCCGGGAGTAACTCGAGGTCCGACAGCCAGTGAGGTCACCCCCAGTCTCGCCAAAGCCTGTATACCATTACAATGAAGTAATAATGTATTTATAACACACCTAACCACTGATGGCTTCTATTCCTGCTGAGGTTCTTTTTTTTTTTTTTTTTTTTTTTCTTCCCCTGCATTTGCACAGATGTTTTTTGAGAACTGGTCTCCAGAAAGAGCCTTGCAGAAAACAAGCTATGTCTGTTGATCCTGGCTGGCTTTTATAACGATAGTTGTTAGCACTCAGGATTTATGTTTCAAATATCATTTTAATTTCTTGGGCTGCATTTTTAACCACAAAATGTTAATTCAACGGTGCACTATAAATGCTGCAGCTCCTTTATAAAAATGTAGGACAAGCTGTTTCTAAGGAAATATTCTGAGAGTCTGATTCATAGAAATACAACTCACATACATTTTCCATGGAATTTGCTCTGAAATATGTGTGGAATACATTCTACAATAAATTATGTACTTTTGTGATTCATTAAATCCTCTCCCTGCTCACAAGTAGCAAGCTCTTCATTATACACAAAAAATAGTGCAATCAGCCCAAACCAGCAACGTTCTCTTTCTTATCATATTCAGTGCATGCTTTTGTTTTTGATCTTTAAAAAAAATAAATCTACAAAAGCATTTAGAGAAAGCACATAAGTTAAGCTGGCATCAAGCTTTAATTTACACAAAGGCAAATTAAGGATATCTATTTCCATAATTACTTCCATGTTCAATGGAAGGACTTAGAGTTCAGAATGACTCTCAAAAATCACAAGGATTATTAGGAATGGATGACTACTGAAAAAGACATTTCTAGGAATAATTACTCTCATGTATTTTTTCTTTTTATCATTTTGTCCCAACAATGCTAACACTCCTTTTGTGCTTCCTACCTGTGATGTGGTTTCATTGAGAAGCATTTTCCTGAACAGAGAGTTTGGAGGAATCATCTATGGTATTATTCATGTGCCATTTCAGCTCAGTTGTGTTCCCATTGGCAGCACCTACCTGACAGCCGACTGGGGGTAGGAAAAAAAATAACATGTGGTTTATTTGGCTGATGACGTCTAAACAACTTCAATTTGCTAGTTTAGCTAGCAAAAACCCAGATATCAACCTGCTCACAATCACTTCCACGGGATAAATGACCCAACTTTGCCCTTTCTAGGATTTCGGATATGTTGAAAACAGATATTTCTGCACTCACAGAGAATTCAGTTTTCACCTATCCTTCCCCACTTTCCAAAAAAAACCCCATTTTTCTTGAATGCCAGTATCACAAAAGTCTAGTTTAACCATCTTTGTTCTTGATGGAAGATAACACCTCTGAAATATCCCTTCTCTGCCTTTCTACACACCCTGCTGCCATTTGTCTCCACAAATGTCACAGGTAGCAGCCCTAATGTGGAGGCACCTGGTAGTGCTGCCCACAGACACTGGCGAGGGGGAGCTCAGGATCTGGACCCGAGACCCAACCATGTGCTTTGTGCAATGTCTGCAGCAGGAAAACAAAAGGGAAAGAGGGAGGAGCGGACAGTGTGGCTTCTATTTTGAAGGCAAGAACTAGACTGGAAGTACCCCACAATCACACACTTTGTACTGAAAGCCAAGATGCATTCTCTCTGCACAAAGGAAAATGAGAAATACAATTTCACCATTCTTTTTAAATGTCATGTCCCAGCATATCAGACTCATTTCATCTTCAGATCATCCCACCATGCTCCATTAGCTACCAGAAGATGCGAGCCAGTGTTACCACAACAAACTCCCAGTACAACCATATAATTTCAATTCTTCACACATTTTCTTCCCGTGCACACAATGCCTTTGGTAGCTCAGTAAAAGTCTCTTCTCTCCAGTCCACTGCCACGGGCTACCAGGCTGAAACAAAGCTCAGTTTCAAAGCTGAAGCATAATGACCAAGCGGGAGGGAAAGAATAAAAGAAATAATCGGCCTGCGGCTCCAGAGGTTCTCCTGGCTGAGGGCTCAACCCAGGGTGGGCCATCAGCTCTGCTGCCCACTTTCCCCATCCTTCTTGGAATGCCACCTCTTGAAGGGCCACATGGTGAAGTGGGGCAGACTGCCAACCCAAAACACATCAACATGTGAAAACCTCAGGGCCCCTGCAGTGGGGTTTTCCTTTGTCCCATTTTTGCCTCTGCTGGTACAGGTTGGGAAATGGGCCTTCTGGATGAAAGATATTCAGTCTTTTGTTGTTTTTCCAGGCTGCGCCCAGTGTACTGGGGTCATGATGCCCATAATGTGAGTGTTCACAGCAAAATAAGCAGGAGTCATAAAAGTAGCAAGCAGCACCAGATACGAGGTGTCTGACAAGGGAATAAGGAATGGGCTAGCAGCATCCCTGCCAGATAACCTCTATCAAGCAAAAAAGAAGCAGGTAGTTCCCTGGATGGCATGGAGACATAGTGTCTAGATGAAGAAGCAGTTTGGCAGTCAAACTCTGAAAATACTTATAAATAGTGCTCTAAAAGAATGAAAAGTGCAGAAGGAGAAAGAGGGCAGCAAGAGGAAGAGAGGAGGAACATTTCCCCCCCTCTTATTTTTCCCCTCTGGAGAGAATTTCAATCCAAGAGATGTTTCAGCCAGTTCCCCTTTCCTTGATGAGCCTGGACCTGACCTGACACTTTCCACACCTTGCCTAGTCATTTGCAATCGTATGAGGCCAAGACAGAGATAAACAAAAATGCTCTCAAATTTGGCAGTGTTTTACACCTCTGTGGTTAATGCAAAGCAGAGTTGCAAAGTTGGCCTTTTTTTTTTTTCTTGTGAGAAAAACACATATATCTCACCAGTGTAACCATCTGTTATGTATCTCACTCGGAAAAAAATGATGGCTAATAAGGAATGTCACTAATCTGAAATAACACTTAAAGGGAGAAAAACGGTCTCAGAGAACATCAGGTTGAAGACAAGAGTCTTCAACCAGTGTGGCAGAGGTGCCTGTAGGATTTCTCCACTTCTCCCACTGTCCTGTTGCAAGACACTATCTGGGAGGTCAGACCTCGAAGAGCATCACCCACAGCCAATCCCAGGGAGTAAGTCTTTAAACAGGTTTCAAGACATGAAGGCATTAGGGTAGTGTTGTGTTTGGGGTTTGTTACACCCTTCTTTCCCTCCTCATTGGTTGGGCAGGTATTGATTCTGCTTTTTAGGCTCCATGTTAACCTGTTTGGACAAAGCCTGAGGCATGTCCCAGGCAGCTGCAGTGCTCTTACAGCTGACACTAATCAGTAGCCCTGGGCAGTCATAGCAATAGGGAAAGGACTTCCCAAAGGAGATGCTTTCACTGTCCTAAAACTTCCCCTCAAATTCAGGCTGACCCAACATAGAAAGAAAACAGGTTCTGGTCACTTGTGTAGTGCCTATTAGCACTGTGCTGGGGCTGTATGAGAAGACAGCTTCCTACTCCCTCAGGACCACCAAATAAACAGAGCTTGTATTTTAAAAATTAAAAGAGTCCTTTATAAAAGCACCTGAAAACATTTTGGGCCATGAACCTTCATTTCTGATTTCGTCTTGGAGCAGTGGGTCCAAACAAGGCCACTCTTCCTCTCTTTTTCCTGTCTCCTTTATCCACCCACCACTTTATCCCTCTCAGAATTCTGCACAATAAAATGAATTATAAAAACTGAAATTTAACAAAGCTATAACTTTTTTTACAACACTAAATTGAACAGACTGGTTTGAGTTTCTACATTTCCTGAGTGCTTACAGGCACCTGCAGAAGAGCATAAGGACTGGCAGAACATGGAACACACTATCCTGAACTAAATGCATCACAATAAAACATATTTTGATATTGCAGCTTTCAAAAGTAATTTTCACAAAGTGCTTTACAAGGATAACTAAGTAGAAGTTTAAGGGCAAAGAAGGTTTGAGGGCAAAGTTTTAAGAGAATGAGAGACTCAACAGTATGGTCCTGAAAAATAAAAATTTGGGGGGGGGGAGGAAAGAAAGGAAGGGAAAAAAATTCTCTATCTGCCTGACCTAGATTTAAGTGTTTGTTTCTTGCAAAACCAAACACACGTAAATTTATTTACCTTGAAAATGCCATTAGACCTGAAACAAAACATTTTGCTGCAGACACTTGCAAGAAAAAGCAAACCACCCAGAGGGTTGGATTTTTCACACCACTGCTGCTGGTTTATTCCATAGTTCAATGAGTAGAGCGATGATGCTTAACCTTTCTACAATCTAAGGACCAAGCAACATTTCATACGAAAACAAGTAAAGACAAATTTTCTCCCCCGAATTTCTTTTGTATTTACTACTTCTTTTCAGATTTGGATGTGCACAAAAGCATTTAAAAGTACAATTACAACAGTTTCATGGAGCATAGCATGCTTCCTACGGTTTCCAAACCCCAAATGAGACATCTCCACAGAAGGGATCAATGTTGGCTTCTCTGTCAAAATGAAACAGCCTGGGGATTGAAGCTACTCACCCAGGACCAAACCACACATTCAAACCCTGCCATTGCTCTGCTAGAACAGGATTTTGATCCCAATGTCTCCCACATCCTTGTAAAAATATCTTAACTCATCAAGCTTTAGGCAGTGTTGCCATAAATTTCTGTTGCTGGGGTTGTCCCTTCGTCACCCAAAATTAAACATTCATGAAGAAAGGAAGAGATGTGTTTATGGGTGAGGTCATTCATGTGTTTTCAGTTCCCTTCAATAAGGCTGAGGCAAGTGGTGTAAGCTGCAGTCAACCCTTCATTTTGTTTTTAAATTAAAATTATCTAGCCCAATTCTGTTTCTTTCTCATCAAGTTTGGAATGAAATTTGTAAGTATTTTTCAGAGAAACAGAAATGTCACTGATTAGCCTTCTATGTATAAAAGCATTTCAGTTAGGTCTGTTTGGCAATACAGAAAAATTCAACCCAAGACATTCTTACTGGCCCAGGCCAAACTGAAGGAGTGCTAAGAAAAAGAAAATGTAGAAGAGGTAAGTTTTTGGTGAATACAAGACAAAGAGGCAAGAAGTAGTGGGGAGTTTTGCAGCAAACCAGCTTGAATTGGATGGAGAAGCCAAGGAAAGCAGGGTAAGAATCTGTATGAGGCCATTAAAAGTCAGGGAACACACAGCAAAAATCACTCTGAACCTGAGAGGAGCTGATGGACCTGTCAGTGTTTCCAAACAGGCTGCCCTTGGTCTAATGGAGAAAGGCAGGAACAAAACTGAGATTTTTCTCCTGTTTTGTACCTTCCTCCATAAAGCAGCAAAGGCTCCCAAATGTTTAAGAGAAGGTGCAAGACCTCTCCAAAACGTAGGCAGGGAAATGTGACAGGGGCCAGGTGTGGGAGGAACTGCACCATCTCTGAAGATGGTGCATTTCATGAGCCCTCTCTGCAGCCCACAGGGAACTCCTTGAGCTCTCTCCCAGTAATGTGTCTTCGTGTCACCCTTTGGCTGGGAGCCCCAGTGGAGGTTTCTGTGATGACAGGAGAAGCCAGGATCCCATAGTGTTTGGGGGAACAGGGCCGTGGCCCCTTCAGCTCTGCCATTAATTTACCCTGGGGCAGCAGTGACAAGGGCTGAGTCTGACATGAAAATTCCATTTGCTGGCTGTGCCGGTAAGTGTACTTCATCATGTCCATGGGACACTCAGGCAGAGCTGCTCTTTCCTCTCCTGATGAAAGGTCTGCCTAAAGTCTGGAAATTCCCTTAAATACTCACACACGCAGACAAAATATCCAAGGGGAAGCTGTGGTGGCAGATTAAGTCTTAGGCAAGCTGGCTGGTGAAACAGTGAGCACAGAGCAACACCACAAGTTTATAAAGGGTCAGAGGTCTTTTCTAGGGGCACAGACTTCTAAAATCTATCAGCCAGGAAGGTGGAAATTCCAGGGTGGAAACTGCATTTAAAAAAATACAGATGAGCGAGTCATAGATTTCTCTGCAATGTGAGAGCAAGCATGAGTCAGAGATGTTCAGTGCACTGGGGTTTTTAGGTGACAGATGCCTTCCCTCATGAAGGCAGTCAAACGATAGATTGCCACAAAATACCAACACAACCTAAAGCCTATTGCCTAACAGATTACAAAGAAAGAAAAAGGAAAACGAAAACTGCAGTGCATAAAGACAGAAAGGAAAGGAAGCAGCTATTCTGCAAGATGTAATGAAAAATCATTTTGGTTTCACCAAGTATTTTAATCTCCTGACACAAACAGGGAGTTGAGTAGCTCTGTGCTGATCCTGTGAATGTACGAAATGTCCAACATCTCTAGAAGGAGAATTTTCTCACGTGATGTTGGGCTGGGCTTTGGAGAACATGAATTCATTGGGAAAAGGATGTTGTACTGTCAAAGGATTTCACAGTCTAAACCTTCCTGGGTAATTAACTGAGCAGCTCAGTTTCATGTGCTTCCCAGTCCTGTAACTCTTCCTTGCTTTATCTGAAATTTTTTTCCCCAGTACTGAAGACTCGAGAGCAACCAAATAAATGTAGATGAATAAAAAGGTACTTCCCACTCAATCGTTACATCAAGATTGCATATCATCACTTGTGTTAACTAGAGGGGGAAAAGACTGATGTTCTGTGCATAATAAGTGAAAATCAGTTTCTTGTGCAACACCAAACATCTCACAGTTAAGACGAAAATGCAAACATGAGAGGATCCTCCAGGTTACACAGCTCTACTGCTCCTTTTCTAAGTTTACAGTCAATAGCCATCATTACATTAAAAATCACCAGGCTTTACTTCAGAAAGTTCTTCAGCAAAAGCACAGATTGTACATACTTTGAATTGTATGGAATTAAATTTTAACTATTTGGCTTAATTAATTTATGCAACTGCCCCTGATGCATATACATGCAGAATTGACTGCAAGCAGTTGAGACATACAATGAACCTAACAGTGACACAAAATATCCTTACAATCAGGGCACCAGCTTTTAAATAAACACAAAATGTGAAAAATGTCTGCTCTCATCAGAAAACAATTCTCCTTTAAAGAAAGTCATAAAAGAAAAAAAATGCAGAAATAATTAATCTAGAGTGAATATCTTTACAAAGTGGTTTCCAAAGAAGAACAAATCCTATTTAGGACAAGAGGACACAGTTCTAGGCTGCACTGGGGGTGGAGGGGGGGGGGTTAGGTTGGACATTAGGAAGATGCTCTACACAGAAAGGGTGATTAGACGTTGGAATGGGTTGCCCAAGGAAGCAGTGGAGTGACTATCTGTGGAGGTGTTGAAGGAAAGATTGGACATGGCATTTAGTGCCGTGGTCTAGTTGACACGGGGGTGTTTGGTAACAGGCTGGACTCGATGATCTCAGAGGTCTTTTCCACCCTAATTGATTCCGTGATTATTATTGGTTTGCAGATATCTTTGCCTGCTGCTACTTGTGGTGTGCCAACAGTTGCAATAAAAATGAACAAGAATTGCGAAATTTGCAAAAAAAAAAGTTCACCAAAGTTGTCTTTATTCTTGCCCATTGGTTTCCTTTGTGAATTTGTGAAGGGTTTTGACTAAGCACAGGAGATGGTCACTCCTGGGGTATTTATCACAGAATCATAAAAAAGAAAATCTCAAACACACTCTGTTGGTTTTGTTTTGTCTTCAAAAAATCCAGCCTTTTTTCCAGGTGTGGAAACACACCATGGGTACAAACTCAGACCAGGGGAAAGCTCCTGAACCAAAAGACTCAGTATTTCTGCAGTTTGAGTAAGTATTGGGGATCCAGGGAGTGCTACACTGTGAAAGAATAGAGTTGCACGACAGTAGCTACACCAGGCACTAAGAGCCATCAGATTTGTGACTACTTGGGGTTAATCCAAAGCCCACTGACAAACTACAAACATTAGTTAGCATATATGTGGGGGTGAAATCAGCTAAAGCTATACTTATATCACATCATTCTTTTCAAAGAGAGCCTGATCTACATCCCACAGGGAGATTCCTCACTACTGGTTGGTCTGCAATGGGATTGAAGATCTGAACCCCATCTTGAACAATAGCAGGTGCCTAGACATGGCTCCCTTCCCGTCATCTACAGAAAATCACCATTATGCTTCTTCTAACAGACACCCAGTGAAAGCACAACGCACCCGAGCTAGGGAACTGTGGAGTCTGCTTGTAGGTATTACCAGGATTCCTTAACTTCCACAGAATATACTGTCACAACAGCATACACTTAACAAATCTATTCAAAATTTAGATGTAGTACTTACCACATTAGTAATAGCATCAGCAATACCCTATATAAAGGGGATTTGAGGAACAAGATTGCAAAGGACTGGCTACAATAACAAACATACAAGGGTTGATTCTTCACCTGGAAGAAATCTGCAGGGTTTCCTGAAGCTGTACCAATTTCCCAGCATGCGATCAGACCCCTGGGTTTCAAAGCAAGAATTTTTTGAAGACTGATATTAAACTAGAAAAATATTATCTGAAAAAAATTATAGCCTTTGTGTTAGCTTTGAGTTTAGCCTTATTGCATAGAACTCCCTAACAGTATTTTTCAGCTTAAAGCAACTCAACAGTATTTAAACACTGACCTTATTTGGGGTGAAAGAGATAACACAGTTTGTAATTCAACACTTGCTGAATGTATTTTCTGTGTCTATAAGTTTTGCTTAATTACTATTACTTCTACCTCAAGTAGTCATAAGTAACATTTATTAATTAATGGGGTATTTGCTGAAGTTCGTTTCCTTTCTTCTTTCCTTTTACTGAAAAAAGGCACAGGGGGACAACAGAGAAGAGCTGAAGACATGCGTATTCCATTTGAAATCCATGATTAAAAAGCTTAAAAATTCAAATCAACGTAAAAAACTGTTTTATTTTAATACTGTGGAAGGTTTCAGTGAACTCCATTATTTTCACTCACTATTTGCTTGAATAATTTAGGCAAGAAAGCTAAATTATACATAAAGTGTACAGTTAGAAGAAAAAGTTCATGCACAGCCTCGGGCTATAGCCATCCCCTAATGATGTCTGTAGTCAGTGGAAAAGAACTCGTTAGACTGAGAGTAATTTCTCAGGATTTAAATTTTTTTCTTAAAGCAATAATGTTCTTATAAAAATCTGACAAACACACTCAACCAAAAACCACAAAAGAAAGGCCGTTCCTAAAACCACAGCCTTATAACTTTTCATTTAATTTCACTGGAAATCTGGCTTTTCACATACTATTTATTCTTGTTGGCTGTCTTCAGTGATCTGATCAAACGGGGGAAATGCACGTCTTGATATCCTCCAGCTCCTACTTTGTTTAATCAGAGACCTAAAGTTTGCAGGGAGTTAAAAATAAATGCTATACAGTTCTCTGAGCAAAACCGAAATTTGCTGTGAAAGAAGGCTGCTTTTACACTCAGCACACAGTCATTTTTGCTAGTGGTTGCAACTTGCCCCACTATTGTATTCAAGGAGCAACTCATACAATTAAACGTTTACGGCTCAATTCACTAAAGCTTTACATGCCCTTTAAACTTGAAATGTGCATGCCCAAGTGGACCAGGTTACCAATACTCAATAAATTGCTTCACCTCTGATGTCACATCTCTTCTCTCCACACTTCAAGTTACACTGCAGAGAGCAGAGTTCCTGAGAGCAGTGAGCTCAGTTTGAGCTACGTCAGGAGCAGGAGTAAGAACAAGAAGTCATTGTATGGAAATTAGCTAATGGTAAGTTTGTTGATCAGACTTATCTTTTGATCAAAGTAGCTCAACTAGATCAGAGAGTGAGAAAAGGAATTTTATTCAGATTACTCCTTAGAATCCTTTGTATAAAATGAATAACTTTCTATAATATTAATGGTTTTACATCACTTTATACTTGTATTATTCTGTCACATTAGTTTTAACATTACTACCATGTACAGTGGTTTAGCACTAATGTGATCAGAGGAGAAATTACACGTGCACTTTCATATTGTTATATTGAAATCAAGGTCTTCTATGACACTAATATGAAGCAAACCTCAATAAAATATAGACTGTAATGTAAAGACATTTTTATATCATGTTGGAGCAAGAACATGTATTATTTCTTCTCAAAATCACTTGCAGCATGGCACCCAAGAATAGTGCTGTGTTGACCCCAGGTAGAAATCAGACAACCCTTCCCCATTTGTGAAGGGTTCCTGCTTCACAGGAGACCCACTCTGCCTGCCAGGTTCTGTGGGTTACAAATGCTCCCCAAGCCTCACACTCAACAGGGCGGGATGGTAAAGCCCAGTTGCCTTGAAGCAGATGAAACACTGTTTCCCAAATTTCAGCGGTAACATGGGCCACTGAACAGTCATTGAGTTCCTATGGCTCTCTAGCAATCCTCTCCCAGCTGATAGCAAGACAGACTGGAAGGTTCTCTACAACCTGCCTCTGTCCTCTACGGCATGTGGTACAGATCAGAAGCAGCAAGCTTTGGAGTAACGTGGGAAGGAAGGACTTTTTGGTCCCTCTAGGGTACATCCCTTCCAGCAGATTCAGGAGAGAACAGCCAGAGCACCCTGAACGCAAGAATAAAGTGGCAGAATCAACGCAGTTGCCTCCCCTTCTGCTTTACACACTATAGGAAGAATGGCTGGAGGACAAGGACCTAAAAATGGCTTGGGAAAAGATCAGAGCACAAAGGATTTGGCTGATGGGTGGGTGGAAAATAGAAACTAGTGCTTGTAGACATAGCTGGGACAAGGTCAGAAAGAACACAAGCTTTGTAGCCAGCTCAGAGATGACCCCAACCTCTCCTGCACCCCACTAGGTCTGGATGCAATGGAGAGCAGCATCCAGCAAGTCCCCTTTGGAGTTAAGCTCTTCAGGATGTCTCATGTTACAAGTACAAAACTTCACCGCTCAAAACAATCCTCTGGGCAAATTTTATTTACCTTTTAGGAGGACGAGGATTTTACAGACAAATAGAGCAGAAGCATTCACGAAAAAACAAAACAAGAAAAGCAGAACCAATGCTTTCAAGTCCCAAATAGATGACTTCCACCAAGTGTAGAGATATGTCCTTGTTAGCTCTGCCCCTGGCCCATCCAACAGTAATGAGTTCTCTGCCAAAGAATCATATAACTCCATGCTAGGATAACAGGAAACACACCCCAAAAGCACGAGAGGGTGCACCTGACAAAGTGCCTGTGTGTGAGGACAGTCAGACCCACCATTTGGAATATGAACAACTTTCTCCTCCCCCCCAGAAACTGCTGTATGAGGTAGGTGTTGACTTCAAATTCCTCACATAGCTGAGACAAATACCAATTATCTCTCCTTCAACCTTAACCCCACAATGCTATCCTAAACCCAAGATCTCATTGCTGCATTTTTCAGCTCCTTGGTAAAATAGAAGAGAAACTCTTATTACGGTTATTGCTTTATACATTTCCTATATTTGCTATATTCCAGCATATCTTAAAAACACTAGCACTATCTTCCCACAGTTTCTCCTGCAGGAATCGTTACAGAACTAAGAGCAATGGAACTGTATCTCCAAGTCTTAAGTGAGAAAACAGTTTTAAACCTGGAAACAAGCAACTGACAGGTAATGTCTCTACAGAAAGCAACAGGAAAACCACACTTAACAGAATTTTAAAAGAATTGGTTTACTTTAAAATGATAGCAGCCCCCTCCTCCCAAAGTCCAATTTATCCATGTCCAGTGGTTCACCACTACCATTAAAAAGGTCCCTCTGCTCACTCATCAAGTGCAGTCGTCAGCACTACGTACTAAATGGTTTTCTACCTTCGCATCACTTTTCCCCCCCGCCCCGCCCCACAGTTTTCCTCCTGGCTCTTTTCCACACTGTCATCATCAGGAAATCCCAACAGACCACATCTGCTCAGGAAAGCTGAGCTTTGCCCATATTTCGGTCTCTGAAGCTTTCAAGGCAATCACAGGGTAGGGAAAAACTTCTGTTTTTAAGCACAAGGCCATGGTTATAGATGCTGGTTTGTTCACTCCCATAACCATTGACCACCGAAAATCCCACCTGCCACGCCAGGAGAGCTCATGGTGAGACAAAAAGAGCTACAAAGAGGAACCTAACTTTAGATCCACCAAAGCATGCAGAGAGAGACTGATCAGACTTGACTCCCTAACCATGTCCCATTGTGACTGTTTGTTGTTATCCCCTTTCCTCATAACTTTCCTCAGAGTAAAACACTTCATCCAGAAAAACAAACATTTATTCATCAAGCTGAATTTTGCATAGAATCATAGAAAGCCATGGGTTGAAAGAGACCTTAAAGATTATTTCATTCCAACCCTTCTGCCATAAGCAGAGACATCGTCCAGCAGACCAGGTTGCTCAGAGCCCCATCCAACCTGGCCTTGAACACTTCCAGGATGGGGATAGCAGCTCTGAGCAACCTGTTCCAGTGCTTCACCACCCTCACAGTAAAGAATTTCTTACTAACAGCTAATCTCAACACCATTCCCCCTTGTCCTATCCCTACCACACTCACCAAGCAGTAAAAGTTGATTAAATTGGGCAGATCAAAATATCAACCACTGAAAGTTGGAAGACGCTTCTAAGGTACATGGAAGTATTTCTGCACCCACCAAGCAGCATTAAAGCTTCTGCTCTCACATTCTTCATCCCCCTACACCACTGTCCAAAACAGATTTTGCAAGCATGGTGTGCTCAACCCCTTCATCAAGGTGGGAAAAACAGGGGAAGGAGAGGAGCTTTTGATATTCCAGCTGTGAAACAGCAGGGGACACATATCACACTGAAACACTGCAGAATACTACCTCCACTTTCTCCACTGAGACTAGAGTGGTACAATGAGCCAGGACTTACTGACCACAACTTGTCAGGGCTAACTCTGAAATTAGCCTCAAGGCAGAGGTTGTTTTTTGCTGAAAAGAGTGTTTATTCCGAGTAGCACCTTGAGCACAGGAATGGGGAAGGGATTTTATTCAAAATGAAATGTGAATTTATTATGTTTCTAAAGCCCCGAGGTTTCATTTTGGTATGCAAAACTGTGACCAGGTTTTCTGAGTAAGGGGAACTCTTGCTGTTGAGGATGTTTTGGAAATGTGACTGCTGCCATTTAAGAGCCTTTACAATTTTCTCCCCAGTTATGGCTGCTGAACATTGGAAAAAAAAAAAATAGTCCTCTGAAATTTTTAAAAAATGTGCTCTTAATTATATAAGCCTTTAGATTGCTCTTCTGTTATAAAATTAACAGCCCATCTTGAAAAGAGGGGGGGGAAAAAAAATGGTATTCATCTTTATTTAGATGCTGACGCAAATGAGAGGCAAACTGCTAAGCACGTTCAGGCTGGGGCTCAGTCAGCAAGCACCAGACCGCAACACCATCGATTATGCAGCCATCAGGGACAAACATGCTCAGCTGGCACAGCCACAGTGCTTTGAGAGCTAATTCCTGGGAAAGATCTCTCTCGGAAAGACTTGACATCTCCTTTTGAACATTTTTCATGATGAAGAACACGCTGCCTTTTCCCTCTCAGCCCTTGGGAGGTTCATGATCTTCACCCTGCTACGTGTGGAGGCTGAATGGGTGTAGCTCCACCAAGAGTGGTTTGGGTGTGAGGGACAGAGTGGGGGCAGAGCTGCCCCCGGGGAGGACTGAAGGATAGGTTGGGAAGTCTCTCAGAACCCCTTCTGGGAGGTGCTCTGGGATCTGGCAGATTTAAGATGACCCCTGTACTCCCCATGCATGCTGCCCCAGCAGGTGATAGAGTCTCCCATAACCCTCAAGGTAACTAGACTGGCTTTCCTAAGCTTTTCATGGTAAATCAGGTTGCCCAGTCCTTCAGTCATTCTTGGGAGTTCTTTGCTGCTCACTCCTCTGTACTCATGAAGCCCCTACACCAGAACGGACGATTACTCATCCCAAGTCAAGCAGCTTCAGCATTTATTTGCTTACTCAGACACCATTTCCATCAGCCTTTATGACTTTTGGACCCTCACACACCAAGACCTCCTCATTTCATATGAGTACATCCATTCAGCAACCGGCACAGGAAAATATCTGCAAGACTGATGTTCGCAGGATGGATACTACAAGTAGTCTTACAGGTCCTGTAACACTGCAGGCAACCACCTCAAATCTCTCAACTTCTCACTTAAAATCAATGTAACTCTCAATTTTTTTTTTTAAATTCCCATTATTCCTGCGGGAAGTCTGCTCCAGTCTCACACTTCAGATGGTTAGGCACCTTTTTTCTCATCTCCAGTCTAAATGTATTCATGGCCAACGCACAACCATTTGTTCTCATTTATAGCCATTTGTCCCTGTTCTGATGCAGTGTTGCAGGGTAGCATTTGCCTGCCACGAAGTACTCCAAGAATACTGGGATTCTCACCACTGACTCCAAGGCTCTGGAACAGGTCACTGCTGTAGGAGTGGGGGAGGAGAGAGGGGATGATCTTCATATAGAATACAGAAATACGAAAATAATTATATTCAGGAAGCTACTTTATTCTGATTTGTTTATACATTATCCGAGCATTTTATTTTATTATGCATTTTAATAATGCAAGGGCTTAAAAGCTGAAAATGAGCATATTCCATGAGCTCAATATATTTCAGTTTATACATCATCAATTGTTTTTCCTTGCAATTGTGTGGTTTTACTTTATCATTCCTTTGATAACAATTTCTGCATAAAACCTGACTTTATATTTCATTTTTCCCGTCTGTTATCTTAGCAAAATACATCCAAAACACCCTTTGTACTGCTGTACTAATATAACAGATCAGGAGAAGCTGTGGCATAAGAAATCAAAACCATAATAATGTCTTTGGGTTTTGCATTTTAAATACTGCATTCATTGTTGCACTGAGGTTTGAGATCCCTTTTCAGACATTACTGAGATTACCTTTGGTAATGCCTATTTCATTGTACTTTGATATAAAATAATGTATGTCATAAATCATCTAAGTGACTGTCATTAGAGTGAAAAGCACCTACTTATGATATGTAACAATTTGCTTTTCTAATTTGAAGAGGATTGAGGTATTTTAATTATATAAGGTCTAAAGCCCTTGTGAATGAAATTACAATTCAATGTAAAATCACTTTCTGCACAGAGCTGTAAGTTAGGAAATGATAACAGCTATACTCATCAATTTGTACTTTTTGGTTGGACTAAATACAGGAACAAATGGAAAAACTTTTAATGGGAAAAGATTCATAATTTCAGTAATCAAAAACCTGAGAAGTCTTCATATTTCTAATTAAAAAAAAATCTTTTAATATAGTAGACAAAAATCATCTTTACAGATTAGAGGAAGAAATTCTTTCAATGTAAAACAACACTGAAATTTTGAGTTGTATGAACTTATGGAAGCACAAGCAGGGCTGGACAGAGAGAGCTATTTAAAAATTACTGGTGTGCTTCACATTTTCAAGGCTGCTTCCATTTGGGAGTGAAATGGGGGTTCAGAGCCTTTTCTGTGCAGAACAATTTAAAATTATTGGAGCACTTCACTTTGAAGGTGATCAGTGCTCTGAACATGTACATTGTAGAGAGATTTAAAATTATGAGAGCTTTTCAAATTGTTTAAAACATTGATTTTTTTTTGCAAAATTGATTTTTCAGCGTTTTATTTCTTCAGTGGCCGGGTAATTACAGTAGACCAGAAGCTGAGGTGATTCTGTCTGAAAGCAGGACTCACTTCCAGCCTCCCTTCCTTCTCATTCTCTCTCTTCTCTCCCCCTCCCTTCTCTCTTAATAAGTTTTCTGGTTTCCCTCACTGCTGGGACAGACACATCACGCTTTGTTCTTGCTCATAAATCTCTCTCTGACCAAGGAACCAGGAAGATATTAGGGGTGAGGAGAAGGTCAGGTTGAAAACGCAGTTTGATCAGACCTGCTCTGGCAAAATAGCCCTGTACCCACCTCAAAAGTAATGCCAAACACAACTGGGATTGGGCTTTTAATCAGCATTTCATCCAGAGGAACCCTCTGATATGTCTCCCAATGGGGGTTTTACAGGGACTCACTCCAAAGGATTAAGGAGTAACCATTAAGTTGGGATTTAGTTACATGCACAGCTTTCCCCAAAATTCTTGTTCCTGTTGCTAAGCATGAACAACACAGAAAACCCCACAGACTCATTCAGTAGATTTGGATGCGCAGTATTTAAGAGAGCAACATAGCTTTCTCCCAAAGATTTTGATTCACAGACACAGGGATGATGAACACAGCATTTGCATCCTTTCTCACAGTCACGAATCAAGACTTTTTGGGGGTGGGGAGTGGGGGTTAGGTGGGTTTTAGTTGTTGTTTTTGGTTGGTTTGTTTGGTTGTTTGTACTATTGTGCAAGCCTCCAGACTAAAGAAGGTTTCTGATACTGACTATATTTAGGATGCCACAGATGTGTTGGGGTAGAACAGCCTTATATCAACCATATCTTAACTCATGTAAAGACAACAAAGCTCAGTGTGGACCACTAGAACTAAGAGGTTTCACTCAGCTAAAGATTCATCTATACAGATCACTTTAAGTCAAAGTATGGCTATTTGACGGGCAATGAGGAGTAACTATTCAAGAATTTCTAAGGAATCTATATAACTCAGAAATTTGCAGTTTGCCTCAGTGCTATCATTCTTGGAAAACAAAAAAACCCAGAACATTTCACTGGTTCTCCAGAAACTACAGCAGTGGATCTCAATAGAGAAGGGATGGAACATTAATTTGAAGGAATAATAAATAAATAACTTCTTAGGGAACAATTCCATGGATTTTTTTTTAATATAAATACACCCACGCATGTATAAGTTGATTGGTAATTTCTCTTAGTCCAAAAGATCCCCCATTTTCCTGTTTTTAAAATAAAACTATTTTGCCAAGGTTTGAATCAGAGGTTTATGCATTTTTGTAAAAGGCCATATCAAAGTAAAATGAACATATTACTGAATTTTTGTCAGCTTGAAATAACACCTGCCACACACAAGGTCCTTAGCCTTTCATGCACATCATAACTTCAGCCTAAATTTAAAGGAACAGGGAAAGCAATAGAGCAAAGCTACCCAGATGTTGTACGGTCTGTGCAATTGTAAATTTAAAAGTACCAGCTTTCCATCCAGATTTTAATGCACCAGAAACAATATGAAAATTCCAAGCCACACTGGATTATTGAAGTGTCTGGCCATTTTGAAATGAATTTTGGAACAGATGTACAGAGGTAGGCAATAAAGCTGTGATAATAAGGAACATTTCTACATCATCTCACAAAACTACTAATCTATAATGAGGACCAAAACTATTCATGAGAGAGGGTGGTTTTCATTATTTTTTTTTCAGTTCTAGTTTGAGTATTCCGGTTCCTTTACTCAGTTGCTAGATTTTAATATTGTTGTAAAGCTTTTGGTAGCTATTTGGCATTATCACTTTTAATCCACAACAGAGGCAAGTGACTAAGTAACCTCATTTCTTCTTTATTGAAGGGAAATAGCACAGAAGAGAAACTTAACTAATTTATTGTCTTTTATCTTATTACAAATAGCTTTAAAATCTGTGCTTTTCAACAGTGGTTGCTGACTTTAGACATTTGAGATACTCAAACTCAGACACCATGAGAGGCTCTGATTTTAAGACAATGCAGAACATGTACATCACAGAATAAATGGCCGGCAAAGCAAAACAAGGCTGAGGACACCAAAACCTAAGACCCCCTAAACCCAGCTGTTCTGAAATTTTTCCTATTAAAACAGAAGAAAAAGAAGTTATTACCCTCTTGGGTGGAAAAGGTGGTCTCTAGATATCAGGTAGACATGGTAGAGAAAATCCTACATAAGACCAAACAAAAAAGACAGAAAGCAGGCAAGCTTTAAGCTCCCAGTTGCTTCCACAAGTCAGCTGAAAGCAAAGGTGATGCCTTCTTTTAAGTTTTCAGGTGGCCTTCAGAAGGGCTTATGTGCCTGAAACCTTGTCTAACACTACTAATAGACAGCCAACTAAATTACTTTGTCTACTGAAAGATATCATCACTTCCAACAAACCTTGTCATGCTGACATAAAGCAGATTAGTCAGGCAAGTTGGATGCTGTGCCAGATTAAGCTGCATACCAAAGGCTTGAGTTTACACATATTACTCACTACATTTTTCAGCCTATCTGTTCAGTTCATCCTGTTCTGGAAAAAAAAACAACAAACAAACAAACAACCCCCCCAAGAAACACAACAACAACAAAACCAAAACAAAACACCACCAACAAAAAAGCACAGAAAAACATTAATCTGGATCAGTCTTAATTTTAAGGCTTCTGTATTTAAGCCTTTTTCTTTTTTTTTCCAGCAGGGATGTGAAATTTTGGTCTGGATCTGAACATCCCCAAGTTGTGCAGAGCCATCTCACTTTTCCACAGCACAAAGAAGGAGCAAAAGATTGAGGGAGGAGGGAAGAACATGTAGTTCCAAGGAAAGAGCAGTGATATCTTTATTTAGGCGAGCTATCCCCTGGAATTTGGCCAGCTCCCTGAAGCATTAACCTGAACGTAGGTGACTGACAGCACTGGCCTGACAGTCAACAGATACTCAGCTTTTAAATCTCTGCCAAAACCTGGCAGTCAGGCAGCCAGGAGCAACTACTGGTCTGCTTCCAGGAAAGCCACTGACTTCTGAATCGCCATTTCTCATTCTTCTTTCTCTTTCCCTTGAAAGTTTTCTATCCCCAAACCTGCTTAATGATTATGAAACAGGACAGCAACACAACTCAAGATAATTTTGCTTTGGTATGCACCTGCTCATTCACTCCAACCCCACCCAACAACTGCAGGTTTTAGATGTTTTTCAGCTTTGTTTTAGCTTCAGGTGTATGTACAACACTCCCTGTGCCTTGCACAGGTCACCAGAGGATGAGAGAATGTCACAGAACGAGTTTGCTGTTTTCTTAACCTGAAGAAAGGCCTTACTAAGCGCACTCTTTCACACCCACGTTTGTCTCTGAGACAGCACATATTTCTCCTCTCAAACAAGCTCGTATGGTTAGAAGTATGGGGGGAGGGAGAGGAAAAAAGAAAATTGCTGAGTAGAAATTTTCACCTGACCCGTGCAGTTTAAAAAGGTGTGCAGTTTAAAAAGGCTGGGGGAAGCAAGAGTGGGAAAGAGGAGCGCAGCAAAGAGGAGGTGTCCAAGAATGTCAGGAGCGGTGCTGATATTCCAGCCACGCCGGCTGCAGCTCCATCTTCCCACGATGGCACTTCTCTAATAGCACAGCTGGTCTCTGTGTCCCAAGCCAAGGATCCTGAGTGATAACCGTGGCAAGAGCCACACCAAGAGCTGCTGTGACAAGTGTGAGATACATCACAAAGGTGCAGAGAGGCAGCAATGTGGCACTTCTGGATGTGACACGTAATGGGTCAAGCCTGATGCGAGACTGGTTCCTTATCCATTTGGCCACATCTCCCCACCTTTGGTGGGAAATCATCATTTTCCAGTTAGTCACACTGGCATTCCAGCTCTGTGTTCCAGCAGAGCAAAGAAATGTTTAATTTAATAACAAAGTAGCTAAAAGTCTAAGTGATAATTCTTCTTATGCATAAAAGAACAACTTGAAAAGTTAAAAGGAGCCTTGTAATCAGGGATCCGAGTGAGACATCACAAAGTACAGGCTTGAATCCACGCTCTGCCACAGTTTTTCTGTATTATTTTTGGACGGTCTCTTAGTTCTGTATGATTCGGTTATCCATCTGTAAAATAAATGCTTCTTTTCTCTCTTTGTATCTTGAATTACATGCATTTACTGTACTAAAATCCATGCAGCCCATATTTCATCTGGGACTTTGAAGAATAGAATAAAAGAAATTACTATGATTACTTAGACAAACAGAGGTGCCTGCATGCATAATGAACCATTCAAATGACTGCTCCAAACTCACTCACTCTTCCAAAGTGCAGAAGAATTGTCTCCTCATCTTAAATGTTGTTTCAAGTAGTAGACTGCCTGTCCACACTTAAAACATAAAAGCCAAGACAACGTTTGAGCACATAAAAAACCCCAGTATTTCCAAAGATGAAAGTTTGGGCAATTTGCAAGTTTTTAGATGTTTTAATGTATTAAATTAAGGAATATAAGTTAGCAGTTACCTTATAACAACTCTGAACTGTCTCACAGCTTTCTCTTTCATTGCACTGCAACGCATATTCCAGGTGTGTGCTGGTAGAGATGATTTTATCTTCAGTGGTGACTCAGAGGGGGAAAAGCTAATGCTGGGTTCCTCCATCCCACCTGCCTTCCCTAGACAGCCTTGTAGTTTTATGTAGAGGTAACAGCTGAAGTTACCTCTATGTAACAGAAGAGAAGTGATAAGAGAAGGAGAAGATCGACACAGTGCTCTAGATGTGTTTAATACAGCAAAAATATATGTGCATACAATTTTATTTCCTAAATCAGAAAAATGAAAGATTACTGCAGACACCACACAAACAGTGACCCCTCAAATTCATGAAGCACCAGCAAGAATATGCAGGCTTTGACACACAGACACAGGTCTCCAACTTCTTAACTCAAAGCACAGTTTTATCCAAGGCTGGGAAAACATCTAAACCACACAGCACAAGAAGCACTCATTTGTGAATAGGATGGCTTCTGTGTCAATCTATCACAGAGAATCAGAATGCTTTGCTAAGCAAATATTAAAAAAAAAAACCAAAAAACAACAAACCTTTAATTGAAACAGTTTACCAAATTCAAGATAAATTTAACAGGAAAAATATTGCCAAATTTTATGTTCCAAAGAGTCCAGGATCCTCTTTGGAACATAACAGTATGATTGGGAACAAAGCTTCATAGAAAACTGCGGTGCATTTGGAAAGCAGGTATCCACGTGTACACACCTGATCTGCTCTCAGAGTGTCCTGATCCTGACCTAGATACTCTTAACAGAATCCAGAAATAATTAAATTAATTACCTGCAAAGATTAGAACAGTAGCATAAATATCTAATTGTGTAATCGCTGCCCATGGATACTATTCTGAGTACTGTACTGATTGCTTTCACATCCCTGGACCAAAAAAGACCCCAAGAGGTCCTCTGATGAACCCTTCTCCAGTCATCCCACAAGCCAGGGGTGACTATATTAATTTCACTGCCAATCATTTTTTTTCTAACCTGTTCCTACTGACCACCAACAACAGAAACTACATGGTTTCACCAGGCATTCTGCCCTAGCCCATTGCTATCATTATTTCTGGGGAAGTTTTCCTAACATCTAATCTGGAACTCTCCTGCCGTGATTTTGGCCAGATCACAAACTTGTAAAAGATAAAATTACCTAATTTTTTTTTACAAGTCTTTAAAGTACTTAAAAAGTATTTATGTCTGACTGAAATGTTCCTTAGAAGACAAGAGAACTTTAGTTTTTCCAATTTCTCCTCATAAGCCATCTTCCCCCAGACCTTTATTATTCTGTTTATTCAAAATCTTTCAAACTTTGAAGAATACGAATAAATCTAGTCAAGATCTTATCAGTGCTGAGTAGCACATATGGTGTCTTGAGAGGTAGATGCTTACCAAGATCCAATTACAAGGTCTACCTTTCTTTAAAATACCATGAGGTGGTGGGTTTTGATTTCTATAAATTTGCATTCAGCCTCTGGTCTAACCACAACTCATTAAAACTTTTCTGAAGTGTCATCACCTGAACGTTACACATCCCATGCTTATGCAGGCAATTACTTCTGAGGTTAGTCCCTAACTGAATTTTATTCCCTTCCCTGAATTTGTGTATGCCTTAGTAAATTCCTAATCCTGTTCCCTAGTATATTTGTAGGCCTTACAGTTTCATGCTGTCTGCTAATTTATAAGCATACTCTTTACTGCACTGTGCAAGTCATTAATGAAAACATTGAACAGAGCTGGAAGCAGGACAGATAGCTGTGGAACATTACACATCACATTATTCCAGTTGGATAGGGGAATGCTGATAACGATACTCTGGATACAATTAACTAACTCAGAGGAGTCTCATCTGGTTTAATCTCTTTCCTTTCTCCATTCAAGTACATCTACCCTCTTCCAGTCCATTCTCAGTGCATTCTCAAAAAAACCCCAAACATCTAATGGTTCAGGAATGGCTTCAAAAGCTACAATTCATCAGACTATCCACAAGTAGGCAAGGTCCATTCTGTCTAGATACTTCTTCCTCCCCTGGTCTAGGTTGAGATCTAACATCTGCACTGATGCTATATCAAACTTATTTATTTATTAATTAAAATCTTGACTTGGACTACATGTGAATTTTCAAAGATGTTAGAGAATCCAGTTGTGCATGCAGCACTCAAGCCTGGCAATTTAAAAAGGAACTTGAGACCTCACATACACCTCATGGTTTGACTTGAAATTAGAGCCTTGGTTGCTCAAGTGAAAGGTCAGATGTACCTGAAATACAAGTCCCAGCTCCAGTAACGACTTTGGAATTGAACTGCACAGACTGAATGGGTGGCAAGTCTAGATTAGATAATAATCACAAGTTCTTTGCTCCCCATCCCCATAACTAGGCTCAAAAATGGCACGCTACACAACTACTGTGTCCTCCCAGAATGTAATAGCATTAGTTACCAGGAGAACTAAGCGCTTCTGTCTCTCAGGAGACAGCCAAGGAAAGTAATCCAAATTAATTTTAAAGAAGGATTAGTTAAATCAGCTAATTAGCTAATTATATCTCAGCAAGAAAATGCTTACTGAGACCTAGGGACTAAATCCATTTTCAAAGCCAAGCCAACTTCAGGCAGCTTTCATTCTGCACAAAGGTGTCTACACAGCTCATACACTGCGAATTCACACCTAATCCAAACGAACTTCCTGAGCGTCACTCTGGGGGAAAACTAACACGGAAAAGAGTGAGCATGGACTTTAAAAAAAACCACAAAAAAACCAAAAAAGAAACAATCAAACCAACAACACAAAACTAAACTATCTTTTTTTTCAAAATTAATAGCTCGATGATTCAGACTTGGACTGAAATCTATTTCCTATGTGTTACTTAATCAGACAGTTTCATTTGAGCAAGCGAAGAGCCAAAAATAGAGTTGTGTAAAAGTGCTCTGAGCAGCACAGAGTGGAGCTCCATCCCTATTCCCAGGCTGCCCTGGCATCTCATGGCTTTGGGTGGCTGGGGAATAGTCGATGAGGTTTACAAGGTTTCAGGGTGATGTGGTGTCTAAAATACAGTTTTGTATCAAAATTAGATATCAAAAAAGGAGAGAAAGAAAACAAACTAGTTTAATGGCATTTTCATAGTAGAACGGAGTGAAAGTGGTTGATCTTGAATATGTTTGTCATGAGAAATGCAAAGGACAACTCAGTTCTGATTCTTCCCCATCCCTCAAAGTGTTTTGTGTAACTGGTGAAGCAGCACTTTCCACTGACCTTTTGGAAGTAGTTAAGAGGAAGATATTTTTGAACTTATACCTAAAAAGAGACTCATAAAAACAGGCAAAGATGGGCCAGCCTTACCCACCAAGCTAGACAGCTCCTCTCTTGCAACCAAAAAAGGAATTTTTGATGTTTTTATGGCCTTCAACCAAGTCCTCTGGCTTCTAATTGCACATCAAGGAAAGGATCACTTACAAGTGACACTGGAAAACTGCCATTTTATATAGGACATGCAGAGAGTGGAAAGTCTGCATTTCCCTATAGATCATTCACACTATTTTCTCAGACAAACCACAGTTTTATAGGAGAGACACTTAGGCAACCTCCAAACAGAAAACTTTCTGTCAGTCTTTCTGGACGACCGCAGATTCTGGCGCCTTCCATGGGCAGAAGACCGACCTCATGGCAGAAGTTTTCCTATTAGCCTGGTAGTGTGGCCTGGCTTCACGGCACAAAACACAGAGTTGTTCCCGGAATTAGGCTGCATTGCCAGAGCACGGCTAATTTTCAGGGGAAGAAATGAAATGATGTGCTCCAGGGAAACTGTAAGGGCTTCACATCTCTTTGGTCCTCCTGTACCTCCACAAGGACCGTAGCTCCAAGACAAGGTGGTGCAGGGCTCAGTGACAGACTCCATTAGTGTTTCCTCAATCTTACACTGCTAAACCAGGTCAACACTGGGTCTAGTTAGGTCTCCAGTCAGTGAATCTCAAGAGGAGCAGACAGCATTGGACACCTTGTTTGAACACAGTGTGACTTCAAGAACACCTGAAGGAGCCCCAAGTCAGCCAGAACTCAGCCTGCTTTTTAAACACCCAGTAACACACCAGCAGCTCCAAAGACACTCATTAGCTCTATCCCTAGATGCTATCAGAACAGAAACTGGAATAACTGTCTTTTTAAATAGGTAAAAAACCAGTGAGACAAGCAGAGAACAAAGAAGGGCTTTGTAAACTAATCATCCCATCCTAACAGAATAGGTCCTTTCCTGCAAGGAAGCCATCCTTCATGAGGTTAAGAGCAGGTTCCTGAGATGCAGCAAACGCCAGGGCATCAGTTCCCAGAAACAACTTCCTGATCTTGCAGAGATTAAATTCCATCTAACAATATCACCGGTTAAATGGAAAACCTGCTGCAAGGTCCCAAGGGCCTCTGTTGCTCCCAAGCCTTACTGAAGTTTGAGGATGTGCAGATAATTTCTGGCATTTTGCAGAATCAAGCACTGCTTGAACCTAAATTAAAAGAGCACCTCAACCAGATAGGAAAGCTGTTGAGTGGACAGGTTATTGGTAAAGCAGATTTCAAGCAAGAGATCTCTTTAGTGCCTTGAAATGCCGGAACCTTTAGAATTAGTAATTTGGGGATCTGACTTAATTTTTATGTACTAGCCCCCAAAGTGAAAATTATCTGCCAAATGCAGAATATATCACTTTTTATTTCTGTAATTCCTTAAATGAATGCATGTCTTTTGTGTTATTTTCCCCAGGTATTTAGAAATAGTCTTTTTTCTCTTATTGGGAAGACAGTAGAGGAAAACGGGAAGCATTATGCAGATATATATAAGGAGATGGTTAAGGACTGAATGGAAATATTGGCTCTTTGCTCTATCATCTGGGTATTGACCTTTCTGATCAAACTCCTGAGACATGGGGAATTGTATCTCTATGACAAGGATGGGTTTCTGTTGTAGCATTTGTGTATCAGCGAGGAGTGATTATCTCGTGACACAGTTCTGCTACACAGTTCTCCCATCTAGTAGTTTTTCTTGGTGTTACTGAAGCACTTCAATGGTTTTTATTTTTCGTGCCTCAGTGCAGCAGAACGACTGTGTGAATAACTCGAGAATGAAGAGTCCTATCTATCCAAATGGGTTCTTCTGTGCCTTCTTGCACCTAGGCTGTGTTATTTAATTTAGCTTGATTGATAAATATACAAACAAGTGAGAATTTTTTACTTTGCCAACAATTAAAGGAGTTGGTTACAAATAGAACATGTCTTCATTTGAGACCCATTCATGCAAAAACTCCTTAGAAGTGAATGTATTTGCAGAACTGAAGGGCAAATTCCTTTCCACTGAGGAGTCTCCCCAGACCCATCACCTTGGCAATCACAATTGAAATGATAAGGCATGGAAGTAGGTGAAGATCTTGCTTTACCTGCAGGTAAATCCCAAACCACTCTCGCTGCAAAGCTGAAGGAAACACATAGCAGTCCTTTTCTGGGACATGAGACCTCTCCCACAGAGATGACGGCACAATCCCCATCTGCTACAGTGAGCAGCTCAGCATTGAGCCCTTGGTGATGTTTATCACACAAAAAGCAAGTCATGTTCACTGTCAGCTTCAATGGCCAGACTGACTAAAGTCTGACATTGCCATCACCCAATTTGAGGTCTCAGAGACAGGAATGACAAGAGCAAGTCCAAAACAAATGCTTCCAGAAGGTTAGCTGGTCAGAAACCAAGGAAAAAGCCAACTGGAACGACAATGGCTTGATTCTCAGCTGGGGATCCACCAACCCAAACAGCAGGGTCCATCCCCACAGGAAAGCAGATCACCACACTCCTTGTTATCGCCACAATCCTGAGCTCATCCAAGGGCTCTTTTGACAAGGATATTTCAGTCACTGAGCACTATCAAGTGTGGAGCCCTCAGTGCTGGAGAAGTGATGAAATTCAGTGGCTCACAGAGGAATGCTGGGATGCTGAAGTGCACACTGAGCAGCATCACACTGCTCCTGCCTTAGGTCTCCTCCAGCACACCAACGGCACTGCCTGACTTCCGACCAGGATTTCACTTTTGGATCAGAGGGAAAACCGCAAACCAAGGTGGTGGCAACAATGGCTCACACAGTAACACACATGTGCAGGACAATCCTCTAGCCAGGTTTCAAAAACAGATGTCCTTCCTCCAGTTCAGTCATGGGAAGGTGCTTTATTCATCAGTGACACTGACAGCCGTTAAAAGCATTAGAGACTTTTGCCAGCTGTCACCACCACTGTTCAAGTGTTAAGTGCAGGTAAAGGTTCTAGTTTTGGAATTAAATGCAGCTGCTCAGTTCACTTCAGATCACCAATATGGACTTTAGGTCCTTCTCATCCTAACTCTGCTCTCCTCCCAGCCCTTGCAGGTATTAACCTTCATGAACGTCTCACGGTAAAGTTGGCAGCTCTGAAGTTGCTAATACATTCCCAGGAAAAACAGGAGAGCACCAAATTCCTTTCACAGCATAAGCCCAATCATTTCACAAGCTAAAGAAAAAAAAAAAAAACAAATCCACAAAAAAAAAAAAAAAAAAGAAAAAAAAAGACCAAAAAAAACACCACAGGGAAACTTTCTCCAAATCTGAAACCTGCTCATCAGTGTGAGCCTACTCCTATAGTTTTTCCATCCAGCCAGTTTGCCAGATGCAACATGAAACAACAACAGGGCAGCTGAATGTGGCAAAACCCAGCTGAAAATAGAAAAGGTTAACAGAGGAATCCATGACTCCATGGAGCTGACACAGGCACAGCCCACCACCACCCCCTGAATGTGTCAGAGTGCCTACGGTTATTCTGCCCTCAACAATGTTCATTTACCCAGGACTAAATATGAGATTTCTAAGCTGGATTTGTGAATTCCTGCAGAGGCTTTGATTTAGCTCCTGACATGCTGCAGGGGAGGCATAACGGGAGTCAAGAGTTACATGCCATGCTCACTTAATCTCCTCTGTAAAATGCTACTAAAAGGAGATCCCCTTAAAAAAAAAAAAAAAAAAGGCATGTGCAAAAAGAAAAGAGCAACAGCAAAAGCACCTTCTTGTGTTTGTGGGAGACTTGCCGGTGTAAGAGGCGGGGCTGGGGGAAGACACTGTTTCTGCCACACAGCTAATTACCTTGGGTCCTCTTATCAAACAAATGGGCTGGGATGATACGCCAATAACAGGAGGAAGGATCCAATTGAGGGATACCAGGGGGTAACACAGATCATCTTGTTAAGCTAAATTTGTTAATCTAGTGTATATGAGAAAAGGGCAAATGGGAGGGAGAATTCGTCCTTGTTAAACATTTACCAAATGTTGGGTTATTTGAGCCCTGGGGAGAAGTAAATGTATTCACTACTTAAAGGCTGGAGCATTTGGTCTTCTCAGTTGGAATTTATCCCTGATTTGAAAGGAACATTTTTTCCCACTTGGAAAGGTTAGCAGCCTTTGTCTGTGCGAGTGATTTAATATAATGGACCATGATTATTGTTGGATTATTATAATGGCACATTGGCACAGTTATAGTTAAAGTTTTGGCAGAGTTTGTCTCATAAACTGCTATTTTACAACTCGGCTGTAAAAGTTTACTTCGGTCTGAAACTTGAGATACAAGATCTCAGTCCAGGAGGAGTATTTTTTACTTTTTTTAAGCAAAATTAAAGGAAAAAAAAAAGCTTAAAAATTCTCTTGGCTAATGTTTAAGTTATGCAAGTATTAAATACAAATTGAAATCTACTGGCTGAAGATACTTGACAGCATTTGCTTGCTCCTGAATGCCTTTGAGTTAAATCAAAAATAGTTTCAACCTTTTATGTAGAAATATTGTTTTCTCACTTTCAGCATTTTGAAGAAAAATGTGGACCAGTAAAACAGCTGGCGTATTAAACAGAAAAATGAAGAGAAAGTGTGCCACAAGCACTTTTTTCAACAAAATTAATGGCATATATTTGTTCTTAGAAATGCAATTGATTTTTTTTTTATTATTTTGCATATGCAAATACACAATCACTTGTTTTAAAATCAATGTTTGCAAAGGTTTTTGCAATGTACTGGTATACTGAGGAAAAATTAATTTTGTTTTAAGAGTCCCTGTGGCCTTTGTAGAGTAAGACTACAGGAAAAAAAAAATTCAACACTTTATCATCTGCTCAAAGCCTCCAAATTTCTCAATTCTTAAAGGCACAGTAGCCAAGTGACCACATCAGTTCTCATTTCTGCTTCCCCAAAGAACTCTAAAGGAAATCAAATACCAGACTATGAAAACACCACTTACTGGTACTATAACTCTACCATTTATATTCACCTGGTGGCAGAGACACTGCAGTTGGCAAACGCACCATCAATCCCAGAAAAAAAAAAAAAAAAAGTTTGCAGGAAATATAGAGAAGTAAGTAATTTCTGGACTAAAGCTGCAGAAACTATAAAGAGCAGAATTATTCAAGATAAGGCTAAACATGCCAAGCTGCAGAAGACCCAACATAACATTTTCTAGGAGAATGTCACACCTTGGATTTGGGGATGCAAAGAAGGACCAAAGACACCTCCAATACAAGCCCTGGCCAGTTTCAGGTGCCTTTAGCCTGTAGACTTATGCCCTGAAGCAGTACTACCAAAAACCATTACTGTTTTTGCATGAATGCAAGTTTCCAAACTCGTAACATGTAAGCTGTTTCTGCCCAATATTTTGAGGTTGATAGAGTTTTCTTTGAAGCCTCTCTTTCACTATTGAGACATTTATATGCAGAGGGTTGATGCAAACAGCCAGAGTCATGAATCTTTGGGCACCTTTGAGGAGATGTAGGGTTATTTCCCTTCCTGCTCTATGGCAGGTCTTGGAAAATGTGGCTACTCACCAGTGAAGACTTATCCATCCAAACGAAAATTGTTTTCCAAAAAAAAATTCTTTACAGAGAAGTTTTAGCACCTGATCACCTTGTGTTTTGAGCTCTTGCTGCACAGAGCACAAACAGATAACTTGAAGTTATCTTCCCCTGTTTGAGCGCAGCCCATCAACACACAACATCTCTTCTAAGAGAACTGAAGGTCAAAAACTCAAAATTAAAGCTAACCTGCTACCTGCTTAGTGACAGTTAACATGTTTCACAGAGTAAAAAGCATTAAAGGCAACCTATAGCTTCTACTATTGAGTCAAATTAATTTTTTACTTTTAAATCCCACTCGTAGCACAGTTTGCAACATTCCAAGTCATATTTATCTTTTGCATATTAAAATATGATACCATTCTATAAATAGCCACAGGTTTCTTGGCAGCGTTGGTGTGACAAAGGATTAATTAAACTGGAAAGCAGGGAGTGTGGGGACTAGATTTATATAATGAAAACAATATATCTGCTAACACTAGAGAAATGCTGACACTGTAATAATGCTGATATTAATATTTGGTACAGAACATTGTAGAGCACATTAGTAAGGTGGTTAAATCTTGTGGGATGAGAAATGATAGAAGAAAATAAAGCTGTTACTTTAGTACTAGTACTATGAGTCTCACTCACATTCAGAAAGATCCACTAGTATCTTATATTTTAATACCCAATGCCTACCTATGTGAGTTCCACAGTAGTTGTGAGAATATTTGGAAATTTGATGGATTTTATCCCTGGACAATGTCATACCAATCTGGAGTCAAATGCAGACTAGAGAAATCAATAATAAAAAAAGAATTAAAATCTATCCTCTCTTTCAGTCTACTAGCTAGCTAATGCAGCCAATTTGTTATGTGGTTTTATGTTAACATAGCCTTATTTACTTCAAAAACAATGAGAGAATGAACATCCAAACACCACATCAAAACAGCTCATTTGACCTTATGAACATTTTCCAGGATTTCATAGAAAGTCACAAGTAAAAAAATTACCTTTGAAGTTTATACAAAACAGGGGGGAAAAAACCAGAAAATACACAAAGAAACTAATAAAAAATTTTTTCCTCCTAAATACAAGATGCCCCAGGGCATTTAAATATCCAAGAATATTAAAACACATTCAAACTTAACTTCACTGTACTTAGAAAATAAAAGGCACCTACTAATTTCCGCTTGATTTTTTTCTGTATTCCAACTTCCACCTCATCCCAGGACATCGCACAAGATGGAAACAAGTACTAAAACTAAGTTATTTATTAAAATTATAGAATAAAAAGTCAGAATAAAGATATATATACTCATGTCAGTGGTTCAAATAAATTAGGGTCATTTTCATCAGTAGATTATGACAACTTTTACATTTATTATAATATTTTCCACATAACTATTCTGTCTGGTGACATTTTTGCACATACATTAAATATATGTGACAGTATATAATGTATAGCTAGATATTTGACCATTGCTAAATGCTGCAGTAGTTTGAATACATTTACCAACTGTCAAATATTTTAGACTTCCAAGTGATGCATTTTAAAACAGAGTAAAATGAAGATAATTTACAGAGGAAGAGACAAATTCTGCTCTTGGCTACTAATAAGTAACCTCAGACTACCAGCAGGTCTGAGAGTACCAGACCACATCTTTATTACCTTTAAATGTGCGAGCCATGTTAGGAAATAACAGAGGTGGGAAGATGCTCACAGGGCCAGGCTATCTATATAAATCAGTATGGAGCTATTGATAAAGTTATACTGTGTCTCACCTGCTGAGAACCTGGCCAAATAACTTACATCCCCATTCCTGAAGACTGCGTGCTGACACAGGAAAGGGAATGTAATCCCGGCACTCGTTATTTTTGTTTAACCTATTTACCCTGGAATGAGCACAGATTAAGTTTACAGTGGGAGAATAACAGAAGCTTCACCTACTTCAGCCCAGTTCCTGACTCTATTCTCCTCCACAGCTCACTCTCACTCCTTCAAACCTGCGTTCATTAATTCACGGCCCTGCCCCTCCATGCTCCAGCCTCGTCTCCTGACCTCATTCCCTGTCCTTTTGGCCAGAGTCCAGTGCCTTGGCTCTTTGTCAAGTCCTCACCCGGGCTCATTGTCTCTCCACTCCTCCTCTCCCACCTTCCTAGTCCTTCACCTTTCCAACCAAACACCAGGCTTCTGCTCTCAGGTTGCCTTCCCTGCCACTCCTCTCATCTACATTCAAAGCAGAGAGCCCTCAAGATGCTTTGGTAAAAATAAACTAACACAGAAGTGTAGGCTTCCCAGCGCAAGGGTTTGCCATCCTCCAAAAGCCCCGAGGAAACGGGCAGCACATGGAATGTGTATCTCCACCTTCCACTCTGCAGTGTTCCCATCCTGGGTACGGGACAGGCTCTCTTTGGGCAGAGACTGTTATGCACCGCTGAAATCCAACTCCTTGCTGATGAATATACATGAACTGAGTCCCCTAAAAGCCTCACAGCCTTGCCAAATTTGTGTGGATTTTGACAAAAACTGGAAAAGGCATATCCTTGAAACAAAAGCCGATTGGTTGCCAGCTTTCGTGCCTCTGCTCCAAAGCATGGGTGTGCCATGCAGTTTTAAAGAACAGATCACCAGAATTGGGGGGGTTGTCCTTTTTTTTTCCATCTCCTATTGCAATATACTGTTGTTTCAGCCCCCTCCCTGCACTGCTCCACCCAACCAACCCTATTTTTTGGGATTGCTTCAGCTGAAATTTTGCAGTCTAAAGTAGGTAGCTGGAGCGGAAAGCACATTACCCAAATGATTAAACTTGGCAAAGACACAAAAACCTAGGATCTCCTAAAGGTCCCTTGATTGCAAAATGCTCTTCCAGTCCTACTTGCTCAAAGCTTATATTACACACAGTGTACTTCATCTTTTCCCACAGCTAGATCCACAGACCACTGCAAGGTAACTTCCAGCTGCCTTGGGATGGAGCACTTTCAGGGAGCTGCAGGTTTCTGCTGATGTGCCAAGGTGTTTGACTTTTTGTATGAAAAAGACTTTTAATTGAAAATCAGTTCCAGGAAAAACAGATGAGCCAAAATACAAAAGTGCATATAGTATTTATTAATAGCTTGTTTTAAAAATTTGTGAGGCACTTCAAAAATTCAGGATAGGTTCCAGACACACTGAATAAAGAAATGCAGTGTTTCCCCTCTGCCATGACTGGGATATAAGCAACAACTGACAAGCCTAAGGAAGGAAACAGATGTAGAAACTTTTATAGGCAGTTCCTCAGATTCACTAGGAACACTGGTTAAGTGCTGAAAAAAAAAAAAAGAGCCAAACATAAACAGTCATTTACGTGTGTCTAACACTGTTTTGAGCCAAGAGCCAAGCCAGCCTCCAAGCTATTGGAGATACCATCCTGGTCCTCACCTTCTCCAGGGAACACTAGGCAGGCAGCACCTGTCAGAGGGCTGTGCTGTGTCCCAAAAGGCAGCACAGCACAGTCTGTGCTTCTCATCTATTTATTATAAGCGTTGGAAGCTCCAGCTTCTGTCAGTTGTAGCCACTAGCGGATATGACAAAACTTTATTCTTCTGCTTCTTGTAGCTAAGGAGTCCAGGAGCTGATGAGCCACTGCCACCCTTTCCTTTCTCCTTCCTCCATGCAATGCAAGAGGTATTGTTGCAGCAGACAATCATTAAAACCCAACTGGCTCTCAGTTGCACTCATAAATTTACCTGGAGGAGACCTAAGAAAGCCCCCAGTTTGGCTTCCTACTTCTGAACTGAGACTTCAAACTATTCCAGGCAGAGTTTCCTCAGCCAAAACCACGATGTGCTACATGGTTCAGGAGGAGGAAAACGTGGCATTACCAAGTAGTTCAAATGATGGAACACTATGAAACACTACTTTAAAAGCAATGTACATATAAAGGAACACTACTGTTCCTTTTACAGTATATTGCAGAAAACTTTGCATGCTAGTATTGTATTTGGCCAGGATTATGTCCATTAAAAACAACACACAAGAGATGTGGCATCCACCGAAACCTTCAGCTCCAGTTTTGGAGGTTCTGGGCAACACCCCACATTCCCCAGTAAGTGCCTGTCCCCACGAGTCCGAAACAACCCACTCATGCTCCTGTAAAGCTGGAAGACTGTTCCAGTCCCAAACCTCTGTATCGACACAGGGCCTGGTTTAGATGAGACGTGGGCAGGGATGGGATGCACATCTATTCCAGTATCCCACCAAAATCCTTCACCTGAAGGGTCAATGCGGTATCAGGCCAGGCAGGCAGCTACTCTGCCAGAACTTTCCTACCGCTTATTTTCCTCTGCCAAAGCCCCTGCAAGGAACACATGTTAAATCCTTCTCTTGGGAAATGGTTTAGTTTAGGACACCCAAAATCAAGGTGTTTACTACAGGCTCATCCCTGATAGGTGTCTTCCTTTCTTGATGACCACCAAGTGATAGCCACGAAAGCCAAAATCCCATCGTTACCTTGTGGCAAGATGAAAATAAAGACTCACCAACACTCTTTCATTTACAAACTCTTATGGGTCAGTCTAGTTTTACTTGTAGGAAAACTGTATCAAAGCAGAATTTCCCATCAATAGGGTACCACCCTGTTAGTCAAGAATCAATAGATCAGCATCCCCTTCTTGTTAGGATACCAACTCGGTGTTTCTGAATGAAAGACTTCCTTTAAACTCATCAATTTGAATTCCTCTGCTGACAAACATAAGCACACACACACACCCTCTAGAAAGTAATTATTTCCCCAGAGAACAATAATTCTGCTATAAATTTCAGAGGCAGCTTAATTTAACAAATTAAGCTGAAAGCCAAGGACACTAAACGCTGTTAACCTCTTTGAAGCTACTGGTATCAAAAATTATTTCCCATGTACCTTTAAATGCTTTCACTTCTGAAAGGATGAACACAGGGTTCTTGACAAAACTCCTGGTTTGTGTTTTTAAAGGAGCAGGAATCTTAAACTGACTCCAGAGAAACACATTTCCAACTAATAAACCACAGGTGCATTTCTCCTCCTGGCACTTTTTAGAACTTCCTACATGAATTAATTAATAGAACTAGAATAGGAAATATCAATAGAAGAATCCCATTCAAAGTATTAGCATTTTTACTTTTACTATTCAAACTTTGGGGGGTTTTCTACATATTGAATTATTTTTTTCACTTCTTGCTATTACTTGACACCGAGAGATTCTTGCTATTTTATAATTCTGAAGGACAGCAAACTGCTGAAAAATTGCTAATAGTATCATTTTCCTTAAGGAAAGTAGCAGCAGTATCCTGCTGTCATACAGCCTGGACATTACAACTGTTAAAGGATTTTTGTGTAGCTGAGGGCTTCTGTTCAAATGTCTTTTTTTTTCCTATGACACAGGGAGGAACATATAAAACCCCTAAAAGATCCTTCCCTCTGTAAATTGTTCCTTCTCCCTTTGCTATGATAAATGCCATCTCCAAAATGGTGACACACATAAACTTTGAGGATTTACAGCACATTTCCAACACAAATATTAAACACATCCTTTAAACTTCTTTTTGGAAAGCTTTCGATATTTTTTTTCCCCTCCTTCAGTATCATTTAATAGCTGTTAAGTCACCTTCAAAGAATTTGCAAATCCTTTGAAGTACAACACCAAAAAAATAGACTTCAACATCTTCCCAACAGTCACAGGTAATGGGTAATAATTTTTTAAGGCACACAGAGGTAGAGCTGTCTAATGCCAAGATACCACCTCCTACCCTGCAAACCTCCTCCTGCCAAAGTCAATTTTACAAACATGCTTTTGTTAAGCTCTCTTATGCTACAGTGGCTTTGGGGGATGAAAGACACAGATATTATTTTTTTTTCCTGTTTGGATAACTTACATATATTTCATTTTTAGAGGGGAGATTCTTCTACAATTTCTTTGCAACAGAGCTTGGGTTTGTAACGTCTTGCTTTCCCTTCATGAAGACAAGGGATAACTTTGCTGCCTAATTTCTTACTTACAGATCTGATTCGATAAGTAAGAGGGAGGCTTACTGCCTACCTGTCATAGATTTTTCCATTTTGTGACAATGTAGTCATGGATTGTGGATAATAAGCCTTTAGGAAAGGTTTAGGAAATTTTTAGGAGTAAATATTTCCAATTTTAACTCACTCTAAACTCCTTTAACATGCACGTGACCAAGTGATGCTATTGCCCAACCACATGAAAACAGATTTCTAGCATACGAAAAAATGATTCTGTCCTTTAAAAGTTCAGAGTGCAGAAGTTTTGCACAATTAAAACATTTTCTGAACCTTGCTAGCGGCCCAAAGGTTAAATACTTTTCTTTGCTAGCATAGACCACATAATTGAGAGGAAGTAAGTGAATTTGTTCTTTGAAAGGCCATGCAAAAGAAAACAAAACAAAAAACCACCAGAAGTTTATTTGTGCTTGCAAATCCTTTCAGGTCTAAAGAAACAGCAAGATAATAAATTGGCTTTGCTGAAAACAGGAAGTTTGGCAGAGATGCAAAAGGACAGCTGAACTTTGGCTAGACAACCCAAAACTCTGAGTTCTACTTTGAGAGTATTTCCAACAACAAAACAAAACAAAAAAAAAAAAAAAAAGGGAAAAGAAAAAAAAAAAAAAGAAAACCAAAGTGCCCCAAATCCATAGAAAGCTAAAGGAACAGCAAAGGCATCTGGCAGCAGTAATTTGTTGCCAAACTTGTGGTTGTGTTGTGCTGGCTTCCAGGCTGGTGTGCCAGTTTGCAGTAATTTCCATCAAGCGCAGCTGAAGCCCACATTTGTAAAGCCTCAAATGCTGTCAAAGCTAGGAAATTCTCAAGTACTCCTTTTTTATTCTTCTTTTTATCTTGACCAAGACCAAGGGAATAAATAAATAAGCACCATTCATAACGTTCTGGTGTATAAAGGGAGACAACAGAATTTTGAGTCTCAGGACTAAGTCCCTACCAGATTTGTCCATGTAGGACCCAACAGGGCAATGCAACACCCCTGGCTCATGCTACCTCCTTGCCACTGCTTCCCCATCATCAGGCCACCAGTGGGACATTCTGGCAGGAGAAGATGTCTTTCAGCACACAATGCAACTTAAATGCAAAAGTTTATAAGACACCTGTGTGAAATGACGCATCTTTAAAAATTTATGCTCGCAGTACATCCATCCTGGACACAACTAGAAACCAGGACAGACTCCAGCCTTTCAGAGGGATTTCAGATGGGTTATAGGACATGACCACCACCTACAGTCTAGGTTTATGGCAGGTCCCAACACTGCCCTTTTTTTGTTGTCATAGTGGCACTTTCTGGCACAGCTCTAGCCTGGGTGGATTGGCTCCTTGCTTACCAAGGGCCAGGTGGTGCTCAGGGGTTGCCACAGGCCAGGGATTGCTCCTAGGAAGACACTCAAACATTGCTGACTTCTTTTGAGAAGGAAAGATTTCAAAAGGCACGGATATCAGCTGTATCATGATATTTGCCCAAAGGAATGAAAAACAAATCCCCAACACAAATCTAGCAAATTATGCAAAGGGTACCTTCTGATACTGTACTCACATGAATGCAGTCTTTAAAGTAAGGGAATATTAAATACATGAACTTTGTTTTTTGGGTTAGAACTCACCATGATTAAACTGAGACCTTCCCCTCCCAAAATGTTGTTTGGGTTTTTTCCCCCCCCCCCACTCTCTTTTTTTCATTCTCTATCTCCTCCCTCCCTACTCTTATTTATTATGAAAAATCAGATCCTCAAAACACTTAACCACAAAGGACCACTGGACCCTTTGGGCCAACCAAAATATAAATATTATCAACAGCATAAATATTATATTCTGAAACACACAACTCTGAAACGCAATGATCACAGACTGATCTTTTTGCATAAAATCCACTACTATTGTTGTGCAGTCTTAACACTCAACTTACCAACAGAGATTATCTCCCCTATATCTTTTTTTTTTAATCCTAAATCATGATCTCATAAAAAAGTCCTAAAGTAGACAGTGAGTTCCAATCTTCAAATCTGTTTCCTCAGTAAAATTACTTGCTGAATTTAATTGCAGGACCCCTCATTAACACCTACAGGAGCACAAGCAAGAGAAAAAGCAACACACTGGTATACTATAAAGATGGAATATGCAGAAAGCTAGAATGTAAAGATCCTGAGAAGTTTTAATTATTATCAAGGAGAGGAAAAAAAACCCCACTTTCCTTTTGTTTTAGTGTTCACCCTGGGACACTTAAAAATCAAGCTTTTAGAGGGACTTCAGTCAGAGCCCTGATGTTCTCAGCCCCTCTGAAAACCTAAATCAAGCATTTCATATTTAGCACCCTTAGCATCTGTTCTTTAATAGTTGCAATGATGATGATAACAACAACACCCACATCTTACAACATAGCACTTTTCATCTGCTGGAAACAAAACATTTCCCAGAGGAGGCAAAACATTACCATTCCGTGTTTAGAAACAGAGAAATTCAAGTACGGAGAAATGAAATCACTTACCCAACACCATTCAGCTGGAGCAGTAGCAGAGCCAGGAGAAGAAGCCAGAGTCCCTGTCCAGATCTCCAACGTGAGTCTTTAACACTCAGCCCCACACCTTCAACTTCAGCAGAGCAGGTAATATTATGCTCTCCTCTCTCACGGATCCAGGCTGAGTTTTAGTTATTATTTGGAAGCACTTCAAAAGCTGTGGATTAAAAAGCACTATATAAATGCAAAGCATGATTATAATTCAACAGATATTGGAAAAATTACTGCAGTTTGTATTTGTTTTTCTGTATTTGTGGAATTTATGTTGTTTCAACACTTGAACAGCTTTTGATAATGACACCATCTGTTAATTCTCACCCCTCACTAAATTAGAACAAGTGGTGGAATTGTTAGACTGCAGTTTTACAGATCCCAGCTTAGCAAACAAATCTGAACCCAGGGTCAGCAAGAGGCATTACCAGCAACAGGAGGCAGCAACCAGTCAGGCACAATTTCCAGCCCAAGCAGAAGAAAAAGAATAGGACAATCGGGAACAACACACCTCTCAGCAAGTCCTCTGGAACAGTTCTTTGTTGTGCTCCCTTTCCCAACCCTGCCAGGTGAACAGCATTAACCCCGAGGCTGCTCAGATTGGTGGGACACCAGTGGGTGGGGTATTCCTGTTCTGATCTGAGAGCCCTGCCAAGTGGAATGGTCACCTGGGTACAAGTTAAACACTCTCCAGTTGCAACAAGCTTCAGGTGGGCAGAGCTCTGAGTGGCTCTGTTAAATTACCATTGCTAGATTAGAGTCCAAGCTGGTGTAAATTACTATAGTTTCATATGCAGGACACATGCGTTGCCTGCAAAAATAGCAAGTGGGGAGCAGGACCATAGACATATTGGTAATACATTTGAAAGTAAAATTAAAGTTTATAATCAACCTTTTGGTTTCACACACACACCATTTTCCTTAAATAATGATATCCTTCTTTCTGGTCTAAGACATGCTCTTCCTGTGTTTTCAGTTTATATGAGAGTTTCTTTAATACACTTGTACCTGCAAAAGGGTCAGATTATGTTACATGCAGATTAAATGGTGAACACACACAGCTCCTGGTCTCGAGACTACTTTTTGCAGGCGCTGTTAAACACCCCTTAGTTCTTCTACAAAGCTTTTAATTCTCTCTTTCTGAATTTGTCTCAATAATTTCAGTGTTTTCTAAGACAGTGAACTAAATCCCAAACAGTTGTAATCTTCTGTTTCATGAAGAGTTTTTAGTAAAAGGACTGACTTTTACTACAGACACAAACCATGATACATCGCTGCACAAGGCAACGGGGAGTTTGTTCATGTTATTTATGAGTGTTCAGGACATATCTATGGAAAACTCAGCCCTTCATGTTCCTGATTATGCCGGGGTCAGGCACGATAGTGCAGTTACACTTGTCTAGCAATAACCTTGGTGGACTTCTTAAAATTCAGCTCATGTGGTATTTGGCATCACTGCAATGCCTAATTACCTCACGTGCCCTGGAATGAAATGGGTTTCTCACCTGTCATTAGCACAGTTCCCCATTGCCTTTAGTGGGCTTCTAAGAAAGTTACCCAGAGAAGTTGTGGATGCCCCATTCCTGGAAGTGTTCAAGGCCAGGTTGGATGGAGCTCTGAGCAACCTGGTCTAGGAAAAGGTATCCCTGCCTATAGCAGTGGGGTGGGAACTAGATGATCTTTAAGGTCCCTTCTAACTCAGGGCATTCTGTGATTCTATGAAAGCAAGGAATTACATTCTTCTTCCCTTTATAGACAGGGACCTGAAGATACGCTCATGGAACAGCAGCATGATACAATGCTCTGAAAACCCTACATGCAGTAGTAGAAAGATCATGGTTATCTGAGCACAATACTTTGCCTGATCTAACAGAGTAAGCACTTCAGGCTATATTTACATCAAGTATATCACATACTGAGGCACAGAGAGAATGTGCCTGTCCTACAGTTGCAGAGAACATCAGCAGCAAGCTTAGGCAGAAGTCAAGATTCTCCAAGCCCTGTTTCTGTGTCTCAACAGGAAGGAAACTCAGCATGAGGTCTCCTCTCCAACCTCCCAACTGGACTAAAATTGTGAGAATGAGCTTCACAAACAAAATCTACTCTCTCAACTGGTTGTACTGAGTGTCATCGTGGTGGGCCATGGCCTTTTTCCATGGACTCCTGTTTGAGAGGAGACAAAGAACTGGTAGATTCTAGAGGACAGGTCACTGCGTAAGGCATCTGGAGTTACCCAGAGAGAATCAGTTGTGATCTAAGAACAAGGGAGTGACTTATCCTGCTGCCAAAATGCTATTTCCTCATTAACCAGCAATATATGAGAACACACTGGAAAACACACCTTCTGGTAGCCCCAGGAAAGGCAGATGTAGGACTTCAATCCATGCATGCGCTGCTATGATGGGGTAAGAAAGGTGTCCAAGGTGCAAAATCTGCCTGACAAAAACTCTTTGCTCCTCAGTTCCACTCATTGCGACTACTGTGAGCACATAATAGCTCACAGCACATCCCAAGCGACCTAAATTCACTTGTTGCTGTTTATTAAGAGGTAATCATTCCTAAAAAGGCAGGAGAATGAGACACTGACTGGGCATTCTAGGCACGTGGTTGACATCACTAAGAGCCAATCCAGACCACTCAGCTCAGGTCAGCTTTCTAAAGCCCTTTATGTCATTGTTTTACAAAAGGTATTTGATACTATTGCTGCCTTCTCAGATGTGATCTCATCCTTGACCCTGAGTGGCACTTTTAGGAATAGCTCCCTCAGGTTTACTTTTATCAGATCATAAAGTACATCATATTCCCTTGCCTATGACATCTGCTAAGACTTGTATCATTTGTAACTGGAAATCCTATAAAGCTGCCTGACATTTTTTGTCCACGAAAAATTGAAGTCAAAGTTGGAATGGATGAGAAAGAAGCTTCCAAGATTAAAAAAAGTATGTCTTTGGTGGAGGAAACTATAATCTGGTGAACTTTTCTCTGAATATAGTAAGGCCTAAATTTTTTTTGGTAATAACAGCAGGGCTGTATCCCTTTTTGAAGTAATAAACACATGGCCCCTGACTGACTCGTCTCACTAATGTTACAAATATGTTATATGCTACATTAAATACATTCAGCTTTTCTACAGAGAGAGTGGAGCGGTGCACAAACATTCCAGCACCACTCCTGGCAGGACTGTTGGAGTCGTCCTTTACTTTGCAGACCTGCAAACCAAGTATGAGGAATGAAATGAGTTGCCCAAGGTCTGCGGGCAAGCCTGCTGCCCGGTCAAATTTTTACGGTTGAAGACAAGTACCACGTTATCAAACAGCGTGGATCTAAACAAACAGACGGGTTGGAGGATGTCAGCAAAAGGGGCCAGGAAGACTTGAGTCGCAGCTGGCATGGGTCAGCATGTGAGCTGAGGGGGGCAGAGAATAAGCTGAAGCTAAATATACTCCAACTCCTTGTAGACTCCGTGCTGGCAGTAGGCCAGGCTGCAGCAGTAATGGCTGGGGTAGGTTTAAAGTGCTCTCCCCTGCCAGCTAGTCAGCCCTGCCTTAAATTAACCCAGCTGACTTTAGACTGAAACAGATGATGGTTCCTCATAAACTCAATTACACAAGTTCAGCCATGAGTGGGGAAGGCTCCAGATGAAGTGTGGAGCTTTACCAATATCTCGAATCTCTGCTGTCTTCCCTGCAGTGACTGTTGACAGTGACCCAACTTTTTAAATCCATCTGAAAGACAAAACTTCAGGCTAACCTAAGCAACATCACTTTCAGGGGCCTCTGCCTAAGATTGCTGTACAGATGATGAAAGGAGGTTTTCTGAGACCATTTCTCCACTGGATGTCAACATGTAGCAATGAATTCACTCAAGATGTTCCTGTGGATCTTTTTCCTGGTAGGGTCATCCATTTCTCTGGACTCTTTTTATCACACCCTCTGATCTTTCCAACTGCAAGAAACCACAGTGTTGCTTTACTGGAGACTGGTGTAAGTCCTGATGTAAAATGATGATATACACTGTTAACAATTCCACTACAATCCAATCATTTACTATGATATTAGTTTAGATAAAATAAAAACCCTAGGTCTGTAAAAACATGTATATGTGCACAGATATAAATAAAGTTTGACTGCTAAATTTACATGCTGAGCCTACATCTTCTGTAATAAAATATTTAAGTGGTTCCAACTGCACAGTGAGACTTTAAAAAAAATCTAGGATAGAAAAAGAGATCAGCACAGAACAGTATCCACTGGACACAATCAATCACTTGAATGAGTAATAAGATGTGTATCTTCATTGTGGACTGACAAGAGCCAATACAGATTTTCCCAGAGAGAAATAACCTCAGTACTACCACCTCATGCAATCATAAACTAAGCCCAAGCTTTTATATTCTTTTTAAGCTGCATTTCTAATACCTAGCACTTGAATATCAGAAAAACCTGATAAAAAATTGTCCAAGGCTGAGCCAAAGCAGAGTAAATGGCAAGGCTGTAGTCTGCCACTGTAACACAGCTGAAACTTGTGGAGGCTTTGGAGAGCAGACAATCACTTCCATTGAACCTATTAAGAGCTAAATTCTTGGTATTTCCACCTCATTTTTTTTCCTATACTTCTTCAGAAATTAGGCTTTCCTGAAAAGTCACCTTCGAGGTTGGTCTGTCGCAGCCGGAGTTGGATTGGTGGCAGGACTTGCTTGAGCTCAGTCCTGGTAGTTCAAGTAGAAGCTCTCCCACTTGTCATCACAGAATATATGACCTTATTACTTCTCCCTCAGTTCTGGCACTGACTGTTAATGCTGTTTGCAGCCAGTGAAGTTTCCTCAGTGCTCTCTGCTGCCGTCTCTCCCAGCCTCTTCTGCTTTTCTTTTCCAATTGCAGCAAAAAATACGTGAATCCAATTTTCTGCCAACACCTAGATGAACAAACTGCAGAAAATAACGTGAAAGATAGCAAAGCAGGAAGATTTGTGTTAGGGTTATACTTCTTGCTAAGAACACATTGAAAATTGCAGGAATTTGTCTGTATATCAATGAGACGATGCCGCTCGCTACTGTAGGACCTCAACAAATTAGCTACCGAACTCTGGCCCTCAACAGCTCAGATTTATCTCAGATTTTACTGGCAGGGAAAATGGAGAGTCAGGGAAGTGACAGGATGAACCCACAATTGTGAAGCAGGTCAGCAGTAGACCTAGATCTGCTGGCACACCGCCCTCAGCGTTTGGCTTTCCACAAGCTTCCTGCTCCCCAGGAGTGTCGTGGCGAGCTGGAGAAACCCAGTTGTCTTTTGGGCAAAGTTTTTTCACCGGCAGTGAGGAGGTCACCAGGCAGGACTGGAAAGATGTCAGGGCTGCAGCAGGCTCCTCTCTGGCTGGGAGCAGTCCCTGTGTCAGTGTGAGCTCCCCTTGCTCTCTCACAGCCCTATCCAAAAGCCATTGTCTGGAAGCAATTAGAGATTTTTTTTTTTTAGGTTTTTTTTTTTATTTTTTCCATCGTTGCCTGACAACTTCAGCAGATGCACATGTAGCGGTCCCCCTACGCTTCTAAAGAACTTTGCTTACTGTTAACTATTTAAATGTTGAAAGTATTAAAGCTAATTGAACTCACCTCTCAGAGAACTGAGATCAACTGTCGTATACGGTAACACTGTTTGGGTAAAAAGACTTTGGGGTAGCTTAAAAATCTTTAGAAAAGCACTCATGCCTGTCCACATACTTGTCAGTCCTACTTTTCATTACTAATGTCAGGGGGAATTTTAGGTTGGACAAACAGATGGAGCTGTTTTGAGGAGCTCCTGAAGGAACAGCTGGAATTAGTGCTGAAAGTGGTGACATGACATGCTACTCAGCTGGCCAAATTTTAAGCACCTTGCTTCAAGTGCTTAACCTGGCACAGTCCTTATGGTCCAGCGAGGGATAAGTGGGAAAAGAGATGGTGGTAGAGTGGGAGAATAAAAGATAGCCTCTTCCACTGAACAATTCAGATTCGTATTTGAATGCTGTAATTGTCTTCCAGAGCAACTGACTGTCTCCTTGTCAACTTTATTGGAAACCTAGAGAAATTCCCCTGTAAATGTAGATATTGTGAATATCTCCTCAGTATCACACTGAAAAAGTCTCAAATGGAAAATGAGAACAGTTTTCTTGACTTCAAAGGTGTTATTGTTTACTTATATCCTGCTAAGGACTGAGCCCAATATTTTTAAAATACTGATGCTCCTTGGCCCATGTGGGAATAAATTTATTCTGATTGACAAACTCTTTTTTTTTTCTGTGAAGAAAAAAGGAAAGGAACAAGTAGTTGGTGGCTGATAATGGTGCAGTAGCAGCAGAGGACTTATCCCTAAAATGTGATACTTTCCTGCTATAAATCCAAAGCAAGTGACAGTTTCAGACCTATAAAGCAAAGATGTTCACAGTGCTGTGAGAATATCTTCTCCATGCACAAATAGACTATCTTCTATAACATCAAATTAGTGACTTTGAGGGTACAAGATCTTTTGCTCCTACCTGGAAAAAGCAACCTGCTAGAAATAAACAGCATGTACTGCTGATTTTATGGAAGGGCGAATTGTCTTTAAGGAGTGCTGAGGAACGTGAGCATCCCACACATCCTGACACTTTTTGCAGTCAAAGACTGAAACAAAGAAAAAAGAGAAAAGAGAGGTCCGATTCTTTCTCATCTGCCAGGCCTAAGGCCAGTAGGTAGGTATTTTGGTTTTGTAGGAGAGAAAGAAGTCTGCTGGCAGTGTGATTTGGAAGGCTATAAGGAGACACACTGCTGTTGGAGAGGTTGTCAGGTTATCATGGGACCAGAGGCAGCCAAGCTCTAAAGCACAACTGCAGTTATGATTTGTCCTCATTGTCTTGTCATTAATCCTCTAGCCAGTCTTTTGGGGTATAACAGGAAATCTCCAGATGGCAAAATTCATGTGCTAGATACATTCATATCCTTTGACATCTGTAACTATGGCCTTGTGCTGGCTTTGCAAAGAACATTTGAGATTCCACCACACTTTGAACTCCAGGCAAGAGGCTTAGATCCCCAGCAGCACAGGGAACAGTCATGAATGACTCGATCTTACTTACTGGGTCATCAGTCAAACTTTGTAATCTGCACAAAACAATGAATTACTATCAAAAGATTACGAACAACCTTAAGCAGCTGCAGGGCTCTTCTGAGGGAAAGCAAGGGTCTTCCACTTATATCAGAATGGGAACAACCTGATGACCTAAGAAGTGGAGTCATTTTTAATACCTGCTCTTTTCTCCCGGTACCTGGAGGGGTAGAGTCCTGCATGCCTCATCTCACTGGTTATCATTATTATGTCATCCAGATCAATCATTTCAAGCTCATTGGGTTGTAAATGCAGCTTTGATCATTCGTTACACTTTGTTAGTATTTATCAGAGCCAGGGCTCTGTTAATCCGAAACAGCAGCACTGAAGGAGCAAGGGAACCTGGGCTCCAAGAGCACTTACTGCAAGTTGGAGGGGTGGTGTTTGAGTTTGTTTGTTTTCTGACTTATTCACCTCTAAAGATTTCCCAAGTGCGGCAGCGCACAGCTCCGAAAGGCAAGAGGGAAACCCTTCCTCTCCCAAGACCGGCAAGGCAAGAGCGAAATGCAGAGCACTTGCCAGTTCGCTGTAAGCCCATCTCTGCTTCAGCAGATAGGAAACAGGCACAGGAGAGAGAGGGAGTCCTCTGAGGGCAAAACCTCTTTGATGTCAAAGTACGCGTAAGGCTCCTGGGGCTGACCCACAGCGCACTGAAGCCATCGAAACCAATAGGCCTAACTCATAAAATGCTCCTGAGCAGGTCTTTCCCTGGCTTTGCCTCCTTTCGTGCACCAGCAGCAGCTCACACCGCATTTAGGACGAAGCGAAAGCGCTGCTTTGTAATTCCGAGCCCAGGAACCGAAAGGAGGATTGCACTCCAAATGGTCTCCTCAGCGATGACAAGCAAAAATTCTTTAGCACCATCTAGCTAACAGCGAAGGTAACCCACACCGACACTCCTGCCTACAGATCTGCTCGTCCACCGAGGCTCCCGGCTGGAGTGCACAGACTTCCAAAGCCGGGGAGACGGGCACTGCATGCTGATGAGAAGGAGAGGACGGATTTAGCAAAGCACCGAAGAGCGGAGCGAGCGTTTCACATGGAGCCAGATGGAGAACGGACTGATTTCTTTCTGATAAAAAGAAAAATTATGTAAATGGCCACGGGAAGAACAAGTGCAAATTTTATAAAATAGTTGACATAGTGCCTTGTTCAACAATCTGAGAAAACACAGGAGCAGGACATGGGGAGGGATGAGAATACCTTTTTTGGCTGAAATGCCAGAAAGAAAACAGAGCAGAAAAATGCTGTGGAAGCAAAACTGAATGCAGAAAGCTGAATAAAGGCTCAAAAATTAATGGGAGGTGCCTAGAAAACTTTGAGAGAACAGTCAATCAAAATCCTTTGCAAGTTCATGCAATATTTGCTGGAATGTTTCTGTAGAAACAAAAAAAAATACAGTAGGATGAACAGTTTAAAACAACAGTATTTTGAAGTGAATGATTTGGAATTTTCCTTTTTGAAAGTAATTTCTTTCTAAAGATTTTATAATGTTGTATTATTATATTACATAAAATGTAAAACAAACCCCAAAAACCTGAATTAGTAATCTACATTGAAATTTTTCTAAAAGGAATATTTTAGAGTCCCCTTTATGAACCCAGTTGCTGGAAAAATTTGAAACTGATCAACAAAGCATTTCAGAATGAAGTCAATTTTACAAACCTCAAAAAAAAGGATTTTTCTCCCCAAAAGTTTCATGAAAAATTATCATAACTCCTTTTTTCTCCCTTACAAGTCTGATGAGAAACCAGTAAAGCTGATATTGGAACTCCCTGCAGGATAAGTCGCAATCTTTAAAGAACTATTTGACTTGGGGACTTCCCTTTTCTAAAGAATTACTAGTAAAGTATGAATTTAACTGAATTACTTTTCCACGTAGGACTGAATCATTGTCAGAAAAGAGTACATCTTCACCTTTTATGACTTTGTCAAGGAAAAAGAATTAAAATACACAAGAATAGGAAGCATTTTGATTTAGCACTGGCCCAATTATCTATTTACATTTAGGCCTTCAGAAAAATCCAACTGAGTTTTATTTTCACAACCAACTTAACCTTTATTTTAATTTTTGATCTTTATCTTTTCACCTAAGTTATTTAAAAACACTTACTAGATATTATCATAAACTTCCTCCCACAAAGTGTTTGCCTTCTTTTGATTGGTTGTTTTCTTTCTTTTAAGAAATGATCCAAAATGCTCACACACCATGTTTCCACAAGGAAGGACCACGGGCAAATTGATGTCTTTTTTTTTAAGCACTTGTACCATGATTTATAGCCTAGAAAGACCTGAATTCAAGCCCTAGGCTAACTTGTGGGCCAATATTAAAAGCAGTTTGGGTGTACAGCCTTCCATATGTCTGTGCTCTGAGCTAGGAGATGTAAAAGAGGCAGAAGTATCTTGGGGCTTCCTGGCCATTCACAGGTTTCACATGTCCCAACCAGATCAGGCTGATCAAGGCTCCTCAGTCTGGATTTTAAAAGAGGCATCACTCTACAAAAGGCTGGCTGCACAGACCATGCTCTGCAGCAAGGAGATGCTCAAAGAAGGTCCAAGTTTTGAGAATGGAGGTTGGGTGGACACAGGAGGAGACAACTGCAGTGGAGCACAACCTCTTCCATAGCAATAGAGCAAACTTCTACTGAGTCATGTTACACTCAGGAACTCACCATGTTATGTGGTCAAAAACTAGAGGAAAAGGAAATTATTACAAGTCTGAAGAAATCAATACCTACATTGCTGAGGGGTGGAGATGCTAGTGCCAATGAGATAGGAGCCAATATTCCCATGGGTCCTTCTGGCCACCCGGCACGTGGCCACTTCTATCTAGTGTGACAATGCTCTCGTGGTTTTGGAATCAGCCTGTGTGTGGTTGGATCTGCTTACCTAAGGAGGGAATCAGGACATGAGCTTTCGTTTGCTTTCCTTTTTTCATTTGCCTGTTCGAGGTACTTGGTCCTCTTATAATTGGGCTTGTGCAAAATACTCTGTCAAAATGCACGTAATAATGTTGCCTCTGAGACTCCAAGCATAACCTGGTCCCACACCCTCTCACACCCTGTAATAAGCTTTTTATTCTACTATAATTAAGAGCCAGTCCCTCTTTCCTTAAAATCACAAACAGCCCCACACTTAGTATTTTGTGCTGCTTTTGCTTTACCCACTAATAACCCTTTCCCCTCCCTGAATTGCTTTCATATTCTCACTGTGTGTCCAGGCACAACATGGTGAATTTGAATTCCCCGATTGCTTAATTAAGTTATTTTTACCTAAATAGATTTTATACATTAGGTACATATTACCTAAATATTGTATATTTTACACCAGAAGATTCCATGCCCATGAAATCAAGGAATACTTTCTGCAAACCAGACACACGTATTTTTGGAGAGAGGGACCACTGGGGTAAACTTTCATTCATATCCCTGGGATGTTTACTGAATGTATTACAGGTCCTCTTATTAAATACTTCCAAATTTTAGAGTAACGTTTTGACATGCAATGCCAGCATATAGAGCTTTATTCCTGTAGACAGGTGATTTACAATGGCCCCAAATAAGCAAGGGCACTTATATCTCCCCTTAGAGAACTCCTACCGGCAATTATAAGTTTCAGCCTCATTGAAAAACTAAAGAAAACAAGCTAAAATTAGGAATTTTAACTTAAGTAGATCATTAACTTAATGTAGATCATTTACAATATTTTATAGGGTTTATCTTCAAATGCAGGTTACACATAGGAAACCTCTGTTTGAATTTTTGTCAACTTAAATTCCCCCCACCAAAAAAAAAAAAAAAAAGGGCGTTAAACAGCAGTGGTTCAGTTTACTAATCACTACTGGTAATTTTAAAGATTAAAAAAAATGTAGCATTCACAGAGGAATAGGATCCAAACCCCTCCGCAGTCAGTGGGCTTCCCATTTAATGACAGCCATTAGATCAGGCTGATTATATCGACTGACAGGGGCACAGAAACTGACTCTTTTGGCTTCATAAAAGCAAATGCCTTTTTATCTGAATAATTATTATTATCGTTAAAACAAAATGTATATTTTCTCAGCTTTTTATTTACAATGTAAAGTGCTTTCCACAGTAAATCAACAAATATGAGTATTCATGTCACCAAAAGCTGATGATTAAAAATAATTACTTTAATGGTAGCTGGCCTGATGCCAAACATGATTAGCTTTCGCATTTCCAGCATGATAGTAGATAATTTACATCTCCTTTCACACCAATACCAAACTACTCCTAATGGATTCTATTTTAGTTTTTATGAATTAATAGAAATTTAGTGTCCAATTCACGATATTATAGCCCCCATTTGCTTTCAAAACCAAGAATTGTTTCAAAAAAGGGCAGAAAGTATCCAAATCACAGGATCTGAAGCCAATAAACTCAGCTTCTCTGCTAACAGTGTCCTTGTCTGTGCCCTTAGAGCTGTCAAGAGGCAGAACGAGAAGAAAACTTTCTCCAACAGGCCAGAAAATCCTGCCAAGGGGGGAAAACCTGTGGAGGTACCCAGAATGTCTCTACCAGAACACATGCAGGTTGAAGCCCCTCTCTCCTAAAGTCCAAGGCAAACTTCCCATATGCTCCAGTGGACAGGATTTTATTCTGGGGACAGTGAAGGAAACAAGACATTTGCCTTTTAAAAACATCGCAAACTGTTCAAGGACCTGGTGGGTGAAAACAGAAAATATATTTACATTCTTTTAAAGGAGTTTTAAAACCAGTTGCCTTTTACCTACACAGCAGGTCTGAGAACAGAGACCTGAGCGTATCCTGTGGGAATAAACACTCATGTGCACACACAGGATTGCCCTCACCCACCTCAGTTCGGCCTCAGGGTGTCAAAAGCACCCAAAAGCTCTTTGTGGGAGGAAAGGGAAGAGCAAAGAAATTCCCCTCCATCTGGTTTGGAAGGCTGTGCCCATAGGAAATGTGGAAGCTCAAAATACAGTGAGAAGACATGGATAGTGGACTCATTGGGGAAGTGGGAAAGTCAGGTCAGCCTTAGCTTTTAAACATGGGATCATTGCTTTTTGGCTGGAAAGGAGCATACAGGACCACTGAGGCAAAAAATACCAGGGATGTTACTGTGGTGAAGGACTCACTAGGCGTGTGAAGCAAGAATGAAAGGTAAGATAACACCTTCACTATAGAAGATAATAACCTTTCATGAAGATAATAACCCTCAGCAGGCTGGAAGAAGAAAAGAGAAGTTTCAGCTCCCACAAGAGCAAACGTTGGTTCCCCTTTATCCCCAGATCTCCATCTCCAACAGGCCCAGCAAAGCTCCAAGCATTTTCTGACTTCCACCGGGACCAGGGCATGGGTCTGAAAAGTTTAGCTACTTTTGGCGGCTACAGGAATTTGGAACCTGTGTTTTCAAAGAACAAATTTGAGAACAGTATCCAAAAAAAGCATAACTAAAGGGAAGCAAAAAGAAGCACTCTCCCTCACTAGCCTATCTGACATTTCTTAGTGCTACAGGAGGCAATTTCTGACACCCATGATTCCCTAAGACTGCTTCAGGAGTGCAATAATGTACCCAGCCCAAGCTAATGGGTTTCACAGGACCTGTAAACACCCATTTTCTTTTGCTGGTCACTGATTAAAAGAAAATACATTTGTCAAGTTTAAGCCTTCACCTTTCAGCCTAATGCTGATGCAGCATATAAACATGTCTTGTGAAACCCTTCCAATTTACATCTCAATGCCCCACAACCCTCATCTACACCGACATTAAAACTTCCAGCACTGGCTGCCTCAGAAGTACAGAATGGATGTGGCGACAGTATCCCCATGCCCCTCCCGGGTTTTATTCTTGACCTTCCCTAGGCTCCTATAGGGGTTGACAGGAAACCAGACCTTCACATCATGTCAGTGCTTGGCTTGAGTGGAGAGTCTCAACCCCAGCAGCAATTAATGCTGGTTTTTACTGGGCGGACAGTCAGTGCTGTTTTCCTACAAAGGTCTCTCATATCAGTTCCCGGGGGCTGTAGAGCAAGTATTTGGAGGAGGGAAGGTGCAGGGAAGACCAGACAAAACTGGTGGGCTCTATCAGTTGGAGCAAGTTTGGAATTGCTTACTTAGAGAGAAAATCCAGTATCACAACAGGAAATCCCAAGGCCTGTTCCTGTCCCTTATAATTGCTGTTGGTCTGGCAGTACACCCCTGTTGCTGAGCCATCCCTTCTCACTAGAAAGAGCTCCCAACACCTCCCCCCTCCTTTCGCTTTGGCAGAAATCCGAGCGTATCCTCTGCACTCCGATCTAAAGTAAACCGCCGTGTCATCGCCCGAGCACAAAAACACACAAATACCCTCCCACCTTCAGAAAGCAGCAAAACATTAAGCTTTATGCATACAACAACTAATATAAAAAAAAAAAAAGCCCGACTATTTAATGCAATGTTGTGGTTGAGAATTTAACCACACAAAAGGCAGAAAATTCAAACGTACAATTCCCACAGAAACCATAAGTTGGCCACGTTTCACATACACACGTCAAGGCAGAGACTTTAACAGCACGTTCCCCCATCTGAATTATTGCATTTGCAGGAGAGGTACAGCTCTCCTCCTCCTCCCTTTGCTTTTTTCACCTCGTTTTTTTCTCATATACGAATCCCCAGTGGCAACATTTACGAACAGTTTGGGAAGGGGATGCCAGGGGAAAAGGGGAGGGGAGGATGACTTCGGGTAAACGCACACGCACTGGAGAGGGTTCAAAAGCAGAACTTCACCTCCAAACTGCTTCCAGTTGTGGCTGATTTGTGTTCAGGTCCCCGGGTTTTAAGTCCTTCTCTGGGGCAATCCCTGAAGTCTGCACCATAACTTAGCCTGATCACACAGCACTCAGCACCAGACACATCCCCACCAAGACTTAACCCTACAGGGTACTGCTCAACAGACAACCAGCCAAGTCTCAGTTCCTTTATTAGTCCTTCATCATGAATTTCAATTTTGCCAAAGATCCACCCAAATCTACTTTGGCCAACGCATTCCTGTTTTGTGGATCAAAGCTACACAAAAAAATGAGGTGTTCTGCATCCTGCTGAACTCATCTCTTAGTGTGAACAAGCCATTACCCTTTACAGAGCAGGCTGAGAGTGCCTTTGTACCAGCCTCGAGTGAGGACATAAGTCATGGCTCTGGATCTACAGTAGGTTACCTTCACCCCTGTACCACTACAGATGAAACAATGCAGAAAATCACCAATTCCGAGCTTCTCCGCTCAGCTTTTAGAGCAGTAACTGCTGGTGTTGTATATGCAGGCAGCTAAACCTTCCTCCATCTGCCAACCCTGCTGCTTAATCCCTTTTTACATGCTCCAGAGAAGGAGGTACAGCAAGCAATACGCTTTTATCTTCCTCAACTTCCAGCCCCAAGGTTGGAGTCAACTTTGCTTGAGTATCTTTACTCGTATAAGCAAATAGGCCTCTGTACCCAGAGGGAAGATGTGGTTCCAGCCATTGATCTGGGCTGCAAGCTTACTTGGCCCCAGGCAGTCACAGAGGCCAGTATGGAATATGTTATACTTAATGTGCTGAGCTGTGTCTGTTCTGGCTCTGAGGAGCCAGTCCTGAGTGGCCTGAGCAGTTGGAAATCTGAATTTCTTGGCAGTAGTGAATTTCAGCTTGTAGAGGGGAGAAAAACGAGGTAGCTTCTCCATTCATTTTACAACAATTAAGAACATAAAAATAGATGAGCCATTCTGAGCCACTGATGGCCCATCCAACCCAGCATCTCATCTCCCTCAGCAGCGAGCGCTGGGTGCTTCAGAAGCAAATATAAGCAGCGTGGCAATTACAGTGATCCCTCCTCTGGTATAACCTCTCAGATTCCAGCAATCAGCAGTTTGGGGACTTCCTGAGCCAGAGGTTGCATCTGGACCATCGTGTTTAATAGCTCCCAGTAGACTTCTCCTCCATGAATTTGTCTAATCCCTTCTTGAACCCATTTATACTGCTGGCTTCTACAACATCCTGTGACAAGGAGTTTCACGCTACAATCATGCACTGCAAGTGTTGGGGAAGCAGGGGGGAGGAAAACTTCCTTTTTGCTGATTTAAACTTGCTGCCTAATTATTTCAGGGAGTGCCCTCCAGTTCCAGTAATACGAATAGCAGGAAAAAGTCTTTGTTTGGGAACTTGCTCCCCACCACTCAGACCAGTATCAGATTCACCCGAGCTTCACTTTTGTGGGCTAATCAGTATCTCATACAGTCTATTTACTGTCTCTCAACAATACAATTCCATATATTCACCACCTTTCTTAGTGCTTTTCTGTTTTCACTGTAACCCTTCCAGTACAAGCAATTTTTCTTTGGTAATGGATGGTCCTGATAACTAATCTGAGTGTATTTACCAGAAAAGTTTTGAAACTAAATTATTTACCCTGAAGATCCAGGCACAGTTATAGGGAAAAAAAAAAAAAGAGAAAGTTCATTTTGCACTTTGGTGGTTTCATTGACTTAAGTGAGGAACTGAGCTTTAATCAGATTTGTGTCCAATCTTCTCTCAGCCATCCAAGATATGTCCTGAGCTCCTACATACACCTATATATAATAAAATATTCATGTTATAGCACAATGATATATTACTTTTCAATAATTATTATAACTGAGTTATGTAATAATTCATAATTATATGGCAAAATGCTATGATGATATAAGCATAAAACACACATATATATAACCTTGTTATACATATACATGTCTGTATGCTATAAAAACATGGAAACAATAAATCTTATAACTATTCATAACTTCTTTTTACTAATTAAATTAATTAATTCCCTGATTTAAGGGAATATGTCTCAGCTAAGAGAAATTTACTGATATATATCCCTTCCAGGATCAGCGTGCAGGTTAGAGGGAAAAGTGGGCAATTCATGGGAAGAGGTGAGGAAGATCAGAAACTAAGAGTAAGGATTCAACAGAAGAATGAGTTGATGCACCTTCCTCTTGTTACTACCTCCTTTTGCCCAGCATTACTATCTTCACTGGTCTGACTGATCTTAATCCGAGAGAACTAGACAGCAGGACCCTGGCAATGGTCCCCCCTCCACCAGCTTTTCTGAAATACTGCAACACCAGCAACACCAGCCTTGCACGCTGCTTCTCAAGTCACCCCCTCTTGCATTTTCCCTCCTCATCCTACTCCTGCCCTTCTTTGCCCTGCCTTCTGCTGTCCTTTGGATAAAGATTTCACCATGCCAGGCATAGTTCCATCTTTTCCATGGCTTCTGTGACCACAAGCAAAACAAAGAGTAAGACATAACATCTTAAATTATGCATCAGGGCTGAGTTTGTCCAGTCTCAGGGCAGCTGATAGGACCGTAGCAGCCAGCAAGTGAAAGAAAACAGCTTCTGTCTCTGGTGCTGACTATTCCCTCATCTTTTCTTTCCCCCTTCACATGCTTTGGCTTTGTCAGGAAAGAAGCAGGCTTGAATTTCAGCTGCAAGAACAGACATAAAAATTCCAGCATATCTCAACTAACTGTGTTGGTTGTCTTCCCCAAAGAACATTCATCCTATTTATTTAAAGTCATTTTAAGAGACTTTAAAGCTAAAAGGGAGTTTATAAAAACTCCCTGCAGTGAAAGAGAAAGAAAATCATATTGAAGTGAAAGCAGTACTTTATATTTCCCACATCTAATGCTTTAACTAATTTTCCTCCTTACCCACATATACTTTACCCATATATTTAACAAAAGTTCAGCAAAAGTGAAAAAAAAAAAAAAAAAGGGTACCATGAAGCCAAAATCAGATACCTCTTCTTTTGGTAAAAAGACAATCGTGGCCAACAGAAGTTTTGAGGACCAGTTACTACCTGCCAGCAATTAAAGATATACTTAACCAAATCTGACATCAAATGACAACAATATACACCCATGTTACCATGGATGTACCTACATTCAAGTGTGGAAATAAACATTTAAGAGTAATTAAATCTTAGTCAGATGCCTAGAAATAAAGAAATGTGATTTGCTTTGTTGTTCTCATGGACAACATCTGACCAAAAGTTATAGAGCCTGATGTCAACCTTTGCAACTTCTCTTCAACCCTTCATTGCCTTGATTTGTTCCTTCTTTCTTTGGGACAGACACATGCACATAGACATCTCTAAATATATTGATGTGTATGTGTTAAACACAAACATCCATTCTCCTTGAAAGGATTTTATGAGGGCTGGGTAATGTCTGCACATCATAAAGAAGACTGAAAGCCACTCTGCACACGCACTGTATCGCTCTTATTGCACCTAACAGTCACTCATACAGCATCAAGAAAGGGAGATGTGAAAATGGGAAAACTCCCTGCCTGGTGAAAGATAAAGAACAGAGGAACAACGTGGGCCAGGCAGCAAAGGACCTCTTTGCTGGCACCTGGCCCCTCATGGGTGAAGCAAAGCAGCGCTAAGCACATTATCAATGTGTGTCAAATGGAAAATCAAATCCTGTGTGGGGCTGAAGGATCTGGTGGTCCATGGGCAGAAATTATGCCTACTTGGCTATGGGAGTGATAACATTCCACAGAGGGGGGTTGGGCAATGAAGCAGTGCAACCTTGTCATGTGTTTTGTTTTTTTTAAATAGGATTGCAAGCAAAACCTCAACACCTCTGTGAGGAGTTTTCCAGATGGACCAGGAACACCTGCATGTTTTAGAATCATAGAATCATTAAGTTTGGAAAAGACCTTTAAGACCATCAAGTCCAACCATCAACTCAGCACCACTACCATGCTCACCACTGAACCATGTCTTCAAGTGCCGTATCCACACATTTCTGAACACTTCCAAGGATGGTGACTCCACCAGTTCCCTGAGCAGTCTGTTCCAATGCTTTACGGCCCTTTCCATGCCTTAAATATTTGGCTTACAGGCATTTTGACTTGCAGGAAAGCATCAAACTGAAAGAGCATAGAAGACAGCCACCATATCCTGTGCCTGGGAGGGATTTCCAATAACCACCCCGCACATCCTGGTCCTTTGAGGCAGGACTAGACACACTTAGGTCCTCCTTGACACAGGTTTGTCTATCTCATTCTTAAGGGTGTCCAGTGACAGACACTCACTGGACTCATCAGGCAATCCTGTCCAGGGTTTCACCAAACTGCATCATTAAGGAGGTCCTTCCTAGTGTCTAACACCATCTTCTTTCTCAGGGCTGGGGGATGGGGAAGAAAAATGAAGAGCAAACAGTCTATCAGGCCTTCATTAGCAGATACGTTCTTCGGTGTCTTCTTGGTTGACCTTGTCTACTAAGGCATACTGAGAGATAATAATAATAATAATAATTAGCACTTACATAGCACTTAATCCTCAAAGCACTTTACAAACATTAGCTAATTAACTAAAAGGCAGATTATATATATATGTGTCTGTGCATATAAATAAATAAATAAATATAAAAGATCTGGGAAGCCTGCCACATTCATTCTTGCAGAAGTAAGGTCTTGCAAACTGCCTGCACTACACAAATCTTACTGTTTTCAGTAACATGTCATGCCAGCTTGGTGCAAAGCCCTCAGTTTAGCTTATGAGGGTGTACTCTGCCATCCACGCAGACCTACAGAGTAGGGAAGTTTCTTTAGGACAGCCCTGAGATGGTATTAATTAAGCAGTCTGACTTAATTTAATACTCAATAGGCTTATTTTCCAACATGAGGAGTTGCTAATGACTGTAAATACTTGGCTTTTATAGTTGCTAGCCACTTTAAATAATTGCCAGATACCAATTAAACTCACAGAAAAAGAAATAAGGTCAGGGAAATGGCAGCATTTTTAATCTCCCACCATCTTTCAAAAAAAACCCATGTACTTTGTTTTCTTTTCCTTTCAACTCAAACTCCACACAATCTTATGGACGAGCTCATTTTAGGAAAATTTTTTCCTTAAAATGAGCTACTTCATGTGACAAGCCAGGGGCTACTTTTGTCACATCCTTGAAAACTGTGGTGATGGTCCCAGAGGTTGTGTCAAAGGGGAGGTCAAGCCTGCACCCCTGTGGGCTGACATGGGGACAGGGAGGCTGGGATCAGCCCTGAAGGGCAGATTGTATGAAACACCACATTCAGCATCTCCTCATGTTATGATCTATTTATCCTTGTCTCTACACTTTGACAGTTATGGGCTGTCCCAGAGACATGAAGCCCAGCAGCAGTGGGCAATGCTCTCCTTGCTGGCAGCTCTGGCTGCACGAGGCATCCACCTGTTGGAGGTGGCAATGGCCTTTTGTACTTGTCTCCACCTCTCCCTTCACCTCCCCCTCTTTTGCATAGTCTAACATTTTGACTGAGTTTGAGATTCAGATCCATTACAGACTAGTAACCTATGGCAGGTGATGAAACTCCAGCAAGACAAACGAAAAATTTAGCAAAATTAAAGGCTGAAACTGTATGCAATGTAAATGGAAGGCCACCTTGCTGACTTGTGGGCAAGGTGGTTGTGATACAGTGAGATCAAATTCATGCTTCACGTGCCTCCCTCAGGAAAAAAAGACCCACCAAATTTAAAATGCTGTTCTCCCTTGCACTTTGAAATGTGACTTGGCTTCAAATGTTGGCTGTGAAATCCCTCCTTTTCAGCTTTTCCTTTCCCCTGGCACACATACACATGTGTATGTGCAGCCGACACAAGGTGCCACACATATCAACACCCATGTCCAATCAAGATTTAAACCTCTGTGAGAGAAAAAAGCACAGGCATCCACCTCCATGAATCCTCTTATGCAGTGTCAAGGGCCAGGTCCAGTTTTCCTACAGACTCAGTGCAACATTTATTTCAACACTCTGGATCCCTTCCTCAGATAAGATCTCTGCCTTACAAACCAGTTCTTACTCTGAATTTTCTAGAAAGTTGTAAAAAAAAAAAAAGGCATGTAAAAGAAGTGACAGACAAAAGCTGAACATGTACCTATTTTCAAGCTCCTTCTGCAACAGGGCAAGTATAAAACAAGGTTATAACCACTGCAAATTCATACTGTCACCCCCAGATTCATATCATGACACCTGACAGCAGTAATAGGACTTGTTAAATTGAAAGGGGGAACAGGAACCTGCTTCCAACTGCACAAGTCCACAGAAGGCAATGGGAATCATACCAGGCAGCTGAGAACTTAAAGCTTTATATTGTAATTTATTCTCTTTTAAAAAAGGAATCAGACTTGAAAATGAGCCTGAGATGTGCTTGCTGAGCACCTTAAATATTCCCACCACCAAAACAAAAGCAGCACTTGTGCCAATTTTTATTTTTTTGTATTTATTTTTCCTAGTTGCAGTGGAATCCCTTCCTCTCTGGATACAGCTGGACCATCTCTGCCAGAGGACATCCCTGGGGCTCAGAAAACCACTTCTAAAGAGCTTTCCTTTTTTTTTTTTCTTTTTTTGCATTTGGTATGCAGTAGATTATATCAAGTGTCAGATATTTTCAAAACATTTCCCAAGGGACTGTACTCCTATAAATTCTTCACACATACACTGCTTCACTTTCCCACTCCAAGTGCTGTGTTGTCCACAGACCTGCTGATGTTACCACAGGAATCAGTATAAAGGTTTGCTCTGGCTGCAAATTGGACCAGTGGTTCCCAGTGCCTTTCAAGACTATGCACAAGAGAAAGTAAGCTGTATTTAAATACACAAACCCATAGGATATCAAGTTTTTAATTTCTATGAATGCATAAGTTAAGGGAATTTTATAGTTGTTGAAATTACTAATTTAGAGGCTGACAGATCTTTAAAAAAAAAAAAAAAAAACCAAGAAAAACTTTTACTTTCCTTCTGGCTTGGTGATCACACAATATAATTTTGATATCTGCACATTTTCTCAGAATTAACACACTCGACAGATGTCCAGACAGAAAAGAAACAATTCTGTTCACAAAGAAGCACACTGTACAAATGGTGAACCAACATTAGAAAACTAAATCCACCTACATGTACTCAAACTTATTATAGTCTGTACTCATATTTGAAAACATCTGTGTAGAAGTTCAAGTGTATTACAGAAAACCCAGGAGAAGTCGTCTGGTACATCCCCAAGGTCTTCAGATGCATTTTTTGCTACCCAGAGAGCCCATGAAATGAAACTTGCAGATCCATTGGCCTCGCCAAGCAGCATTTCCAACCTCTGAAGTGCCTCCATGAAGCTAAAGCGAGCTTGGGACTTCAGCAGGCTGAGCAGAGCCAGAAATGGAAGTGCTTGGAGCACACTTGCTTTTTCTTGTTTGGGTTTTTTCTTCAACAAGAGAGTGTGGTCTCATTTTGCAGGGTGCCCAGAGTCACCACAGCCTCCATTTACCCAGAAATGAGGTGAAGAGATAGTTAATAAGAAATGAAGAAGCCAAAATAATTTGAAGACGCTGCACTGATATGCCGACATCATACACCTTACTTGTTTCATGGCTTGTTGGAGGAGGGGCTCAGCCATCGAAGGGAGCCGGGAGGAGCCCTCCCTCCCCCGGGGGCAGTGCAGGAACAGGAACGGATGAGGACACAGTGCCTTCCCCGTGTACCTTCAAACCCCGGAGGAGGGAGGGCACACAATAGAGGGCGTTGCTTCTGCAGCCATGGGGAGGAAGGAGCGCTGAAGAGGACTCACCATCACCTCAAACTCTTGCTCTGCATGTTCCCACAAGCCAGAGAAACACCCCACCTGCCCCAGGCGGAGAGATGATGTGTTCAGAGATAAATACTCACCCTGCCCACAGGCCTTCCAACACCCACAGGCTCCTGGGCTCTGCCCACACATAATCCTCCCTTTCTGTAATTCCCTTGAAATCAGGCATTAACTAACTTTCTTTCCACCTGTCACAATCCACAGGGAAATCCCAGGTTGGATTCACCCCACCCAGCCAGCCATTGCATGAAAAGGTTGCGAGTGCATGGCAGCCTCATCAGAACCAAGCTTCATAGAACGCTTGAAAACAGAATACACAGAAGAGCTTCTCCCAAAAGATACAAGTCCTCCCTTTGCTGTGTGAACTACTCTATGAAACCAATGTGCTATTTATGTCTGAAAATGAAAGGCAATATAAAAAAAAGGACTGTTTTATGTTGCTCAGCAAGCAACAGCACTGCTACACAACCCAACTCTTTTAGAGTAAGGGTCTTTGCACACCAGTCTAACGTTCCTTTGACTCCGACAAAGTGGAATAAAATCTATTTCAAATATATTATTTGATGAAAGCAGATGTCAGCAGATACTGCCTATGTAATTGATATTTGATTTATTCAAGATTTATGCATGCTGTGCCTTAGATTTATTAATGATAATCCCCTGCTCTTGTGTTTAATATAGTGGAACCAAAACATAATTTGCTGGGATCAGTCAGAAATGCATCAAAGTGATTAACTCTACATGCAAACCATTATCCAGTGACATCCCTACTGTGCATAGTGCAAAAGGAGGCAATAATACAGTAATTGGCTTCACTTAAGCAAGTCAGATATTTGCTGTGATTGCTGGTAAAATTTGGTCCCTTTAATCTCAATGGTGCTACTTCTTCACATCCTTCATCTTTCCTTGATGCATTTCTGTTCACAAGAGAGTCAGAAATGAAAAATAATAATAATAATAAAAAAAATTTAAAAGGAACACAACCAAAGTCCCTCCAACAACCTGGCAATTTAACATGAGGAAATCATCACAATCACAGTCAGCACAGCAATGAAACACAGCTCTCCTCCTGAAAGCCACTAAGAGGGCTTCTCCCACCTCCAGGAACAAGTTATTTGCAGGTTGTTCATGGCATCCCTGTCATTGCAGGGATGGGATGAGGCAGAGGGACTCTATAACCAGCAGAACACTTTGTCACTTTGTGTGCCCAAGGAGTGAGGAGGAGATTCAAATCTCATACAGGCCCCAGTGCCCTGTATCAGGAGATGAAGCACACACTGAGGAAAGGCTAGTGAGGAGCTGGGTAGAGAGCAGCACAGCAAGAACAGTTTTAAAAGAGTTCAAAGGAGGGATTAAGCTCAATGGGGAGGAGAGACTGTGACTCTACAAGTATTCACCGGGGTTGGAAAGGCATCTCCTCTTCGGCTCCTCCCCACTGCTGCATGCTAGTCCTTTATCCAGGGAGGAAGCAGGAGTCCCTTAGCTCTGGGGCTGGGAACAGAGGCTCAAATGAAGAGGCAGAGAGAAAAAAGGCACAGAAAGCCGCAGTCCACATGGGCAGGAGGAGGGAAGATGTTAGAAAAAGGCAGCCTGTCTCCTGTGAATTTTCTCACCGGAGTCCTGACAGCCAAAGACTCCATTTAGTCTAATTAATTTGTTCCACTCTTGAACAATACAATTTTGGTTACATGTCTTACAAGTTGTTACATTTCCGGGCAGATTCATTGCCACCGCAAGAGCAGCCATGTGTTTCTGTGTTGTGGAACTAAATTTTTATCTCCTGGACCAGCACAGTTATTCTGCTCCTGATTGCTGACCTACAGGACTGGCTCGATTCATCTTTGGAAAACCCAGAAACCACCTTTCCCCTGAGTCCCTTAGGTACTGCAGCAACAAACACTACCTGAGAGCAGCTCATAGAGCTCTATCTTATTGTTTTAAGTGCTAATCCTGGGAGCAGGTCAAATAAAGAGATACTGAGTGGTGTTCAAAATTTTATGCACAAAGCAACTCCACAAGTCAAATCAGTTTCCAGTTTGTGGATTCTCCTCATCCGTGCTCGGATTCGCAATGACCGCAGCATTCTTCAGAAAATGCACCCAAATTAAAACTTGGACTGATCAGGATGGCCAGGTCTTCTAGATTCATAGTGATCCAGATTTTGAAAAAGACCTCTAACATGATAAAAACCAAACAAATAAAACCCCTTTCTGATCTCTGCAACCACCAGTCCTGAAGCTGTCGTGGGGGTAGTGCTGCCCTAACAAACAGTAAATGGGGTGTTCTGATATTTGGTCTAATCAGAAAGTAGGTGTCTTGAGAGAGAAGTTTTTAAATGGAATATTTAAAACCACTGTTATTATCCCTTACGGAAGGAGCACATGCTTAGAATGAATTTCTCTTTCTTTCTACGTGGAATGACAAAATGTAACAAAAAAAAAAGTCTCCACTCGTTTCTCCTAGATACAAGGGTGACATGCTATGATACAGATTTTCTTCACTAAAAAAATTTCTTCCTGCATTGAGGGTGCTGCCTGAAGAATGTGGTGCATCCAAGCCACAACAAATTAAACAGAAAATAGAGTTACAGGAGTGAGAACTGGACACTGGACCTACCTAGCCTCAAAGAAGCTTTGTGACCTGCAAGACAGAAAAGAAGGACCCCCTTTTCTTATTCTCTCATTTTTTTGCCTTCCAGGAAGAGGACAGAGTCAGGAGGCGCCAAAGCCAAGCAAGTCCCAAGACAAGGAAAACAAAACAAAAAAAAAAAGGAGACGTAAGAGATGGTCTACTTTATTAAAAAAGAAAAGGAATTCTAGATTTAAAATAATTATTTTGGGGTTTTTATCTCTCCTCCTACCAAAACAAGCAATCCTCCTTCCTGTAGCTTCCTCTCCCTTGATACCAGGTTAGAGGAGAGTCTCTCCTTGTCCAGCATATGCCTCAATGCACTGGTATTCATTGTTTGCACTCTCATGCAACTAATTCTGTACATGGGCTGTGTAGTTCTCCCAATATAGGGTTTATGATCTAACCAAGTTCAGCAAGTCTTTCTCTTTTCTATCTGGTTATTTAAAGAAATAAAATTGCCCTGCATTTCAAAAGGATGTAGCTGACAAGGTGAGAAGATGACATCAATCCTCTCTGATAGGAAGGGTCTACAATTCCCTGCTGAATTTATCTTTGAACAAAATGAAGAAAAATTGATAGCTTCAATTAGAGAGAGAATTCATATCACATGCAATTTAAAAAACCCAAATCTTCATTAATATACTTTTCCCAGACTGAGAATAATCACAACCATCTGGAGATGAGAGTTGTGCAATAAGAAGGAATCCTGTCACTCAAACTTTGCACAACTTCATCCTTTAAAAAAAATTGCTATCAATGATTTTATAATGCTCTGCTTCATCCATCTTCCAGATTGCTTTATCCTTACATTTCCAGAACACCCCTGGTATGCCCATGGAACAACCGAGACAGCAGTAGCTCCTGATCATGTCATTTCAGCCCTGTGATACAGTGCCAGGATACTAATGGAAAAAAAGGAGAGAATTACCAGAAGCAGCACAGATACAATAGAGGAAATGTGCTTTAGGAGGAAAGGAAATACCAATACCCAGAAAGCCATTTTCCTACTCTTCCCCATGGATTCAGAAAAATGCTGGAGACTGGCAGCTGTAGACACTTCCAAGAGAGAGGTTTCTGGACACACAGAAACATCCTCCAAATGTTCCTTTCCCTCTCCAAAGCTGCTCAACTGCAGCCTATCTTCACCTCCACTTTATGCCTTCCCCTCTTCTGCCCTCTTCTCTATTTCTTTTTCTCTTTTAGAAAAACTGGTCTCTTTCTCACAAAATCTAGCTCATGCCACCACACTGAGGAATTAGGAGAGCCTCACGCTGTTCCATGAGGGCATCTTCTACTCACCCTGACTCTGTCCCCTTTCCCATTTCCACTGGAATACCTCTGAGACCAGAGACACCTACGGCTCCATGTTCATGCAGCGACAGAAGTTTGTGTTGACCTCAAATGCCCTACAGTAATAAACACAATCCACGACAACTCCCACTTCCAAAGCTCAGTGAAACAATCCTTTGCATTTTAATGACACTGATTAAACTCCCCTAGAATACAAAACCAGAAAATTTCAAACCACTTTGTGCTTGAACCCATTCAAAATTATCAGTGCTGTAAACTTCGCTGTCCATCACCCTACACACACATGCACAAGAAACAAAACTTGGAGTCTCCTGCGTCTCAGAATCACAGGACAGCCACACAGAAATCATAAGAGAAGCTAGGAATGAATGATATACTGAAAACACTCTACTTTAAAACTCATATGCTTTCACGAATGTGATACTCTCTAACGACCACATCTTCAGAGTTTTTTCCATAAGCCAAGAGGACTGCCTCTTTAAGGGAAAACTGAAGATTTTTTTGAATGCATGCCTTCAGGAATTGTGAGATCAAGGAAAATATGAAAGCAAATGCAAAACATCAAGTATCAGAAGAGTCATGGTTAAAAAAGAAGGATGAGTTGACAATGAGGACAGAAGGTCAGTTCATTAGGGACATTCTGATATAAAACATAGGAAATTTTCCTCAAGAAAATAGAAAAAATAACAGCTTAAATTAAATTATATATTACTTTGGTGTTTAAAAAGAGATACCCTTATTTAAGAAGGGCTTAAAGTCTATAAATGGTTAATCACACAAGGAGCATTAATTCCCCACCACCACTTATTCTCTGTGACTAATATTGTTATTGGGGCAAATATCACCCTAGTAAAAACCCTTTCTATCACTGCATACCGCAAGAGTACAGAAGTACTTCTCAACGCTTCAGGACACAGACCTTTTAAAAAAACTCAGTGCAGATTCAAGGAAAGAAATGGGCTAGCAGAACTTGCAGCCCACCTGTCAGCCAAAATTTCCATGCCCTTCAATGCTTTTAGATGAGCTGATGGAGGACGCTTGGCCAGTGGGAAGGAATGAAAAGCTGATAAGTACTAACCTGTTTAAATGCACTGCTGAGCTATGCTTATAGTGCCTGGAAAGTTGTCCCGCATTCAAAACACACCAGCAGAAAATATGAAATACCATTTTTGGCCCTGAACTAGTCCAGCTTTGACAATCCTCTCAATAGGGTTTCCCTGAGAAAACCATCTCTCTGGTTCCTTTCACTCTTAAGCCATGTCTCTGTTGATGTCATGAAGGAAAATGGTGCTAATGAGTAGGACTAGTCCCTGCAGAAAACCCGTATCTAAAGACTGCACCTCTGAAAAAGGACATTTTCGGGATATGAGGGTGTTAACAGGATATAATGTTGATGATTTAATGCAGTGAGTGTCTCCTTTGAGCTAAGTGTCCCTGCCTTGGCAGAGAGATGATGGTGTGCTAGAAATATTAAGCTAGCAACCTCCATGGAGATACATAGCTACAAGTAAGAGCAGAATTTGAAACCCTGTCTTCAGGATAAGTCATCAAACAGATCCTCCTAAACAGCAGCCAAATATATACATGCATCTACTGCTGTAGGTGTTAATGGAACAGCTCCCAAATATGAACGCTGAAATAACATCCTGATCTCCTGTAACCAGAGCTAAGAGGATTTGCCATTGATATACCAGCTCTGAGCTGGATTTACTTCAAAATTGTCAAAAGCCCCTGCACTGGCATAAAGCACGTTTTTGTGTCTAGGGAATCCAGATGAGTGCTTCACATGGGGCACTGGGCAACACGTAATGAATTCCACATTCTGATTTTGTTCCCAGAGAAGGCTTCCACAGATTCCACAATGGAACAAGAGGTTTATTGAACGGGACAATGCGAGAGGAAATCTATTTTACAACTTGAAGCAAGCTTCTGTCCGCAGAGGATGAGCATAATTTGTTGCTGAAAAGGAAACTAATATTAAGCAAAACAGCCTAAACAGAAAAGGAACAAAGTTTCACCTTCTGTAGTTCTTCACCCACATATTTGTTGTATGTGTGCACCCAGCCCTACACGAATATCTATGTAGCATGTACACACAGATATTATGTAGAAGCACTTTCCAAACACAAAGGAGCTAAAAATGACATAATCCTGTCTTCTGGAAGTTCTCGTTATGGAAACAGTAATTAGATAATTCTACATTTGAATGTAGTACGGCTAATCAGAGCTTTCCCAGGGGCATTTTAGAATTAGGAGGAATGCTATTAAGGAATACAAATCTTTTATTTCCTAAACTGCCAATAAAAGGAGATGATCAACTTTAAAAAAAAAAAAAAAAAGGCAATGGAAATAGGTTGCTCTTAAAAAAAAAAAGATAAATTCAGACCAATTCACTCCAATGTCACGAACCTAAATAGGATGTTGTTGTGCCAGGGAATTAATTGGATTGTAAATAAAAGTGACACCGATCAGTAATTTTTTATTGCTTGTGATGAGTGAGATGCAAAGAGTGTACAAAAAGCATAAATGATGAAGGTTGAATTTGTTCTGAAAAAATTCTTCCAGTTTGAATAATCTGCAGGATATTAACGGCACTGGTAAGAATTTTTATTATAAACATATGAGGACAGTGTGAATCAGGAATAATTCTATTTAAACCAATGGGATTGTACTGAGGAAACATTTTTGAGGGCTGCAGAATGGAAACTAACTGAGTTCTACATACTCTTTTGATGACAGCAGAATCGGGACCATGGTTCTCTTTTTGCTTTTCCTCCTTGCTCCATAGTTGCTTATGTACTCTTATAGAAAACTCTCTTTTCTCGAGCAGAGCAGCGGGTCCTCTGGATGAGCACCTCACCTGGATGCTCATGTCCAGCTGTGGCGACAACATCCCTTCCAGCTAAAACAAAGGCAGCTCCCAGAGAAGCCAGCCAGCTGGAAAGCAGGACCTGCTAAACTGAAGGATGTCAAAGAAATGCAAAAGAATGCAATTCCAAATTTTTCAAAGAAGTGACCTGGGCAAAACAGAGGCATTATGAGATGGCGAGGAACTGAGGGCAATGTTGTCTTCAAGAGGAAGCCACGTGGAGTCAAGGATCACAAAATAGAAGAATCAGAGTGACAAGATATACCCTCATTTTGTATTTTGATCAGGATCTTGTGTCTCCTTTTTCAAGTGGCAGAAAAGAGCAGATGCTCAGTAACTTTGTTTGAATGGCCAGCATGTTGGAGATCATACCTGATGAATGGGGTTGAAGGCCAAGGACTCACACTTTTCCTCAGTAGTCCACTCTAACCATGAGAAGGAGAAAGTCCTGTCAGCTTCAGATGCTAAAGAACACAGGAGGAAGCCTCTGAGGAGTAGGTCCTAACTCAGTCACACTAGTTATAAGATGTAAATACACATTCTCCTCTCATCTTGCATCTCCCCTTAACTAGAGATTTAAAAGGGTCCATGCAACTTGCATGTAGTGTTATGAGTACCCAAGTCAGACCAATTTGAGTAGAGCTACGTAACAACATCACACAACAGAAGTGTGGTTGCTATCTGAAACATGCTGGGGTACAAGCCCAAGGAAAGAGAACACCTTCTCATGTTAATGGATAACAATGGTAACAAAGCTATGATTTTACTTAAGCTTGGAACAAGCACCAAACTCGTAATTGGCAGAGCACTTATATCTTGGGATGATCCTCTAAGAGGAGCCACAGAAGTGCCTTACTGCCCGAGCCTCCTGAGGACTTCCTTGATGGAAAACAGTGCTACTTGACTCTCTTGCTGCAGACCTGGGTTTCTACATACCATGGAACAGCTGCACATGGTACCTTATAAGGCCTTCCTATGCAGACAAAAAGGGTTTTAAGAGATCTGTAACAAATGTTTCAGGAACTAAACCTTGATTTGTTTATCCTACCTCTTAGAGAGTGAAATAGCTCAAGGAAAAGCAAAACAGGGACAGAGAAAGAGCGCATGAGCAAAGGAGATGGAGTCTCATAGAACAACATAGCATACTAATTCATTCTGATCTTACTATTTAGTACCTGCAAAGTCTACCATTATGCATTATTAAATTCATGTATTATTGAATCACAATCCTTGTTGCCTGGTAAGAAATGTGGATGATTTCTTAGCTTAAATTAAAGCACTGCTTCCCTTATTTGAATAAAACTGCATTACTGGCTGCCTCTCATGGTAATCAGAAAACTGCATTAGGCAGGTAGTACTGTATGAATTAAAAAATAATGAAACAAGACTTTTCAGTCAGACATTGTTCCCTCGCCTGCTTTTCATGACAGCAGATTCCCTACTCTGAGTTGATAAGACAACAGCAAATGAAGATAACAACATGAGAGCAAAATCATTCACTCTAATAGGCTCCACCTGTGCAGGCTCCAGCTCATTTACATGACTGCAGAAAAATTAGAAATCATGCAGCAATTAGTCTCTTCTAGATTATGCACTGTGTCAACTGATACCACTCTAGAGAGCACTAGTGCTAAAATGGTTTCAAAAGATAAATCTACTAGCCTGTGCAAACATTTTTAATTACCTGGAAAACTGGATTGCCTGTTTAGAAAACTCTGCTGTAAATGAGGCTGCCCACACAGCCCTGGAATCAAATGTCACCAGCTTCAAATGTTTATATAACTGACTTTTATAGTGTTTGATGGCTTGGTGAAACAGAACCACATATCTGCTTTTGCTGCTGTGTAGCTGAAGTAACATCTCTTTAGAGGGAGGTAATGGAATTGAGGTAAAAGGAATTTTTCTTTCTGCTTTTTGTGTTAGCTGGTATTGATTCCTTTAGTCTCAGATCTCATCATCCACTCTGGTCATCCATTGCAAAATGATGATCATTCACAGCACTGAGCAAACCCAGCAGCTATTTACAGGATAAAAATTAAGGGCTGCATTGCGAACCCTGTACTCACTCTTAGGTGAAGGAGCTCTTCACCTAAGAGGCCCAGTGAAGTCAATTTAACTGCTTACGGGTACCTGTTCATCCTTGTGAGGAAGCAGTTCACAATCTGGGCTCCAATCCTCTGCCAGGGTTAGCATATGTGCTGGCGGAAAGGCAAGTCTGCACACCCAGCTGGTGCAAATCTGCAGCGCTCCCAAACCCACAGAAGCTCTGCAGATTTGCAGTGATCCAGGCCCCTTGCATGAAGCATGTGCTCTCCACACCTCGGCTGTTGTTAATGAGGTTTTAAAATCATCTGTTGGAATTTGAAAATTACGCTTCTTTGGTGTGTTTAAATCTTTCTCAAAGGGAAAAAAAAAACAAAAAGCCTTAGAATAACTGGAAAGGAAGAGAGCAATGAAAGCACCGTAAAGACTTCGAGAGTTACGGAGTGTAATTCAGAGACAGGTCCTTTCTGTTTATCTGACTCATTCCCTAAAGAACTCCAGGGCAAGGAAACTGTGAAGCTTGCAATCTTGAGGACTGCTCTTGGGTTCATATTCTGTATAGGATATTTCTACAGAGTGTAACAATGTAGCTTTATAATTTGAACTGGATGAACTCATGAAGGGCCACCTTAACAGCACAGTCATAGCTTTGGTTGCATAAACTGTTCCTGCAGGCTGAGTTTAGATGCAGCATCCAACCTTGAAGTTTTTTTCTTTCCCTGCTTAAAACACTGCCCATGTGTTTTCATGTCACACAGAATACATTCTATGGTTCATAGAAGTGGATTCAGTGAGGGTCACCCCCATCTCCACAAGGTATTTACACAGCTCAGCTCTGATGTGGCACCAGGTTTGCATTAGTCTTGATTCAGGCCCCCTGAATTATCCCTCTTTGATTATCAAGACTTCTTGTTAAGCTTTTTAGTTTTGAAACCCTTCACTGAACATCTTCAGCATTTCCAGTTACAACTTAAAGAGCTTAACTTTGTTCTCAAAGCTAGGTCTTTATGAGTTGGACTATGTCCCTTGGTCACACCTGGGCAATTTGGGTGCCATGGGGTCACAGTCCCTCCAAAACCCCAGAGATCCTTCAGAGCTGTCAGGTGCATCTGGGAGCTGCAGCACTGTGATGGGGCTTAGCTGGACTGTGGAACATCTTGCCAGAAGATGATTTGAATGTTAAGAAAGTTAGTGTGGAACCAAAAAAACAGACTGGAAAGGATGAGGTGCCTGAGTGCATCTGATATATATCTCAAAAGATATCCCATTCTTCCCCTAAGCAGCCCACAAGCTCCGTGGGCTGACACCTGTAAGGGGGACACCACTCTCCTTACCCTTATATTTCTGTTCCTTTCTTCCTTCACATTATAAACTTTGTTTCTGTGCAACTTATGAGCAATTGACAGGTGAAAGGCAGGTGGTTTGTTTGGCCTTGTATCCAACACACAGCTCATACAGAGAAGGACCCACCATCCAGGTAAATGTCCCTCAGCCACAGGGCAATTCTGCTCCATTCATCCCTTATGCAGGATTATGTGTACTCTTCCCCACATAGTTCCATGACTGCAACCTTCACAGAGGCAATAGCCCAGGAAACTCTGGCACAAACCACATGGACAGCATTTTCATCACTGCAATCTTTACCCTGGTCTCTGCACTGGACAGATTCCCACTGGCCACTCTTATATTCTAGTTTTAGGTGGCTACTGGGGGCCACAATGTTGCTCATCCACAAAAAGTCATTACACACATCTTTGTTGCTGCTTTTTTAATTTTAACTCAAATCCAGCACAGTTTAACTGCTTTTAGGCTAATGTATATATGCTTTGGACTGCAGGATAATCAGCCACACAGTAGAACTGCACAGCAAAGTGATGGGAGGAGAGGGCCCTTCGGATGTGTGGGGAAAGCTGGACTGACAGGATGCAACAGCCCTCCTTGAAATGTGGCCAGAATGCAAAAGAGCAACTCTGGAGGTACTGCATGGAGACGTGCATACAGGCACCTACCCTACAGCAAGCCAGTTTATTTGAGCTTTAATAGGAAGGACTGGCAAGGAGAGCCTCCTAACAGCCTTAATTTATTCCTTGATGATGCCACAGTTGGTGGTACTGACTAGGATTCAAATATAAAATGGAATTTATGGAGAAATTTATGAGTTTAATGGAGAAATCTGTTAAGAGCCTTGAAAGCCCTTATATAGCTAACGAGGTGTTTTAAGTCCCCTAGCAAATTCTGTGCTTGCCTGATGAGGTTCAAGTTTCATAGCTTAACCAGACAGCAAGGGGAAAGGATGACAGTATGTGTGGCAGAGCTGTACACTGACTATGGGCTGCTCATTTGGAGGCATCTTGAAAGATAGGTTATGAGGCATGTTCATCTGTCATTATTAATGACTGAAGTAAAAGAATTAACTGGGTAAGCCTGATCTGAGGCTTGTAGTGCCTGATCTAAGACTTACAGACTTGACAATGTGCAGAGAAACTGCAAAATAATACATTGGATTTGCAACTATACAGTGCCTTAAAACCATCAAGAACAAACAGTGAGAGAGAGGGGGATTCCTGCCTACCTCACTTATTGGGATTGCCTTAAGGATGTATGGGCAAAATGAGCACTGTAGAATGCAGGAGTTGCCACAAGATGGGACATTCAGCTCACAAATATGAAAGTTGCTGGCAGAATACTGAACTTTACATCTAATGAGTAAAGCTGGCTTGATAAATGGTCACTTGAAAGAGATAATCCTTTGCTCCCTTTGTGAAACACCTGCCAACAGGTTCCTGATAAAAACCCTCTCGTTCAAGCCAGGGGGAATTTGACAGTGGTGACAGACTTTCTGTTCAATTCTGGCTTTTTTTGTAACCAACTGGTGAAAACTGAGAATCAGAAACATCATCTTGCAGAAGGTGTCCAAAATGTCTGTTGTTTGTTTTCCTTTAATTACATTAATGGAGACACATCTCTGGCTGTAAAGCCAACTGGCCAAGTGATGCCTCCACTGGGGAAACCTCTGCAGCTTCCTCCTTCAAAGGAATCCTCTCTTCTTCCCCAAATTAACAAGTATTTTCAAATGCTGCTGTGGCCAAGCTTCCCGAGCTATGACTCAGGCCACACAGTGAGCAAACAGGCAAGCAAGTAAACTGAGCAAAATAATTCCCTGCTGCAGACAACACACATATAGACACAGTGGTAGCAGGACAGCAAAAGTGAGTAATTCCCCGAGTAAGGAAAGTAAACTCGGTTTTTGAAGTCAACGTAATAACATTCAAATAATTGTTTTCCTCTCTGCTCTTTAGCAAGGTTTGGTTTGGGTTTCTTTAGTGGTAGTTGGAAGTTGAAGTCCTGAAGGCCATACAAACTTCTGGACAAAAGGTGATGCATGGAAACATAGCTCCTGTGATGTGTGTCACAATGAAGGGAAGGAAATTAGTTCAATAACTTGCCTAATGCACCATGTGAAGATAGAAGCGAGGAAAGCGTGGCTGCAAGAAGTTAATGTAAAAAACACTAACCACAAATCCAGCACAGGGCCAAGCTCCAAAACGTAAGTGGAAGTGGCCTAGAAAACCCACACAAAGCCAGTAATTTACAAGCAAAGGTTCTGTGCTTCTGGAAAATAAGGGCAAGAATAAAAACTGCCTGTGTTAGTAATCTAGGATCTGGAGCAGAGTAACTAAATCTATTGGGCTTAGACTGCCTGAAGGCATAACATTAGACTGGGGAGAGACATTCAGTTTAATCTCCAGCATGACAGATGTCCTTAAGGGGATTCTATGTAAATATGCAGTGTATTGTTTTTGCCTTCTTAAAAAAGCTGGAGGAGTTGAACCACCACTCTCCTATCAGATGGTATGGATATTTTACTCTGCCTTGAAGGTGATGTGGTTAAGTTTAAGAGCCTCCTCATGATTCCAGTTCACCCCCTCCCCTGGGCCAATGTAAATCAGCTGCATTACAGGGATGTTGTAAGTAACCCTCAGCATGATGTGCTGACTAGATTCTGTCTATAGATATGCCTGCACCCCAGGAAGACATGATGTGGTCTTAACAGCAGCATCTCTGACTTCACAGCTGAATGTAGGAAAAAAAAAGGGGGTATGAGAGGCAAAGAGAGAGCAGAAAGAAGACAAAATATTACTTTAAGATCATAGAATACAGGAGCTCATATTACATTCTCAGTACCAGAAAATAAACCAATTTTTGGGGAGCTAATCTGGGCAAGAAATATTGTCTTTTGGCAGAATTTAAACTGCACCTTAATTAGCATCAGCATCCAAGATCTCACAGTATTCATATTCCTGCTTGATATCACAGGATGGGATTGAATGAGTTAAACTCAAGGACTGAGTATGGGGCCAAATGGATCTCATAAGAATTCTTTTTAAAACCCCTGCTTTCAAAATAAATAATGCAGAAAAACACTTAGGGAGAACTCTGAGAATATTCCAAAATAGCCTCTGAAACAGATGATCATACAAATTCACCTGAAAGATGGGGAAGAAGTTAGTGTGTGCCAGCCTGCAACTGCACAAACATGTGGTGCATGCAACCTCTAGAGTGACTGAAATGCTGAAAGCTTCTGTAATCCAAAACTAAGCTGATTTTACACTACAACCACAATTATTTTCTTTTTTAAATCAAGCATGCCACTGCCAGCTCCGTAGCAGGTGCAAATCAGCACAGGCTTCAAGGGAGTAGTCTGATCTACAGCAGCTGAGGATCTGGTGTAAAATGAGATCATCTGCTGAAAAATTAAGAGAAAGGCATTTCTATTTGTCATCTGCCACCTCTTATAATTGCTTAGAAATTTCTATCTTGCCCCTCTAGAAATCCAAGTGATTGACTTGCTTAGTGCTCTGGCTGTTCCCCACCCTCAGCAAGCTTAGAGTACTAATGCCTCCTGGCCAGGGATACTCACTTATTCCCAAAGGATTTTGGCTGGTTTTGCTTCCACATAGAAGCCAAAAGGCCATATCCTAGTCTTACTTATGCTCAAAAAACAATGCATAGCCTGGACACATCCCAGACTAAACCATCTAAGAAAGATATTCTTCATTTCTCTAGCAAGGATTACATTCTGAAAAAATAGCCAGAGCGGCAGATCTAAGAGAAGCCTTTCCAGCACAACGGGATGTTTCCCACAGCAAAAACTGCATTTCCAACCTAAAACTGCCACTGCAACCTCTGCTACACTGATCACCATCTACCCATGCTCCAATAAAGGCTTGGAGTTAGCACCGGGAGGAAATGGAGCACCAAGGCAACAACATCAACAGCAGCATTTAAGACACCATGGAGGTTTAAACCACTCTAACTGGGTGGATGCCCAGCATGAGGGAGCTTTATGGATTAGTTAATGCTGGCATCTTTCTTCTGCAGAAAAAAAGACTGGCAGGAACCATCTGTGTCACGGTGTATGGCCGACTGCCATGTAACACAGGGCCCAGAGGGTTTACAGAGAATCTATTCTGAGCAACTCTGTAAACCCAAACCAAGAAGATCCCAAGAGCACAGAACAAACTAAATAGCATTAGTTTTTTTCCACATCTAATGCACCCAAGTGTGCCAAAGGAAGAAAGCAAAAAAAGAACAAGGGAACCAGCAAGCTAAGGGAAAACATCTAGATGGACCCTGGCAGTCCCCACTCCACAGCACAAGAGGATACAGAGAGGGTAAGAACACAGTTGCCGCTTTTCTTAACGCCTTAATTTTGAGCTCATAAATCAGACATCTCAACCACCATTCTCAGCTCAGTGTCTGCATTAGAACTACTTGTTTCCACCTTTGGCAAATTTCTGCTCCTTTAGAGGAGAAGAAATCCCCCCCAGAGGTCAAATTATAATTATAGGAGAGACAAAAGAAAGCGTTTCCTAGTCAGTTCATTGCATGCAGTGCAAAATCCCAACCCCAGCAGCAGTGATTACCCCTTTTAATCTCCATTCATCAAAATTGCCTTTCACAACCTGTTAGTTGTAACTCCTACCTTGCTTACAAAAATATATGACAGTCAGAAGGTCATCAGTTTCTACCATCAGTAGAAAAATCCTTCTCAACCCATCTAAACCCCCTCACAGTCCCAGCTCTCCAGGACTCACTGGGGCTGCATTTGACCTAGCATTTCTCAACAGAGACTTTATTCACCATTGCAAGTGGCAGCTCATGGCACATTTAAAATCCGATTTTATAACAACCTTGTTAAATATCATGCAGCTACTCCAGATTCTTAAAAGTAAATGCAATGTTTGGGAAACAAGGCCAGTTGGCAAAGATGCCCCCTCTTCATTTGCATAATTATAGGCTGTGCTTTAATATTACTTATGGTTAAGGGTGCCTGACACTTTCCATTAAGAAATTCGGCTTTCATTTACTAAGGACGTTGCCAAACTCTCTATGCTTGGTATTATATTTTCCTAGCCAAAGTCTGTCTGACTTGGGCTGAATTATTTGGGAAAGTTTCAGTTAAAACAGTTCAGCTCTCTTCCAGAATGAAGTGAAGGGGAAAAAACAATTTGTCTGCAAAGGAAGAAAAAAAAAGCAATAACCATTTAATGGAGAGGTTCTCACAACCACATACTCTCGAGCAGGAACTTATACCATTGGGGAAGGATTGCCTGTATCAAGCCTGTTGCTGCCCCACCCCGCCCTTTTGTCCAGTTTCTCCTTTTGACAAACTTCTAAATCTGTAGAGGACCCTCACCTCAGGCATGTTCTCTGGGCACTTATTCCAACTAAGTTCTCTCAAGATAAGTTTGCTCTGAATATGCTCCAAATTCACAGAGCTATCACAGGCAGGTAACTTCTCAGGAGCATCCCTGACAGGCATCTCCCCATCCCAGGCACAAAAATCATTTTCCAGAAATCTAGTTTATTTCCTTTCTTCATCTCCCCAAACTGCGCTAAAACCAAGGAGATCAGAAGAGAGGCAAAGATGTGAGGAGTCCTTCCCTTTTCTTCCACCTAGTTCTTCCCATCTGTTCCTTGCCACTTCAGAGAGAGAGAAGACCCACTAATATGCGTGTCCTGTTTTAGGGTTGCAAGATGCTAAACTTCCCATGGAGGGCAAAAACTCCTCTGTTCTTCTGCACGAGGAGGTCCTAATCCAGGCTGGGCAGTTACACTCTCCAGTTCAGAAACCTCAATGTCATCCATTAACTCAGTGAAAGGAGTCGTGCTAAGGGAGTTCTTTTCCAAAGGGCATTAACCAAGAAAGGGATGAACTGAGAAGGTAAAACACTCCTCCTTCAACAGCCATCCAAAAAACCACCCCAATTCAAGAAACCCAAATTCCATATATTCTGATTCATCACTAAAAATCATTTTTCCCTCTGGAAGCATCATGTTTGTTCTCCATATGAATAAGCACGGGATACAGTGCACTGAGATGAAGAAATGCTGCCTAGGAGTTAAACCACAAAGTCAAGAGATTCCAATTCTGTTCCTGGCAAATACCCAACACCAGCATTCGCAAACCCAACTGCCTGAAGCAAGGCACCAACATCCATATTCAGGCACTTAAACACGGACTCTTGTATCCAACAGCCTTGCAAGGCCAGTATTAGTTACCCATTGCTTCAAAAATCTCTGCCTTAACTGTTTGGTGTCTTGGTGTCTTCAAGTCATCAAATTCTAGTTAATTGTGTTCAACCTGTGGAAATACTTGGTGTGGAAAAAAATTGTATAAAACCTCAATGGTATTTTCTACTTCTTCCTACTGGGCACAGGTTTCCCCTGCCACTGTTAACACTTGGCAATGGAAGCAGCCAATTCCCTATTTAGCATCTCTGGTGGGGCAGAAACCTGCCAGTGTGCAGCGCATACCTGAGTTACGGGTTCTCCAACGCATATTCCCCACCTTCGTGGCATAGCCAGTGATTGCTGGAGGAGGATACAGGTATTTCAGGTGTTGCAACATTCAGGTAGCAATAGCTCCACACAGGTGGAAAAGTGTCTCACGCTGCCAGCATCCCACAAATCACAGTGGAATTTCAAGCAAGAGAAGTTGCTGTCTGTTCAAGAGCTGGGAACCACTGACTGGTCTCTCCTATTAAATCATCAGAACATAACATCTTGTAGTTTTAGGTTCCCAAATGAAAGATTTCCCTAAAAATAATCTGCAATTAAACTCCTGTCCTAAATATTCAGAATGAACTTTTGTCTTTTCAAGGATCACAGAATCATTAAGGTTGGAAAAGACCACCAAGATCATCGAGTCCAACCTTTGATCACCTTGTCAACTGGTCTGTAGCACTTGAACACTTCCAGGGATGGTGACTCCACCACCTCCCTAGGCAGCCCATTCCAATGCTTGACAACAATTTCAGTGAAGAAATTCTTCCTGATGTTCAATCTGAACCTTTCCTGTCACAGCCTGAGGCTGTGCTCTCTTGTCCTCTCTCTAGCTGCCTGATGCGCTCTCACCCCAGTCACAACAGGAACCCAGCCCAGCCAGCAGCACCCCACTCACACTCATACAGCAGGTGATGATGACTGAAGGAGTTCAACCACCTTATCCAGCACCACGTTTTTAGGAGGGCTTGAAGGCAGATGGCAAAAGAAAAGCCCTGCTCCTCATGAGCTATGCCTGTATGTCAATACAGCTTTAAATTTTGACTTCTTTCACAAATGCTTGATCATATTTGCTAACTGGTCATTAGATGCGGCTACATTCCTTTGCATCTTATTAGAAAGCATTCCTTTATTCCTGAAGAAATAAATAAAGTGAATGCATAGTAAATGCCTAACAGATGAAGCCATAACAAGCTGTTGCAAAGCACATAACTTGGAGATATTGTTAAAGCAATGTGTGTGCCTGTTAAATGCAGAAACATTTAATGCTATTATTAGGTATGTTATAAAACCCACCATAATTTATTAAATAATATTAAAGTATTTATAGATGGACCCTTCTATGCTATGTAACTGGTTACTACTGTAGCAAACAGGCAATGCCAAATCTATCATTTAGGCTTCTTAACTTTCCTGAAGCATTTTTAACCCTCCTATGAAAAAGCAGATGTTCTAAAGCAACAGAAACCGTAAACTCCCAATATGTGCTCAAAGGTTGAAATCTAATATTTAAAATGAACTGTTCTAGTACAAAATGTCTCCATGGTGATCCTTGGTAGCTGAGTGGGAACTAGATTTGGCAGCGAGTCCAAGCGGATGCAGCTCCTGTTGGTGGCATGCACTGACCAAGGATTCATTGCAATCTGGGCTCCAAACCAGGCCAAGGTGTCAAATATTGCTCCACGCACTCACCAAAAGGAACTAAAGAGGGTTTCCAGCAAACTGCTTCCACCAAGCAAATAGATAACGTGCCCAGTTTGTTGTGAATTAGTAATTTATGTAATGAGGTCAGGCTTTATAACAGGGTTTAACCCTAACAGTAAATCTCATTGCTACCTGCAACCAGTAATTAACAAAAGCCATTTTTTCTAGTGAAATTCCCACACAGTTAAGGATATGAAATTCCACCTTCTTTAGTTGCTCAAATATCCATATGTCTGTAAAATGAAATTAAGGGTTTGCTTTAAGTTAGAGAGTTCAGATAACTCAAGCCACAAAAAAGTGTGACAGCTCAACAACTAAACACAGTGCCAATAATTTTAACAAAATGTTTAATCTTCACAGGCTATATTAGAATTGGAAGAAAATAATTTCTCTGCTTCATACACATAATCAAACCCTGGAGTTCTTCCAAATTGTCCTGGTTTTTAGTTTTAACTCTGGAGGAACAAAAGCACTAGGAGAGAAATTCAGTTCTCCTTCTCAATCCAGAATCTCTCTTCTGATGAAAGCTGGATTGATGCCAGCAGAGCTGACAGCAGTCCTTGCTCTGATGGGGAACATCAGAAAATTATTGTTACTGAAAATTCAAACCACTACATAATCCGGTTAAGATTTAAGAATAAGTAATGTTTTCTCTAATAACAGTTTTCATAATGGAGAGCCTTTCTCACATGCTGTATTTTTCATGCAAGCTGGATGACATTAGCCAGGGACTGGGGATGGTTGCCAGTCAACCTGAGGTGCTCAACACCCTCCAGGAGACGGTGCAGTGCACATGGCTGGTCCTTATATTGCATATAAGCCAGAGAGAAACCTGGAGCTGAAATGAAATTCAGCTGAGGGGTTGGTCTCCAAAGCTGAAGGAGCTTATTAAAGCCCACCCGGGAGGGGAAGCAGGTTTTATAAAACACATTCTCAACCTTCTGAAGGTCCATAAGCCTAGGCAGTTTGAAGGAAGTCAACACATTTTTAAAAGTAAGTCTTTTCTTCTGCTTCCTTTATAGACCCTAGCAAACTTCCCCAGGGTGAGAAGCCCTAGAGAATACTGTATTTGGCCAAATGGGACAGGCAAAATCTTTCCTGGGACTATCTGCAACAGTATTTTGATTTCAGATAGAAGGCAATGATCTGTACTAAGCCAGTTGATTTCAGATTCAGGGTGTGACAGATTTACCCCTAAGGATCAGACACGGGAAAATTTCTGTTGCTGAAGTTTTGCTTCCCTCTGGGACTTTCCCTCTTATTCCCTTGCAGCACAAACACGTGCAAATTTAAAAAAAATTGTTTCAAGCAAGACACAACATAGTGACCTCATCAAGAGGTTTCATTTCAGCAGAAATGTTTGATTTCATACTTTTGAGTAAAGCTGAGCACCTCTTTGTGAGGGAGCCAGGGAGCTCAACACCATTGCGGGTCAAGATGTGCACATCTCACACTGCAGTTTGGATAGCAATGAATTTGGCTTCAGCAGACAAGTAGGCAGGTCCAAGACAACAATCTGCCAACTAAAACAGACATCCTAGGTTCAAATTCCCATCCCTTCCATGCACAAGTTTCTCTGTCCTAGCTCCCATCCCTATCATCACCTTGAAAAAAGATGGCTCAGATCCACAAACTATTTCAGGACCAAGGAGCAAGTTGCAGCTGGAGCTGCAACTCTTGCTTGGAAAGTCCCAAAGGACAAATGAGGCAGCATCTCTCAAAGCAAGAGGTAAATCCTGTTCCATTTATGGCTAAGAGTACGACTGAGAGAGAGAAAAAATAATTAAAAGAAAATAAACTCTGTCCTGAAGCCAGAGATCAGCCAGCACAGGAGCTTTGGCTTTGAGCACTCGAGGAAGAGACCATGTCTAATAACAAGCAAGCTGCCACATTCTGGACCAGACTCAGTTCCAAAGCGGATTTTAAGACATAACCCTGTATTTATTTTTGCAAAGATCAAGTGTATGCATATTTATATTGCCTGGACAAAGAAGGTTGACCAGAAATAAGCAAGCAAAAACTGCCTTCCTGTTCTCTGCCTCTGGCTGAGGTGGTCCCATTCACAACACAGTCTCTCATCTGAAACTGCACATAGAGGGTGCCAGGAGTTTGTCTGATGCCCATAAAGGAAGTTGCTCAGGCTTGCCTGGGCAAAAGCCTTAGTTATCCCAGAGCTCTGCTAAGTGATCCCAGCCTATTCTTGCCTCTTGTTGCTAGAGAACAGTAACTATGAAACATGTACCGTGAAGGAAACACTATGCAGGGCAGGCACAAGCTCAGCACTACAGTCTGCACAGGCCTCCCCAGGTAGGCTTTCTCCAGGTGACCCAAAATACCTGCCTGCATCCTCAGTCCATGTCAGGAGACACAGAGCCATATGCAGAGATGGCCAGTATGGTGCTGTCTGATAAAGTTGTGACACACAGAGAAGAGTGAGCTGCAAAAACAAAGTTCTGAGATAAAAAGTCTGTTTTAGCAGACCAATAAGTACATTTGGTCAAGTACCCTGTCAGGTACACACACATTTCTGCAGGTTACAGAAAACACCTATGGGTGGTGGGGGCTTAGAGGTAAGTCTGTGCACCTGAAAGCTGAGAAGCTGATAAAGACATTACTGCTACCTACAAACTTCTGTCGTGGATGCAACATTTCCACTTCACTGTACAGAAGAGGGCACTCGGCAGCATTTCAGTATAAAGCTGAAGAGCTGCTTGAATTCGCTCTTCCACTCCAGCTAACTCTTGGTTGACTTTATTCCTTGGCTCTGCCCTTCCACCCTCTCAGTGTAGAAGTTATCCTGCTTTGCTGCTCCATAACTTATCCCAGCACACGTCACCTCTCAGCCTAGCCAGTTCAGTTTTCTACATCTTAGGTTTCAAACTTTCCATAATTTCAGACTTCAAAAGGTCCCCAGGTTGCCAGAGAGGCAAATCAGGACACAGTACTTCTAGTGTAAAAGAAGATGCAGATCTATATTTTTACTTTTCATAAAAAAGTTTCCAAGAATGGAATCAATGTCAAGAATTAATTCAATGCCAGAACCCATTCCCCTCTCTAGGTCATTCTTTCCTTCCTTTAAGCACTGTTAGTTAATCTCTATCATATTTGGATATGTTAAACTAGACCCTCAGTAATGAGCATGAAAATGAAATGGTTTCATTCAGTTCAGAAAGGGCACAAAGCAGGCAGATGGTGAGGGCTCAGACACAGTTCTGTTAGAGCAGCTTAAAAACTTAGCCAAGCTCCTTCACACACCTACATAACTGGGATGAAACGCTGTTTTACTCCAAGCACTCGTGAAATATGAGGCATCACTAGCAAAGTCTGCTGCAGGCAATCCAGCAGAGAATTGCTGGATTGCCTGGAATATGACTTGCCCAGTGACATACAAGTGATGGAGTTTGGGCTCCTCGGTTGCATTGCCTTGGAAATGAGGCAAGGACAGAACGAGCAATTAGAGCAGGTTAAGGTAGGACAGGTGCCTTACCAAAGCAACTGCACATCTGGGCACACTGACTTCCTCAAGGACTTTGACTCCTAAGTGCCTGTCACCTCTGAAGTGGAGGTGTAGACTCCCAAATTACTGGAGGCTTTCAGAAATGTTACCCTGCCACGTCCCACCCTTTCCATCACCCACTGAGCAGCTGAACCAGGAATTGTGTCAGACAAGGCTTGAAGAGCAATAGTGCCATTCTCAAGCAGGAGACTCAAATTTGCAGACCCCAGGTCTTCCTTTTAAGGGAAGTCTATAAAGACAAATAAATGAAAGCTGTAGGAGCAGAGGCAGCTGCCCTGACACTGCTAATGTGGCTGCAAGTGCACCAGCCCTGCAAGGAATGAATAGGCCTTCCAGAAATGCTAAAAATGAGAAATTATTGCCTCTCTTCAGTCATTTTTTCCTCCTTTTTTTTTTTTTTTTTAGGCAAAATATCTGGACAAATAGAGGAAAAACAGGTGTTTAGTAGTTATGGATAGACTAGTTCAGGGTAGGTCACAGAAGAAGGTAACATTTGGTGTATGCAGGAAGGTGATCAGAGTACATTAGAGTACATTCTTCACTTCTAAATAACAATATCCAGAAAAAGTGACAAAGATGTGCTACACATTAACTTTTAGTGTGGTTTGGGTTTTTGCCCCTGACATATATATTCAAATAAGAGAGGACAAAAAAGGAAAAGGCAATACTGACATGTAAATCAAGATAAAAGCTACAGTATAAAATTTAGTTTATGAAAAAGTAGTGACTATTTGAGATACAAAAGGAAATAGTGTTTCAGGAGAAAAATTAATTTGCTATTCCTAATTATAACTTCACTAACACAATATACAGGACTAAAAATAAAGTTTGGCTTATAATAGATAGGAATCATAATAGCCAAATGCTATAAATTTTGACAAAATAACTTCATTCAAAATGTATTTGTTATCTCACACAGAAAGTCTGAAGTGTGGCAGTAATAATATCACCTTATGTAGTATTCTAATTTTTTTTTACTGGCCCCAAGGAACAAAAATAGTTTATGTACAAGTTTTTCTTCCATATTTTTCCCGTTTCTTTTCTTTTTTGTGTTTTTTTTTTTTTAATTTCAGGCCTCAGGAGAAAAAACAATACTACAAAGTTAAAAGAAAAGAAGTCACTGTTTTTGTGTTTCCCCACAAACTGTGTTTGACTCGTTGTTGCCCAGTGCAATGTCAGACTCAGTGGAGAGAAAAGCCCTTGAAATCAGAGCAACTTCTTGTGAGTAAGGAGTCATCCAGGCAACCAAGGTCTCAATTTTTGGAGCCGCTATTCTGATTCAGTTAAAGTTATTGTAGCTAAATGAAAGTGCATGATTGGGAGGCATGAAAGGAGTCAATTTTGCTGCCTTATTCACATTTAGGGAACTGCTGAGACTTTCATGTTAAACTGGATCCTCATAAGGGCAGGCTTTGGCCCAAAAATGCATTTCAAAACAATCCAAACAGATGGTAGCACTTAATATATCCACGAGAAGTGTTTCTCACTCCCATGCAAGCTTTCTGAGCTCTCAGCTGGGCAGGATAGGGAAAACTCTCTTTCAAGTCATGTTTGTTTTCTATATGAGCATAGAGAGTTCTATAATGGGGGGAAAATTGGTGAAAACTATCCAATATCAGTCTGCAACAGGTCAAACTGAAGAGAGAAAAGGAGTCCTTGAAGACTCTGAGTGCATGTCCATGCCCAGGACTTGAAGACAATTTTAAGTGTGTAGTTCCCATTAAGTTAAATCCCCATATTTTGCAGTAGATATTTATTACACCGTGAAACAAATGTGCTTTGTTCAGGGAATCTAATTCCTAACGATGAATATGAAATAGTTTTGTCAAGTGACTCTTTTCTCAAATAACAATTTGTTACTGAATGTTAAAATTGCAGCCTGGGCCTTATTCTCACACAGGATACACGTGTGACGAACTTGAAAGCGAGTATTCCTTTAATCAACAATTCTGCAGGAGGATTTTCAAAGGGGGTTTGTTTGTTTGAGGTCTCAGGAGAGCTGCTATCTTTTTTAAGGCACAAGATCCTGGATTCATGCAGATTATGAGATTAACAGCAGTTATTATTTAATCTGCAAGCCAGTTTTTAGCTCAAATGGTCACGAGGAAAAATCAGGAAAATAAGATTTAAAGGTAGCCTGCACAACAAAAACTGAAACAATCCCTCCTCTTCTGAAGCTCACTAGTAGCATGATTTTTAGAGCCTGTCTCAAAAGTCATGGCTATTTGGAATTTTACCTGTAAACTATACAAATAAGCCAATCTCTGGAACTGAAAAAAGTACTGAAGTGCTTTTTTTGTGTAAAACACACTCTCAGCCTAAAAATTCTTTCCCTAGTAAAAATTTTCCTCTGAAGTAAGAGACAGATAACGGACCCTTCAAAGCTTTAAGGAGATCCTTGTAGTTATGAGACAACCAAAATTAAGTTTAAAGCAAAGAACAAGTTAACTCTTTCTTCAGCAGTACAAAGATTTCATCTGTGTGGAATCTGAAGAGGAAAGTGCATTGATATCCTTCATAGTTATTATCTTTATGGGTGCTCTGCCTTCCTTTATAGTATGAAAATATCACAAGATATTGTGCCTAATTTCAGAAGATGGGTGGTTCATAATTTTTATTTCAGATTAGTCATCAGATTATTTTATCTGAATAAATAAGAGAAAGGTCACCTCCTGCTCTGACACATTTCTAACCTCCTGATTTTCTCCTTTTTCACAGACAAAGCTTCCAAAGTTATTTTAATTACTATAATTTTTTCAACCAAAACATTGCTTCTCAGGTGGAAATGTCAGCTCCCTGAAGTCAGTGAGTTTTACCCTTAATTTAATAGTGGCAAGACTTTACCAACTGCCACTCTTTTCCAGACTTCATACAAACAGAGAAATTGGTTAGAATCTCCCCTCTAATTTTGACATCAGTAGCAGAAAATAGAATTATTGAAATTAATGCAAAGCTACCTGAATTTCTGTATTTATAATATGTACCAATTATATATAATCTTGACTTTTTATATACCCCTTTCCACTTTCTGTTCAACAAGATCTTTCTTTAAGTCATAGGGTTAAAAGGTACCTTTCTCTGAACCAAGATTATGAGTCTTTACTGTAAGAACAGAAAGAAAAAAAGAAAAAAAAAAAACAACCTTAAGAAGCCTCATCTGAAGTTAATCTCTTGTCCTTGAGACAGCTCCTCTCCAGCTTTTTAAAGGGAAGAGTGAGCCCACAGTCCCTCCAGGGTATAAGGATCACACACCATGTTCTCACTGCCCGATGGGTTTGGGTCGTCTATTTTAATGTTTCCAGTCCTTCATCTACATATGCCACTAGACATCCTGCCCCGAGCAGCCTGGGAACATGGCCATTTGTTAAATCTTGCTGGCGTCAGCTGCAAATTGTGCCAGCTCGAGCCTTAATTTCTATTCGAGTGTAACTATCAACTCTACTGCTAATAAAAAGTCTTTGAAGAGCCTCATCCTTTATTTGTATTCTCTGCTGAATTGAACACCAACAGCAGCACGCACCCAACCTCACACCTGGTGGAGACAGTCAACAAACCTGACTGTTGTGACACTTCTATTTAAGGGTTTGAACCATTTTTCCTGAATTTTACTGTTGTAGGGAAAACTTAGTATTAAAAAAACACACAAACAAACAAAATAAGCAGCTAAAGTCACCCAATCGGATTATATGAAGTTCATTAACTTTCTTATTGTCTAAATCAGATTTCCTACTGGATTACAAACCAATCTGAAAAGAGTGCTTTGATCCAAGTTTAATCAGTTGCTTTGTATCATTCATTTACACATTCTATGTAGGAGAAAATGTCCTTTCAACTAATTGCAGTCCTGAGAAAAAATAAATGGCCATTTTCACCTGCCCCCCTAGCACCTCCTTTTGGTTATTTTGAGGCTTTAGATCTGCTTCAGTGTTCAGAGAACTGCAATTATTAGATTATTTGGCTGATGGTGAGAGGCTGGCTCGTTCTCCCCAATAAGATCAGAGCATTGTGCCCAGGGCTCCAGGCACAGACCTGCACACAGACAGATTTTCTAAACACGGAGTTAATGCAACCATGTCATCTCATAACCACTCAAGTGGTTATTTACCCCTTCAAGTGTTTCTCGCTCAGCTGCTGAGTTCAAAAGGGAGGAAAAGTCCAAACTGAATATGAAAATTTTACCTACCTATTTTTGGGGCATAGTCTAAACCACTTTGATTTAATGGAAAGACTCCAGCTGGCTGTGAATCAAATCTAGTATGGAGGTCCTTAAGTGTTGCTGAGTTCTTGTACCCTTCACTGTGGAACAATTATTATAATTTTCATATCAGTCCCTCAGAATATGAGAGGGCCTTTTGTATTATTTATGTCTCATGCTAGGGGTTGATAAAGTTTATTGTGGCAAGGATATTAGTCACTGATTGTAATCTTTGCCAGTTGTGATAGAGTTTAGGGTTTCTTTGTGTGGGTTGAAAGAACAATATGACGAATAAATAAAAACACAGAATTGAAGGGAGAAACGACAGAGTTCCCCTTCTTGCCCAGATATATAGGAGGCCAAATGAGCCCTCAATCCTGCCAAAACATATGTGGGAATAAAAGCAAAATGTGTATGTTTGGGGTAGTTATCATCCGTGTATTTTGGACAAGCTGCATTTGTTTCTTGAGTGCTCTATCAGACAAGGGTGGAAACCAATGCCAGCATTGCAAAAACACACACAAAAGCCTGGGATAAGCCAACTTCACTGTGCACTTTTGGTGCTAAATTAGGGATAAAATGTTGGAAACCAGCCCTAACTTAGCAAAAAATAAACAAACTATCCAGTGATGGAGGAACTGCAAACAGCTTGGTTCAGAGACAGGGTCTCAACTTCTTCCCTGTTCAGGCCCCATAAGTTTCTCTCAATAAATAATTCTGGAAATTCTGAAAACAGAATAAGGAGAGTAAGGGTGCAAAAAAAGATTAGTTTCCCTTTTCTAACAGAGAAATGCCTCTTCAACAATTCACTAAAAATATAAATACCTTCTCTAATGATTTGCTTATCAGCACTAAATATTGTTTTTCTAAACATGGAATTAATTAGCTGATAGGAAGTGCTACTAATAAATAAATAGAGATGAAGCCAGTGAGTATGAATATTTTACTATGAAATAATGACAAACATACTAAGACATGGAGAGAGAAACATGCTGCAATGCACAAGGTCTTTTTCTTGCAAGCTGACACCTTTCTAAAATAGGAGGGGAAAACAATGAAAAGAGAAAGCATCAGCATCATTGATTTGTAAGGAAAAAAACAACAACAAGGAAAAAAACAAAAACTTTAAAGTTTTATGTTTAGAAATCCTATGTAAACAGAGACATAGTGGTATGCAAATGCAGAAGAAACTCATTATTCTAAAGAAAATGCTTGGAAAAAAATCAACCTGACATGCCTATATTTTTTCAATACCGTGTAGTTAATAGAGAAGAACATGAGGATCAATCTGCCTTTGGCACGTGGTACACGGGAAGTGGCATTGCAGAATCCTCTTAGTTTGGGAATAAAACAAATTCAATGGAATACCTATCAGCTGGAGAAAGCAATGTGAAGGACTGAAGGGCAGCAGTAATGCCCTTTGTTTCAACACTGTTCTGAAAACTATTTCATTGCTCAACACCAAAATGTTTCACACCATTTTTTTCTTTTTCCTCCCAGATGTACCCCTGTACTGTGCTGTTGTTGAAGGTTATCATGGTGTTCTAGACTGCTAATTTCTTTATCCAGACTCTCAAAGCCCTTTTTAAAGGGACAAGTTAAGAGTGACCTACTACCATTCTCCAAAGTAAGTAGTTGCTTATTCCCTTCCCTAGATTTAGCCATCAGGCTTCCTCATTATCCTTATTCAGCTAAATTCAACCTGTACTCCGTAGATGGGTACAAGTGTTCTCAGGATCAAAGTGTGTTTTGATTTGGAAAAGGGACTTGGATCCATTTTAGAATATCCCATATGTTAATTTTGTAATTCTATCCAAAATATTACAGCTAATGCTGGGGAATAGATGAGAGCAGCAGGGTAATTGCATCAAGAGCCACGTGGAAAGAAGAAACTATGTTTTCAACTGACATTTCTATTGGGAAAGGACATGAAGGACACAGACAGAGACATGAAAACTGTTTCAGATGGCAGAATAACAGAGAAAAATTCTTCTGTGTGAAGACAATAATTGGTGTGAGATGATAGAGTTTAGGCCAATATTGAAAATAAGGGAGAATCTTATATCTGTTGTTTGGATATAAATCTACACTAAATTATTCAGTCTTACTTCAAATTCAACTCTATAAGCTAAGATCAGAACATAGCCCAGTATGTTTAAGATTGTAAGCAAATTTTTCCATACAGGAAATTTTCAGCTGCAATAGGGCATTGCTGGCTAGAACTTGGTGTCATAATTGAAAATATTCATAGCTACATATAAGTAGCCAAGTAGGACAAATACATTATGCTCTCTGTAACTTGCATGTGATATGGAGTAGAAATACTGAAAATAAAAACTGCACAGAGACTGTGTCTTCAAAACAAAACTACTCTTGTTTTTTCTGTCAGAAAAACTAAGATCTACACCTTGGTCCTTGCAGACTGCCTAAGATGCAGGTAAGTAAAAAAAAATGATTACTTGAAATAACTGGTTTTGAATGAGGAAATTAGGAGTTACCTACAGCCCTAGCCAGAGGAACATTATCTGACAGACAGACAGACAAACAGCTCCGTGTGGAGTTCAGATGCTCACACACTCACTTCCTCTTTTCCACGCTTCTTAGACTGTCACAGAGTAAATATTACACCACTGGCATGTTAACCTCATGCCATGTATAAAACCAAAATGTTATGCCTTTACTATAAATATGTTCCTGGGATAGAAAGGACTCACAGGTAAAAGACCAAAGGAGGGGAGGACAGACAGCCTCAAGGCAAAGTTGTGTCCCCAACTGGCTAGAAATATCTGATGAGCCAATAGCTGGAGGAGGATGGGGGGGAAATCTGTTGTCCTAAAATAGAAATCTTTACTATTACTATATAATCAGACTGAATCTGCCTATTTCAAACTTTACTGAGTATAAGACTTGATATGCAAACTGTTTCATTTATTTTGATCATATCAAAACTATCTATTCATCATAAATCTTGGTTTAATCCCAGCCCTCACAGCTTTTTTCTCACATTAAATTTCAACTTAGATTGACTGACTTTTTAATGCAAATCATTCCCAAAACAACTTCTATCAGCTTTGGGAAGAAACACTTTCACCTATTGCTTCACACAAAGCAGGACAGGTGAGAAATGGAGACACAGACCCATTCGTCTCTGGCAGGAGGATGTGCTAAGTAGCTGCAGACATATTCTTTTATACATTTGGTAAGTCTGATGAATTCTTGGATCTCTTCCAAGGTCCAGACCCTAACTATCAGTTCATCTATCCCTGAAAGGCAGAGAACCACAAACACATATGACGTCACCAGGTACAAATCAACTGACTTTATCTATTCTCTGCTCAATTCTGATGAAATGTTCTGGACTTCCACATGAATTCCAAATAGGTGCTATAGATTTCATTAAAACAGAGTGAATTCAAGCAAGTTTTTGTTTGCTGCCCATTGCAGAGCAGAGGAAACTGATTGTTTTTTATACCTTTAATAATACATCTACCAGGTTTCTATGACACATTATTCTTTCTCTTTAAGTAACTTGTTTAGAATGGACACCTTGTTTTATCAAAGTTTTGAATGAACATCTGTGTGAAATGGATTGATCCCTACTAAATTCTCTGGTGTTTTCAATAAAGGGACAGGAAACAATTCATGCCACTTCTAGTTTGTTATCGCCTCACTCCATTTTGAACTAGAGCTGATGCCTTCCTGCTGTCTACATAACCCTGCCAATATCTTCTAAATCTGTTGTCCAGCTTCAACCAGATCTGCTAGAGGGCTACAAACTTCCAGGATTAGGAAGTTCCCACAGATTTCAGGAAAATCAGTCAGATTTATCAGAAAGGTCTGGACTAGCCTCCTGAGAGAAGAGCAGGCTCAGCTGTTACAAACGCTGCTTGGGAGCAGTCGCCCAACCAGCAGCACCACCTCCCCTGCTAGTTTGCACACACAGAGCTCCAGACAGACCACACACCCAACAGCAACCAGAGGTGAGGCCACAGAGGCGGGTGTCATTGCAGCATGGGAGATGTGGGTAACAAGAAAATCCTGTTTCATTAGTTCTGCCACTCACGGCACAAAGCATCCCCTCCTGAAGGCCAAGCCCAAGCTGGGCAGGTAATCCAAAATAAGAACATCAGACCAAACTTTGTGTTTGCTTTAGCAGAATTTACTAATGAATAGATGAGAACAGAGATACAAATTCTTTTCAGAAAATAGTGACTGGGCATCTCCTTTAGCAAACAAGAGCCAGAGGCTTCCCGTGCACTGAAGATTAAAACCTTTGCTTCATTTAAGCCAGGCCCACCACTCCCACTGATTTCAAACAGACCAGGAATTCGCTCCAAACCTTTAGAGTTTTTCAATTTGTGCTGACAGTTCCGGAGAATTACAGCTCCACAATTCAGAATAAAGGGACATTCGAAATGTCTTACCCTTCACTAAGAAATAACCAAGATCAGGTGGCCCCGTGATTCCATTATTTATGTAATGCCTCAAAACGCCATTTGTCTTTTAATACGAGATGACAGGTTTCACATGTACAAGTTTTCTGTAAGAGTAACAGGCTCATCTTGATCCACTCAATACACACATTGCTAATTTCAGATAAAAGATTTATCACACAGATCCTGTAGTTGATTGTCTGCACTAGCCCCTTTTTTCTCTTTACTATGTAGATTTATTTGGAATTTCTTTTTAGATGTTCCAGTTTTCAAAAATTATATATTCAGACCACAGATTTCTTTTGGGAAAGCTTTTATTTTCACTTTCTACATCCTGGTACCTCACAGTATGTATTCCTAATGGCTACTTGAGGCTTCCATGTGTTCTTGCATGCTCACACAAGCAGAATAAAAGAGGTTTTAATACTGATTTTATTGTTCTCTTTAAGCACCAACAAGAAAATTGTTCATTTTAGTTATCAAACCTCACGTGACAACATACACAAAACTGTGTTTGTGACTTCAGTGACTTACACTCTTATGCTTAAACTAAGATTTAACTGATATTTGAAATTAACAAAACAGGACAATCTTTCCCCTCAGTGATGTTTTTCTTTTACCAGCTCAAGGAAGCAGCATCCATTATTATTTGCCATTAGTGTCCAAGTGTTTGACAGCAATTCACCTGCTCAAAGAAAGGGCAACTACAGTAGATTACCCCAGACTCTATCCAGCTGCGTTTTGAGCATCTCCAAGGACAGAGAATTCACAACCTCCCTGTGCAACCTGTTCCAGTGTTCAAACATCCCCACAGTTATTTATAAAAATCTGGAGAATATTTCATTATTCTGCAAGACAAAGTGATCAGCTTGGTCCAACAACCTACACTCACAGTCTGGCAGGAGTCTCTCATAGATACACTCTGGGAATGGGGAAGACACACTGGCTCTAGAGGATGCAAAGCACTGTGAGATACAGGCAACTGGTGTAGTCTGGTTTGGTTAAACTGGTATTAAAATCATAATTGAAACACAAAGTAGCTGTTAAAAACTGCAAGGTCCATTCCCCCATTCCTGCTATCTCTTCTCCTGAGAGAAAAGTCCCTGTTGAGCTTCACAGGAGCTTTGTTTTTCCAGTCTCCAGAACACATGTGTGTTTGGAAGTACTCTCCCTTTACATGTTTAGGAAGCAGTGTTTTTTATTATGATGGATTCCTCTTCTGTCCATGATTTTTAGAAGATCAGCTCCCTCCTCAGACAGTCAAAACCTGTCCTATCTGCAAAATTGTTGGGTAGAAGGTCAAGGATATCACCTGAATGAAGTTTGTAAAAAGAGAAAGAGAAAATAAAAGTGCAACTCGTGAAGTGTTAAGACACATGGTCGAATTAAGCTGACCCTTTTATCAATTCCTTCACCAGATTTGTGCTTAACTAAAATAAGTGGCTGTGCGAGAGGACATGAAGCAGCATTGCAGGTCACTGCTGACTTTGGTTTCTGACCTCTGGCCTCATGTTTTAAAAGGATGGAGGTTACAACAACACTTTGTTTCTGTATTGACGATATAACATCGCACCTAGTCTATGAACACAAAAAAGCATGCCCTGAACAAGGACACCTCGAAAGTGCCAAATGGCAAAGACAGACACTGTACTCCCTTACACTGACCACTGCCCTGACGTTGTGTAACAGCTGTGTTTTGCTTCCTGCAAAACTGTTTGCTTTCTATCACCTTTACTAATGTCTTTATCCAAATTCCTTCACCTCCTGCATTTGCCCTCTCTCTCACAGATATGAAGCAAAGCCATATCATCATTTCAGGTGGGGAGTCCTCCCCTCTCTCCCAGACTGAGGCTCAAGGTGGGCAGCTGACACTTCATCCATTGGGCTTCTTTGATCACCTATGTTTTGAGGAAACTCTATTGGGGTCCAACAAGAACCTCTCCTATAAAGTTTAGAGAGCTCGATTTGGGCTACTTTTGCTGAAGGTAATCTAGCACAGGCTATGCTTAATGGGACAGAATGGGTAAATCTGTAGCTTTACAGAAGAGAAGAAAAACTCAACATTGACATGGGCAGAATGTCAGAGGCAATCCTACACAGGATCACTTTTCTAAGACCTGACACAAGTTTTCAAAATTTGGCAACTAGAGTGAAGTGAATATGACCTTTCCCCAGAGGGGCAGAGACAAGAAAGAAAACTGAGACTTGGAAAAGACACAGTCTCCTTTAACATTATGATAAAAAGAAGCCACCCTTCCTGGAAAAGAAACACTTAGGGGCTTGAAGCCAGCATTTGATCTGTGCTAAGAAACATTTGGATATTTTTATGAGCAGCAAGTTCATCAAGAACCTTGCTTGAGGTTAAACCTCACAGAAAAGACAAAATAAGGTTAGTAAGGACTCTTCATGTGGGCAAAGATGTACAGGAAGAGGCCAATGTGTTGATCTTGCATTATGGAAATCAATTAAGCATTAATTATAAATGTTCCTGAAGGTTAACTGAAGTGTGCCTTGCTACAGAGCCAGCAGCTTGACAGACCCACAGGGCTTCCTGACACAAACAGCTATGGGTTCCTTGGGCAGAGGGGAATGCTGAGCCTCGCTGCAGCAGGGCACCTCGCCCTGTAGGTATGGCAGGAGTTTGCCACATGCAACAGAGGGATCTCTGAGACTTGCACCAAGCACTAGGCATCCTTGGAAGACCAAGAGCGATCGACAGTCCTCCTGTTTCCTAAATAACCTCACTCCTAGTCTTACTACTAAAATAGCAAGCCCCTCTGAGTTGCTCCCATTGGCAAAAATTTTGCCTCAGCAAGAGCAGAGTGAAGAGATCAAGCTTTGAAACATTCCCTCCCTTGGCAGCATTCCCAGGAGGCAGGTTGCAAGAAAAGGCCCCAGTGAAGCTTCTCTTTGCTGAGAATGTGGTGCATCTAATGTTGATCAAGCAGTTTCTGCCTTCTCTCCCTTCCCTGTCATGTGGTTCCTGAAAAAGGGCTTCTCCTGCTCTGCTGTATCTGTGGACTAAGGTGGTTTGTCTGCAGTACTCTGATTATGCACAGCTTAATTATCTACTGACTAATTGCACTTGCCTTCTTGAATGTCTCCAGGTAACAGGAGTACTGCTTTCTTTTTGCTCATTGGACCGTGAATGCAACCAGTTTGTCTCATTCTTTCTGGTACTTCCAGACAAAGGGCCTTTCAAAAGAAAAAAGTCCTGGGCAGATAATCTAGGTAATCCCTCTTTCCCCACCCCAAATAAGACAAATATGTGTGTGTGCACAAGTCCATCCTAGAGTCAGCTCTTAATGCAGTAACTTGACTGTACCACCCTGAGAGATTTACCTGTACCCAGAGGAGGAGCAGCCTGCCCATATTTACCTTCCGAGTGATTTATTAAAGGGAATTTTCAGGAATGCAGGGTTAATCCTGACAGCACAAATAAGTGTGTTGCCACTCACCACATGTGGGTCAGTGCTACCATTTTTCACCTGGGAATTGCCAGCTCTCACCCAGAGGAAGCACTTTGCCTATTCCCCATCACAAGCCAAGTGCAGCAAAGTGAATTACACTTAAAATAGAGACAGAAGTTTATGCTGTAGCAAAACAAGCAGTCAGTTTACTACATCTCTGAGAAGAAGCAGCAACATGGGATAGATCAATAACCAGCTCACTTGCATGCCCGTGTGATCAGCCCTTACAGAAGGGTCAGCACATATCCCTTGGGACATTCTCTTTTCAACATTTATCTAAAATGGGAAACAGTCAAGAAGTTGAGCATTTCCCAGCAGAGGTCCCTGAGCCAACAGAAGTGCAGGTGATGCAATGCAGCAGCCTCAGCTGCACATCTCCATTTGGGAATACTTGGCATGCTGATGCACTTCTAACTGCATCTGTTCTCAGCAGACTCCAATACCTTCATAGATTACTCTTCCTGAGTCAACCACAGCAGGGAAGAACCACTGTATAAAAACAGGCAGAACATTTCTTCTCTGGAGATCCAAATAGATTATGAACCCAACAGTGACCCAAATCCCATTGGGAAAATTGTCAGGAAAAACAGGCTCTCTGAGTAAATGCCAGTAAGTGAAAAAGTAGATTGGCACTCCTGCATGTTTTCTCTCAGCTACTTATCAAAGCCTGATGCACAGGCTTTTGCACTGTGTCTGTCCAACAAGCAACACTCACAGGCCAAACTAACAGAAAAAGGTGGAGGCTGTGGCAGAGCATCTTTCCCTTTTTGGAGTAGCAGCAGATAACACTCACCCGCCATAGGAAACTTGCCTTTCTGAAACCTGATCCACAGCTCGAATGGCAGAGTATAGAGGCTGGTCCTGAAAACAAACTTCTGACTAGACAAGCAGGGCATTAAACATTGATGCTTCCACTTTCACAGCTTTGCAGCTAAGGACAGTTTTAAAGCCCACGTAAAAGGCAGTGGCTTGTTCAGTAGATATAAAGGTTGATACAAAGATTTTCTTCAACTGAAATGATCCCATAATCGTGCTCCTAAAAATAAAAAAATCTCCTCCAAATCATGCATATTCCCCAACTTCCCCTGAAGAGGCTCTGCTAAATATCCGTTTATGAAAATTGATTCTGGTATACAAAAATTAGCGTGAATCTGCAATAAAAAGTATTTGAGCATAATCTGGATACCCTGGGATGATGATACGAGAGGTTATTGACTAAAATGTCAACAAGGCTTTGGTTTTATGTCAGCTATCAGCCTGTTGCTGTCTGGAAATCAATATTTGAAATTTAAATTCTGTATTTTGTGGGTTATTGGAGTTTCTCGTCCCTGTACTGCTTGGTTGGTTGTTTTTTGGGGTTTTTTTTGTGGGATTCCCCCATCCCTCTCCAGTCAGATCTGCTGAGTTAATTTGTTTAACCCCCCTGATTTTTCTCTCCTGACATCCTTCACCGTCCTCCCTTTGCTACGAGCTAAACTTAACCCATCACTAATAAATTAAAAATATCAAGGCCTCTATCCCCACTGTCATGACTGCATTAGCCCAAGAAATTCACAAAAGCCTCCTCTAAATTTTGTCAACCCCCTCACCACTCTTACCTCCTTTTATGGGGTCTTTTCCTGTGTTACTCTGGGCCATGGAACTCTATCTTGTTCAACAAAAGTAAAGTCTCCTGAGCAGGACTTTGAAACAGGGTTTCTCCCTTGCTAAGGGAATGTGCCATTACTGCCTGTCTCTGGCTCTGTTTTAGACCAAAAAGCCCACAACTGAGTTTTGTGAGGGGTCCAAATACAGTCTGGAAAAAGACCCTATAAAAAGCATTAGCATGTTTTTTTCTATGTCTCACCAACACTTATGGAGGAAGCAGGGAACGAGCTGCTTGGAGTAGGGCAGTTATGGGCACAGAGAGAAACAGGTCTCCAGGTTGCTGAAGAACTCTGAGCCCAAACTGATGAGAGTTGAAGACCATACACATTAAAACAGAAGCTGAGAATGACCATTCTACTCTAAGAAAAGCCCCTCCATATGTCTTCAGCACCAAACTAGTGCAATAAACTCTTTCTTGTAGAGTTCATCTGCAACAACAAACTCAGAGGGGGAAGGTTTATGATTAGACAGTGTCTGCCGGGTAGTTTACTCCTATGAGACTAAAACTAAACCATAGCATCCATCTGAGATTTATACTGCTAAAATAGAAATGATCTAATTGAGAAACAAATGCCTTATTTGCTCTCATGCCTGAAGTTGACCAGAGCTACTCTCCTGAAGAGCTGCTGCTGCAGAAAATAGAAATTACTGGGGAAAAAATTACACCACACATGGGAAGACAATACCAAGTAACTAGACAAATGGGTAAATAAAAGCAGTTATCAAATGCAGCATGAAAAGACAAAAGTTTCCTTTTATACTCTGCTTTTGCACTAGTCTTATCTAGACACATCATATGTTGGCACTCAGTGAAGTTAGACGAGACACTCAGCTTTTCTCAGCACTTGGGCACTGATATTTATTTCAGAAATAAAAGGGCCTTGTAATTAATTTGTAAGGCTGTACATGGTTAATTTTTGATGCCTTGTAAATGCTAATTATGAAAGCATATGTTAAAGGGTTCCTCAGGAAATCAATACTTTATTATACAATAATTGCATCTGAAATTATAATGTTCTTCATAAGACTCTGAAAGAATGGAAGAGGTTGGGAGGTCAGATGATGCAAATGGGGGCTGCATGACCTGGAAAGTTATCAAGAATTTGAGGCCCAGTAAAATGTCCACGTCACTAAACCATTTTCAAAAATCCAACACTTATTATGGAAAGCAAACTGTGAGTACATCTGTCTAGATGACACTTTGGCCCAGTATAAACCTCGGCACACTTATAATTGAAATGGCTGTTTCGTTATTCATCCAAGAGCCTTGATTATTCCCTTGCCTGAATGATTTGTTTCTCTCAGGAGCAGCATTTCAGCTCTGTCCCCCCTCATCTTCCCCTGGCTCGCTCCCCAGTTGTTCCAGCTTTCTACATAGGAATCAGCGATGAGCTACCGTTGGGGTTATAAGCCCTGGAGACAGGATATAGCTGAAAAATCATTCTTCCAAGAATTTCTGGGTCACTGTCTAATTGATACTAGCATTAGCATGCTTCATATTCATGTTTCAACTCCACAGGCAGTACTTACTCTGTACCCAGCCATGTGGGACTGCTCTAGGCGGTGAGTGGGAACCCAAAACAACGCTACTGTATCAGCCTAAGAACGCACCAGCCCCGAGAGTTTTACAATAGCAAAACAGTGGTCACCAGTGCAGCAGTACATTCCTCTGTTTTTTATTACATGCTTTTAAAAAGAAATATTCCATGTTTCTTAGAGCTTATTAATTTGTAAAGAAACCACAAGTTATTTCCTTACATCATTATGGTTTTTTTTAAATTTTTTTTTTAATTCTTACAGGCTATGAAAGTCCAGGGACTTCAAAGGAAATGAGTTTAAGGCTCAGTATGTTATAAAAGGAGTCCAGACCACGTTCACAAATAAGATACCTTTTGCTAACAGCAAAGTATTTCACAGGTTGTACTGTAGCTTATACTTGGTCGAGAAAATGAATGAGGAGTGAGTAGTGATTCATAAAACAATCTGTACACTTAATGCACGATAAAATAAGACAGTATTGCATGGCTTTCTTGGAGAGGCAAAAGGCGGTGCCTTGTGTTCAGCAAACTAGGCAAATAAAAACCCAGCAGGAGGGGGTGTAATGCGGAATCGCTGCAACCACTCCTTAGTGATTCATTTCTTCTCCAGCAACTCACCTAGTCAGCACATCCAAAATGCAATAGGAAAATTTGATGTACACCCCTGTCCCCTCCTCCCCAAAAGGGATGAAAAAAGGACAATATGGGCATATGTTCACACGTGTGGTGTGCATAAAACGTTTCTCTGTTAAAGGAGGTTCACTTCTGTGCTGTTGTGAGAATTTTGGGTTGGCTGCCCACAGACAGGCCAGAGGGAATCTGCCTCAATGCCTCAGCCATATGCTGACAGAGGTTTTTTCAGGAATTTCATTTTACAGGAGAAAGCTTGGTCCTTGCTGAACACAGTAAACACCCCAAGAAATCTCCAAAAGTAGGAATCCCGGCACATTGAAATACCCTCTCTTCCTTTTTTGCCTAATGATGCATTTTTCTGGCACTTGTCCATGATCACTTGATACATTCATTTATGAAGGAGTGACACATCACTGCTTAACACCCGCAAGCAAAACAAGGCTAAAGAAGTAACCTCATGTATACTGGAGAATTGGCAATGCCAAAAAGGAATTTCTTTTTCCAGCATGTCAAACATGACCTCACTCTAAACCATTAAGGGTGAAGAGCTCTACCTCTATGTTCCACAAACCCTGCCTGACAGAAGATGCTTTGCTCAGTGCTTTGTAACCTGGAGATGTAGTCAACACAGGGAACAGAAGTAAGCCCATCAACACTATTCCCAAACTTTCCTGAGGGTATTACCAACACCCAGGATACACTTTTTAAAGACAAATCAGCACCCAGAGAGTCACCAAGCTAATTATCCTGGCCGGCTGAGTCCTGTTGAAAACCCACCCAGGAGCGCTTTGGAAATCTTGCTTTTGTTGTGAACCCTATTGAAAACCTATCCTGAAAGCGACCTATACAGGGATAGCTTCTCCAGATGACATAAATGTCCTTTTATGAGTCTGGGCAATGAAATTAGATGCATAATTCTAAAAACAAACAAACAAACAAAAAACCCAAACTCCCAAAAAATCAACAAACAGGAATAAATAAATGTGCTTACCCTCAAATTTTCCTTTCTTCAAGAACAGCATCCACTGGTCTTACCCAGCATCTTCACAGTTGTTTGGAAGGCTGAGGACCCAATCCAGGCTCATCAATCCGTGCCACAAGCACAACTCTCCTGCTGAAAAGCCTGTTAGCGAGAACGACTCAAAAGTTATGATTGAAAATGTGTCCTTCTGACAACAAACACCTGTACTTCGGTCAAACACCAAACACTGCACATACACACCTACTGGGGAGCACAGGAACTCTGCCATTCAGTAAATCATGGAATAGCAAGAGCTTATCTTTGAGCTACTCCGTAACATGTAACCGGCATCGCTGCCTGAAGAAGGGAAACAGCAAGGTAAACACCTGAATGGGCTTTTTATTCTTATGCACAATGAAAATCACAAGGGCACCTTATCATCCACAGAAGGTGTGGAAGGAAATGAGATTAGCTTGTAAACACAGTGTCCACCAGGAATAGCTAATCAGGCACACTACTTCCTGCTGACAAGAGCCCAGGCCAATTTCAGACTGTGGAACAGCTAGAGACATTTCAAGGATGTCATTTCAATCAAAATAGGTTTGGCAATTAAGTGTTTGGTCTCAGCTGCAAAACAGGGGTGAGAAGAGGATGGAGACAGCTGCTGTTGGAAGGCCTGCCCAAACCCTACCCAAACCAGCCATGTCATCACAAGCTACCTGTTGAATAAACTCTACAGATGCAGCTTAAGGAATGCAACTCAGTGTGCCCATCCTACGGATTAATTTTCAGAGCAGTGTTGCTTCCCAAATGGTCTTAGGGATTTCAGGATGTGGTCTCAGAGATTTCAGGATGTCGTCTCAGGTATGAACATTTTCATGTCCAGACACTGAAAAAGTGTCTCCAGTCCCTTCCCGGCTGATGATGAAGCATCACCAGCTATAGGCATAATCTTGAGCATGCTTTGGGCCTGGAAAAGCTACTGTGAGAACATCTCATTTATCTGCATCTACTGGACAGAGCAGTTTGGCAGGGAGGGATGTTACAAGGAACAGGAAAAAGGAATAGAGCTAAAGGGGGACTGCCCCCAAAGTCATTCTTACAGTATGTAGGATCTTATCCTGACATCCCCAGTCAAGGCACCTCATATCATCTCCCTATAATAAGACAATAAGAACAGTCCTGACAGACAATCATACTGTTCCTTGAGCTTTTGCCCAGAGCATTGTCTGAGGAAGTAAACTCAACAATGCTGTCTCCAGAGAGGCTGACAATCCACTGCTGGTTAGCCAAGATGTGCTTAAAGAAGTCCAAGTATTTGAAGGAATATTTCAGTGGGTTTTCCATGGTTTCCCACAGCACCTGATATTGTCACACTTGGATGACCTTCCACAAACTGACTATGCCACCTCAAGGGCTACTTTGAAGTAGAAAAGAAGCACCAGAGCAGCTCTCACTAGAGCCAGTTTCTAGTCAGCACTCATATGAATGAGTTATAATTTGCCCGGAAGAAACAGATGCTCATCATGAGACTGAATTGGAATGGAGATTGGAAGAGAGGGCTTGCTACACTGAGAGAGATCATTCCTGCTAATGACATGGGGAGATATACATCTCAGTGACAAAATACATACCCATCTTCCTTAGCAGGGTAGGATGGCTTTGTCCCAAACACAGAGAAAAGTCAAGAGGGAAGAGAGTGAATAATTGCTTTTCAATGAGATGACACACACACACACACACATTCCCAAACAGACAGCCCTGAGTGTTAAAAATAATCTTCTAGATTTCTTAATAGTTCAAAGAGCACCTTGCTAAACATGTCATTTAAATGAGGAACCAAAGCAATTGTATTTTTCCTACTTTCTTGTGGGATTTATTGAGGCTTTGAGGTTCATACTTTTAAGTTCTCTCCAAAGCCTTGAGACCTCATGATTTATTGAAAGATAAGATTGTCACATAACATCTTGCCTTCAGAAGCTTGAATTTTAACAAAACACCACTACTGCCATGCTAATGACAGGATTGTAATAGTTGGCCCCTCTCAAATTTGGTACAAACACCACCTGTTGAGTGATCAACAGATGCCTCAGATTGGAATCTGAGCAACATTCCTTTGCTATGAAGTCTCTTCCGCGCCACTCTGGATAAGAAGAGAATATCTACTTCAGCTTATAATTGTCTGGTTTCTGTCATTTTTTTGTTGCAATTTTACCACCAGTGCTGTCATCTCAAATTTGGCTGAAATGACAGATTTTTGTCAAATAGGCTTTCCCAGCATGTTACAAGAAGCAACACATTCCTATGACTTTAAAACAAAAATTCCAGAGCAAAGGGTTGTTTTGGAAAAAGTAGACACTTCTGCAGTGCTGAAGCACTGAAGAACTTGGAGGTTGAACGGCTTATAGACAAAAGCAAAGCCCATTTCAACACTATGTGGAAAAGTAAACACCAGAGGGTGGAGGGGGAAGAAAAGAGGGGGGGAAAAAAAGAGCATTCTAATTTTTCCCTGTTGTCTCAATTTAAAAATTTTTACAAATAACATATTTCTAAAGATTCATTTCCCTCCACTGATTTCTAAGTCTTCAGGAAGTTTTCTGCCATACCAAAGATTTTTTCTTTGTGCTAAAGTAGAAGTTCAATAATATCTTGCCCTGACATAACTTTTTTTGAGTAGACTTAAAAGTATCATTATCCTCATTCCATAGGTGAGGAAATAGCTTTTGTAAATTGCTGAAGGTCACTAACCAGTCAACAGTGCAGGCTCAAGGCTCTCTCTCCCCTCCACCACACTTTACGGGAAATGGAATTAAAGAAAATTTCTAAATGAAAACTATTATTTTTCCTTTTAAGTCCTGTCCTTAATGCCTGACCCAGAGACCACCAGTTCTATGCTCCGAAACATCTGAGAAAGGGGAGAGGTATCTAAATTGGAATAACTAGCAGGAGTTCATATCAGCAAATGAGGGAAAGAAACCACTACAAAGACACTTTCTTTCTGGAAGTATGGACGCTGAGGCTCTACTTGATTTTTTCTGCTTGATATAGTTGGGCAGGTGTCAACCCATAAACACCCAGACCCAAAAACATCCTGTGCATCTTTGCTGAGCAGAAATATCCACCTACCAGGGCTGCAAAAAAACAGAGAGGGGATGCTCTGCTCTTTGCCTTGACCAGATCTCACACCCAAGGGATTCTCCTGTTCTAATGTGCCCATTTATCTTCAGGATTGACATAACAGGACACTAAGTTCATGAAGATTTGACACTGCATCTACTTTGCAGACTCTTCATCTTCTACTCTGAGCAGCTTTCCAGCTCAAACAATGAAAGACCAGAGGGAGAGGTAATAAGTAAAAGTTTGCTGTTGCCAGTGATGCTACCGGCCCCGTATGAATAATGTGCTCTCCCAACCACTTGGGCTTCTTTGCCAATTAGCTATCCTCCACTCTTCACAATAATTAGTCTTTTGCTCTTCTCTTTGTAGACTTTTGAATGAGAATGTTCCCCCTTCCTTTCTAACAGTATTTGGAGGAACTCACAGTATTTACACAGCAGAACTCGCTGGCATGAAGAGGCCAAACTGGCTGATGATACCTACCTAGCATACAACGTGCTCCATGCTAAGCAAGTTATTGAAGTCAACCAGTTGCAGTTGGTCCTTAAAGACAAGTTATTTCCAGCAAAAAGGTCTCCTTTTTCCCTAAAGGTCAAGCATTTTAACCTGCCAGCCAGGTCTCATGCAGAATCTTTGCAAATACAGTTATGTGCCATTAGGTGTTGATTGTTAATCATCATAACAATAATAATAATTTAAAAAAAATCACAGCTAGTAAGAGTCAGCTTAGCATTTACAGAACATCGCTGCTGGTGGCCCTACCATTGCAAAAACCTTACACATTTAAGATGTTCCAAAGCAGAATGCTGGAAACCGACATCAGTGCCTTTCACCGAGATGAGACTGACAAAATTGGGCAAAACTTCTACAGTTTCTTCTAGGCAAAAAACTATTGCTTTCAGCAGGATATAGGGATGCTCATAATGTAAAATGACTCTAAGATTTCATGCCTTTTAACTCAAGTGGATGCTGCCAAAATTTTCTGGTCTTCTTCTCTACGTAGAACAGGTCAGTGCTTCCTGCATTAACCTCTATCCGTGCTTCAATATAGCAGTTTTTGTGTTAGCGAGCTTCTTCAGCTTTCATTGCACTCTGCCTGGGATTTTTATGTCTAACACACTAAGGTTACACTCAGAAAGGTTATTCAATCTGCAGCCAACATTGCTGCAATGGGAGGAAGGGACGGTCCCGTGCTTCACTGCAGCCAGAACCCAAGTGAGGGTGGCAATATTCACAAGCTCTTCACTGGGAATATCCTCAGGAAAACACAGGGCACCTTACTTGGGAAAGGAGAGGACTAATAGTCTTGCCGAGGTGTGTTTTGTAATTTATATACAATGACCTAGACGTATCAGGAAATGGATTTGGCTTCCCCAGTACAAGAATGTATTGGAGAAGTCCAGGGAAGAGATACGAAAATGATTGAGGGACTGGAGCATCTGTCATATGGAAAAAAACTGAGGCAGCTTGGGTTGAGCAGCCTGGAGAAGATTCAGGGGATCTTATCCATGTACATAAATGTCTGATGAGGATTATGATGGGCAGTAAAGAAGATGGAGGCAGGCTCAGAGGTGCCCAGTGACAAAACCTCTTCCCAGAGATGCCCAAGAGACAACTGGCACAATCTGAAATACAGAAAACTCAATTTAAACGTAATAAAAACATTATTACTGTGATAGTGGTTAAACAGTGAAACAAGTTGCCCAGAAATTTGTGTCATCTCCATCCTTGGAGATATTAAAAAAAAAACACTGTACATGGTCCTGAGCAATCTGCTCTTGTGGACCTTGCTTTGAGTAGGGTTAGTCAGACTAGACGATTTTCGAAGTCTGCTTCCTACCTCATCCACTCTGCAACTCTGACTTTTTCACTTTATAAAATTGAAATAAGTAATTATTTTTTAGCAGTAGTCACCGATAACACCCAAAAAGTACAAATGTTTATTTAGATTGAATAACACAGCCATATTTGAAGTGCTGGCAAAACCAGGTTAGAGTATAAACTAACAAAGCAAGTAGGAATTTAAGGCGCACAAGCCTTGCCCTGATGAAGGTAATTATTAGGTCAGCCCCAGAAAAACTGATGAACCTAACATAACACTCCCAAACAGATCAACAGTCTTCATATAAATTTTGGTCCTGGCTCCTATAAAACCATTAGCATTCCCTAGCATTGTAATTTACAGCCTGATGATGCACTGAATCATATTTTAATTTATCTGGAAGATATAAACAAACATTCTTGGGTGGAAATTAATACCTGATCTTTGGCTACCGCTTGTGGTATAAAAATCCAGAGAGGAATTACACTAAGGAAAAAAAAAAAAAAAGAGAGAGAGAAAAAAAAAACATTAAAGAAAATCATTGCCCAACTGATGAGCTTGTCAAATTATTCTAAGGAGAAAATTAGTTCTTAGAGGTTTTGTGTGTCAGAAGCCTAGAAGATCTTACTGTGAAAATGCCTTCTAGAGTATAAGGAGGGTGAATATTTCTGTAAGTATATGCCACGAATGGCATCTGTTTTCATACACAAGTGGAGGGCAGATAAAGAAATAAACCAATGCCTAACCTCTTCCACATTCCTCATGTCCACTCTTCTGCAAAACATTTGATGCTCTTGTAACAGTTTTGTGTTTAAAGAGAAATCTGTGAAGCATTGCTAAGCTAGGGAGAAAAACCCAGGAAGCTGACATGAACCTCTGCTGCACAACCAGAGCTCTCCCACATAAAACCAGGCTAAACAGCTACAAGTAATCCCAAGTATAGTAAAGGTGCAAGATATACAGTTATGGAGAGGAGAATCATAAGTGCAGCTGGCATGCTGAGAGAACATCTGTACACTTATTGTACCACAGTTCATCAACTGTTCGTTTCACCAAGTACCAGACGCGAAGCAGAAATGGGGAGAGCATGAACACGAAACAGAATTTGCTCAGATATAGAGAATCAGATGGTAGATCCACGGTCTGAGTTAAACAAGAAAAACAAAAGAGAGTCTCAGAATGAGACAGTAGTTCTATCTGGCCTCCAACTGAAGCAAATCAGTGTAGCCCCAACAAGGCTCATGGCTCTTATTAGTTCTGGTCTACTTTTATGTAAACCCAAAACTTTCTTCTGTGGTTACAACAGTAATTCAAAAAGCAGTCACATTCCCTAGGGTAGAAACAGAGACTTGTCCAAAGAGAAAGAATTTATGCAACTTCACTGTTTTCATGGGTTTTTAAGAAGGCCTGACAATTTGGGGGTTAGAGTAGAAATTCAGGTCTTGCTCAAATAATTTCCCACCACCACCCAATAAACTGAAGAACCAGCAAGATCACTAGATCACATTAACCGGGGTCAAAAAACACCCTTTGGTTTCTCTCTGCATAACTAAATTAATATTGGGGATAGTCCTAATTTTCCTGAGAATTTAGCATTCCCTACCACTCGAGAAATTTTTCCTACCCATATTGCCAAAGGCATGGCTTGTGGGAACACCATCCAATGAAAACAAGAGTTTTGCCTTAAAGACTACACCTATATTAGATGGCCTATCAGTCCAAAATCTTCTCTTGCTCTAACCCTGAGTGTCACAGACCTTTGCACAGTAGACTTCAGCCCACAGTAAATATATGGTTGGAGAAAGAGCTGTGCCACGTAAATATCTATTGATATATAAAAGGAATTAAGACAGAACACAGTAAACAAGTGAGAAGAAGAAACAGTTCAGATGAAAACACCAGAGAGAAAACAGAGCAACATATAGTCACCCTCAAATCGGGGGCATCATAAAAGGTGATATTACATACAGTTGATTTTGTGGCAGGTATCAATGTTTTCTGTAACCAAGGTCAAGAGAAAATTATTTTTACCACCTCTACACATTGTGCTGTGGAAGTCAATCCAAATACATAAGTGTTTCTATTACACTCCTCATCATGCTGTAGGTGGTAGGAAACAAAATCTTCTGTAAAGATTGGAAAGTATCCAGTAGTATATGAGCAGAAAAGAGTGACAGCATTAGCTGCACCACTCCAGAGCCCCCTGAGCAGCTGAGAAAGTCACTGCCAGGACTACTGTGAAAGGAGATAGGCAACACAAACGCTGCAACAAAGGAAATGGAATACTCTGATGGATGATAATGAACCAGAGAGAGATGATTCCTGGACAACCAAGAGCAGACTGCAAAGGAGATCTGCACATGGCAATTTGCAAGAAATTGAAGTGGAAAAGAGAGGGTTCTCCTAAGGAGGAGTAGACCAGAAGAGTGCAAAAACATAGCTGTGTCTAAGCTGTCCTTTGTACATGAGCATCCTGCAGAAAAAGGCACGCTCCCTCCTTACGTGCTAATCTCTCGATGGCCAGCACTCACATTCAGATAGCTACAGACAGAGAAATAAAATTTCATCACCAACTCAAAAAGCCATTATAAAATTTGCTGAGGAAATTGCAAACCCAAAATGGAAGCCAGCTGAGACCACAGCCTGCAGGGTCATGTATCATTAGCGCCAAGTGAACCAAGTCCAAATGTCCAGCTTACTGTTCAGGAGGAAACAAAAGCACTACTATATATGTGGGCAAAGCATCATCTTTTTCTAATCAAACCTCTCTTAGGTCTGGGTTCAGAAAAGCACTCAAGCATGTGCTTAAAGGTCTCTTTTTTCAGAAAACGGCTCAAAACACATATTTACCTGTAAGCACTTGCTAACAGCTGTGAATAACAGTGAAAACCATAACTAAAATCTTCTGAGAAAAAGGTGTTAAAAAAAAAAAAAAAGCAAAATGTGATAAGATGTGATTGTCCATTGCTGTATCTCTCAGCTAAGAATACTGTGGGATAAACAATGAATAATAAAAGACTGCTCCCAGACTAAGATGGACAGAGACATTAGGCACAAAATCCTAGTCACAAAAAGTATATAATCAGCACACCAGCATATTCTTGGGTTTATTTATGGCATTGCCACAGGGCCAGTAAAAAAGAAATTAGAGCAGCTCCAAGTTTTAGCCCGTTCTCAGCCGTACAAGTTCCAAAAGGGATTTTTTGCAGGAGTCTGAAGTGAAAGTTATGACCTCGTTTAGTGCCACTCACTAATGGCAGTAAACATGACACAGTTTTCACACCCTGGCTCAGCCCTGATGCCTGCTTGCAGTACATTAATAATCCTGTCAGAGCTGTCAAGGGGACGCAATACTTGCTGTTCTGGTGACGTTCTGTCCCTGTCTCCATGCAAATAATTTGTCTTTCATCACCATCAGAATTGTTTTCCAGCATTTCTGTTTGACTCGGTGACTTTTGATCCCTGGCCTAATGTTCCATTCACCCTTATCAAAAAAAAAAAAAAAAGGAAACAGAAAACAAACCCACAAATCTGAATAATTAGCTAGAAAGTTGCTGGCTAACAAATCTAAAAGGTTGCAAAGGCAAACTGTCACTAATCTTATCGTGATTAATACAAGTTGACTTACATCCACGTTACCTCCCTGGGAAATACCCTTCTGCACCAGTTATTCTTAGGTGTTATTTCTGATTAATTATGCTCTCGCTCCATTAGAAAACTGATGGCCAACTTTGCATCTGTCTCTTTGCTTTGTATCCTACAAAGACAGTGGTTATAAAAAATTCATAGGAATGAATGAATAAGTGGTCAGTGTGTCCGAGGAGGTGTGGCAGCTCAGGTTTGCTGTCCTGGGAGTAGAAAAGTGAAGGTCACAAAAGCATCAATTGACACAGAACCTAATCTTCCCAGGTAGAGGTGCAGTTTTTCACTCACTGGGCAGTTAAACACAGTAGAATTATTAACAATTCCATGAAAAAATACCAGATGCATCCTCAGTTTTATGAATGCAAATAGCCCTATTGGACTCAAGGGGAATACTCACATGTGGTTAAGTTAGACACATGCATAAGCAAAGGCAGGATCAGAGCCCAAGCTATAAATATTTATGTCTGCAGTACAACACAGCCTCAAAAATGCATTCACAAAACAAGCTATAATGCAAGATCCTGACAATACAGGTTACTCCATAGAATTTCAGTGGAAGGCTCTCCTTTTCTGGGTCCCTTTGAAAACCCCAGCCTCTATTATTTTAATAAAACCTCCAATGTCATTTCAGCAATCTTGGTCAATAGCACCCAAAAAAAAATATCAAAAGATGGAAAGTATAGTAAAAAATAATAAAAATAATTAGATACTGCCAATGTAAAAATATTTTCACATTATGTTTTAGCTTTTTATTGATTATCAAGTACTAAAAGGATCTGACTTTGAAGCACTAACATACATCTTCAACTAAGATTAGCACAAATCAAGCAAACTCCCACCTCTCTCTTCCTTAGATTTAAAATTAGATTTGGGTGACTAACGCAGACAAAAATATTCATTCACTTCAGCCATACAATCTGGTTTCCTGGCACAAATGTTTGCAGAAAACAAATGTCAAAGCAAATGCCATTATTTACTTTGGAAGAATATTTCTATACATCCAATCATAGAATAGAAACACCAGCAGGTGACTTATGCAGCCAGTCAGAAATAATATCCCTCATATTTGAAACAGTCAATTCACAGAGGAAGAACATTTGGGAAAAATTCTATCAGATCCACTTGAACTCAGAATACATAAAATAGAAACCAGAAAAGTACTGAAGGAGAAGAAAAGGTGGACTTAGACAAAACAAATCCCTTGCTCTGAACCCAAGCCAATAAAGGCTTTTTCCCTCCAGTTCAAAGGATTTTGGATCAGGCCCCTACAGTTCAATTTTAAAGGCTCACAGAAACCTGGGCACATGACCCTGCAAGCAAATTTCAGGCACTTGGACTGTTAGAGCTTTGCAGGACCAAGTCTTGTAGTGTATCAAACACAAGTTGTAATTAAAATAATTTACATGCTGCTAGCAAGTCAGCTAAAGCAAGCACATCAGGTTCCCAGCATGGATTTCAATTTGCTTCAAAATTACTCAGGGATAGGAGCTCATATTTTTCAAGATCATCCTAGTTAGCCTAGAAAATAATGGAAGATCCAAGTGACAGCTGTTTGATTGGAAGAAGGTGGGGGTGGCAATTACTTGGTAGGTGTTTGTCTTTACTCACTTGCCTGGATTCATCATAAAGCAAACATCCATGCTGTGCATACACTACCAGCAAACACGTCACTGGCTGAAAAAGAAACAGGCTGGGTTGTTTTGCCCCCATGGACATACGTGTGATGCTCCACAAGCAGAGCAGGTTGGTAATTCCTAGTGGGATCTGACCTAATGAGAGTCAATCCCTACACATGGATACTGTCTTCACCCTCCCTTGCACTCCTCAAGCAACCCAGTCCTTGATGGAGTTTGTTCCAATGGCTTCTTTCTTCACCCTGCTGTGATTTCTTCACAAGCTGTGATTGCTTGGCCAGCCTTAAAATCCAGTCAGGTTGTTCTCTCCAGAATGAGTCACCTTTTGCCTATTGAAATACTGAGATTAACTCCAGTGAGTCCTGGAGCAAGCATCTATTCCTCTACAGGATCACATTTATCTCCACAAATGGCAGTGGAGATGGAGGGAGTTGTGTGAAAATGAACCAGCATGTGAGGAATCCCATTTCTCCCTCCATGGGTAAAGTACCTCAGAGAAAATCAGCTGATGATGAAAAACACCCCACAGAACAACACCAATATAACTGTAGCATTTTCTAATAGCTATGCACATTATCTACAAAAATTAAAATATATTTCCTGTTAGTCTGTTTGGTTTAAGCATTCATAAGCTCTCCCTCTCAAATGAAGTATGGAGTCTTGTTTTAAGGATGGAGACAATCCGGTTTTCTTATTTTTTACTTAGGAGCAGTGCAGTTGCTGAAATCTGTGAATTTTGGGGTGTTGGGTTCTTTTTGGTTTGCGTGGTTTTTCCATTGTAGAAATTAATATTTTAAGGTCATAAACAAATCCACTCCAATAGTTATCCTTGCTAATGTTATAGTGCAGGTGGGTGGATGTTAAAGGTGACTCCTACCCACACAAGCCTCTGACAGACAATCTGAGACATGTTTAACTGCAAACATTGAAGGAGTTACCATACCCAGGAGACCAACCCCCAAGGTAACCATGCCCACGGCGAAGTCAGCAGGTTGGAGCACCTCTGCTGATGTTCCTGACACTTCACCACAAAGCTTGGAGTCTCCTCTTACAAGGACAGTTGTATTTTAAAACTGAAACCCAATGCTGACTGGCAGAGACCAAAATTGAAACTTCCTAGACCCTTCCTAGATTTGGAGCCTCAGCTCTTGAATATTTCTATACAGGCCACAGAAGTCTTGATGAATCTCACAGCTCATCTGCTATGACAATTCCTTTGCTTCTCACATCTGTAACATAAAAGTTTATATTTAGATCTTTGCAGCAGAGTAGCTAGAGTCTCATTTATGCTCTATTACTTACTGAGCTGACAAGTCATTTAATTATTGCATTTCTGAGGAAGCAAAAGTTAATATGTTGTCCTGAACTTATTAAGATTAAAGTTTAAAAAACCTAATTCATAGGATGGCACCTGAAACGAGCAGATCAGGAGTGGAAGTTATTAGCCTAGATTCAAGGTTTTAGCTGGAATAACGTGTGTTCTCGATCTCCACGGATTGTGTGGTCAGAAGGGGGATATCTGGCTAGATGGGATTTTGCACATCTGTCAGCTACATCAGAGATCCAAATGCAAAAGCCAGCATGTAAGAACATTATGTGGATTTGTGACCCTCTCCCGAGGATTTGGGGTCCATAAACCAATGAATGGATTACAAAGAAACACAGTTATAGTATTTTCATCTGTGACAGATACCGCTGCACCTCCGGAGTGGCTCACAATATTTAAAGGAAAACCATGCCCATTCTGCACACACAGGCTTTGTGAAAACGCAAAAGGAAAGCACTGCTCAGCGTGAAGAAACTGGAAAATACATGTCAAAATTGGTTTTTTATCTGACTTGAAAACTCCAGATTTTTCTGGTCAGAACAATGTGGGATTTTTTTCCTCCTTCATGTTTTTTCTGTGTATGAATCCATGTAGAAGAGTCACTGGGTGAATACCCTGAACCACATTGTAGACACATGCAAAGAAAGTCACCAGAGGGGTTGGAGTTCCTATTAATCCAGAATCAGATGATATTTAATAGGCAAACTACATGATCTTGTTTGTGGACATTTCCTATCAATCCATTTCCTACCTCCCAAACTCTGCTTCAAATATCTTAGCATGAGAACTGGTGAGCTTCAGATCTATTTGGGTACTTTCAGGGAAACCAAGGAAATACCAAAAGCAGATGAAACTCAACCACTAGATGTGTTACAGATTAGAATTTCAAAATTCCCACCCCCAAACTCAGCAAATTTGCCAAGGGAAATTTAACTCAGGAAAAGCTGTGAAACTAAAATTCTAAGGGAATTTAAAATGCCGAACAGCACTAAAACCACAAGGGAACACGTGAAATAGGCCGAAAAGAGACAGCTAAATCTGGCACAAAGAGGTGAGACAACAGCATTCCCCATTTCATGCAAAACTGTTCATGCTCACAGAGGCACGTGCATTAGTGACCACATTTCCTCACTAAGCTGAGCCCAAAATCTCGCCAGTTCTTCGCACCCCAGGTCTAGGTTTCAGAACTCTGCACTTCAGAGAGTGAAGTGCTGAGCAACACATCTTCTCTTGGTTCCTCCAACATGGTAACCACTACTTCAGCTCCCCAGAAACCCACTGAAAAAAATCACATTCTCCCCGCTGATCACCTTTCGCTTCTTTGCAAAGACTATGCTTTTTACAGTCACAAAGATATTCTGATCAAGTTGCACACTTTAGAGCACTTTCCACACATCAGTTTTCCCTTTCAAGTCCAAAGATACACACAGATTCCTAACAAAGTGCAAAGCACAGCAGCCAAACAGTAGTTTGCTGGAGATCTCCAAGGGTTCTAGTCACCAGAGTGACCAGGCACATCACTGTACAGATACTTTACACTTGGAAAGCAAGGAAAGCAACACATGAACTTATTTTTTTAGCCATACAATGTAAAATTGTTTGCTCGACCCACTGGACTAGTCTGTGTACATCCTCAGTGAGAGAGTTCTTTGTTTCTGTGTTCTCAGGGGGTGGCAAGACCAGAAGGAGTCCTATTTGTTTCCTTCAGATCTTGTTTGGAAAGGCAGTCATTCTAATTTGAAGCCAGGGCTGACACTTTGCACCATGACAAGACATTATCTGTTGGTTTTTTTCCTGAGTTCACCTGTTTATGTTTAATAAAAATGCTCTTTTTTGACTCATGATGGGCTAGAGAATTCCCAAACCATTCAAAATACTTTAAAGTTCTTTTGGGACATAGCCAGATACTTAATATTGTATTACATTTTATAGTTGTCACTTAATCAAGCTATTTAATATTATAGTACATTTTAAAACTGTCACTTAATCACATTTTCTTGACCCTTTTATGTGAATTAAAGATCACTGTAGATAAAAAATGGCATGCTTTAGTTTAAATAGATTCAGTATGTCCAGTTTGACAGTTACTTCTGAGACATTAAAAGAATTTTCTGTGATTAATGTGACCCCCACACGTTAGGTAGTATAATGTTCCATTTCTTCAACCATTAGAGGAAACAGCATTAGACAGAAGGAGCGAAAACTTGTCTGACTGTATGTAAAGCTAAGAAAGCCTAAAGGTAATGTACAGCTCTGTGTGGTGTACTGTGAGACCGAGTTAAACCAACTAAGCATTCTCTCTTTCCTTACAGTTCAAAACAAAAAATAATAATAAAAAAAAAAGTTAAGTATTAGCCCAGTAAGCCTACATTCCACAATTAAAGAAAGCGTCTTACTGCAGTTTGCTCAGAAAAGGAATAAATGCACTTTATGCCATGACGGGTGAGCAGGACTGTCTGCGTTTAATATAAATGATTGATAGCCATGCATTCTAATCTTGGAAGAAATCTTACATACACATTTACTCACAAGAGCAAAAAAAAGTACATAAGATGTGACCATCTTCAGAACCATTTATAATGGCAATCATCATCATCATTTTATGTGGTTGATCCAGAACTGCGTCACTGAAAGATTTTATGCTTTTAAGTCACACATAGTAAATTACCTTCTCTTATAAGCATGTTTAAAACTATTGTCTTTTACTGTAACCTTGGTCCTCAGATCCTATTTAATTCATCGAATTCTAATCGCTCTTCCTTTGTATCTTAATCTCAAATCAGATGTACCACATTTGTTAACAGTTGTGACTGTAAGTGCTGCCCATTCTTTGAACATTCTGTGTACTTTTCTTGATAGTTTAATTAGAATAAATACCCTTTTTAATCCATGAAGTGGGACATAGTACGATAACATTGATCTTTCATTTGACAGCAAATTTGTTTGATAATAGAACAGGGTTTAGTGTAACCAAATCAGCAACAGTAATTCATTTCAGATAGTCAATTAAAAATAGTGTGTATACAGTACCTCTGCAAACAATGAACGGTGGGCTAAAATAATCAAGACATGAAAAGAGCCTGCACAGAAATCATGATGCTGACGGAGAAGAATAGTTCAAAATTATTTACAAGAGCTGCCACTGAGATGCATGTGAGTATAAATGTGTCTCTCTCCAAAAATGTGGGCACACTGGGAAAAGAAATCAATTAATGGGGTCTGCTCAACAGAACTGCTGCCTCCCGCTCATTTACTCCAGAAGGATATTTTGTTAATCTAAATTTTGCACACAGGACAGCCTTTGCCTTCTCCTGGGAGATGTGAACCAGCTTTTGCACTGGACTACGAGCAGCCTGGAAAACAGCCTCCCCCTTCATCCAAGAGCAGACATCATCTCAAGCAATCTCAACTGCTCTTTCCGTCAAAAAGTTACAATCATGAAGAGCAGCTTCATATACTAGAGACACACTTTTCCCTCTGTCCAGAAAAAATTATAGCCATCTAGACCAACTGAAGAGCTCAGTGAACCCAAGTTGCAGAACCTCCAAATTAGTCTTGTTGCTGTAGTATGGATGTCCTAGGCTTTGGACAGTTCTTGAATGTAAGCACAGCAGTAAAGAGGACAGGTATTGTTGCTACCACTAGGTAAATGGATATTCTCCTTTTCCCTTCATCCATTTTTTCTCTTCCTATTTGTCACCAGCATTCTTAGATCTTCAATTAGATTGCAAGCTCCCTGGGACATAAACCAGGTCATTATTGTGTCTTCAAAAAGGGATCATCGCAAGGGGCCAAAATTGTGTCAATGCTGCTTGGAGCCTTTGGGCAAAATATTACTAAATTGCCCTTCAACTCCAACCCAAAATTATAGGCATGCTGTGTGCAGTATTTTGTAAGCCATTGTTTTGCAACGTGGAAATATGCAAGTGAACATGATACTTGAACAACATAATTCATTTTCCATTCATGAGTCACAATGGGTATCTCATGGCACTGTTTGCTCTTCAGTTTCAAATGTGAACTTGCATACAAAGTCAAGCAAATGAGCTTTCCTTCACGTTGTTTTATTAAGCTCTTGGACTACACTCTAAGCCCTAGAAGAAGAAATTACAGTTGCTGTTGTCTCACAAAAGCAGTGAAATTCCCAAAGAAATTAAGAATTCGGCCCTAGGTTATGTATGAAAGCAGCTCTAAGCTCCCTGCACGACCTCATGCTACGTCCTCTGCTGCTTTTCTTATCATTCCTTGTGCCAGCACTGCATTTGCGTTCAAAAGTGAAAATTAAGTTTTACAGCAATATCCCGTAAAAACCCACATCTTAACTTTTGGAGAATATCCTCAATGACATTATTGGCCTGAAAATTTTAAAGATAGCTATGTTTTAATTTCTCTTTAGCTTTTCACTCAAATATCCCATGTATGACATTATTATAATTCTTCTACCGGCTTTATACTTGCCAACTGCTCTCCTATTCTTTTGTTCTTGGGCTAATCTTTCCTTTTATATTAATGAAGCCCTTTGAAGTATCTCTTCAAATCTTCAACTAGATTCCTTTGTGACTCTTTTCCTCCCCCTAAACCTGATAGGGTCTTTTTACCATGAAAATTATTAATACTTCCCCCACTTCTGGCATTGTACTGTCAGCTTTAAAATGTTCTATTATTATTTCTGATCTTAAGGCGCTTTCTCCTGACCCAGGAATATTGGCAAATTACCGACCTATAGCCAAGCTTTTATAGGGAAGGTCTTGCATCAAGTGGTAGCCTTTCAAGTGCTTAACCACCTAGTAATAATCTTTATGACAAATGGCCTCCTGGTTTGCAGTTATGCCGAGAGTGCTAAGAGTGTCCCTTAAAGTGGTCAATGACTTTTTATAAAACCATACCTTGAGTATCATGTCAGCTCTTACCCACCTTGCTATTAGCACACCTCCAGACACTGCAGATCACAGTAACCCTTTCTGACCATAGGCCAAGTTATAAAACACAGGGGGCTTTGTTCAATCTAAAGACATCAACTTGTCACTCTGGAACATCATTCATCCACATCGAGCAACATGCATCATTTTCTTGTGATCAATGCAGAGTCCACTGCTCCTGAATGTTACTGCAGCTAATCATTAAGACAAATTTAATTGTTAAGAATACAGACACTCCTTTTCAGCTGCTTTATGCAAAGAATTGATTCCTACACCTACAATTTGGCATTTTGTTGCGAATCAGGCTTTTTTTATATTTTATTCTTTCTACTCCTTTATCACACTGTCCTAAGGGCAATGCAGTGGTTTAAAATTAAGTTTTTAACAACAGGAAGTGTTTGTGAGTAGCAATTTTCCAGATTTTTTTTCAGGTCACCTTTGTCAATCAAGAGCATGCCTGAAATTACTGCAAACTAGAAATCAAGACTATTAGCCATGAAACAACACGAAAACAATGTTTCTTAACAGGTTCTTTCCTGGTCACTCAGCTGAGCAAAAATTCCGCAGGCAAACAACTTTTCACCTCCCAACCACAATTCATTGTTTTTTAAAATTGCCTCATCATAATCAGAGGTTTTGTCATGGCTTTCATCACAAAAACAAACCCAGAAACAAACCCAGATGACAAGGACTGTGACAGATGCCTTTGTTTGATGCAATGATCCTCCCTATGTGGATAAAGAACCACAGTCAAGAGTGGTGAGTATTTTTTGACAAATCTCATTTTGCTGAAATGGGAATATTGAGGAAGGAGGTGGCTGATAAAACTTGTTCTCTTAATTAGAAAATCTTCAGCTGGTCCACAGACAATGATATCCTTCTGATTTTCACTAACATGGCCTCCAATTAACAATAATATTTTTTTACCAGAAATATAGAACAATCAAGCTTATAAAATGACTTTTTAATGTTCAGCTATATTTGTCTCTACTGAGTCTATTTGCAATACTTGCTGTGCTTAATCCAAAAGATGAGGCAAACATCACACATGAATGAAAAGCATTTGGCAAATGCCCTATTCAAATAATCCTGTCCTCTCATATGCCCACGAGCACAAGACCTTTTGCATATCCTCAGCATTCCCTAATACAACTTAATTCAAGTCTTTCTGCTCTCAGATTAACTCCTACCCTCATCTCACAAAAGAATAAATTAAAAGGCAGACTTCTTGAGGCTTTCGCAAAGAGACTCGGGCAGAACCAAGCGGAACCGAGAAATCTGCTGGGCCCAGCGAAACCAACCTGAGTCAGCTGAAAGCTCCTAAGGGACAATCAAACTTCTAGGTCAGGTTGCTGGTCACTCCATTGCTTCAGTCCTTGGTCACTGAGACACATTGCAGGTGACAGTTCCATTCGCACACTCAGCACTATTCTGCAAGTGCTCTGTTGAAGCTGGTGGGGGCTCCACAGCTGAAATACATTTGAAAACACACACAATTTTGATGCTCCAGAGCTGAACTTGCAGCATTAAATGCACGCACCAAAGGACTCCAACCAAAACCAACAATTGCTCCTGGCAAAAAGCTATTCACTGCTGAACTGGGGATTTGCCTCTAACCTTGTACACAGTCAATGTTGATGAGGGAGGGGAGCAAGCTGAATATTAAAAACTGCTGCCTCAAGAATAATATCATGTACAGATTTAATCATAATAAAAAATGATCTGCAAGTAATTGTAGTCATTACTACATCTGCTAGAGCTGTGGGTAATCATTATGTATGAGTGAGTTAAATCAAATTCCGTATCATGGGCCTGATCCTAGCATTTCTTGAGTAAACTCACCTCATATTAATAATCTCCCTGAGTGTAGTGAGTCTATTTGCTTCTATGGATATGTTTCTTACGTGAGGAATCTTTCAGCTCTTCCGCACTTTAAATGTAATTAAAACTTAATCCAAAAAACTTAAGAAAGTAGACTGAAAGACAGCTTTCAAAAGGTGGGAAATGAATTTATTCAGGCTGCTCTTCTCTCTGTAAAGGCGAAGGAGGTAGAGAGCCTGAGCAAAAGAAAAGACAAAGCCTTCCAAGACAAAAGTCAAGCTCAAATTCCTTCCTTCTGTCACTAAATCCCATGGTGCTGGAGACACAGGTGTAATTTATAGCACAGAGTGGGAATGTCAAACCCTGACTCATGAAGATAAGGAAAACCTGTTTACAAAAAAGCTGAAGGGCAGAGCTGGAGCCAAACTCAAACTAGATCAATAGCCAGATGAATTATTAGTCAAAGAAATAAATTATTAGTGTAATTTCTTCTCTGTCATCTATGCCAAGTGTTAGAGACTACATTTTAGTATATCATCATGAAAATCTATCCAAACCAGAAAGTTTTTGCTCCAATGGTCTTGCGCTGACCTCTGTGTATGTTTGAAATGAGGAGTAAGAACTGAAGTCCCGCATGTAGCCTCTGTGCAGAAGGCAAGTTTTAACCTTCTTACAGATAAGGGTCCAAGGCAGGCATCATGCTCTTCCAAAGATGCAGGAGAGAAATGCAACTAGGTCTGAATTCTTCCTCACATGTTCTTGGTGAGGTCACAAGAAAATGTATTATAACCTGAGTTTAGGTGATGCTTTCAATGTCTTCTTCGTGGTGGATATTCTACCAAAAATAGTCTTGAGGGCAGCTGGTGCAAGGAGAAACCATAGTAGTTTGCCTCCGTACATCTCCCCATCACCCACAGCTGCACACATATACTCTCACTACTAATGTAGGTAATTGAGTGCAGTAACACAAATGATCATTTTTTTTCTCCTGCAACAGAAATGAGCTGGCAAGCATAATCAAACAATGAGAATCATTTTTCCAAAGAAGAGTGAGAGTAACAACAACAAAAAAAATCCAGTGAGAATTATGACAACAACGTAAGAATGCAATCAGGAGAGAAATCCTGATAAATGAGGACCTTACATTTTTAAATGCCTTAAAACCAGTACAAATAAATATAAATTTGAACAGAATTCAATGCACAATTGAATTAGAAGGGAAAAAAATCAACCAAACTGCTAAACTTCCACTATAGAATTGCAAGTAGTTTATCTAGATAAAGCTATAAAATGAATAAAACAGCAGCAAAAAGGATTGAACTTTTGCTGTCAGTAAGAAATCCAAATCACGGATAAGAGTATTATGAATGCTGCGTAAAGAGCTCTGCAAAATATCCTCCAGTGAACAGGAACTAATGATAGATGAATGTGCACATGTAATTGAACATGCAGAAAAGAAAACCAACATTCCAAGAAGGAAAACAGAAAAGCTATCAGGAGTACTGGCTCATGTGAACATCCACGAGAATGAGATGCATACAAGGAGAAAAGGCAAATTACTGAAAATGCAGCCTGCTCTGTAAAATAAAATACATGTTTGAGTGTACACATATTCTTCACTAGATTATCAAGGGAGCATGTGTCACACTCACAGTCCCAAGGAATGCTGGCAGGAACATTCAACCACATAAAGCTCGCCTGGTTTTGGGTTTCATTACCAACGTCAGGCCTCATGTTGTTCCCATCTTAATTGATGGCAAACTTCCCTTTGACTTCATGGAGAACAGGATCAGGCCCTTACCATTTAGCTTGATCGGCAAAGGGTTAAAAAACAAAGTGTATTAAAGCCCTTGAAATGTACCTCAGCCCAGAAGTAAGCCACTCCAAAGAACTGATCCCTTTTGCATTCCACACCATAGGAAATAGGATTTTCCTACCTGTGTTTTGTGTTAAGTTGTTGGGCTCAGCTAAATCAAAACTCAAGCAAAGCAAACCCACTAGAACTTAAAATCAAATGAAATTTCACACTCCCCCTGCACACTGAAGCAGCCCTACACAAAGGTACTTTCAGCAGATGAAGCCAGTGCACTTTTTAAGAGTAAGCAGAAATAGAACATATTTTTTACAGACAAATTAGAAGTGCATCAAGGTACTGGATGAAAATATTTATTGAACATAAGCCAACTACACAGTAGGAATAGGTTAGAAGGCTAAGTCATTTCTAACCACAATTTAAAGAAGACTTCACAGTAAAAATAATATCCTTTTTTAACTCTTTTCTTCCAAGCACACATCACAACTTTTGTTTCCATTGGTTTTAGTCCCTATTTCAAAAGCAGCATTCGCTGTAACAGCTCATTTTTTCATGCAAAATACTGAATCTAATTGCGGAAATATGTCATTCCCTCCTCTCCGCCACATGGCATGAGTTAATGATGATGAATGAAAGTAATAAAACCCAAATCTTTTTCAAACTAAAGCTCCTGTTAAATTACTGGAAATTATATGCATGCGTCTACAATGAGGACACTGCAGAAGGTCAAAGATCTTGCTTCCTGCATTTGGCCAAACTATTCAACAGGCGGCTTGGCTGAACCTGCACAGACACGTTTTTGCTGAGGTTTGGGGGAACCACCTAAGAAAAGCAGCTTAGTTCAAGGCTGGTGATTTCATTAGAGCATTTCTCCCTTTCCCCACGGAACACTAAATATTGTTCACCAGAGTCTATGACCTGCCCCACATGTCCATGGCAAGCTATTTTTGGATGTTCGAGGCCGAGGTTTGGAGGAGTAATATATCATCTGATGTGATATACATTTTTAATGAAGGTCCCAATTTCCCCAATACAAGACTTTATTCTGTGGCATTGATATGAAGCAGAAGGAATACAGCAGATTTAGAGCCAGATGCTGCCTCTCTCATTTGCTCTGAATCACACCCAATTTCTCCAGTTGGGTCACTGAGAAGACAGGTAAACCATTCAAAGATTAAGGTCTGTCGTGGCTTAACCCCAGCCAGCAACTAAGTCCCAAAGCAGCCGCTCATTCACTCCCCCCCAGCAGTGGGAAGGGGAGGAGAATCAGGGACAGGAGGGAAAAAAAAAAGAAAAACTTGCACATTGAAATAAGAATAGTTTAATAATTGAAAAAAAATTAAAAAACCGCTAATATTACTATTACTAATAATAATGATAATTGTAATAAAAAAAGAAGAGAAAGAGAAAAAAAACAAGATGGACAAGTGATGCACAAAACAACTGCTTACCACGCACTGACCAAACCCCAGCCTATCCCCAGACAGGAATGAGCCCCTCCCAGACAATTCTCCCCAGTTTATATACTGGACATCATGTTCTATGGTATGGAATATCCTGTTGGACAGTTCTGGTCAGCTGTCCTGGCTATGCTCCCTCACAGCTTCTTGTGCAGCTCCTCACTGGCAGAGTATGGGACACAGAGAAGTCCTTGAGTTAGGGTAAGCACTGCTCAGCAACAACCAAAACATCACAGTGTTATCAACATTATTCTCATCCTAAATCTAAAGCACTGTACCTGCTACTAAGAAGAAAATTAACTGCATCCCAGGCAAAAGAAGGACAAGGTCCTACTCAATAAGAACACAACTGGCAAAATGTATTTCTTTCCTGTCTGCAAACTCTGTTTCTAATTCTGTATGCTGCAAATTGCACCAGTCTATTGCTGTTCTCCCCATTCATTCATTTCTTCATTTTGCTTAACTGGACGACAGTTCTGTGGTCCCTTCTTTTCCCCTGGGCGTTCGGACATTATGTTCTCCCTTCTTTTCCCCTGGCTCACTTTGGAGTCTTTTTGTCTCCCTTCCTTTCATCATCAATTCATTGAGGTTTCATTGTTTTTGTCTTCCCACTATGCTGATCTCCCACTCTCCATGCTTTCCTCTTATGGTCCATTTCACAGATGGGCCACAGAAGACATGGAAAAAAAACATGAGGAGAGGAATTCCTAATAACTACCCTTAATGTATTTTCTCTCCACAGATGAGTTTGAAGGCTTTGAATCTTGGGCTGGTGTAAATCAAGGTGTAAATCAAGGTGTTACTTTGCACAAGTCAGCAGACTTTATTTGGGAAAAAAAAAAAAAAGAAAAGTATTTATAGCATCAGGTTTAACAGCAGCAAAGCAAAATTTACCATTTTTGCAAGTTTAGTTTTTCTATCCACGAAAAACAGTTTGCAGAATTAAAGTGCATAGAATTAGAAACATCAGTTTTCAGAAACAAAAGACTTAAATTCTACCATTGATATTCACAGCAAGGGATAACTTAGTCTCTAAGCAGTACTCATTTCAGCTTGTTAGAGTCATCAAGAAATCATGTGGAATTCTAGTCTCCAGTACACTCATTGCTCATTTTTTTCTCTCTCATTGCATAGGCAGAAACAGCCAGAGATGTTATTAGCAGGTAAATAACATAAAGGTAAAAGTTTCACATTTTCCATGGAACTCATGCAAATACGCGAGCAAGAAGCTGAAAACCTTCAATTTGCTTCAGATCTTGCCAGTGCACACCTGGCTCTCAGAAACTGGATTTGGGATGATTCTCCAGAGCTCCCACATCACCACTACACTGCTGGACATTTCTAACTACTCTACTGTGAGGAAGTCACTTAATTTTGATCCTGGTCATGCACAAAAGGCGGAGAAAACCTCATAGAGCCACTCAGGATGGTATTTTGCCAACTGTTTTTGAATGGAATGGACACCCGGAAGTTTCAAAAATCTCCATTATCTTTGAAAAAGAAAATGCCTAAGGGATGAAAGCAAAGTAACTATGTAACATCTTTGCAAGCATAATCCTGATCTTAATTGTTTAAGACTTGGTTTTTTGGTTCAGCAGTTTTGCATGAAGCTTATAAATATCATACAGAATACATTGTTGTTTTCTGGCATCCTCTGTCCACAAACAGGGCCATGTGTTGGAGTGGGATTAAATCCGTTTGCAAGGCTGAATGTCCAGTTTAAAAGAAGCATATTCTAAATTTTACCTCTTTGTAGATTGAGAGAAATTGCCTCATCCTACAACTGGGGGGCACCTCTTCTGAAGACAGGCCTTCCAGGGGCAAAATGACACCACCATAAATTAGTAGGTTTCATAACCAAAGCTGGCCATGTGAGCTTTTACATACTAGATGAATATTTATAAGGACATGCCCTCATTTACTAAGCTTCTGGGAACATTTTCACAATTAAAAACCAAAACAAAACAAATTGAAAATAATTGTCAACATACTGAAAACAATTGGCAGCTTTCAAAACAACTCACAATGCCATCTCCAGGCCTTCAAAACCTCTCCCACAGTGAAATCCCATTACCATCCTATCCAGATGCTTATGTTAATCTTTGGAGTTTCCCTCCATTCCCATGCCCCCACCTATCTAAATGAAACCCTCAGTAAGATTTGAATCACGAACCCAATGCCACATTTCAGAGTCACACTGAGGCAGTCAAAGGAGGGTATTTCAGTTTGTTGCTAAATAACTTCCTTCAGCCACATGGAACAGGTTATAAGCATTGTCATGGCCTGAGCAGATGCAACAATTCCCACTAAGGTAAAACAGATTTATGACATTGTATTTGTGGTCACTGCTGTCAAAAGGAACTGCAGTGAAGTTATACAATAAGCATTTCTGATGAAGTTGTTACTTACCATCAAAAAGCTCACAGAACCAACTCAGGACAAGTGCAGCATGCAACTCCAGAACATTTTATAATTTTATCTAGCTCATACAGACAGTGGAGATGGCTGCTGAGAATGAGAAACCTCAAATCCTGAGATCATCTCCCCTAGAACATTTGAAAAACAAAGACAATAAGCTGCTGCAGAACCATGATTCAGCCTTGGAAAGTTCTACAGGAGCACTAGGACTCAGAACACCAGCACAGGGAAGCTTAGATTTAATATGAGATGACGGGGGAGCTCAGATCTCATTTGAGGTGATAAAGGAGGCAAGCCTGACCAACCTACTTTGCATTCCCTAAAGATAAGCACAGTCCAGCAAACACTGCAGCTCTCTCATAGCAAAGGCTGCTCAGCAGAGGAAAAGTAAAACCAGAACACCTGGAATAGTGCCCTGCATAGACAGAAAAAGGCCATTTTAAAACCACAAGCAGACAAATTTCACCTGGTTGCACAACGTTCACGCTTTGTGCAAAAGTTTTGCATAGCTGTGATTTCATGGCATCCAGCGCATTTCAGGAAAGGAGGAGGGAGAAGGGAGGCAAAGAAAGTTTGCCTCTGGATTCTGCACAGCCAGCATCACAGAACTCTGGAGGCATGAATCACCAGTCAGCTCCAGGAGTGCTGAGCTGTGGAGTCTCTGTGACCGGCACCCACAGAGACACAATTTGAGATGAATAGACGTCTCTGAGTTGGACCGTGGTGAGCGATGTAACACTTTTACAGATGGCACAGTCATAACCATTAAGCAGTTATGACCAGCTTGAGTGAGAGAGTGAAGAATGTGTGCACTGGGTGACAAAATACACCCACAAAGTTGAGAAAAATACACATATTCTGGTTTTAGACGCATGGGTTATCAAAGATAAGTGAGTCCTCACTACAGTATGATCTGTTGTCAGAAACCTAAGGCAGCTGGTTGGATTCTGAACTTCGACTCACAGATTCACATTTGGTCACAGCTTTTTGGAAAGCAGGGAGAAAAAAAGCCAAGAGCTCTTTTAGCACAGGCAGTCTAATCCAGTCAAACGATTTCTCCTTCTCTCCATCCCTGACCCCATTTAAGTGCTATCTTAAATATTCCTAGGGACCCACTGGTCCATAAAGAAAAAACTCTAAAGAAAATATAATCTTTCAAGGGCTGACATTACCTAGTTCCCAGCGCAGCTACAGACTAGTTGCCGTGAAATGCAACAACCTGGTGGGAATTAGAAAACTGTCTTTTAACTGCCATTATTATCTCTAAAGCCTCTCTAACAGCAATCCCAGAATATAGGTTTAAAGGAAAATCATTTTAATGGAGGTCCCAGTACTACATTTTTATATTGCACCAAGCCAAGCTATTGATCAGCTCTACATTAATTTTAAAAGCACAAAAATTTGTCATGATTTTTCTCCCTTTGATATCAGCGTCCATCAGCGATTGCATCAGTTTTCTGCTGAGCCGCCAAGCAAAGTTAAATGATGATGCGCTTCCTCTCCCTGACTCCTTATTCCAGCTTGGTTCAGCAATCTCGACCAGCCACTTCCTGTCTCCTCTACTGCACCGTCTGGCACTTACTTCAGACGAGTCAATACGTTTAAATTATACCTGTACCAGGCATAATTAATCATAAAGCTTTCTGCTTTGTGATGTTATTTGAACTTCTGCTTGGTGTTCATAAGTAAAACGCAAAACAAAAAGAGTTCAATGGTGAAAACCACACCACTCCCCCCCACCTCCTCACTGAGTTGGTGTTCCTTGGATTTCAGAGCAAGAGACGATTTCTCAGGAAGTTGCTGCTCCCTGATGGTTCAGATCTACATTGTTGAACTTCAGTAGCTGACAATGGGGTAGGGAGAAAACTCCAAGGAAAGCACCCAGCTTTATAATCAGACATATTTTGTATGGGATCAGCTTGGAACCACAGAGGTAGTTTTTCTGATGTCAGAGCTTGGTGCTCTGTGTGCAAGAGACCACGAGACCCACCTCTGAGTCACAGCTCTACCTTTATAACTGCTATTCTCCTGGGCATGTAGTAATTTATAGCCATTAGAGGCCAGCAGTAAATTACTCCCCCAGCCTGGCTCCAAATCAAGCTCTCCAACCAGCCACTGGAGACTCAGTGGGAGGGAAATGCAGAGAGCGAGAAGTGGTTGGCATCCACCCCTTGTCCATTCCAGCCTTGTCTACTTCTAGAAAAGAAACAGACAAACAACTTTTAAGATTCAGCTGGACAGAGTGTTGGGCCACCTTGTCTAGACTGTGCTTTTGCCAAGAAATTTTGGACCAGATGACCCTCAAGGTCCCCTTCCAACCTGGTATTCCATGATCCTATGATAAGTAATGTTTTCTTCTTCCCGGGCACTCAGCTCAAAGGTCTGAACTACCCTCCCATGGAGGGGCAACAGGAGCTCTGTCCAAAACCAGTCACTGTTCCTATGGGGAAAATCCTAAGCAAGATCTTAGCCAGCTGCTGAAGTGTTTCTTTTAGGTGTCTTAGGAACAAAGAGGTGTTTTTCAGCAGCAATGAATCTTTCACATAATCCAAGGCACAGTCGCCTTTAAAACACTTCAAATAAAAATAAAAGCAACAGCAAAAGCCTCTTTTCTTAGAGCATCCCAAGCAATTTTACAGAGATTAATTATCCTTATTCATTTTTGCCTTTCCATATATTCCAGCTCTCCCACAGAAAACCAATCCACTGGATTTCAAATTATGGCACAATTAGCATGAAATTAATTAGCATCTGACCTATCCCCTAGTTTTCCTCCAGCTGAGACTGCCAACTTTTAATATAAGCCTAAAGCAAAAGCTGTAAGACTAATACAGCAAATGGGACAAAGGACTTTTAAATTAAAGAGAGTTTAAAAAAATGCAGTTTACAGCCATAAGCATTTCCCTCACAACAACCCCAAAACTCCAGCCCTAAAACAAAGTGTAGGGAGATATTTCATGTCCCCCCAACACGCAGAGGGTTCATTTGCAAAGCCTGCAATCACCCCTCCCACCTTAGAAAATTCTCATGGCCTTTCAAAAGCACAGCCTATAGTTATCAATTAGCAATGCCTTTTAGTCCCATCATGCAAAGTCTCTTTTTCACATAACCTCTTCAGACACCTGTAAGGATTTTTGAGTCCATCACTTACATATAATCAGTCCCCCAACTGTATCTTAGCCTTCACAATTTCCTGCATCATTTATAGACCTCTGCAGTGTCTCTCTTTGCCACTGTATGTATTTTCCACGTTCCTTTTAACTATCTAGTACTTAAATTTCTTGCTTTCTTTCCTCTTCAGAAGAATTCAGCCATCATTAACCTAATGCTCCTTTTTTGTAGTTACTTCAATCACGGCCATCTCTGTCTTCCACATGAAGCCTGTTATTCACAGTTACCCAATAATATTTAACTCCTTTGCTTTGCCTGGCTGGAGTGGCACATAGCAGCCTGGCAGGATCATCACCTGCTGTGGAACACAAGCTTTAAATCAGAAAACGAGACCTGTGCTCAAAGAATTAGTCAAAAGGAACTTTGTCTCATGACCTGCAACTCATGAGTTGTTACAGCCCCTGTGAAATTTAGTAACAGACTCTCCCCTACCTCGGAAGGACAAGAATTCCAGGTGCAAACTCCACTGCCTGTGCACTAGAGAGCAATACAATAGACACGGTTTCATCAGGAGGATTTTACAGCCCTGGAAGTGAAACATCCAGATGATACCCACATCACAGCAGAAAAACAAAAAATTTGGATAAAGCTTGTAGTAGAAATGGGACTAAAGAAAATAGAGGACATATTCAGGCACTGCAGGGAAAACAGTATTTAAAAAATGAAAGAGTACAGAAGATGCATGCAGCATATAGAAGAGCTCTATGCATACACATTTAGATTCCATGTGTACAGTACAGAGTACACTTCATTCTCTCGTCAGTGGAGACTACATTCAACATCTAGATCTTGGTCAACAGAGCTGCAATACTGTTAGCCTTCAAGAACACTACAACTCACTCAGAAACCATGGAGAACAACAAACAAAATGAGAGGGAAGAAAAAAGCATCCGGTACAAACACAATATATTTTCAATATTAGATTTTCATTTTGCAAGTCTTCGGTTCACCTGGACATTTACTAATGTTGTGGTCTGAAAACTCTGGTTTTATAGACTGCATTGACTGTTCTTTCATTCTGTGGTTGCCAACATTGTTTTTTTGTGTTTTAAGGGAGCACTCCACTTTTTTTTATGAGGTGGCAGGAGCCAGTGCCCCAATCCACAGCACTCCACACCATTCTGCACTTCAGTTAAACAGCCCTAAACCTTCTGCTGATGCTATTCTTCTTCCTTTTGGCAAGACAGAATCAAAACAATTTGTTTGTTCTCTTCCAAACTCAGATAGATGAGGGATTCAGGGAAAACCAGAGAAGGAAACAGCATCAGTAGTCACAGCCTAGTCCAACAGCAGGAGGAACCTGCCTGATGCCCAGGTGATAGGAGTGGGGCACAGTTCAGCAGCTGGGCTCTGCACCTGCTCAGGTTGCACACAGATATCATCTGCTGTTCTGGACCAGGTACAAAAAGAGGGCAAACAGAAGTTCCTGCCCCAAACAGGTATTGCAATCCCACGTGTTGGCATACATGTCACGTGTCAATGCATTTCCACATTTTTGCCCAGTTCCCAGCAAAAGCAGGCAATTTCAAAGACTTCTTTTAGCAGAATGTCAAACTGATGAACCAAAATGAGGTGCCCTTTAACTTAATTTCTCTTCTCCTACCCCTAAATGCTTCTTTGAGAATGGAACAGTTTATGATAACCTGTCTCACGCTAACCCTTCACCCCCCAAGAATTCACACTATTAATTCTCATAATAAAGCCTATTTTAAATATATTTTTAATCCTCTGAGAAAACCAATTTCATCCTTGAATGTTCCATTGATCTACAGTAAATAAATAGGCATTAGGGAGAAACATTGTTTATTTATTTGCTTGCCACTTAGAATTTAATCCTGGGATTCTAAAGGGATGATTATAAATTTCTCTAACAGTCCCTAGGGTATGTTTTGAGTGTAGTCATCTAAGATAAGACTCTTGCACTCCAGGATGCCAGTGCATTACAGCTTAGAAAGATTATAGCCAAACAGCGCTCATTTATTATAAAGAGGGATGAGTAGTAATTCCAGGACACATACTAGATGAGATTTCAGCACTATCTAGTTTGTGTACAGTGTGGAATGTATCTGGGAGCTTTCCAAAGTCTGCTTACATACAGCACAGCCTCACCAAGAGAGTTCCTGGCAAAATCTTATTGGTAAAGCAAGGAGTTTAGAGCTTCTTCAGAGGAAGAGAGTTTCTACCACTTAATGTGGATTTATTCTCATGTAGAAGGACTGTGGACATCTGACTTCTTACACTGGAAAATCTAAGGTCAGTGGTTGCTTCATTCAAACTTTCATTCTTCTTGAAAATCAAAGGACGGGGCTTTTTTGGAAGACACAGGCTTAGGAATGCTGTGCTAGAAGGGACCAGAAAGGTCCCTGCAGCCAATCATATGCAACTTGAAGAGTCAAGTCTGCTTGAACATCAGCTCCTACAACCACAGGCCGTAAAACCTTCTCCTGACTGCAGAAATAAAAAGCTAAAATCTAAAAGCTTCAAAGTTATGAAGACCTCATCACATATCCAGGAAAGCAATGGTTAATCACCCTTACAATTCAAAGAAAAGGAAAAAAAGAAAGAAAATAAAACCAAAGCAAAAATACCAAAAAAAAAAAAAAATTCATTTCTTATTTTGTCCAGCCTTTTCTGGGAGACAAAAAAGCCATCCACTAATCAAAAACCTCTTCATCCACAGTGCATCTAGGATATTATTAGGTCATGGTGTTGGATAAACTAACTAGACTGAGCCTCTGTGTGTAGGTTTTCCAAGCCTCTGATCGTTCTCCTAATGTCCTTTTCTAAGCCCTTCCTGGTCTGTCAGCACAACTTCAGCAAAATAAGGCAGCAAGGAACTGTAGCAAAATGAGTAAGCTCTTCAACATATTTCCAGTAACATATTTCTACCGTATTTTCACGGAGTAGGAAGATGTAAATCAGTGGGGAGAAGTGAAAGAGATGGCTGCACCACGATACAATCTTGCTTAAACGCCTTGGAGACTCCAGATCCCCAGTGCATGTCAACACGCAGCCTGGAAGAGTAGCTGGGCCAGAGCCCTAGGTTGCACACAGCCGAGCTAAATGCTCAACACAGCGAGGGTGAAGTCTGCTTTGTGTCACTGCAGAAAATTAGGCTGATATCTAACAGATGACATTTGCCAGTAAAAATGATTGTTCCCATTGTGTTTGTCTTCTGGGAGACATTCCACATCTGACATGCATCCACAATCCATGCAGGTACTGAGTGTAACCTCGCTGTAGATGGCTTCCAGCCTGCTACACAGGTCCTTCCAGGATACAAAGTCTCAGGATAGTCTTTTTCATTTAATTTATCAATCTCCTTCATGCTTCATGCTTTAATTAATATTAATTAAAGACTAATCACATTCATTGCAGCCAGGTGCTGAATAAATTTCTCATTTGTCTTTGCAATGCAGAGCACCGTGGGCCCTGGCCAGGTGGAGAGAAAGGCAGGAATGGAGACCACCTCTCTTCCTGCCTCATGCTGTCTCTAGGCTCCTATTGCTCACTTTGAAGCACACCTTTGGTGCTCAGAGTTACAGGCTACACCTCATTGCTTGAGGAGTTCTGTGAACACAGGACACTAAGGTCGTCTCTGCCTCAAAAATACCTATTTTATACCCTGTCATGAAGGTAAGATGCTGACACCTTGCCTGCAACACCACTGTTGTTTTCCCTTCTTCGTTATGGAGACTCTGCACTGCAAATGCTGATGCAGCAACACAACGCTTGCCATGTAAACCAGCTGGTGTTACTACTTGTGGCTAAATTTGGGGGCAGCGAAGGGCAGAAAGGTCAATGACTTGCCACAAATCAAAGTGAAAATTGGTAACATATCCTGAAATAGAGTCCTCCTCTGCAGAGACCCACATGGTATCATCACTATATGGTCAAAATTGGTCAACTGACAACTGATTGCACACGGGAACTGTGGGAAACGAGGGCTCAGCTTCATTTGGTTCATTTGCAAACCAGAATTTGGACAATAAATTCCCGTTCCTACATTAACAGAGACTTGGTTAACACTACAAATCACATGGTATGAAGTGGGAAACTCCTGTCTCTTCTAGATCCTATTTAAGTCAGACACAAAGAGTTTAGCCAGGCAGATCATGCACACAACAATTACTTGAAGCCTATGAAAAAACCCTCCAAGGGCTCATCTCACTTCTTGAAGAGCCAACACACAGAGGAGTTCCCTGCGATGCCTTTCATGATCTCTATTGTTCACAGGGTACTAAAGTAATGAATAGCCTTTATTTTTCCAAGTTTCAGTCACAGAATGCTCATGCTAGCATTAAAAGGAAAACAAAAGTGCAGAAATGCCAAGATACTATGTAACACACAGCCCTTCATCACTTGCATTGATGCACAGTGTTACAAATTTTATCTAATCAACTGACATTTTAAGTAGTGGAGAATTTAACAAGAATAACAATGTGGTGACAATTTAGTCTTTCTTCCCCCTCCATAAAAACACTGTCTTCTGTTTGGTCTAGATTTAGGTCAAGACATTTCACTAATTTGCTAGTCATTAAAAAGATATTTTTATACCCAGCCTGTAATATTATACTCTTCAGTGATTATGATAGTTCCCAACAGAATTCCAGACTTGAAAATGAAGGCTGGGAAGCTGAGCTGCAATTATGATACTTTAAATAATTCCACAAAAGTAGAACCACTGTTAAATAATTTATAATCTTTGATCTTGTCACAGATCTACTGAAATCTTCACATCACTCAAGCTAAATGTTTTCAAACAGAAATGGGATAGGTTACTTCCCTCCACCCCCTTCTGTCACTGCAGGAGCTGAGGAAAATAACGGTGCCAGGGGCCAAATTCTTCATTACTTTGGCGTAAACTCCTTCTTGCGTGAAAATTTTTCCTCTGGGGTTTAAATACATTCAGAGATAAGTCTTTCATCACAGCACCTTGAAAGGTTAAGAAAGTAGTTGTTATTTTTGAATCACAGAATCATTAAGGTTGGAAAAGATCCGTAAGATCCTCAAGTCCAACCATCAACCTACAACCATTTTCACCCTTTAAACCATGTCCTCAAAGTAGATTTCCCTCCAAAGTGACATTATTACTAACATTTTACAAACCAGAAAATGTTATCTCTTGAATCTGCGTCTTACACAGCTACAGAATCATAGAATATCCCAAGTTGGAAGGGACTAACAAGGATAATTGAAGTCCCACTCCTGGTCCTGCACTGAACAGCCCCAAGAATCACACCATTTGCCTGAAAAACATTGTCAAAATGCTTCTGAACTCAGTCTTGGTGTTGTGACCACTTCCCTGGGGAGCCTCTTCCAGTGCACAGCCATCCTCTGGATAAAGAACCTTTTCCCATTATCTAACCTAAATCTCCCCAGGGACTCAGCTTCAGGCCATTCCCTCGGGTCCTGTCACTGGTCATCAGATAGAGGAGATCCGTGCCTGCCCCTCTGCTTCCCCTGAAGAGGAAATTGTAGCTGCAATGAGGTCTCCCCTCAGTTTCTTCTTCTCCAGGCTGAACAAGCCAAGTGATCTGAGCTGTTCCTCATATGGCTTCTCCTCTAGACTCATCACCACACAGGCAAGCAGAAACAAGAGAAGCTCCACGCAGGACACCAGTGCTCACAAAACTTTGTGGGTCTGTGCCAGAAAGGCAAGAGAGCCTTGCACAAGAGGTTCAGCCACACTGCCAAACCTCAGCAGATATCATCAGGCCTAGAGAGACACTGAACATGGCCAGTTTCCTCAAGTAAGTGTCAGGTCCTAAAGGCTGGTAACCAGGGAAATACATGAAAATGAAGACTGTGCTAAACTGCTTGGTTTAAAAACAAAACAGAAATTACCCTCTGTAATCTGTGGTCTAGTCAGTCATAACCCACCTTTATGTGGTCCTTAATGGGGTCCTCAGCAGAAGAAAGATGTGGACCTACTGGATCAAGTCAAAAGAAGACCGTGAAGGTTATCAGAGGATCACCTTTGGGGACAGGCTGAGAGAGTCAGGGTTGTTCAGCCTGGAGAAGACAAAGCTCCAGGGAGACCTCATTAAGGCCTTCAAGTACCTTAAGGGGGCTTATCAAAAGGAAGGAGAGGGACCTTTTATATGACAGATAGTGACAGGACAAGGGGTAGTGATTTTAAACTGAAAGAAGGCAGGTTTAGATTAGATTTTAGGAAGAAATTCTTTACTCAGAGGGTAGTGAAGCAGTGGAACAGGTTGCCCAGAGAGGTTGTGGGTGCTCCATCCCTGAAAGTGTTCAAGGCCAGGTTGGATGGGGCTTTGAGCAACCTGATCTAGCGGGTGGCATCCTTGTCCATGGCAGGGGGATTGGAACTAGATGATCTCTAAGGACCCTTGCAACCCAAACCATTCTTTGATTCTTACGTCCTGCTAGTCAGGGGTATGGACTATTCACAGCTACTATCAAGAGCACCAGCCAAATAACCTCCTCACTAGTGAAAACTGGACTACTCAGTTAAAAACATTTTATAAAGTCAAATTCAGAAGCACTGGTATAAATTAAAGACTTGGGCACAGGATCAAGCTATGCTGTTGAAAAAAAAGTTGCCTCTAATTAGCTGAGCCCAGTAGCTAAGAAAAGACAAGATAACATACCTTAAATGCCTTTTGCTGGAGGCAAAACCCAGGCTGCATCTCGTTGCAGCCCAGGATGTCTACGTGCATGTGTACATACAATTACAGCAGCTCTGCTGACTGATAACTTGTTAAATTGACATAACTTGACTGTCAGGGTCCTAAGACTAATGAAACATGTAAAGTATGGCAGAAGTAAACAGCAGCTTTCCAGGAAACATTAATTTGCATTCTAATTAATGCAATGTGGGGCAGAAGTCATAAATAAAGGATTCAATCACAGCTCACTGTATAATAGGCAGACTGGTTTTACACACCTGATATGACAGGCAAGTACTAATGTGGGGTTATGGAAGATGCCAGACCTAAACAAGCTCCTCACATCTGCAAGAGACAAAGAGGTGCAACGCCAAAAAAAAAAAAATGCAATTTCTCTTTTAAAAGTTTCCCTCCCTAGGAATAAATCACTTTTTTCTTTTTTTCTTGTTTTTTTTTTTAGAAGATGACAGGTGTAAAGAAAATTTCATCTGGAGGAGTCTTTGCAGGTGTGACAAACAGGATTTGAACACCGCGCCTTCAGGATCGTTACCACTGCTGATGAGTGCTGCTCATACCCTGAATGCCCTGGTGAAGATTGGAGTCTCACTTTTCAAACAGCTTGCAGAAGTCTGCCCAGAACAGCTGCCACCACCAAGGAACTCTGTGCACGTCCCCTGAAACGGGTGAGCACAGGATCTGAATCTTGCTATTATATTTGTCAGTCCTGTCACACAAAGCATATTGTCTCCAATAGGCTTTTTTTTATTTTATTTTTGATTAGGCAGAATTTGAGGATGGATTCCTGCTTTGCTTTCACCTCTAGCCTGTGGTGTTCCAGCCATTCCCTCCTAGGGACCATATTACACAGTTAATGCTGACTGGGGAACTCTGAGCACAATGGGGCAGCAGAAAAGGAGGCTGGCTGCATTCAGCCACAATAAATAAATCTACATAAAACCATTCAGTAATTCAATTTTGATGTCCTTTATGTGTGGGATAGTACATGTGGTTTACGTTAACTTTGAGAACTCTTTGGTAAGTGCTCAGTTGTATTTATTAAATGCAATGAAGTCAAGAAAAGAACAAGAAATTAGGTTACTTGCTTTCTAATTACAAATAAACAAAATTATTTTAAATATCCTACTTTTCTCCCCTGACAAAACTACAGTAGAAGAAGTAGCCTATGTAAGTGACAGAAGGCTATTGCAAACTAAGCTGATGAAATGAAAGGGGACAGTAAATATCAGCACCGCAATAAAAGTAAAGTCCCTTCTTGCTTTTAAACTATTTCTCCTCGCTTGCTTCACATTTCCCTGCTACTCTGCCACAAGCAGCAAGTCTTTCCATGGAACCCTCTGAGCTCATTCATTTTGGTGAAAAATACTTCCTTAGTGGCTATTTGGTTTTTTGCAACCATAGCGATAAAATATATTACTGGCAGAAGTCTCAGGATTATAAATAGGTATCGGTCTTTGTTTAATTTCAGTAAGCCAGGACAAAATCACTGAGGTTTCCGTACACATGACTTTCATTAGGAGCAATGTACAACAGAAAACACATCAGGCTCTTGCCTTTTATTTGCCCTTATTTTTATTTGTTTATGCCTTCGTGTAACTAGAAGGCTTGAAGTTTTGGGGGTATACAGCAAAGGTCCAGGGGAAAAAACACCAATGACTGGGAAAAGGGCAAAGTCACTCACACCGGGACAGTAACTACCAATCTGTAAGAAAAGTGTTTTGTTTTGAGGTTTTCTGCTTGTTTCCATTTTTGTTAAATTGTTTAAGATGTACTACTTTGGTAAATATTCATCTAACTCCAAGTGCTAATCAACACTCTGCTTGAAGAAAGCCTAGTCTGAAAATTTAATACATTACTCCAGAAAGCTGTAACCTAACAGACAGTAACTTGCTGCCTAAGTGCCCAGGGTCCCTCACTGAAGCCATGGGAGACCAGAGCTGACATTTCTTATACACACACAGACTATTCTGAGCTGGAAGGGACCCACAAGGATCATCCTGTCCAACTCTGAAGTGAATGGCCCATGTAGGGATCAAGCCCACAACCTTGGTGTTAATAGTACCATACTATAACCAACTGAGCTAATATTTAAAGTACTTCAAAGTCAGAGAAGCAGTGCCAAAAATAACCATAAAAAACAAGTGCAAGCTCTTCTTTGGGTCAAATCTTCCAAGGATTTTCTTAAAATTTGAATAAATTATCTTTATGTAGGACCTGGAATTTTTTGGAGTTTCTTTCAGGGCTTGCAAGCTCTCTGTATCAAGAGTAAAGAATTAATAAAAGCAACACAATATTTATATGATAAATAGAGAAAGTCCCAAACGCATCACTTTCTGGATTTAAGGACATAATGGCACCCTACAGCAAACAGGTAGATGCAACAGTTTAGTCCAAGCACCGAGTTTAAATCAGGCTGTGACTTCTCCCTCTGAGCAGTGCTGCACCTTGTCTTTGAGGAAGGGCAGGCAGAGGACAGCCCACTCCTCCTCCACACAGGGACACAGGAGCTGATTCCTCTCCAGAAGAGCAGTCTGGGACTTCATCCAGATTACTTTTAAGTAACGCCCTCCTGGGGTTTGCCTGAGAGGACATGGACAATGTGAAGACATGATCAGCACTGCCTCTGGCAGCTGCAGCTGGCAGCTACATCCAGCCATGGTAATGCTTTGTAGCCGAGTCCAGGCCCACAAACACTGGTACTGAACCCTGCAGCAATCCCCACCTTTCCACCATGGCCATAGACAGAGGACCCACCTCCAGGATTAGCAGATCTCAAAGGCCACAGCCAGTTCAGAGGGCGAGGGGGGGTCATGTTCCAGGATAGCAATGTAGTACACAGTATTCACAAGAGGGGAGCCAAAAGGATTTGTTATTTGGGAGCCACTTTATGCCACCCTCAGACAAGTCTCTTGTAGAAGTCAGCAGGATGCTCCTCTGGTTATGGACTGTAGCAGAATTTGGCTTTGGCTCTGAACAAAAGGGATTCATAGGGGAAGCTTCTGGTAGCAGCATGTACACAAGGGAAGTTGGGCACAACAGCATTTTCTTTCAAAATCTCCCTGCTCCTGAAAGGCCACCCATGGGACACAGCCATCTCTCATGTAGCTATTGTTTTCTGTGGACGTGTGCCATGTATTGACAGCCAGAGCAGAGCAAAGGGAGCTCCCAGGCCTTGCACAGAGAAGACAAAGGCTGCCCTCTGCCTTTCTGCCTTCAGAGGCCACTCATAGCAAAAACAAGGCAAGGCACCAGAATGCAGCTACAGTACTACCTTCCAAAAATAGGCCCCAACAGCACCTAAGCTAATTCCTACAGCCGGCATGGCAACAATGGATGGAGCCTTCCTGGAAGAGTTGGAGAGCACCTGGAGCAGATCACCCTAGATCACTGATTTAGCAACATACTCCAATCTAAGAGCCAAAGTCTATACAGTAGTGAACCAGGAGTAAAAAGGGACAGTCCTACACCCACGGTGTATTAATTTCATCGCTGCCAGGTTGAGCTTCGAAGAAAATGCAAAGTGTGGGAGCTGAAATGAGAAGGTGTCTGCAGCAGCTGGAGAAAGCAACTCACTGAGGATGCTCAGCTCTCTTAACGTAAAAGCCCACAGAAGCCATAGCAAGACTAATTCCAGTTCTGCCTCCTTTGAAAGGGCAAAGATCTTTTTGAGTCACCAAGGCTCCACAGCCCTTTCTGAAAGCAGTGTTTTAACAAGCACAGTTTGATTTCTCCACAACCTTCCTCTTCATTCTCACCTTGGCTTTCTTTTTGGGGAAGGGTAAGCACTCCCAGCAGAAGCAGGATGAGATTTAACAACAGCAGAGTTATCAGAAGCCTCACGTGTCAAATAAACGCGACATTTCTTACAAATAGAAAACATACAAGTCATAAATCCTGGGTCCAGCTCCAAGAGGCTAGTTGCTGGAAAGGTGTCGGTGCACATGGATTTGGATGGCTGCTGCCCTCAGGCTGCCTGAAGGAAGTTTTGACCCAGGATATTAATACACCTTATTTCATACAGAGTGAACCAGACTGGGGCTCCAAGGTCTGTTTACATTACAAGACTGTGGGCCTTTGGGAGATTAACACCTAGAGAAAAAGCATCTGTGTTTGCTCTGGGTGAGGCTACAATTTAAATTCTTATGTTATCACACAAGCTAGACATGATAGATAATCAATGCCCTGTGATAGTTAGTACTGAGGAACTGAGCTAGTTTTGTTTTGCAGGGTCATTATTCAGCATATCATTCTTTCCATGTTCATTTATATTTAAAGTCAAATCAGGCATTTATTTTCCTGAGACTTTTCTGAATTCATATCTGTGTTTTCATTTCTCATCTTAAAGCAAAACTGCCTGGATTATGTCAGTTCTGTGGGTTTTCCTGCATGAATATAAAATATATTATATTGTTGCAAAACACTATGTCACAGAAAACATACAGACACCAGAATAAAAGGAATCTTAAGAGAGCATCCAGTCTATCTTGTCACCCAGAAGCACTATGAAGTTTAATTTCAGCCATGACATATGTCCATCAAACTTCTTAAAACCTTCAAAACTGTTTTAAGGAGTCTGCAACCTCCCTACAAACCTATCCCAGTGATTAAAAATTCTATCCAGATAGATATTTTTTAAAACAACCAAAAGCCTTGTTTTGCTACTGATGAGGCCAATCTCTGAATTTATTTTCACATCTTTAATCTACACATTAGGTAACTCCTCCCCTTTGGAAACACTGACAGATGAACATAAGGATACAGCTGCACTGCACCTACAGGTATCAAATTAAATTCAGTGACACAGTGGCAATCTGGGGAAAGAGAGCAACAACCACAGATTCGGGTCAGTAGCACTGTTGAGAGGTGAGTGTGTGATACACTTTCCACACACCTGAGCAAGTAAAACACTGATCTCCTAAATCTGACTTCAGTTTGGTTTTTTCAGAGAGCCTTCTATTAAACGTCAGAAAATATAGTGCTTCTGATCCTACGCTCCACAGACACAGTGACTGATAGATCTGCATCCTCTTTCTAAAAACAGTTGCCTAGAAGACTTATACCCTTCCTCAGACATATCTTTTCCGGACAAACACACACAAATCTTTCAATCTTTCAGCACAGATTATATTTTCTAAGTCTCAAGTCATTTGGATAATTTTTCTAGATTACATCCCACTTGTCTGCATCACTTTCAAAAGAAGTTAAAAAAAAAAGAAAACAGACCCAAAACTACAGCTGCTGGCTTCTCGGCACTCAACAGAGATGTCTTGCACATCACAGCTTTGCTCACACGCTGCACACACAGAGTTGCTCTTTTAATATAAATATCACATCTTTTATTCCTGTTCCACTTGCCAGTCACTAAAATTCCATCTTGTCTTATGCTGTCAAGTCCCTGTGTGGTTACAGATTCTCTGATATGTCCTACTTTGCAGTTTTATAGTCTGAATGCCATCATACTGATAAATTTTTCCCAATGTATCATGTTCATTTGGTCTTCAAATCCTGCATTCTAAAGCACTTTTGTATCCTCTCAGCCTAAACTTTATATGTTCATTTTCTATTCCATCTTTCAAGCCACTAATGAAAATATTGACGAGAAACAGGCCCATAATTAAGCCTCTTTGAGAGCAAAAGTTAATTCTCCTTTTAGCGGGGCACAACTAATAACTGCTTTCTCAGGATGGGTTTTCAAAGAATCAGGCTCTTCCCTGTTATTCAGGGCAAATTTGTCCAGTTTACATGAGAGCATATAATGTTCCATAGTGTCAAAAAGCCTGGTTTAAGTCAAGATGTATCACATTTACCACTATCACCTTATCCACTAAGCCAGTTTCCCTGGGAAGGAAGGAAATTAGATTGGTTTAACACGATTTGCTCTTGACAAATATGTGTTGACTCTCTTTTATCACCTTTTTATCTGGACGGTGCTTACACATGGACTGCTTAATAATTTGTTCTAATATCCTTTGAGATATCAAGGTTAGACTGACCAGTGCATAATTCCCAAGACCCTCCCATTCTCCCTTTTTAGAGATAGATACTACAATCCGTTAAGGAATCAGTGCCGAAAAACATGTACGCCTCCAAGAGAAGCAAGACTTTGTATGCATTGTGATAGTCCCATGCACAAATTAAGACAAGAAACATTTAACTATTTTCTAGAAAGCTTGGGCAAAAACAGTGAGTTGAATTTATCTTCTTATCATCTTGGGATGAGACAAGAATAAGCAAAGTGTAGGGTACATGACTAGAAATGAATATTATATAAACAGAATCATTCATTGTCACAGAAATACGATCCCTATTATGTAACCTCTTCCAGCCTCCTGCCAGTGGATGATTATTTCCTACAAAGTATTTTCCACTGCTTTGTTCAAGAGAGATTTAAGCAAATCAGTAAATAGTTTCCCCCTATTTCCCTCGGGAAATTGTTGCACAGCTATATAATAGTCAGTTTGGTCTCACTGAAAACAAAAATGCAATACTGAAACATATTTAATAGCAGCTAATTGCAACAATAAATATGGAGTAGTGACACTACCACTCATTGCCTTACCCCGTCCATACAACTGTATCCATTCACAGATATTACACCTACTTATTCTTCTATTGTTTCCCCTCTGATTTCCAAATACTCATACTTTTTTGTGTTTTTCGTTGTACACAATCACAACGCATGTTGGCATCTGCAGAGGCACCTGGAGCATCCAGGAATGCCTGACCTTCTATTTTTTGGATGCAGTTATACCAAGTGCCTCTCATACTCTCGTTGATCTCTAGTATGGTTCTTGGTGGAGAGACAAGCTTTCATCAAAGAGATGATCTTGCAAACAGGATGAACAAGACAGAACACTACATCAGCCTCCATTAGAATGCCATATATAATGGATCCCGTATAATGCCTCATCACAAAGACTGCTGAGACTTATTTCTTTACACCAACACTTGCACCTATTGAAATAAATAGCTTTGATGCTGATTTCAGACGCCCAGTACCCTGCTCTGGCTTTCGGATGGCGGATGGGAGTGAAGTATAGCTGCAGTATCCCGCAATAAACCCACCGCATGAATAAACGCTGTTTCCCATTCTCCATGCGTTTAAATCAGAGGCAGTTGACCTGTTTAGGATATGATCTATTCAGATAATAAAACCCACATGGCACGTAGTAAAACGTTTTAATCCATGATCCATGCATATACTTCTCTAGAAACAAAGACGGTTACAGACTGTAGCATATAAAATTTGCCCTGAGCTAGAGAGCCAAAGCCCTTTAGCACAGAGACACTTTTGAATTGTGAACTTTATAAAACCCAGCCCATAAGTTCTGCAGATGTAGATTATTGCTGAGAAAAATCTAAGATGTTAACTGCCAGTGTTAGCTCATATAAGCTGGTATTTGTAAGTGTGTGGTATAACTTGTATTGTTTTTCTCACCTTTCTTGTATAGTAAAACCAAGCTATTCTAAATTAAGGCTTTTTTTTTTTTTTTGGTGGGGGGAGGGAGGGAGGAGTTTGGGAGTTTAGGGGGGTTAAGGATGTGGTTTTGTCCTCTGCCATTTCTAAAAATTGTACAAATAGAAGCATATTTTTAAAAGGAATTTTACTACCTGTTTAATAACTTTTTAAAAGGTTCTAGTATTGCATCATGGGATTATGGATATGGTAGGTCTTTTCCTTCAAAAATTAACAAAGAACACATCCAAGCAATGCTTAAAAACATTAATGGCAGTTGCCATCCAAAAATTCCTTCTTCATTTCAAGTAAAGGGATCCAGAAAAGCCAGTCCGCTTGAAATGTTATTTAAAGACATGGGGTTTGGACACAGACCCACGCAAGCTGTTTAGCAGCAGATTATCCAGACCGTATCAGTTTTCCTCAACATTATGTCTGCCTACAACTATAATTTTGAATTGCTTTTATTCAACAGCAGAAATGCATAGAAAGCAAACCAAGATCCTGCACAGAGGGATGCCTTAGACTGACCATTGCTGGCTCTTTCCTTCACCTGGCTGCAGACACACACTACTCAATTCCAAGTATCCATGGTATGACTTAGCCAGAGGCTTTTCCTTTTGGCATTTCATGCTTTAGAGAAGCTTCTTTACATGGCTAATAAAGATGCCAGGAAGACCAGCTGCTCTTAAGCAGTTTGCAGGGAGGCAGATATAATTAATTCACAAGTTGGAAGCGTATTTGACAGAAAGAATTGTTTTGTTACCCCCAAACAATCAAAAAGCTCATATGTGAAATGTATGTGCAAGTACATCTGCTCTCACTTAAGTCCCATACATTTACACTACCCTAACTGAAGACACTGTAGTCGTCTCTCATAGCCAGCCATGAAGATGATTTGCAGAATAATCTAAATACTGCTGTGCAAGGAAAAGCTTGATCAATAGGCCCCATAACTTTGAAGGTATGAATTTATGTTACTTTAATGGTATGTCCAAGAACATTAAGACCAATCAAAGTCTACCCAGTTGGCCACAATTACGAGGGCCTTGGCTTTCCTTGGGTCATCACAATCATGAGGTTTTACCAAACTCGATGCCCAAGACTCACAGCAACAAGAACAGGATTATTTAAGGATTTTTTCCCTTGCTCCTTCTTTTTTTCAACCATGTTCACATAAACTTCTCACCCATTTGCATACATTTGAGCAGTCTGTCTGACTATAAGGCATCTGCACTTTTATGTTCATTTCTCTGACATCTGGAGTACTATAAATTCAATGCTTGCCTTAATTTTTTTTCCTTTTCTCTCTCCCCCTATCCCCTAAAAAAGTATTGGAAGTAGCACAGATCAATCCAGCCACATTCAGATCCAAGCTCACTGGAGATTTCCAAGTTTGAATGACTCAAACTGGACCAAAAAGTTAAGAGTGGTGGGGAAAAAAAAGACATATAGTGATGTCTCTGTAAGGAAAAAAGCAGCATTGCCATTCCACTGCAATAGGATTCAAAGGAAAATACAAACAATGAACAACTGAAATACCTAAAGTTTTCTGAGGGCATTTTGGAAGAGAACACTGGGGCAGGTATGACCAGCTCTCACCCACTTCTGCTACATCCCTGCTGGGCAAGTGGGAGTTGATGCCAGCATCCCAGGGAAAAACATGCCTCAGGGCAGCTCTGGGCTGACCAACAGAGCAATTCAGCCTCCCTCTGTGTTTCCCTTGGGGCTGGGACAGGTAAGGGACTACCATGCCAGTAAGTGTGGGGACACACTGGACATTGTACTGCGAGTCTAACGGGAATGTCTGGAGCAGCCGAGCACCCAAAAGGGACACATGAGAACCACTTTGCAAATCCCCGAGGTATTGCAACACACAGTGTAAACGTACAATTAAGTGTTGTAAATCTGGCCAGACACCAAAGGCTTTGTAAGTTGGCTGAACACAAAGTTCCCTGATTCTTCCCCTGACTCTCAGCTTTCCCTGCAGACTGAATCGAAAAGTACAGATAATACCAGGCTGCTCATTCTTTTGCTGCCCATACAGTGATATATTTTTCTTGCTCCGTTGGGACAGATGAAATAAGAGAAACGAAAACAGGGTCAGGCTGATGTCTGTTGAGGGATCATCTCTTACTAACCAAGAAATGGCAAAATCCTCCTAAAGGTTCTTTGGGGAATATTTATTTTGTCCCGCGCTTTTACTGTAATTGTGTTAATCCGATAGATTTGCTAAGCAGTAAAGCGTTCACTGGCATGTCTGAGGAATGCCTGATGGGGAATGTGTCTGCATGGGAAGAGGACTAAAAATGCAGTTTACATAAGGGTGTGGACTGTATGTGACAAAGAATACATTATAGTATATGTTTCCTTCACGGTAAAATATGATGAGGTAATGGGGAGCAGGGTTAAAAGCTGAAGTGACTATATTTATGTGTCAAGTGCAAGGGGTTGTTTTAATTTCTAGACACAATCAATGATGACAAACTTCAGCTCTGCTTCTGTACACACTTCAATAGCCTGCGAGGGGTGGCTACTGCGTGTCTAGCTAGCACACATTTCTGTGCTGGACTACTTTTATTCTCTTAGTCTGGCATTTTGAGTGGAAAGTGTGGTGCCAAGCATGACAGAAAAGGCAAGTGGAGAAGGGAAAGAGTAAAGTTAAATTATGTGTAGTTGACCCTAATGAAAAATCTGGGGGCTAAATCAAACCTGCAGCTATTTTGCCTATCACTCACCTACACATCTTCCCTCCACCTAAGAAATCACCCATTTGGACAGATGATTGTCTTTACAAGCTGTAAGGGCACATCAGGAGAACACTTTAACAGTTTCATTTTCTCTCCTACTGAGTTACACTGCCCACAGTCTCTGGGATCACGCAGGATCCGAGAGCCCACAGCTTTTTTTTGCAGTTGTTGGCTGCTCTCACTGCTAGAGCTCAAGTCCTGTCAGCAGAAGCTTTGCAGCGGATGCACAGGGAACCTGCCTAACATGTTACAAACTGACACAATTCCAGCAGTAGCCAGTGGTCTCACATAATGCAGTTATTTTTTCCAGGCCTGTTTTCTTCTTCCAGCTGAGTTCCCAAAAGGCAGTAATGCTTTAATGGACCCACACAGTGAAAAAATGAGCAACAGCAGCATCCAAAAGGCTTTTGTTCGTTATTGCATCCAGCCCTTCTGGAGTTCTCAGATGAACTGGAGGGCGAGCTTGGCTAATATTTTCTGACTGAAGTACAGAGAATGACTGGCTCAAAGGTTTCACATGTCAGAGCTACCCCACTTTTTGCTGTGCTACTTAACTTACGAGAAATGAGTGTATCAAAGTATGTGAGGCCTCTCAGATACCTGCCCCTTTCCTCTCCCTTCAGTTGCCTGGGAACACCTGGTCACTTCCAAAGATGAGAGGATGCATCTGGAGAGTACCACACATGCAAGGGCTTTTGTAAAGCATGAGGAAAATTTGGGCCAGTAATATAGCACAATGTAGCTTTGCCACTCTTAACAGAGGAGATAATCTGGGGCTCAGGACTGATTTTTCAGTGGTTTGGGGTTTTTTAAGCAACATACAAGGATCATTTTCAGTAGGATCTAAGGTGCTGAAAGTCCCCGCTGACCCTGGAAGTCTTTGCCAAGAGGTTTTCAAATTCACATTGACCGATGCTACAATAAGCCATTTCCACCACCTACAGAGCTCTGGCTTACAGCAGAGCCAGCAACTCAGGACAAAGCCTTGTCCATGCTAAATGCAAGGGATGACCTAGCACTAGACTGACAGCTCTCACCAGATCAAGGTGAGAGCTTGCTTGATTCACGCCAAGCCCTGTCAAATGCAAAGCCAGTAACGGAGGTGTCAAAGTTTGCAGTGGCACAGATGCGCTGAAAAAGCTGCCCATTCCATGCCTCTTTCCTTCTCACCATAAGAACAGTGAAAAATATCCCTTGATTCCTCTGAGGCTCCATACATGCACTTACCTACAGGCCATGCACCCAGGCGCTCTCCCGCATCGTCCCTTCTGCCTCCCCCTACTTTGGCACAAAGCTCCAGATGAGCAGTTTCAATTACTTGAACAATGATCTTGGAAGTAAAGTATTTCCCTGCTTGCCACAAATCTTTATAAGTAGTGAAATAAACACCACAATGTGCCTTCTTCCAACAGCTGGAAAATTATGGTCTGACTGAAATGACATCATTGTGTTTTCCTATGGAATTTCTGTGCAGTGAGATTTCAGGGAGAAACTGTGTGGTGGCTTGGGGTGAGAGACAGCCCTGTGAAGTGGACAAATAAAAAAGGTGAAACTGCCCTAAATAGGCTCTACTGTGAAATAAATGTTTACACAAAAACTGGAAAGTTTCCGTAAAAACAGATCAGACAGGCTGTTCTTTAGCTCATAGTCATTCCTTGGTTCCATCCTTCAACAGCCCTGTCCTAACTCTAGCGTACAAGATTAAGTTTCTCAACATCTTATATTGTTCTTCCCCTTTGTCCAATTACATCAGTGGAAAAAAAAGATACAAAAGATATACCCCAGTAAGGAAATACCTCTGTCAAAGCGATGTTGCAATTCCGGCAGCTTTTCAAATGAGACAGCACTAAATCTACACCCTTAATTACACACTCATTTGTGGATGTCAACAGAAGGCGTGTGACCATACTGGGAATACTGCAATTCCCTTTATTGCACAGAGGTCATGTAGAAAAGGAAGATTAGTTCCTAAGAAGCTAGAATGAAGTCCCAAAATGTGAGTCTGGATCAGAAGAGACAGGGTGAAAAACGTTTGGTGGTAACAGAGTTTAAAACTGAATTTGACCAGTTGGTGAGAAGAGAAACAACTGCCCACTCCTCTCAAGAAACAGCAAATTCAGTTTTTCATTGTCATGGCATTTTGAACTGTAAGTTTTGGATAATTTCTACACTCAGCTTTGGTCAACATTGTACAAAGAAAATAAAATAACACTTTTTTCCTCTAAGTTTCTTTTCAATTCCTTACCATGCCAGGGCCTTGTGAGATAGCCAGAGCTACCCAGTTTGCACTCATTGGCCCAGCAGGGCCCAGTATTGTTAAAAGTTTAGTCATCTTCACTGAAAATTCCTTGAGCACAAGTCTCAATAGCGTTCAGTGTAGTTCAGTAGTGCAATCTGACACTCAACAGATGGATTAAAAAAAAAAAAATCACTGAAACCAAAGAGAAATTCTGAATTGTCCTTGGTGATCACCGTTTCACTATAAACTACCTACTTACTCCAAATCATAGCTGTGGGAAATCAGCAGCAGCAATGGGGTTGACTACAGGCAGTAATCAGGCTGAGTACAAAAATCAGAAATGAAACAGAGCATGCAAATAAGAGAAAGACAAAAGATATCTTTGCTGAAATTCCTCTTCTGTTTTAACACATGGAGAAGGCCTTGAAAAACCTTCTCAGTGCTCTGAAAAAAACCCCAAACCTCTTCAATAGCTCTAGTTTCTATATACTTTCTCTCACTTCTTCACCCTGCCCCTCCTCAATCATTACACCAACAACCTAGGATGACATAGCTAAAAAATCAGTGTATATGTTAAAATTTTCCCCAGAACAGGGATAAAATTCAATCACCTTTCAAAGTTTTTCTACACTCTTTTTTTTTATGCAAATGAATGAGCATCATATATTCACACCTGAAATGCCATAGTTCATTTGTTAAATTTTCTTGCCGTGGCTACAGTGATAAGCAATTCCCCCAAAATATTAAATTTCAATCATTGTATTTAGTGGGGTCAAGAATAAAGAGCAACAGAGGTCTATCTTCAATACTTTGACAAAGAAGAATGAAATTGATGTATAACTGTGCATATGAGTTTAATGTATCCAGCCCTATATATAAACATAATTTTGTGTGATTTATATCCCTAATTAGATTCCCATGGCAACATTCTTCAGCTAACAATGTGTATCATAATCACCTTTTCTTCATACAAATGATTTCCTCAACTTTGCATGCATATCTTAGCAGGTTTTATTTTTAAAACTCATGTTAACAGTTTCTCTCTTCTTACCAGTAGGGGTGCTACGATAAGAAACTAATTTGCTGCAAAAATTACTCATTTGTCAAATAAGCATTAAAATAATTGTTCCCCTTTTGACTGTTACCCTGCTGTTTCCAGTCATTTTCAAAAACTAAATTATTTACTCATTTGAAAGTTCAGCTGTGCATATTTTAATTGATATTCCCTCATAGGACTCATATTGTTAATGACAATAATTAACCCGTAATGGCTGCTAAATAATTATGCTGAAAAGATACAAAGTATTTGTGCAGAAAGTAAAATCAGCATTTGAGAAACCATCAAAACGTACAACTTTCTTATTTTATGGCAAAGCATGGTAATAGTTCATAATCAAATTAAGGATGAAAAGAAAAGATGTAGATCACATGCTTTGATGCAGAATACTTTATGTTTCCAATATAGCATGGTATTCTAGCTAACAATGAGTACTCAGTCATTCTAATAAATCCCTAGTATTGCTGTTCCAGATAGTAATATAACGTATTCTCATGAAGTCAGTGCAGTTAGGAACGTAGCAAACTATCCATTAATAATATTTCTCTGCCATCTATCTATTGCATTTCATTCCAAGGAATCAGAGCCCTGTAATAATTTATAGCTTAAGGAATTAATGCTGAAGGCTTTCTTCTGGCAAGCGTTGTTGATTTCAATGATGAGAGCTAAAAGCTATTCGGGCCCAGCTTCTTTCCCTGGACACGTCACGGGTCAGACGCATTACCGACCTATTGTTTGTGAAACCATTTATACCAGTACAAAATCATTTTTGATTTAGCTCCTTTGCCTGTCAATAGTGCAAGTTACGGATGAAGCAAGCTCTGTACTCCCTGCTAAATACAGACAGGATGGGTTTGTCTACAAGGGAAACAATCTGAGTTAACTAAGGATGTGATTTTAATGTGGGTTTCTATATACAACTATATTAAGCCCATGTGGACTCACTCATTCAGAATTAAAATAACTCTAATTCACTTTAATCTAATTCACTTCCAAAGACCACAGAGGGGTTTAAAGTTGTTTAATCTATTTGAACAGCTCATTTGAATCCTCATGCCCAAGTGTCCCCACAGACACTCACACAGGCAAACAAAAACCCAGTAAAGCAGTAGAGAGGTTAAGAGTAGGTTGGCAGAAAGTTTTACTTCATGGCTTTTCAGTGGAAAATTTGGTTTTCAACTACATACCCTCTTTGAAGAAAGTGTTGACATTGAGTGCTCCTAAATTTCAGCTGGAAACTGAATACTCATTCTTTCAGAATTCAGAACTCCTGCTGCAGTGCTATTTGGTTGACCATCATATATTCCCATAGGCTGCAGTCCATGTAGTTGGCCCAGCACACTGTGGTCAGGGACGACCAGCGTGACAGATAAAAGCAGGTTCCTCAGATAAGTGGGTCTGGAGCCAGAATGCGTGTTTGCTATCTTAGACCAAACCACTTTGATTTGTTATTGGAATTCAAGATTTTTATTATGGATATAACTCTCTACCCTTAACCCCTACACCCCCGATCAGTCCTACCTGAAAAGGCTTTTCCAGTAGCCCATACCCACTGAGCATCCTCAAATTGAAAGGTTAGGTGGTACTTGCAATAAAAACACTTGTCCTCTATTTGGAGACCATCCACTGTATCATCTTCGTGCTAAGCTGTTAAAGGAACATGGGTGCAGTTGAAGTTGTAGTTTAAGAGTCACCAAATCCTGACATTTTACTCTTGTCAGAGAAAAGGGGAGGCTTGAACGGGGGTCGCTGCTCACAGACCTGGGTGAGGGTTGGCAATAAAGCAGAGCTCTGTAGCTGACAAACAGGAATGAAGGTTGGTCGTATTCCTGCTTTGGAGTAGTTCTGGGATTTGTAAAAGGAATCGATTTTCTATAGGTGTTAGTTTTTTAAGACCTGAGAAGCAAGAAGACAGCCCACCTCAAGGGAACGTCATGGATTAAGTATAGATGTGTTGCCAACCCTCGCAATTTTGAGCGTGTTCACTGTAAAGCTCCCCCTCTTAGAATCAAAGGAGTAAATGAGACTTCTAAAGCAAGTGAATTTCTATTCTTTGCTCTAAAGGAAAGCAGGAAATTCTCAACTGAATGAACTTCAAAGGTTTAAAAACAAAGAAGTATATTTTAAAAAAAATAATTCTGGTACTTTTGAAGAAGTAATTTCTAATTTTTGAATGCTTTCATTTAGTAAAATGCTTCCTTACAGCAACTTAAATACTCCCGGTTGGAGAATGTTAATGTGAACACATCTGTCTTATTCACTTGAATTGCCTCTGCAATTCTTGTACATTTTCACATGCAGCTCGGGGGTTTGCAGCAGCACTCACAACTCAAGTATGCCTCTGTGAAAGTTTGGCTCATTTAAAGCTACCTTCCACATCCTCTAAGTTATATTTTGATATTTGAGACAATAGCCAACAGACAAAGAGTATATTTATGAAAAAAAATTCTTCTAATTGCACAACCTATTCCTGTTTGAAAAATGAGTGCAGGCTATTACTGGCACCAGACAACTCCCGGTTTTCACTGGCCAGCAAAGCTACATCTGCAAGTTCAATGAGATCAGTAAACAGTGTAGGTTAAGCAACTGGTTACTAATATTTTCCTTGAGCTGCAAAACTTTTAAACAAACAACAACAACAACTGTGATCACAGTAACCTTCCAGAGGTTAACAGCATGCAGGTGGTCAATTGGAATTAAACGCAAACCAGACGGCTGCAGCATTATAAAGTGAACATCTCAGCTCAGTTTGCCTCAGAAATTGGGTCTTCTTTCTCAAAAGCCTCAGTGATACAACACATAAATGTCAAAACGACAAAAATAAGGAAGTATGTCATAGACTAAGCATTTTAATGCCTTTTCTGGCTCACTTTTGCAGGCTGAACTGTCTGTGTTGACCACATTTGATGGCATCAGTACTTAGAGTGCCTGTGTGCACGAGTTTAACAGCTGACATAAACAGAGATGGCCCATCAGCTAACTGAACTGTGATGTGGACTTGTTTTAAACCACTGGTATGATACACTTTATACTTCATTTATGATGCCATTCTGCTGACCTTGGGAGATAGCTTAAGTGTTAGTAATCAGACATTGAACTGGAAGCAGGTTGAAATCCAGCTAGTGATGGTATAAGCAGTGATCAGAACAGATTATTTATATTCTGCTACAGACCTTTTTTTAAAGCAGGTCTCAGTCTATTCCTAAGCAGAGACGAATAGCTAATACAATTATTGACCACCAAGAAACTTATTTGGAAGGTCCCCCCAAATAAGCACATATTACAGAGTTCCAGGAGCTGAGAACAGTCTTGTCCAAGATAAATGCTTTCTCCAACCAGATTAAGAGGGGCTATGAAGGGAATCAGGGTACATTAGCACTGATAGGGACTCTTCTTAGGGGACTGAACAAAAGTTACCTGTGTGGTTTCCAAACACACTTAAACTGAGCACCTCTGAAATGCCCCATAAGTTTGGCTCACAGTGTATATAGCCAGGCAGAAAAGTTCCTACTGGAATGGAAAACAAAATCAGAGGAGAAAACTGAAAAGTCCTTCATCCCACATCAGACTTTGGGTAGGTTCAGTGCATAAAGCATTTACTTTAACAGCTTATAGCAAAATGTTTTTCAAAGCCAGAATCTCCCATTCACTCACCAGCCCATCCGAGCAACACAGTTGTGAGTAACCTAATGCCCCAAGCCCACAGGCACACAGCATCCTCTGCAAAGAGTGAGAGACAGAAGGACCATGATCATGTCAACATGCACCAGCCAGCACTTGGACTCCATGAAAAAGCACCAGAACTTCTGAAACTTGATGCTGCTCGTAGATACACACTCAAGTTGAGTGGCTGCCAGTAAATAAATACAAATCCGTTGTCATGGTGTTTCATAATGACTAGCTCCTTAAAGCTAGTAACACTCATCTCCTAATGAAGCAATATGCCTCTAGGTATAATTGTTTCTCAGGATGCAATATCACCTCCAAATCTGCTGTCCTGTATCCTAACCCAGAATGTGAGTCACAGGTGACTCCCTCGTGCTTGTGTACAGCAGCATGGTGCCAGTGAGCACAGGGCACATGCCCCTTGTCATCTTCCAGAGGCTGCTTGAAACCAGTCAGTGAGGTTAGAGACATCTCTAAAGTGTATCATCACATTGTCATTTGTGCCAGATTCACACAGAATCACAGAATTGCTAAGGTTGGAAAAGACCTTTAAGATCATCAAGTGCAACCATCAACGCAGTACCATCACCATTAAAGTATGTCCTTGACTGCCATATCCACGCATTTCTTGAACTCTTCCAGTGATGGTGACTCCACCACTGCCTTGGACAGCCTGTTCCAGTGCTTTACAACCCTTTCTGTGAAATTTTTCTCCCAATATCTGATCTAAACCTCCCCTGGCACAACTTGAGGTCATTTCCTCTCATTCTGTCACTTGTTACCTTGGAGAAGAGACTGGCCCCCACCCAGCTACATCCTCCTTTCAGGTAGGTGTAGAGAGCAATAAGGTCTCCCCTGACCCAGCTCCCTCAGCTGCTCCTCATCAGACTTGTGCTCCAGACCCTTCACCAGCTTTGTTGCCCTTCTCTGGACTGGCTCCGGCACCTTTGTTCCTTAGTTGTGCTGCTTATGAAAGACACATTTCCTCTGCACACCCGTCCTACATCTCACGGCCGATCCCTCCCCCGTGCCCTTGCACAGGCAGGTATGTGCTGGCCCTGGATAAGAGCTGAACACGTGCACGTCACCTTGATGTTTTTCCCAGCAAGCCAAGCTGGGTGGCCAAACTTAAGCAGGGAATGGCTGAGCCCCACCTGTAGCCTTTCCATTACTGGTAGCACCGGTGGTTCTCTCTTCTTTTCATTCAGCCAAAATTTTTCAGAAAATTTATAGGAATTTCATTACCTCCATAAAAACCTAGCTTATATTGGCTGGTTCAGAAGTTGTTAGGAAAAAACAAACACTCCGGCAAGATTTTAACACACTAACAAGGGCTTTGACCCCAGCAAACACTTAGACAATTGAGTGAACAATTAAACACTGAATATTTTGAACCTCTTAAAATGCATATTAACCTGTGCTGCAATGAATGTCCAATATTATCCCTTGCTAAAAACACCTCTGCTCTCCTTGCCATTTATTTGCTCTGTGTACATCTATTTCAACCAGGAAAAAAACACATAACTGAGGTGCTCCTCCAAAAAATCAGCACAGTTCTATTACCAAGAAACTCAAGGAGTAAGGTTTTGTATCTCACCTGAAGCAATGGAGCCTCAAATCTTTAATGATATGATGATTCTTTTATAAACAGCAACTTTGGCTTCAGCTCCGAGGTAAGAACATGTAGCAATGGACTACAGGATGGAGAGGAGTATTTTTCAGCCTCTTCAGCTTCACTCTGCATTACCTGTGAGTGATACATTACAGAATTGAATGCCAGAAAAGTGCATTTTATAATAAAAAGTATAGTGTTTCATAATTTGATTTAAATCAATTATTCCATCTCTCACTGGAACACTCATGAGCTTCAGAAATAAAACATATAAGTGAAACCAGCTGCTCTGGATACTCTTTCCTTGGGATAGATTTCACTTGAACTCAACAAGCTTTCTTCTGCAGCACGTTGCTGTAATGCAACATCAGAGTGGAGAGCACACAGTGCTGTACGAGTTACTGCAAGGTAAACAGTTATGGTTAAAAAAATGCAGAAGATTAAAATTCTTTCCTGCAATGGCTCCCTAAAATCTGAGGAATTAATAATTCCTCTGGGGCTGACAGGGAAACTGAGGTAGTTACTGGCACCTCAGTAAAATCCATTAATTTATAGCTATTTACTACATCACATAATCTTTCTGATTTGTCTCAGTCTGGAGCCCCTCTGTGCCCAAAAGCTCGGAGGTCTGCAGTGTTTAGGATGAAGAATAATTACAACTGGAGAAGCACATGCAACCAAAACTCCATGTTCTTTAATCTCCAAGTCTAATGCGTGTGTAGATTTTGGCATGACTCTTAAAATGATTGTTTGTAACTAAATACCATATCTCAGCGCTTAGATAGCACGATGACTGAGCTTTTCATAAATCAGAATAAATATATAAGGCAAAATCCTGGCTGTACTGAACTCCACGGGAGCACTGCCAGCCACTTTAAGGGAGCCAGAGTTTCATGCAGAAAGGTTTTCAGCAGCCCAAACTGCCCAGTGCTTTGGTTGCAGTATTTTCAACTCCATTTCTCGTCAAGCTCTCTTTTCCCATCCAGCATCTGCAGTAGCCTTGCACTGAGATACAACTGCTCACTGAACTCAGAGCCAAGGTAACAGGAAAATATGCTCTGTTAAAATAAGGGGCAATTCCAGCTTCAGTTAACAAAAGCAACATAAAAACATCCTCTGAATTTGTGCGTGTAGATTCCCCCAGGCTTTTTCTGTACCCTGTGGCAGGAGACAGACTCCTGCCCAGAGTGGAAGGGAGCATCCTTCCTAGGTTTCTGCTCTAAAGCATTCCAGGAGGAGTCCTCCAACACTGTTCTTACAAACATGAATGGTCCATTAACTTAAGCAAGGAGTATTGCCAAGAAGAAGAGAAGGAAGATATTAAGTATCAGCACCACAACCTCTTATACGGTTTTTATAGTTCATATTATTTTAGGGTTCATTTTGAAAGCTCCACCGCTCCCCCTTTTTTGATCTTTTCTTAAAGAAACAATAATTTTCTGATACATCTACTCATATATCCTCTCTTATCGTATCATCCAAATGTCTTACATTCTTCTGTAGTCTCACAGGAGTTTCCTTCAAAGTAAACGCCTCATTCCACAGCTAGACTATTCAGAGAGAGACAAAGAATCTACCTTCTTAAAGATATAATGGCACCTGTAGCTGAAAACAAAATAATTTTCATAGCTACTCTGTGCTTAACTTTCTCCAACTCAAATAATTTAGAACACAAAAGCAGGTGTCATGTGGAATAAGTGGTGACTGAGGAGAGCCAAGTGAAATAATGACTTATGCACTACACTAACGTAACTCTGTTTACGTTTATATACTTAAAAGACTTGCATTCCTAAGAAGTCAGTACCAGAAATGTGTTTGTATAGGATTAACAGTGTCAAATTAATATGTATGACAAGACAGCAGCTTCTATAATTGACAATTAAAACTAAAATAATTTTAAAAATATTTATGTCTACAAATCCAAATATTCTTTGGAATGAAGAGAGAAAAAGAGGAGGAGATGGAAAAAAACCAGAATGAAATACAAGTAAATAAAACTGGTGGGCTTTTGTTTACCATTAGGAAAAACGAGCTAAAAATGTGATTCTCTTCTTTTTCCTAAAAGATTGGAAATGCAGATCCAATTGCTAGAATGATTAAAGTAATAACTAATAAACAAAATTATTTTGGACAAGAACAAGTTATTACTGTAAGTCCAAACTGAAGCATGAGAATTTTTTTAAGACATAAAAAATGTTTGAGGAATTGGAGGATAACTGTAAATAGGTGAAATCTTACCACCAGGAAACTACTCACTTGTGAGCAGACTCATGTTCACGTTCCTTGGCACATTCAGTTGACGACCCACGTGGCACAGTGACCTCAGGATCCCTCATTTCTTTACCACTATGAAAAAAAAAATAAAAATCTTATAAAAAAAGAGCGTCAAGGAAGCAGGTGTTGTGGTATATTTTAAGTAACATTTTCTTCAATGAAAAATGGAAGCATGAGGTTTGACCCCTAATGACAACATCACAGAGAGGGGATGGGAAGGTTTTAAAGTTTGAAGGATGACTCCCCCGAAATGCGCATCTGACCTGGTAACCCCTGTAAGACAAGGTAGAGCTGAGTTAAAGAGGAAAGAGGGCTCCAAGAAACAAACTTCAGATTTTCAGAAACAAAGAGACTAGTCAAATGTGTCTTGGAAACCACCTTAAATGTAACTGCAGGGATCTACAGACTCTCTGTTGTTAAAACAACACTTTCAACAGCTGGGAACACTGCTCTGTCTAAAGCATATTAAAATATATATATATGTGAATAGACAGGGATCTCTCCCTCCAAAATCTCCTCTTATTCCAAATTTGAGCACTGGACACTTTGCCTTTCATAGTATCTAAGTTAAGTACCCTTCTGGCTTGACTGAGCTGTCTTTTAGTGGTCGAGATGGTATTCAAGGACTACATGGCAATAGGTAATGGCCATTGAAAATACTGTATTTCCTTAAAAAACAGCAGCACAAGACTGGGGAATATGGTCAAGAACCAAATTGCAGAGGAATAACCACTACTAAAACTACCACATGGATTTCATATCCCATCAGTTTCCTTAAGTGTAATAGGAGATAGAGAACTTCTATTTCTTCTGGTCTGAGGAATAATAGGAATTAAACTTTCAGTTATTTTGCCAAAAGACATGCAAGGCTGTTTACCAGACTGCAAAAGCAAACTCCTTCGCTGTCAAAAGGCAGAACAGTACAGAAATTAAGTAAGACAACAGAGCATCCAACATGCCTCTTAGAAACGTACTGTAGACGTAACAGGTGAAGATCAGCCAGATTAGGCACAAATGAAGTTATATTGATGAGACTCTCTCTGGTTTTACCAAAGAAGTGACTAAAGCTGATGCTTAAACTGACCTGGGACCTACTTGAAAGGCCATGAAAAAAATTAACACAGATTTAAGAATCTCACATTCCTCCCTGCCTTATTTTTTTTAATTTACTCTTTCTCAGCCTTCAAGTTAGGGAGAAGCAGATGGACTCCTCTGAACCCCACACTTCATTATTCACCGACCCTCATGGAGAGCTGCGCAAAACATTTCTTGTGCCCTCAGGAAGCTGCTGAAATTTAAAAAGAGAAAAAGCACACAACTTTATTGAGGTCGGCACAAGCCCAGAGATTTGCAAGTTGCATGTCTCCGTTAATCAAAGTGACTGTGCCAACATGATTAGGATACCCACAAAGCCAAGCCAATCAAGCAGCTAACTGAGGGAGACCACAGAGCAGATAGCAAATACCACTGGAGTTGTACATTGTCTCAAAAGATTATCACTGCAGTTGTTCAAACTCTTGTGACCAACAAGGGATTTCAGTGACTCATTGCTATTGTGTTTCTGCAGCTCAACATTATGTCCCATGCATATTCTGGAGCTCCATAGCACCACATGTGTATAACAATGTGCCACACTTAATAAAATATCTTTGCGGTAAAAGAAGTACCAAAAATATTTGCACAATAGCAGAATGCCAACCAAGCACTGAACTACATTAGAACAACTCGTTGGGTGCCATTCCAAAACAGCATCTGCCATTGCCCCAGGAAGTAGCTTTAAAAAAAAAAATATTAAAATAAAATAAGAGATTTTTCTGAAAGATCACAGCTTTTAACATACCAAGGAAACGTCAAGAACAAATTAACATATGACTCACCTCCCTGAGGTCTGTCCCATGGTTTCATTATCAGTCAAGCAGAATCCATTGTTGCAAAAGCAGTTCAAAGCGGCCACTCCATCCATGTGCCACACTGAATACGCAGCAAGTCTTCATGTGTATACAGCTTTGCTAAAAAGGGCGGCTGGCAGGATAACATTTAAAAAGAAAACAAACAACCCCTCCCGCACTGCAGTTGGAAAGGCCAGAAAAGCCTATATACTCTGTCAGCAAGGGCTAGGAAAGAAGATGGTCATTTTTCAGACACTCTTAAAACTTTCCCAAGAAAATGATGGCCTGCAGCTGGGGCACACCAATCAGCTGCTCTGGCAAAGGTCACAGAAGGAAAGAACCCCTGCTAGTTCAACAGCGGTGCTTTCTTAAATAGTCTTGAAATGACGAATAGCATGTGGACGTGAATGCTCCTTCCTCCGCAGGACTCAGACAGGAAAGTAGGGCCCACCTAACTGCTGCTGTCCTCCTGAAAGTATTGCTTCTGAGCAGATCAGAGCAACCAGGCATGCTGAGATGAAAACAACGGGCTTAACTGACAACCTGGAAAGGAATCATGGAGGAGTCCCATCCAGGAGACGTGTTTTGGGCTCCTGCCACAACTAAAGAGGTGGATGTAACTTCTGACACTGACAAGCTCTGAGTGCCATATCAGATGAAGGCAGGAGATAACAGGGAAACCCTCGATACATCAATCATGTCAGAGAGAGAGGGTGCCATGCACAGCAAGAACTTGGGCTGAGTTGAAGGTAAAGAAAAGGAATCATGACGTTAGGCTTTTCCTTAGATAAGCGGGGGAGGGAGGAGGAATGTATTTTCTAATTAAACAAAGTCCTGATAAAAAAAATGCATGTCCAGAAAGTGCTCTAACGTCAGATTTAGTCTGCTGGAAGGTGGATGAACAGCAGGTGGGAGCCCTGCAGGGGAACTACGAGTTTCCAGGGATGCTGATTCTTCCTCTACTTTCTCCCAGCTGATGACATGGCACACAAGCCTCAGGTAGGGATCACACTGAAAATATTCATGCTCTTCTCTCTGCGTTTTCTTTTTCCTTTTCAGAGTCCTGCACTGGGATAGCAAAAAAATACAAGGAGTGTCATGGACAAGATGCACAGCCCACACCAGCACCAAGCCACGGCTTGAGTGCCATCATACATGATGGCACTTCCCCTCAACAAATAGTCCTTTCTCTGCTGGTATTCCAAACACCAATGGAAGACAGCAGTTTAGGATTTCCAGTCTGTTGTGGCCCCACATGCCTGGTGTGGTAACTACTTCCCATCACTGCATTATAAAAAAGCCTAAAATTTAGCATATATCTTATGGTGAGAGTCCTGTTCTCCATGGTAGGTCTTGAAAAAAGACCTATGTAGCTAAAAGGATGGATATAATAGATTGGAACTTCACAGCTTCTTTGTGGTCCCCCATTACCACAGAGACAGAGCCTTCCGCTCACAATGCTCCACAAAAACATCCAAAATATAAAAAGCTTAAAGTGAACCGAAACTTTAAAGCATCACTGGAGTTTACCGTGAAAGGTGCACTGTGCATACGTATAGAACAGGAACTCTGCAACACACAAAGCTTTCTACAGATATTCAAGACACCCTTTCAACTTTGATTCACTTAAGCAAAACATCACTGAAGCAATGTTAATCCTCTTGTTTACAGTTACACCCACGGAAAGAATAGGAATTCACAGCTCGAGATCAAACAGATACACTAAAGGGAGCTATTTAACATCACTAAGGATAGCACCCTATAATTACTGTATTGGAGAGGTTGGATCTTTCAACACAGGTTTTGCTTTAAGAAAAAAAAGAAGTAGGGAACTTTATTCAGGTCTGATTTTGCTCCAGCCTCATATCTATTTCAAGGTAAAACTAAATCAATACCAATTTATCGATCATTGTTTCAGGACCCCAGATCTTCCAAACACTGTACAAAATAGGCAATACTGCTAAAGCAACATCAAAAATATAGAGCAATCAAATGCAGCTGCATACCCCAATATGAATATTTTTCCCTTTGCACCTGCAAAGAACAACTGTTACCAAGGACAGCTTGAAAACTGGAGAATTCTTGAGGATCTCAGTGCAAACATAACCTCTGAGGGTTAAGACTCTGAACATCCTACAGTCTATATGTGAGGTCTTATTAACTTCCAGAGAGTATTTTTTGGGCAACATGGGTGCCTGCTTTTTTGATACTGTATTCACAGTACCATCAGGAGGTGGTTTTTCCAAGCAGTCTTAGCCTCAAGGAGTAAAATGCCGTAGCTATACAAAGCAGATATCCAGAAATGCAGACAATTCAAGTTTGGGACCTTCTGTCACATTGACAGCATTTGAGTAGAATCTAGGCTTGGCACTTCAGTTCTGATAGCAGTTCTAGGTTCAGTGTTAATGTCAGATTTACAGTAAATCCCCTAAACTATTTAAAAAGAACTGACTTGTTTAATATTTCCACCAAAGTTTGGAGGTAATCAATTATTCATCAGAATTCACCACAAAGTCCACAAGACTTTGTGAACTCCTCCAGTAACAACAGCCTAAATACAACTGTAGGATTCCTGGTAATAGAGAATTTCTTCACATCTTGATATTCCCCATAAGGAACAAGAAAAATAGAAGGAAGCTTGTTCTTATGAAAACAAATGGATTTTGCTAGCAACTTCACTTGAATAATCCCTGTTGCATTAAAATCCCAGTAATGCAACTCCTCTGTGCCCTTGAGAAACCCCATTCGCTTTGAGCAGCTGAAGCATTCAAGATCTACAACATAAAGCAATTGGATTTTGAATGCAGGTTGCTTCATTTTAAAACATTACTGCTCTTTGATGTTTATCTGTTTAAGAGAGTTTATTGCAGCTAATTCACAGCAGGAGTGCCCTGTGGCATCCTCAAAAATTATATTAAAAATATAAAAGATAAGAAAGGAAAACATAATAATTATATAATCTAATTTTTTATGGCTACACAACAAAAATTGAATCCTAATTTTGTAATGTATATGCATAGAACTATTTCTGACACATACCAAAAGCATGAAGCCATCATATACAGGCCTTTTTATTGGAAAGTCTGACAAACTGAAACAGCAAGAGACTCAATACCATATTAGTTAGGTTTCAACTTTATTTATAAAATGAGCTGCAAGGATAAGCCAGAAACATATGGGTAAAAGGTTGTTATCCACGAACGGAATTAATGTGCAAATGGTATTTTTTTTATGAACTAGTACTACAACAAGTGCTGCAGTTGCTCCCCTGCACCACTTATATTAAATTAATTACTGACTAAAAATTGTGCATTTTGGTCATTGCATGCTGTTGCACTGCCTTGTGCCATCTGATGGGCATCAGCTGCCACTGCGAGCCTGGGCCAAAAGTACCACCCGAGCTTTTCAGGGTTCCACTGAGCCATGGTAGTAAAGGAAGAGGAGTATTTGGGAGAACTCCCTTGTAACAACTTGAGATGCTCATGGTATGGACCATTCTGGTGCATGGTCTGATTTGCTCAAGGTGCTACTGGAGGTGCCCATGGCTGCCAATGTATTCAGAATAAAGCCAAGCCATTAAGACCTGAAAACTACGTTGTGCCAAGCCCAAGGTAATGTATACTCAATAAAACACAAATATCATTACCATGTTTTTATCTTCAGCTGTATCTTTTGAAGGCAGAAACTTGTGGGGTACATCTTTATTGTTTCCTGAGAAGCAAGTTTGGTCCAGCTTCATTATAGATCAATTATCATGGACCAACTGATCTGTAATTTCAATTGCAGGCACTAAAGAAAACATTGTAAATGGCAAAACTGAATAGAGAGCTGCTGTTAAAATCAAATACTTCTTTGAATAGTGCCTTCCACAGTAGTGGCACATAGAAGAATCAGACAGAGGTATTCTAAACTACCTAACACTGCAAGCAGAGGCAACATTTGTGGAATCACATTGCAAAGGAGTTTACACAAAGGAAAGCCTCAAGTGACAGATCTTCCACCGAGTCATCCTGCTCAAAACAACCCCTCAAAAGAGTCCTTCTGAGATGCTTTCCAGAAGTCTGTGGATTAGACTGAATTTTCTTAAAGTTCTTTTGGGGTTGGTGCCTTCACGACACATCCCCAACTCAGCCCATATTTAATTGGAAGATCTGCAGTCATGCTATTCCACAGGACTGGCAAACCTAAAGATGTAGAGTTCTCCCACCCAAAAAAAGAGTTATAAGATTATCTGTCCCAGATGTAGCGTCTGGGGGAAAAAGGGCAATTCCAAAGGATAAATGAGAACAGATATCCAAGGCCCTGTTTGTGCTAAAATGAATGAGTGTCACCAGACACCTAGAGGTCAGCTCTGAGCTCCTAAGTTTCACAGTGAGACCCACATGTTGGGATCAATACAAACATCTTCCGAGGTCAAGGAGGGTTAAGAATAAAGACTAACACTGAGGAAATACAAACAAAATACAAAATAATCTTCTACAACGACTGAAATTTCAGATAGCAAGGTAGTTCAACGGAAAAAGGGGATGTGTATCAATGTCCCTGAACGTGCTTGAGTAGATACACTAGGAATCAAATTCTTCAAAAACGGAGGCAAAATAACCTTGATTTAAACGGCTTGGGAATGTGGGAACCCACCTGAGAATCAAATATTTTCTCGTGTTATAAACAGCCTAAAAAATCCCAAAAACTTTTGAGTACTTGTTCATTTGGAAAGAAACTGTGCCATGGACTTCATTACAGTCTCAGCACATCCTTTTATTACAATGCTGAAGACTGCTGATGCAGTAAATCCTGCCTAGAAAACAGAAAAAACCAAAACAGACAGATACCTTTCCAAAGAGGACCCTTGAAGGAAAGAATCCTTTTTCCAGCTATTACAGTCAACCCATCTGCTTCCTTTTGCTGTTAATCCATCTAGTCTATCTCCAGACCAAGTAAAACTGAAATATTTCTGAACTCCCTGGTATAAATCCTCTTCATTTTCATGGCCATCAACCAAAAAATGAGACGCTCCTTTCCAGACACACTGAAAACATTTCTTTCAGATGAAAACTATCCAATGAATACCAAACTCTAGGCTCAAATATTCCCTTCTCTGAAATTATACACCCTTCTCCAAAACACAACAGCCTAAATTCTGTCTAAAATTCTGAGTGGATAGGTACCTTTGAGTGCTTAGAGCCAGCAAAAGGCAGGTGGGAGAATCTAAGCCAGCCCTAAGTGCACATGTAGCTCAACACATTGACCAAAAGACATGCTTGCTCTGCAGTTGAGATCTGCAAAGGCAATTCCATTCCATTCTGGCCTTTGCAGCCAAGATACAGAGGCCTTTAATTGTCCTCTGTCACTATTTTACTAACACCACATATATATACTGGCTTAACGAGGGCTACCTCTGCACAGAGGTGTCACTGACCAGAAATTCCTGCAGAAAATGAGAATTAGGGAATTTACACACAAGTCCCGCTTATATGTACGTATTTCCTCTGCTAAAAGCTGACTCAGACTTGAAAAGAGGAACAAGTAAAATTGGAGATCTGCTACACTTAGCATAAAAAAAGGTGGCAATGAAAGACTCCAAACCTGCATTCACCATTTTTTGTGCAGCTTCTATTTCATTGCCATCACCAAGGTACTCCTCACACATGAGAGAGGGAGGGAGAAAGGAAAGAAAAGATTTAATAAATAACAGAGAGGAAAATCCTGATGACGTTAATCTCAACCACAGCGAAACAATAGTTTGAAAGCAAGCCAGGTCTCCCCACAGTCCCAGGCTGAAGCCCAGCATCCAGCTCGTTAAAGTAAATAAAATATAACGGTGAATGAAAAAGAAAAATAATAGGAAAGATCACATGAATAATAGAGAGAATCTGAGCACAAGTCCAACCAAATGATGTCAACTATTATTTAATTTTTACTTTGCTCTCTCAGAGAAAACACCAGAGAGAGCAGGGGAAGGGGGGCCTGGGGAAGTAGTGTGTTAAGGAGAGACAAGCAAGGATATCCCAGAGGGGTTTTTGATAACATAATCACTAAAATTATATATATATATATATTAAAACCTTTTGACATTATACCCTTCCAAAGATAATACAATGGAAAGTCAGCGGGACTAAAAAAAGTAATGGTCAGAACTGCAGGAACATTCACACTGAACAGTTCTGGGCTGTTATATCCCAAATGCACCTTCACTAAAGGATGGAATCTGGCCCAGAATGGACAGTTGTTTATATAATTATTATGGGGGTTAAATCGGTTCTTGACAAAACAAAGATTGACTTTAGTAGGTTAAGTCATTCTTGTCTAAAATTAATAGTATTCAAGCAGGGATTCAAATTTGGATATAAAAAAGATGCTACACTATTTCTTCTAGTTTAGTAGGAAGCTAACCAGAACCATTATGAGAATTACTTTTTGCACACATCCAAGGAGATCTTTTCCAAGCAACTAAGACAATTTTTAATACACCTCCTCTCCCCACCAAATCTCACCACAGCATTCTGGCTTCTGATCAGCACCACCAGAACTGAGATTTGGTCTGGAGACATTCAAAGACCCAGGAGATTTGATCATAGAAAAGGAAAATTCTTCTCCATAGGCTCTGATTGGCAAAATTTTGCCAGGTACTGGCATTAAGCATATGTTTAAAAATTTGTAATAATCGGTATTTGAGTAAAACACTCTGGATTCTCAGAATCCAGATTGTGCAGGTTACGTAAGTTTAACCATTACACCACCTTAATAACCAGTCCTCATTCTTAAATCTAAGAGAAAATCAAAAATCATGATGATCGCTGTTACCTTCAACAAAGCCAGATTTTCATCTCCAGACAGAAAAAAGGTCACTACAAAACCAGTATGTTACCAAGTATGTCTTCAGCTCTAAGCCTTAAGCAAAACCTCAGTCACCTTTATTACCAACATGTGAATTAATGACAAATACAGACTTTTATACTGACCTGAGTATGATTCTTGTAGAGCTGAATGAACAGCAGCAGGTGGGGGGAACCTGTCCATGACTATGCATTTCAATGCAGCAAAGCAGGTTTGCTAACTTTTTTTTTGCTGCCTTTGCTGTCGTTTTGATTTGACTGACCTTTTGTATCATCCTTCCTCAGTGTTACATGCACATGGAAATTGAATATATGAGTAGGCATTCATATCCAAACTTTGATCCTTGAACATGAATAGCACAAGTTATCAAATATTGAAAATGTCATATTTTAAGTAAAAAAAACCAAAACAACAAAAAAATCATCGTGTCTACTTCCACCTGAATGTAGTATTACAATATTCACAAGTTACACTTATTAGTTAGGAAAGCTGATTGTCCAACCAGGCAGTAGGCTAAAAAAGACTGACAATTATAAAATATGAATTGCAAATCACGAGTGCACAAACCCAAGTATTTATGAACAATCTTCAAACAATAAATTATTAATTGAAGAACTTTGTGAGCAACTTCCTACAGCAAATAAATCAGAGAATTCTGCAATCTGCACAAACAATTTATTGAATAAATTATTCATTGGGAATCAACTATTCACTTGGATCTGAATCTTTCTTTTTTGGTTAATCACTGTGAAGATTAACCAAAAATCTGCCTAATTCTATTGCTATGATGTGAAATAAAATGTATCCATTACCTATTAGAAATAGTCAAGCACATGACAGAAAGATATTGAGGCCATTTAAACCCTAATCTATTCCAATTTTTTTTACCATAAAGTGAATCTGGGGTACTTTAGAATCACAGTGATACATGAGGGGGATGTTGGATACCTGCAATTAATGGACTGCCTCAGAAAATCCAACTATAACTGCATTTATATCACTTATGAGAAAAAATGCAAAACAAGTTTGGGAACAAGGTCAGCCTTCTATTCTCTTTAAAAACTGGAAGAGGAAAGAGGAGGTTTACACTGATTTGTTTAGTATGCCCTTTAAGATATTCCCTGCCCTCCAAGACTGTCTGGATGAACTTGGCAATTTAGAGGTCATTTGTTCTCATTTTGCCTCAGTTGCCCTGGTCTGTAAGGAAGATAACTTCTCTGGGCTGGAGAATAAACACACTGGGCTGATCAGGGCTTAAGATGAACAGCCAGTAGCAAGCTTGAAAGCCAGAGTATGGGATTGGACTTCTAGGAATGAGCATCATGTTTATAAAACAAGATTACAAATAGCAGCTTTTAACTTCCCTTCTTGATAAACCTACACCTTCTACCTTCACAGCTAACATTTACGATTAGTGCACTGGTTTAAAATGTCACCTTAAGCTACAGTAAACTCTCAATACATTGGATAACATAGTAGAATAATCTAGAAAAAGAATAGGGTGAATTGTATGATCTATTATTTAGGATATACAATGAGCACACAACAGAGAAAGAACATCTATGACACTGCTGGGGCACATGGGGATCCCTGAACACACCCCAAAGCCAGAGCAGGGAGCACAGCAACTCACAAAACATGGGTCTGCTGCTCCCAGACCACAGCAGGGAAACAATCTATGGCTATGCTCATAACATAGCTAGCATTCCCAATAATCAAGGGTTGACTGTCAATTTTTTTTTTATTTTTTTTTTTTTGTGATTATGGCCCTTGAGGTCTCCAAACACTGTGGAGTTTAATAACATAATTCTCCATCAGCAGCACAGACAACCACATCCAAAAGAGGGTTTGAGGAAACCAGGAAACTAGTCAGGCACAGGCAGTGCTGTGGGATTGCTCTTTTTGCTTCATAGGGCAGACAAACCTTTCCTGAATCATCCTCTTTAACACGAAGGGGCATCTTGAGATAGAGATACAAGAAAGGCACATAGCTAATCAAGCAACAAGACACCTCCAGTAAACCATTTCTTAATTTCACTTTATCAAAAAAAACTTCTAATAAGCACAAGTGTCTATTTCCAACAAAAGCTTTCTTCACCCCCTCTGGACAAATTATATTCAAAGTTGAATTTGCCCAAGTTAGCTTAAAAACACTGTGGCAAATTGTAAACCTTTATAAATTGAAAACTTAGAGTAAGGTATATTGCTGCTAATTCTGTTTTGCCCTTAGAACATACTACTCAGTAATCCATGGCTTTTAACTAAGGCTTTTAAAACTAGTATTTGCATTAGATCACTTTATGATCTTGTTGAAAGTTTCCCCAAAAATCGCTACTTTTACTTAGTGGAGGTAACTCCGGATTTATACTAGTACAGTTGTGGTAACAGTCTGCTCACTGGCTCTTAGGGTTTTGGTTTGGTTTAAACAGCAGAGTATTAATATTTTCATTAGTCATCACCAGAGAATGAGCTGACATAAGTGTCTTCCAGAAGTGAGTACACATAGAAATAACTGGGTGCCTATATCAGGAGGAAGCACTTAAAATTTTTGTTGGGGGTTTTTAGTAAAAAACAGAATTGGATGTTTTTCTACACATCCTCTCCAACTAAACTTCATCTCAGAGTCCTGGCATAGAATCCACTTTATATATTCTTTCAGTGCCTCTCACCTCTACGTCTGTCCTGTGTTTGATCCAAAGGGCTAAGCAGAAAAAGGGAAGGACAATCCATTTAGAGCCACCTTTCTCCAAATTCGAATGCCCTGTTGAATGTCCTCTTACCTCACATCTCTCTGTTGCAGCTGCAAATGGTTTTCATGCTTATGTTGCTCACAGAACAGCAAGACAGATACTTGCTACAGTTACAGTGAGTGCATTCATTTTTTTTTCACATCAATAATATTATTTTTAAACATCTGATTTGCCCTTTCAGTTTTCCATAAGAATTTAAAAATAGTAAAGCCAGGCTTAGAATAAAGGTAGCTTGCATTTGCTACCTAGATTTAATTTCTGCTTTTTTTCAAAGGATAGTTGATTTGCCATAAAACTTCAACCACTGCTGATACTGGATTCCAGCATCCATAGTTCCCTACAGAATTTTATTGCCCCTAATATAATAAAATGTAGTTTAACCTTCACTACTAATTTCAGAATTAACTACTACAAACCTGGCTAAACGGCCTTTTTTATCCCATGCACATTATCTGCTCATTATTCGCCTGAATCTGCCTTCCTTTCACAGCTAAAGTTCAGTAAGGGGTTCAATAGAAGCTTTAGAGCTACAAAGGGTAACTCAGCACAGAAAAGCTTCCAGAGGAGGGATATCTAAAAGATTGCTGCAGGAGGAATGTTGCAAATCCAACACCACTACAATGCAAAATAATCACAAATTCTTGCTAAATAGGGATAAGGTCAGCTGTGTAGACTAAGCATAATCTTGATAATAATCAGTTTTCCATCATAACATTAATCAAATTACAATGCTCTGAGCTAAACCTCGGTGAGATGTAGAAAACACCTAACTTCTGGCACTGATGGCACTTTAGAAAGAGATCCCCACTAGTTTACAAATAAGTCTTTTGAAACTCAGGTAAGACACAGCAACAAACATTTTCATGCCTTCCCGTGCATTTCCTTTTTGCAGCACCAAAACCAAAAAAAAATCCATCAGTATTCTCTTCATTTAGATAAGCCCAAAAAGGAATATGCTGTTTATTGAAAATGGAATATTTTAATATTACTGTAGGTTTGTTTGCTTGCAGGATTAAAGAAAGAATAATTTAGTTAAAAATAACAGAACATTTTGGTCCTTGTCTGCCTCTAGACCCAAACCTGTCTCAGTCAGACTTAGAAATCCCATTAATTCACACTTTTTATTGCCAGTGCCATGTTGCCTGGAATGCCATAGGCACTGTAATAGGCACTCACAGTGTGGATGCAGTGATGAATAAAACCCATTTTAATCGCTGTTTAAATCGATGGCTTTATCTTGAGCCAGGTATTAAGCAGTGAAAACTCCTAAAAATTAGCAGATACTGTTAAAACTCACCAGCTTTAGTGATCCACCATGCCTAATTTTGCACATTCTGTACTGTAGCAAGACTACAGTTACAAAGCTGAAGAAGAAATTAAATGACTCAAATCTTAATGCAACCTTAAACCTCACCCCTCTCCTTGCAAGTCTCAGCTTAGTTCAGAGAGAGTCGCTGAGTTGATGGGAAATGAGGCTGGACTGGTGGGCAATTCCACCACCACACAGTATTTTTCATTCAACAGACGTGCCAAATAACTCCCTTTGGAGCCCATGGCAGGGCTGCACTGGGAGTTCTCACTGATGGCTTGAACTGACCCCCACAGGAAGAAGGTTGCTTTGACACTCGACATCTTCTCTGACCTCAGGCTGCCTGGGTTTCCCACCATAAAACGTTTCAAGCCTGCCTTGACTCCCCCCAAAGCACATCTGTCTCCCTCTTCTAATCTGGGTAACACCCTCAAGTTGTCTGAACAACCCTCCACCAACACTCTTTTGTTTTCCTCTTCCCTTATTCTGCTCAATAAAGCTGGCTTTTGGCATATTAAAGCTTAATTTGTTTAAGAACAAACAGTTGGGGGCCTGCATCTCACAGATGAGAGTGACAGATCACATGAGGAGACCAAAGACTTCAGGGGCTGAAGATTTGGCAGGTTTGTGTCTCAGCGGAGATACAGAGCTCATTGTCATGTTTCCAAAAGGCATTACACAGGGCTCCAAGGTGGAGCTGTTTACCAATACTGTGATCTCTCCCCAGATGCAGTTGCTACTGCAGCTAATTAAGAGAACAATTAAGACTAAGGCAATCAGTCAAGTACACAGATTCGAGTCATTTTCTCCACTCTCCGATGCTGCGCTGGCTCCCAGAGGGCTAAACCTTATTCACTCATTCAGAAAATGACAGGAAGAAGCTATTAAATATCTGAAAACCATAAAAATGCAATCATACTGTTCCTGAGCTGAGCCACTCACCAGAGACCAATGCCAGGCAACTTAAGAAACTTGCTGGCCCCCAGAATTCACATACTTACAAATAAGAAAATTAATCAAAAGCAGTTCAGATCAAAATTTAATTAAAAAGAAAAGGATTGCAGAAGACTTCCTGAGATTTCTCTGTTTTATGTTTATGACTGATCAATATTACGTGTTATCAGCTCAGTGTATGACAAATTCCACTGGGCATCTTTAAAGAGGAAGTAACAGATTAAATATTGAGCTAAACAATTTAATCTCTGCTTTAAAAGGTTTTCAGATATTTGTAAAGGTAAATCCTATTAGAGTATAAATGTCTCCATGTGCTAGTGCTGTAGTCTCGTCACAGAGGAATTTGTAAACACCAGGAGACAGGCCCTCATTAAATATAAATTTCCTTCTTTTGTAGAGCTATTGATGAAAAGAGAGAAAGCATTTATGTCTTCAACAGAGGGGGAAATGGTTTTATGAGTGAGATTTAAATGTATCTATAGGTATAAGTAAATATGTATCACACTTCTAGAACGGTCAATGCCAACTGGCTCACTAAATCCATTTAAACACAACTGAAAGCACTGATCCTTCACACCTCACAGTGATGGTGGGAAAGACTCATCTACTGGAAATAAAAACATAGTGAGCTGTGCCAAGAATGTATAAGAACTGAGAGTTACATGTGATAAGGAAACAAATTAAGACAAAGGCTAAATCCAAAACATACTGTACATTTAGCTACTATATACATGCACCAGATATGTGTATACACATGCAGGCATACAATAAATGTGGTTTGTCATACACACATAGGTCATTCTGCCAGCGCAGATGTTAAAACCAAGCAACATCAAGGGAGCACAACATGTACCCTCTCAGCTGCAGAGCAGAGATGTAGAAGGTGTATAAGGCCTTCAGAAGTACTGCAGCACCCCATCCCCTCCTCACTGGGGGAACATTTTACCCCACTGACCAACATCTGTTCCTCAGCATCTGCACAGGTGTCATCACTGGGACTTACAGCACACACACGGCCACAGGAAGCGTTGTTTCAACCATTGCTGCAGCTCCTCAGGTGACCTTCAACCTAGAATGCGGTCCAGAACCTCTGCTTATCTATCTGTATTCCCCTGCCCCAAGTATCAAGCCTATCTCTAATAAATAAATGTCAATCAGTGACCAGCACGAAAACACCACCAGTCCCCCAAAAGCGGTTCCTCAAGTGTTTTACCACCCAGGACCATCCCACCACACCACTGGTGGAGCACCAGGCCAAGCCAGCCTCCTGCATCCATCCCCCCAGAGCCCTGCAGGCAGTTTTGCTGCTTCTGAGCCAGTGACTTTCTTCATTTTGCATTTGGGAATTAATGTCTTTTTTTTTCTCCAATTTTATGTGAAAAGGGATTAAAGTAATTAGAGGTTTCACACAGTCCCTTCTCCTATCCCCTCTCTCCCCCGCAACCATCAATCAGCTCTATTCAATTTCTACCCAAGCCAAAAAAAGAGGGAGAGGAGGAGAAGAAATATTTTGAACATTTGGAGGAATTTGACATTTGCTATGGAAGGCTGGGTGACTGAAGAAGCAGAAATACAAAACAGATACAAACAAATCTATTGTATATAATGTTGCTGTGAAAAATAAGAACATTAATAAAATGGGACAATCTTTCTATCAGATGAGAAAAAAATGACAGTAATAAGGATCTTAAGAGTTTCTCAGTCAAAACTAGATAAACTCCCAAGGGCTAAATTTCAGAAACAAAATTACTTTAAGCTACAGGAAACTTCTTTAGTCCAAAAGTACAAGTTACTACATCGATACTACAGTTTTCTGTAAATAGAATCACTAATATTTCAAAATGATGGCTTTGTTTCAAAACTAGCCTACATACAAATGTAAAATTGTTAAACTTGGTCTTTCCAGTTCCCAATTTTCAGACATTTACGTATTTGGAAAAAGAGATAAAATTTTGTCATGAAGTCAGTGACCAGGATGGTCAGTCTTTTCCAACCCTGAACTGAGAGATGCCAAATGAACTTCAAAGGGAGTGGTATAAGATGAAAGAGAGACTCTCACCTTGGTGGTCCTGCCCCAGGACACCATCAACACTAACAAGAAAAGGAGGAATAGAAAAGTTATGGCAGAGGACACAAAGGGACAAAAACTCCCTGCTGCTGAGTTTTAAATAAAGGCTAGCACTTCAGGAAACCCCATTGCAACCAGCTTGTGTAGGTTAGGAGAACCTGTACAGGAAGCATTTGCTCACCCACTGCTCACGCTCTGCCCTGCCCCACGCTATCTCCCACCGTCTGAGACAAACAGCTGCACTAGATGGAACTGAATTATGGCCTTCTCTGAATATTATGTTTTATATAATTGATTTCTGGAAGGTTATCACCATTGAGAATTTACCTTCTTATTACTGTTTAGCCTTAGTTTCCCATCTCGCCTTAACATCAGGACCCAGATGTTTGGGGGCCTTTGTTATGTATTTTCATGAGCAGGGCAAAAGAGAAAAAATCCACGGCCCTGTGTGATTGCATTTCAATACCAAATGACTAGTGCAGTGAAAAACAAGGGGTTTTTTTCACCCTGTGTTGGATGGAACCACCACTGCGCTTAACTAATTACAGTTCTACTGTCAAGGGCACCACAACCACAATATGCATTTGACACTTGGGATAAGGTGGAAGAATACATTTCTACAAAGACATGCTCTGCCCTCGGCTACATACCTGGTGCTGAACTTGAGCAGCATCTCAAAAAAGGCAAAATTTCATGGGACTCCTTGCAAGCACAGAGATCTGGCTACATCCAGCTGGTAAACCTCTGCACTCAGCTGCTCCGTGCAAACTCTTACAGAGATTTGCCTCGACAGGAATGTGCATGGGAGCTGCCATGAGCAGAATGAGCCCAAGCATCTCTGTCAAGGTTAAAGTTGGGTCCAAATTAGGATTTTTAACTTAATGCCCCCTACAAGTGCACATGTACTGTCTGTTCTTATGAATCTACCTTCATTAACACACTTAAGCAAACACTGAACAAATAAGCAGTGGTACAGACATGAAACTGGAGTCACAGAGGACTTTCATGCCACTAGGTGCTGTGAAAACATAGAACCGGAAGAAGCAGGTCCATCACCTTCTTCAACTTGCTCCCCTCAAAACTCTCCTCTTCTGTCTTTTGCAACCTCTCTCACTCACAAGATGCTCAGCAGCTTTACAAAGTAAACAAGAAGGTGTAATTTAACTGCTACGTTTTAGAAGGCGGGTATTCCATGTACTGCTTTTGCAAAGAGAACAGAAAGCAACATGGACTCGAGAACATACCAGGGCTAATCTGCCTGGAATCCCAAGAATAAAGGGGAGTTCGCCCTTTAAATGAAAACCATCTCATCTCCTTTGTTGTTTTAAAAGTGTTTGTTAAAAAGCCAGTTCCTTGATAGAGTCTCATATTGTGCTATTGATTATTACGCGGAACCTCCCACTCCCTTCCAGCTGAAATTTTGCAGGAGTTATGCTTTATAATCAATAGCATGTTCCACACTGGACGGACTTGCCAGTGCAGCAGCTCTCCTCCAACACCCCCAAGGACAGCTGCAAAAAATGAGCAGGCTACCTCCTGGAGCTATCTAAGGACCAGATCCAAACTTCATTGAATTCTATGGAAAAATTCCCACTGACTTCAATGGGCTTTGGATCAACCCCCTGCAGAGGAACACTTTTTAAAATAAACATTAGGGGGAAAAAAAATCATTAGGACTATAAAGCCTTTCATATTATCTCCTGGATACATTTTAAAGCAAGAGGGTGGGAATGTGCTCTTTTCTCCTTATGAATGTGTCAGGGAGAAGTCATGCAATTGTGAGATTGCAAAGAGGGGAAAAGAAATATGGCCTAATGTCTACAAAATCAACCTCTGCCTAGACCTAGATTTCATTAGGAAGTTTTAAAAAATACGAGTTAGCCACACAAAATTTCAAAAATCTTTTAGAAAAAAAATAACGTAAAACTCCCCAGATTTGTAAAGCACTTTGACAGTAAGTATAATCTTGAGAGTGTCTAAAATACACAGGAGAAAAGTTAGAATAAAAGAAATTACATTCCACATGAGCTTTTGATGAAAACGTAATATTATGCTTAAATATGATTAGGAGAAACATTTGGTTTGTTTCCTGTTCTCTGTGCAAAGCATACATAGCAGTGTAGGAATTATTCCTGGGGTTTTGCCTCTCCAAATATACCTGGGACCTAATCAGGCAGAGCTCACACTCAGGTACTTGTACTACACCCTGTGCAATCAGAATCCTTCCAAAACACAAAGTTTCCTCCTGCTCTCAGAAGAATGACACCCGGGGCTGAGTCTGAAACCAGTAAGCCTCTGGCTAGCTATTATTTCTAGGATCAGAATCTGAGATTTACCATCCACCTTTGCCAGTTCCTGTACAGTTCCTTCACAGCAAGACAGAGGTTATGCTGCTGGTAATCCCTCTCCAAAAGTCCTGCTCTGGTCAAGAGCTGCAGATGGATTTTCTGGGCTCAGTCATTCTTTTAACCTCAGCTTTTAAATTGCCCCTGCAGATCTGCACACAGAAAAATGCTTGAGCCTGGTCATGAATGTTGGCTCCAGGTCACCCACAGAGAAGTGACACCATCAGGACTGTGGGGTGGATGGGCTTCAGGGTAGATTTGGCTCAAGGTCCAACTGGGCACAAGCATGAACTAACAAACTGCCTGATCTGAGGCAAACTCCATGCTGTGAGAAGCTTCTGCAGAAGCAATGCCCTCCGATTCTCCCTTTCATTTAATTATTCCCAGGATCTAACCTTGCAAATTTAACTACAGCTATATGAATATGAAAGAAAGTTTTAAAATGCACGGGCTCAGGATGACCAGAAATCAAATTTTTCTTGGCAAAAATTTGATAAATAAGAAAATCTTTTGAGGGTAGAATAAAAGTGTCATACTGCACCAGAAAGTATTTTAAAAACAATATACTCTTTAAGAATGAGAAATGTTATTAAAAGGAAAGTAAGTTTCATTTAGATCAATATTAAAAGATTTCCTTTACACTTTCTTGGGATTTTGTCCTTCTACTCAGCCCAAACTATCATCTGAATTTCATCCAGACTTGCAAATAATTTCAATAACCACAAAACTGGATTTCCATTCCTCTTTTGGGATAGCTGAGAATAAACTTATCTGAAAAATAAAATAATTCTAACTGGAACACCAAGAAGGAATAAGTCATGCTCAGAGCTGAAGTCACTGTACAGGACATTTCAGATGCCTTTGCGAGTCTGTAGTTGTACACACACAGAAAGTTTTGGTTCTGGGAATTCAGACAGAATCCTTTCAGCTCTCTGGCTTCCAACAATTTGTGACAAACATAGCAATATTTAAGGATAGGACTATTTCTTTTACTGTAATTACTTAATGACACTAGTGAAACGATCAAAGAAGTTCCAGAAGCTGAAAATTCATTCCAATGCAGACATAAAAATAATTGGGTTGAAGAGTCATGTTTTAGCACTTTCTTCTCAGTTATGCCCCAGAGATTTGCTCACAGCCCACAACAATTTCAAAACCATACTTCTGAGGAATAGTACAATATAACCATAAAATTACACTTGAGATAAGATTTAATTATCATTCTCACCTTTCCAACACCTCTCAAGAAGTAATCCTTAAAACCCTCACAAGAAAGAATATTGCAATTAAAATTATAGCATGCAACAATGATATTAAAAGAAAGACAAACTGCTTTATAGGTTTCATAAGAGCTTAAGTTCAACAGCTTTATTAAATACTACAAGTGATCCTGTCTGATGGATTTTAGATATTCACTTTGGGCCAGATGATGTTAGAGCTAAATAAAACAAACTGTCATTGCACCTGAAGAGATCTTTTCATTCCCTTGAGCCAGGAGGCTGAAGAAAGCCAATGGATCTGCAGTGGGTGGACCAGCATGCAGGAAGAATCATGTTCTCATGTGGTTTAATTTCAGTGCTGTTGGATTCACCATAAAAGCAGATGCCACTCCATGGTACTAACTTCCACCTTCTCCGGCTACCCCTCTCCTCCATGCTCAAGAGTCTATTGACAGTACAATACAAAACAAGGGACTGAACCACTCTGGACTGCAAGATCAGGTCCCCCAGCAGCTAACTTGACCTTACAGTCTTACCCAGGGCACTAGTTGTCACACATGGAAGATACTTTTTTGTAACATTTTTCAGGAGCAGAGACCAAACCAATTTGTGTTTGGGAGATTTCAGGCACAGAGGGAGGACTGCCAGTCCTATGAAGATGCCAGCATCTCAGAGGCTTGAAACCTTATGCCATTGTCATTTTGGTCTCTTATTCTCTCAGGGAATGTGTAAATCATCCTCCAACTGTGCATGCAGTGCCTGTAGGCAAGACAAACCTCAGCGGAAGGGAAAGGGAAGCACAGCCTCAGTGATGCCTACATTACTTCCCCAGTAGATAAAAATCCTGGGGTCAGCTGGACCTTCCAGACAAAGGGGAGTGTGCCCTGCAGACACCCAGCCAGCTGAAGAACCAAATTTATTTTAATTACAACAGCAGGAAGCTCTAATTTATGCTCCTAAGAATCTAGAACTTCTTAGGATGGATACTTTGCTTCTGGTTGACTGCCTGAAGTGTGCAGAGGACCTCCCAACACATCATTATGGGTAGATTTAGAAAGACAAGACTTAGGGGTTGCTGGTGAATCCCTTTAAACAAGTATCCTGGGCCTCTCCAAACCAAAGGCTAAATGACAACTTTCATTCAACCAACCTGGAAATGAACTGTGAGCAGGGAGAGAGAAAGGAATAGTCTGGTCTTGCTTTATAACCAAAGGATGCAATATCTTCATAAATATTCCCAGAAATACTCCTAAAAAGAAAAGCTGATCCTTCATTAATGATTATGTATGGAAGGGAAGAGTGGGTTCTCCCTTGTTGCCTACATCTTAAGCAGAAGGAAAAGAGCATCTTCCAATTAGATGAGTAACTATGAAAAGGTGGACTTCATTGTATATTCCAAATGAATTCATCAAGGTCAATCACACCAAGATTTCTTTCTCTCTTTCCAGAGCAAAGAAAAAATAAACCAAAACCATTAGGTATTTTATATGCTTCCAAATAGAAACTTTCCCTTTGTTGTTTCTAAAGCCCAAATCCAGCTAGTACTGCTTTTAAAACTCCTATGAAGAAGGTAAGACGATTGAATTCAGAAGTCAAATCACTGCAAAGAATATTTCACATTTAAGCCAAATGCCACATCTTTCTGAAGCAGCACGAATGCCTTCAAGGGAAGATGGAAAATGGAAATCACTGGAAACCCTGAATACCCAATAAATCACTGGCAAGCTGGCCTGGGCTTCAGCGCTGAACAGAAGGAAAGCAAAAGAGTTCCAGAGTCCAGCAAAGACGGAAAGAAAGCGTTCATTGTATTGGGTGTGTTACACGATCCGTATCGGACCTTTGTGCACCACGCTGGGGCAAAGAATTTACACGGATGCAAGGAAGTGGGAGGTGTTAAGAAGGGAACGGCACTAGAGTTTATACAAGTGTTACCAATGTTAGAATAACGTTTATCAGTTTACAGTATTTGACTTAGCATTGCCCAAGGGAGGAGGGAGAGATAACAACAGTCCAAAACACGTTCCTCTACCTGAAAAGCCGGAAGGAGGTCTAAATTCTCCATTTGAAAGGGAGCCCAATTAACTTTATCTTGTATATCTGAGCTCCAGCTGGGGAGACAAGTTCACTGGGGGTTATAATAATAATACAGCATGTGCAAACATTCTGACTACTGCATATACTGAAACATCAGAGAAAGAATATTGTGTTGTGGAGAAGGTTTATTGCATCAAGTCCTGTTCAGCATGATTCTTTGGAAGATGCCTAAAGTCAGGCACACACTTAACCACTTTTATGATAGGAAACTAAGCAGTTCCCATACACATCAAAAGACTTGGCTAACTCAGCTGCACTGCTTTTCTGAAATAACAGGGCTGTGCTGATTAATATCAGCCCAAGAACTAACTGCCCACGATTCATTCCGCTACACCAGCTCAAGGCAGGAACACAACAGAAACAAAATACTCAGCTTCTGTGCTGGAGAACTGGTCAACAACAAACTCTATGATGAAGTTATGGGAAAGAACAGCAAACACTTCATTAATTCCAGAAATTAGTTGCTCAGAGTGGACAGACACAAGGATGAATGAAACTTGGATTCAGCTACCTCCTTTGCAGCAGCCTTCATACAAGGTTCAGTCACCTGTCATCCACCACAGGCAGAAAGCTAGATTTCATCCACATCCACTTGCACATTGAACAATATTTCTATGCAAAATAGAATGTGCTGTGACTTTTCAATCTAGCAAAAGAAATTACTTTGGACATGGTAAGAGCCTAAACTACTGCACGTAGCCTCAAGAAGATTGAGGGGAAGGACTTTACCAAATCTTCCAATACTAGAGAAAAGCGTCATCAAATAAAGCTTGGGAAGCAAAATTTAAAACACACAAAAGGATATGTAACACCTCTGTTCTATAAAGAGCTACCTGGAGAACTCCTTAACAAAGGATGCTGGGATTATAAAATATTCACAAGGGTTCAAGGTGAAAACTACACATGTACACACCACACAAGGATCAAGCAATTCTTTGGTTAGAAAGTACTAGAGGACTGGGAGGGTGTTGAAAAGGAACTGTCATACACACAATCTTCTCTAAGTATCCATTTGCAGCTATCAGTGGGAAGGGGACACTGGATTTGCTGAGCCTTTAGTCTAAAGAAATACAGTAGCTTTTATTCTGTTGGTATTTCTGTGGAGATTCTGATTATTACTTAATCTTTATACATGAAAATACAGAGACAGAAATCTGAAAACTGGAGAAAGATAATAGATGGTGAATAACACCCAATAAAAAGGAGCAGAGGACATTAACATTTAATATGGCATCATTACACAGAATCACAGAACCATTTGGGTTGGAAAAACCCTCAGAGAGCATCGAGTCCAACCTTTGATCACCACCATGTCGACTAGACCACAGCTCTAAGCGCCATGTTCAGGCGTTTCTTGAACACCTCCAGGGATGGTGATCCACCATCTCCATGGGCAGTCTATTCCAGTGTTTAACAGCCCAGTCTATTCACAGCCCTTTCTGTGAATAAATTCTTCCTGATGTCCAGTCTGAACATCCCTTGGTGCAGCTTAAGACTCTGTCCTCTTGTCTTGTCATTTGTGGCCTGGGAGAAGAGGTCAACTTCCACCTGGCTACCACCTCCTTTCAGGTAGTTGTAGAGAGTGATAAGGTCTTCCCAAAGCCTCCTTTTCTCCAGGCTAAACAACTCCAGCTCCCTCAAACACTCCTTATAAGATTTACCATCTAGACCCTTCACCTGCTCTGCTCTGCTCTGGACTCACTCCAGCACCTCAATGTCCTTCCTGAATTAAGGGGCCCAGAACTTTCCTGGTCCTGGTGGCCACACTATTCCTGATAGAGGCCAGGATGCCATTGGCCTTCCAGGCCACCTGGGAACACGGTGGGTCATGTTCAGCTACTGTTGACCAGCACGTGCAGGTCCTTTGCCGCTGGGCCACTTTCCAGCCACTCAACTCCCAGCCTTTAGTGCTGCAGGGGGTTGCTGTGGCCAAAGTGTAGGAACTGGCACTTGACCTTGTTGAAGTTCACACCACTGGCCTCGACCCATTCCTCCAGCCTGTCCAGACCCCTCTGCAGAGCCCTCCTGCCCTCCGGCAGATTGACACTCTCACCCAGCTTGTTGTCATCCATGAATTTACAGAGGATACACTCAATCCTCTCATCCAGATCATTGATAGAAATATTAAACAGGACTGGGCCCAATACTGAGCCTTGGGGAACACCACTGGGGAACACCACTAATGACCAGATTACAGGTAAGTAATTTAATTGAAAAGATGGTGAAGGTCTCTGAAGTAATTTTAATGTGTGCTATGCACTGCTGAGGTTAACAGGAATTGCAAATATTCACATAGGACTCTTGGCCCTGAGCCTATTTTCATCAATGAATGTTAGCACCAAGTCCACAGCAATCAGAATTTAGGTCTTTGGTCATCAGTGCTGCTGCAGAGAAGTGTGGGAGCTACTGAATATGAAAATCCAGGAGAGGCAATAACTTGAGAATTATCACATTTTCATGCACTCCAGATCAGCCACTCTCATTTAAAAGTACTATTCCACTAAAAGAGGTTCTCACTTTTGGGTTAAACCAGCTATGGGGAAACAGACGCAGTAGGACTACTCTGAGAAAGGTGCTCTGGGCTAAACACCTCTATGCCAAATAGATCATTTATAAGGCCCACAAAACGTCAGAATCAAAGTTTAGAAGTTTCATTTTCAGACAGATAATCTTCGGATTATACATGTGAAACTCTGGTGTAATATCTACCTCACTGGTAAATTCATCCTTGTTGTAAATCTTTGAATCAAGGAATATTTTCCACCCTGCTACAGACATAACTTTATGTCCAGAAAACAAATCTGGCAAAGGTTCACTTGCCAACTGATCTTAAAAAGTTCCACTTCTTTGATTAAACACATCTATTTCTGCAGAGTTCAGTAAACGCGTGAATGGAACATGTGACAAGCTGTTGGCAGTGTATTTATTTCTACAACACTCTGTAAATCTTCTTGTCTAGGCTGCCTCCATCCTCTCATTTTCTTGTCTCTATTACTGTTCTTCACAGCAAGTCTGTGCCCTTTTCAAGTACTCAGACATTTGGGGGCTGCTTACAGGCCTTTGGCTGCTGCCCTTAAACTGCTGTGTGAGATGTGCAATGATTGCTCAGAAATGCACTGCCTCTTGTGTCATATTGCTTAAATATTTTTAGGTGCTCAACCAGGAACTTTCAAGGAGTACCTGTGCCATCTAGATCTCTCATAAAGTATTGACGCTGCTAGAAAGGAGGGCAGGAGGGGAGTGGAGGTGAAGTAAATCTCTGAACTAAAAAATATCTGAGAAAGACAGTCAAGGGTGTGGGTGAAGTTTTCTAGGGAGTCACTTTTCACTCTCATATGAATTTTCGGACAGGAAGATACACTGTTAATGAAAAATGCCACATTGTCATTATGATCTGACTTAGAAACAAATAAAACAGCAAATTAATCATGACAGCTTCAATGTGAAAAACTGCCCTCTGGCCCTAAAATTCCAGGTTTATTTCCTGCAGGAAGAGGTAAAGACACCAACAAAGCAGTAAAAATTTTCCTTTAAGGTTACATGGACAATGGGACCTACAGAACAATGTACATCAGCTGCTCGTGGTGTAAAAAGATGAATTATGATTTGACAACCCAATTTAAAATGAAGGAAGAGGAAAAACTTGTTTGTACCAAGTTTAGCCCGCTTCAGAGTAGCAGAGAGCTAAAGGGAGAAGATTCAAATGCTTTTGACAAATCAGAGAAACAGACAGAAAAAAATAAAAAGGGGCAAAATTAAACCAGTATAAGCAGTACAAGTACAAAGTAATGTTGGAGTATTTAACTGTTTAAACACAGAAAGCATGTGGCCAAACAGCAGTTCTCCAGAAACATGTGCAAGAGTTACTGGATCAGAGTGAACATAGCTCTGCTGTTGAGAAAAGGCAAAATACAATGCTGGAATAGATAAACAGGGTATACAGCCTTGAATACACACAGAATGACCCCTCTGCTCTCTGCAGTGTCAGTAGGGCTTCACATGAACCCTGCATCCATTCCAAGACTGAATGCAGCTGAGCAGCAGTGGGATGAAGTTTCTGGAAGGTTCAAGACAAATATAAAAGGTAAGGACTAGAGCAAACACAAAGAAGCACCTGAAAGAACTGACACAAGGAGTTACATAACCTCCATCACTGATTGCCCCTCAGAATGGTTTGGGAAAACGTGCCACAGGATATCATCCATCCAGTCTACCTCGACTGTTGTAACTCTCCACACATGGGAGGGACACCTTCCAGACCAGCTTTTAATGGATTCTGAATTCCATGGAATTGGAAAGGAATCCCTTGGGAGCGAGGGGAGGGGATTCAATGCTTTCTCTCCAACATAATTCACACTTCCTCCTCTTTTAGGTCACGTTTACCTTCACATTCAGAAAACCTGTTGGGTTAGAGAAGACCACTGAACATCATTTTTGGCTTGGCACACTTATAGAACACATACACACATTTAGACCTGAATATTTCATCCATTCTGGGACTGCATCCCATTTGCTCTATCATCAACACGATTCCGAGGCCTGTTCTTAATTAAGGACTGACCCAGCTTTTTGCTAACTTGGTTTCACAGGTACGCATGAGCATCTCTGCCTTGTGCTGCACCCTTCTTCATCCTCACACTTCCTCCCTTGGAATCAGCACAGGCATCCCCCCCAGCCCTGCACTGGGCTGCTCACAAACACCTCCTAAGCTCTGCTTAGGAGCTCTCCTCTTCATAGCTGAGGCAGACACACTATTAAAAAGGATCTCTGCTGCCCTCTTTCACCAATTAGTCCATTTGAATGCGACAGAGCAGAGAGAGAGAGAGAGAGAAGGCAGCACTTTGGGGAGGGGAGAGAGGCAGTGATAACATTGGAAAGACATCAAGCGCTCAAGTGGAGGTGGATAGAGGGGACTGGGCAGAAACCTTATGGGGTTTATCCCTCCAGAAAGCCAAATTTGAACTGAAAACAAGCTCAGACCAAGACTTCCTCTATTCTACTGGTCTGAGTCTGGGTAAAAGTCCTACTGAATTCAAACTGCAGCAAAACCAGCTTCAGTCGCAGCTAGACACAACCCCCAAAAAAGGAATAAGAACAATTACTGTTTCACTTCCATGATGACTTGACTAGTGATGTGCAAGGTGAATGCTGGAGCTGATCCTACAACTAGGATCTCAGCTAGAAAACACAGAAATCAGCAGAATGATGATGACCATCACCAAATTAAAGGAAAAGAAACAAAAAGAGAAGTAGTTGCCATCACAATCTAGTTTGGCACTGATGCCAGTGACATGATTGTGCCTGGAGCATAAGTTAAGACTTTTACTGTGACAACCTTAGCATCAATTGACAGAAGTAACAAACAAGAAGGAAATTTTTGCATTCATTCTATTGCCTTCACTGTCAATATAGCAGGAATAACAGAAGGATCATTGTCTGCACATGAGAGCAAACATCAAGACTACCCTACTAAAAATCCTTGAGACTTGTTCAGCGATAGGTGACTGGGAATACAGTGCCAGTAAACACAGGAAAAGGTAATTATGACAAAGTCACAGCACATCCAAGTCTGGAGTACTGCAGGTGGTTCTGATTGCCCCACCTGGAAAAGAATCCAACAGATTTGGGAAGGAGTAAAGAAGGAAAGGCAACTCCTGAGCACAGGAGGGGACACTCAGAGTAGGGAGACAATAGTCTTCAAGGTGGGAAATTGCTATCTAAAGGAGATTGTACCAGTGAGACTTTTAAAATCATTAAGGGGACACAGGAGGCAAAGATGCAAGACACTATTTTTCACAACAGAGCTCCAAAACACCTAAAACCACTAGGTAGATTTAAATCCTAGCAAAAGAAGTAAAATTCCAACAGGAGACTATGAAGACAAGAGAGTGCGTTGGGAGAAAAAAGATCAGTTTCTTGAAGAATAAAGTGTTAGTGGTTATTCAACATGACAGACTGAATGGACACTCTAAGGTTAAATCGTTCATTACACTGAGTTTCTGAGCTCTGCAGAGAACACACAGGTGAGAAAGAAACAAAAATTTTAAAAAAGTGTGAATATCCAGTTTGCCCTTCTGCAGGGACTATCCTAGCATCTCCTCAGTTTTCCTAGCCCCAACATCTAGCATTTGGGGATAATCAAAGACTGTTCCATATACATCATCTTCTGTTGGTTGTGCTATGGGCTGAGACAATAGGCAACACTGTGGCTCCACAGGGAATTGTTTGATGGGAATCTCCAGCAGTTTCAGTAAGCAGCACTAAGTGGACTAGCAGACCAGAGAATTCAGTCCCTGTCACCTAACGAATCCACCTTTGTTTTCCTGTCACTAGCTCCAAGCACAAAACACCAGTTAGACTCAGCTGCTGTTTTTAATTTAAAACATATACAGATTTTGCTGAATATTGTCAAGCAGGGTTTTGAAAAGAGAGATGAAAAAACACCTTCTATTAGTCACACGTTAAAAGTTATTTGTTTCTCCTGGAATGGGACTGAGGTACTGTCAGATCTCAGTGGCTAAACAACTCTTTTGGGCTAGCACAAGTTACTTGACAGCACGCAGGAAAGTACACTAACTCCTAGAGTCCTTCTAACTGTGTGTTACTAAATGTGATTTACCACTACAGCTAATGTACCACAGTGCATGAAGTAGCTCTAGCAGATGCAGTCCAACAGTGCTTTAGCCTGAAGAACACCTAAAAAAATACCTAAGAGTCTCAAGACAGCCTAAAACACTCCTTCAGTCTAACTGAACTACAGATTTCCATTCCCTTTGGCACAGAACAGCCAAAGACATTCTGTTCCAGTACCTTGAGTGAATGTGGGGTAGCTCTGCATCTGCTGGACAGTGATGCAAAGTCACTGCCTCCTCCCACCTGGCAGAAACCAGGCACAGTGGTTGCAAGGCCAGCTTTGTGCCAGCCAAGGACTTCTCTGAAAAGGAGGCACATGCAAAGTCAGGTCTGCAGCAGCCTTTTACCCCCAGCACTCTGCAGTCTGAAGTCTGAGCAGGAGGGGGCTTGGCTGGGGCTGGAAAGCAGGAGGACATGATCCTCTCAATTAGGAAAATCGAACATACCCAGCAAGAAAGAATAACACTGCAGTCCAGCCTTCAGAACCCATTTTTCAGGGGAGGAGAAGGAAAACAGCCATGAATCAGTACGAGAAATATGACTTTAAAGCCCTAACAAAGGAGAACAGATGGGAGCATAGCAAAGTGCTCACAAACTTGAACTGGAATAGCTGTCTCTTAATAAAACCTCTCCAAATATGAAAGCTCCTCAAACATCTACAATTAAATCCCCTATTAATCCCAACTATATTTTAAAGGCAGTTGAGCCAGGCTACTAATCGGGCTATCGACAGACTGGAAACTATACCAGGAGGACAGAGATGAGAAGAGCCAAAATACAAACTTAAAACCCAGGGTGATAGGGCTGGTTTTTCCACCTCCATCTCCACATAATTAAGATCCTCCTGAAGGTTTTATCTCTAAGTGCTGGAGGGGGTTAGGACTTCGGTGTTTTTGACTCACCCTGATTTCTTACATGCTCACAGGAATGAAGATAGGGAAAATATCACCACTTCTGTATTATGGAAACCTTGCAATTAATAATTGAGAATCTTTTTATCTCTCTCTCCCTTTTTCTTTCAGAACTAGAGTGCTCTCTTCAGCTTGTTAAGCTTAGTTCACTCCCACTGATAATTCACTAGAGATCATAATTTATGGACAATTGAAGCTGCAGAAACATCTCTTAGAAGGAATAGAGCAGATCCATAGCAACAATTCTTCAGGGGAATATTAATCCCCAGCTTTATGTAGTGCTAAGTGTACAATAGTAATCAGAACTTGAGTAGAAGCTGCTAATCATTGAGGGAAAAGGCTGTATAAAGAATTCATAATGGAATTAGCCTGCGGCAAACAAAGAAAGACAAAATTAAATCAGCCATCAAATTGCACCAAGGAATTTTAATTTACAGGTTAATGTAGGATTATGTAACTAATCACAGCTAACATTTTCAATGAACAACCAATAAAATTCTGCTCTTTTTTTATTCCTGCTAATGGTATTCCAATAACACACTTTTATCACCATATAATGTGTTAAGAATGATTTTCAAAAATTCTAAAAATCTTCCAAAAAGCATTATGACTGAGCGATCAATGCAAAATGCTGGATTTAAGTTAATTAGCATAAATATACATCTAGATGATCTACTGTTTGGTTCAATCCAATACAATAAAGTTCCTCGGAGTCTGCATGGGACAGATTTACATAACCAAATGTGCATAACTGTAGCTTTAAAATATATGCATGACTTCCAAAGAGGGAGATACAGCAATACAGAGAGCCTCCAAATTAAATAAGTTAAACAACTTCTGAGTACTAAAGTGCATCAGCTAATTCTAAATAAAAGCCTTATTATAGTATTTTCTATCAACATAGCATATATATCCCATGACACATGCACAAAGGATTGCTCTAACAGAGTTTCTGCTGTTTATAATATGAACATCATAAAAAAAGAATAAGGTTTCTGGGATAAAAAGTCGATTTGCTTCCCCTGGAGGAAAAAAGAGAGACCTTGTATTTGACCCAGTTATATTTTGATATTGGCCAATGCAAGGAGATTAAAAAAAGAGAGAAAGAAAGGAAAACCTCTCCATTCAAAAAACATATTTAAAGACCACTAGTTACTGTATGCAAATATATAGAAAAGACTCACATAACTCACATAACTCTTTGCACATTTTTAAAGGGAAACTCCAAAATTATACTGTATGCTTCAAAACACATCAGCTTAATCAAAAAGATCTTTTTTGTAACATATGGCAGCATGAAAATTTTTATAAATGGAGTAAAAAGCACTTTCATAAGCTTTACTTCACTTAAGAGGAATGCTGGGAAGAAAGGCAACAGCATTCTTCCTGCATATGTTTTTCTTGTTCTGAACAATGTGGGAAAACCTCATTTTACTTTAATCTAACAGTTCATTTTATGGAAGCAGCAACATTCTGCCCATTTATTAGCACAGAGGGTTTGGGGTTGCGGGTTGCTTTTTTTTTTCCCCCTTCCTTTTATAAAGTCTAATTTTAAGATGCACACTTCCAAAAAACATTATGGTGTCAATTGCACTACCCTTCAGCAATCCTGTAATAACTTTATTCAACCATTTCTAATTATAATTATATTTTCAATTCCTTTTAGCTATAGAAACTCTTTATCAATCAGAGCACAAGACAGAAAATTACTTTATTACAGCTACAGCTCGTTAGTCTGAGTGCTCTTAATGAAGCAGCCTCATAATCAGATGAAAATCATGCTGAAGAAAACTTGCATCATTAGTCTGGGCCTTAATTACCAAGAAATATAGTCACTAACAATGATACTCCATTTCATGATACGGTGCATGCACCTTCTACAGTACTTGCAATTAATAATTCCGCAGACTGCTACAGAATCTTTCTATTTATTCATAACAATGGAGGGTAAAAAATTCTAAATTTAATTGAGCGGCTCCGAATTCACTCTCTCACTCTCTCCTGCTCAGATTAAAATGTCAAAAGGCTAATATTCTATCTTACAATAATTCATCATTTTAATTACATATTTTATGTATGTGGAATGTCCTTTTTATTTTTTCTCCTCTTGATCATTTAGGGTGACATTTTGGGGGGACGTGTATCGAAAAAAATCTCTCCTTGTATGTAGGTGGCCCACACCAGAGTAGCAATAAATAGAAGGAAAAAGCATTTCTTTTCCTTCTCAGTGAACAAGATCCATGTTGGATAAGCTTCAGAAACAAGCACAAGACATTAATTTAAATTAATTATGCCCTCCATCCAGTACACTTATCAGCAAGGATGGAAAGATTCTTGAACAAGGAATATGTTGATCCCTAAAATCGCTTATGAATATGATCCAGCACAGGGTTAGTAACTTCTATACAGAAGCCTCTTCTAATCCACTGCATTTTCTGTGTGCTTTCGCATCGAAATGCTCGTCTGAAGTCTCCACTAAGCTTCCTGCACACGAAAGCACCAGGAAATGCCGTGAGTGAGAGTCCCCTTCGTCCAGCTAATGAACCTGCTAAAAGATCAGATCACAGTCCTCGACACCGAACACCTGGAGGATATTTCACTCTCTTTTACAGCACGGAAAATGATTCCACAGACATCAGCGGGAACGTTCGCAACTCACAGCAGCGTCCCCGAGATCTGTACCTGCTTCCTCCCTCCCTTGCCTTGTCGTGACTGAACCCTGACGGGCTCCCGAGGGCGATAAGGAACACAGTTTTCCAGCGGATTAACCGAGGCAGGGAGCGAGTCCTGCTGCTCCGCTGGCTGCAAAGCTGCACGTCGGGAACTGGCGATTCCACTCCACATCAAAACAGTTTGGCATCAAGATATTTGACATTATGATTTTTTGCAAACTGCCCAGTCCTTGGCTGCTCTGTTGCTATCTAAGTCACGTTACAGCAGGAAGAGATCGCTCTGGAGTTAAGTTACTGAGCCTGTGATTAATCTCAAGGGCATAAGCTAAATAACTCCCTTGTACCATTGAATTTTCTAGCTCTCACACGGTGCTGTGCTTTCATGCAAGCACTTCAAACAATAACTAGCCATTAGACAGGCTAGATGAACTTGCCGTAAGGATATTCAGCATATCCTGCTTCCCGGCACTGCGCTCCACGAGGCATCCTGGCTGTCGCCTCTGTTAAATGATCTGCTCCATCTTCCCATGATCTTTCTTTGACAAATTGTTGTCATCTTTTAAAGCCTTTTACGTCCCCTCCTGATACAGAAAGTAAGCTCCCTTCTCCTGAAACAAAAAGTAAGAAGCCCCCTTCTCTTTTTTTGCTACCTCCCATGTGTGGCACAGTTGAGGGCTGCTCAGCAAGAGAAGGTAAAATGATAAATCAGCCTAAAGTTCTGTAAAACGAATCTGTAGGTAGTTGGAATAAATAAATAAATAGACAAATAAATAAATAAATAAATAAATTTAAAGTCTTTCTGCCCACTCCCTCCTGCAACTCTTATTTTTCTTCCCTCCCGCCACACCTCAGTATTTTTTATTTTAGGAGAACTTCTTTTACGTAGTTGCTTCAAGAATTTGCATCTGGCACCAGCAGCCGACAGAGACAGGAGACTGACAAGATGGACTGTTGTGGCAATTCCTATGTTCCTACTACATTCCTAAGCTGTGCTTTTTGGCATTGAATATGGCAAGAAAAAAAGAGCATATTTAGAAACGTGACAACTGGAAAAAATATTCTTAAACCTTACAGTGCCTTCTAAAATTGCAGAATAAAATTAATTTATGTTATGTCTATAGCTGGCCAAAAGGGGCTCACAGTAAACCAAATGGGGTAAAAAACTGGCTTTGAAAGGGATTCTGAGGTTTTGGCTCTGTCCAACAAGTATACTTATAAACTTATTGTATAACTTCCTGGCATGAGAGCAGCATCAGACTGACCTCCACTTGCATCACAGAAATTACACATTCATTGTCTTTGAGGGGAAAATGTTCTTATGGTACCATATTAATATCCTTTGTGGGTTGGGTCATGAATCAGCATTGGCAGCCACCCCTGAAGCTGTCTACCTGCCAGCCTTCCCAGCTGGAAAACTGGTAACGCAGGAGAGATGTATATATAAGGGAAGTGATGGTTTCCCAATTCTGAATTGATTTGTACATGAATCCGCTCAAGTTTAAAGCACCCCAACGTGCCAGAAACCTGGTCCAACAAATATATATAATGGTGAGTGCTCCCTGCGTGGGCTCGGGTTGAGCGTCAGCGAGGCTGGGTTTGTGCAGCCCCGGCCCACGCAGCCAGCTCTGCAGTCCCACGGCCGTGCGCTGCAGTGATCCCCACGCTGCCCTTCACGGCGGGGCGACGCTTCCACTGGGAAAAAATGTTTGGTCTGGCTAAAATTCGGTTGGTTTGTTTGTTTGTTTTTTTAATTTTTCTTCCCTCTCCCTTTTTTTTTTTTTTTTTTTTCGGTGCCACGCCAGTAAGGAAGGGCACACGGGGCAAGAACGGGAGGGGTGGTGTCCCTCGGGGTTCCGACGGCCGGAGGGCAGCCCGTGGTTCTCGGGAAGCCCTTGGGAATTGCCCTTGGCTCCCTCTCCCCGCCGTGCCTGGGGGCTCGGCGCCCTCTGCCGTCAACCCGCCGCAGCGGCGGCACCGGGGACGGAGGGTTCGAGCCCCGGCTCTGCCGCCACGGAAGGGGAGGAGGTGCCGTGGCCGCCCACGCCCCGCAGATCTCCTACCTACCCTTTGGTAGCGCTCACAGTGCCAGCCTAATCGGTGCTTCACGAATCATTAATAACAAAGAGTAATAAACCACGGCGCTGTCCCTCGGGGTACAGCTCTCCACCCCCACCTAAAAGCATCAAGCGACTGGACCAAGCAATAATTTACATCTGCCAGTACCAATAATTAATGGCAAGAAATCACCTTGATGGGCACATGAGACTGAGTGTCCCCAGCCCAGCTTCTCTGGCAGGAGGGGCATCACAGTTGGGTCTCAGCCTGGCTGGCAGAGCCTGGAAACCCTCCCAGCCCATCCCTCCAGCTCTCTGCTCAAGAGGCTTGGAGCAGTGGTGCCAGGGCTGGGGATCATTGTAACCTCAGGCACTGACTGCCAGACCTTTAGGCCTTAAACCAGGAGGAGGACACTCACTCAGCAGCACAGAGAGGAACTATTGTATTTTACCTGTCCAAGTGTTTCTGCAGTCCAGCCTCAGCTTCGTGGCTCACATCCCTGAACTACAGCATGGCAATTAGATCAGTCCAAGTCAGCACTTCTTCGCATTTTATCTTCTTAATTCTTGTTCCAAACAAGAGTTGTGTTTGCACACTCCTCCTCTTCTTCCCCCAGAAGGATTTGTCCCAAACTTAGAAACTAATCCTTCAAGGAGAAAAACAGGATTAGACTGGCAAAGACCTGGGTTTGGTGGAAGTAGAATAGCTGTGGTTTCCCAAATGCGAATAAATCCAACCCGCAGGTATAAACCACTCGTCTGAGCTGCCACCCGACTGTTCCAAACGAGCACCACGCTGCCCATGTTCCTTGGCCATGCACCCTCCTCAGCTCCACTCCCTGTGAGCAGCCAGGAGGGAAGCTCCAGCAAAAAACAAGGAAGCTCCAGACATGGAGCCAGACTGCTGCAGCAGGAGGAAGGACAGTTTTTCCTCAAGTAAAGACATGCCAAGTCTCTTGTTTCCCTGTGCCTCGCACTGAAATTGCCTGCTATAAAATCCAGGTGGAATGTAAAATGCAGTTTAAAAAAAAAACAAAAAACAAGACCAAATCAAGACAAACAAGATTTCCTCTGGTAAGCAGGTCAATACTGGGTTAGGCAGCACACAATGTCCTTTTTAGGACACAAGAGACTACAAGTGAGTGGAATGGTCCACCTAGACGGGGAGCAATAGGCAGTTGAGCTAAGAGAACATGCAGCAGTGACAGTTTGCTTGGGAAAGGGGATGGACACGAGACATCTTGCAGGAATTGGAGCACAGCTACGGCATAAGAGAGTCTTCAGTCACTGAATAGATACAATCCATTTCCATAACCCATTACACCTGTAACGAAAGCATGGAAGTACACCCATGTGAGATGCCTGCACTTCCCACACAAAGATGCTTCTCATCACCATCATGGTTTTGCACCTTAACCTCAAGGCAACTCTGCCTGCTCTAGCACTGCAGGAGCTCACAAAGACCAGGGCAGAGGAAGGACAGGCCTGGAGGGGTCCCTAGGTCTGCCCAGCTCTGGACAAACTCTGCCTTCTCAGGGCACACAGGGCTGCTCTCCTTTGCTTCCTCCTAGCTGGGGTCACTTGGGCCATCAGCACAAGAGGGAAGTGCAAAACCCAATTTGCCTACACTTCACCCCACCCTGGCTGTCACAAGACACTCAAACCTCTCCCTCTCTCCAGCCTGCAAGAGGCATTGCACTGAGGTGTTCCAACCGGCCAAAAAGACCATCCACCACCATCAAGGTAAACAATTTCTTCTACACCAGCAGTCCCCTACCTCCTCTCCTCCTTGCATGTGGGCAAGACTCACTATTCATTTCCCCCACATACTCTGGGAGAAGGGAACTATGGCAGGGCTTTTTTGGTGATGGTAGGGTGTTATTTTGTTTGTATTTTTTCCAAAGCCAGTGGGCAGAGGGTGAAACAAGCCTGTGCAATGTGCAGCAACACTGCTGCAAGTTCCCATCAGCCATAGTGGCACATTGCCTGGGGACGCTGACGAAATACTCTGGGCTTCTGCTTGATTGCACAAAATGCCCCTGAAATTGCCAGGTCAGGAGGAAAGGTGCAGTGCAGGAGGAGGCAGAGAGCAAAACCCTAAAAGACCAGCCAAAATCCATGACCCCTTCTGTTCCTACACCCGTGATCCAGCAAACCCACCTCACATCCTCCAACAGCCTGCGATGGAGTCAGCAGATATTGAAAGTTTATCGGCTCTTACTTCACAAGGATCTCCAGAATTATCCCCAACCTGTATCTTCCAAGCACTTTCAAGACTCTTGCCGTATGAAAACAAGATGGGACCAGAGTTGGGGTTTTTTTGCTGTTGGATGATTTTTTTTTCCCTTCTTATACGATGACGTGGTTTATATTATTTGTTCAGTGGGATCACTGCCTTTCCACTGAAGAGCCTATTTTAAATATCAACACAGGTTGGTATTTTAAGAGTTATTTAAAATGTCACCAGTCACAGAATGTTTAATTATTGCAAACATCTTTCAAAAAATTCCACCGTGGATTTCTTGCACCGAGTGATTTATTTCAGATATAATTTCTGTTTAATTAATAGGGGATTTAGCTCTGACCTGGAGGGTGTGAGAACCAGCAGAGGAGCTGGAGTTGAGTTGGGTTAACATTAAACCTGCTTGTGCCTGTTGGAGGTTGAGAGGGAAAAAAAAGAAAAAAAAATTGGGCTGGCACTTATTCAGGTGCTGCTGCTACCCCAGCAATATTCTCATGTTGATTGCAATGGAAAAATTGTAAAGTCAAAGAGAACTTGGGGGAAAAAAATTAATCACCAGAATATGAACATTGTGCTTTGTTATTTATTTTAACTATGTATATAATTTGCTATAGAGTATAATTATCCCTAATTTCGGCTGAGATAATATCTGGGCCACGCTTTGTTATTCACATAGTCTCAGAGAGCAGTTTCTCAATCAGTCTGGCCTGAATTTCCTTACACCTTGAGGACAATTGGAATCAAGCACTAAAAGTATATTTGGGGAGGGAGAGAGAAGGAGAAAAAAAAAAAAGGCACCTACTTAGAAAAAAAGAATTACAAACTTGGAAAATGCCTAATCTACGCTGCTCAAAACACCAGGTTACATCAGAACCAACTTTAATATCCTGTAAAAATCTCTGAGTATGACGCACATACAGCTGTCTAATATTGCTGCTTAAAATGCCCCCACATTAAATAAGATTCTATGCTGTAAAATTTTGCAAGGTGATAAAACAAAAAAATTATATAATAAATATAAACCATCTGCATTTTTTAACAAGCCATTTGGAAATGGATTTAATTTATATTTAGAATTGTTTTGAAGTGTTCTCTTTTTTTGAAAATGTCCCAGTTACAGTATATTAGGTTTTCAGTAGAAAGATTAAAAGAGCTGACGCACAAATAAACATGCATGCACACCCAGAGCAATTTCCAGAACTATGAGAGCATTTGATTCTTCAAGGATACTACAGCTGGCTTTTAGTCACATAAAAAGGGTCAGTGTGTGCAATCGGCAGCTCTGGAAAATGGATTCACGAACACAAAAATGCATTAAAACAACATTAAGATTTTGGCAACAACCAACATAAGCCAGGAAACTGAGCTTCAGGCTGAGCTTGCATCCTTAACTCCTTCCATGGCACTCGTTGAAAGTCAGTCTGCAGGAGGGGAAAGACCATCCTGGGGCTTCTAAAGGTCAGAGCAGAGGTAGCAAAGGGAATCAGGGCACAACACAGGAAGGGTATAAAAGGGAATCAGGCTTCTTGGTATGACCCAGCTCCCATGGCATTATATCCTTTAACAGAATCACACTTTGTGTCAGAGGTCTGTTCAGCCTGCATGTCCACCCAAAAAGCTTTTCACTTAACTTCCCTGTATTACTTCTACTGCCTCGCACTCCCACCTCACTGCACAGGACACTCCCGAGTGCTTTCTGAGTGTTTGTTTCCAGCAAATCTCCCAACACCAGTGAAACAGGGATGATACAGCCCTGCTCTGAGCACCTATCAACAGCAAAAGAGGTTCAATGTTTTCAAAACTGTAAAGAGCTTTGTATGCCCTTGCACCACTGCCAGGCACCTTGGGCCCCCTCCCCTCTCATCTTGCCATCAGATGCACATTAACCCCCTAAATCTTAGCTCGGTCTCTGAGTGAATGGTATTTACCTTTTTTAACTCCCTTCAGTTCAGCATTCCCAAAAGCCAGAGAAGGTTTTTTCAGCTGAATCCCACACCTAGAAGAACTAATGGGTTGGCTACAAATCCTTTCCTGAGACTAAAAATCAGTTTTTTCTCCCCAGTACACAGATGGTGGTGTAGTACAAGAAAAAAAAAAATGGCATTTTGTGCCAGACCAAGCAGGTAATGCATAAAGGGGATGGGACTGGGACTGTTTTACTTCCTTTGCCATTCCTTCTTCTAGTAAGGCACAATCTGCCAGGAACCATTACAGAGTAGGAGAAAGTTACTTTACTTTTTAAAAGAAATTGAGCACCATATTAGAACTACAGGCATTTTCATGTCTACTCATAAATATCTGAATGGTCATTTGTTTAATTTTAAATCATTTGCTCTATTAATAAGCAAATGCACTATTGACTAGATACCAGATGTAATTCTTCTGCCTGAAAACAGATACCAAGAATGTTAAGTTCATCATCATTAAGAAAAAAAGGAGCTTTTATTGGACTCTCTCTTTCTATTTTATCATTTAATTACCTGGTGCTAACGTCTGATCAATGAGATCAAAGTTTGAACAAGCCAGGGATTTTTCAAAGACGCACCTCTGGACAGAAAACTCTGCATTTACAAGCACAGCATTTTGCCTTTTTTGGTGTCTAATTGCATTCCTGTGCCAATCAATGTATAGCTAACAGAGATCTACTCGCTCTGCTGTAGGATATGCAATCCAAATCCTCTATGCCCTCCCTGGTGTGCTTCTTCACAGCCTCTCTGTTAACATCATCACAGCTCTGCTTGAGTACTTGAGTTCCCCACTTGTTTATTTTGTGGTTTTTTTCTTTGCTTTAAGGAAACACTTCACTGCTCACACAACCTTAGGAATTTCAGGACTCAAAAAGAAATTTTAAAAAAAAATTATTCTAAACTTGTATTCATGTATGCAGTTTTTAAGGCAACTGTGAGGGAGAGGAAGAATTCCTTCCTACCTCTGAAATGAGGAAGTTCAGCCAAAGAAAATTACCCAACTGGCATCTCATTCCCAAACATAGGGTGGGGCAGTCATCTCCAAGCAATTCCTTTTTTCCCTTCCTATGTAACTCCCCTGTTCCATTCTCTTCTTTCTGGGGACTTTGGGAGTTCTTTCCCAAAAAAATAAAACACTAGAAAAAAACAGAGGAACTTCATATCTCATTTGTACCTACTTCCTCTCACAGTCTTCACTCACTCAACCAAGAAGAAAAGAAGCTGTACTTCAGGAAAAGAGAAAGGATTTAGAGGGAAAAACCATCATCCTTTGGCTATTTTCTGGGATTACTTGGTTTCTGATAAGAATGCCTGCCAAAGAAAGTAGCTGCCCAGGGAGATGGAGCTCTTCAAACAGAGAAGATACAGAAATGGCAAGATGGCAAGACTTTTTCAGCAAGAAAGAAGTTAGCCTTACAAATTAACAATATTCCCTGTGTTCCCTAGCCCCCTATCTTCAGCACCAAAATTCTCCAGAAGCAGTGGTGTTACAGTACCCACAGTGTCAGAATAAAAATTTTAGACCAGCAACTCTGCAGAAATAAAAAGGAAAATTTAAAGTTATAAATGTCTGAGAGAAACGTAACAACTGCTTTGGGGGAGAATGTTTTCCCCTCAGGGTTTGCCACTTCCTCTCAACAAGGACTGGAGAAGGAAGAAACTCCTGTACTAGGAAACAACTTTGTCCTTTTTTCAGATCTTCAGATGTACACAGAGAGCATGTTCCAAATAACAAACAAAATTAGAGAGTTTAAAAATAAAAACCAAAACCAATAACCATCAGGGCATGAAGGAGGTTTGGAGGTGTGCAACACCAGTGGAAATTGCTGAATAGGACAACCTAAACCTGTTCTGAGTAATGGAAGAAAATAAGGCACAATGCTGTTTTAAAAGTAGGAATTTTTCCTTTGTCTTTAAAAAACCAACAACAAAACAACAACATAATGTCAGTTACAAGATTTGACCTCGAAGTTCAGCACAGAACCACTCAGCACAAGACAGCAAACCCCTGCACAGAAAAACAAAACCAGAACTAATCCTCATCCCCATCCTAAGGATGCTTCAGGCACCATCCTGGCAGCCTTGGGCCATGTGAATATGGACAGAGTGAGGATTTGGGTTTCATTCAAAGGCTCTGAAGGACTCCAGTTAGGTTTGTGTCAGGGGGCACATCTATGGATCCACGTCACCCATCAGGGAAATGTTCAGGAGAACAAACGTGGCTGATTTGCTCATGCAGGTTGGAGTGTTTGCATGCCCAGCTCTACATATGTTTTATGTTGGGGTGCAGGAAAAGGCCCAAGCCCGCATCCATTTACAGCAATACCTCAAGAATACAGAAACTGATTTTTTCCCTTGCTGTCTAAAAATCTCAGTCCTAGAAAATGTACTGTGTGTCACTTAAGCTCAGGCAAGACAGAAGCACAGCTTTCTGTGGCCCAGCTCCAGCTCAGCACTACTCCAGCAGGACTGCTTATATTCCACTGGTCACGAGACAGTCACCCAAATTCTCACAAATTCAGGCTTTGCTCAGGGGCAAGTGGGGAAGCTGTGGTCCACTGCAAAAACAAAGTGGGGAAGGGTTGCTTATTCCTTGCCTCTACATTCCTAATTTATAGTAGATCACCTTGCAGAATACCCTAAAATCTGTTGATGGACAGATGAACAGGTCAGAGCAAAAACAATTTCAGGGCTTCCTCCCTCCTCAGCCAGGGCCAGCACGCAAAAGGAGGATGATCCACCTTTTCCTCCCCTGGGATCAACTCCAATAACTTGTCACTCCTCTTGTTTCATCCCTTTCTTCTCGTCCACATCTTCTGTTGGTGTTTTTCTCCTTCATGCTACAGTAGAGGCAGTGAATGTTGATGAGGCAATTGTTGGGGTGATTCTAGTGAGGTAGCTTTTCAGATAATTTCTCACGACCTCAATATTCAAACTATTCCTTTCAACAGAGAATACAGATCTAGATGCCTATTTATCAGCACGTATCGGTATTTGGTATATTTATGGTATCAGTATACATTTGGTAGTCAGTGGAAAAGTCTGAAAGGTAGGAATATTTGACAGGAGCCCTGATTTCTCTCTCTCTCATCCTTTCTCACTAGAAAAGTTACTTGCAATCATTATCTTTGCTCTAAGGGTGCACATGTATAATGGGCAGCCAAGACTGCAGCAGAAAAAACAAAAGGTAAATTTCAGTAAAAGCATTATTACAAAATCTAGTCAAGCATTGTAAATAGAACTGCCATATTATTATTGAGAAAAGGTGTAGTGCCCATGCAAACTACATATTTGATTAGGATCTGAACTCTTTGCTGAACCATGAATCTGAAATAATTTAGGTGATACATATAAATTTAATTTCTTTGTTCAACATTCCACATCTGAAACGATGCACTGCAAATGTGTAGCTCTCACTGAAGTCTGCAAAATGAGTCTTCTTATAACTCGCCTATACTGTGTGGAAATAATCTGAAATAATCTTAAAGGAAAAGGAATAAACCTATTTTAAAAACAGCTGAGTCCTTTAGATCGTATACCATAACCAATTTATGGAGATAAATGGAATTCAATATTAAAGAAATACTGGGTTTTTCCCCTCCTGTGGAAAGTTTAAATGCAGAAAGAAAATGAAAGAAAAAGAAAGAAAGAAAGAAAGAAGTGGTAACACACAAGTAACGCTTGGCTATTGTTTCTATGTTGGTGCCTGCCAGAAACACTGCACCTTGTTTTTCCTGGCCCAAGCTAAAGGCAAGCTGATTGTGGAAATGACTCATTCCGTCTCTATAATGGAGATATACCAGCTATTGGACATCTTTATTTCTCATTCACTAAATGAATCCAGTGTCTACTGCTATGATAGCCATCAACAAAGACAGACGAGGAAATAAAAAAAAAAGGGAGGGGGAAGAGCAAGAAGGAGAATACAAATGAATATTATAGACTACTGTATGGGCCCTATTACTAAAAATGAATACAAAATACTTTAAAAAAATACATTAAGCAGGTATTGGCTTACAGTGAGGTCAATATTGTGATTCATTTAACTCAGGGGACAATAAATCTTGATATTGACTGAAAACATAAGTCAATATGCGTACTGTTGTGTGCATTCCATTATAAAAACGAGAGGGGGTAAGTGTATTGGACACTTTTAGAAGAAAATTAGTTTTGCCAAAAGATTTCTTTCTGCATTTTCAATTCACCGCTGCAGTCCATTGTAGCTGAATGTTTGGTTTTCACCTTTAAGGCTGTAGGTTGGTGTTGGTGGCCATCTCATCCCAGACACATTGCAAAGTTCCAACACAACTGACAGCCTTAAAGGACCAAAAAAGGTGAGAGGCTGCAGAAGACAGTCACCTCTAAATGGCTGATCTCCATAAAGTTTAGGCCTATTCCTGCCATCTCCAGGGACAAATTCTGTGAGCAAAGTCAAATATAATCAAACCTTTCATACTAGTATGGAAGAAAAGAGTCAGAGGATCTGTCTAGATTCCTTCAGTTTTAAGTTGTGTTAAGTTGTAGGGTTCTCCCACCCTACCTCTAATGATCTGGGAAAAAAACTATTTAAAAACAAAACAAAAAACCCTTCAAAGCAACAACGAAAAAACCCACACACACACACACACAAAAGAAAATCCTTACATTTTTAAAACATCAGTTAAATGCAAAGGCTATATGCCTAATGTCCAAGCTCCCAGTGCAGCTCAGCTCCTGCTCTGGACTCTGCAAATGCAGCCTGGCACTGGCATAAGACCAGGCAGACCAACCAAGGAGGCCTCACAGTCTCCATAGCTCTGAAAGGTCATTAAAAAAAGAAAACCTACATTTTGATGTTAGCAGACTGGTTGATCCAACACACTGTTTTGCTGAAAAACTCACAGTTACACCTAAACTACAGACACTGGGTTTGCCTGCCTGCATTGCCTAAGCACGGTTGTCATTTGCACTTGCTACAAGGTTTTCCAACACATCTCTCAAAGACCAGCTGGACCAGGTGCCACAGAAAAACTACTCTTGGAAAAGCACTCTGGTTAACCGAAAAAAAGTTGTACTGTTATCAGTGAAATGCTTCAAGTGTCAAATTAAGTTTTCCATGAACTAAAGGAACAGTAAGTGACCCCCCAGACCTGGTCACAAGTTACTGACCTCTGCAGTCAATCAAGGTGAAGAGCAAAACTTATTGACTCAGCATGTGACCAGCTTCAGCCAGCCAGCAATTGAGGAACATTCCTTCTGACCTTATGTCCAGCGGTGCTGAACACTCATCATCACCTCCAAACTCTCCTGGAAAAGGAATGGGAGGCACACGCAGAGAAGATCAGAAAAAGCTCTCATCCACCTGCAAAATCACAAAAGAAAAATCCCGGGACCTGTACACAAGCATGCACAAATCCAGCTCTTGCATAGGCCAGGATCACACTTAGCCCCATATGTGTATGCACATATATATGCATATATATACACACGTATCTGCAAATGACAGTACTTCAGCACATAATCAATCACAGAGAGAAGGGAACATGAGCAGAGATACCTGTAGCCAGTGTTTTCTGCATAAAAGTAGTGTGGCAACACTCACGACATCATACAAAAGAGGAGAAGACTACTTCTCACAGGACAAGCTTGATGTCCTGGATATACTGTCAGAGAGGTAGGACTTCACCCACACTCAATCACAACTCAACCTTGCCCTCTCCAACCAGCTTTCATCCACACCAGCTCAGGGACAGTCAGCAGCAATCAATACCCACATGCTGAGCTATAACAACTGAGAGCACTCCTGGCCTAATGCATCTCAGAGAGAAGCCAAAGAAGCTCCAGGCCACTTGCACACACAAAATGCAGAGGTTATAGAAACAGGGCCCTCGCACAAGTGAAAAATTCCTGCAGCTGTTTAAGAAAATATATATCCAGGCAGACTTAGCCCAGGGACATGTTTAGTAATGCCTGCCTCTCTCTCCTAGTCCAACATATTGACCTGGTTCCAGGCAGAACAGGGTTAATTTTTGCAGTAGCCAGGAGGAAGCATGGCCAGGACCTGGAGGTTGTTCTGTACCACCTTGTGTCATTGCCAGGGAAGGGGGAAGGGAGTCTCTTCTGGGGAGAAGGGGTCTCCTCCAGTCACTGCGGTGTCTGTAGTAGGGAGGTTTCTGTGTGGATCGTTTGGTTCTTTCTTGCTCCCCCTGTCATCAGGATTGTTGCTGTTGCTGTTCGTTTTCTTATCATTGCTGTTCACAGTAAATCGTTCTTGCCACAACCCGTGATCTTTACCTTTTGTGCCTCCAGTTGTCCTCTCCATCTCGCCACAAGGGGAGGGGAAAGGGAAGCAAGCAAGTGGCTCATGGTTTGGAGAGTCTCAGTGAGAGCACTAAATTGGGGAGTACCATTCCTAAACCACAACACATATGCTTAAAGGAAAGCAAAATGGTGCATAGGGAATGACCTTAAGGTTTCTGGATTTATGTGACATCCTTCTTAATATGCATGCAAATCTTAATGATTTGCCTATTCCTATGGTGCTCCTGACAAAGATGGCTCACAAGGACCAGGCCAGCAGCAAAAGCAGAGAGAAGGACATCTCACTGATTTTAATGGACATGTCAGCACTCTGTTATCCTACCAACCTTGTTTAATAAGCTCTCTCTCAACAGGGAGTGCATCATCATTAGGAAGGACTAGTCTTGACTAAGGCCCATTTCTAAGGTCTTGCTATAAGCACTGTTTGACTCCAACAAGGCTAGATGCAGATCTTGGTTATGCTACTGCTTTTACACATTCCTCACCAGCATGTCAACAGTTTAGAGATGTGCTACTACAGTCAAAACTTTGCCTGAAACCCCCCTGAGACAAAAAATCAGCACGTTCCCGTGTTTGTGTCTGTACAGATACTACCTGGTGTGGCTACTTGCAAACAAACCCTGTGCCCTTTCACGCCGAGAGTCAAGAGCCTGGTGTCTTGCATGGAAGGTGACTTCCAGGTGAGGAAAGCTTTGTGCAGCTTCAGCTCCCCTGGGCAGCAGCCGAGTGCCCTTTTGCGATGGGGCTCTGGCTGTGAACAACAGGGAATTGGGACTGTAGCTCCACTGTGACAACATTCCCCCGTATCCACGTACAGACAGGAGTTCTCATTGCATATGGACCTTGTAGGGCTGACAAATGGTAAGGAGGTTGGAATCCCAGCTGCAGCCCAGCCGAAGGACAACACTGCGACATGGAGCATGAAAATGGCCACTTCCAGCTTAAAACAGACACTCTGAAAACTTGGGGCAAACTTTGCTGGTTTTAACCGGTGGTAGGTCAGAGAAAGCTGGCCATTTCCCTTGGCTTAAAACAAAACCAACCAAACAAAAAGCAACCCCCAAACCCCCTAAAATCGAACAGTGGCATAACGTGACACTGCTTTCCAAATTAAAAACACTAGAATTTGTTCCCATGGATAAAGTTTCAGGAGCTTTTATTCTTGTTCTGAGTAAGAAGAAATCTCTTTTATATTTTTAAAGGTACTAATACTTTTGGCCCAAAAGAAACTCGCCTCAGTGTGCTCAGATTTTCTCTCCCCCAGCCCAGTTGGCCTCTGCAGTGAGCTCTGAGGCAGAGCCCCAGCCCCTACAGATAAGCTTCCTCTCAGGCTCTCAGCTGGCTTTGAAGTCATTCTCAATAGGTGCCAAGAGTAGTTATGAGAACACTGGCTGTATCACTCTTCCTGCTGCCCAGGTGTAAATCCACTTCTGCTTCCACGCAGTAAGGTGACAGAAAGCCCAGGCAACAGGGGGAAGCCAAAGGTGAGTTCAGAGCCTGAAGGCAGAGCCCCAGCTATTAACAGATTATTATAGGGACACACACACACCTTCCTTCACACCCGTGTCCAGGCTGGGACCTTAATTCCTTTCCCTGAGTTCAGCCTCCCTGCTCATACCTCCATCTCACACCATACTGCTCCCTCCTCTCCTGGGGCTCTCCATAAGCCCAGACACCAGGCATCTCAGCACAAAGCAGAGTGTTCACCCCCCAGATTGTGGGAGGTTCAGGTCTGTTATGTGTGCTTCACAGTTCAGACCCATAGCATAAAAAACTCTGGTTTTCTCTCTCTCTTTTTTTCATTCCCCTTTTCTGAAAGATTCCTCCAGAGACAGACAAGGAGGAAGCATTTTTGCCTCCAAGAAAGGATGAAAATTACAACCCCATCTACATAGCAAAGGATACTTTACCCCTGGGTGCAGAACAAGAAGGCTGAAAGAAATGTAAGCTAACACAAAAATTATGAGTAACTTTGGATGTGGGTAGGTCTCTGGTGTGAGACCGGGATGCAATCCTTTCTTATTTCTATTTCTAAGATGCAGACAGATATTCAGATCATATAGTGGACAAGGCAGATAAATAAATAAAGTTTTCAAGATTTCAGAATACATACAGCTCTGTGGTCGAGGGTCTTATCACACAGGCAATGATGAAGAGTAAGTCCTGCAGAACTAGTAAGAACAGGAAGATGAAATAAATTTAGTGCTGTGATAATTAATTAAACTACTTCAGTTAGGGGCACAGGCTGGTGCCATTTCTTGTGCAATGTATTTACAGGCTTACCAGTCCATTAATGATGGAAAGAAACCTGGTCTGAAATACTGCTCTTCAACACCTAGATAAGCACATTAGAACAGCTCTCATACAAGTAAGCCAGTCCTTCTCCAGCCCTCAGTTACTCTCAGCCAGCTGTTTAGTCTTCCATAAAGAATACCTACATTTTTCTTGCATTCAAACATTTTATCAAACTGCCATATAAAAGCCAATGGATATTAAAACAGAGTAGTACTGTATATTCTTGCTACAGCCCCGAATTCAATTATAATCCTTCAAGACCCCAGGGAAAAGTTACAAGTGGAAACATTGTGTGCTCAAAAAAATGAGAAATGATGGCATTTGGCATCTGTAAGTTTATTTCTAATGCCTTTCCCGAGGAAAGCAGGTACAAATAATTTGCAGTCATGATATTGCTTTTGTTTGCAATGCTTCCTTCACTTTGCTGCTAACTGCAGGTAATCCTTAGTTTAAGTTGTCTCGCTTACAAGGATAACAAAAGATTCCCCTCTCTACCAAGGTGCTTCCAAAGCATTAGGCTTTTGACTAAACAAGGGAAGAGGCACAAACCCAGTGACATTTATTCCCCCCTACCAGTCACCAGCAACTGCATTAGAAAAACAAACAAACAAAAAAAAAAGGTTTTTTTTCTTTCCTCCATTTTTTCTTTGTTTTTTTTTTTTTTCTTTTCATAGATACCTTTAAAGACTTTTACATCAAGTGAATATGGGACTCGTCACTTGATGATTAATTTGCATGTTGATAGGCAGTCAGTGTAGCAGCTTTCAGATTAGGGACATTCCGCTGCACACTAAAAGGCACAAAGAACAAAAAGTGAATTTCAATCTTGCCCTTCTTTTCCAGTCAGTGCATTCCCAGCCCATGTCTATTGATGAGCAGTTGGAACAATACCAAAATGCAGTGTAAGATCAATCCTGCTGTTTACTTCGCTGAGCTGAAGGAACAAAGGACAGAAGAAAGGACTTAAACCCAGCTATAGTAAAAGAGTGGGGATGAAGGATGAAAAATGTGCCTGATGGGCAGTAGCACAGAGTAAACTCATTTAGAAAATAGGCAGCTCCAGCTGAGATAAAACCAATGATGATTTGTATTTTGTACTGTATCTTCAGGGGATAAAAGCACTTCTATCAGATACCATTGGAGGCAAACTTGAAACACTGCATTAAAATGCTATGTTCCCTACTAGGGAGAGAATAAAAATTCCCATAATTGCAAAGGAGTGTTAAATATCTGATTGTGCATGCCTCTTTCCTCCCATGGTGAGATAACTCAACCCGGTCCTCTTTTTAACTTCACAGGACCTGTCTAACAGAATATTCAACTGGATGCTTTTGTATCAAATGCAGCATGACACCGTGTTTTACTTTGATAAATACTGATAATTGTAATTTGAGGGATTATTAGCCTTTAAACCTTTTTTTTTTTTAAAAAAAAAGACTATTTCAAATGAGAAGGATGCAACTCAAGTGCCTGAACAGGCAGGAGGATGTGAAGAGAGAGGAAGAAGTTCTTGTTCAAATGCAAATATCTTAACAAGTTGTAACTAATGAGAAGGAGAAAATAAAACACTCCCTTCTATCACTAAACAAAAATCACCCTAAATCAAAAATCTATTTACTTTTACTGAAAAGCAAGAATATCTGACACAATGAACTACCATCATCTGAGTCAAGGACAGCACAGCACAGAATAATAGAGATGGTAAAAATGAACAGCAGGAGAATTGATGGTATCCTTGTTGACACTGAAGTACAGGGGAATTTGGTTGTTTACTGATCACCATTTACAGGGTTTGTTCACCTATTTGGTTCAAAACATTACTTCCCAGAGGCTATTACTTGCTGATAGGGATGTGTTGGTTCCTCACTCACACTGATCAATGTACATTCTTCCAGTAAGGATAAAATTTGAAGTAATTTATTTGATTTTCTATGATGCTTCAGAAGAATCTCTGTCACCGAGCAGCAGATAAACAACGTTCCTGTTTGCAGGAGTAAGCACTTAGAGACAATTATAAATTGACCTGCCTAGACACCAGCACACCAGAGTGTGAATTGTCTTTGCAAGTAGGGGGCTGGTGTAGACACGTATATATAGATACACACACACACACATATATATATGTGTATTTTGGGGTTGGGAAGGTTATTGTTTAAGGGAATAAGAGGTAGCAGTAGAAGAAAGTAAGTAGACAAATCTGAGAGACTTGCACAAACCCCACATTTGAGAGAAGCCTCAGGAGTACATCCAAATGCAGCTGTGCCAGCAGGGCAGGAAGGATAAAAGGGCTAAAGTTGGTACAAACATCTCGGCTGCTGACTCAACAGCTGAGATTTTTCTGTGGGTTGATGAAGATCCAAAACATTTTCTCCGTTTCACCTCACTTTCCAACCCCACTGTTTACTCTAAAGTGACCTGACGTGTCTCTTTTGTCCCAGGATACAATGGCTAAGAAACTTGGGCCCTGATTCTGCAACTCTCTTTTTTCAGTGTTATTCAGCAGCAGACGTCAAACCACTGCTGGTTAAAAGCCAGCATATTAGAATTAGAAAGGAGGTACACTCTCTCTTGTGTTAACATTGCTCCTACCAGCCCATTTCTGTGCTAGAAATTTAAACCTTCCTTTTTACTAAAATATTACACCTGCAGGCACCCTCCTGCCTGGACATTTCTAAGGGCCTGCCAGAAATGTGTTTAGCTGGGTAATAACACATCCACCTTGCCCTGGTGAGAGAGAATAGCACTGCTTATGGACCAGTTCCCAGAAGAAGGAAGGGGTTTTGGTCTATTTACGGCAACTTTCGCTGAATGTAGAAGTATTTCTGTTTAGTTCTGTATGCACACCCTCTCTCTTTACATAACAAACAGCAGAATCAGATAAACTGCTGTTAATTTTAACTCTCTCTTCAGAACATTCATACAAGCACACCCACCCATGTTTGGAAAGAATCCTCTATATTTATCCATAAGCATAAATATTTGGTACACTGATGGATCCTAAATTTTTAACTACGTTCTTCCAAGCCTGAGAGTTCATGTTACTTCAGAGACAACACGAGCCAGTTTATAACCCTCTAGAAACATGCAGACTCTGATAAAGGTTCACAGCTGAAACAACCCTTACTACAGTGGTAAAAATACAATGCCATCAGTATAAAATAAGGCAGCATTATTCTAAGCAATCCTATGTCCATAAATACTGCAAGATTAAAGTGCCTATAAATTGCAGAGTCTTATTTACTTCTAGATACAATTACATTTACAACAGATTAACGTCTAAAGTCTTTGAAATCTGAAGTCTCTGGTGTCATTCTCTGGATACAAAACTATACTGTGTGTATCTGTAATGCACATTCTTGTCAAGAGTATAATTCATAGGGAGTCTAGTGAGAAAAAGTCTACCTCCTTCTTCTAGCTTTTTTATTCCCCAGTCATCAGCCTTCTCATGAAACCCCTGACTATTATCTTGAATCTCTAGTGCTGCAATTAAAAAAAAATAAACCAACCCAGTCATATGCTTTTCCCTTTTAATTAAATAGCATCAGCAAGTGATGCTCAGGTCTGTAAAGTTGTATATGACCGCATCTCCCCTCACTTTTTCAAGATGAGAGGAATTTCTGTTCGCCTTTTGGAGACATCCCCAGCTAAGCCAGCACAGCAGCTCTCTGAAGATCCACAACTCAGAGCAAACAATGCAGACACAAAGCCAAATTTTCAGCAGCCAGGCATTTGAGATTCTCCGATGCTTCACCTGGATTCCTCAGGTCAAGGAAGTTGAGTCCTTGAAAGAAATTGTCCTTTTGCAATAGGAAAAGGACATTTGCAAGCTTTACCCTTGCCACTAAATGGGAGAACAGTTTCAAGAGGACTGTGTGTTGCATGGGGAAGCACATCATGTGACACATAGGCATACAGATCCATCAGCCAGTGCTAACAGGGAACGCATTCAGCACATCTGGGACAAGCCCTCTGTCCCCTCAGCCCCCCAAAGTTCATGCCTAAACAGGCACAAGTAATATTTGAGCTACACACTGTAAAAAAAGGAGTGTAGCAAACAAAACACACACAGAAACATCCATTCAGTCTCCCAAAATAGTCTTTGAAATCCCACAATATTGTTTAATTCCTTAATTACTAATTACTTATAACCTAATTACTTGAATCCCACAAGCAAGATCTTTTTATGTAGCTGACACACATTTTTAGAGATTATCCAAAATTTCACAGACCTTGCCAATTTAGACATAGAGTTGGTTCCCTGGACAATTTCCTTGGGAAAAAAAAACAGACAGTCAACCAGACCTTGAAATTGCACTAATGTCTTTAGGTTCCATCTCTTCCCCAGTTCCCCTTTTTTTTGAACAATTGTAAACATAAGAATGTAGAGATAGAATGTAGACTAAAGGTCTCTTTTTGAGGCTGAGCATGCTGGTATCCTTATTTTAAAGGGAGGAAAGCTTTATAGATCTTGTAGTCCTAGAGATGGATTGGTAGGAAGAAATCAGGCACAAAATCCAAGTTAGATGGTTTGTCTTGGCAACTGAACCATCAGCTCAGTTTCTCTCTGAAACAAGTACAGTAAGGGGCAGTTACTGGGGTAAATACCCCAACAGGCTCTGCTTGCATCTTGTTGATGCAAAAAATGGAGTGATGGACATAACTAGTTCTTGATGTCTCTCCAAGTAGCTAGCAAACACAAAGGTAATGCCCAGACATCTAGGGAGACACATCATGAAATTTCACCTTTCTGTTGTAGATTTTCTGAACCTTCCTTTACATTTCAACTGGCTTGCACCAAAGCCTATTTATTCCTAAAGATTTCCACTAACATTATCCTACCATTGCCGCCCAGAAGCAACTCAGGAGTCATGGAGCAGACACAGTTGGCCTATCCAGAGCATCCTGCTCCAGAAGTATTTTGCTGTAGGGTCAAAGCAGTAGCCAACATCCTCTCTAAGCTTCTTCTCAGTGACCCCTGTTCTTCAAGACATACCCCGAGCAGACAGTTGAACATGGAATTGTTTTAAAGGCAGGTCATGAAAGAAAATATCTAAGGCAGAGACAGAGGAAGAAAGGGGGAAGAATTAAGAGCTTCTCTGTTAAGTTTTTGCAATTTGCATCTGAAAAAAAGGGAGAAAAAAAAGAGTTTCACTGCTTGAGCTTTGACAAGAAACCAGCTCCACAGGCTCTCTGAGGTAATTACAGTAGCCTTCCAAAAAGGTTCTGGAGCACACAGATGACAGGCAGAACATAAGCTAAGAGGCCTGGAATGGGAACAGCAAGCAACAACAGGTCAGAGTGCAAGGCTTGGACCTCTGCTTTTAAGGGGTTAGCATGTAAATAAAATAAATAAATAAAGGAAAGAAACCTGAAAGCCAGTGCTGACTTTTACCAGGGACCAGGGTCAAGGCTGTGAATGACGGCTCTAAAAGGCTGGACTCCATCAGCACTTGAACTGCTGACATCTGCGGGATTTACAGACGGTGGCAGGAGACCTCAGGCTGATGGATTACAGCAACACGGCTCTGACCTTCAGGGACAACATTTCCAGAGCTTTTTGCGGGACCAGCTGCCTTTCCCAAGACAAAGTCAAAACTAGTCGGGGCTCTAAGCACAGTCCACTAGCCCTCTCTGTGCTCCATACCACAGCAAATCACTCGAATGAGCAACAGTGAATTTTAGAGCTTAAACCAATGCAGTGGGGCAGACCCCAACAGCTACAGGTTCAGTTTGCCTGCAGACTCAGGCATCCACTACATTTAGGTGCCATCCAGTGTCCTGCAGCTATAAAGGCTGGAGGCTTTTCCCATACACACATTTCAACACCCTCTTCAAATGTTACTCTGATTCCCTCTTCTTGATATCCATTCCCTTGCTTTCTCAGGTTTCACAAGCTTCTGTGTCACATGTTCCATCCCAGTTCAGTCTTTCCCAGCAATACAGAGAAGAGAACAGAATGAAGGTGTTAAAAAGTGGCAGTTTTCTAAAAGGTTAAATAATATAAAGGATTAAAATAGGTGTTCAACCTCTGCACAATTTGTTCTCATGGTTTGTCTGTTGTGAAGGAACCAAATGTTATCACTATCTGACTGATGTGATTAAATGAAACATGGCAGTGGTGTGTCTGGCTCTGCATGTTCAAATGTCAAAACTTCTTTCCAACCCCCCTGAAAAAGCAAACCAACAAACTTGTCTCCACCTTCCACTTTTCCCAGCAATGAAGTCAGAAGCTCAAGAGATAAGAAGGAATTACTCCTCATGAGATCTAGTGAGTCTGAGTGTGTATGTTCCGTCTGAGAAAAAAATCTCATATGGATCCTAAAAATAAGATCTTCATCTGAGGATGTCCAGGAGGATCAGCTCAGGTCTCTAAGAGGGAATAGCATTGAGAAATCTGCTCAGACACACCCATATAGGCAGCAGCAATAGGAAGACCAAAACAGTCTCTGTGACATCCTGCACTTGTCCAGATATTTACATATTTTCCTGTAGAAAAATGGTGCGAATGGCTCAAGCATAGGGAAGAATTTAATTTCCCCAAAGAACCAAGTGTCTCCCTCCTCAGCAAACAGAAAAGGGGTTGGGCCTCAGTAAGCCCAATCAGATATATTTGCTCGACTTGGAAAGCTTCACCTTAAGTTTCACCATCCTCAAAAAACAAAATCCCTGGAAAATTATAAATTTGCTGATATAGTGATAGCAGATTTACACCAAACTATCCTTCCACCTTGGAATGAGAGCAGCCAGGGACAAGGGGAGCTGAATAGAAAGAGGGGATAAAAAAAAGAAAGAAAGAAAAAGAAAGAGAGAGAGACAGGATAAATCAAGGAGCAAGGAAGAATGGATGTCTGAACTCATCCCCTTTTGTACTTGGGGTCACTAGCTTAATTTTCTCTTACATTTGAGTTGTTTTTAATTTCCAGGAAGTCTTCTCGGATATCTTGAAACTTTGCCAAATTATCATTAAGCCAATATTTTATCTCCTCGTAAAAATGCTACAGTATCTCCCCCACTCCATATATACTGCAGGAGTAGATCTTAAATCAGGGAGGATGGGAATTTGTTTTTAAAATGACTTAACTATTTCAACCATCTCAGAAAGAAGGAAAAGCTTTAAGGGGAAAAAAAATCCCTTTAGTGCCGTCCTCCCCAAATAGAATAATTATTTTCCTGTGGCTCTGTTTGAAACATCAGCACCGCATATCAACATTATGATTGCTCTTCACCTTGCACAGCTGACCACAAATGAAGTCTCACAAGAAAAATAGCTATTAAGCTTCCATGTGTGAGGCACTTATAGACATGGGATCTACATAGAAGCTTCACAAATCCATCATTAGTCATGGTCTCCAGAAGCCCTGTAGGGAGGAAGCAAGAAAACCAAAAGTACACTGAAGTACAAATGCTCCTTTGTGGATCATAATAACTTGAGAGAGAAAAGGGATGCTCAGACAGTTAACAAGTCTGAATCCAGCCCAAAATGGATGTTTGACAGTCCTTCCCTTTATTAAAGCAGTGCGTTTTCAGAGCAGACATTTTTTTGCTCCCGTTGTCACTACTTCAAAAAAAACAGTAAATAAGCCCAAATTTGGCCCAGTGGAATAGCTGCACCATTTAGTACAAATGGCCATTTGGTCAGATGCCTTGTCATCGTGGAAGAGCCCAGCAAAGAGCACAATTCCAGGTAAATGATGTATAGGAAATGCAGGGAACTCATCTAGCCCATCATTAACCTCATTCTGAGACAGCCCCAGAGGCAGTTCTTTAGCCACCAGCACAGCCAGCTGTCAATTGTGTCAAACCAGTAACACATTCGTTAGTAGGGGAGCAATCTAAAAAGCCAGCCTGTAGATCCAAATGCCTAAAAAATATTCTCAAATGTGGTAATTATGTCCTGCAGCTGCCAAGAATGTCCGCGGAGAGCTCACAGATATGTTGGTCGTACCAGTGAATCTCAGCAGATAGCCACTGTAGCCTCAGCAGGAGCGTTAACAACAGGCAAGGCTCCCTCAAAACTTGGAGGGATTGATTCTGAAGAGTCAGCAACAACTGGCATGCTAATTGCCACGCTACTCAAAAAACAGTCCGTTTTCACTTCTTAAAAGCCTGCCAACCTGGGACCTTCATTGCTTAATACGTAATTATTTTTAAACACAGTGTAGGGCATGGCACGATAACAGAGATGAGTTTCACAGAGGGATCCACAGAAATCCTGGAAAATGAAGTTCGCTTTACAGTCCCAAAGGTTGGGCCACTAAGTGTGGATGCAGGTCACAGAGAAATCACTGTCAGCTTTTGAAAACACTCCCACATTTTGGCTGGGGACTGAAGGAACAGGCTGTGTACAGACTCCTGTAAAGGGTCCAGAGGGATTTACTAACCAGTCTGAAATTAGCAGGTGTTTCATGTCCATCTTGCAGTAGAAAAAAAAGCTTGTGAATGATACTTGGCAGCTAGTAGATGACAGAGCAAACTTCTGCTTCTTTCAGTGATAAGCAGCAAGCTAACAGGACTGATAAGGTTTGGCAATAGTGACAAGACAAGTAACTATTACCTCTGAGCAATTTCCAAAGGCAGAGATCAGAATAAGGGCAGAAGGAGCCACCACAGAACAGCCCTAAGAAAACCAAAAAACAAATCCCAAATTCCGGAACCGACTGACAAAATGCAACTTTTAAATCCTACTCTGCAAAGCTGTTGACTTTGATTATGTTTTCTGTGGGGAAAAAAAAAACCAATATGGTTTTTTTTAATTTTTCTGTGATGTTTAAATTCTGGATTTTACTCATTTGAGATGTTTTGATTCAACTTTTCACTTTAAGAAATAATTCAAAACAAAATAATTCAAGTTATTTTCCAATAAATCTCCTTTCTCTTTTCATCTGTGCTTTCATTCACATGCAGAACGAAAATGATTGTTTCTAAGAATTTGATTTTCTTGTAAGAAGCTCTAAATTGCAGCTTCTCTTACCACAAACCAAAGAGAAAAATCATCCAGATTTTGTCCAGAGTCCTAACATTCCTGAAGTCAGAAGAGCCAGTATAATCACATGTAAAGTTTCCTATCACACCAGAAACTAGCCACAACTTCCCTTAAAAAAGCTAACCCGATGTAATAGTAGAGAGGAACAGAATACAGGCAGATCTCAGATATATCACAAAGTACATCCTGAAACATTAGGAAATTGTGAAACATTAGGGGTTGTGAAAACCAGAACTTCTGGGGAATGCTCAAGTGAAGATAAAGTCTCTTCTGAGCATTTCAGAGACAGAGCAGTGCCTGGAAGAGTGTCAAAATTCGATGGTCCCAACAGTGGGGTGTAACGCTGAAACACAGTTGCAACAATCCTCAAAACTCTCAGTCATAAAAGACAGGATACCATGAAAATCAACTACAAGAAATTAAAACAATCTGGAAAAGAAAGTGTATGTCATTTAACATCAGCTAGATCAGATTTGCTTTCCAACTTCTGTTGATATTTCAGCATTTAGCTTTGGTATATTCGCAAGACCCAGAATGAATACTCAACAAAAACACTCACAAAGCATTTCTTGATGACCCAATGCAAATGTTACAGCATTCTACAGAAAATATAATGACCAACTTTAACTCTGAGAGGCAAAAAAACTCAACAAAAAACCCATACCCACAATAACAACAACAACAAATTCCACACACAACTTAAGAAAATCAGGTGTGTTCAGCAGAAAGTTTCTTATGTTCCATAGGATTTTCAAAACTCATGGCACGCTTTAGGTTTACACCAGAGAACAGAAAGGAGAAAAAAAACCACAACATCAATTTCAAACCAGATCTTATACAGATTGTCAGTGTGACAACCCCAGATAAGTGAGGAGCAGCATCCATATAAAGGGGAGACACAATCCCCAGCACCACCTCTGACTTTTGGAGGAGGCAGGTGGCCATTCATACCCTTCGAGGCATTTCCTCCTGCAGTCATTTCTTTTCCATATCTTAATTTAGGAGAAGTTTAGCAGGAAGGATGCTAATTCAGGAAAGGATTGAGCATGATGAACTCAGGTAGCAGAAACCACTGACTTTTAGTCCATTTCCTCTCACTTCTTTCTAGACCCTTTCCCTCCTCTGCAGTCCCTCCTCTGCAGTCGCTAACATCCTCTCCTCAAATTTAATCTCAGTTCCATCACCATTCTGACAGCCAAAATATCTACAAGCCTCTAGATATCTGCCAAAAGTGGAATAGCACTCCAAGGGTAAACCAGCAATATTTAATTGAAATTAAATAATGAAATAATGGTCTTTCTGATGACAAGAAATACAGAACTTTCAGTAGACTGTGGTTGTTGCACAATGGAAACTGTTGGTAAAATATATCTGTTTAAAAATTCTGAACACTTTTGTTAGGTCAGACAGATCAGCTGTTATTCCTGTTCCATTTTTACCTACATGCACATCCAAAATGTTCTTGTCAATTGACAAGATTTTCATTATTTGAAAAGACAAGGTAGCATTTTCAAGTCCATTCAGGTGACATTAGGTTTTCAACACCTGTATTCAGATATGACTTAAAACTTTTTAGCTTATACAAACTAAAACTGGGGAAATTTATGTAATATTTTTTCCCTCTATCCAGCTTTAATCAAGTTGGAAAAATAAACAGAACTCCTGAAGCTACTATAAAGGAAAACTTATTTTATTTAAATACAGAAAACGTCTACCATTCTCATGGTGAAGATGTCCCTAAAGAAGAACACACATGGTGGTTCTGGTTTTCCATTCCAGACACTTAAACCTTGAAGATGACAATACATTAAAAAAAATATCTTAAGTTTAACTATTCTATTGTTAATTATTTTAGCAGAAAGGTCCTGCTGCCATAAGCCTCTTGCATGCTTTCTGCTTACAGAGGTGGCACCTCAACTATCCCACCTAACCTTTGAACACTTCACATTCTCCCTCAACAAATGTCAAAATACTGTGTCTGTGTGCTATCCCAAGAAAAATAATCATCACAAGCACTAAGTCAGGTGGCACAAAATGGAATGCTCAAAAGAAATAAATAAAAAACTCCACACTTCAATTTTCTAACCAGAATCAATGCCCAAGGTAGATTTGTTTCCTGGGATATGCTCATTTTGCATGATTTCTTACATCTTAATATAATATTTCTTGAACAAACTTAAATATTTTAAGTCCTCAGTAGTCCTCTGATTACTTGAAAGCCCTTGGGTTCATGAAATCTCATCGCAGAGAAACAAAAGAGGTTACAATACAAGGATTTTCCTGTGTATGAAGTCCACGTGAACCTCAGCATAGTCTCTGAAGAGTGCAAAACTAACTTGTTTAGAATCGAATCTTTTAAAAGACTAACAAGCCCTGGAGCATTGTGATTAAGCACTGCTGATGATAAAGAGATCATCAGCATGACAAAAGAACACCACCCACCCCTGCACCTCTCTCCATAGCCCCTTCCCTAATATTTATTAAGCGATTTCTCATTTTCCAGACTCGCTACGTTTCGTAGGTCGTTGTTTCTTCTCAGCCTCTCCACAGTAACGCCCAGGAAGACCAGGCAGCCCAGGGCTCCCTCGGGGAACACAGCAACGACACAACTTTTGTCTTGTTTACCAGGATACCAGAGATTTGAGTTCAGCATGTGGCTCCTTTGCTTACATAAAGATGATCTGTTCTACAAAACTCGCATCAATTTACTTTTCCCGAGCACCAGCCCGCAAGCACCAGGCACCTCTCCTTGAGTCTCTAGTACTTCACCAGACACTCATCCAATGCACAAGTTTGGCTTCTGCAACTGTTCCCACTCCTCCCTCCTCCCCCATCCCCTTTGCTGGACTTCATAATCACAGATAAGAGACAGAAACTAATGGCTTCTCATAACCTTTTCTGAATTTATTCACCCTGTCAATCTGCCAGAAAACAGTCAGCCAAAAGAATATCTCCTTCCCACCCATGCCTTAGCCATGACATACAATATCACATATAACTTGGCGATGACCTGCTTTGGCTCTGCAAGTAAACAGCCTGTTTGCAGGAGCTGCCAATGCTCAGTTTTAGCATCTGCTGAGTTTTGGGGGTAGTGTTAAAAAGGCACACTCTGCATTCCTCCTACCTGGACCTGCCAGGCTGGCTTACCCTATTTGGGAATTCGGGAAAACAGTTTTTAAATAACAGACTAACTTAATAAAATTGCTGACAAACACAAATATCTTCTCGAATCCAAAGTGTTTCACAGTTTATCATCATTCATCAGCAAAACACTTTGCAGCTACCACTGTCACCACCAGCACCTGGGCTGGATCCCACCATGGATACTATCCTCAGATAAGATCTGTCCTGCTTGGGTGGAAGGAGACTGTACCCAGATTGACAAGGCCCTCACCTGCCCTGCAGTCAGCACCAGTTCCCTGCCAGCAGGTAGCAACCTGTTCATACAGTGTGCACTCCAAAGCACATGCTTTGTTGTAAAGGAAGGAATCACATGCTTGAATGTGTGCTTTAGAATTCTACACAATCTGCTTTTTAAAATGAAGTACCAAGACAGCCAGGACTCCTCCACCAAAGCCACCAGGAAGCCAAAATAAAACTATTCTTTCACCACCAGCACACACTGAATATGCATCTAAAAGGTACTTCACATACAGGTGGAAGTGGTCAGTGCAAAGCTGTAACACTGCTGGTAATACTGTCATTTACAGGTTTGGCTCTCACAGACAAATATTTAAGATGATAAAATAACTGGCCAAACACCAGATTTGGCTGTGGCTGCACTAAACATTTTTCTTTTCAGTTGTAGTTCCCTTTCCCAAATGCTACTAGAACTCAATATTTGTGTCCTCAACTGGATCCATCTTTCTCTATTTCTTCCCCAGATTACTAAGATTATTCCAACTACTGATTGTGGGAATTAATTTTCCAAGAAAAGTTAAACTCCTATACATCAAACTAGATTTTGCATATGGTTCTCCATATGAAGGCAACTGGTACTTATTCAAGAGCTCTGAATTGAAATCTTTGAAACTGCTGAAACCTTTCACCTGCTGCAAGCACCAAATCCCAGTTTTTAGCCCCAGCTCTCATGCAGAAACGGAGCTACATATGGAGCAGCCACTGCAACTTCTGCTGAGTACTACTTCCTATCTTCTCTTCCCAAAGAGATGGAATAATTTCCTTAAACACTCGCTCTGATTGTGCAAACCAGCACTCACCTTGAGACTGAAGCAGATGACATCATGTAGGTGAAAGAAAACATGACAGAGGCCACTGCTACCCAGCGCTTCACAAAGACAGAAAAGGCCTCAGGGTACACAACAGAACGAGAAACTTTTTTTTCTCCCCTTACCACTGATGTTTATTGATTTGTCCAGTTCATAGGGAGCATCCCTTAATGTTCTGCTTTCATGTTTCTGCTTTGTTGCATGGGTACAGAAAAGAATATTGCAAATTGATCTTTCTTCCCTGCCTTTGTTGGGAACGAAGTCCTATTACATTGGCTCCCCTGGCCTGTCAGCTCCTGCTCACTTTGCCGGTGTATAATCAGCATGGCTAAACACTGAGGGCTGAGCTGATTAATTTCCAGCCTTGGCCACTGAGCCCATTGATGCACTCCCTGTTTGATGATCTGTGCAAGAGAGGACCACTTTTGATTGCTTGACCCCTGCCCTTAAACCTCGAGCTGTCGGCTCTAGCACCTGTCTAAGTTAACAGCACACACATTGTGTTTATTTTCGGTTTAAAAGGAAACCCTAGCAATGGATTAGCATTCTCAAAACACAAAGAGCCTGATTTTCTGCTCAGCACTGAACTCTTGCAACTCCCACACATGCCAGATGATTACAGGGTACTTGGTACCTCCATGGACACGCCTGGAATACAGGTTTAAACAAAATATATCTCACTCCATACCTGGATACAAATTTATGAGCCATATCCATGAAGTAAAACCAAGATGGGAGAAAAAAAAAAACCACCAATTAACTCACATCTTCATGCTTAAATTATTCACCTGATCTGGGTTTAGGTAAATAGCAAAATTTCCACTGACTACATTTAAAATAAAGCGTGCAGCATTCATTTTTTCAATGGTGCCAGAGATGTTGCTGCTGTTTATTTCAGATTAATAAACAGAGTTAGTTTATTCCAGGAAGGCGCAGTGAGGGATTAGTGTGTTAAGATTGTAAGAGTCACAATACCTTTCCTTACAGAGAAGTCTTACTTAAATGCCCAATGTTTATTTAAAAATGTTGTCTTGGAGTCCTAGGGATGTTTGGAATGAAGGACAGGAGAGGACAAAAATGGCAAAACACACAGTGGGCAGTTGGCTGGATTTTTTTTTAAAATGTAAATACGTACATATAATTCTGTATATAATTATTAAAAGGGAATATCTGCAGATATGAACATTAAGTATGTTGTACAATAGAGATGTACAATTTAACTGTAAGACCTTATCCTGGCAGCCACATCTTCACAGCAGCCTGAAATAATATGCCTGGTGCAGCAGGGGTGCACCTGTGCTGCAAGAAGAAAAGGAAAGAAAAAATCTGTATTCATGAGTGCAAATTGGGTAAAATTGACAGACAAGCAGTATTCAGGTTTTGCTTCCCTTAAATCCCTTCTTTGCAGCTCATCCTGCAAATGCTTTAGGTAAGGGCTTTCTGGGAAGAGAATTTCTTCCACTGTTCCAGTGGTCATCACAGTGACCAGGTTAGAACCTACCTGTCCTCAGAGCTGGCAGATCAGATGTGGGGGAACAACACTTTTCTGGTGTAATGCCAAATTCAGTTCCAGGTGCTGCTCTCAGTTTTATGTGTCACTTAATCCCTTTGCAGAGGGTAATGGGCTCCAAGTGGATGCCCCCATCCAAAAGTCTAGAACCTGGAAGTGGATGCAGAAAGCTGCTGACTCCTCACAGCAGCCTTGAGGAGATGGGAAATTTCAGAAGACATTTCACCTGTCAGAGCCCCATGGTGAGCAAATGTTTCATGAAGACTTCATGGAGGTAAAAACCACACTCCTAGCCTATTAACAGGTATTCATTCTTAATACTTATTATCCTATATAATAAATAGTTCTTTCCCTATCCTGAATCTTCACCTTATTTGTCATGAAGTGGTCAGATGTCCTTAATTTTAACTGGACTAACTATGTAGGCTGTTGTAGCTTTTCCATGTAAAAGGAATCTTCTCCTCCTCCTTCACCTCTCTGCATGTGTTCCTGTTTGAATTCTTCCTTCCTGAACATGAATGACCAAATACAGCGAACAGTAAGTACACAAGTTTTCACCCATGTTTTTCCCACAGCAAAAAAATTTCACATGACACTTCCCAGGCTTGTGTTAAACACAACCATTAATAATGGCCATAAATTTGTGATCAGAAGACGACTTAATACATGTAGGTCTGATTCCACCAGTATGTCCAAATGCAGCATCTCCTGTTTGTGGTAGAAGTTTATTTAACTTCTTATACTCATGACTTAAAATTTGATGCAACGGTACTATCCCATTTTTCTCCTTCCTCAATTACAAAGTTCTCCAGTTCTTTATGATGAGATGTACATCTTCTATCTCTGCAATTTCAAAAATAAGTTTCAACAGTTTGTGCCCTATAGCTTCTGAAGAAAACATTAAACATGACCAAACCAAAAATTCCCTCCCTGAGGATGACCTCTCACAGGTTCCCTCCAGCCAAGTAGCTCCCTTTCACCTTAACCTTTTCAGCCTTCTCTTTGGCCAGGTTACAGTTGCTTTAATCCCCTTTCACTTCACTTGAGTAAATTCCTTTGCAGCCAGAACACCATGAGCTTCAAAGGAACTTTCAAATTTGCCTATTGTATTTCCTTCTTTAAAATAAAAGTTACCACCACAAGATATGAGGTTGGTCTTGTGCAAACATGAGCAATATTTACAAATATAATCCAATTGTCCAAAGGGAGGAGAATCTGAGGTCTCACAAGAAGCGTATCATTGAAGGACTGATTCTGAAGGAATCATCTATTCTCCACAGCTTCTGGTCTTAGGACAGAGAAAGAGTGGTCTTAAATTAGACATAAAAAACCTTATAATTGTATTGGGAATTTGCATGGAACAGACAGATTGGGAAGCTCCTTTTCATGTCATCATACAGCTGAAGACCACGGATTTGACACACCCTTGGAAGGCCAAAATTTACTTGATATCTTGTAAATTTTTTGTCTGTTCCTTCTATTGCCACAGTGCTGGTGGTGTCTATGCTGAACAACATTTCAACCCACACTTGTGTCATGCTTTCTTGATTTTCCTCTTACTCTTTCCTAACCGTTTGGACATGCCAAGGTAACCAACTTCTACCTACCACTTTCTGAAAGGTGGGTATAAGTTCTAGATGCTTTTTGAACCTTTAGGAGTCACCTTGAAGTTGATTCCATCTTCTAGCCCTTGAGTTTTTCAGTTCATCTGACTTTTTACATTTGCAGAAAGCCAAAACACAGACTTTTAGGATACACTGAGATGAAAATCACACCTCTGGCATCAAAACTACAGTCAACCTTCGAAAATTTACACCAGCACTTACAAAATCTCCGGAACTCTAAAAGTTAAGACCAAGCTCACCATTCCTTTAATGGGGAAGAGATTCAGACCCAAATATGAGCAGAATCCAGAGGTATCTGATTCAGGCTTCCTATTTACCAGAATTTTTATTTGAATAATCAGCTGAGTTTTTCTCTCCCTATCCCCCCTCTATTACTGCTGTACTGCAGACTGTGTTACTTCAGAATTGCAGTAGTTATGTCAAATTACCATACAATTGGCTTTAATCCTATTTACCAGTGTTTTTAATTAAAACATAATAAATAGGAAATTATATCTCTGTCAAAACCTAAAACTACATTGTTTTTTTAAAAATTCAGTAGATACTTAAAATACAGTAATTGTCTTAATGTAGCTTAATTACATCCTTACAAGAAGACAATTTGAAGAGTGACCTATTTTATTCCGTAAATTTACATAATATAGCAAGCAATCAATGGTGTCCTGGATACCTGAAAGTGAATATTTTAAAGATTAAAATGACTGTTGAAATAGCTACTTTTCACAGGGTTTGTTTTAATACCTTGATGGGTTTTAATCTGAAAAATATTCAGAGTGAATAGCACTCTATAATGATAATGCTTCTAAGGAAAAGTGAATTTAAAGCTTCGGAGGAAAAGTCAACAAGACAGTGACAGCACACAGAGACACTGCACTGACCACAGTTCCATCTGTGACACTGACCAGAGGGTGTGAGCATGTGAGGAGAATGCTGGGGTAAAAAGCACCACAACACTTTCTCATATTACCCCCCAAAAGGAGTTACAAAACTGTTCTGACACAAAAGCCGTCTTGACTTAGGATATACTCCTTTCCATGAACCAAGTTCCTTGGTGGTGCTCAAAACAAGTCTAACTGCTCCTCTGGGTGGGGTCCTTATTCCCAAATAACATGCTGCCATGTTCCACTGCCAAAGCCATGAGGAGCTGGATGTTCATCTCCTCTTTGATGTCTGAATCTCAGTTCAGGAAGAAATTCCTTGACCAGAACACATGCACTTGATTCCTTTGGCTTGGATGGCACTGTACAGTGTGGTGACTGAAGTGCACTGCTGAACAAGGATGGCCTTGGATGCACACCAACTGCTGTGGTAAGGTTTGGTACCAGTGAATACATCTGTGCAAAACTGAGCCCTAAATGTCATCTGCTTCCATTAGAGAAACGCTTTGGGGAAACCAGACTCGCAAAGTAACACCGATTTCTGAACAGTTCAGCCCTCAAGTGTTTTCTCAGGGATGCTTATATATTCGTTTATGAACAGGATAAATGCCCAGATTCACTTACATGGATATAGAATCAAAGTCATGGTGATCTTAAATGGCTTTTAATACAGTAAATACAATACACGCCCCAACTCTCAGAGCCAGCAGAAATCAACAGGCAGGACAAAGCAATGACTATCCAAGTACATCATGGGGAATTTCTCGTGTTTTTCCCAGAAGATCTAGGGTCAAAGTTACATTTCATTAGCTCAGCAGAAGAAAAATGGTTGAATTTGCATCAAACATCAAACAGAATTGCTGTGGTAGGTTTACGACGGTTTTGACACATCAGAGGAGTAACCTCATCCAGCCAAAATCTGGACTCTACAGGGCACCTGGAAGTAGAAATGTAAAACATGACGGAACTACAGGGCATCCTTTATGCACTGAGAAGGAGGAGTCACGGTTCTTCCTGTTCTTTTCGAGGAAGAAAATCCATAAAAACAAAAGAACTGGCGCTGCTAAACAATCTTTGAACAGATCACTGGTCCAAGGTCTATATTCTATCTAGATGCAGAAAATGGCTTTCTAGACTGACAACTGATTAGTATACAAGGATGATTATATGCAAATCTCCAATTTCTATTGACTTAATTGTGATCTGATGTAACATGTATAATTAACACATGCATTTAAAATAAATGTATATTTAATTAACATGCATATTTATAAAATGAATATTTATATTTAGCATATAATTTTGGGTGAATTTAGGTGGCACAAAATTGAGGGGTTATCATTACTGATGAGAGCTAGTCACAGCAAAACAGCTTTCACACCTCAGGCTCTCCCAGGGGATTTCAGTCCCAATTTATCTCACCTCTGGCAGGCCAGCCTTGGGCCTTCCTCCACTAAACCAAGTCTGCAAGTCACACCAGACAGATGCAACTCTGGTAAACATCTTCATTAAGGCTGGGGGAGGGGAGTCACTCAAATCACAGTTTGAACAGAAAACCACAACTGTATGACAAGCTCAGTACAAACTAATCTGAAGCCAAAGGTCAGGAAGTTAAGCACCAGATTGCCAAAAATTGTTTTGTATTTCCATTACGGATACAAGCTGATGTGTGACTCGGCCAATTCAGGCAAGTTTATCCCCATGAAATTCTCTTCTGCAAAAAGCTAAAAATGTAAGGCTTTCGTAAATAGCTGAGACACTGATTTCAAAGCAGTGCAAAGACATGATGCCTTAAACACTCTGGAAAGGCCAGCCAGTGCAACAGACTGCAGCCCTGAGCCAGAAACACTGATCTGGAGAGTCCATCAGAGCAGCTTTGCTTCTTGCTACTCTCACAGACAACTGGGTTTTATACTTACTACTTGGTGCTTATCACCAAGGCCTTCACTGCCATCAGTACATGGTACCAAAGGCACAAGACATGACAAAATATTTATGTAGGACAAAATATCATGGATGACTTCTCTAGTTAAGAACTTATCTGGTGCAAGCAAGACTTTCTACGACAAATACAAGGCTCTCATTCCCTGGTGCTCCCCAGGGAATAAGCACCCTTAAAAAGAGAGAGAAATTTCACTATTTTCCACAAAAAAAAAAAAAAAAAAAAAAGAGCTGAACAACAGTCCCATGACTCTGTGACTATATTTCATATCATCTCTTCTCTCCCTGAGGGAGAAATACTGAACATGTTGCTTTAATACACCACTGAGAGGTGCTCAGTTGGGCTGGTGATGTGCATCACATGGAAACTCATGTGAAACCCGACCCAGAAATTCAGTCATGGACTTTAGCAGCACTCTGAAGCAGGGCTTGTGTCATGCAACCACTTGTTTCCTACTAACCAGAGTCAGGACTTGTATGAAAACAGTTATTAAATACCCAGTTTCCTTGGGAAAAAGAAGAGGAAAGTAATAGCACATCTCCAACTGAGTAGCCATCCATTTCTCCCCAGGGAGAACAGAAATACATTTTCTTCTTCACATTTCAGGAAAGGTAGAAATCCTGTATGCTGTTACAAAGTTAAAAAATCCCCTACAGTATGATGGAGTATATCCTCATTATAAAGGCCTAGAATATAAACCATTTTCTACCTTGCTATACCTGCAGTATTTTGATCAAATGTCTTCTAATTCTAAACAAATACTCCTTCCTGATATATTTTAAAATCAAGTTTAGCAGTTCTTTTGCAGTTGAGGCAATCACAGTAGCCTTTCAGAAATGTATAAAAAAAGGGAACACTCTAACTAGAAAGACACTGTGCCTTCCAGCACCTTGCAATGGCAAGGATTACACATCCAAAATGACCTAGTCCTGCGAACGCAGAGTTTGACAGTGATGTATTTAGACAAAAATCAAAACTTACAAGGGGAAAAAAAATAATTAATCAAACCATGCATTTCTTCATTAGTGGGATGTGATCTTTCTTCTATCGCACCAGATCTATCAAATCACAGATTTTGCAGTTAATCACTCGGATTGCACATCTCCAGGAAGCCAAGGAATCAATTTACAGTCGCCTTTGTCCATTTCTTCTTCTGCCCCACTCCCCACACTTTTCTTATGTGGTTTTATTGCCTGTCCCCTCAGACAAATCTCTTCCTTGCTGCTGTGAGTCTCCCATTCTGTAGCCTCTGCTCCCCAGAATGGCTTTCATTTCTCTCCCTGAGTGCTCAACTTTCCCTTCTATTCTTTCCATCTTTGCCTATGTCTCTTAACTCAAAGCAACACAGAAGAACAGATTTAGATTTAACAACTGTCATGATGCCTTTGACAGGAGAGTATGTACACAAAATGAGTCTGCATTGTGCTAAGGAAGGAAGGCCCACAAAACAGCGTTAATATTTCTATTGGTATCAACAGGTGAATCAAAGCTTTGTAACATAGAAGGCAATATCATTCCATCATTGCCATGGTTAGCAAATGAAACTGAACTTGGTTGCTTTAGGAATAGGCATTTTTGCTGGCCTGGATATAATTTCAAATCATGGTCAAGCCTGTTTTCATTCTCAAAGGTTTCCTGAATGTTCATTTAAAATGTGCATTTCCAATACATGTGTTAATTTATAATATGCATACGTCTCTTCAAACAGATCTAAGTAGTTTGTAAAATGACCCTTCAGTCACAGTGACAAAGAGCACACCAAATCCTGTGCAGAGAACTGAGTTTCTCCAGGGTAAATTTTATACAAATACATATATGTTCTTCACAATGAGAACAATTACACATTGAAATATGGTTGCCCAGGTGGAATCTCCCTTGCTGGAAACAGTCAAGGCTCAGTTTCACAAGGCCATGGAAAAGCTAATCCAGATGATAGACAGCATTCTCTTCCAACATCTTTTTCATGCAGTATTCCACTTCTGCTATGGAGTTGCAGCACACCTTCTGAGGTACACACAAAATAGTGTTAAGTTATTAGAGCCAAACATCATAGAAGAGGTAGAGCTTAAACTGACAAGGAGAAAGACACTGAACCCTCAGTTGTGCCTCCTGTACAGTCCAGCTGCCTGCTACATCCTGACACACTGTGCTCGTGTTTGACTGTATTACCGAAATTATTCTTGAAGAACCACATGAGAAAGGAAAAAATCCACAACCAACATGCACATGTTGTGTGTCTCTCCAACAAGAATATCTTCTGTCCCATCTAACACTTGGAACAAAGCTGTATATACACAAAATCACTGTTTACTAGTTTATATGCATCCCAGAAGGATCCCGGAGAACACCTACAAAAGGCTTCAAAGGATCCCAGCAAGACACATCAGGTGGTGTACTGTGCCAAAGAGATGTTTCCGAGGACTCTGGAGATGCAAAGTTTTTCCTTGTGTGTATCAGACTCCTCAGAACACCTGCTGATCCAACAGAACACTTATTTTGGTATTTCAGGGTGGTTATATGGGGTTTATAATAGCTGTTCCTCAAAAAAAATAACTGAATATCCTATGAAACGACAGGTTACAAATTCCCATGCTTCATTTTCTAATTAACAAAGTCTTCCCTTTTCTTTCTTTCCCTCCTACCTTCCCTCAAAAAAAAAAAAACTTACATCTGATATATTAAACAACTTAAGATCACCAGCACTGACTTCATTTTACCTCAAATTAGTTGGCATCTCTTCCAGTATTCAATATTGCATGGAAAAACAGTCAGCTTTACCAAATCCCCAGTGCAATTGCCTCTGCTCAGGCAGGAATGTTGGTAGCACACACAGCCTCTGACACACTGTACATCTGTGCTGGGATCACCTTGTTTGTACATAGATTACTGGATTTTACCGCAATTGGGTACTTTCTGAGCACAGAAAATACTTTATAGGTGAGGGATGAGTAAATGAAACTGCACAACGTGGTAATTAGTTCTCACACTTTGTAAACAGAGTTATAAATAAAGAGAAGGAGAGTACTTTATAAATAAAGGGAAGGGTAGAGAAAAAGAACCATTTGGTTTCAGATACAACACAGTGTTCAGTGCTAGCATTTGTGCCAATACCCTGTAAACTATTTTCCTTTCTCTCTCCTTCATTGGTATCACTGCTGGCAGTGAATATATCAGGAACCTTCTTCGTTTGTCGCTTGTGAGAAGAAATGAATGGGACAAATGACCCGACAATGACTGAGAAGGCTCTTCTAATTAGACAAGACAGGAGATGGATGTCCTTGGGTATTTCTTCAGTGAGGAAATCACAAGATATGGGAGAGGAAAGCAAAAATGCAGACCAACATCTTCTAAAGCAATTTCCCAAGAGCCTGCAAGTGAGTTTGGGAAGCTGAGTAACTCTGTGTTCAGGAGAGTGTGGGCACAGCAATCTTACACCAAAGCCCTTTGACTTCTTCCAAGTGCCCACACCCACAAGGCAAGCCTGCACACTTTGGAAACAACACAACACACTGTAGATTTGCTAGGAATGAGCACAAGCACTTTTACAGGAAGATTAAAGCCGGTGTTACCTTTACTGAGGAAGAAAACCCAAGACAATCTCACATAAAAAACTGGATTTAACAAAATGTAATTTTATGATTTCTATTGTGAAACACATTTTTAAACACCATAAGCAGAACTCCTCTGCAGCACCCTAAACCCAGGCTGCTGGTCTATGGGAACAAGGCCCTGAGCAGCCTGCAGGGCAAGAGGTGACTGAGAAGAACCTTTAAGCATGTCAGCTCTGCCTTGGGAATCTCAGGTGTTGGCGCAAGACTCCTTAGCTCCAGACATATACTTGCATTAAGTGTCAGAAAAATCCAGATTCAGCCCAAATGGTACAAAGTGCAAAAAAATCCTTCTATAATAAGTTGGCAGTAGAAAAATTCATTAATAATTCAAAAGGAGGCGCAGAACTACGGTCTGAACTTCCAACATGCATTATGGACTCTAATGTTGATGTGGACACAAAAATCCAATAGGGGCTATTTTTTTTTTTTTACACAATTTTGTTTTATTCAATTATCCTTACTCATACCATGCTGTTGACCCTATTTTCTGCTGGTGTTACTTCTTGGGTGCAGATACCAAATCCGTATTAAAACAACAGGATAACATTCCACTTACTATGGATGTTAATGGCTTTTTAGGCACTAGGGATGTTTAGTCCAAATATAAATCTATTAGTATATATAAGAACCCTCTGCTTCCAGAAAAATCTTGTTTAATTACGAAAGTTAAGCGTAGCTTGGGCTGAAATTTGTTTTTTAAGGAGACCAAACAAACATCATGTATTATTGCTACCCTCAGTGAAACACAATAGGAGAAACCTACCCCACGTCTATGAGCTTGATCCCTTCTGTTTTGAGATGACACTCAGCTTTACCCTTTGGATGGTTTTTCATATATTGCTAGTAGCATGTTACAGAGTAAGTAACACCTTATTGCTTTTATCCACATTCCAATCCTGTAGTCGAGTCTAATTAAAGGCAATATGGACAAGCAATAAGCAATGAACACGCGGTCTCTGGGGAAAGCACGACAAGAGCAAATCGATGAGGGATCATGCAACAGGAAGCCTCTTCTTCAGACAACCTTCTCCCTTACTCTCAGTCATTACCAAGGCCAAAGGTCAGCAGCTTGTCACTCACTGGAGGCAGATTTCGAACACCTCATGAAAAAGCCCAGAGAGGGGAGCAGGATTAGTGCAAAATGAACACCGTGGAGAGGCAGCTCACACCTTCTCGAGGCTCCCACTTCCAAACTCCAGGAGCTGCTGCTTTCCCCAAAGGCAAGATACTGCACCAAGGTCCGGGGTAACACTTAGAGCAAAATACTGCTCCGTGAAGGACCAATTCCTACCCTGCCCTGGGGTCTCAGCTTCAAGCTTCATCTCAAAACAGAGAAAATCACAACCTGTCACAATGCCCTTCCAAAGACTACACATCTCTGGACGGTGGGAACTCACAACAAATCAGTACAAGTTACAAAGACCACATTTCAGAGCAGCCCCTTCCCAAAATGAAGCAGGACATCAAGACTGTACAAATGCAGAAAGCAACCCTAAGCAGGAAATTTTCATTTACAGAGCTTATTCTCCCCACTTCTGCAAGTTCCACCTCTTGTTCTGATTAGTATCTGGAATCACAGGTTACAAGCACTCTTTGCAGGCCTGGAAAGGGAGCCAAATATACTTGTTCAACATAAGAGAACCAATTCAATTTTGCAGATCACATTTAAAAAGTCTTAATTTAAAAAAAATACTTTTTCCCTCCAAAAAAGTCTGGAATGCCCTGAAGCCTACTTTGAAGGAAAAAAGTGATTTTCTTTTTAATTATGCTAATTTGTCAATTACTTAGTCCTTTGTTTTGACCAAAAAAAGTCAACATTTTAGAATCCTGGGTTATCAGGGTACTAATGTTTGGCAGGAGTCAACCTATGCTAGGATAGAAAGAACACATTTTATAATGTACACAAAGTGAAATTTCAGTCTTAAAAAAGTCAGCAGCAAAATTCCCATTGAACTTCCCAAAGGGTAGAACATCAGTCACCTTCTATTCCATAACCAAAAGTTTATCACATCAATAATTTTCTGCTATTTGTTTTCAGTCTAAATTTATAGATCATCTTCCATACCGAACTATGCAAACTTCCAGAACTGAACTCCATCAGTTTATCTGATAAGAGCCACCATGTTTAAGTCATAGGAAATTGGCTGAGAGAAACAGCTGCCTCAGGCTTTACTCTGCTTCAAGAAATTCAACCAAAAATTGTGTGCCTCTATTTTTTTGCATTTTTTGCCTCAGTCTAAGCCATAAAACAGGACTGCTAATAACCTTTCCTTCCCTCATACACCCACCCCTTGACTGGCTGACTGCACAATCCTCTTTCATCCTCTTTTTCTCCGGGGTAGCTGCAGGAATCAGACCATATGTTGCCAGTGTTCACTTATAAGTATAGGTATGGGTACACTGGATCTGCTAGGGTTCTGGGCAGAAACAAATGTGACCCTGTTTTTTAAAATATTTTGGACAACTGGAAAGAACGTGTGTTAAAACTTGCCTATGAATCACTGTGATTCTCTAATGATTATACCACAAATACAGTGTTTTTCCAATAACTCCATCTGGTTTATAAATGTTGTTGTTTTTAAAGACGGGTGTGTGTCAAATCCTTTTAGTATTCTTAATGCAATGTTTACTGCAACATTTCTTCTGCCAAGACGATTTTTAAATGATTTGAAGATCCCTCTTCCCTGATCAGAATTTCACACTCTGCTTTTACAATAGCAAATGAGATGAAAACTGAAGCCCAAAGAAGATCCATCAAAGCTCAAGCAGACAACGGAGGGAAAAATATTTCCTATAACTCTGATTCTGGTGAGGCTGCTCATGCACCTAACTTTTGCTTCTTTCTGCTTATTTGGTCTGAACAGGTCAGGGTTTGGGTACACAGCTCCATGGCTAAGGTGGTTTCAGGACTCCCTAAAGGCAGCAGGTTGGGACAAGCCTCTATGTAAGCTCAGTAATTTAAGATCTGTGTTCAAGCAGGAGCTGCAGCACACAAGGCAGAAATTCACCCAGGCACTTGGAACACAGACCATTTTCTCCAACAATAAGACTCGTCTGCCCTTCTTATTGCTCTGCATCCAAAATTTCTGCTGTTTTTTTTTTTCCCCGAGAAAATGATGCCACAACACAGTTGCAATCGATATTTGACATAGCATCAGATTCCTTGCAGTAAAAAATGCTGGCTTAAAGTCTCATACATGCTTTCTCCAAGAAGCCTATGGTAGCACGCCTTGCCTCAGCAAACCATCAATTTAAATGATTGGGAAAAAAACAACACATAATAAGTGACAGATTTTTCAAATCAGATAAAGATGGGAACCAGATTATCTGTCTGTGGGTGATAGATTGCAGCAATAATAAATTCACTTTAAGACACTGGATCAATTTTTAATCAAGCCAAGAATTATTATTGCAGAAAGATAAAATGACCCATGAGGAGATGCCTTAATTTTCCACCAATCAAATTATAGCCTTTCTAAATAAGATGTAATGAGATCCATGGAATATCCAGGTTACACAGCCTACCTAATTACCCATGTTCCCTGTCATGTTGTGATATAGTAGTGGTAAACTGACCTCTGAATTTACCAAGATGAAAAGGTAATTAGTTTCTCCACAAGGCTGTAGTGAAAACAACAGCAATGACACATGTCACCTCCTTCCACCAAGTCACAATCTCAGAGGTGTTTGTTCTTAAAATATATACAGGATATGACCTGCTGGGTAATAAACTACAGTCATTAGGTGAAGCGTACATCCGACAGAAAAACAACCACCATCTCCAAGTTGAGAATACAAGGTCTGAAGGTAAAGCAAATCAACCTATATTCCACATGAAACTTTATCAGCATATTACCACAGGGGGGCTCAGGAGATAGTAGAGTGTTTTCTAATTAAAGAGGTCACAATACCATATATAAAGGAAGCTTTCTTGAGCCACAGGCACCACAAGCATAATTTTCTTTCCTATTGTCCTTAGCCACATGGGCACTTGTTTCTGCAACTTCCAGCATGGCGTCTTTGGAAAGCATTCCCGAACACATCCTGAGAACCTGAAGGCACACCAAGACCCAACTCAGGATTTGTTGCCATCATCATCATAAGTTGATAATTATTCAGACAGAGGATTCCACTTTTGTGTACACTCAATAAGACTAATCATCTCTTCACCTAGCCTTTGAAGGTAGGATTAAGGACTGCATTTGCAACAGCTTTTGGGGCCTGTTATCTCCAACAAAGATGCTAGTGAGAATAGAGACTGAATTTTCCCGGGCCACCTCAGAAAGCAGGAAATCCCCTGGATGATTTGTCCCTGTCTCTGTGCCCTTTCCTTTGGGCACTACTGCAGTTTAGAGATACAATGACAGACGTAATTGGCTCATGCAAAGAAAGCCATCATAAAATTAATGAACTACAACAATTCATTCCATCTGCTGCCTCTTTCTTGCTAATTTATTAATAACAATTACACAAAAATGGTATGGATTATAAATTTCAATTTCTCCTCTTTACCTGAAAATTTAGTCTGAGAGTCTTAAAAAATGATTTCATATTATACCAAATAGATTTATGGCTTATTACTAGTAATGTGGCAGTACCCAATTGACCATAAAAGCTAACTATTTAAAAGTAACTTAAATTACCCCTTCTGAGCAAATTGGATATTTGGTTTACATAGCTTGCACTGCTTGTACAACAAGTACCCCCCTTTGGTCACCAGCCCTTCATATTGCTCTGCTTGGATCTTCTTCAGCCTGTCATAGACATCACATGGTGCAACAACTTTACAAACCACAAGCCCAACTATCAGTACATTAACATATCCTGCCATGGCAAAAATATAGTGATAAATGAAGAACAGGGAAACACGGAATGGATTTTCCAAAGTTTCAGATCAGTTCTACCCCTGTATAAGGCTGTCAGGTGTGGACTTTAGAGGAACAAAGTCACACAAAGATCAAGTATTGCAGAAGGGCCCTTTTCTCTTTTAAGTGAACACAGAGGTAGAACTCAATGAACAGATGCCATCGGCATTCACGCTACAGGAAGCATGAACTTCACGAAAATCTGTCCAATTCTCCTGCTGGGCACCCCACAAGTGTCACTGTCCCTGTGCTAAGCAGGAATCCACCACTTCTTCCTCTCTGTTTTGCACTGAACAATGGGAAAAAACCCTGCCAAATCCCTTCAGGACAGGTTGGGATATGCAGCAAAGTCTGACTCCATTGTATCAGGGCAGAACTCCCATTTCATTCTGCTGGATTACAGCTTTCCCTGAGGTCTGATCCACACACTGACACCGCAGGAATATAACTGCTTAGATAGTAAGTTTTTTACTTTTTTCTTTTTTTTTCCGGTATACCTCTTACTATTAGTGCAGTCCTGTTGCTATAAAAACCATGACACGTAGAAATGTCATTCCCTTTACTGCAGAGAAACAGTTGTATCAATACAATGTATCTGTGCATCGATGTAAAGATCTATGCAATAGGCAAATTCTATGCTTTTGTAGGACCCGGCATTAAAGCACTCAAACTTGAAGGGAGTTACACATCCCAGACCGATTTGCAAACACTATGGAAAGTTTGTTTTAAGTGGGATCACTGTGTATTACCTAATACATGATGAGGTAATGCTAAAATACTAAAAAACCCTCAACACTTTTTCCAGCAGAGATTACAGCTGCTGGGGGGGGAATCTATTTCTCAGAAGGAACCCAAGAGTATCAGAGGGTTATCTGTTAAGATAGTTTTACTTTGCTTCAATGTTCCTATTTAGATGTTTTGATCAAAACACATCAGTAAATTAAATGCAAAGGCTATATGTTGATTAGAACAAAAGATACATTACATTAAGATTAAAGTCTTGGTATTAAGTAAAATATCTAAGCACTAATTTCTAGTTCTGTAATATTTCCATCAATACTGTTATCTCCACTTAATTAGGACATAAAAGTAAGTAAAGTTAATTTAAAAGGAAATTTCAAACAGCATTCTCATTTGATTTTCTAGTAAATTAACGCTTTAAAACCTCTAATGGGCATCTTCAAAAGAAAATGTTATTAACAAAATATGTGATAATTAACATAATTAAAACTCTCTAAAGTATATATTTTTTTAATGGCAATTGTTCTGTTAAAAAATATGCAAGAGTAGTGAATCCCACTCCCCTCATAATGTAGACATGCATTAGATAGCATAAACATCGGACAATTCCTCATGGATATTCATTAACCTAGAAATTGCTAGCATTAACTTATAACAAGATTACCTTTTGTGGAACTGGATTAACTCTTACATATTCCCTTACTCCCAAAAGGAGCTCAATGGCTGCAAATGCTCCAGTATCTCAAATTATGCAGTTATTAATTTAAAGTAGGAGTATTTTCTCTGATCTTATCCTAAACATATTCTAGTCCCCTCTTATTCCCTCTGTTCCCTACCACCTATTCTGGCACACCAGATATTATCAATTATCTCACACAGAAGATCAAACTGGCAAAATAAGACAGTTTTTACCCCATTGAAGTGTCTGGATTAAAAGATTTTGTGACTTTCAACAGTTATGACATGAAGCTCCACAATGAGCAAATCTTTTGTTCATCCTTGGGCTGTATGGATGCACTTCCCACCAGGGAAAACCATCGCACCTTTCAGGGGACAAACTCAACGACCTCAGGCAGATCTTTTATGCCTTCTGTACGCCCAAGAGATTTATGTGTTCCAATCAGCTGGGATAAAAGCATGAAAAACTTTAAATACTTATCTGAGCCTGCTCAAACCTCTAGAGCCTGCCCGGGGAGTTAGATATCTGAGGAGAAGGCCTGTGCTTCCTGCTCCCAATCCGCTTGGAATTACCTCATGGGCTGGCACTCACGTCATTTCACACAGGATGTAGCAATGTCCTTTCATGTGTTAAGCTCGGCACCAGGTGCAACAGCTCTGCTGATAAGAGAGAATAAAAGCAACTTTCTTCGTGTTTGGCTTCCTCCCACATATCTTGGGAGGGAAAATAAAAAAAAAATAAAAAAATAAAGGCGGGAGGAAAACACGTGAACCTACCCCATCCATATTTCCTATTTTATGTTCACGGATGCAGAAGGGCTTAGATATATGTGACATTTTTAATGGACAGGACTAATTGGACCAACACCAGAGCACCATAGGGGTCAGCTTCTCCCCAGGGGACAGAGAACCAGGATCTGAGGGGGACCCCACAGCCGAGGCCTCAACAGCAAAAATCCAGCTCCACTGTACCTGGGCAAGGTGGGCAAGGCAGTCCCCATACGGCAGCCAGGGTCATCCCAGAGCTCATGTTGATGAGGCAGGACCAAGGCTGGGAGCACAAGTCAGAGCCAGGATCAGATCTGCTCAGGGTAACCAGGTCAGACTCTATGCAGGGGTCACCAGGGATGTTCATGATGACAAGACAGGCCCAAGGCAGCCCACAGATCAAGGCTATTCACAGCCAGAGAGGGGCATGGCTGCAGCTGAACTAGAGACCAACACTACTCCAACAAAGCTCAGCTTACACAGGGACAGACCTTAAATAACACACCTGGGATGGGGGTGTGGTGGAGGCCCCAGGTGATGCTGACTATTAAGGGCTGATAGTGTGTTCGGAGCCCTGGCAACGAAAATGCAGTTTCCTCTGAGACTGTAGTGATGGGTCTCCCACAAAACCATCATTTCCTCAGTCCCAGGGGACAAAGCCACGTCCCTGCACCTCCATGTCAAATTCATGTATAGAGAGCCCTCATGTGCAGGTGCCTACATCCCCTAACTCACACTACTGTTCAAGAAGAAAGCTCGGCTCTATTGAGGTCCCAAGAAAAAAATCCTGCTGTGTTGCCCAGCCTCTCAAGCAGGCTCAGTGTTCCTGCACTGGACAAATCCATACAGGTGCCAGTTGGGAGCAGAAGGCAGCACTGGATTTGGCAAAGCTCTTGTTAAACATCACCCCTTAGAGCCCTCTGATGGGGGACCCCAAGGAGCACACATCAACAGTCCTGCTCATGCTGAGGCATCACTTCTGGGGAGGTGGGAGTCCTGCAGTGCTACAGGAATTCTCACAATCAAGTAGGGAAGGGGGATATGAGAGAGTTAACAAAAAAAAAATAATCTTGTTTCTCCAAAGAAAAAACACTTTCTTCAAAAGCAAGAACTGGCTGAGTATTTGGCTTATTTGCTATTTCATTTGAGCCTTGCCAGCCACAGCTAATAGATATTACCACCTGAATCATGAGCTGATTTACTAAATAACAGTCATGACACTCTAGTAGTGTAACCTTATAATAACAGTCATGACACTCTAGTAGTGTAACCTTATAATAAGACAAATATTTGCCACCATCTGCAGTAAATTCAAAGCATCTGCTGTAGCTTTTTTTGATGAAAGTAAAGTAACATACCCCACTGTAAATTCTTTTGATATTGTTATTACAGTATTCTGTGATAAATAAAACAAATGCACAAATACAGCTCAGGCCAACAAAATAAATCAGTAAAACTTAGTGACTGCTTTAATTATTATTAGAAACAATTTGGCATTTTTCTTACCTGCCACCTTACAGAACTATTTTATTCACCATGGAGAGAAAAGTTTTTCCTGCTCCTTGAATACCCAAGGAAAAAAACTTTTAACCAAATCTAAGGTTTTATTTCAACCTTGACTGGAATTTTTCAAAATAACTTGGAATTTACTTAACCTCTGCCTGCTCTGAAACCTACACAGTTTCTCCCATAGCCTGGAGAGGTAGAAGCCAGAATGACAGGCTTTGTAAAAATTTCAGCTCTAGATATCAGTGCTGTGTTTATCACCACATTATCCAGGAAACTATCACTCTTGCACTAAGCACAAGAGTTTCTCTCTGTCCACCCACTTATGGCAGCTTGGTTGATTGTGGGAAAGCCAGCAAATCTTGCTTTTTTGCTCTGTGGATGGACAAATTCCTGGGCATTTTTATCTCTTGTGGAAGGGATTCAGTTACAACTGACTGGCCTTCATCCAGGTACTGATCTTTCCCAGGCAAGGCAGAAAGCTGGAGAGGGAGTCAGTTGCCTCTGGTATAAAGAGGATGTGCAACAGCATGTTGCTGGAGTTCCAGTTGTCACACAAACACACCAGCTTTTTAAGAAAGGTGCTGAGCAAGGTGAATGAGACAAAAAAAAAGTTGTTGGAAAGACAATAAAATTAAATTAGTTATTACAACTGTTTCAGGCTTCTTGGGGGTTTTTTTGAAATTAATAAAAAGCACCATCTCAAAAATCTTTGTACAACTCAATAGTAAAAAGGCAGCTTCAAATCCAGTAGTGGCAACAGGAACAGTTGACCCAGCCTCAGGACCATAAAATGTCAGCCAATAGCCAAGACTAGACCATTCATGAACATAAATGTCATCATTTGGGATTACATCATTCCAGAAGCAGGATTCAAGACACCTGCAATAACCAGATGGAGCCGAATTTAGCTATTTATTAGCTTTTTAGCTGAAAAAGATGAAAGCACTACATTATTTTCAAAGATTGGGCTACATGAACATTGGAATTTCATCCTTAGAAATGGTACTGGAGGCCTTGAAGCAGGCACAGGGCCACGAAAACACATCCTGCTCTTGCTAAACCTGTTTCAGAGACTGTCCTTTCTCATAACTAGTAACCACCTTGTAGCTTCCAGACTAAATGTATTCTATGTCTGTTCACCTTCCCTTGGGTATTTAAACCCATATTTTTAAGTTCTTCCAAGTTTGTTTCGTGGTGGTGGTTTTTTTTACTCTCACTTCATACGTAGCATTTTCCTACCTTCTATTCATGCCTTTAGAACGATATTGTTCCCTTTCAGCCTTGTTTTTTCCAGGCTAAACAAACTATACTCCCACAAGAGATAAATTCTGAGTATCCCAGGAACTCTTCTTCAAATTCCTCTTCTTGAACACGTTTGGTTTGTATTAGCACATGGGGATGTTTACAGAGGGTAGAACTTCTTCTCATCCAAAAACACCATTTATGGACATACTTCACATTTTTCAATCATCTTATAGTAATTATTACATTCCAGTCCCCCTCCTACTTACCTACTTCTAAATTATGAGTTTCCAATGGAAACAGGATATTTATGAGTGTAGCTTTACATTTTTCACTAGTGCATTTAATTCCTTTTCTTCCACTTGCTTTCTCACGGTTATCTTAATTTTCCCATGGGAGATTTAAGGCCTCCTCTGTACTGCCAGTGCATCTCATTTTTCCCTATCAAGGCGAGCATGCTCCAATTTTCATGCCAGCATCATTAAAGAAAAATCTTCAACCAAATCCAGTGCCAAAACTCACTCAAAAGACCTTCCTTTTGCAACTTGTTTTCAGCATGGTAGTATTTCTTTTCTCTTTTACCAGTTCCACCCCACATTATGCTTCTAGTAGCTGCCTCCTTAACATTTTATGTTAAGAATTGCCTATGTAACACCACAGAGACCTCTGATGATGCAATACAGCAGATCTAACTAATTCCTTTTGCTTGAAAAATCAATTATAAAGAGGAATTAATCCAAAGAGACTTACATGAAATAGTTTTGGTAAAGGTATATTTCCCTTTTTCATTCTTCCTTCTTATCTAAATAATATTCTTTCTTTGCTTATTACTGAGTCTGGAATTTGGGATACTCAGAACCATCTCTAGTCAATAAAAAAACAAATCTATGTAGATTCTTGTATGTTCCCAACTCCTGCTCATCTCAGTGTTTGTTCATGAATTGATCCATCTTCATCACCACTCTTAAGCCAACTGACAGTTTTTTGAGGCAGTATGACACTGGAATTCCTGAAGTCTAGATGTTCCAATAGTACAGAGTCCTCTCAGAAATAATTTGTCATTAGCAGGCAGGATTTAAAGGGAGGCATTCAGGGTTGCCAGCAAAATTTTTAGCTCAGACTACTATTGAGGGATGTGATTTAATGTCTCACATGAGGACAATGACACAAAGTCTTCGGGTCCACCCCACAACTGAGCTTATGAGACTTTTGCCCTAAAGACTTTTCTATTCAAGTTTCTTCACCTCTCATGTTACAGTTTCTCTGATTTTTTCTCAGATCACAATGACAACTGAAAGCTGGGGACTTTTCCAACATAAAGTTTCCAAGCACTCCATGTGTCTACAGGGACCACAGCAACAACTACCCTGGACATTTGTTAAATTACTAAGAATTAACTCTAATAAAAGTGATAGGTCCTCAGCTTTTGGAAGCACTAGACTTTACACACACATAAAAGAAAAACCAAAGCTTTAAAAAGGCTTCCTAAATAGAAAGATAAACACTGAACTTTATTATTTTCTCTTCCAAATTTCATCTGTCTCTAATGCCCAAACTTTTCAAACTATTTTCATTACACTGTTATCTTTAGATACTTAATTAATTTGCACCAAAGTCCCCAGTATTTTCATTCCTTAGCATCATGATCAGTGTGGCCCCAGAGTAAAGAATACATATTCACTCTCTTAGAAGCTAGAGATCTTACCATATTTAACAAGAAGCATCTCTGACAGTAATTGGAGTTTTGTATCAAGGTAAATAAATGGTAAGATCATAAGAACATACTCTAGTGGCCACATGCATCCGGCAAACAGTAACATCAGAGAGTGAATTTAACATACAGCCTCAGTGGATATGAATCTTCTGTAAACAAACAATCTGAAGAAAGCCTCACTTTTGTCATCTGTTATTCCCATCAAAGAAAAATGAATATTCTGTTTCATACTTTTCCTACCAGGTGGCTTCATTATTTACCACTAGCTTTTTTTCCCCTCATCTTGTGTGCAATACTGTAATATCCTCAATGACAACTTTCTTTCCTCAACAGCAGCATTCAATGCAAATTATCCAAATTATCCAATATGCCAGAATGACGGTACTTCACAAGGGTGCATTGGAAGGCCTGTTTCTCATATTGCTGGAAACAACCACTCACTTCTGCCAAGATACGAAGTGCCCCCCTCAGAGTATTTATTCCCACAAGTACAGGGCAGGGAGGGGAACAGCAGACAGGGATGGGGACAGTCACAGTGAGATACCAAAGGTTCCACTCTTCCCAGTCCCTGAGCAGGTGAGGAATGTTGGGCAAGTCACTTACTCTCCCTGTACACTGGCTATCCCTGTGTAATACAGAGATAACTGTGCTTCCCCCCTTCAAACAAAGTGCTGGAGGCATAAAAATTCCTAGACTGAGAGGTGTAAAATCCCTTGATGATGAGGTAAGTGCCTTGAGCAAATAGTGGCTGGATAACTCAGACTGAAGTTTGAGTACTGTGTTTAAAGAGTTAAGTTCAGAGCAAGAAGGCAAAGACAGGCATGAAGGACTCCCTTCTACATACCTAGAAATCAGTGGCTCCAGCAAACACAGGATTGGCCTCTAAATGCTGAAGCTCTGCTAAGAAGTCTGCTATAGAGAAAGAAATACTTATTCTGACCTGGAAAAAAAAAAGAAAGGCAAATGCCATGGCTTTGAAATAAAAAAGCAAAAAGAAAGAATAGGCTCAGGAGGGTTTATAAATCCTCTTAAGCAGCCTCTCAATATTCCCTTCCCTATAACTTTAGAGCAGGGCTTTAGAAAATTTCAAGGAGGATGGTCAGACACTATGATTATAGCCATTTCTGGCTTCACCCTGATTAGAATGGCAGTCAAATTTGATGGAGTTAAGGCATCAGGTCCAAACAAACTTCAGTATAAATATAGCCTCGTTCTAGTACCTCTACTTTGGAACAGCCTTAGTTTGCTTTAAGCTTATTAAGTTATAGCTTTTCTGAGCATCTAAGAAAACAAAGTAAAAGTAGATTTGTAGTGACACCAAGAAAGCAGCCAGGTTTGGGTCAGGGTGCAATATTCAGATGACCCTCATAATCAAGATGAAACCTCTAACATTTTTTTAAAAGACTTTATTGCTATCAAATACTCTAGCACCAAACAAGGAAATTAAATATTTTGGAAGGATTTTGAAGTATTGAACCAGCAAGGCAAAACCTAGTACAGGGGACATCCCCTTTGTACAACTCTGGGATATGAAAGGGTCAAAAGTGCTCCTTCATGGAAGAGGACAATTGTGAAGGCAAAGAACAGGCTGGAATTGTTCAAGCTGCTCCACCTTGTTGTAGGGGGCTGACATGATCCCCAGGCAGCTGTCACAGGGCAGTGACAAATCACAGCTACATTTGCCCCCTTCCTCCCTCAGACCTTTAACACTGCATGCCTAACCCCAAGCCCTCTCCACAGCACTGCTGCTAACTTGCAGCAAACCACCCCCTGTTTATAAGATTCCAACAGCTTCCCAGCTGGGGAGTGCTCTTTCCCTCCAACTACACAGCAGAGTTGGCAGTAGCTGCTTCATCAATTGCTTTACCCTCCTCACAAAGCCCACTCAACCTTTTCACAGCCATACCACAAAGGAAGGAGATGCTCTTCTGTGACCAGATGTTACAATGCCCCAGGCTGTACTTCCTCCTTCAAACACCCACCACAGAACCACTGCAGACCAACAGCCAGACCTTGTAGCCTCCAGGTATTCCCAGCAGGGCAGGTATTTCTATTAACTCAACACTCAAGAAGTGCATGACAGAGAAGGGGGGAGAGCAATCATGTCCTTTGAAATGTTGGAGTCCTGCCAAGTTGCCCACGCTGGGCTGCACCCTGCTACATTAGTTATAGCTCCAAGTTGCTGCTATCTGCACCCGGTTAATCCAAAAAAGAAGATGAGACATTTGCATTTCTGCTCAGCTGTGTTGGTTTTGTAGACTTACATGCCCTCTCAACCCTCCTCCACTGGTTTGCTGGATGGCATTTGATACAGAGGTCGTTCTTCTCGTCCACTGACACAGGAACCATCTCCCTCAGAATCACCACACACAGCTCCAGTAAGGACAGAGCAGGACCACCTTGACCTATCTGCTTGTGTCTGCTCAGGGAAGTATGTTTTCTTGTGATATGCTACTTTGGAGCTTAAAAATAGCGTGATCTAAATGAAAACATTCTCAACATGCAGATAGAATTCAAGCGTGAAAGTCTGTCCCTTTCTGCTCCTCTCCATTTTAAGATCTGAGGTCCTTACAATCCCAATAGGAAGCTGGGGTCTCTAAACTACAGTTTACCCAGAGTGAAAAACAAGCATCAGGAATTCCTAGTTCCTGTTGCAAGTGTTGCAGTATTTCTAGGAAGCTGGCAAAACCTTCTGTTTAGCTGGCCTATCTCTTCTCTTTTTACTTAAACTGTCTTTGTTACTTGTGATGTCCAAGAGCTTTCCATGCAGAGCCACCAGAAAAGCCACTGATGAACATCTCCACATCTTGGGCCATGACAGGAGTGTGCCAGATGTACATTTTAAAAAGCAGAGCATGTATCAACCTCCTCATAGAGCCCTGTCAGAATATTTGATTAATGGTAACGTGCTCGAAATCCTAAGCAAAAAAACACAGCCCCTTCACAACTGTTCTACCCAGATCAAAGCCATGTGGCCACAGATACTCAGCACCAAATGTAGTTTCTGAAGCTCTTTTGCCACTCTGAATCTTTCAAACCAAAAAAGATTTCAGGCTAACAGAAGGTCTGGGAGTCAGGTTTTCATAGCCTCTGAAGTTTAAGAGAAAAGAGCTTCACATTAGACTCCAGTGATTAGAAAAACCTGAAACCTACAATGAACACAACAGTCAAATTATTTGGGATAGAAAGAAGAATAGGCTTTCCACTGCTGCTCCATGGCCCACAGGTTCATGGGCTAATGCAATTAAACAATAGGTTATAAAAGGAGTCTCAATACAATTAAAATCACAAAACTAATTATAATCTGTTTCAGATGAAGCCACTGACAAAAATAAAGCATTAAATGTTTTTCCCCATTTATTAAGCACACTTAAGATTTCAGCCATTTAAAAGTGTGATTTTACATGTATGCACTTGCACACACACAGAAAAATCTATGTAAATAGATCCATTCAAAGTCATTAAAACTTGTACTACCAGATTTCAATTACTCATACCAAGGAATTATACTAATTTCCACACCAAGAGGATTACTTTAGAAGCAGCTTAATATAGGTATCTAACAGAAGAAAATACCTGCTGAAACAGACTGTGATATGCTACAGAAGGGAGTAAGAGGAGTAAAAGGACTAAGTAAATGACACATTACTGAGAAATGCTATTTTTCTCAGCAGACTTCACTAAGGCCAGCAACACAACTACATGCAATTGCTCATTTCCAGCTAGGCTCTACTTTTGGAAATGAGCTTTAAATAAAGCATGGTATGTCAGTGCTACAACCTCTTAGGGATCCTCAGGATCTTCTCATGAGTCCTATTTTACCTCCAAAACAAAATGATGTGAAGAATTTTCCCTATGAAAAGACATATTCCAGTCTGTCTTGCCACTTTGTTTTGCATACATTTCTCCAGTATCTAAAACAGCAAAACTTCATCTGCTGTTTCTTGAAATAGTGTGATCTAAACAGACAGATTTGAAAAGAGAGAAGGAGACCAAGTTTCAGCTGGAATTTATATTTAGGAAGACTCCTGCTGCTGAGGTGAAACAAACACAAGAAGTAAAGCATTTCAAAGGTCTGCCAGTTCATTGTCATATCCTTTCCTGTCAAGAGTCTAACCCTATGAAGGAAAAGCAGGTGACTCACAAACACGATGGATCCTTGTTTTCCACTGCATTGGACCAGCATGGGGGGGAGGGAGGGGAAGGGGCACAAGCCAGTTCAGGATTAGAAAGGGTGCAAGGCAGGTCCAACACAGAAGTACCTGTTCCAAAGGCTTATTCCCTGCAGTTGACATTACAACTGATCCTCAACAACTGGTATTAATGATTTGTATGACACTAAGACTGAGGGATCAGCTGTGGAGCCATGGGACCTAACACTCATTGTAAAGGAAGAAAAGAACTTGCAACCCAAATAAAGGAGCAGGAAAAAAGCATTTACCTTCAGGCTCCAGGTGGAGAAGAACACACCACAGCCAGAATGGAATGACTTGTTGAAGAGGATCTAAACCAGGAACCGAACGCAGGTTTCTCACGTCTTTGTCCATTCCCTGAACCATAGCTGATCATTTCCCACACAGCCTTGGAAGACTTTCATCACTAAGTTCCTTTGAGGTTGCTGCACCTTGGCTCCATCCCACACAGCCCTGTGTGCTTTTCACTTCCCTTCATCTGAGCTGGCTGCAACAAGTGTTCTTTCTGAAGCACTTTGTGGACAGGCATCTGTAATCCTGTCAAAGACATAGGGCCATAAAATCCAGCTGCTTTCTGCTCCTCACACCAGTGCTGACACCCCTGATGTCTCATCAGTAGAGGAATGTTCTTTCCCAACCTCAAGGATGCTCCAGCTAAACAGCTGATGTCCCAAGGAATGTCCAGCCCAAGTGATTAGACACACTCATTTGTGTGTCCCTCTTTGCTTTATCTAGAGACTCTGGCAAAACAATTCACACCTGTACATATTCCTGTGCCTCTGACACTATTCAGGCATAGGTCAAGTCATCTCACATCAAGAACCTCTTCCCTTATTCGTATTGTCTTCTGGGACTCACACACTGTCTCCCTTTCCAGACAGTTTCCTTCTTGCTAAGCCAATCTTAAAGTGACAAACAAACGTGTTACCGAAGCATACCCCTCCATTCCTCCTTCCTACCCACAACTTCTTCATCTCTGCATGTGCCTCCAAGATCCCTTCCCCTTCTCCCACAACCTTTGAAGCTCGAAACGCAGCATTAGCACTCAATGGCTTTGCTCCACTTCTGGGGAAGTTTCAGAGCTCCAAACACCTTCTCTGCCAGCAGACTCAGCTGGATTGATTTCCCTTGCCTTCAACTCTCCCACTGTCCACAAGGGATCCCACTTGAATGAAAGCCAGACACCCTGCCTGGGGAGCTGCATTAGCCATATGCTGTTTGGCCTGTGCATCCTGCTCAAAGCATGATATTGAGCCACGCACTGAGACTTCAGAGCCACAGTCAGAATTAATAAGGTACACAGGGGCACCTTCTCCCTTCTCACCTTTGATTATCACACCTGTATTATGTGCGGTTATGCAACTATTTCCTTGATGCTGACTGAGATATATGCAGTCTAATAACACTGCAGTATATTATTTTTCAGTATTTGTTTCCAGGCTGGGAAAAAAAAAAAAGCCATAAAAGCTGTGAGGAAAATTGAGAACAGATCCTTTCAGCTGGTGTAAATCTAGCTACCTCCATCAATTTTTGGTGGATTTATGCCAATTTCAAAGTGAAGATTCAACCCTTAAAATATCGAGTTCATATGTTTTGCACATCTTCCATATTCTTAATAAATTATCTAACGTGCTTTTCATCTAATTAAAACTTGAGTGAGATATTTTCAAATGGAAGGAAATTAATGGAGATCTTACTAATGCTGGACAAGTTGATTTGCACTTGACACTGGTGCAATACTTACAAATTAGAGTGGAAGAAGAGTATGGCCTCAGTCAAGTACCTGCCCCAACAACTTGAGCTTTACCCCAGAAATGAGCTGATGAGGTCACACACTAAGAATTTCACACTATCTTTATTAAATTACTATGTGCTGATTCCCTGCCTCGCTTTTTAAAAGTAAGGTGACAAAGATCACTGTAATCTACATTTAATGAAACATCATATCTCCTGTGCATTCTCCTTGATTGTATCCTTTTTTTAAATCATTCTTAAGAAAATATTGTACTTTTGAAATTACAGAGGCCCCCTTCCTTGAAGAAACTCTTGCTCTCTCCCAGTGATCTTGTTATATGCCTTGAGGGTCTGCTCCATTTTTAATTAGAGTCAAACTATCAGGGAGTTTTTGAACCACAAAATAGCTGTCCAGTAGCAAAAATTTAGTCAACACAGTGCACCTTACACTGCTTTAAGTGTCAGACTGCTGAGATTGTTGTTTTGCCAGAGATGCACTTTGAAAACAGTGGCAAAAAAAAAGTAGAGAAAGATTTAATTAAAAAAAAAAAAACGAGGGGGGGGAGGTGTTACTGAAAAAAAGCTTTGTGAGAACCTGTCAAAAACTGGCTGGTATTGCAGGCAAGCTGAACCACTGCAGGTAGCATTCCTGACTATTGCAAGTACATTTATTGCAAACAGGTATTCCAAATAATGATCACAAGATCCCTATTCCAACCAGACTTTTGCACAAGTCCTTTTCTGAACAGGGGCAACATGAGGATATACCCTAAAACCACCTTCTTTAGTATAAAGTTTCTCCTAAATCAGAAGGCTGAATTCTGAATATTCTCATTTAGAATCTGGTTCAGAATCTCCTGATTTAGAACTGTCAACATCATAACTCCTTTGTATGCCACCATTGCTGCTTTTGCAAATACAATAAATGTATTTGGTGGCTTGTTTCAGAAATATGTTGGTATTTCCTCAACGTTTTGGAAGCAAGAAAAGATGCTGCAAATTCCCTGATGTACTTTGCACATCAGAATTTAACCAGCCCCAGTGAAAGTGCTGAACTAGGATCTAGTGCTTTGACAGAATTTATTTATTGCTGTGGTCAGAGGAGATGATCTTTGCAATGTTATCCTGGGAGGGGGGGCAGGTTCTAAGAGGACTGATAGTTCTTGATTGTCGTTCCATTTTTTTTTAATGCTCAGTCATTTTCCTTCAAGTTTTTGGTACTTCACCCCTAAATCTATAGAAACCAAAATCCTCCCCTTGGAATTTCATTTTTTGGAATAAAGAGGGTATCCAAAACAAAACATCTCCACCCTTGACTCCAGGAGATGGGGCTTCCTGGAAAATACCAAACACCAGATTTCACAGCCCTTTTTATCATTAGCCAAATACAACCAGCCCAAAAAGTGAACTTAGGAGTCATATCAAAACAATAGGAGGTCTTTCTTTCTACACATAAACAAAGAGGGACTAAGGATCACTGATGTAAAAATCACTTATGTCAGTAAAGAACCATTGATCTTGTTCACTACTTTTGGGAAGAGGCAAATATAGCCAGAATAAAGTGCTCTGTTATGTTAATTGTGGTATTTGCCAAGCACTCAGGATCAGGTGATCTTGATGAGGCATAAATTAGAGTAGCTAAACATGAATTTCACTCATAGAATCATAGAATATCCTCAGTTGGAAGGAGCCCACAAGGATCAAAGTCCCATTCCTGGCCCTGCACAGGACAGTCCCAAGAATCACACTATGTGCCTGAGAGCATTGTCCAAATACTTCTTGAACTTAGACAGACTTAGGGCTGTGACAGCTTCCCTGGGGAGCCTGTTCCAGTGCCCAACCAACCTCTGGGGGAAAAACCGCTTCCTGGTGTACAACCTAAACCTCCCCTGACTCAGCTTCAGGCCGTTCCCTTGGGTCCTACTACTGGTCACCAGACAGAGGAGATCAGTGCCTGCCCCTCCTCTTGCCCTCACGAGGAATTGTAACTGCAATGAGGTCTCCCCTCAACCTCCTCCAGGCTGCACAGACCAAGTGCCCTCAGCCACTCCTCACAGGGCTTCCCCTCAAGGCCCTTCACCATCCTCTTGGCCCTCCTTTGGACGCTCTCTAGTGGTTTAATATCTTTCTTATACTGCAGAGCCCAAAACTGCACACAATGTTCAAGGTGAGGCTGCACCAGCACAGAGCAGAGTGGGACAACCCCCTCCCTCGACTGGCTGGTGATGCTTTGCCTGATGCACCCCAGTCAATCTATGCTATTGTTTCAGGCTTTGAGGAACAACTAACAAGATAAAAGGTTTTGAGTCTGAAAACAAAAGCATACTCTAAGTCTCTGAAATTTCAGTCCGGGTGGAAATCAAATCTGATGCCTGCACTACTCTCTCCGTAATGTTCCCTAAGGCTCTAAACCAGCAAGTGCCTGCACACCTTCTCAGACCTGAAATTTGCTCCCAAGTTCTTCCACTGAAAATCGTCTTGATCGCTGCTCTAGTCTGCCTTCCTCTAGCGAAGGAGAGAACAGCAGCAACCACTCTCAAGTCTGTTTTTTACACTTTATTTTTGGCTTGTAGGTCAGTTTCCTCTGGAAGGCCTGTGTAGGTGTTGCCAGGAGTTTGAGCATTGAGTCCCTCTAGGCCGTCACCTAGAGAGACAGAAAAGGATTAGCCCCAGGGCTGACTGGACAGGAGAGATCTTTCATTCTCTGTAACAAGCCTCAGGCAAACAATCAGTGCTTCTGGATCTAGAAATGGAGTTTCCCCTACAGCACACTATGGTGCCCCCATCTTATGACCCCATAGGATGGGGCTAAATGCAACAGCAACCTTTTGCTTCTCTTTTCCTAGGAGTGCCAGATACTACAAAGACCTTTTCCTCTGTGCTATACTTACACCTGATCTTTCAGAAAGGATTCAGTGCACAGCTTTGACGAGTGAAGTTATTAATCTTAATGCAAAGCCTGCGCAGAGATTTTCAATCTCAAGTAATTTCAAAATTATAAGTATATACAAAGCCTGTAACATTTAAACATTTGCACCTATATCTTCACCCAGAAGGCTCCTGAAGCATTTTCCCAAGGTTTTTTGTGGTTTTTTTTCCTCTTCTTGGTAGCTACATCTTGTCAGAGACATGTAATGAAATATTGGTATCTTCCATTTGTGAGTTGATTATAGCTAATGGACTCATCATAATCATAGGATTTTTATTCTTCTTTTTTACTTCATATTATCCAACCACAGAATGTATCAGCACAAAAATACAGTCTTTATTCTTTATTTCCATTCAATATAGTAAGTATTCTGAGTAGCCCTTACTGACAATCTGATTTCTCACAAAGGAGTATTTGCAAAGTGAAAGATGGATATTCTGTGAAATATTTTGCTTGTCATCAGTTTTGTGTTCTTATATCTCAGACTGAGACATCCTCTGACAGATAAGTTCAGTCATCAGAGGAAAGACTAGCAGTGCCTTTCTCAAAGGCTGGACCACACTGCTCCCGTGTGGTTTCTGTGGAAAACAGAACGGGCTGAAACGACACTGTTCGACTGAGAAATTCTTCACCCCCAGCTTGTACAAATCAGGCACTTCATATGTTTCTTAGATGGCACTGTGCATTCTCTTGACACCAGACAAAATAAAAGTGACAGTGGCAAATTTCAAGCAGAGGATTTTTTTTTTCTTTAATCTGCTGTAATATCAGTTCCAGTACAAAGTTCCCTTGAGTAGTGAGACACCCCACTGCTCCACACTTGGCTGTTAGCACGTGGCTGAGTGTTTCACACCAGAAGTAAAGGAAGAACTCCCGAGACACTAAAATCAGAGGTCTGGTCTGCTTCACCCAGAGGATAGAGACCCACGAGAATCTGCGAGATTCCACAGGAAATGCTGTACATCAGCACCTGGAGACATAGAACTGTAAGATATCCTGAGCTGGAAGAGATCCACAAGGATTAGGGTCCAAATCCTGGCCCTGCACAGGACCATCCCAAGAGTGGTGGTGACACTGGTCTGTGTCAGGTAACATTTGCCATTTGGCTGCTGTGCTCACACATCAAACAGTGCGAATGACTCCTGCGAGGGTTCAATCCCAAATGCAGCAAAAGTCTCTAGTAAGAGCACAAATATTCCCCTCCTGAGAAGTCTGAGAAGTTAAATGCTATTGATGACCAAATACCACCCCAGCAGAAAGCAATTCCAGGATCAGGTCCTTCATTTGCAAAGTATTTAATCCAAAATACACAATACATCAAATGAGGTGGCAGACACAGGTATTTATGGAATCAGAACCATTAATGCCAACCACAGCAGAAAAATGAGTGGAAAAATAATTGTATGCTGGATAGACTTGTTCTTCCAATATGTGTTAAGACAAACAACATTTCCTATAAATAGATAACATTTTCCTGAATTTTACACAGATAATTTTACACTAATTCAATGGATTCTTTTCGCATTGATTTAAATTGTTCTCTCGTACCCAAACTATATCTGCAAACAGACAGAGAAAATAGCTGTTATTTTTCAGAGTAAAAGCACTTTTTGACCTGTTCCATCAGAAAAGCTTGTCTTCCTTTAAGTCAAACTCACTCTTATTTGGGAGACATGCAGACATATTTGCCCTTATCTGGGGGATATACAGACAGAAGGGGTGGGATGGGGGAGTGAAAGAAAACTAAAAGAAATAATTCACTATAGAAACAAGCTTTGCAGAAGAAACCTCAAACAAAACCCAAAAGCTAACTCTGTCCAACTCCCCCCTTCCCCTTTCCTTCCCCTTTCCATGGAAAACCAGCAGACTGACAGCTCATATAAATAGAGCAGACAACTTCAGCATGGAGAAGGCAAGAAAGAACAGAAATTCCTATTGGACTGTAGAAGCAATAGCTATCCCAGAGCCTGTTACTGTATCATCTCAGATTGCTTGCAGGCCTCATTTCAATTAAAAAAGATATTTGTGAATCAGACAGAAATGTGGTATCTTAGAATTGAATCAGGGGACCTGTCAACGTTCTGGAGAGTTTACTTTTAACGCATACCAGGTCTTAACCACATGCACACTGAGGACAGAGCATAATGAACACAGACTTAAAAGTTCAAATGGTTCATAGACCCTCAAAAGGGATGAATGGCTCTGAAGAAGATGTTATGGTGCATCAAGCAAATCCTCCTTAGTTCACACAGTTATTGACCCGAGACATCACGATTATTCCTTCAGAGCCATTAAGGGTCAAATGTGTTAATCCCATTGCCACCACAGATTATTTGTTATACAGTTTAGTGAGTAGGATAAGCAGGATGCTATATGGGAACTGCACACACTCATCATTTGGAGACCACTGCTTTTCCTTGTGCCAAATTTCAATCTTGATACCCAGGGCCTTACACTGTGATAAGGCACAACAAGGGGAGGAGCAGGGAGTCTGGGCAGCAGGGAGAGGTACAAAGCCACCAGTAGGAAACGTGTCCTGTTGGGAAAACCCAGCTGCTCTCCTCTCCTGGTCCAGCTGTGTGCTGACTGGCACAGAGCTGGAGAAGAGTTATTTTCCTTCTAAGTGCAATATGCCCACGAAGGACACAGGAACAGCTGCATCCCTTCATTCCCTCTGGTACAGGGTATTGCTGTCACCAAACTTTCCACCTGATCACAGGGAAGTGGTTTTGTATCCTTCTACATCTACAAAGGGGCAAGTAGAAGTTAAAGCAGAGACAAACCCAGAGCTGTACCAGCTAAGGGAAGGACTCCCTTGGAATACTCAGCAACCCTTAGTGCTGCACTGCCAAATAGCCAAATCCACAAGCGTTGCAATTAACTGCAGGACATTCCCCTGTGCCTGTCAGACCTCTGGGATGAGCACACAAATCTCTCAGCTGCCTATTTCAAAAGCTTTGTGTATATTTTAACTAGAGACACACTTGCTTTTGTGGACAGCACCTTAAGCTAGCAGCTCGTTCCAACTCAAAGAGGAAAACCCACAGAGAAGAGATCTAACCTTCATCAGCCTTTCTCTGACAAAAAACTGCTGACATGTAATAGCTGTAACAGATCAACAGAATTCAGTATTTCTGAAGTTATTCCTTTTTTCCCTATGCCAAAATTCTCATAACCAGCTATTTCAAACTTATTTAATCTCAATATTGGAGCTCCTCGCCTTTTCTAAAAAAAAATGTGAGTAAGGATAGTGGAGGTAGAGATTGTTTGAAATGCCTAAAAATAATTTAAAACTATTCTTTAGATCTCTCAAATTCAGCCATGATAAACAATTTGCTGAAAAGCTAAGCTGAGATTAAACTAATTTAGGCTACATCAGGCTGATGAGTTTTGACTGAACTTGCCATGGTATTTTCTTCCTGAAGACAGGGGCACAAAGTGAACTATGAAGGAGGTCATTGCCTCAGTGGAAGTAAAGTGTGCCTAACCCCACAATCCACCAGCTGTGGAACAACTCTGCCATTGGATACAATACACAAAATACTTGAGGCAGCAAAAGGAAGGATCCTTCAACACTGTAACAATTTGCCCAAAACACCATATAACTCAATCTATTATGACTGCAGTCTTCTGCATCATTCCTGTGGCACACAGATACACTTTTAATCATGGAATAAGCAAAGAAGATATATATAAAAATAGCAAACAAAGGTGAATACAAACCACTTACTGCATCATCTCTCAGAAGATGCAGTAAAGAAGTACAGAAGACCACCCTGAGGTTCCTGCTTTGCTTTGCTACTCGTAAGCTATATAATTGCTCCTTCCAAAACAATGCTATTTATTGCCTCCATTCATGTTAATGTATTATTAATATGATAACACAGGGCCTCATTTTCTTGCCATTTTTTAATACTCAGTTGGTAACAGCTGCACTGCAGCTTCTGTTAAACTATTTTCTAGTAGCAGAAAACTTTCAGGGAGTCAGAGAAGAAAAAAAAAGTATCTTCATTCGGGACTTAAATTGGCCTCCAAAATGTCATCAAAATATTGCTTAAAAGATGCACTTTTGCAAAATGTGGGAAAACTTTTTGGTGATGTTTAGGTCATTCATTTGGGGGAAGGAAAACAGATTTTGGCTCTGTGCACATCTCAAGTTACATGCAAGTCAAACATTTATAACTTCCCTTACAGAGACTGTAAAGGAGATGGGAGGCAAATAAAGAGATAAATACAGGAAGACAATCATTTTAGTGTACACCATGCAAGATTTTACATTTATTAACTTTTATATTAACTTTTCTCTAAGAGAAGGGCAAGTGTGTACTGCAAGCTTTTAAATAGGCTACTGACCTGCATAGTCAAATTATAAATATCCAGTATCAAAACATTTCACAGCTCCTTAGTAGCCTAAGTGAAGAAACGGGATTCTGCTTCCATTTCTTTTTGTAAAGACAAGGAAGCTCAGATTCAGTAAGCTACCTGAACTACTTAAATGTTAAACAAGAACATTATCTCAACTAACATGTATGCAAGAAGTCAAAAGATTCACGCTAGGCATGCCTTGAAAATATTTTTTTAATAAATATCACTCAACTGACTGAGAGCAGATGTGAAAAATTAGTAAACACTAATATGGAGGCTATCATCCATTTTCCCTCAAACCCACAAATCCACAACTGCACTCGGCCACGTTGGGCAAATAAAGATTTTTCTACTCACTTGTTTTTATGAACAAGAAATTCAAAGTAATCTTTTTTGTATAACTGCTCTCCTGTGATAGGAGGAAAACTCTTTTACGCTTTTATCCTGAATTCAGGATGTCCTGTGAGAGGAAATTGTTTACATTTGGCCAAATGTCTTCACATTTGTGCCGATTTTAAAACCACTGATTTGCTCTTTGCAGCGATTATCGGTGCTGAGATGATGACCACGTTCTGTGTTCTCATCCACTTACAAGCATAGCTAAGCTTTCTATGAAAAAATCTCCTTTAAACCTGAAAGTAAGACAACATCTTTCATGTACAGTCCAAACTGAATATAAACAAAGTTACTTTGTAAAGGCCTTATGTTGTGGTTGCCATTATTCACAATAAGTGTTTTCAGTTTACCCTAGATGGCAAAAATGGAAACAAAATCACAGCTGTATATTCAAGAGCTGGTCCAGCTCATGCCTCTATTCATAATGTAATATGAATATCAGTCCCAGGTACCTGCTGTTGGAAATGCTCTATAAAGATCAAGATTCCAGATGCATTTTTAGTTGATGAAATTCCAATAGGAGCAGGACAAGCAGAAAGGGCTGCTGTGTGCCTCCCACTCCCTGTTTCCTCTTGGGTAACCTTGAGACATCACACCATTTTTCCCTTCCCTTCACTTTCTATTTCAGGTTCTGGGGCACAGACTGATTCACACTGATGCCCTGGTCTAATCTTAGCATCACAGTTAGTACCAACTACACCAGCTGAAGTATCCCAGCAGTTACAAAGATGTTAGGGCAGCAGATACTTCAGCATATGCAGAGTATAAAACCTGTGAGTAGCCCCCCTTTACTTCAAAGGCAAGTAGTCTGAAGTTACAGGGCTACAAAGGCCTCAGCTGTCTTCAATATACAAGTAAAACTGTGACACACACAAGTAAAAATCAACCAGTGTAAAGGCTCCCTCCAAGCATCACTCAGACACACTTTTCATTACTCAAAAGGGTTTCTCACTGCTCTCAGCTACAGAACTGTTTCCTGATCATGAACTTTTATCATGATACATCTTAATAGCATAGATGATTTAATATTGTTGGTCACTGAAATTAGCTGTTGTTTGGGGGGGGTCTATTATTTTTTTATTTATTTATTTTTATTATTTTAATTTTGTATTAATTTATTTAAAAATGCTGGACAGAACGTTCTCTTTTCAGACACTAAAATCTAACCGTGTCACTAGCATTACAAATCCTTATTTCTTTCCCTCTCCTTCCTGTTCAGTGCAGGTCAGACTAAACTGTTGCCATAACGATACACAAGTTGCAAGACCCCACTCTTCAGAGCTTCTACAGCATGAGAAGTCACTTCCTTTTGTCAGATGTTACAGGCAGGTTGGTGGAACAGTTCCCCCAGGATAGTCACTTCTCTGGGGTGAGCACCAAAAAGAGCTTGATCTGAGAACTCTTCCCTCTTTCTCAGTTAACCAGAAATTCTAAACAATGCATGCTGCTCTAATAACCTACAGAAGGCCTCAGAATAAATGTTTCTGTATAAAAGGCCCACAAAGAAAAGAGTAGACTACTCAAGTAATCTCTGCATCAAGAGATTTTCTGCTTCTCATTCCTTTTGCAGACCAGACCAAGTGGTTTTAATCTCCCTTTTCTCCCTGTCACAGGACATAAATGTTTCCACTGCAGGTTCTGAGACTTCAGTGTCACTCTGAGCTGCAGCAAGCTGCACAAAAGCAGATGCTGAACTGACAAGTTCACTGAAATTTCTACCAAATTTCTGTGAAATGCACCCATAAATAAAGTCTGTCAACACTTGCTGTTTTACACTGATTGCCAACATCTTACTATTCTCAAAATAAATACCTCCTACAGATACTTTTAGCTGCCTGCAGTACTCGATGTTTAAATAGAAGTTAAAGAACACAATTTTCAATGTGGATTAATGATCTTTGTTCACCATTAAAGAACTCAAGTCCATCAGATAGACCCAAAAGATCAAATCAAAGTCACCACTGCTGAGCCTAAATGGCCTTCAAATGGCCACCCATTCTGCCTGAAGTGAGTTATGACAGCTGCTTCATCATGCAGTCATGCACTCACTAGTGCATTTCCAGGTTTTCTTAAATCCTAGGCAGAGGATAACTTCCATTATTTCTTGTTTCTAAATGTCTGAAAATCAGAAGCATTTAAAAACTAACTCACATTACATAAAAGGAAGAACATTCAGTCAGAGGGGGGAGAAAAAAAAAATCAGTGCTTGAGCAAAATTCAAGCGTTTGGAACAGAATATATATTCCATTACAAAGCATTCTTTTTTTTAATATAGTTGTTTGGGTTTTTTTAAAGACAAAAAATAAGGAAGAGTTTCAAGGAACAGCAGTATTCACTGTTAGTTATAAACCAGTTGGCAGGTTATAAAACACTCAGAGAAAGCAGATACATCCCCAAAGTCAGTTCATGCCTCAAACCAGATATCAAGAATCCTGACACTACATTGAACAGGCACATCAGTACTGAGTTATCACTGTGAGGAGCAGTGTTTCACTAGAGGTGAAAGTGCAAGACTACCTTTACCCAATTATCACACATTCCCTGGTATTGTGTTACTAATCACCTGAAGAACTTACCCAAGGTTTGTAATGAAGGAAACAAGCACAAAAATAATCAAAACTTGCAAAATCATTTATGACAGCAGGTCCATATGAAGAGAGAGAATTTCTGCCAGCCCACTCTTTAAAAGTATTGGCTGGACACTGACTATCAAACAGACTGAGCAGCTGCATGCCCATTTCAGATAGACTCCTCAGTATAAGGAGAAATACATTTTACACTATAATCCCACATTCTAAATTCAACAATAAAAAGGCTAAGGTTAAAAAACACATTTCCAGTTCAGCTGCTGATAGATAAATAGGTCCTTTCAGATTAATAAGTCTCACCCAATTTTCCCAATATCATTTACAAAGCCAAATTGAGCAGTAGCACAAGCAAAGGAAACTGTGATTGTGCCATTCCCAGTCTTTAACCGGAAGCACAGAGGCCAAAATCCCACCGCCAGCAAGAGAGGCATGAATCTTTGGTTTCAAATTCTTATCCTCCCATTCTTATCCTCCCATTTGATAAAGCACAGCACATCATTACAGTCATCTTTTCAATGAAAGGGAACATTTATTTTAGACATGCAAAACCAGGCAACTTAATTATGACCCTTCTGATGAGACAGTTCCTAGGTTTTTTATCAACATGTTCCCAAGCCCATTCCCAGGGGAACTCAGTGGTAACATGAAGAGCGTGACCGTTTATTTGGCTTAAGGAACACATTAATTTATCTGGCTTATAGAATTTAAACATCTGACGAATGACAGTGTGGTTGATTTTATTCATCAGCTAATTGCTTTGCCACCTGGAGCTGCAGCTTTATATATTCAGCTTATAAAAGATCTGAAAAGGATCTCAATTATTCTTTAATTTGTTCCTTGAATATAAAGTAGGAAAATCTGGCTTAATCAAACATTGTCTCAATTCTATTGGGATATGTCTAGTTACCTTATAACAAGGTAAGCTTTCATTTAATCATATGATATGATAATTCCCCACTTTCAAGCCAAGTATCCTCTTAGTTACAATCAATTTTCCACTGAAAAAATAAACATTGTCTCTTTACTGAAATCCCTGTAGAGGAAAATAGTCCTTTTAAAGCAACTTGCTGTTAGTACAACCACCCTAGGAATTTTTGTGTTGGAATTCATTAAACCCCCTCATTTAGCCCTGACGGGTAAATTGTGATATCCTGAGTTTTCAGAAATGACTCTTCCTACCCAGGGCAATTTTTGGCATAGTTGAAAAAGTGTGATAATGAGCATTTGGACAGAATGGTGGGATCAGCAAAATCTGAGGGTTATCTCTTATTTTGCCATATAAAACAATCCTATGTAGCATCCTCTGAAAATTGCCGGCCCAATAGTCTTTGTACTTATTTTGACAGCAAATATCAAAGGGATGAGCAGAATACAGAGTAGCTTTTCTCCAAATAATGGTTAAAAATTCTGTTTCCATAGGAAGACAGCACTAAAAATTATATAACTGGGTCAGAGTCCTGCATAGCCACATAACACTTTCCCACAACTGCACACCCCTGCAAAACATTCCCCAGCACTAGACCACTTTCACTCTTTACCTGAGAAAGCCTAGATCTACAATGAGTTTTGGAAAGAATGCAGGAGAGATCAGTAGCAGCCTGAGTCCCTAAGTGAGGCAGCAGCAGGGAGCTTGCTACCTGGAAAACAGCAGGTTAAATTAAGAAAGTTAAGATACTTGGAATGTGAAACAAACATAAGTGCGCATTTGCTTTGGAATAATTAAGGGGAAAAAAGAAAACAAGGGAAAAAATAAATCTTGCAGAGAAATCACAATGGATTTGAACTGGTGGAGTGCCGAGCTAAACATAAGACTCAAAAGGAGGAGTCCAAAGCCTAGCCCTGCTGGAAGAAACATCCTTCTGAGGAAAATGGCATGGAAGGCACTGGAGAAATAATTAGATAAGGAGGTGACATGAGGAGAAGCAGTGAAACTGTTTAAATCAAAACTATTTGTATCAAATCCTGAAACACTCTGGAGTCAGAGACAAAAAGGTATAAACTCACCATCCTAGTGCTTCTACAGACACCTGGAACAAGTCATCTTGTAGCCACAGAAGGGCTACAAGGCAATAGAAGAGTAGAAGAAGAGTTTGGATGAGGGAGTGAAGCTAACACAGCCCCATCAGGGCCACAGTGGAATGGCTTGGCCAGGTAAACATGTTTATGGAAAGTTCTCAAATGACAAAGATGAGAAAAAAGTCACCCAATAAAGGAAGCAAGTGAAGATCCACCTAATAATATCTATTTGGAATCTCTGGCTTTGGTAACATATAGTCCAGTTCCAATTGCCTTATGTTTGCACAGGAAGCTCCTCATTTTGCATACCTGGAATTTCACAGTCCTCTTATGCAAACTAATGGCATTAGCAGTGGTGATTTGAGGTATAACCATTAGACTATATATTGTTTTCATTAATTCTTTTTACTTTTAAAATTGTACTTAGAGTTGAGCAATTGAAGTTGCTAAGATGCACTAAGGGGGAACAGACCCGGGGGAGCAATTTGGAGGACAGGATTTACTTCCCCTGAAAGTAATTTCTCCAGAAATTCAAATTCTCACTGTCTCTGGAAGACTTACATGCAGCTGGAGAGCCACAGGATACAGCATGAATACTAACACACAATGGCACTTGGAATTCAAAGGCCATTGATGTGAGTAAATACTCTAGAAGAAACTTGGGATTTTTGTCATGAAATGAAACAAGTGTTTGTGTATCCAAATGTTATGCTCTAGATTCATGAGGCAGAGTAGAAGCATTCAGCAAAGGAGCCTGGTATTTGGCAACGCATCCTTGAGATCTCCCTGGAGCTCTCTTCCGTGGGAATGTCAACTTTGTTCTCCTCTAGCATCTGATAGACATATGAGGTTGAAACAACAGCTGACTTCTCAATTAGTTTTGTTCAGTGAATTCAGCAAAATTGCCTACATTTTTAACACCAAAAAAATCTTTTAATCAGGCTCATTATAGCCTCAAACAAAGCTGGATCTTGGATGTCCTCAAGCTACTGTGAATTCCCAGTCTGTTTACTCAGAGAATTCTGTAAAATGGGCATATTTCCAAAAAGAGGAAAAAAATATTTCCACAACTAACACTCAGACACATTTTTTGCCTCACAAAAATCAAAGACTCAGACATGCTACCTCAATGCAATCTATGGTTTATGAATTATACAACCCATAAACCAACCCAGAATATGGCAAACTCTGAATTCAAACAGGTTGAACAGCCAGAAGATGAATTTAGACCTAGGCAGTCTGCAAAAAACTACATTTCAAGGCAATATCTGAACAATAAAAAAATTGTAGCATGGGCATGCCACCAGCTAAATATTCAATCTTGCTTCCTAGTGAATTTGCCTTTCCTGCCAAGCTGAATAATGCAGTGTGATCTACAAAGCATCACAGAGCACAGAAAGTGATAAGGTCTGCCCTGACTTTTATACAGTGCCAGCATAAGAACAGAGAGGTTTTTTTAGGAGTTTTGTAAGAGTTAAAAGCACTATATCCAACAGAATGACTCCTGGCAAATACCTACCATGTACTTACAACTGGAGTCGCTGTAAAGAAGAGAAACGAAGGATTCTTTGCCACAGCTTTCAGATCATCTACTAGTGCTCACCCTACATTTTGAAGAACTGCCAGAAGCCAATCGTGATGGTCATATCCATGTCCTTAGGGTTCGTATGTTTGCATGTACGTTCAGCAAATACAGGTTTTTTTGGAACTCAAGAATGCTCTTTTGGCCACTTCCTATTCTCTGGTTATGAAAATAGCAAGAGACAACAGTAGCCCCATTAGATTTTGGCTAGCACGAGAGAGGCTGTCCTGGCCAGCCAGGAGCATGTACCTCATTCTCCCAAACATATGTCAGCAATCAAGTGGAGCACTCAATTAGAGCTGTTCAGTGCTCTCCCAACTTAGCTTTTTTTTCAACGAATAACTTTTTGTTTTCTTAATGAAATACCTATCCATGAAAAACATATGTTTAATGGGGATTTGGGACAGCATTTCCCTTATTAAAAAAAAAAAAACAACTATTATTTTCGTCTTCTAGCCTGTGTTCCTCTGTTTTCTTCCTCCATCTCTTTTGCCTCCAACAACTAATAAAAGTAAAAGAGTTCCACCCTCCCCGATTTTCAGAGACTGAAAAGCCTTGAAAGCATTTCACTAAAGAAGAAAAAAAGACAGAAAAAGCTAGGGGGTGGGGGAAGGCAGGGGGGCAGAGAATTAAAATCAAAATAACTTGCAGAACAGATGAGATCTTTTTCCCAAATTTCCAAGTTCCAAGCATTGCCAGAGCAATTAATACTTCCCAGGCTCAAATGAAACACCACTGCCAGTGGTCACCTCCTCTCCCATTGATCTGCTTGCCAGGCTGCAGCCAGATCAGCCTGAGGGATCCTGACAGCACTGGCAAGAGATGCTGCGAGCTGAAAGCCCATGTAGCTTGAGCATTTCTTTAAAAACAAGCACTCCACATAAAAGTAGAAACTTAGTAGAGGGTTGCAAGTTCTCTGAGTGAACAAACTGTACCCTTAAGCGCATCACTTAATTTTAGTATAGCCCAACAATATCAATAGTCAGGGGTAATATCAAACTAAAGGTATGAGAAAGACATTATTTTTCATTTAAAGCTGAGAGTTCCTGTTTTTTCACCTACTTGTAACACAGAAGACACCCCAAAAAAAAAAAAAAAAAAAAGAGAGGAAGTAAAAAATAACAACGGTGGAATAAGGTCCAAATTTTCTCTGCCAACCTCCTACCACACCATGTACAGACAGATTTCCTACCAGCACTGGCACATAACTTTAATTCCTTTCACAGCAGTCTCATTAAAATGGATATGTCCTGAATGGACACCACAGCTAGAAATTTACTCATTAATTCAGGTATACAGAGCTGAGCACCAGATTCAGCTGAGCTGATTAGAGAAATGTATAATTCTCTCAACACCTCTCTTTCAATAGATGCTGTTATTTCAACCCTTAACCAACCCGTCTTTCACAAGAATTTAGTACCTTCCCACTTCTACTGAGGAATGGATTTACCCCTGAAATAAAGAAACACAGGGGAAAAAAAGACATTATCGAAAGAGTTATTTCCAGTACAGAAACACAGGCCAATGCATTCAAAAAAAAAAAACCTCTTGAAAAAAGCAAATGTTTATTTTATGTCTTCCTTGCTGTGGATCTTTGTCAGAAACCTTGTTACCCCTTGACAAGGTAAGGCTGAAGACTTTGGAGGGAACATAACCTAAAAAATGACTTGCAACAAGGAGAGAAGAAACCCAAGAAAGACTAATTAGACCATCTCAGCAAAAGCAATAGATAGCACAGAGATGGAAAGGTAATGTTATTGCATGCACACAAGCCAAGCCAATATTTTGTAGCAGACAATATCCCAGCAGAGACCACAAAGCTGGTAATTCTCATGCTACACAGCTCGGATCCAGGATCATTACATTAATTTGTGGATGTGATATTATGAGGAGAGTTATTAATTAAAAGGAGGAACAGAGAAGGGGTCAGGGAACTAAGGAGACTCCTATTTTAAATAAGGAGTTAAAATAATAAGACTATAACCTGCACAAGCTACAAATGGATAAAATGGATAAAAGTAAATCCATGTCTCATTTATTCTCAACAGCAACCCACATTTTAAAGATAGCTGAAAGGAGGCAAATCCTACCCCAAGATTAAAATGTAAAAAGAACTTTTGTTTTTATTGTTGGGCACTCGCAATATAAGCTAAAGAAAGTAAGTGTTGTGACCAACTCTTAGACCATAACCTCAGAGACAGGATACTGCCACATGCTGCAAGCATTCAAATAGTTTCCTTTACATGAGGTGTTCCGAAGTTCAGCCTCCCACATCCCAAAGCAAAAACATAAGTCTTCTGGGGTAACTCCACCTAGCCTGTCGACCCCATTCCATTTTGCAGGCCCTGTTTGAATAGTCAGATTTTATAAATAAATAAATATCAGCATTTAGAGAAGGCAACTGAAAGGCTGGACACCTGGTTTCATATTTTTTTCAGTCCTCTCAGAGAAGACATCTCAGTGGACGAATTCCAGCTCCTTTCCACTATGACCCAAGCTCACTTGGATCTCATCCCACAAACACTAGTAAAGAAGTTGTCCTTTCAGCAGGCCACACAAGCCTCCTGCTGGCAGATAGAGCTCCCCTACAACTGTTTTGCCTTCACTACACTTGGACTGGTACCCACCCTATCTTTAACTTTGCTTTGTTTACTAGCACTGTAATCCCCTTCCCAAATACTCAGATTAAAGTACTTCTAGGCATGAGATTAGCCAGTTGTGGAGTTTCCTCTCACGGTAAACAACAGTTATACTACTTGAAGACTTAAATACAAGACTGGACAAAGCACTGGAAGGATACTGTAGGGAAAAATCTCACCTCTAGGAAAGATAAGTATGTTGGACAGCCCTCAAATACACTGGTGAAAATGATTGTTGCATGGTTTAATATCATGATTTAATTTTACACAGGCCCAGTGGTTTCCTCTTTTGTGGATCTACTCTTCAAATTAGTCAGGATTAGTCAGTATGAGAACTATCATTTCTTCTTAAGCTCTACATAGGCTCTTCTTTAATTTCTAAATATTGTAAGCAAAGCCAGAAGGCCTGATTTTTCTCTAGCACAGGGGGGTAAAAAAATCTAAGGTGGTCACACTTACGTTAATGGATTCATACCCATATAAAACTGGTATAAGTAAACTGAGCTCTGAATAAGATTTTCAAGCTTAAACAGGGTAGTAAAAGGTTCATGTGAATCATAGTCCATGGAATGTATGCAATAGCTGCCTCATCAAACCAGGATGCTATGTAGAGATAACATGACACTACAACCATGTACTTGGCTACAACAATATAGGCAGCACTGTAATTACAATAATGACCTCCCAGAGCTATTGTGTCTTTAATTAAGCCTTTAAGAGTAGGCATTTGCCACTTAATCCTAACTCACTGTAACTACTGCAGCGTATCATCTACATTTTCACAAAGAATTACTGTGTCATATTTCTGTCAGAAAGATGAAAGGGAATATTTTAGTTCAAGTGGCATTTACAGAATGAAATCGTATGAACCACGAGGCCCATAGATGTCCTTTTAACAGCACTTCAGACCAAGTAAATGCTTCTGTTCCCTTTCTTTCTCCTACTACTCTGCTTCTTCCCAGAGTAAACTGGGAGAAAGCAGGCAGGAGGGGCTACACAGAGCCAATATCACACCTGATTACATGGATGATAAAGCTGTGACAACAGATTTTGAACAGAATACAGCACACAGCAGCAATGCCACAAACAAACAATCTTCCGGTTTCACTTAACTCTTTACCATTCATCACAAACAAACCAGCAAGTCGTTCTTACTGGTGGCCACCAGCTCTCACTGTGCTTTCTTTGGGTGGGAGAGTTTTCCCGAGATCCCTTTCAGAAACAATCAGAAGTGTTTTGAGCTAAAGCAATGTGCAGTGCAAAGGGTTATAGTTATGTTATTTTCAACATCATTAACAAATTGTTGGGGGTAGTTTCCTAATAATGGTTCTGCAAAAGTGAGGAGTTCTTTCCAAAAATACGCATGTGAATATGCAGAAGAGTTTCTGTCTGTTGTCTGAATGGCACCACTGTTAACTCAAACAGAGACACTGCATAGCTCTGTCAGATCTACTTGACTTTAACAGACTCACAGGCACCAGAGATGAGAACAATTTTCTGCTTGTTTATTTGAGGGATTCTTATTCTAACTATGGAAACCTGAGTCGGCCCAATTTCCACATCTTTTCGGTGTCTTCTTTGATATGAGTATTTTCAGTCCACTTTACTGCTCGCCTCCACCAACTCAAATATCACATCCAAACAGTCTGATGAATGAGAAGAATTAAATCAAAAACTATGGAAGTAGTAGTGGAACTTAAAAGTGATTGTGAGCCCCTCATGTATTTTTGTACCATCACAAAAGACTTTCAATGCTGCCCTGCCATTGCACACCGGAGAAGAAACAAACACAGGATAATTTTATGTTTTCTCCATAAACAAGGCAGGGTCCTTTAGTCAGCAGTCAGCTCTGGTTTAAGTCAAGCATATTGATCACTGTAGCTTTTCCAAAAGCACCCTCATCTCAGTATCCTACCAGACTTAGATGTCTTCTCTGAAACTTCCATTCTTTCTCCAAACAAGTATATTCAGTTTCTTCTCTGGCTGGCCTGTAAAATACCAAAAGTAAAGTATTACTTGCATTAATAAGCTATGTGAATGGCACACACACACAAAAAAAAAAGGCACCAAAATTCTTCTTTGTCACCAGAAACACTAATGTATCTTCTGCAACATCCTATCATTGTCTTTCAGACCTTTGTCATGCTCCTTCTTCCCTTTTACAAGATTTTTCATGAGCCTGAAAAATACTCACCATTCACATCACAAGATGAATGCCAACTGCTGCCTGAAGTTTCTTTCTCCTTTCCCTTTCTTTCCTACTCTTCGCTGGAGTGTTAAAATAGTATTACCTTCCCAAGGTGATCTCAATAATAATCCACAATGGATTACTAGAGCATGAGAGAAGCTGATGCTGAGTGGGTCTTTTCCACACCACTTCAGGTGTGAGTAATACAGCTATATCAGGTACACAGATGCAACCTCTTAGCAAATTCTAATCTCCTGCCCACACACCGTGCAAGTCTAGTGAGGTTATCAAGGCTGACACCAACTGGTAAAAAAACTGATCAAAGTTACTTTGCATTATGACACCCAGCGCTTTATTCAAAACCAAACTTTGCACCTGCAAGTGCAAAGACTTACTAAGAAAAACCTGTTGGCACAGACAAACTACCTGTAGAAAGGAAAGATGTTTGAAATGGTTGATGAGCATGAGTGGTTCTTTTCTGCCACTTCAGGTGTAAATAATTACTGTATTGGGTACACACAGATGAAACCTCTTCTCTTAGTAAGGAAGTAATTCAAGCTTTTCTAACACATCCAGAAGGGTCTACAAGACTGGCCTATAACCAGCATTGTCTCGTGGAGTACCACACAAAAATGTTTATAGAAAACTGGGTTCCTACTAGCAATAACATAAACAAGGTCTTATATTTTGTGACTGAACTGAAGACGGGAAGGGAAACAACAATCTGAGGTTTTTTAATTCTTTGGATTTCAGCTAGACAAAGGAAAATAAAGATCAAAATATAACTACCAGTAATTTTTCTCTGCACAAGACTTCGTAGTTCACTGCAACTATTCCATTTCACTTTTTGATTAATTCCTTCTTATAGGCAGCTAATTTTTAAATTAAAACACTTTCAAAATATTCAAAAGATCCAAGGAAAAATACTCTGCACTTCTCTAAATGAAAAGTATTACTTCAGCATTTCAGAATGCTTTTCCTTGTGTTTCTGCTTTTAAAGAATAATCCACCATCCTTGTGAGGATACAGCAGTGTGATGGACACATCTTAAATTACTTCCCTAAGGTGAGAGAAAGGAGGTGCAGCCCTAATGAACCAGCCCCCTTGCCAACACTTTTGCATATCACCCTTAACCAGACCCTTCTCTCCAGGCTTAATGTGAAAAGGTCACTGGCCTTTTATCTAGAGAAGATAGACTCTGTGAAGTCCAACCATCCCTTTGTTTCATTTGACACCAGAGCAACAGCCTCTGCTTCCCTGTTACAAGACAGGCACCTCCAAATGCGTGATCACATATCTTCCTACTACAATTTGACAGGCTTACAGTGTGAAGGATGTGTTAGAGTTCATTCCATTTGAAAAAGAACATCTTTGACTGATGAAATCGTATCTCTCTCTCTCTCTCTCTCTCTCTTTAGAAAATGTGCTAAGTAATTAGAAGTTCTTCTTGACAATTAGAATCACATCCCCAAACTTGTCACTGATTTCAGCAAGCTTTGGATCAAGCACATATTTACCAAATGAGACTGTTTGGTTTTGATTTCTAAATAAAATCCAAAGTCTGAGTCTGTAAATGCTACAACAGGCTCAGGTAGCAGCACAGTGTGACTTACATACTCTCATAATTTCAGACTTCCACACCTTAAGTAGGATGGGTTTCCTCCCTCACACATATATAACTGCCCCCTTTTTAGAACTTGATTTTAAAATACAAAAATATTTTATTAAAAAAATTCTTATTTCTATGCAAGATTTTTAAATTCCACTTGGCTGAACCATTCTTTCAGATACTACTTCTGGTCAAGCTCTGAGACAGTTTATTTGAAATTCGTCCCAGGAGTGTGAACTGGGTATCTTTACAGAGATGTCTGAAATTCTATTCTCTCACAGCATCTGTATCACAACAAATAACCTTACATTACCTGGAAAGAGGAGGAGTCAATGATGTTGTTGTTTTTTAAAGATATTTTCCTCCTATTTTTGGCAGAAATCCCTTTCATGCAATGAAAATTAGGCCAGCTTTAGACATGCAAAATATGGACAAGTACTCAGTAGGCCAAACCTTTCTGACCACAGAAGCATCTAGCTCTTAAAGACAAAAGTAAAGCAAAAGTCCAAAATAAGCATATGACTAGTAGCAAGAAATTAACAGATACATTCAAGTTCAAACTCAGCATCTACCAAAAAAAAAAAAAAAGAAAAAGAAAAAAAAAGAAAAGAAAAAGAAGAAAAAGAAAAAGAAAAAGAAAAAGAAAAAGAAAAAGAAAAAGAAAAAGAAAAAGAAAAAGAAAAAGAAAAAGAAAAAGAAAAAGAAAAAGAAAAAGAAAAAGAAAAAGAAAAAGAAAAAGAAAAAGAAAAAGAAAAAGAGAGACAGTTTTAAGAAAAGGCAGAAAAACCTGTGGACAGGCAAGTCTGAAGAGCAGACTGAGGTGGATGGGATAATAGTCTGTCAATGTGAAGAAGACTGTTGCCAAAAAGAATGGGCTAATCGGTCCTCCTTTTCCAGATCAAGAAGTTAAATGCTTAGCTTGCCATAGAAAAGATTCAGGGGGAAACACTAAGAGTATAGAACCTGCAGCCCTCTAATGGTTAGGGAACAGAAGCTTGGGAACAAATTGCTGCAGCCTGAAAGAGCAGAGGCTCTACCAGCATGGCCTTCGAGGACAGTACTTCCTCCAGAGCATCACTATCAGAGCTGATCCTGCCTCCAGGGAGAACACCATATGACAACTGGATTCTTATCAGTTGCTTAAGGTGGGAGCAGAGGTTTTTGCTGATGATTTTAAATGGATGAGGATTTCTTTATCTTTGTAAACTCTCTATGGATGGGCAGAGAAGAAGGTGTATTTCTGCTGAAGAGAAGATAAACCCTGTGTTTACAATGCCTGGTGAAAGCTGTACAGCTCACCAGTGGTGCCAAAAAAAGGTTGGGAACGGTTCCCCACCCCCAGCATTTAATGTCATACATTGTTATACACAGAACTGCTCTTGTTGAGTTTGAAGTGAGCCAACTGGAAAGTAGACAGAAGCAGGTACTGATATTACACCAGAACATATTGTCACTGCCGGAGCCAACTTACCATCACTGAAGCTGCCAATTATCCCCAAGTCACTGATACGTTATTTTTTTTAATCCCAGAGAACGATCTTCTGCTGGAGGCTTTTTCACACCCATGACTGAAGTATCCCTGGTGGCATGTTGGCTAATTAAGAGCAAAATCCATCTCTTGATGAAATAACACTGCCACTGAAAGAGATTTCTACAGCTAGGAAAAAAAAAAATGTTTAATCAGGCTAGAAGGAGCAGCATCCTAACACTTGCACTAAGCACAGGAAAGAGGTCTACAGCTAGCAATTAACAAGGATGAAAAGGACAGTGATTTAAAGCATATTGCCATGACATTTTTATCAAAGTAAATGAGTTTGCTAGGCCCAGCGGCTGCATATGCTTATTGTCATTTAATGTTTGGATAGCAACACATCAGGCACTGAGTATCAGGAGGTGCCGAATTTAATAAGTCATTTTGACACTGGCGTGAAACGAACAAATCAGCATTCTGAGGAATGTGTTCACACTCTGAGCAGACAGGCAGACATCCTAAGCATGTGAGGTGACACCAATCAACAAAAAAATGGGAGGCGGGAAAAGAAGGGAGCGAGAGATGAAAGCCAGGAGAAGAAACAGGCAGCAATACTCCGATGAAAAACTAGTTCTGTCCTGTCTCCTGGTTTGCCTGGTTGGTGTCAACAAGGCAAATTTCTTTTCACTAAGGCTGAGATACACCACATATCTTCGACGGCATAAATCTCATGTATTATTTAAGCCCCACATGGATTATCTCAAATGAACTAAAATTAATGTCATGGAAACCTTTCAGGACTTTTCATTGCTTTAGCGGCAATGCAAAATTCCTGCCACGTGCACGGTTAATCAGAGCTTGTTTTTCAGCACAACAAGGCTGGCTCTGCACACACGTACTTTGAGAGTCTCTCAGACACTTTCTCCCTGAAGCCCAGAGGAGTTGTGCCTGTGTGAGCAAACTAGGGCTCTGGCTTTTCATGACTTTCAAAGCACCGGCAGCAGTTTTGATCCCAGCTCCTCTGCCCTCTGCAGATTGGCTGCTCGCTCTGTCCCTCGCCTTCCAACCCTATTTATATTCTCTTTACCTCAGGGTATGTCTGTAGTGCAGAGGTACCTGAGCTAGCTACAGAACTCACCAGCTGAGGTGCTGCTGTGGATGTAGTTGTGTGGAGCTCAGTGCAGACTAATTTACCCTGGCTGCCCCTAATTCATTTAAAGCTGATTTAACTAGGTCTACCTGACAGACTCACTCCCCACATCCTTCTTACAGCTACGTCCCTCTCCTTGCCTCTTCACTTCCAAATACTCAATATTTCATCACCAGTCTTTTCACTGGGCTTATCTACTTCTAAATAACGAATCAAAACCCCAAAAAATTGTTGGTACTAATTCAACAATCCTTTTGCATTTTGAGATATATTTCAAACTGTGTCTTAACAGGACTGACAAATTCACTTTTCCTGAATGCCTAAAAATGCACATAAAAAAAGTCTCAGAAGAAAAACATCATCTCCTTGTCTTGAGAGCATCAGAAGGTACATGAGGTCATGATAAAACAACTGTTATGATGAAGAAAAATGAGGTATTTAGGAACATAACCTAGAGTAGGAGTGGTATTAAAGAGATGTGGTAGAAAGTGAAAGAAAGAGATGAAAGCATTGTCTTCATGTTCTGTCAATGTCCCATCCACAAGAGTGAGAATAAATCTACTTTCCTTACACATACTGTTTGGACTTACTCCCCTTCCTCTGTTTGGACTTGCACTCTTCCCCACAAAAGATAAAAGGTTTGAGCTGTCTGTCAGGTAAACACATCAACTAAGCAAGAAAGGAGAAATAAAATATCATTGATACTGGAACTAAGTAATTCTATCCACCTGCATAACCCACATTTCATAGGGTATCCACTAAAAAATAAGGACAGTTGCTATTTTGCTGGGCTGATGGGAGGTCTCAAGAGAATAGTGTCAGGTTTACAACATCAAATAAAAAACAGGCTGATAATTATCTCCTTACTTGTCAGAGGAACTCCCCATCCCCAGACACAGCTGCACCTGGCCCAGTCACAGATTATATTAAAAACCTGGTGGTTATCTGTCTCTTCCCTCTATCACCCAAAACCAGTGACCAAAAAAACAGTCTTCAGCCCAGCTTCAGCAATGAAGCAGAGGATAAGCATTTCAGCCATGAGCCTCTTGCAAGAGCTGGTGCTTCATGCCTTAGGGAGATTCAGGACACAGCACCTTCCACTTCAGTAGGGTATACTCACCAAATTACCCCAACCCTCACACACAAGTGGGGCACAGGCTGGGAGGCATTTTAAAGGCTTGAGGGGTTGGGATGCAGTGGGATCCCTCTGGCAGCACATGGCGATTCTGGGTTATTAAAAGTTATATTGGTTGTTAAACTTTTCAATAAGGGCTGAAACAAGAGCAAGAGGGGCTCTGGGACCACAAAAATCCTAGTAACAGGAAGAGCTGTATACAGTGCTGGACATGGAGCAAGGAACATGCAGCTGTGAAAGACCAAGGGAGCAGGATTATTGAACATGGAGTCTTGCAAGTGTATCTGGGCCATCCAGCCAGAACGTGCCAGAGAAGACAGAGGGGTGTACTGGTGCTCAGCCAGGTATGATGCTGTTCTCAGGGACCAGAATACATCCCCCTCCTAGGATTTAGTTGGCTAAGCTAAAGAGTTTAGCTGGCTGAGTCCAAGATCAGCTCTGTCACTGATAAGAGTTGTTGTGAAGAAAGCCAGAAGCAAGGACCTGCCCCTCATTTCCCTTGGGAACAACTTTTAACCTGAAGCCTTACAACAGGTCCCCATTTTTGTTAACTGTCAGGAAGCAGTGAGGGCTGACTTCTCTGCAAGGGACAGGAAGCTGGGAACAGAGAGGGCTAATAAAGAAGGTGCAAGCACTGACGTCACCAACACAGAACTGGGGCAGAAATCAGCAGGTCCAGGTCAGGATCAGAGCAAGAGACAGTGATCAGTCATAGTCCAGTGACCACACAGTGCTGGGGCAGGTCTGATGTCAAGCCAGGAAGACCACTCAGCAGGTCCAGGTCTGGGTCAGAGTTGTGGCAGTAAGAGACCATCGCAGACACAGCTGCTGCAAGGCTGCAATGGAGCACAGGTAGGGCTGGCAGTAAAACCTCAGCTTCAAAGCAGTTCCCAAAGGAAAGGAGGGGCAGGCCATCATTTCTAGCTTTCTTCACAACAACTCTTATCAGTAAAGGAGTTGACCTTAGACTCAGCCAGCTAAACTCTCTAACCTAGCCAGATAAACTCCTAGAAGAGTTCTGTGCCCAGGCCTGACAGCTCTGATGGCTCAGGCCTGCATCAGTTGTCTCTCAGTGCTATTCTAAGGAAAGAACATGAGATAGAAAGGAGGGTTTTATGGACCAGGTTGTCTGCTCCATTACTACTTGTTGTGAACTCCAGCAAGACTGAGGTAGAAGAAATATTGCTGAAGGCAAAACCAGTGTCTGTCACAGCAAAGTTCAAAGGTCACCCATCAGCTGAGCAAAGTTCTCAAACCCCTGAAGTTCAGTCTCTTCTCCGTGACCATAGGTTCCAAAGATTTTTATTTTTATTTTCTTTAGTGTTCAGAAGCCAGCTCATCTACATCCTAAGTCTGTGCAGGAAGAGGAGCTAGAGCAAAAGGCAGAGGGAGGACTTCTAAGACCTATACATCCCCCATCCTTGTTTAACTCGGGGGAACAGGGAGAAAACTAACTGTGGATCCAAACTGAATGTCAGTTTGTTCTTTCATCCTTCATGGAAAAGGTATACCCAAACACTACACCAACATCACACCTGTCTTCAGGAGGCAGAAGTTTACACAGTCCACTTTAAAATGCCTTGCATCCCCTGGAATGTGTAAAAGGTGCAATAGGATTTTTACTATCTGAAATTATAATAGACTTCTCCCTCTTCGGTTTTTCTTCCCACACTCTCTCCTATGACCTCACAGTTCAGTGTGTGGGCAGCACAGCATTTTGCCACCCAGTCACTACATTACACCGTTAATCTTAGGCAGCAAAGGCATACCAGCCCAAGATGAAAAAAATGGCTTGGAGTCCTTCATACTTAGTTAATATATTTTCCTTCCATGTAGTTACGCTGGCACTAACTCAATGCCCAAGAGGGCGGTGCAGCTCTGGCAATCTGATGGGAAGTTTCTTAGTTAGCTGCCAGACACAGCATGAACAGTGCACAGAGTCCTCATGTCCCTGAAGAAGTGTAAGAGCTTTTCCTCCCTGTTCCCTGAGCTGGCAGCATGCGTGATGCTGCAGAGCATTAAATTCAACAGTGTCCCTAAGCCTGCATCACCAGAGGTACAGTTAGGTCATGTTGTGAGTAAACATTTCAAAAGAGACCTAGGACAGCTTAAGTAGAGACCTTCCACTTGGGAAGGAGGACAAATGCACAAATATATCCCTTTGCTTCCAGATTAAAATGAAATAAAATGGATACCAGAAACACTTTCCAAAAGAGCTGCAGAGTCTGTGAATGCCTCTACTTTGTTCTGCGTGCAGTAACCCATTTCGTGCCTCCTTTTCAAAACACTGACTCCTCTCTACCTCCTACATAACTTGTTATGTTGCCTCATTCCAGGCGTGTTGCACCTGCTAAATATGCTCTAAATCAGGGACACCACCCAGAGAGTTCAAGCTAAGTAAGAACAGCAGAACTTAGCCCCCAAGGGAGATTTATCCCCTCCATCTTCAAGTCCAAACAGCTCTATCTTGTCATTCTTTCAATTTGATGTGGAGAAACCACAATATTAAATCACATCAGGAGATGCCCAAGCACATCTGATATTTTTGCTATTTTTTCCCTTAGCCTACCATTAAAAAAAAAAAAATAAATAAATCAGTTTTTCTATCACTGGGGGAAAAAAACCAACTGATATAACACAGATGTTGAAATCAGTTACAAGTGAGCCATGTCAGGGATTACCCTGAAGCAGGTAACAGATCGAACAGAGTGGCTTCCACTTTTAAAAAAAATTACTCAAAATCAGTAACAAAGCCACTGAATTATCCACCCAAATATATAACTCTCTGCATGCAGCAGGTGTTATATACTTGAGAGCAAGTAAAAAAGTGGCAGATGGACAAGTTTATAGTCTTCTGTTCATTTTCCAGTCAAATCATAGTGATAGCTGCTTGGTTTCCATCCCAGGCTGGCAGCTTTTGGAGTGCCAAGCTGCAATCTGGCCATATATGACACAACAAGATTTGGCCCATTTCTAAGGAACAGTAGATTCAAGAGGTGGTGTGAGTTGGTGAAACACTTTCATGTTGCTGCTAGAAGCAGCCTGCAGACATTAGTTAAAACTTCCATAAGAACACCACCAAGATAAGAAAGGTCAGTTTAGAAGCATCAACAAGTTGAGTCTAAAAACAGAAAAAACACCCTCTTGAGTGCCTCCCAACTCCCAAGGCAAACATCTGCTGGCTGAGGGAACCGGACTATTATCAGCTGCTACTTTGACCTCCAAAGGCAATTTCACTGCTCCGACATTAGTGGAGGAACTACACCATCCAGCAGAGAGGAGCCAATGCTGGGAGAACAGACATCTCCTCCAAGAAATGGAAATTAGGTGATGGAATTGTCATCATCACAAAAGTCACGAAAGATGAAAAGGATAACACAGCCTAAGAAATAATACAAAGGACTTTTGTGTTCTCTTCCTCTAGGCCTTCGCTAACAAAAATAATCTAGTTTTCTAAAGACCTTACCCAGGCACTGCTAATGCACCCTCTTTTACAGCATCCATTGGAGGTAAAAACGCATTACTGTGCTCCTTTGTACTGAAACAGTCTGGGAACTGCCCCGTGTTCCTGAATTTTTCTGCTGGTTTAATGGGGTCTTTCATTTTAAATATCTTTGCTTCCATGGGCATTTCATGCTGGATGAGGAAGCTATATGATGGGAAATTACATTTTAATGATTAGTGCTCAAAACAAAAAAAAAACCCATATGGCAACAGAAAGGTTAGAACTCTGAGTGGAGAAAGTCAGCATCTCACACAGCTGCTCTCTGGTTCCTAAAAAAGGATCCAAGTTCAAGTTGTACTAATTATACCCAGGTGTAGAATGAGAGCTGGTTTTCATTTTGCTTCAATATAAACCATAGGACTGGTTTTCAGTCCAGATTAAGTCATCCAGGGGTCCTTTAAGGGGTGTGGCTTTAGTTTGCATCTGGCTTCAGTTTCAGGGTTCCTAGAAGTGGCACTTCTCTGAACTCTTAGCAAATTAATTGAGCACTCATGCATAACCCAATTGGGCACTCATGCATAAATTAATTGGGCATGCAAGCATGAAGAAATTGGGTTCTCATGCATGAATTGATTGGGCACCCATGCATGAATTAACTGGGCTTGCAAGCAGGAGCTAATTGTGTGCTCAAGTGTGAGCTGAAGGGGGACTGAAGCATGAACTCCTCGGGCCCTCATGCGTGAGCAAGTTGGGCGCACACATGTGAATGCAGAAAACCCTGTAATTTATGCCCAGTACATTCAACCCTTCACTTCTGTGAAAAACACACAGGAACTGTTTCAGCATCAGTCCGTTAGAAACTCTGCTTTCAACATCATCACAATATTAATATACACAATTCTAAACTCCTGTCTTAGCCCCATGGCCAGGCAGGAGGAATAAGCACTGTGTGGTGCACGCTCTGACCAGCGCAGCACTACAAGCTGCTCATAATAAACAAGAGCCTCCCTTTTGCTCTGAGCACTTGTTAGCACTTCTTTTAGCAGGCTTCTTTTATTGTAAAATAAGAGACCCTCAGCTCAACTCCCCAGGTCCGCCAAGTGCTTTTGGGCTCTCTGGAGACCTGCTTAAAGGACACAGTCAGTCCCCCTCATCCCACAGCTCAGCAGCATGTGGCTCTCCTGGGCTTTCCCAGACACACTGACTCTTCAAGGAAGGTGCTTTTGAACCCCTGGCTGCAGGCCACTGGGGCAGGGGCTTGAAGCTGATCCCATGCTATCTCTTCCCAGTACCTTCCCATCCCTCAGGACCTTGTTGCATTAGCCTTGAAATCTCCATTTCCCACCTGCTTGCACACCGTTTGTGTCTACCCCCTCCAGACATGATGGACACACCACACAACATCCCAAAGTCCCAATATCACAATCAAGACTCCTTCCTGAGCCTCAGAGTTGCTCAAATTATTGCAGTTCCAGGCCATGTCAAACTTGGGTGCTGCCTGCATTCTCCACTAATTACTGTAGTGCACAAAACCGCCTCTATGGGGGGAACTTTTTCTTAAGTTAGTGCTCGTTAATACAAACTTCTTTCTAACCAGGCTCAAGTAGTGAGAGAGAATAAAATATAAGCAATGAAACACTTAAGAAAGCACCTTTTCTCCCCCTTTCTTAGACTCCACTCCAGCTAAATATTCCTCTCTAATCTCAGCTTCTCTCGTTTGCACCACAACGTACACTTGGTTTGTCCCAGTCATCTCACTGAACCAGCGGGCAATGCAGGAGGTTGGGGGCTGTGTACACAACAGTTTCTTCTGTCTCACTCTTCATGTGTTTGTGGCAGTTGTCTTCCCTGCCATCTTCCTGCCTGTATGTCCCCTCCAGCATCTCCCCATGCTGTCTGCACCGTGGGGAGATGCCTCTGAGGGCCTGGCATTCTGTGACAGCATATCAGCTTCAGAGCCAGCTGCCACCTGCACAGGGCAGTTCATGGCCACCTCCCACGCTGATTATGCTGGAACCCCTGGATGACAAACCCTGCCACGTGTGTCCAGTACAGCACTGGGGGGAACTCATGGTGCACTTGGGGGTTGAACTCACTGGGTGCTCATGCATGTACTAATTGAGCATTCATGCATGAGTAAACTGGGTGCTCATCCAGACATAATTGGTCTCTCAAGCGTGACTTGATTGGGCTCTCAAGCATGAGCTAATTGGGCGCTCATGCATGAACTATTTGAGCAATAAAGCGTGCACTAATTGGGCACCCATGCGTGAAGTAATTGTGTGATCAGGCATGAACTAATAGGGTGATCATGCATGAGTTAGTTGGGGGCCCATCCCATGCACAAACTAAACTGGCACTCATGCATGAGCTAATTAGGTGCCCATGTAGCAAACCCCACAATTTAATCTTAATACTGTTCACCCCTTACCTCTGCAAAACACATATTTAAGAGATGTTTCAACACACACACATTACTATCTCTACTTTCAACATCCTCACAATCTGTATATTCAGCAATTATGAACTTCATGCTTCCTCCCTGCAGGACAGTAGGACTTAACTTCCGTACACATGTTCTTTAAAATTTTGTTCCTTGAGCCACAAATCACACTACAGTGGCTCACATCATAGAAACATTTAGGTTGAAAAAGACCCTTAAAATCCTTGAGCCCAACCATTTACCTGACACTACCAAGTCCACCACTAAACCATGTCCCTGAGCCTTATTCCTACAGTCAGAACACCTGACTCATCACAGACTCTTACCCTTTGCACTGGTGGACCAGACTGTAAGGGGTTAATATCATAACAAAGTGCATATGCACTCAGTAAAATTCTACCCCTGCCCCCAGGGAGCCAAACTACAGGGGTTATCACCGTCATCACAGTCTGTACTTCCATCTATTACAAGCTCTACCCCTTGACCCTGTGGGCTGGACTATTGGGGTCAACGTTTATCACTGTCTGACTACACGTATTCTTCACAGACTTCAAGCCCCTTCCCCATGGATCATGTTGTAGGGATTAATACTCATCCTGAACACGTGTTATTATGCCCCTGAGGGCATACATTGCAGGGCATGTATTCATGCATGGGATACTGCATTCATGCATGAGTGTCCCATGAAGCTACATAAGGATGCCCAGCCAATTCCCGCTTGAATGTTCAATAAGCTCGTGCATGAGCACCCAATAAATACTTGCATGAGTGCTCAATCAGTTTATGCATGAGCACTCAAATAATTCACACCTTACTGATCTACCAGGTCATGCATGAGGGTCCAATCAGTTCATCCTCGAGTGCCCAGGGAACTTAAATGTGGGTGTACAATTAATTCACATCCAAGTGCCAAATTAATTTATGCCAGACCACCCAAGCAGTTCGTGCATGAGCGCCCAGTGAATTCACGCATGAGTGTCCTGAAAATTTACACTTGATTATCCAATTATTCCCTGCATGGGGGCACAATTAATTCATGCTTGAGCACCCAGTTAGCTCACACATGGGCATCCAATTGGTTCAAGATGCCCCGTCAGCTCACGCTTGACCGCACATCCAGGTCACACATGATCACTGAATTCACGCATGACAACCAGACTATTTCATGCATGACCACACAGCTCATAAGCACCTGATTTACTTCTGCATGAACACTCAATTAGTGCGTGCATGAGAGCATGATGGTCCCAGGACTGCTGCAGTGACACATGGCAGGCTTCAGCAGAGGCTGCAGCAGGGCCAGAGTGGGAGGTGGCCGTGAACAACTCTGTGCAGGTGGCAGCTGGCTCTGAAGCTGATGTAACTGCCCATGGCATCCCAAAATAACAGGCCCTCAAAGGAGCCCACAGTGCCCCATCACAGAGATATTTAAGGGTGAGCAGCAGGCACATGGAGGGAAAGAAAACAGTGTTGATGCACAGGGGGAGACCTGCTCAGAGAAGGAGGCACTCCATGCCTGAGGGGTGTCCCTAAGGGACTGTGGCCCATGGGTGACCCACACCAGAGCAGGAACTCCTTTGAGGGCCTGTGGCCTGCAGGCAACCTGCTACCTGAGAGCCACCAAAGCTATTTCTAATTACTAATTCCCTTCTGCTATGAGCTGGTGGGAAGTTCTTTTGATCTAGAAGTGACCTATATGTATTCATCCTATGAGGGAAACGTGAAGGTCAGTAGTATAGTTGAAGTGGGAAATCGTGTCAAAAAGCTCTGGGAATTCTCTTTGCTGCCACATTGGGATTTACAGTCCACATTGGGACTGTTCCTAAAAGAACAAAGACAGATAAGGATGAAGAGGGGCAGAAAGTCCTTCAAAATTGAGAATTTTGAAAAGGAATTGCAGATGCAGGGAAAACAGAAGGCTCAGTTAACATTGTTCAGGATGTGGAGCAACATCCAGAACAGTTGAGCCATTTGGTGCACCATTTTAATGCCCAAGTTGAGAAATGCCTGTGTTGCATCAAGAGAACACTGTTCACCACACATTTAAGGTCTGGGAAAAGCCCTAGAGGTATTTGACTCATGAACCTACCTGAGCCTATTTTGCTGGTACCTCCCAACAGTGGTGGTTATCTTCACTTGTACTATCTTCATCATCTGCCTTGCATGCTAGAGTATAGTAAATAAATTAAAAATCCTGTTGTGTTCTTAGCTTTGCGTTTTGCAAGAACAAGGTATGAAATTGGTAGTGAGTGCTCAGATTGCATTAACCCAAATAATGCAGTCCACAGTGGCAAGGGGTGGCAGATGTAATGCATATATATTCCAATTGTTGTGGCTTGGTTATATTTGTTGCAGGAGGAGGAGTGAAGTTTTTAAAAGCATGAATTCAGATTGTAATAATGTTAACCCATACAGTTCAGCCCACTGGGATGAGAGCTGAAGTTTGTGGAGAATATGTATATTCAGACTGTGATAAAGTTGACACACATCTCTTCCTATTCATCTTCCCAACCTCAAGGACCTTGTTCAGTAGCTTCAAACTCTATTTTCCACTTGCTTACACATTTTCACACCTATTCCCCCCACACACACCCCCAAGATGTAACTGCTGAACCATTTACAGCCCAAATTCCCAATACCAGAACCAAGGTTCCCTATTGAGCCTCAGAGTCACTCAAATTATTCCAGGCCTGGCCTGGCCTGCATTTTCCAAGAGCTACTGTCCTGGGCACACTTACTGTTGCTAGCAAGAAACCCTCCACTGTGGGAATTTTTACTTAAGTTATGGCAAGTTAACTCAAACTTCTAATTGCTGATTTGAATAATGAGAAAGAAGAAAAAAAGCAATTAAACACTTGAGTAAACACCTTTCCTCCTCCCTTACCAGTGTAAGCTGCCTTTGCTTTCGTCACATGTTACATGTTACAGCCTGTCCCAACCTCTTTGGTGAGGGGATGAGCAGTGCAGGAGGGTCAGGTTGTGTGCATAAGAGTTTGCTGCTGCTCTCTGCCTTTCACTGGGTTTCTTCCACTCCTTTTGAACCCCAGGCTTCCTGCTCCAGCATGAACTGGATGAAGGGCAACATACTATTCCTGTTCTCAAGACACAATTCAGTGATTTTTTTTTTTCAATCAGTGAAAACTGCACTCAGCATTCTTCACTCTCTTTTCTTAGCAATTATTCAGAAAGCAAATCTTCACAGTACTCACAACAAATATAAAAGGTCAAGGCCTCAAGAACATGTGCAATGGTGAAGAATGATGTTTTATCCCTACGTAACAGTGCAAAACCAAAACTATTTCAGTGCAATATTCACCACACCACGTGAAACAAAAACCATAAGTAAGTAGAATTGTGAAGCACTTCTCAATTCCTCCTGGACTACTCTTATACCACTCCAGCCACACAAAGCATTCAGCAGTGCAACATAACTGCCTATACCAGAAGGATATGTCCTTTGCAACAAGGAGTCTGTATTATATTTGAAAGCTTGGCCCATTTACTACATGCTTCTGCCAAGATATATCTCAACTTGCAGCTGACTTTGAAATGCAAACCACTTAGCAACTCATAATATGATGCTTTCTAATCTCCAAAATCCCACACTACCAACTGAAGGCAGGAGGCTCAGACCTTGAAATGCCAAAGTGTTAACAGAGTTGCATTGACAGAAACAGCATTTGTTTTGAAAACTCTTCAAGTGTATTGATACCAGATCAGGGCCCATCAGACTCTGTCAGCCGAAAGTCACTTCTCATGTTCCTCTCTGTGTTGACTGGTGTACTTGCTAAGATGTCTCTCAAGCTGTGTAAAGTCAGGACGGAAAAAAGCTGTAAACTGATCAGAGTGAAAAATAAGTCTGCTTTATGGCTTTGTATTACCAATGCAGAACAGCTGGAATTTTGTGGCAATTCTGGTTGTAAAAGTGCTATTGTAGCTTAGGACTGTTACACTCCCAGGGCCCTCTCCCTCCACGAAAGAGATGAGTATTTCCTTACAGACAGGAGAAGAACATCTATCAGTCAAAGGTTTGCCCAACAGCATATTCTGAGTCAGAAAGGAATGATGCTTCATGTTGCAGAGATTTAAACCCTGTAAATACTGTTTCTCCAAAAATCGATTCCTCTCAGTTTAACATGGCTGTCTACAATGGCAAATAATCATAATTTACCTCAGCTGGCATCCCTGTGTTTAAGAGAGCCTCCAGCAGGCATCTACGCAGGCAAGAATCAAATATGAATGGCTGAAAAATGGGAACTGCTCTTCATGTCCTACTGTCTCCTGTTTATGTTGCTACATAACCAGGATTGACAGACAAGAGGGATGGACACCCGGGGCATACACTTAGAGCCATGCTGCCTCAGTAGCCCCATGGAAAAGAGACTCTTCTTTCTTCCACCAGACAAAAACACCATCTCACCCCACCTCCCATGGCTGTCAAACCACCTGAAAATGCTGGCAGTGGCCACTCCATTCCTGGCGCCAGGAAAATAGAGTGACGAAGTGCAGGAGGTCTGTCCCCGCTCCTACAGCACAAGGGGGGCTTGGTCTCTTTTCCCAGGCAACTATCAGCAAGACAAGAGGGCATGGTCTCAAGTTGTGCCAGGGGAGGTTTAGGTTAGATATTAGAAAGAATTTCTTTACAGAGAGGGTAATCAGACATTGGAATGGGCTGCCCAGGGAAGTGGTGGATTCTCCGTCCCTGGAGGTTTTTAAGATAAGACTGGATGTGTCACTTAGTGCCATGGTCTAGTAACCACAGCGATAGTGGATCAAGGGTTGGACTTGATGATCTTGGAGGTCCCTTCCAACCCAGCTGATTCTATGATTCTATGATTCTATGATTCTATGATTCTGGGTACAATGAGGTTTTACGCGGCCAGCAAATCTCCTGTGCTCTGGACAGTGACTCTGGGCCTCTTAGCTTAACCACACACATCTACCTCATTACCCAACCCCAGAATTAGCATGGAAAATAAATGCACACCATATCACAAGAGCCCAGTGTTTAGATGCATTCTCATTCCGCACCTCAATCCGAATTTCGCATTCTGCTACAAGCTGACAAGATAATTGTTAGGTAATTACACTGTCTTCATTTCCAAGTGCAGCAAAGATGCAGCAGCAAGAGAATGTACTAGCATGATAAAAATTACATGTTTGTCTGCTTTTCAAAAATTATCCAGCTGGCCTGTGTATTGCCAAATAAGTAGTGGGTTGAAAAGAAACAATGGTTGGAAAACACTTCAGATCTCTGAAGAGCATCTGAATCTGGATGCCATGAGGACCTACCAATATATGTGCAATGCTACAACTTACAGGCTTAAATAGATGAGAAATAAGAGGGGCATATATGCCATATTGTTTGGGATGAGCTTTGAATAGTCTCAGCTTATTAACCTTATCAGCAACATCTACAGGATATCTGGAAAACAGTCCAGCTCCATCAATTGAGATGTTCTGAAGTTTCTTTTATTTTTGCACCAGGATGTCTGCAGCTTTTCACCCATCTTCAGAGATTTCCTCCATCAGACATAAGGTGCCAAAAGAGAGATATCTGGAGAATCCTCTCAGATGAAGGGCTAAAAAGAACACTGTGAGTAGACAAGACAATTTCAGCACACCCTTATTTTAAACAAAGGACTGTTGATACAGGAATCTGACCAAACCCCTGGCCAGGTAGAAGAGCCTGGCTGTATATTGCAGCACCATAGTTTGCAGTTCAATGGCTTTGACAAATAAACTTAGAGTCTTGGATGAAATAGATGAAAAGGTGAAGTGGTAGATGATTTTAACAGTACCAGGATTCTTCTTACTGACAAAGGAAGGATTCTCAGGACATGTCCCCAAAAACAGCAGAAATATAGCAAGGCACCATAGCGTGCTTAAATCAAAGAACCTTGTCTCCTCTGCATAAGGGTGGTGCCATTTTCTCAGCCTCCAGTCCAAGAACACCTTGGAATATTGGTGACAGAGATAAACTGCTCTTTTGTTCAGATAACCCAGGGGAAGGAAAGGGGAAGGGAGGTCCAAAACCATGGCTGACATGAATCAGCCTCAGAGTTAGAAAACTTCAGCCAGCTAAAGACTGAGCACTGTTTATATATTGTTTTTCTCTTCAAAAGCGTAAATAAAGGTGCCATCATAGAAAACCTTTTGGGGTTGCCTTGCTAAAAGCAACCTTGATGAACCTTGCTATTCATCACAACAAGCATATTTGATCACTGAAGTCCCCAGTAAATCAAAACATGCCAGGATGTCTGTAATTCTTAATTAACACTTTTGAATTTACACTCTCTCCAAACACCACCCTTAGGGGGGAAAAAAAAAATTTCCCTGCTGGTGCAAATGAGTGAACTTCCACTGAAATTGAGAAGTTTCAGCCAATTTAAACAAGCTAAAAAAATTGGATCTTTTGCTGGTTTTGCTCCTGCTTAGAGCGGTTTTTAGATCACACAGAGCTCTTGCAGGATGAGTAACAATGAAACACTTATCTCCTAAAGCAGCTTTCTTGCAGAGGTTGGCAAAGGAGACGTCATTAGCAACAGGTTTTAATTCAAGCAAAGGAAGACTTGATTTGCTCAAGTCTTTTCGTTAACCAACAGTGAAACAAGGATATGCCCAAGCCCCGGAGACCAGGCTTCAGTATGCCTGCTTCACAATTATGTTTAACCAAATAGCTTTTCAATGAGGGACTTGAAAATGAGGAACCTTTTCATTTTTTTTTTTTATATTGCTCAAAACCACAGCTACCACACTGAGACGCATTTCTGAGCTTTAAAAAAAAAGCTGCTTTCAACATTCCCAATTTTCACTGTTTATAAGCCATGACTTTACAGAACGATTTTATTTTTTTTCCTGTGTAGTTGAATATGCCCTGTATCTAGAGGGTAATTTTGGCTTTAATCTGCACTAAACGCTAGAATGTCGGACAAGTGAAGCATTTGATGGTGATGATAATGAGTAGCCCATTAAAGGTAATTTTTAAAAAGTTAATGAGCTCTCACCAAGGGACCAACACGTACTGTAATGAAAAATGTTTGCATAAAGAATATAGCTTTCTCGCTATTTATTTTACTTTATAGAGAATCTATAAAACTTTTTAATATGCCTTCAATTAATTCAGCAGTTTAGATGACGCTCGAGTTTTATTTTCATTCTCGCTTTGCCATAGTAGGGTACAGAAATTTAGTTTCCTAAGGAAAGCACTGATATCTCAATTAATCACTCTCTTTTACCACCATGTTCTCTATTGAATGTCCAGGGATTCAATGTTTTTCCCCCCCTGCTTAATTAAGGAAACTCAGCAACAAAGTGATTTAGTGATAATGACTCTTGCCATTTCTTTAGCTGTGTGGTCACTGCTAGCCACTATTTGAATTTACCAGCATAAATAAAGCCCTTCAGTGACTAAACACAGTTAAAGTAGCAATAAATTAAGCTTGCCATGTACACTTGGTTAAACCTTTAGCCAACATAAATACAAGCAGCCTTTTGCTGTGATTTGCTTGGTACAATGACATCATACATTTCCAAACAGAACATCAAGACCACAGCCAAAAAGCTAACACAATTCCCTTACGTGAATCAAATTACAACAATCTAGAGTTTGTTGCACTGACTGTTCAGTTTCTGGCTTCTATGCCATCTGCTCTCATGTGACCACATTATAAAATAATCTATATGGTGATCTCAATTTTGCATTTTCTGCATGATTACATTTTGGCAAGAAGACTCCCCATGTCATCACTTTCTGCAGGAATGCTTTGAAAGTTACTGAAAAGTCAGAATTTGCCAGCTCAGAGTCAAATCCAACCTTCTCCTCCTGAACCAGATCCCAGGAAGAATAAAGGCTACCAAGGGCCATGTCCAGAAACAGACAGAAAGGCAAAAAAGCTGGAGTTGAGCTAAACAGAGGTAAACCTAGCTAGGGCTGATAGAAAGGGGCTTTGCCTCTTTGGATGACAAAATTTTTAGGTGGAGGAGAGGACGACAAGGGGGCACAAGGGGACAAGAAAACTGTCAAGTTTTCTTAGATTTTCTCAAAGTAGGCCTTGACCACAATTCTGCTCACCTGATCCATTAGAGCCTCTCCCAGGGAATGTGTCTGTATTGCAGGACAACATACAGCTCAGAGACACCTGAGCTATCTTTACAGAAAAGTTGAGCACAGTCACACCGCAGAGCAGCAGTCTCGGGAAGTGTTCCCTTAGCCCATCAACACCACAGTGAGCCTGAGCAAGAGGCACAAACCTCCACAACAAGGTAGTGCCTAAAATCCCCTTTCAGAACTAAGGCTTCTCCTCCTGAGGGTTTTTATGCCCTGCAGAGTGGACCCTGCCCAGCTGGGAGTGGTCAAGGGCAGCAGATGAACAGCAAATCATTGGGCTCCTGCTTGCATGAGAAAGGAAGATCCTCAGCTGTCAGGCAGTGCTAGTCATCCTGCTCCCAGCACAGGAGCATCACTTCTTCTGGTGCATCTGCAAATAGCACTTCCAAAAGCACAATAGGCAGCTTTGCTGGACTACAGCATAGCTAATTTTACATTGTTGATGCTTAAAAAAAAAAAAAAAAAGCCAAAACTGCTGGTGGATGCTGACCAGGTCTAACCCAGAACTACAGTGCTCTTGTATCTGTTCTCTAGTAACAATTTCTTCACTAAATAGAGCAAAACAATTAAACCTCTTAATGCAAGAAAGAATCATATGAAAAATAACATCACAGTCATATTATTGATCCAGAAATGAACAAAGTGTGTGAGAGAGGGAATACCTCTCTGACTCCTTGTGCATGACACAGGATTAAAAAAGGAGAAAACTTAATAACTAATTGCTTATAACTTTATGGTGTAGCCATAAAAATGGCAATAAGAACATTTTTCCTCAACCAGTTTTGTGCTGAGCCGTATAATTTTATGTCACTTTTTATTTATATTTTCATCATGGAAGTCTTGTTGAAAGAGAAGTAGTAGAAAAATACGGTGAGGGTTGTCTTCACAACAGATTATACTTTTACAGTATTTTAAAAATAAAGAGATAGAGCAAAGTCACTCATATATCAACTTTTTTCTATTCCCTCTTCATTCTCCTAAGCCCGTGTTGAGTAATAATTCTTGCCTACAAAATCATGACATATTAAGGATGAAAAAGATTTCACATTGGTTTTCGCTCCTCCCTGTCTTTTTATTATTCCTTTTGAAAGATCTGTAAAAGACTGAAATATCATCCAGGCTTCTATGAAGCCAATCAGCACAATGCCTATTAGGCACAACAGAGAAGATGGGATCTATTTTTAATTAAGCCATCTTTGAACAATGCAAGGTAAGGAACCCGGCTTTTGAACTGCAAGGCAATCAGTGAATGGATGGTGAGTGAATTAAAAGTAAACAGGAGGAAAAATTCCAAATACAGGGAGGGCTCAGAGGGGATTTCAAAAAAAAAAAAAAAATCACCACAACTTTTCTCAAGGAAAATAAAAAATGAAGATTTTCTTATCCTAATTTTGAGGGTACATTTCATTCCCTATTTCGACTCACTTTTCAAAACCACATCAGGTTGTTTGTAGAAACAATTTGTTAGCAAATACATGGTTCGCCTCTGCCTGGAACATTAGAAACTGCAACATATATACAACACTTACTGATGTTTAAGTATCAATCAGATTGTGTATTATTTGAGCAGAGTACACATTCAAGTCCACTTTACACCGTTATGGAACAGACTAAACAAACCTGACCTCAGGGCTGACCCTCATAGGATCCCTAAAGATTGCAAATGTATAGTAGGCAGTCACCATGAGACTTTTACAGCCTGGTAATGGCATGCAAATGACACTCTGTCTCTGTAAGGCAGCCAAATTCTGGGGTTGTATATGAGAGTAATTTCCTGAAGAATTTGGGGAAAATGTGATACTTTTCCTTTTATGTATGAAATTCACAACATCTCCTCCTTTTACTAGAGGAACTACAGGGAAAGTGCTCACAAACTTATCGCCAAACCGTACTGTTCCCTGTAGCAGCACCTCTCCAAAACTCACCCTCCCTGTAAGTGGGGTGAGAATGTTGCCCTGGGACACAGAGAGAGCCCAGTGTTCTGAGCCCCATTTCTGCACTCCAGGAAACATGCTGATCACCTCACTGAGCCCTCTGTGTGAAGCACTCTCCTCCAGAGCCCAGCTTCAGGCAAGAGATGAGGAGAGATGCTCTGAATTGCCCTGTGGAGGATCCATCCTCCCTCTCCAACATTTATACAAGGTGCAAGGAAACCGGCTGTGGTTGGCTCCTTAAAATCAGTAAATGGGAATCCTACTCAACTCTCAGGGCTAGTTTTTTTTTTTATTACTTTTTTTTTTTTTGCAGAATATAGAGAATGGAATGGCTTGGGTTAGAAGGGACCTTTAGAGATTATCCAGTTCATACTCCCTGCCATGGGCAAGGACTTCTTTCACTGGACCAGGTAGCAGATGGTTCAGCTTGAGTGAAGCTGTCTGGTGGGTCTTATGGCAGTGCAATGGGTGAAGTCTGCAGCTTTGGTTGCTGCATCACTGAGGATTGGGCCAATTTTCACCAGGGCAGCCACACCAACATGTCACAGATATAAGTTTTTGTCCACATAGTTCATATCTTTCTTGGCACTTTCAGCACTGTAGCTGTGTTATTCCAGTTTTGCTTCAAGGCTTCCACTGCAGCTGTGTATACACTTGCCATAAATCAGCTTATCTGTTCCCACTGGAGCTCTCAGCAGAGGAAAAGAGACAAGGAGGGAAAGGTAAATGTGTCTTTCACAAGCCTTTGTACTTCTATGTACACTGGGTAGTAAAAGACTGGGATCATCCTGGCATAACACAGAGAAACCCACTTGTGGTTCCACCCTGGGCTTTGAGGAAACAATCCACTCTGGTCACGGTGAGTAGCAGCTCCCAAAGGACAGCCTGCCATGGCCACGCTCCCTCACTCTGTTTTTATGAGAGCTCACAGATGGACATCTGTTTTAAGACATTCTTGTGGCCATCAGGACTCAGAAGGGCTTTTTTCCTCCCTGCCTGGCCATAAGAGTCCTGCTGTGCACTGGGGACCTCCCTAACATTACCTGTGCTTTTACCAGTCTGTTGACATATTGCCACAGTGTACTCCGTGCACAGACACATCTTGGATTACTGAAAGCAAAATCTAAAGAGTACAGCAGCCCCACTTTTTTGCACCAATTTTCAAGGGGTGTATTTGTTCTCCTATTACACAATTGCTTTCATCTGACCTCCCCTGCTCTGAGACACAGGTTACTACTACCTGGAGACAGGACTGTACAGCAAGGGCTCAAGCCAATTCTTTTTTTGTCCCAGTAGGTGAGGATTCCTCTGTTTTGCAGTGATGGCAGCAAATGGAGACACTGGGAAACATTGCCAAATGTAACAAAGCAGTGTTAATTTAGCATCTCTGCTCTGTGGAGTGCTTAGGCAGACACGGGGGCTTCGTTTGGAATGCGCATCTATCTTCCACAAGGTACTGCTGTTTAAGGTTAACCTTACACGAGGACTACACAAGGTTTGCAGGGAAGAAACATGGTGGGCTGGTGTGCTTTTTAACAGAAAAAAATCAGGGAGATTTCATCACTTTCAAGACCCACTCTAGCGTTTCTTCCTCTTCCCAGTGCCCCCCTTTCTTTCCTCTTCCCCGAATCACACTGTTAATAAACAATTTTCTTCCAATATATAACATTACAAATTTATGTGTATTTTCCTTTCCTCTGCAGTTCCAGCCTCTTCTGGGGAATTAAGTTATGCATACTGCATGAAAATAGGACCACAGGCTGGGCCCTTACAAGCTGCTAATTGAAAACCTTGTCAGAAGTAGGAGGAAGTGGCAAGAAACTTGGCAGGCCCTCATGCTTTTCATGCTGTACTTAGATCTTGGTACTTATGAATGGCAGCTCTGCACTACTTTGCAGAGGTTTACAAGTTGTGCCAGTGCTGTCTCTGCAATTATGGAACAACATGTTCTTCTCTGTGAGCTGAAAAAGAGAAAAGAGCATTTATATTCAGAAAGCCACATCCCGTGTTTTTCATCCAGGTAATACTGCTGCCGAAATGGAAGTGAAGAAGACAGCAGACAAAACTTTGCATCAAACATATTAGCAATGCATGGCTACCAGCTTCACAGAAAGCTGATGAGGCAATATTATTCTTTGGGGTAAAAAAAAAATCATGTGCTAGATTCCTGGCAAAGACGATCTTAGGCTGGAGTAGGTAAGAAAGTGAAACAAGGCACAGGGAAGATGTCTGGACCTGATCTTGCAGTTCTCAGTTGAATCCTGCTTCAAAACACCAATTCACATGGGAGCTGAAGAAACCAGACCCATAAAAAAAATTACTACAAATTACCTGATACGAAATGCTTACATTATGAAAACAGGGATGATTTTGCATCTGTTAATGAGGATAATGACTAATATATTCAGGCAGTAGACGTGACAGCTGTCTGTATGTTTTTAGGGGCATGTATTTTTAGATGCCATTTATCTCCAAACATATTAACTACTACATTCTTCCAAAGTGCTCCAAATCTCCACAGCTTAAGAATGCAGGTTAAATTTCTTTCTGCTTCTGCATCACTCGGTTACATCACTGTCTCATTATTTGAAAGCTCTCACAAATCTGCCACTCAGATCCTCTGCTAAGTGCCATGGTAAAGGAAAATGGCTAATGCCAATGTGAAATAAAACAAATTTGAAATCACAGTCCACTGAAACACTGCTTAAATACAACTGCACTGCCTGCTGCTCCATTTTAACTAGTTTAATCGCCTGCTGACCAAGCAGGGCTTATAACTGTTAAGGAATATATGCTTGTACTTTTCTCCTATTTTTCAAAACCAAAGATTTGCAACACAAACTCCAATTTTAAGACAAAAGTCACCCCATTAAATCTTAACAGATGTTTCTCAAGTTTAGAAGATTAAGAAAGATTTCAGCATCAAAAATCAAAGAAAATATTCTATGACCTTAAAAAAGGATAAATCTCAAAGCTCTAAACAAACCAAAAGTCCACTTTGACAGCTGCATCTGACTGAATTGATGAGATGCTATTGATGTTTGGATTAAACTATGCCTCTGTGATCAAGTACTCAAACATGGGATAAAAGAGGAATATATTCTTTAATCCCACCAACTAATTTTGTGTAGGCAGCAGTTGCAGAAAGCAGTGGTTACAGAACAAACGTTGGAAGTGGCTTCACTTTTGCTTATTGACAAAGCTATTTTTATTTCATTAATTCACCGAGTATACTACCAGCATTTAAACCAACACGGGGAAATCTATATCAAGCACAGTATTCTCCACAAACAAATCACTGAAAATTTCAAAGTCATTAAAGGTAGAATCAATAGGATATGATTCTGAAGGGCTAGGAAGATGCAGTGCTAAAGTATAATAGAAAAATTAGATATTGATTTTTTTACATAATCTTGATAAACAAAGTAAACAACACATGAGATTCCAGTTCGGTTTTTATAGCATCTCTTCTCCAAAAAAGGGAAAGGGTTAGGAGACACTTAAGTAATTTGTTAATTACTGTCTTCATCTATTACCTTGTAACCTTAGAAACTTGCCACCTCCAGAAGAAGACTGCATGACGCACTTTCCAAAACTCCTAGCAAGAGAAGAACTGAAGCAAAGCTGGGCTCCAGGAATCCAGATGGGAGAAACACTAACACAAAACCAGTCACCTGGATGCCTGGATCCTCCTCTGACTACAGCTGGGAAAGGGCTTTGGGGTAAACAAGGATCAGACCTGTAATGCATAAACAATCCCATCCACTGATGTGCACTGGGATGCCACCTGGAGTTCAGCCCCATCATGAGAAGAATACTGTGTGAAGGAATGGGAATGATTCTGGCTACTTGCAGAAAGTCCAGTCCCAGCCTGACACCAGATTGCACCATCAACTGTCGACATGTGAAGCCCTGCAACCTGAGCAAACAGCTGGGTGCATCATTTTCTGGAGTAGATAGTCCAGCGTTGAAAAAAAATAAACTCCTGGGACAAAGGGGTCCCAGATCTGCAGAAGGCAGGCACAGGAGGAGGGAAAATTCACAGGTAGTAAATTTGTATTTGAAATAAAGCTTCCCCACTCATGCACAAAAAATAACAGCTGAACATTTTTTTCACTTGAGGCACTCAAGAATGTGATTCTGGAATAATTTACTGGAGAATTATGTCATTTTAGAGGAACAACTCCCATCAGCAAATATATTTATTGTGAGAATCCTTTCACTAAAATAAAGGGCAAAAAGGCATCCTGATCAAAGGGATACAATAAAGGTAGGCAGCCATTCCCAGAGCAGACTCTGGGGCAGGGGTGAGGGGGGGGGGTGAATCCACTGAAGTGAGTGACAAACCTCTCCTTGGTTTCAAAAAGGCTCAGACTTCACCTCTAATTCTTTACTCTTCTGCCTCCTCTTGTTAGTTCTGTTTCTCCTAACAGCTGTTCTTTCCATACAGGTAAGGATCCTTATTTTCACGCACTGGTATTTTCCCGTGCATGCATAAGAAGAAGAAGACAGTTTATAATTCTGAGAACTGCTTCTGAGAAGAGCCAAGCACCCTCGAGCTGAACCAAACTAACCTATACATTTTGCAGGCCCAACTTAACCAATAGCAGCTACCTTACATTCAAGAGAGGCAACAAAAGTGATAAATGATAACATGAACCATAAAAGAGGAGAGTGAAAATAACAGATGGTCTCTTTGCCTGACTTAGAAACCTAAAAAAAGGTGTATTCTCAGCTTTGGGATAGTCTAGACTCTTTTTGTCTGTTCTTCAAACTCAGTTACATGCCTATTTTCAGGAAGAGGTTGGATGTAAAAAAAAACTTTACATTGCTATCAGTTTAGTCTGCCTTTAAGTCACGTGATCCTGAGGGATGCAAAACCACACAATAATATGAATGGAAAACATCAAATGAAAAGAATGTATGTGGTAATATATTATTTATGTAAAAGTATCATGTTTCTATGTTGTAGAAAAATACATAGAATATTGGCAAAAAGTTTGAGCTTTTTGCTGTTTTGTTGGGCTTTTTCTTCTATTTTCAGTTGGGTAAAATAAACCTTTGCAATTTTTCTTCAAACTCTTTTTAACTCACAAATATATCTGCTTATGCTTCCAGAATCATAAATATGAAACCAAGCAACACCACTGGTTATGATTTATATGGCTGGTCTGTGGCTATTATGCAAAGACAGGTTTTACCATGACAATTATACTTAGGTAATTCTGACAGTTTTCTTTGTGTTGCTAAGGAATTCTGTAAACAAACCAAATAAAACCACAGAGTACTTCAATAGCAGTGACAAAATTTTGTAGCCACAATACGGAGAATATGGTCTAATTATTCTATAAACACACTTTGATTTGTTTACTTCAGTGTCAAATTAACTTCAAATATGTACCAACAGTCACTGATTTGATATGGTATACAATACTGCCAGTGACTGCTTTCATTGTGGTGTGTGTAAATCTATCTCTTTTTAAAATGAGATCATTTCTGAAAGCATCTCTGCTGTACATTGTGAATACTAAACAGGGAAACACATATGCAACTTATTTAAAAGAAAATTATTTCCAATTAATTTTGCTATGATCCAGCATATTTTGACTCCATTTTATTTTTTCCTTTTGCACAGTAGAAGGAATATTTTTTAGGAAGATTAATAACTCATGGTGCAGAGAAATAAATTATAATCTCACTGGGGAAAAATGAGCTGAACTAACCTCATCTCTATCCATGCAGTTGCCCTGGACCAGTAGATTGTGCTACTTTAAAAGAAAAGACAGAACTTTGGTTGTTATAACCCACCTATAAAACTGGGACAAAATCAACTTTTTTGAGCAGTTACAAAGAAGACAGATCCTGAAGAGATGCACTGAAGAAGCAAACAATCAGACTGTGGTTTAAATTTTTTTTGCAGTATTCTCCTGAACTGTAATCCAGGGAAAACATCGATGGCTTACAAAAAGACCCTGATGTGTGATTTTTGTCCTTTTTAGGGAGCTCTTTTCTGGGAAGCAGTACAGGGGTTGCTGCATATCATGACCATCGTGGTGGCAAGTAACAAATTTGGTAATGGCAGCTGCTGCTCTGCACAAATGACTTTGTGCACAGCTTAGAAAACCCTGTTTTGTATCATAAAGTGCCTTTCACAGAGAAGGGTCTCCAAATGGTTTACAAGCTGCACACCCCATAGTCAGGTCAGAAGCCCTCCCACTGAAACAAGGCCAGCTCAGGAGAGAATGAGGCTGCCAAATGGCATCTGTAAAACTAAATAAGATAATTAGCTGAAAAAAGAAAGCTTGTTAGTCCCGTATTCTGCCAATGGCAGAATATAAATGGGCAGCTGTTTCTGCCCATTTACCCAAGTACTATTGGGCAGTGGGACATTGTCCAGTGGACCAATTTTCTTTTCAGGCAGAAGCATAAACCTGGGACCTGTCCCAGGCACCAGAAGGGGTTAAAATGTTAGTAATGAGAGACATCATGTCACTCATGTCCAGTGAATGACTGTACTTGTTTCTCAGGACTGGACTAGCAACTTTTCTCTTCCCAGTCATAAAGTTTTGTGGTTTCAGCAGACAGACAAAATGCAATAATATATCCTGGAATTTCTTCAGGAGACCAAACATCCGTTCTTCCCTCTCTGGAAATAGCAAGACCTGCAATAAAGTGGAAAAGATGAATCTCCATTTTGTAATCTTAACAATAATAGGCCTTCAGCAGGTCTGTGTGAGATAGTGACTCCAAGAGAGAGGCATACATCCCTTTAACTCCCTGCCACATGGCTTTTCTACCACGGAGGTTGTGACTGCATCCCAACCTGTTTATGCAACCTGGCTGCTGTGACAGAGAGCAAAACATTTCTGTTGCAATACCTGAAATGTCAAAATATTGAAGGAAATCACTGGAAGTTTTGGAGATCCTGCAGGCATTTCACTTCCTCACCCTGTAAAGGAGGTTTCTCAGAAAAAAAAAAAAAAAAAAAAAACAAAAAACAAGAAAGACACAATAATACAACAATATTTAAAAACAGAGAGAACAAACTCCTGTGAGTGACTCAGGAAAACAAGGTTGGCTGGACAACTGAGGACAGTTGGGCTGGCATCCTTTCTGGCCCTGGCATAGAAAGCGATAAAAAATAAATGGATTCTAGGATAAAACAATTGTAGAGACAAGAAGTGAAAAAGTCACTAAAGAAGGCTCCCTATTTAACTTTATCCTCAAACGCTGGTGAAGAAATAAATTGAGGAATTTATTTCCTCAGAAAAAGTTCACAGGGTCTGCCCTCTAAGATGTAGATACCTGTACTGCTCAGGTTGCTTCAGCCCTCTGGTCTCAACATAAACACTTGCTGAGGTGTCTTGCTCCTGTTCAGCTCTGGAACACCTAAGAACCTTGGAGTTTGCAGTGGCTGAGAATTGTGGAAAAGAATAACGTGTATGCAGTGTAATCATCAGCAAGACTCCACATCAGCAAGACTCCGGTGATCCCAGCAGTGCACCTCAGATGGCACTGAGCACGGACACCGGGACTCACGCCCTTTAAAGGACTAAAATCTCCAGGAAGAAAAACACTGGATTCACTGTCATCAAGCTGCAACAATCTAGGGACTTGTGGAGAACTTAAGAGTTTTGATACTTGGGAGGTAGAAATTGTGGAAATTAGCAGTGAATTTGTGGAAATTAGAGGTTATTATTACAAAGCCTCTATTTAAGGGATAATGTTCTTGGCAGAGAAATATACAAGGCAATAAAGTGCATTAGTAGGTGATTATATTCCCAAAGCAAAAACCAGAGTGATGGCTGAATAAGTAACCACAAACACCATTATACAACAAGGGAAAGGATAAAAGCATGATGCTGTGCCTTCTAAAAATTTCATACACACGCATTATTTTCATCCATTACTAGTGCATTTAAGAGTATTGCGTTTCATTGTTCTTAGCATTTCCATATTTACCTGAGTAGAACAGAGGAAGCCTAAAGGAATTCAATTCAGAAGTAGGCCTTGGACACCTGACCTGCCTGATGTCCATTGGTAAGGATAACACAGACAGTTTGTAGATCAGCTTCATGGGCAGGGAAACATTTTCAGCTTCTCCACAAGCAAAAGAGTATAATAAGAAATCAATGTGAAAGGACCGAGGGGAGACCTCATTGCAGTTACTACTTCCTCATGAGGGGAAGAAGAGGGGCAGGCACTGATCTCTTCTCTGTGGTGACCAGTGACAGGACCCCAGGGAATGGCCTGAAGTTGTGTCGGGGGAGGTTGAGTTTGGATATTAGGAAAAGGTTCTTCACCCAGAGGGTGGTTGGGCACTGGAACAGGCTCCTCAGGGAAGTGGTCACAGCACCAAGCCTGACAGAGTTCAAGAAGCATTTGGTACTCTCAGGTACTCTTGGGGATGTGACTGATGTGACTCTTGGGGATGGCCCTGTGCAGGGCTAAGAGCTGGACTCAGTGATTCTTGTGGGTCCCTTCCAACTCAGCATATTCTGTGATTCTGTGATGATCTTCCCAGAAATCTGTGATCCAACCCTCTGTGGGCACTTCCACTTGTATAGATAATCTCCACCTTTAGGACTGAGCCCTAGGTCAGCCCCTCAGGCTGACTGGGGTGTGGAGAGCAAATTCCTCCTCCCCATCCTTAGCTCTTAGTTCTGAAAAAAAAAAAAAACTCTCCTCCCTCCCACTTATTTAGGGTGAATTTCATCCAAAAGAAAGCTGAAGCAAAGCAAACTAAGAAAATACAACAAGGGCTGTATCTTCATCTTTCCTGTACTTCATACTCTGCAGCTTTTGGCTCTGATGGCTCTTCAGCTATTCCAAGGCTCCTAACAACTATGCCCTTTTTTCCCTCATTATGTTTGGCTGAAAAATTGTAACTGTTTCACCAGCCACGAACCTCACTGCCATTATTCCTGCCTCCATCAAGTCACTGTAAGCTTGCTTTATGTGCATGGAGCACATGCCAACCCCAGGCTACACTTAAACTCACTTGGAAATGGGAGAAGGATGCAATGTGCCATTGTTATGTGCAAGCTTCCAAGAAAATTATTCCTCTCCTATAATTTGCACTGACTGCCAGAAAGTTTCCACGAGAGAGGTACAATAGTGTTGATTTTGCCCCATAAGTTGCTGCTTAGCTTGCAGTCTATCTACCTGGCAATCTGTCTACCTACTCAGCTTCCAGAAAAGGAGGGGGTGCTGGAGCCTCTGGAAAGAGCAATTTCAAGTTCAGGAAGACAAAGTTCTCTGTCCAGCTTCTACAGGCAACAGAGGGAGACTTATTCCTTCAATGAACTGGTAAAAACTGAAGTCAGGTGCCTGGAATGAGAATCTATTCCTGTTTACAGAGTTTGGATTCTCTACACTAGGGTTACCTCTGTGAACACACTTCCCATTCTGAAACAGTGACCTGGTAGTGTGCACAAAAGTTCCCTGGCCCCACCTTCACCATTAACCTTTCTCTAGCTCATTTAATGAGTTATGGGAATGCTCCAAAGTGTATTCTGGTATGATTTCATGGATGCAAAAAGTGAGGGCAGAGGTGCTGGGGATCTGGCAGCTTGTCCAAAGGGAGACCTGAAAGACATGTTAGAAAGAAACTTTCAGCCTCAGCCTTTCAAGAAGATCCTGAGCTGGTGCCCTGCTTCAGTAAGTGGTAGCTGCAACACTGACTGCAGGGACAGTAGAAATACACTGCATCAGATGATATGGTTACCTGTACCAAATAAGGACAGGAGTTGAGGGCTGAGACTTTCCTCTTCATACTCATGAGCCATGATTTTCATAGTTCTGGGGTTTGTAGGAGATCTGAAATGCCTGTTAGAGCACAATTTAGTTGGAGTGCAATTAATTTCAAAGAGCATAATTCTGCAGATTTCTATTGACTTTGCTGTAAACATTCTGGTATTTGTTTGAATGTTTCCAGGGCTGGGGTATCTATCACCTCTCTGGACAACCTGTTCCAGTGTTTCATCACCCTTGTCATAAAACAATTCTTCCTTTTATCTAGTCTAAGTCTACCCTCTTTTACTTTAAAACCATTACCCTTTGTCCTATTACAACTATCAAAAATTTGTCCCCATCCTGCTCATAAGCCCCTTTAGGTATTGAAAGGCCACAATAAGGCCTCCTGGGAGCCTTCTCTTCACCCAGGTGAACAATCCCAACTCTCTCATCTTATCTTCATAGGAGAGGTGTCCAGCCCTTCGATTAATGGATGCACTGACCTGCACTCCTTACTTCTGCAAATGTAACCGTAAAAGGCCAAATTTTTTATCTTTTATTTATCTGTCTGATTTCTTTCTTCTCAAGGTGAAACAGAAACAACTCTGTCCTTCTCTTAGCAGACCAGAAGACTTCTTTGTACCCAAGCTCCCCGCAGCAACTTGCACAAGAACAACAGGATCTGCTGCTAGTTAGGGCTTTACAACTTCTAGTGGTACCTGCAAAAACTCTACACCAAAGCAGCAAAGCTATTGCTCCAACAGCAAATTCAGACTTTACTATCTGTTCCTCTAAGAGCCTTTCAAACAGGTCTGATTAATTTTCAATTATCCTTTGCTAAACCAATAATCAATAAACTGGTCATTGGCTAACAAACCTGGCTTTACCTTTAACAGATTAGGGACAATGTATATGACCCCTTTTGCAGGCAGAGTTATAACACTGGGGAAAAAAAATCTGGATTATTTTCAGGTCTTGCAGCTGCTTGCAAAGCCTTGGAGACAACAACAGCAGTATTAAGTGAGCAACAGTCTCACTACAAGGGCTGAAGTTGGACCCTTGTCAACAAGGATGCATTTTTACCTATGAATGAGTTTCCAGGCCTTAACATCTGAATCAGATGTGTTTCTGTTACCTGAGAACTGAAGAGAAGCAAAGCAAAATCCAGAGTAAATCTGTTCGGAAGAAGACCTACAGAAGTCCCTGAAAGCAATATAAGTCTTTAGAATGGTCTTTACATAATTTTTTTATATATTTCTTACTTATCATAAGAGCCTACAAAAAGGAATATGCCCTTGTGAATAAGTCTAACTGAAGTAATTTTTGCCTATCCTTTTTAATATCCAACACAAGGATAATTGTAACTTTTTTTCCAAAGCCTTTTTTTCTTTTTTTTTTTCTCTCACTAGAGTCTTCTGTCTCTCCCTCCTCACAGTTCTACACGTGTAAGACAAATACCAGCTGCATTGCCAGCTCTGCTGCCAGGATTGTGTGTAAGAGCAAAAGGCTGGGGATTTCTAGCACATGCATTTGGTGTGTCAGACACTTCATGGGCTGCTGCAAATCCACAGTGTAGGCTTTGAATTTGTGTATATTGGCTGTAAGCAAACACATTTCTTCAGGATTCCTCTGTACTCACAGAGGCCTTGTGCCACTCACATCTCTGTGCAAGCTGACCAAACTGGCACTCATGCATGTGCTGCATCAGGTTTTATCTCTGCTGAAACTCACCCCAGGGAAAAATAAATGAGTAGATAGCACAGTTCTTTCTGTTCTTTTGTCCTAAGACCAGATACACTTGGAACACAGAATACACACAAAAATTGAGTGGAAAACTGTTTAAAATATCAACCCTCCTACCATGGTAATGAAGTTTCTGTGTCTTTCTCCTCACTTCACTCTGATGTCTTCCACTTTAAAGAGCGTACTCCGCTGCTATCCATGCACTAGGCACACTTTCCAAATCAGCTGATGCCAGCTGATGGTGCAGATAAAAGACCTGAAAAACACCCAGTATGTTAAATCACACTGAGAGTTGTTGGGAGAATTGCTTCAGATTATGTCCTGGGATTCAGAAAGGGAAAAAAGCCACTACCACAAGTAACGGGTAAGGATTTCTATTTCTGCACCTTCAGTAGAGCAATTTGTAGCTGACAGGATCTGACAAGCATCCCACTAGAAAAAAAATTAGTTCCACAGATGAGCTTCAAACCCCTGGGATCAACAAGGCAGGGGATGGGGATAAGTGTGTGGGGGTGGAGGGACAACAGGAAGTCCTCTGCTCATTGAGGTGCAGTCAGATGCAATAAATATCAGCAACTGTGCATTGACAAACCATCCTGCCATGGTCTGCAGCTAAGACAAAACAGGAATAAAGAATGTTTTTAATTCAGCATATTCTTAATTTCTGCAAGAGCACTGTTCTGTTCTATTGCTGATGTACTCTGGGCACACCAGTGCTACCAGATCCGTCTGTCAGTGCAAACTGAGATCTGCTGTAAAACTGAGATCCTGATCTCCCTCTAACAGGAGGGAAAAGATCTTTCTCAAATCAAGAAGGTCCTGACTCAGTTCTGGACAGGTAAGTTCCTAGAATTTCTCCAGAGAATTTCTTCTCTGCCTGCTCCTGTGTGGGAACCAAAGCTTAGGAACATGAGGTGCTTATAGCCAAGGGCTAGGAAAATGGCCATTTAACAGGAAGGAAGGCAAAACACAAAGGATAATTGGGAAAAATGAAAGCCCTACAAGATGATTTACTGATGCCTTATGCAAGGATCACAAAACTATCCATAAAACTACAAACTATCTACAGTGCTGAAGAGTCCAAGTTTAAGAGTACTTAAGCAAACTGTTCATCAAACTTCTTTGCAAATTAAAAGGGCCAGTAGCCCAGATTCAGCTGTAAAATGGAGCTGTAAAATGGGTTCTGCCACTGTCTGCTTGTAAAGTGATAGCTTCTCTTTTGTTGGACTTAGGAGTCTGCAAGGCAGAAGGGAAGCAGGACCCTGTTCCTCCGTTACATGGCAGGAGACAGATTTCCATATTCAGTTCAGCAGCGATTCTTCAGATGCAGAGCATTTGTGGGATGAGCTCTCCTTGAGGAGACTCGGAGATAAAAAGCCAAGCACAAAGCACAGGAGAAACAGAATCTGATCTTCCCAGAAAATCCTGTTATGTGATGCTGTTAGCAGAGGCTTATGACAACAAGCTGACCTTCTGGGTAGCCTACGTCAGTACTCAGGCTCAATGAATCATTTAGTCACTACTACTACTCACACAGTCACTATTAAACCCCACTACATCTAATTCAACAGCTGACCACTGAAACATTGCACAGCACATCCCAAGTCAAATACCCTCAAGCTACTGCAAAGAGGGAAAACAGCAAAGAAAAAAGATGTTTATTAATTTCAGTGTCCTAAGCTGTAGGGGAACCCATCTTTCTCCTATGCCCTCCCTTTCTGGCTGCTTATCATGCATGAATTCTGTCTTTCAGGAGAGGGGCTGGAGGAAAGGTCTCCTGGTACTGTCTCCTTAAGAGGCTTGGTGGGAAATAAAAGTATCACAGCAGAGAAGGAAGGAGACAAATGGGCTTAAGCAAAATAGGGGGTAAGTAGTGGGGAGAAAATCTTTCTGTCCTTCAGGTACCAGGAAGAAGCTCAATTTAAATGCTCCTCTAGAGTAACATTTACATAGATGCCTTCAAGGCAGATATGGAAATACCAACTCCGAGGTGCACTTCCTCTTTTCCAGTGGTGCCTTGACAGACAATGGATGTGTAAGATAGGAGTTGGCTCAGGTGCCTACGGTAGAAACATTAATGGTTTCACAACTCAGAAAAACACACACGGAGCTGAAAGTAAGTTGGAAGACAGAAATAAAATTTGGGATCAGAAAACAAAAGGGCCTCTGTACCTGGCATGAAGAAGGGTATATTAAGCTCAGCCAGGAGCTTGGAAGCACCACGAGAGAGCCCACACCAGAAACAGGCTGTTTTGCTGGTGACATTCTTTCAGTTGTGAGTCTACCTGCCGACTCTGCACACGCATCAATAAAAGCAGACCAACACAATTTAATAAGCTCATTCCTGCTGCCAATTCCTTTTCCTCCATTAAAAGAAATAACCCATCCCTCTGGTTCCACTCTGCTAACCATCTGGCATAAAGCCCAAGTGGGGCTCGGCTCTCCAACCCTGAAAGGCAAGAGGTGAAATCCAGTCCTTGCTTAATACCAACAGTGTAAAGCCAATTTAAAAGTCTTTAAAAATCTATCTTTGATCGAAAGGAAGATGTTGTTTAATTGAAAAGTCTCCTTTTCTGGAACAGATGGATTTTCCTCAAGCTGCAGGCACTTCAAAAGGATTCCCAGTAATGTCAGAGCTTCTTAGGTTTAAACTGTCAGCATCGGAAGGGCTGCTACAGGCTTTCGTCTCCTGCAGGTTCCTAAAGACCTCTAGTGTATAAAGATCCATTTTAAATAATATAAATGCTTTAAAAATACAGTAGGGAGGGAAAACACTGAGAAAAAAAAAAATCCATCCAAATATAAAGTTATTATGGTTTCTTCTGGGGACTGATTTCTGCAGTATTTAGGTGTTTTTCTGATATTAATACTTTTGCTTCTTGTTTCTTAATTTGCATAACATATAAACAGTAACAAGGTACTCATTCCTGCAGACACACAAAACCATGTTTTGGAATTGCTGCTTTACTTCAAATGCATTGCATTTAAATAAAGATGGAAAATGCACTTAGGCAGGCATTATTATTCAATAAAGTGTGCCCTGTCATGTCTCATCATGCTTGACTAAAACTTTGTAACTCTGGCATAGCTGGCATAAAAATAAGGATATGCCAGTATCTGGATGGAGACATAACATTTTCCTCCAGGGAGAGCAGACAGCAGCTTAACTAAATCGATGTCATACCCAAACCCCACTGAGCCCTCAAAATAAGATAGGCTGACTTTTTTTAAATTTCAGAACTGCCGCTCTGCACCTTAACTTTCATGACCCCTGTGAGGATTTAGCTTTTCTGTACATACAGCTTTACATTCCTGGCACATATTTTCTTTATAGATCAACAAAAAAAAACAAAGGCAATTTGCTTTAAAACCAGTTAAGAACAATTCCTCTACACAGACGAGGCCTCAAATCCATAGGCTGTTCAGGTTTAATGACAGAAGATTTGACAAAATTTCACTGTTGGACTGGGCAGAGCTGTGCTCTGAAGTTCGCCAAACAACAGGCAGGCTCAGTCCCCCTGTCTCTGCCTGAACTCACACAGACCATATTCAGCTGACCCGGATTCTACTGCATCTCCATGCCTTGATTTTCCTGCATATGGCCTCTAACAGACTTTCTGTTCAGCAGTTCATGTAAGCTTTGGGACTTTCCTCCCTGGGCTTACATCTTTAGGGTAAGGTCCCCTGTGAACCTCATCCTTATGTTTCTTTATGCTTAAATTCCTCACTTGCACAATAAGAACCACGGGACTTGGAAGGGTATTTAAGAGGGCAAACTGGGCTGCTCAGTCTGTAGGAATGGAATTGGGACACTGCAAAACGCGTGACGGGGAACCCTTCTAAAACACATGCACATAATTTAATAACAACTGATTTTTGGGTTCCCCATGTATCAGGACCCATAAGGAATCCTCTGTCATATCACATCATATTGGTCATAGTCATACCAGTGTATTTCCTTCACAGCAACTGGGGTGGCTGGTTTTCTGAATACTCATGTTTGCTACCAGTAAATGTGGGAGTGAGGGACAAGGGGTTAGATTAGGACGATTAAAAGCTTATTTTGTTACCAGTCATTTATATTGCTATTGTACTCCCATACTATCCCTTTTGTATTTCTGTTAAGTTTTTGGAGTTACAGCAGGGACAAATTTGGCTCAATGTGCTTAAATATTTTTTTGTGTTCGATACTCATGGCTGTATATATATCCAAAGCAATATGTCTCTTATTACAAACATAAGTCTTTGTAATGGCATAAGCACTGAATGCATAGGACATTTAGCCCATAAAAATAACGAAGGTCTGATTCAGTCTTCATTTAAATCATCTACAAAACTCCCATAATTTCTAAAGGAAACAGAATCAGGCACTAGCTTTTCTGCCCTTTAGAGGGGAGAGTTGCATTAAGAGTTAGTGGTAATATCCCCATATTGATGAGTCACTCACTTTGCAGTACATAACATTTTATGAAGTAGAGAATCACTTTCCCTAAGCAATTACAATTTTGAGACAGGATCTCAGGCACTGGCAAGTCCCTTTGTTTCACAGCCCACTCTCGTGTGGTGCTATGGCCATTCTTAACATGCCTGCCTGGTTATTTGTTAGGGTAAATAATTTGTAAAATGTGGTTTCTGAGATAAGCAGAGTTCCCAACTGGGCATTAAAGGGTGTGTTAAGATCTCAATGAGTGATGGTTTCCCTTAAACTTCCCAGCTCATTTCTTCAGCTTCTCAGTTAGGGGCCTGTCAGTAAGAACAAGAACGTCCACCCCTGAACCGTATCAGCCCCACTGAAAGGAGTTCCTCGTAACCCCTGTCCAATATTGGCTGTAAACAATAATAGCTTATCACATATGTAATAACATGAGCAAATACAACTACTACAGAAATCTGAAAAAAATTACACATGTTACCCCAGCACTGGCAGAAATATAGACATTCCTTCTACCCTGTCTGGGGGAAAATTACAGACCACTGGCAAAAATCCTCACATCTCTCCAGCAAGACTGCAAAGAGCTACTGTGACACAGGAACAATGGGCTGTAGTAAGAGCATTGCAACAACTCAAATTTATGGCTTCAACAGAGGGAAAAGTGTGTCTTGATATCAATAGCTTAACTTTGGTCAGTGAAATAGGAAGATTTAGTTATTTCGGATGAAGGCTCCAAGCCACACCTCTGTATTAAGAAAGAGAAAAGATGTAAAAATGGACAGGCCAGCTAACGGCGCTTGATAGGCTGGTCCGGGGGGTGGCTGTGTTCTTTTCAACTCGAGTAACATTTGGCAGTACTTAAGCAAAGCATTACCTTGGCCACTCGCTCTCTCTAGTGGCCACGATGGAGAATAACCTAAGCCGTCAGCAGCATGTGCAACGCTCCAAATGTTTCTGAAGGAGAAGCACTTCTAGAAAAGAAAGACAAACGACAGGCTTTAACCAGAGATTGCAAAAGTACTTGGTCTGCCACTCAAACCTTTGTCATCTCACCGTCATGCTGGGGGGATGTAAGAAACAGGACTGAAGGATCTGATTTGCTTCTAACAAGCCTCCTTGAGCTGCTCACTACCTGCTTCAGTTTTTGACATGGTCAAAGTGTCCTTGAGACACGCTGCTAATGCACAGAGTGACTTTCGATGGGGGAGAGGTGTGATTCCAGCAGGGGGGATCCCAGGTCTGGTGAGCTTTTATGTGGTATGTTATGGTCAATGCCCAAGAGCAGTAAAAATTATGCTCCTAGAAATTAAATTGCTATGGGCTCTGCAAAAATATCCAATTTTTTTGAAAATTAAATGCAACTGTTATAACCCAACACAGTCTTATCAGCCAGGCTTTCTGATCCAAAGTATCTGCTTCCTCTTCCACTATAGCTTCTCCTCTTACAAACTTCAGATTGCCCAGCAGCACTGTAAATCCACTTCTAACATTTCCCATTTCCCAAGAAAGGGCTGTAGACCTTTGAATTATGTTCCACCAAAACTGGAGAAGAAGACTTTTAAAATGCAAAGAAGAAATAAAATTTATAGATTAGACCCTAAAATAAGTGGAAAATAGATGTAAATTAAATTACTTACTGCATAGCAATAATGGAACAGACAGTGCCAAGGCTTTGGTTTTAAATGGAATACTTTCATTCCCAGAATACTTTCTTAACCCAGAGATTGAAGTTACAAGGATTATCTCAGTCTATTGTTTAATGACATTTATAACTCTATAATAGTATTTTGTGAAAATTACTGTTCAGGCTTAGCATTTCTGATTATGGAATAGACAATACAGTGATGTCATGAATGCAAAGTTAGTAAATTATAATCTGTCATTTGGCTTTAAATAAGTGTATTTCTTCAGACAATAGGTGTGATGAATTTAAGCGCAAATGAACCATGAATCTCTTCAATTATTCTTATTTAGATTAATTTTCCTATGAGTTTTCATTTAATTCCTATCACAATCTCTTTACCATAAATCAAAGGCAACCCTGTCTTGTGGCAACATGTCTGCTTAATATAATGAAGAAACACCTACAACCATTAAAAATAGCATTTCCGTGATCCACGGTTCTTTTATAGCAGTGGAGTCTTGTGTTTGAGGCTGCATTCTGGAGCTTGCAATACTGTCCCTTCTTCTCTACCATCAGACTGTTACTATCAGCCACAGCAATTACACAGAAGCTACATTAAAAGTCTTTTATATTTGACACTAAACCCAGGTAACCTGGGGTGAATAAGGATATGATTCTCCCAGTGCTAGAACCTCAGCTCATCTACCCCTCACTGTTCACCTCTTGCCCTGGCAGCATGGAAATGAGCTGGTATTATTAAAGTAGCCTATTTTGCCTCTTGGAATCAAGCCCAAGGCCTGAGAGATTCCAGACCCAGGCTTTAAGTTCAGGCAGGTCCTCAGGGGTGCAATGTGGTCCTTTAATTGCATCAGTGCTAATAAGGATGCTTAGCTTTTTCGCTATCCCACTCAAGTTCTCAGCTTCCTTGAACATGGCACGCAGCCGGTCCAAAGTTTCCCAGCCAGAATCCCTCTGGCTCCATCTGGCTCATGCTGTCTTTTGAGCTGCAAACCACACATCTGCAGCAGGATTCCCATGCTGCTCATGACACCCTGAAACCCTGCTTCTGGATGTCATGGTCTCAGCTGAGTTCATGACCCCTTGTGAAAGTAAGTAAATGCATCCTATCTCTCTGAGAGTTTCCAAAGGACTCCTGTCATGCCTTCTGTTGGGAACCACTGATTTAAAGCCCCCCACAAAGCCCCAGGGTCGTAGAGCACAAAAACTATGCCACAGTTCCTTTATGTTGCTTCTCCCTCACCTGTTTGCCTCCTAGTACCATATCAGGTTTTAATCTTCTGTTTTCCTAACCTTTGTGACACACAGTTGATCAACTTCAGCCCACTTCCCAAGGTGATCCTGTTCATCCGTGGAGCCTCCTGCGCCTCTCTCCTGACACTCTCCTATTGTGAGCGAGTAGAATAGGCAGAAGGCAAGGAGATAATCAGGCAGCCGATGTGGTCTGAATACAAGTCTCGTTATCTCTTTATGCATTCTCTCCTCAAATTGTATGACCTGCATTTCAGGCACCCTTGGGCTTGGGATTTACATTTTTAATATCGGGGGCTTGTGACGCCGTCCTCTTGTTGGTTAATTGGTATCAGAGAGCAAGTGTTTTCCCTTCCACTGAAATAAATCTCCCCTAAAGCTGCAATTGCTCATTCTTTTGTTCCATCCTCATTTGAAATGGGTTCTGCAAAGCCTCCACACCATGCTAAATAATCTTCAACTCTCACTTTTTAAAATCTGTTGGTTTATGCCTTAATGGCTTTGATGGGCTTTGCTATTCAGTCTTGTTACTTAAACCACTTTCCTCATATTCCTAAACTCTGTGTTTTCATTCATCCTTACCACAGTGGACTCTTTGAAGCTGAAAGGATTTATTTATTATCCAGAATACTTTTCCCCCCTGATTTTGGAAACATACCTTTTTAAGAGACAATGTGACACAGTTCAGGGTATTTTCTTGGTCTAGAATATTGAGTCTAAAACAAATGCATTTTGTGTTCTGATTTGCTGAAAAATCCATCTGTACCTCTCAGGGAATAATTTTTCCAGTGGATCTGTGTCAGCTCCAAACAATAGAAATGTTGCACTCATCATCAGTTTAATGTGATCTGAAATAATATTCTGTCTGAATTCTGTAGTTAGTGGTGTTAATAAAAGCTAATCAGTAGCAATGGTGAATTTCTGGAAGATTACTGCACATGAGCTGTAATTCTCTGTCGTCAATATGCATTGCAATTTTAAATTAAACTAATTTGGACACACATAGGAAATGTCAGTCTGGGTAACACTGTGTAAACAGACTGAAGTATCACAGAGGAGGATCAGGAACAAATAAAATCGTCTGTGTGACTTTGTTCCTAAATCAATGTTGACACTTTTGCTGCTCCTACAATGATAATGTAACTTTCAGCTCTTTCTTCATGTGCTGTCCTTATTGTGCAACCATGGAAATATTGAAAAGTGTAATCAGCATTTTGTCAGTCATTTATTTTAATATTGTTCTCCAAATATTTGAAAATATCTAAAAACAAGGGCAGAATTTCCAAAGCTCATCTATCAGTTGGAGGCAACCCACACACAGCTTCTTCGAAAACTGGAAAGACATCCATGTACTTGAAACACTGCCAGCTGCTTCCAGGCCAGACAGCTGATGTGCCCAGATTCCTTCATTCTCCAGGAGGAAAAAAAATTAATCAGGAGCCAAAGTTGTTTTATTTTCTCTTATATTTTATACTGATTCCAGAAAGAAACGGTGTCACTGAAAAATTTCAGTCAAAGAGTTTTTAAAATGACTGAAACTGTGATTCAGACCCAAAAGACACAGCAATTGAGCCACCCTGAAGCCAGAGATGCCACTTCACCTGGCTGCTATGGGAAAAGAACTGACTCCAAGGCTGAGCCTAAATTTCTGGGCTGATATGTAATAGCATTTGCCTAATTAGAGTCCAGTTGGAGGCTTATTATGTAGCAGGATACGGGTGCGCTTTTACTTCTTCAAAGCAGTTAGTCATGGACACAGGCTTGGCTGGAGACCTTTGCTTCCTGTGATCTAACCAGGACATGAAGGTATTTAATGGGACTGTGACTGGTTTTGTGTTGCAAACTGGCCCCTGCAGAGCTTTGACTTTCCCTGGAGCCGTGGTCTCTCACCTGCAGTGCTGACACATTCCAAGCCGCAGGCTGAAATACCAGCGTTAAGGGTGTGGTCAAACACAGAGGCAGGAGCCAAGGTTTGTACCTGCATTGGGTGGCCTGGAGTTAACTCACTCAACCACGTGAAGGTCATCTTCTTAGTTGTAAATTGAGAATAATACCACCTATTTTAGTATCTCACAACAGGAGGGGGACACTTCCAGGATTAGTTGATGCTTGCAAAGTGCTCTTGAGGTTGTAAAGAATTTTAAGTGCTATTTTGTAAGGGAGTGCGCAGAACATGACAGCACAGGCCACTCCTTACTAGGTATGCTATTCAAAGATGGATTTCTCTAGCATCAGAGCATCAGATTTCCAAGTGATACAGTTCCCTGCTCATACCATGGCTTATGTTTCACCAGTGAAGAATTTGGAGGGATTCCACTCTTGGGCAAATGGGAAATTTGAAATCCTGTGACAGAAAGTCTTCCAGCAGTCCTTCCAGATGAGAAATAGGTTTCTGCATTATCGGATAGGCTGGAGAAGAGTAGTCATCAGGATTCTTGTCTCCTTGCACAGTGAAATGCTCTACAAGGATAAGAAGTATACCCTTGCTCTGCAAAATACACCCTGGACTAGATGTTTTTGATGGTCAAGGCTCCCTATGCTTCTAGGAGAACTATAAATGGAACTTCAAAGAGATTTGGTGTGCTGTCTCCAAATTCCTGTGATATCAACTAGTATCCACTAGGACTGAGGCCTGCTATTAAGCAAAGCAAAAAGACAGCTTGCCTGCCACAGATTTTTCCCAGTTTTTGTGTGATGAGTGACTCTTGGACATCAGACACCTCCAGGACATTCAGCATCGGCTCAGCTGTGGTAATTACCCATGCACAGACACAGAGTCTAAGGCAGGACTTCAACTGATCTGAATTAGATTCACTTTCAACAGTAGAAATTAGCTATGCTCAAAGTATATTACCAGCTCAGGGACTAAGTGCTTGTACATGCATATTTACCACAGGTCAGACAATATGATTAAATGCATTATTCCCAAACCTGGTTGACACCCTTTGTCTTGATTTAATTATTTTAGATGTGGGATTTATTTCATAAACTCACAAAAGTAAATCTACATACACCCTTTGTGGTGACACTTTTACAGATGAACAATGGTATAACTGCTACTGCTTTCATACATCCTCTTCTAATCACAGAAGACCTACCTCAGTCACTGCCCACCATTCTACCCCTGCTAGAAGACAGTAAGACAGCAAGACAGCAACAGTTAAGTGCTGTTCTAAACAAGTCAGGCTAAATAAACAAACAGCAAGTCCTAGTAAGACTAACTCAAGGTAAAAGGGCAAGGCTTGTTAACAATCACTTAACCAGACTGTGAAGACTAAATTTGAGTGGGCTCGTTTGGATTTACACCAGTTCAGGCAGTGACCACACGTACAGCTCAGGCAGCAAATGGGAAGGAAAGGAAAGGAGTTAGACCCCTATCATTGAGCCCACAGGTGTCAAACTGATGGAAGCTGAGAGGGGAGACTCCTTCAGGAATCATAACTACCTACCTTGCAAAGGGACACCTGGGATAGCACGTTTCTTAACTGAGAGCAGCAGTGGCTCTACCTGGAATCTCCATAGGTCACACTCCTGACTCCACAACTCTTGCAGCCACCTGCCTGCAGTGTTTAGAGGCCAGGTATGGGGAGCTGACTCCTGGTTGTGCTACTTCAGCTGCTGACACTGTTCTTCCTCGCACACCTCTTCTGCCCCAGCAGTGTCAGCCCAGAACTTGATTCAGAAAGTCTGAACCCAGAAAAAAAATAAGCCTGTGCCTAAGAGAGATGACATCTCTCTCACTTTGCTCACTGATTAGTAATTTTTAACTGCTTCTACTCCCCCTTAAAACTTGCAGTTCAAGAACTGGAGAAAATAACTCTTCTCATTAGCAATAACAGTCATGTGGAAAAAAAACCCCAACTAGTCTCACTAATTACAGGCATTGTGTTCGCAGTCCATTTTCTCTTGATCACCACTTCTGTTTGGTTACTCCTTGTACTGCTGCTTCATCTTGCTCAGTGAGCAGGACAGCAGCACAAGGGGGTGCAGTAACCTCTTACTGCTCAACTACTTCTTTTTTTGCATAACCTTAGTGAAGCCTTTTCAGCTCTCTCACAGAGGATAATTAAGTATAATGAAGGATAATACTTGAAGTCCAGTGAGAGCAAGTCTTGTGTAATACTGCTCTTTACAGACATAGCATATCCTAAAAAAGGTGAACCAGCAGTACTTTTCCTATTAATACAGTCCTAAGGTAAATCAACTTTCCATGGAGCTCTCTCTGTCCCAAAATAAAAGCAAAGAAACAAATAAGCTGAATCTAACAAGCCCCTTAAACTGGTATTATTTCCCTGGTCATCTAAAGGAGTGAAGGAAGAAAAGATACCTCTGTGCTTAAGAAATGAAGTTAGAATAAGAGATGAGCTCAGCATCCCAAACCAGGGGGAAAAAAAAAAAAAAAAAAGAAAAAAAGACAATTTCAAACTGCTTTCTGTTCATCTTGTTTGCAACCAGACAAACCTCATTAGAGCTGAATTTCTGCAGAGCATCACAGTGACATTCAATGGACCACTTGCAAAGTATGCATTTCCTTCAAGTGCCCAGAACAAACTATCTGGACCAGGAGCTGGGGCCAGCTGTTTGTTAGAAAGCCAAGCTCCAGGCTAAACAAGCTTCCAAGCTTCCACACTTGCTCCAATTTGCCAATTAAACATACAAAACAAATAATGGGGAAGGGGAAGAAGGAGGGGGGGAACACACTGCTGCTTTGCCAGAAAATGTCAAAATAAGCCAGAGATAGGAGCCAGTAGAGCTACTTACACCACATTAGAACATGCAGAGCATTGCCTGCCTCCTGATCCTGAGAGTAATTTGTCATTGTACTGAAGCCCCATTGTGTTTGTTTCCTTTAAGGGAGCCAGAAGTCTCCCATGCCATCCCCCATCTTCGAGGAAATGTGGCCAGGCTGCCTATCAAGACATTTCAAGGGAAGGCCAATATCTGCACCTTGGGAAGCCAACGGTTTGTCTGTGTGGAAACCTAATGGACACAGTGTAATGTGGAACAGTCTGTCCCAGCAAAGGGCTGAACTACTAATCCTCTCTGGTATCGACTCCAAGCAGCAAATGCTCCTGCTCTGGAAGCACAGCAAGGTACAGCTCTCAACCAACCGAGCAAGCAGCAAGCACTGCAAAGGATGCCCTGGGATGTATCTCCAATTTTTAGTATCTGCCTTCCTCCTGCACCCAGAGGCAGGTACCTACACCCCAGGCAGACTGAAGATAGGCTTGTGTAAGACTTTCTATGTTAGACTCATCCTGACCTCCAGCTTTTTTTGTGCACCAAGAACACAGCAACTGGACACCACTTAAAAAAGAACAATACTGAAATCCTCACATTTTGTCCATCTCTCTGGCACTCTGGGGGATGTTTCTGGCTGGGAACTGTGACTAACACACATTGGGCATTCAAGAATCCCCACAATGATAGCTCAGGTCTCTGTGCAAGCTAATGTAACCTTAAGGAGAACTGACCAGTTCAGTATCTCAGCCAGAGCCAGCCTGAAACAAGGTTGCCCTCACAAACCCTCAGTCCCTGCTCCAGCTTCTAAAATATAACCTGTCTATCTTGACACAAGACTCCAGCAATGTGTGGGTTGTGTCTCTGCAGTATGACTTAAATTCCCCATGCTTTTACATGCAGATCTCAACTCTGTCTGCAACCTTGTCCTTCCTTTTCTAAATTCTCTCCCTTCTCAAGCATCCAAGCCTGAGGGGAAGGTTCCACTGTAGCTTGAGTTCAAGACTGTTTTGATCCCATCTTCATCTCTGTAATACAAGTCACATAATCCAGCCTCCTTTGCACTGTGATTAATGGTGGTACATGTGGACCAGTTTAAAGAGCCAGCACAGATGAAAATAACCCCCAACAAAGAGAGAAAATAGAAGTGATTAAGTTGCAGACAGATCAGTCTCCTGCATAGATTCACTGCACACAAATGGAAAAGGAGGGAAACATCATTGTGCCTGTGGAACCAGATGGGATGCATCGCAGAGTCCTGAGGGACTTGACGGATGGAGTTGTCAAGCCACTCTCCATGATATTTGAAAAGTTGTGACGAAGTCCCAAGTGACTGGAAAAGGGGAAACATTGTACTCATCTTTAAAAATGATAGAAAAAAGGACCCTGCCAGCCTCACCTCTGTGCCTGAGAAGATTATGGAACAGATCCACCTAAAAGCTATGCTAAGGCACAGGGAGGGAAGGGAGGTGATTTCGAACAGCTGGCAGAGCTTCACCAGGGGCAAGCCCTGCCTGATCAACCTAGTAGCCTTCTATGATGGAGTGACTACATCAGTGGACAAGGGAAGGATTGCAGATATCATTTATCTGGACTTCTGTAAAGCCTTTGACATGATCCCCCACAACATCCTTCTCTGTTAATTGGAGGGAGATGGATTTGATGAATGGACTGTCAGATGGATAAGAAAGTGGTTGGACAGTCTCATCCGGAGGGTTGTGGTCAACAGCTCAGAGTCCCAGTGAATATCAGTGACAAGAGGTATCTCTCAGGGGTCTGTATTGGGACCGGTGTTGTTTAATATCTTCATTAATGATGTAGATAAGGGATCAAGTGCCCTCTCAGCAAATTTGCAGATGACACCAAGCTGAGTGGTGTGGTTGACACACCTGAAGGATGGGATGCCATCCAGAAGGGCCTGGACAACTTTGAGAAGTGGATTCATGGGAATCTCACAAGGTTTAACAAGACCGAGTGCAAGATGCTGCACCTGGGTTAGGGCAACCTGGGATCAACAAAGGCTGGGCGACAAACAGATTGAGATCAGCCCTGCTGGGAAGGACTTGGGGGTGCTGGTGGATGACAGGGTGGACATGATCCCTCCATGTGCGCTGACAGCCCAGAAAGCCAAGTGTGTCCTGAGCTGCATCCAAAGCAGCATGGGCAGTAGGTGAGGGACATGATTCTGCCCCTCTGCTCCATTCTGGTGAGACCCCGCTTGCAGTGCTGCATCTAGGTCTGGGGTCCCCAACACAGGAAGGACATCAACCTGTTGGAGAGAGTCCAGAGTAAGCCACCAAGATGATTAGAGGGATGGAGCACCTCTGCTGTGAGAAAAGGCTGAGAGAATTGGATTGGTTCAGCCTGGAAAAGAGAAGGCTTAGGAGTGACCTAATTGCAGCCTTCCAGTGCCGAAAGGGAGCCTACAAGAAAGATAAAGAGGGACTTTCTAGAAGAGAATGGAGTGACAGGACAAAGGGGAATACCTTCAAACTGAGAATGGGTTTAGATTAGATATAAGGAAAAAATTCTTTACTTTGAGCATAGTGAGGCACTGGAACAGGTTGCCCCAGAGAAGTTATGGCTGCCCCATCCCTAGATGTGTTCAAGGACAGGCTGGATGGAGCTCTGAGCAACCTGGTCTAGTGGGAGGTGTCCCTGTACATGGCAGAGGGGTTGGAACAAGATGATCTTTAAGGTCCCTTCCAACCCAGGCCATTCTATGATTCTGTGATTCTATAACTCTATGATTCTATGACTCTATGATTCTATGATTCTATGAATCATTCCATGGGAAAGATGTAACAAAACAGTAGAACAGTCCCTGCAAGCAGTGGCCAGGTAAGAAGTGAACCTGATACTTGCTAAGCCCAGGAAGTATAACTCTACCAGATGATGGGTCATAGCTTAACAAGATGAGGAGATGGACAGAAGGAAAGGAGGAGAGTCCAAGGGTGAATCCACAAGCTGTGTGTACCTAAGGCCAGCTCTGGGCTCTGCACTACGCTGTAGCTCTGCAGTACAGACATACATATTCATTGATCTCAGAGATGACAAGAAAAACCATCATCAGTGACTCTGATTCATCTGTAATTTCCCTCTTTATCTCCAAATGTGCCCTGTGAAACTGCTTGGGAATCTTTCTTTGTATGAATTAGGAATTGTACATGCTTTGCTTCATTCATCTATTTCTTTAATTATCAGGTGCCCATCTTGTTCTTAGAAAGCTTCTGATTGTCCTTAAAATATAGTTCATATCCATTCTTTACTAAAAGAAAAGCAGCAATTCTTACAAAAGACAGGTTATTCCAACCCACCATCCTGTACTAGACTACAGCAATGAAAAAAATGTCATTGGCAATTTGGATTGTTGTTGAATATGCCAATAAGTGTGTTTTGTGCTCTAAAAGGGAAATCAGATAATTCCTTTGGCAAGACTGTACATTGCTTATTGTACATGGTCATTGCAAAACCTTCAGGTAAGATACACATAAAAAACAAATGTTTCCAGAGACTCTTGAGCCTTTCCTCTTGCCACCAGCATCCTCTTTTTTCCCACCCCAAAATCTCACAGCTTTACTTTATCCTTGACTGCAGAATCATCATAAAAAGTGAAAATTTGACATGAATTGTGGGAACAGTTCTTAAGTTAAGATTAAACAAATCTTAAATATATTTTGGTCATTTTTTAATATTTAAAGACTGCAACTACAAAATCAAAGTTTTGTGTTTCAGATACTTTTATGTATTGGTCTAACCAAAACCAGCTATGTATAAAAATACAGTTTTTCAAGTTAGGCCACTTCCATAAAGAGAACTATCCCCTTAAGCTACTGCTAAAAGGTCATTTGGCCTGCAGGGTCTTGCCCCCTTCCCTAGTACACTCCCACTGGCAGAATGGGAATGACCCAACAGCCCATAAACCTCTAAGCCCTTGAAATACCAAAGGCGCCCAAGTCAAAGAGTAAGAAAAGTCATTAATTTGGCATTCATTTCCCTTTTTAGATGTTTGGTGTTAGCTGTTTCTGGACCTGGATCCTGCAAAAACTCAAACACAGATTTAGCTTTGCACACTGCATGGGGTTCCATTTACTCCAACAACTGCAAACACTGGGAGGCCCAAGGACTTACAAACTGGAAATCAGGCTCCACTATCTCTTTTAAAAAGATCTAATCTATCTGGAAAGCCCCTTTGCATCAGGGGAATGGGGGGGCAAGAGTGGGGTGTTGGGGTTGTTAACTTATTACAGTTACATTACACCATGATTAGTCCACTGAAAGAAAACAACAGGAAGGAAAAAAAAGTAGCTCCTACTTCCTCTCCACTCCCAAGTTAGTTTATTATGTGTATTTGATGGCCCTTGATGAAGAGGCAGTAAGACCCTGAACCTGCAATGACCCCTGTTTCCACACAGAACATATGGACTTCAGTGCAGGGGTTTGCCTAAACAGGGCTCATTGTCAACTGAGACTCAAACATCCCTGAGCAAGCAGAAAAACTAAAGCGTATTTTAATATTCCCCTTTAAAAAAAAATAAAAAAATAAAAAGTCCAGCAGGTTTTCCCTATTCTGCTTCTATGAGACACTTCCTATCCTGTTGTTTTACAACCGAACACATCCCTGTAGGTGTCGGATGTTCGGCAGGGTCTGCACTATTCATGTGTAAGGCACCATTCTGAGGCACCTTGAGCTGTGTTATTCAGCACCTTCAACTCTTTCTGAACTCTGCTTGAGCTGAGGGCACTCAGCCCCTCTCTGGATGGGACATAAAACTAGTTTACTTTGATCTTAAGTGCTGGAATTGTTTGTGATTAAACCTAATTTCATTAAATCCTCGAATTTATCCATTTCCCTAATATTTGCAACTTCACTGAAAACAATACATGTTCAAATCACTAGCATCAAACATAGTGAAGATGAAGTTAATTTACAGAATCTAGCCTTTAAAATACAAGGATTTCACAACAAATCTGTTGCTATAGCAACAGAGTAAGCTTATGTGAACTTCAGGCATTCATATTCATAGAAACTCCTGAAGCAAGACTGACTGTTGGCCATAACATCCCTACTCTTGCCAAGTTTCAAATAGTGCATGAATTATGCCAAAAATAAATGGGTGTGACTAATACAAGCACACAGAACACCAAGGGAAAAAGAAACACCCAAGCTTTTGCCTCTGAGGGAACATTTGTTGATAGAAAAGATGGGCATTTGAGAGCATGCCTTTTCCTTCTCTCTATCTTCTTACTTTACTTGCACATCATAAAAGCTCCACATGCACATTTGCCTCCCACAAATTGTAGAACTGCTAATAATCACACATCTCTGCAGTCTACAGAACAAATCTTTTTTTAAAGACTTGCTCCCTTTGTACTCCCCTGGTATTTAAGGAGCACGTGTGCGCTGGGGGAGGAAAGTCAATCCGTTTTAACTCGTACCTTTCTCTGTCACAGAGCTGCAAGCAATTCTTTTTGCAGCCTCTGAAAAAAGCGTGTCCAGCGTCAGCCTGTGACAAGCTCTGTGACATTAAATCCATCTCTCTCACGTCCTCTCCTGCCCATCTCATCTCTGCACCCCAGCCCAGCCTGCCCACTCTCATTTACCGAGGTCAGATTTCTCCAAGGGCCAGACTGCGTTTAATGTGCTGTATCCAGATCCAGAAACTTCCTGCTAATTACTGTGGTCACACTTCCTAATCCAACAAGCATCAAACTGCACAGCAGTCTCTCAAGTGGAATAGGTCACCTGGCTATCTGCTGCAGGTCATTCAGTTGGCAAGTTTTTCTTGATGAAAGATGGTTGTGCAAGGTAGCTGTCCCAACACGAACAGCAATCTAGACTAATTACATGTGATACACCCACTCTGACTCATGAGATAGCACAGGAGCGAGGGAGGGAGGAAGGGGAAGAAGATGAAGAGAAAAAGGAAGAGTAAGCATACTAAGTTCTTTACTTATGTAAGGAACAGATGAAAGTTTCACACTTTCCACTCTTCCCTATGGAATAGAAAGGTTCTGCAAATTTTGGATTTCAAGAATTTATTCAAATCAAGATAAATTCTCTCTTCTTCTCTCTCTCTTCTTCTGCCTGCCTCAGTTCCTCTTCCTGGGCTGTACAGCAGCTCCATTTCCCATTGTAATTCAACCAAAATCAACACTTCCTTCTCAGTAACTTCTTTTGGGCCTGATGGACTCTATAAAGGCTGAATAACACATTCAAAGCAAACATGAAGGCCGTAGAAGCATCTCTCTGGCTGTCATTTCACCTCGTGTTCCCAGAGATGCCTTCACAGTTTTTCACTCTGCCCAAACCCTGATTTTTTTCTTAGTAATGGAATTAGCCCAAACACACATTGAGAGAAGAATGCAAAGACATGGGAGGACTCAGGAGACCAAGGCAGACCACCATTGAGCAGAGGTTGTGTAGTAGGAGAACACAAAGCCCTGTAAAACCGATCTTGAAATTCAGTGTAGGGATATAGAATAAGGATTTTTTTGAATGCTTCGCCTCAACATTCGGTCCACCTTTTCAGATCAAGAGTTAGGTCCTGAACCCATGATCTTTCCCAGTGTGTTTTTGACAGAATGGTGGCCTCCAACTAAGTGTGAACAGGATTTTAGCCAGGCCTCAAGATGATCACCTCAATTTCCCCATGAGTTTATTAGCATAGTTATTTTCATTTATCTTGAGAGTTAATTGAGTTCAAGTTATTTGAATAGTTTTCATTACAGAATCTGAAGAGAAACTACTTGAAAAAAGTTAGCCAGGTCAACAATTGAAAACAAGAATATACCATCTCCTGAGAACAAAAGAGTTAGGCCAATGGAATAGATTAAGTAAAACACAACCTGTTGCAACAAGGTTGCTTCAGGAATGATGACACTTGGCTGGGTTTCCCCGCATGTGGCCTGTTCTTGATGGAGGTTGTACTGATCTAGATACTAAGTTGTATTTATAGTTATCCCCTCCACCAAAATAAAAAAAATAAAAGGAAGTCACCTAAATGTTGCTTACTAGTTATAGTAGCTTCAATTAGAATGGCTCCAAGTGCTCAAGAATGAAGAGCTGTGAAATATTGTCTGTCCCTGTGATTAAGGATGATGAGAACACAATCTGCTGTTCCATTTTGACAATCCACTTGTGCGTGATAGAGAAGGCTGCTTTCAGTTTGCAGGAGTTAGGCCTGGGATCTGGCAGCTCTTGTAATGAAAACAACAGAAAAACAAGGGGGAGGGGAAGAAGGTGAGAAATCACAGAAGTTACTCATGGTCCACGGATTATTTAAGAACACCTGTGTTACCTGAACACTTGACCTTGCTTTGCCCTGGATTATTCATAATGCTGGCATCGAGTCACCACTTGCCAGGAAAACCGTACTGGGTTACTCACCATCACATGAGGTGGGTTTGCCTCCAAGCAGGGCAGATTCAACCAGCGCTAAAAAATTGCACGTATTCATAAGCCTTTGCCAATTGACTGCCTATTTCCCAGCCATAAGGGGTTTGGTAGTTTGCCCTCCAGCCTTGTTGCTAACAGCACTCAACCGAACAAAACAACATCTGTCCCAAGCGTGCTGGGGCACCAGCAGACACCACAAAGCCGGGAACAACCCTGAGGGCTTGCTCAGAGCTCTCAGAAAGGCTCACCTTGGCTAAAATAGGCCTTGGTTGAACTCCACTGCCTCATATCAGACTACAACAGCCAACAGTGTGGACTCACCCACTAGATTTTACACCACTAGTCACTGCTGGTTTACCCTTAATTTATGTTACAGGTTACTCAAATCTAACTCAACCCTGTCACCTCATTCTGTTGGCTATGGATTTTGTTGTCTTGTTTTACAACTACATTTTGGACTCACTTAATGGCTTCTTGAACTCTCAGGCAGCACTTTCACTCTGATTTGGTCACAGCATAGCACTGTGTCACATGAACATATTTTCCTCTTGGAGTTCTACTAAAGGACTCCTGGAGGATGCAAACGTGCTCTCCCTCAGGCTTTAAACCATCCATTCTTTCAGCACTCTAATGTCAGCACCCTGAGGCAATATGGACAGTCCCTGGAAAGGACTAGCAAGAAGATCTGAAACTTGCTTTCAGCTTTACCCATTTCAAATTTTTTGGTTCCCTCTACCCTTTGGCAGAAACACTAACTACTGGAAAGCAGAAGCAAATCCCTATAGCTTCATTTTAATAGTAGTCAAGGCTCTGTTGGCAGGCCAAGTAGTGGTCATTGCCTTTAAATATATTAATTCATCTTTTTAGAGAAACATGTGAGTCTTGGCAGAACAGGATTTGAGATTTCAGAGTGGCTGTCCTATAACAGTAGCTTACCTTATAGAATTGCAGGCATCACAGATGTGGGTCACCATGTTCAAACTGGTATTCTTAATATCAGTTCCCAGAACTGCCCAGGACCTGGAGCTTCACCTTTCTTCAACAGTTGTAATTAACTGACTTCAGAGGAAACCTTAGTTTTTGTCCCAGTCAATCTCTCTTTTCTTTTTCTGCCCTCTAGAATGGCTAAATTTATTTCTACCTGTTTGAACCTACTGCACTTCTTATTCTTCCAGAAAAACATTGGCTGTTTACAACCTGCAGTTTCTTGAAGGAAAAGAAAAGTTTCAGACCAAAAAAAAAAGCATATAAGTCAGATGGCAGCTGTTATAGCCTTCTATTGTTCTTCTGTGAACAATAGAAGGAGAGTCTCCACAAAAGTGCACAATATTCTGGGCATCCCTACCAAACCATCCACCATCTCCACAGCCGTGTCAGAGACAGCCTGTCTAAGCAAGCCAGGATCACTAGTCCAGCCTAACTGTCTCTAGAAGAGATAGGTTTGCTCTTGAGTGCCTCAAGGCTGAGGCAATATCCAAAGGTCCTTTGATACTTTTCTCCCAGGTAAATGCCCAAATACTTCTGGGAACCGAGGAGTTCTCTGAAAATTTGCAGTGTCAGCAGTATGAGTGACAAAGGCCATGCTATTTCTTAGGGCTTCCCATTTTCCATCTCACAGGATCGAAAAGAACAACTACTAAAATTAAATAAAGGCCACACTGACCTCATGATGAACTATTAAGGGGTCAGTGGAAAAGACTGCCACGACTTACGGATGTGAAACAGAACCTCTGATAAGAGTTTGTAGATGAGTCCTATACTCACCCTAAAGGACCTTAACTACATTTAGAAGACAGGAAAGAAACTACATTCCTGAGCATTATTTTAAATAACTCCAGTGCTTTAAATAAGTGCACTAAATATCTACTGAACTGTCAGATTTGGAATGACTCTGCTCTTGGTAAATGAAGGCTTCGGTTTTCCTGCTAGCAAGATGGAAATCTGGTGCATAGAGATGAAAAACATTTCTCTCATTAATCTCAATGGGTCTGCCTGGAGACCCAAATCTTAAGCACATGCTTATGTAGTTGATTGAACACAGAAAAGACTTAAGCACACATTTAAGTGTTTTGATGAGTGTTGCCATATGAATTTCAACATGGATTTACAGATCTGTAGCTTGACTGACAGACTCAACCCTTTCAAACATATATTATCTAATTAATTGCCTGAAGGGAAAGGCCTAGATATAGAACATTTGTCTTTTAGCACACAACTCACACAGCATTTCATGATGTCTTGACACTTATTAATTGCATTCAGTTTGAATATAAACACTGTCACATGATCCTTAATTGAGAATTGGCTGAAATACCATAAACAAAGGATTACAAGCAGAAAGTGGGGAGGATGTGTCTCAGGGGATGCCACGGGGAATTTTGGTTGTGTCCAGTCTTGTTTTTAAGCAATAACGAAAATAGAATTAAAAACAAGCCAGAGTCTGTAGATGGTAGAAAACAGATATGAGAAGAGCCAGAGAAATAGGATACTTAGAAATGTTTGAAATTTGGTTAACAGAAAGAAAGGAAGAGTTGTAATGGAATGGAACAGAGACAACATTCTCAACAACTCCTGTCTAAATAGTTAAAAAGCCTCCAAGGATTATCCAAAGTATACACAGAACAATAGTAGAGACAGTATCACAGTATCATACAGATAATAAAACTGGGATACTCTCTCCAGGGAGAAATGCAGAGGTAGAAAAGTTCTACTGTGTCTTCTAAAAAAAACTCTGGCAGCAGGAATGGCACCAATATAAATCCCCTTCCTGCCTCCCCTCTGCCTGCCAACATTCTTCCCTGAGGCTGTTCCAGCTTTGCCATCTTCCAAGTCTATGGACTACAGACTTCAGTTATCCCTGCTCCTGTTACAGGCTGGGACTTGTTACACAGGCAACATAAACTTATTTTCCTGGCTAGATCATGACATCTGGGAAATTCCTTCCTTGCTCAAGCAATCGGAGCCTGGGACCAGGATGTGACTGCCACCAAAAGGCAGTGGAAGATGTGGATGGCATGGGAGGACTCCAGGGTTTTAGAGTCTCCTACAAGCATGTATGACTTTGCATGTGTTCACAAGAACATGGAAGATCCTATGGGATTGAAGGACAAGAGCCTAAACTTGCAATAAAAACTAAAGAAGGACTGCAAACTTTGGCAACCGCTTTCTGGATAGAATACACTCTACCCTTCAGCTAAGACAAAGCAAAATGCTGGAGCCTGCATTGTGTGTTAGCAGAGCTGCATGAAGTTAGTCCAGACACATTTTTTCACATTAGTTTGGCACTTGCTAAAAGCCACTACAGTTGCATTTACAGCATATAATTTTTTCAGATGACCAGAAGGTATATTTTCATCTGCCTGTCAATTAATTCATTTATCATTTGGATCTTTCCCTTAAGTAAAAGCGTTCTCTTATAACTTTCATACCATTGTAAATTTTTGCCACATGGGGGAATCAAGTAAAATTCACCAGAGCTTTCAATCACTGTGAGATATATGTAGATAGAGAGAGAGAAAGAGATGAAGAAAGTGCAGCAACAGCATGATATTTCAGAGCAAAATCATTTGTTCTGCCTAACAATGAAGCTGCTATCTAGAAACAAGACTGATTATTCATAATACTACCCACTGCTATTACCAGAATGCTTTACAGCCTCCAATAAGCTTTTATCCAACATGTTTAACGTGTCAAAGTCAATTTGCCTTTCCAAGTGCATCTTTCCTAAGGTTGCTTTAGTATACAACCAGCCACCCAATTATTAAATTGAGTACACATTTGTTTGTATGTATTTAATGTTATCCCAGCTCTTGACAACTCTAAAAGAACACATGTCTTAGAAATAACTGAGCTTTCTTTAGAAAAAATCTGCCATGAAGATTTATGCTTTTTCTAGGCAGCTTAATGGTAAAAGGTTACTATTTAAAGTAGGAAGAAAGATTGTGTAATTGTATATCTTTGTAGTTACATATTGCAGTAAACAGTATAATTCATATAGCAAGACTATGAAAGGACAGGGATATCTCCCCTAATAAACACCCAGCAATGGCAAACTCCAGATAATTTGAGAGATAAGGGATACACCAAGGAGCACACAGCAGGCAAACTGAGCACACAGATTCAGCTCAGATCCATGAGGCCTCCTGACCCCTGCAACAACACCAGTCCCAAGCCAGCAAATGGAATCACTGACAGCTCAAGCAAAGCAACAGTACATAGACATATATCAGTACAGTCACAATCAGAGTTTTCAGCCCCACTGACACAGGGGCAGGCTGTCTCTGCCTGTGGTCCCACTTCTAGAGGCACCAGATCTATCAGCTAACTGCTCAAGGGCTGCTTAACAGCAACGCCACCACTTCTGGCATCAAGCTACTCCTGAAAGATATATAACTATTCTCACTCCTGCATCTGAGCCAACGCCCCTCATATCTCTGAACAGAGCAAGCTCAGTTTGCCCCAAAACCAGACAGCCACTCACAGAACCCTGACAACCTCCTGCAGAGTTTCATCTGCCCAAGAAGCAGCACAGCTTCTCCTGGAGTACCTGAGGGTGTAACATCCACTGCTTCCTCCTCACCCCTGAAACTGCCCACCACCAAGCACATCCTCATCAGCTCCCACACAGCCAGCAGTTAACAACACTTCACTGGTCCTTCAGAGAGCAGCTTCTGCTGCCTGCTAACCCCAGAATCCTGCTGAACATCAAATAAAGGGATAGATCTCCAGAACCCTCTTTCCCACAAGGGCTGTCCTACTCCACTCCAACCGAGTATCTTTTTATAGCCCAGTCTTCTCATGCTGCACAGGACTCCCAGGCTGACTGAGAGCCTCTTAATGCTCCTCTGCCTGTTAGAGGGTGGGAATGTTCCTCCCCACATGGCTTTACAAATATTCAACAACTTCACATAGTCTCTGCAAGACAAATTGTTTGTCCCCAGTCGGGGAAACAGAGGCAGCAGCTTCAGCATCATCCCTGCTGCCTGTCAGCACCAAACCTGTGCCTTCCTTACATTAGCACAGTAAGTCAGGGGGTAGCTGTGTAGGCCATAAGCAGATCAGCTCCTCACACACGAAAAGCTTGTCTGAAGTGCCCAGCACCAATGAGCTCTGAAGCCGATTTCCACACAGTACTAGCAGGGCTCCCTTTGGGATGAATCACCTTCACAGCCAAAAAAATTAAAGCCTGAGGAAAGCTTATTATCCATGAAATGCAGACTTACTGAAGAAAAAAAAATACAAACCCCCTGGCATTTTGAATTTAGCTTACCTTGGAGCATCCCTGCTAATTTAATGGAAAGACATCTAAGCATGCAAACACTGAAGTACAGGTTAAGAAAAGCCAGCTGAAACCTATGGCCCAGTTTTCTTCCTGCTCACATTTCTGAAACAAGCCCATTTGGGGGCTGGATGTTCCTCTGTTTTCATATCACCAAAAGCAGCAAACACTAAACTATTCCTGGAACATTCAGCTTTAAAGCACACGTATCCCTCCTTTACACTGTACATTACATGTACCTGACCCCACAAGAGAATAACAACATGCAATGGTTTTGTGTGCTCACTTGTGTTCTGCTGAATAAATATGGGAAATGCTGAAGATTTTCCCCTAAGTTACTTTGGAAAAGCTCCTGCAGTCATTCTTGTAGTCTACTGAGCATTTCCTCTAATAAATGAAACACCCAGAAAGATTGAGTTAGTGTCACAGAGACACATTGTTACAGTTGAGAATCATTTTCAGGCTTTGAATTCAGCTAAAAAGAGATGAATTAGCAAATGTAGGCTATGCATTATTATTTCCTTTTAAAGGAGGTCACAGCAGCACACTTGATGAATTCTAAATCCCTTACATGATATAAATAAATAGCCATGATAATTTTTAGTTATTATTTGGAGGTCAGTCAAGTCTTTTCAGTTTGAGATTTAAACAAAAGATATCACACTTTTTCCTATTTACAGTGCCTACCTTGGACAGCGCTGACAACAATTAAAATGGGGTAAAAAGGCTTCCCAAATACTTTGGTAGGTATGACCACTGAATTTTCATAACAATTTCAATTAATTAAGACAGGAAAACACCAGAATCATAACAACAGTGCTATTTTATTGGCAGGCTGTTGTGGGAAAGAGTATTCATCTGTTGGCCAGCAATAAAAATCAAAATAACAGCAAGTAGCCTTGGGGCTAGAATCTGCTCTTATTTACACCATCCAGGTAATTCCATCTATTGCAGTGGGACTTCTCCAGGCAGATATTGTGGCTGTGCAGCTGTTTAACACCTCGTGCAGAATAGAGCCCTCCAAGGAAAATTTGGCTCTGTGCATTTACGCTTTCTATCAGGCATGTACTCATATGGGGCTATAATGAAATGTTAAATAAATAAAGTAAAATAAAAATGGGGACTTCTGGATCAGGTTTTAACTCTGCTCTCCTATACAAGGTTCCAACTGAATTACTAAGTTAGTATTGTGCCTGGAAGGAGTAAAGAGCTCATTTCTCCATTACTAATTCCTATTATTCATAGAATCATAGAATCATAGAATCAACTGGGTTGGAAGGGACCTCCGAGATCATCAAGTCCAACCCTTGATCCACTATCACTGCAGTTACTAGACCATGGCACAAAGTGCCACATCTAGTTTCTTCTTATAAACTTCCAGGGATGGAGAATACACTACTTCCCTGGGCAGCCCATTCCAATGTCCGATTACCCTCTCTGTAAAGAAATTCTTTCTAATATCTAACCTAAACCTCCCCTGGCACAACTTGAAACCATGCCCTCTTGTCTTGCTGATAACTGCCTGGGAAAAGAGACCAACCCCTACCTGGCTACAACCTCCTTTCAGGTAGTTGTAGAGAGTGATGATTGTTAGCTGGAGTGAAAAATAAGGTGAATCAGAGTGAAGATGTCAGAAAAAAAAAAGATCAAATAACTTGAACAGGCAATAACAGTACATTGACTAGTTAAAGCAACTGGTAGTTCTTCATCCCAAAGAATGGTTGGCATAGGAAACAATTTTCAAGGCGAAACACAGGACACCACTCAGCAGAGCAAGAGAAGATACAGCCTTTAAGTGAATCCACCACTACAGCAACACTGAAGTAAGATATCCTGCTGGAAGGAGGAAGGTAGACTTTGCATTTTCACATGCCCTTATATTTCCTTATGCTTCTTGTTTCTCAGCAACTGTGGAAGAAGCATCAGTGGAGGATGAATGCAATGCTGGAAGTAAGTGAGTGAAATGGCTGGGGATCTGTCCCCTGCAAAGGGTCTTTCTGTCAGACTGCATGTGAAGATGATGTCTTTGGCTGAGGTCAGTGCACCAGGAAATGTCGGCTTGTTAAGATTTCTCACGTACCTGGAATAATACACCTGCTTAAGTTTGAAAGCAACAGATGCTTTGTACCTACACTACCCACTGAAGGCCAGGCAAACAAATATGTGTTTTGTGGGCACTGAAGTCGCAGAAAAGTCTTGGGTAAACCACTCAACAGAGAGAAAACAGTGTGTTCATTGCACAGTATGGATGACATTTTTCTTTACAAAACGCTGTGGGTTGATGGCAGGGTATTGGCCCAGAGAAGTTATCTATACTTGGTGACTAATTCACCTGTGCAAGATATTGCTCCTGCAGCTGATAACAGACTTAGACAGGAGTCCTGTCCCTGGAATAATTTCCCATCAATCTCAATCATTCTGAAAGGTTCAGCCACTAAAAGTTCCCAATGACTTGGCACACAAATGTACAGGTCTTGCCAATATTTTGTGATCCACTTACTGTAAACACACAGCTAATGAATGTTCATTCCCTTGATGATTCTTTTGGAAAGTGGAGACATGCCTAAGAGTGTTTACAAGGTATGTAGCCCTCCAAAATATTGATAAATATTCTGACACATCTTAAAACAGAGGCACCAATGCCTTCAGCCAAATGAATAATGCTAATCTTGTATAAAGACATGAGTTATCTCAGGAACCTCAATGTATTAATTTCATTATCACTGAACATTGCAGTTGTTAAATATTCTGACTCCATAGCTTGGAGAAGGACGGGAACAAGACTAATGCAGATGAAAATTGTTAGCTATCACAAAAACCTTTGCACAATTGTGATGGCAGTTTTGTGTCAGTCTGTGGATTACACACTTCTACCATCAGCAATGGACATTGCTAACCCATAATGTCCACTTAGAAGGATCTGAGACTGTGCAGCTCTTCCAGCAAACAGGATACAGCAACTCTGGGGGAAATGCTGACCTGCAAGTGAAATTGAGATGTGCTGTCCCCCTTTCCACTGAGCTAAGATAGAATTTGGCAACGCACTATCAACAGCCTACAGGAAAACTTGAATCCTACTTGCCTTCATGCCCAGAGGGACCGCTCTTCTTCTAAATAGCAAGGCACGAGGTAAAAATGGTTGTATAAATGCACTCCTGTGCAGACAGAGATGTGTACACTGAAACAGAAAGTTGAAAGATATGTTTTCACAACACTGTGCTAAGAACCACCAGGGGAAAAAGTATGTGATGAGTTTCGTTTCACTACAAATCCCTAAAGGCAGATGATGGGGCACCTTGAAGACAGTGAGAAATCAGCAATATGAAGTAACTTGCAGATGCTGTATCTGACACAGCACGTCTCCTATAAGGCTGTACTCACTGCCTGCCATCTTAGAAAGCTTTGGGGCATCAAGGAAGTTGAATGCAATCTTCCGGTCCTCGGTCCTTCCACAAGAGAGTGTGTCTTCCAAGGAAGGGAATAGGAAACGTGCCTCTGTGTGTGATCATGTTGCCATCTAGTGACCGCAGCCCAGAGACCGCTCAAGCCCTGACAGTCCTCCACAAGCACAGACAAAGCTGTGTGTGAAGCAACAGGGTCTTGTATAACTGAGACCTCGGGGGAAGTCTAAGCTGTTGCCAAGATATACAGGATTATTTCTCCCAAAGTTGGGCAGAAACAGCAAGTTCCTTGAGTAGGATGATAAGGAACTAAAAGTTCATAGAGGTTGTAGCTCTTTCAACATAATTTTCGTGCCACCCTTCAGCTCTAGGGCCAACAGGGCAGTTCTCTTTCCTGAATTCACACAGAGAGTTGGCAAGACCAGCTACAAGTCAGTCATGGCCAGCTGGCCTCTGCCATTCCTGTGAGGTTTGCTCAACTTTTCCTTTCAAGCACAAAGAAGAACAACACATCCCAGTAAGGCCTCCTCTGCTGCTGGTTGCACCTCGATTCAATGGCCTGATTTTCTGGGAGAGGGAGGAAAAGCAGTTATTTTCTACAGCCCAAAGGACCTAGGTACCCTGCATTCTTTTAAATGACTAAGATAGGAAAGCGAATAACATTTTGATATTCCACACATTGGACTTCTTAAATCCAACTTCCGCTACTCTTTAGGCATCTTTTACCAACCCTGGCCCAAGACATTCGATCTCCATTGAAGTTCTTTGAGTGTTTTTCAAATTTACAATTATGGTGTAAGTTACTTTTATTATTACAGTTCTTTTTTGGCAGTTTGAGAAGGCCAAATGTCTTTCATTAACATGTCCATTCACATGTATATAAGTGTGGGTGTGTATGTGTGTGTGTGAGCATTTGCATGTTTATAAATACATATATGCCCACAAACAGAGCACCTTCTCCGGGGTCCAATATCTTTTTTTTTCCCCTATATACACATTGATAGAAAGTCAATTGTGGAGAACTGGACAAAGATACACTTACATGTGACTTTCTGCAGTATCTCTTTTGAGTTTTTCACCCTGCCTAATCACCACACATTACCATACCAAAGTCTCTGGATCCTGAAAATTTCTTTTCCCAACAATATCAGGTTTTGTGGAATTATCCTTGTTTTTCTCTTTGTTGAAATGCAGCCTTCTGTTTCTGCCTTAACAGAGTCACACATCAATCTGGATTGGTACCATCTTGTTGGTTCTGTCTATAAACACACACACACAAAACCAAAACAAAAACAACTCAAATATTTTCTTATTATTATTCTCTGTATTATCCCTTTCCTTTGCTTTGGGATTTGAAAAGCCACTGATTTGTTTTTACTAAAATAGAAATAAATTTTAGGTCATGTATTTCCTGATCAAATACAGACAATGAAAGGCTACTTTCAGCACACTTTTCTCCTTCAACTGTTATAGAAGTCTCGGTGTGGTTTCCTGAGAGATATGATACACACAAGAATTGCTAGCAGATATTATTTACTGGCTCGAATTTATTAGAGATCAAAGAATGGGGAAAATAGGCCTCATCTTTCTTGTTCTTCTTGGCAGTGGAACTTTTAGATCACTCAGAACACCAAGAGGCAAGAGGAAAAGAAACAACATGAGGATATACAACTGCACTGGGGAGGAAATCCTGATCACACTGAAATATCTAAGGCATCTAAGGATGGCTTCCAAAAGCTGTCATAATAATTAAATGAATAAACCAAGTCAAATGCTGATTACCAAGCACCATGGCCCTTATCCTCAACAGCCAGAAATGAATCTTTATGTAGCAATAGCGTGAGGTAGCTGAAGATCATCCTGCCCTGTGACAACACTAGGATTTTGGGTGGGATAGTTTCTGCAGAAAATGGAGGACAGAATGCAGCCACACACATCCCTGTCTGGGAAGTAAGGGAATCACCTTCCTCAAAATGCACTCTGATGAAGCTGAGCTCTGTCACTCCTGTTAGATTTGCTCAACTTTTCTTGTTAAGCACAAAGAAGAAAAAAAATATGAAGCAGAATGAAGGATCCCAAGTGCAGGATTCCTATTTTTGCTCTATTATGCTGTATATGATTATCCATGTAGCCAATTAAATTTTCCCCATAGTAACTCACCAGTTGAGACTACAGACTGAAATTCTTTTCTATTCTTTCCTGTGGGAACTTACATTCCTCAAGCAATTCCTTACAGTCAGGTTTTCTTTCAGTCTTTAGCAAAGTGCTTCCTCTCCAGAAAGACCACCCATAGGAAAATAGGAAGTCCCACAGTTTCATATCCTTTAAGGAGCAGAATGTTGAGTTCCAGCCGCATACTTATCCAGTCACCAAGGAGTTAACGTGTTGAGCAGCCTACTTCATGTTCTGCAGCTATGTATGTACTGATTAGCAGTGGTTGGAATAAAAGACTACAGCCCAAGGAAGGCGGAGCATTCTCAGAAACAGCAGTCTGGCAAGGAGCTGTCAAGGGAATAGATCCAGAACCCCCAAGAAGAATGAGACGGGCTGACTGGGAACAATTAAGGAAAATCATTTTATTCTCTATAGAGGGGAGAATAGAGCATTTTTCTGGAGTTGTGGGGTCCCTGGAAATCCCTGTGGACACAAGATACAGAAGGGACTAAAAGACCAACAGATTGGTCCATTCATAATCTCTTGGAGAATAAAAGCAAAGCCCATCACAAGGAGAGTGGAAAGGCTTTCCTAGCATTATTCCCTGTCAAACATGCTAATGATGACAACAGTGCTTCTAGAGCAGTTTTCATCCCAGTGCAAACCACACAGCTGCTGGCTGCCTGTTTTGAGGGTCAGTCACATTAGTTGTGTATTATTACTACAAACAGCAAAGCAGAATGATCAAATGCTCACTCCCTCCACTCAAACCCTTGTCTGACCAGAAGCTGCACAATGCTTCTAGACAAAGCTATTCAAAAGTCCATCCCCAAGCCCATTAAGTCTTTGATTATCACAGTGCTTGTGATGAGCAGTGACCACTGAGAGATGTACGACTGAACTGTCTGATTGACTGACATTACCAGCTCCTTTTATGCAGACACCAGAACAACCAACCCTCAGTCCCACCCATCAGTAGCTTTGGAGATTTTTATTACAGTGAGCATCACCTCTGTAGCTCTCTCTGCTTCTCTCTTTCTTCTGTGTGACTTCAGAGGACATGGGCATGTTCCTGGGTGGACCTGTGTCACAGGGTGACAATCACGATACCAAAAAGAGACCCCTTGAAAATCAATTTATTAAAACTAGTAAATGATTAGCAAGGAGCAAGTCTCCTTAAAGATCAGAGACCCACCTGGCCCCACATTTCAAGCTGGGATGAGGGCAGGTTTACAGATGCAGACAATCAGCACTCTCTTTCTCACGAAATAGGAATGAATGGACAACTGAGTCATAAAAGTGTGAGGCAGAGATACATGAAAGGAGGGCACAACGTGCAGGGACTTAAAGATATGAGCACCATTGCTATTGCAACAGATGTGCCAGCGAGTTCTATCCCACGGATGGTGGAACAAGGAGAAAATACCTTCTTTCATCCCTATACTATTCCTTCTTTTGGGAACTTCATCAGATGCCTTTTCCTTGATCCTTGTAAGACAAGTGAATCCCTTCTGCGGCAGTGACTTCCTTTTGATGCACGGGGACTAGAACGTGTTACATGACCCCAGCACTTTTGTCAAGTCCTCTTTGGGGACAAAGAGAGGAGCAAAGTTTGAGACTTGCATCCTGTCAGTTGAAGCTGTTCTCAAATTCCCCTGAGCGTAACATGCCTGGGTAGAGCATAAACAGTCCTGTTTTCCCAGACCGATATTCTCAGTCCCAGCATGGAAAAGGCAGGCAAATCCATGGCCTGACTTTCAGAGGTGTCACAGAACTACTGGTTGGGGTGGCAAGGGACCTATGGAGGTCACCTTGTCCAGCCCCCCTACTCAAGTAGCGTCACCTAGAGAAGGCTCTCCAGGACCACCAGCCTTGTTCTCACTGTTTTTAGTGGGGAGTATTGAGATCTCTTGACTTAGGCATTCATTTTATTGTATAACAATAAATAGATGAGTAAAGCAAGAGATAATATTTCACAAGAGGTAGTACTGTTTGGAATGGGGATGGACTCTGATACAAAAGACTGTAGAGCAGCTATTTCTACATACACAAAAAAAAAAAGAGCAGAAATGTTTAAAATACTTCTGTGCAGGATTAATTCATAGGCTATAAAACTCTGCCTGCAATCTTATATCAGAATGAGCCATCTGCTTATTTATCCATCTTAGTAAACTGAAAATATATAAAGTAGCAAACCACCCCCTCCCCTGAAATAAAATATATGTTGCTATCTCAACACTAAAACAAAAAGAAAAGCAATCATCTTTACAAATTAATTAACTAATTAATTACTTGAAATTCTTAAAGAACCAGTAAGAAACAGTTGTTTTAAAATAAGGCTTCTTAGGCTGTGGAACAATTTAGTAAAGAGAAATCCTATTATTCTCTTTGAAAGGTATTGAAGCGCAGCTATTAACTTTACAGATGGGAAAGCCAAGGCCTTATAAGGTGGTAGGATTTATCCAAGGTCATTTTACAACTAAGTAGTGGAAAGAGGAATATAAACAAAATGTCTTAATCCCCAGACCACTGCCAGTTTCCCTTAACCGTATCTCTATCACACGCATGACTGGAACAGTGGTTGATAACTAATCTGTTTACTTGTGGGCCCTCACATTGTGGTTTCATGAGAATCCATGTGGAAACCTGGTGGGATGTAACAGCACTTAAGGATGCTCTGCCACAAATCACTCTTCCTTATGCAACTAAAGGCACTAAGATGAAACAGGGACCCACCCACTTCTGAAAAGGTAGTGTAATTTCATACTGGACTTGAGCAAAACAAATCCCAGGGCTCAGTATTGCTGTTTCCCAGGGCTCAGTATTGCAGCAAGTCCTGTTTAACGTCTTTGTTGATGGTTTGGACAAGGGGATGGAGTGCATCCTCAGTCAGTTTGCAGACAGCACCAAGTTAGGTGGGAGTGTTGATCTGCTTGAGGGTGGGAAGGCTCTGCAGAGGGATCTGGTCAGGCTCGATCAATGGGCTGAGGACAACGGTAGGAGATCCAATAAGGCAAAGTGCCGGGTCCTGCACTTCAGTCACAACAACCCCATGCAGGCTGAGGGAAGAGTGGCTTGAGAGCTGTTCAGCTGAAAGGGACTTGGGGGTGCTGGTTGACAGACGGCTGGATATGAGCCAGAAGTGTGTTTGGTTGGCCAAGAAAGCCAATGGCATCTTCGTCTGTGTCAGAAATAGCATAGCCAGCAGGACAAGGGCAGCGATCGTCCCTTTGTACTCAGTACTGGGGAGGCCACAACTCGAATGTTGTGTCCAGGTCTGGGCCACTCACTTCAAAGCGGACACTGAGGTGCTGGAGCATGTCCAGAGAAGGGCAACAAAGCTAGTGAAGTGTCTAGGAAACACGTCCTTTGTGAAGCAGCTGAGGGAGCTGCGAGTGTTTAGTCCGGAGAAAAGGAGGCTCAGGTGTGACCTTATCACTGTCTCCGAGTCCCTGAAAGGAGGTTGTAGTGAGGTGGGGGTAGATCTTTTCTGCCATGTCTCAAATCAAAGGATGAGAAGAAATGGCCTTAAGTTGTGCATGGGAGGCTCAGACTAGATATTAAAATATTTATTTTCACTGAGGGAGAGGTTAGGCTTTGGAATGGAATAGGTTGCCCAGGGAGGTGGTAGAGTCACCATCTCTGGAAGTGTTCGAGAGAGCACCTGGAAGCAGTACTTGGGGACATGTTTCAGGGGTGATCATGGTGGTGCTGCGTTTGACAGTTGGACTGGATGACCTTGAAGGCCTCCTCCAACCTTGCTACGACTCCGTGATTTCCACCAGCAGCTCAGCGTTTCCCCCGCGGAGCCAACACAACGAAGCCCTCAGGCAGAGGAGGCGGGCGCCACGACGGCGACCCCGAGGGCCGCCCCCTCCGCCCTCGGCCCGACCCAGGGGCCGCCCCGACGGCCGCGCCAGGCGCCACAAGATGTCGCCCTCCCCTCAGGCAGGGCCGGGCCCGGGGCCGCCGGGGACCCCCGCGGGGCCGGGCCCGCCATCGCGCCGGCGGGGACAGCGGGGAGGGCGGCGGGCCGCGGCTCTGCGGGGCCGCCCGGGAGCTGCCGGGTCCCGCCCGCCGGAGGCTGGAGCGGGAAGGCGCCGCTCGGGCAGCGGCCGCCATGTCGCGGGGCCGCTCGAGGGCCGCCCGGCCACGGCCGAGGGGGAGGAGGGGGTCGGGGCCGCTTGTCCTCCTCCCCTCAGGGCTCCCTATGTCCTGGAGTCCCCGCGCAGATTCACGACCTAGATTGGGAAAAAAACCCTCTAAGGTCATCGAGTCCAACCATTAACCCAGCAATGCCAATCCAGCGCTAAACCGTGTCCCCAGGTGTCACATCTACACGTCTTTCAGTTCCGCCCCCCCCCCCCCCCCCCGGGATGGTCACTCTGCTGCTTCCCTGGGCAGCTTGTTCCACTGCTTGACAACCCTTTTGGTGAAGAAATTTTTCCTAATACCCAACCTAAATCTCCCCTGGCACAACTCGAAGCCATTTCCTGTTGTACTATAGTTGTTACCTGGGAGAAGAGACCCCACCTTGCTACAACCTCAGTTCAGGTTGTTGATAAAGGTATTAAACAGGACTGGCCCCAAAACTGAGCCCTGAGCAACACCAGGCTTCCTTTCCATGGCCAGTTCCTTCTGCTGTGTTCCTGTGACACCAAAGTCCTTTAGCCCAATCTATTCACTGTGTCTTCTGAGCAGTGAAAAACTCCCAAATCCAGCAGTCTAACAGGATTCCTGCTATTTCCTGTTGCTAGGAGAGTGCAGCAGCATCTTATGGTGACTCTAGGTAAAGCCACTGTCATTACTTAATCCCCCATACGGACCAAGCATCCCTCCAAACCTAACTAAATGTGACCATTTGATCCTAAAATGGGTCTCTTGCAAGGCTCCTTTTCAGTTGAGCCCTGGATGGCAGTCACAAGTTAAGACTAAAAGACCCAGCTGGAATGGCAACAACTAGTCTGCTGGGAGATGTGTCCACCTCCCACTTAGTTGTCAGCTCCCATCTGCTAGAGGGTTATCACCTTCCTGACTCTGTAGGTAGGATCACCTTATCTAAGTGCTGCCTAATCCCCTTCATGCACAATCAAGACAGCCTGGCTCAAGCAGTCTGAATTGGTGGGCTGAGCTCAGTGGATTTTCCTTGAAGCCTGTGGCAGACACTGGATGGACAACTCCATTAAAATAACAGTGGTGTTATCTTTCTGTAGGTCCAATAAGATGGAGAAGAGAATGAGTGTCCTAGGCTCTCAGTCTCTGGTGGCTTCCCAGGCTGAACAACCCTTTTCAAATGTACCACTCACCTTTCACTGTTTTTTGGAGATGTTTTGGAGATTCCAGAGCAGGTCTCTTGTCCCTTTCACACATACTATCTAGACCCAGCCCAGACCACACGCATTGGTAATTGGGTTCTGAGACAGAGAGCTTACACATATGTGACTGTAAGTGTGGGAGAGATGGGAAGAAAGAGGTCACCCACAGCAGCTTCTGAGCAATCCTGTAACGATGGCGTGTATGTAAATGACGTAGGAGGGTTCAGAACAGGAATCTGCTCCCAGAAAATATTTGCCCTCTGTGACATGAGGAGTCTTGCTGATGTCAATGAAACAGGAGTGGCAAGCCCTGGTCCTCAGTAAGGAGTCAGATTTCCCTATCTTTTATACTCACAGGATTATTATGAACATCTGGTAAACAAATTCTTTCCTAACGATTGACAAGATTCTGACCATTTCCTTTCAGACAGCTGGCTTAGAGTAGTAAGACTCAGACTCTAGGGTATAGATGCACTCTTTTTTTCATGCGTAGCTTCTTCCACACAAGAACCAAGCAAAGTTTCTATTTACACATAATTGTATTAATCAGCAAACCATAACTGTTGAGGGAAAGTTTTCCCTAAGATTCTGTTTAAATCTAAGTATCCCCCTTCCTTTGCAAGGCAGTCAGAATGGTACTAACTTTTTTCAAAGGTTTGATACCTTTGGAAAAGAAGATTTAACAATCCTAAACTCTGTGCAGGAAGTTAAAGAGAAGAGTTACATAGTGATTCAATGCACAACAAGGAGATAATTAAACCTGGCACACAGGAGAATTCTTTCTAATTGACTTTCTGGATCAGATTTTGCTGGCAACCATTGGAAGTGAAGATTAAAAGAGTTTAACAGCTTCCATCTTCTAAAAGTGATTTTTAAGGGGAAAATATCATACTGCATTAAGAATTTCATTGGAGCTGCAATGAATTATGTCCTAAATAAGACATACTTCATCACTCTCTTTGTTTACATTGGTCCTGTAGGTTCAAGTGCCTTCTAGGGGAGGTTATTTTTTGTTACCATGGTGAAAATTATTCTAATTGTATATGATCACCATTGCCCCTTCTGTCTGCTCATAATCTCTTCTACTCCTCCACTTTCCCCTTCCAAATATGTAAGCCTCAGGATTTTTTCCTTCTTCCTTTCATTCACACAGGTAACAGAAAAACCATCTCTCAAACTTAAGTGGTGATGGTACCTGTTTATTTACTGGTCTGGACCAAAAAACAGCTCTCTTTGTATTCAAGTATTTAAAACAAATCAAAAAAAATTAATAGCTAGATGATAAACTCTCTTTTTTTTTTCAGCCTGGCTTCCTAATGAAATGAGGCTTATGCGATCCTTCTGTCTGTTTTCCTCTCCTTTCCCACCCTCCTCCTCTGTTCAAATGCTTTTAAACCTGTTGGCCAATTCCATCTAAATTTGGCAGAGAGGTAGCAAAATAATATCTCTGCAACCTCACCAAGCTTAATGAAAATCAGCACCAAGCTGAGAAGAGATACCCAGATGAACGCCCTTGTTTTAGGACAGACCCTATAGTTCCGGAGTCACTCGTTTGGCTGATGGGGTGACCCAGCAGGGTGCACATACCAGCCAGTCTATACACCAGTTACTGGAGCTCTCCCAGTTCACTGCCAATGTCTGCTGCTTGGCCAGCTGGCACTGTGGTGTAGGAAAGCAGGTGGGACTTTTGTGACGGTGGTGGTGTGGGGCTGTGCAAGTCACTGGGTGAAGCTGTATATAAATGGTTGTGTGAACAGAGGAATGGAATAAAGATTCATAGGAAGCAGCTTTCACTGCATCATCTGCTCCCAGAACAACTACTTGCTGTGACTGATACAACCCACTGGGTAATAGCCACCTTCAAATAGCACAGTAATCCAAACAGGCACGACTCTTTCCCCATGATACATTTTGCTGTTCTACGTGAGCAATTTGGGTAGGATACGTACAAGAGAGCTTCCTGTACAAAATACTGAACAGAAATATTCCTTATCTTCCATGGCCACTGCCTCCAGACAACCTATATTATGCACTTTGCATCCTGGGTGGGAGCCAGGGCTGCTAGAGTGATGAATCAATAACATCCATAAGGAAAATGAAATGGAGGAAGCTCTTATCCAGTAGATTTTGCTTTCGTTAATTGTTGCTATATTTCATTCCAGCCCCACATTCTTTCAAATGCCTGGGACTGTGACTCAGCTTCAGCAGCTTACATCCTCAGAGTCACCCTCCCAGGGCTGACTTCACTATGGCTCCATTGCTTGGCAAGTTTGTCCATCACACAGATCCTTTTGCAGGTCTCACCCATCCCATATCCCAGATCCCTGTCTTGTCCCAGGCAGCTGACCACAAGGGGCAAGGATAAGGACAGCTACAGCATCAGGAGCCAGCAAGATACTCCTGCTAGCATAGGGAAACACTGGCTTTGCTCACCTGGTACCATTGTCCTATCCTCATCAGACACATAATCTAAATGACAGAGTTTGAACCAGGCCTAAAGACAGAGAGAAGCAAGGCCAACTCTCCAACCCTGCTGCAGAAATGCCAGCACCTGATGGACAGGCAATCCAAACTAAGAAGGGCAATTATTTCTTTGGCTGTGGCACTTAAATCCAGTAGATTTGGTTTGTCAGTCATGAGTCAGCTCTGAAGCAAGGCTTGTGCCTTCAAGGTATGGTATAGATGCTTCAGAGTTGACACCTCATAAGTCTCTCTGGATGTATGGAAAGCTTAACATAGTTGTTCCTAGGCAGCAATTACACTAGACAGCAGGTTGGAAGGAGGGGTTCACATAACTGGCAACCAGAAAGAAGGAGTCAAAATAAAGTTAATTAGATTTCTTTTTAGGATAACTACTGTGTCCTCCTCAAAATAGATCAAGGCCCCTTAGGTGGAAACTGAGGGAAAAGCATAATGAAAGCAAAACAAAAAAGCAATGAATGGCAACAGGAAAGTAAACTAGAAACATCTATAAAACAGGACAGAGGCAAAACCGACAGGCCTTTCCAAGCCTCACCCTTTAAGCTCCAGCTCCTAGAGCCAGGAGGTTACATATGGTCCCCAATGTCATTAAAGGAAGTTATTTTCTCCTTCTTGCTATCCTCTGCAAAGAAGGCTTCAAAAACCTGACGTAGATGTGCCTTAAAGAAAACCCAGAAAAGGCACCCAGATTTGGCCAGCAAACATTGGGTTTTTAAAACCAGATCAAAACCTGGTAATTCTTTGAGATTTGCCCCACAACTTTCGAATATCAAGAAAGCGTTCAAAATGCTGGTAATACTGCATGGGTTGGATGAATTAATAGTTTTGGGCCCTGGAAACACTATACAGATGTGCTGCTTTCTAGACATAATGGGACTATTTTAAATTTTAAAAAAGTGTTTATAGAAGATGGTTCTGTGCAGGTTGCTCTCAGGTCAAAGAGAAACTTAGGAGGTAAACCATGTCAAGAGACACACTTGCCTGTAAGCTCTGTATTGTAAGGATAATGTTTCCCAGTGCTTCTGGAGACTGAAAAGACTCACACCACAATGACAATGGGACACTATAATGAGATTGGTGGGACACTATAATGATATTGGCAGCTGCCTCCAAGTCTTCTACTGCTAATGTTTTTAGAATAGGTCAGACACCACAAGCCATATTTAGAGCATGCTTTTCAGAGACATTGGCCACCCACAATTCCTACAGGGCTGGGCCCAGACACCAAGCCAACAGCTGTAAAGCTCTTATTTCAAATGCTGTGTTTCCAGTCAACACACAAAGCTTAGGTAGAGAACACATTGTCAGGAATGCCTTCTGGGTCTGTCTATTTTTTAATTTTTTTTTCCCAGCCTGTCTCCCAGATAGTTTTACTGAGGAACAAGAAAATCAAATGACTTGCATGGAGGTCACAGAGTGAGTCATCAGCTCAGCCCAGTGACGGTCAAATAATGCTTATTTGTAAAACTATAATTTTATAGTGCTCTACTGCATAGCTTTAAAAATGAATGTATGGGAAAAATACACCCACATATGACAAACGTACTTATACTCTCCCCACTTTGGGTGGACGTTCTGTTAGTCACAGGGAAGCATCTGTGTAAAGCTTTTTTTGTTGCTGCTTTTTGCTTCTCTAGACATTTCATCAAATGGTCCCTGAGTCAGAAGAAGTGGGTTTTGCTATTAAAGGCTGTGTGGAGGCTGCATTCCAAAGCTGTTGGAGGATTCTAAGTTAAATATTCCTACTTTGGGGAAAAAGGAAAAAAAAATCTAACGTCTTTGGTTTAAAAAACAACAACAACAACAATCCAAACTGAATGTAATGTTTACAAGACAGCAAAAAACCTGCCTGATAGTCTCTTTGGAACTGAAACCCAAGAGGAGTTTCATTTAAGAGCAAGTTCCTTTAAAATTGGTTTCAATTGTATAGCGTCTGCACCTACTGCACAAAAAAACGGTATTGATTCATATTGAAACTAATTCCAACAGCAACAAAATATAAGCCAGCAACCTCATACAGCCACTGTGTGATGAACAAAGCTCTTTGGAGCAGGAACCATCTCTGTTATGTGATTTGTATTTTGTGTGGTAAGGGTGGAATGCAAGCCTGTATTAATCTGTCTCCAGGGAATATTTGGGGATGAGCATGTAGGCTATGGCTCCTTTGGCTCACTACTTTGGAAGCCTCATGTATCCTTGTAGATACACAGCTTGCATCAAGAAAATGAGGGAGAGCTGTGCAGTGGAAGATGGTGAGATCATCCCATCCTGTTGAAAGCATTTCCCATACACATTAAAACCAGCAGCTGCAGAACACACTGTGGAGGTGTAGCACAAGGAGGTCACACAAATCTAGGTACATTGCTCAAAGTAGCATCACTGCCTTAGCTGAGTACCCTCAAACCCACAGTTCTCCCTGCTGTAATCTCTGATAAACAGCAGAATTGACAAGGAAAGTCTGTGCTCTCCCTACATAGTATCTGTCATCATCCCTTCCATGGGGACACCTAAGCCTAGATGTGCTTGGAAAGATTTTGCCCTCCCACCTGAGGCAGAAAATGTTTTCTCTTTTGCCCTGGATGTGCTGATGTGCAGGATGGAGGGACTGACTTGTTCAAGGACAGAGAAGCCCATAGCAAAGCTGGGCACAAAGGTTGAATTCTTACCCCATCCCACTTTGCCCATGTCCAGCAATATCCCAAGGCTGAGATAATCTGAATCATAGTAAAAGACTGTTCTGGATGAGGGGATGGAGTTTAAGGAATTCATCTAGCCTTCCTCACTCCTGTACCTTTAACTCTTTCTTGCTTGGCTTAACAGTGAACAGATGAACAGCTCTGCCCCACCAACCACTCAAGGTGGAGTTGGACACAAGAGGAGGTAGAGTGTTCCAAAATGGAGTTCTGTGGAAGGAAAGGTGCTGAGCTGCACAGAAAAAGGGGACAATTTTGTCTGAGTTGGTCTGGTCCCAGCCTCACATTCCCATTGTGATCACAACCTAGAGAAAAACAGTCCTAAAGCCACATTGATCAGAGAATCACAGAATATCCTGAGTTGGAAGGGACCGACAAGGATCATCAAAGTCCTACTCCTTGCCCTGGATAGGTCAGCTCCAAAAATCACACCATGTGCCTGAGAGAATTTTCAAATGCTTCTTGAACTCTGTCAGGCCTAGTACAGTGACCGCTTCTCTGAGGAGCCTGTTCCAGTGCCAATCTCTGAAGAACTTTCTTCTAATATCTAACCTAAACCTCCCTGGACAAAACTTCAGGCCTTCAAGATAGTCAATAGCTCAGCGCAATTTTTTATCATCTGCACACTTAGTATCCCTTTGAGTCCTACATCCAAGTCATTTATGAAGATGTCAAAGAGTACAGGGCCCAAGATCAAGCCCTGTGAAACCCCACTACTGACAGGTCACCGGTCTGATGTTCCCCCATTCACTATCACCCTTTTTGTCCAAACCATGAGCCAATTGCTCACCCACCACATAATGAGTTTGTCCAACTGTGCTGGACATTTTGTTCAGAATGATCCTGTGAGAGACAATATCAAAAGCCTTACTGGAATCCAGAAAGATTATTGGTTTCCCTTGATCACCTAGATGGGTTACCTTGTCATAAAAGGAAATCAGGTTTGACAAGCAGGACTTTCCTCTCGTGAAGCTGTTCTGGCTGTGACCAATGACTGTGTTGTCTTTCTTTCAGGTGCTTTTCAATACCTCCCAGAATAATCTTCTCCATAACCTTGCCAGGCACTGAAGTGAGACTGACAGGCCTGTAGTTTCCAGGGTCATCCTTCTTGCACTTTTTGAAAACATTAGCCAGCTTCCAGTCAACTGGGACCTCTCCAGGTGATGAGCCTGGTGCATCTCATCCCCAATAGCCAGACCACCAAGGCAATTATAGCTCATATCCAAGAAAAACTAAGAAGATGAATAAATAAAAATGTTGAAATATTAGATCATCAGCTACAAACAGCTACAAACAATGTTATTGCCTTTTTTTCTTTTCTTTTTTTTTTTTTTTAAGCTGTAAACCTGTTTGGGCCAGAATTTTTTGGAATCATGCTACTGAATGTGCCTATAGTTAGGAGATAAAAAAAGAGGCGTTAAAGCTATTCGGAGATGTGATCATCACAATGAGGGACTGGTTGCAGCCTGCAGGAGCCTGAAAAGAAACTGGTGAGTGCAGGAGTTAGAAGGCATTGCTATGACAACAAAGCAAACCACCCCTGAAGAGAATAGAAAATATGTACAGCCATGCCAAGATCATAAGCAAAGAAAAGTATATTCTAAGAGGAGGCAAATGAAACACTGACTTGGAAAACAAAATTATGCCTTTAGCATGATTTCTTCTTTATGCATGGCACCTCTTCAGGAAAAGCATGCACTTAGCAGAAGGAAAGAAACTTTCATTAAAGCACCTTTTTGCCAGGTCCTTACGCTTTGAGGAGGTAGCAGAAAGATCTGTGCTCTACGTTTGCACTCTCAGATTTTGGTTAGCTGTGGTTGTTTAAGTTATCCATAAGGTGGTCTCTATGCTTTTTTCCAACCAACATTTACCGTACTTGTGAATAAATTTAATGCTAACTTTCTTACATTTTCCCTCCTGCTAAAAGTAATCTCATTTACCAGAAGACGCCTTTTTATTCACATTCAAAATCCTAGGATACTCCATGGAGGGTTAAACCTAGAAACTCCTCTAGCATTCTGGCAGAGAAGGTTTCCATGTTCTTCTACAGCTGCACATAAGTCATTAGCAAGATCAGTCCAAGGAGTTGTCTGGACCATACCTAGCAGAATGCTCCCTGGTGGCACTGATGCTTGATGACAGTCAGCTCTTGAAATCAGAGCCAGCATGGATGTTGACATAATGGTCCACACTTTGTGTGCTCAGCCAGGAGGGGGAAAATCCTCTGGTTCCCAAAGTGAAGGAGCAAATGAGCAAGCTGGACGAACACACTATAACAAGAGCGTGCTGACAAGGTGGTCAGCAGCACCCAGGGTTTGTGTCAGGGAGCAGAGCTGGGCAGCTTTGTGCACAGGATTGTTCTGCTGAGGAGATGTCCTATACTGCTGGGAGAACTGAACAGATGCTGCTTGAGACAGAGAAGTATCAGGCCCTACCTGGGCAGTCTCATGGTGACTTTTGAGACTTGTCTTCTAATTTAGCTGTGGAATGATAGGAGAGATGGTGTCATATACACAGGCTCTAGTGGGTTGTCCTCTATCTCTACAAAATCCTCATGATGCAGCCCCCTGCCCCCCTCCAAGAGACCTGAGCAGTTCTGCATCACTTTCTGGCATAAATACTTTCCTGCTTCAGCCTCAGAGACTTCATTCCACTGTGGCTCTCCCTAGCCAGAGCCTGAAACACAGAGCTCTACTGTTACAAACATGTGCTTGCACCCCGTAATATGTCTGGAACATCAGCAAACTGACACATGAAAAACATAGGCTAGGAGGTATCTCGCAGTAACAACAACAAGTGAAACTGTCCTTGCCTGTACTACTGCCATGGAGGGGCGTGGGTTGAATCCCCTCGCAGAGACACGGCCTGTGCCACCAAAGGGAATTTCAGCCTCCAGCAACGCCACCGACGTACCCAGACATGCTAAACTGTCAGAAACACTCATCTGTCAGCACAGCTCTGTCTACACCAGCACCTTGCCAGCAGTGGGGGAGTTGATTTCTTTCCACACCCTAGAATTACACTGGCAAACTCTGTAGGTTACACTAAGCCACAGAGTGCAGGCCACGTGTGCATACACTTTATTGGCCTTCATTTGATCCTGTGCATTAAAGGCAGCTGGGCTTCCTCTGTTTCCAACTAAATAATAATTACACCTATTGTTCCCAGTGGGCAAAGAGACCCTGTTCACACATATCCAGAAAGACAAGGCATATAATTAACACCTTGCTGGGATAGAGAGCTTTTGTTCAGGTTAGTCATTACATGTCTTGCAGCCTGAAAACAGTGCTTCTTACATTCATTTCAGCTCATTTCCTCCCTGCCTCAGAGCTTAACTCCCTGCTTCTTTCCAGGTTGTTGTATATGAATGTGTCCAGCAGCAGTGCTCAGTAAGCTGAGGCCAACAGCCTCATCCCAGTGCCCAGAGCAGGGAGTCCTGATTCATCATATCTATCCCATGTTCCTGTAGGCCCATGGGTGCTGTGGCTGTTGCTGCTGCTGCCAGACCCATTTGCAAAAAAATGGCAAAGGTTTCTGCCAAAGATGCAAGGCAGAGGACAGGTCTCTCACCTTGAGACTTGGGTTACACAAAGAAAGTGAAGTTCAATCCAGTGGATGGGCTTAAATAACAGCTCATTGCTCTCCTCTTCCTCCTCCCTATCTTCTTTTTTTTTCCTTATCCCACTTCCATTCTCACTGCACGTCTCATTTTCACTCTGCGTTCTGTCCCATCCCATGTGCTGGTCTCTACCCTCTGTTTACCAGTGTCAAAAAATCTCCTTTTTTTTTTTTTTGTATGTGCGGATTTAGGTTTTTTACTTTTTCACTTTAGGTTTCACTTTTATCAAGCCCCTGATTCAGTGCTTTCAACTGAAAGATCCCAAACTGGCTGAAGACTGGCACAAAGGAGGAAGCAGGCTAATCACAGTTATGGGCAGAAAGGGGATGGACAGAGAAACAGGGGATATGCTCCCCTCTCCTAGCAGTAATCTGCCATTAGACCAGCTCAAGCTCTCTTCTGAAACTTTGCCATTTGTTTTACCAACACAGCGATTTGGGTGGCAGTGCTATGAGGAGGTAGGGAAGACCGAACCACGTCATTTTGTCAGTAACAATGTTGCATACGTACTATCAGGGCAGCAAAGAATCACTTCAGGGCCAGAATTGCATAGGTAAAAGCATGGTATTGCCAGAGTAGGGTCTTTACGACATGAGCTTCCCAGGAAGAGAGTGGGAGCTGAAGAGCAGAAGCTGCACTCGAGACCTGAGGAACCAGAGCAAGAGTAGAAGCCAAAAAGTTTGGCACAATCAATACAGGTTTGGGCCATTGACTGTCAAAGGAGCAGCTGTGGCTACTGCCTTCCAGCAGTAGGTCCTGGCAAGCAGCAGGGCTACCAACACCCAACCCACAGGCATCTGCGTGTAGCCAACATTTCATCATTTCACTTCAAGCTCGGTCCAGCTGGTACTACCTGATTTGGCAAGGTCTCTGCAAGCCCAGGGTGATGTTTTGCCCAATGACAGCTTTAACTATAAATACCCAAGGCATCATACCAGTACAACCTGAGTGAGAAGGAGCACTTACATCAGCTTACAGACACCTAAGTACCAAGTTCCTTTGATGGTGCTACTCGCTGCTGCCTGTCATCAACAAAAAGCTAGAGGTCAGCTCCATATCAGAGCGTTCCCAAATCGGCTGGATTAACTTAAAACCCCTTTGTCAGCTCCATAAACTAGTGTGGTGCACAGCTGGGTTGGTAGAATGTAACATTTTCACTGCCTCAACACAGATAAAGCAACGCTGCTGCTTTGAGGAGAAAAGGTCTAAAAGAGACCATTTCACACCTGTACTGACTTAATAAAAACAAAAATAGCTCTGTTTTGTAAAATGGAAAGTGCAGTCACACTCATGCAAGCCTGGCAGACTAAAAACTCCCGCAGCACACAGTTCTGTCTTCTTTTGTAGCCTCTAAAAGCGAAGGCATCTGGTGCCTTGGGGCTTCAGCCCTTCCAATTAACTAACAAACCTTATCTCCCACTAGTGCAACTGAAAGGTGATTCTGTGATCGAAGGAAACACTAATTGCTTTTTTCCTCCCCCCTCCTAATTTAAATAATATGCAGTCCCACCCTACCAAATAGCCCCTGCAAGGAGCTTTAGAGAGGTCTGTACTTAGCACAAGGAGATTGCAACAGACAGATAAGAAATCAGGCAAAATAAGCGGCAAGTTCTCCGAATACAAGAGCCATGCAAAGGTACCATTCATTTTCTGTGACAACTACTGTATCCAGGTGATGTAGGATGTTTAAACGGATTTGACACATGCACTTTGTTAATGATCCCTGGTTTCAGACCTCAGCGTTATGGATTATTGTGAAGCTCCTTTATGTACATAACCCCACCAAAATTTGTAGGACCTAGACAGCATCTAAAACCACCATGACATCAATATCCCTAAAACACTTGGTGGTATTATTGGACTATAATTTGGAATGTTATTGTTAGAACTAACAGTTTAAAGCCTGATGTAGCAAAAAAACCATACCATAACAAACCAAAACAAAAAAACCCAGCTTCAGTTCTCCTCATTTTCCAATATTATGCTCAACAATATTTCAGCAGCTGCCTCTGAAGTGGCTAAAATATCCCTGCAAGAGTCAGGCACTGCCCTGCCAGGAGAAGGACACAGAGTGCTGGAGGTGCACACTATTTCCCCCATTCCATGAAGGTAGCCCAGGGCAGCAGCCAACGGAGAGTTATTTTGGATCCTTTTGTAGCAGTGAGTTCAGCAGTGCCCAACAGGACAGGCAGAGGCAGAAAGGATTTGTCCCAGCTGCTTGGGACACTCCTCTACTACTTTCCATGGAAAGCATGGGAGGTCCCTAATCTGCTTTAGCTGCTAATGTCTGGAGATAACAGTAGCTGTACTGCTTTAGGCTCTTTTCTCCCAGGATCTTATCTAGTCCCTTGAATGAGGATAGCAGATATGTTTCCCTAGGTTCCCTGCCCATTCCCTGGCTGAAAAGTTACCTACCCTCCATCCTGGTTATCTCAAAAGGACAGCTCTGGGAAGTGTGGCTTAGCCCTGGAAAAGGCCCTGCTGTGAGGAGACAGGGGAAGCAAGATTAAAGAGAAAAGCAGCAGCAAAGCTGGACCACATCATCTGATTGAAATCTCAGGTTTTACTCACAGTTTACTGAAACTTCCCCCCCACTTCCAAATTTTCTCCTGACAGAATGAATTGCTCTATCAACAAGTGTAAAAGGAAATGATTAATTTACCCCTCCCATCTAAAATGATTAGCAAGACTTCCACATCTTCAGGACCTGCGTAATGAATGAGCTTCCTGTGATTATAGCCAGGCACAGCGAGAGAGAACTCCGGTGTTGGCATTCACGCCTCTGGGTCAAAAGCTGTGAGGACCACACAGTGTATCTGTGCTCATCAGAGACAGCAGCAACCTTTTTTAGCATGGCAAATGGTGACTCCTGTAGTCTTTGACCTTGTGCACATCAGTAATCTTGACTAAAAAAAATTAGAAATAAAAAATCTCTGTTTCACGCCACATGATGTGGCACAGGGAGTGCTAGGCTAATGGGAAAATGCTGGAGTCCTGGATTCCCTGCCATGCAGACCAGAGCAAGGGGAGCATGCCAGCTTGGACTTTCTTTACAAAATGCGAGGCCCAGCTTGCTGGGAGAAACACAAGAGGAGTCGGAAGCTTCTGTCTCACAGAAAGACAAAATGCTGCCAGCAATTAATAGATGGTATCTTGCTTCCTTACACAACAAGCCTCACTCCCGGTGAGACGGGAATTCAGCCTGAGCTGGAAGCTGCAATTTCTGACAGCTCCTTCTCTTGTGGTGGCATGGTTCCCAGTTGCTGATCTTACCATGTGCCAGGCAAAAATCTGTCCTCCTGCTATCTTTGGCCTCCATGCTATCAAAAGCTGACCTTGATTCAGAGCTGCTCTGGTCTGAGTTAAGTGGCATCACAGTGAGACAGCGGAACTTCTCTGCACTCCCCGTTGCTAACAGCGAATGGGAAAACCAGGCTGGGGTGGGATGGTTACCCTCCTCTGCCCTGTCCTTCAGATCAGATGTTAAGCCAAAGCCTCTTCTCCAGCTGCTTTCAAGGTAGAAATTAAAAACTGTCACCATCATTCTCAAAAGAATAAAAAACTAAGTTCAGCCTTAGCGCGCAGGCCAGCATCCCCCCTTCATCCTGGAGGAAAATGGTTTCTGTGTTAAACTTTCACAACTAAACCCGAAACCCAGAGATGTTTGTTTTAGGTTTTGTTACAAAGCTAGAACACAGGCCAAGTTTGGAAAAGAAAAAAAAAAAGAAAAAGAAAAAAAATCTGGGCAAAGTTTCAAGCAAACCAAGACCGATTTATGGTTTTGAGTGGAAACCCTACTCAATTCACTGCTTTCACAGGGGTTTGATCTGAAACCAGGCACAATCTGGCAGCCTCAAGCTGACTTTTGCTTCAGGTTACACTGAAAACCAAACCCAGCACATCTCCCCAAGTATCCAAGCCTATGAGTCCTTGTAAGAAGAAAGGACTCACAATCATGAGTGCTCTAGAGATCCCATAATTGCACAGCAGTACCTACACACTGGTGTGTCACTCCAGTCTCACATGGGCAACAGATCTGCCTTCAAAACAATACTGGAATATATGTTGAGAGTTTTTAGCATAAAAGATTCTAGTCTGTAATTTTTCATTTGTTGGAGGTGTTTTTCCCCCCTCCATTTTCATTAATTATTTGTTTTGCTTTTAATCTCTTTGCTGCTCTGGTACAGTTGGCTTTTTATCAGATTGCAGACCAAAATTCTGGTGGTCTTGTATCAAAGTCCTAAAGTTGTTGCAGTAATTTGGAACAGTGTTGTGGCACTGATAGTAATTCACCAATTTTGCTGAGGGATAAGGTGCATGCCTTACTATGTGCATGTACCCTATTATCTCTGAGCTTTCTGTCCCTCTGCCTGACACTGATACCTGTGGATATTCCAGGCCTGCTTTTGAAATATTAAACAAAAATGTCCCTTTGGAAAAAGTGGTGGCAACTGTGCCATTACTAGATGGAGGGTGCAGGAGTCAGCATTTCACAGTGGCAGAAGGAAGACTGAAGTAAATAATTGCTAGCCAAAGCCACTACTTCATAATTCTGTGCCTGGCTTCTACCATTATTTCACATCGTTAAATGTAACTTCTTGCCTCTCCATTCCAGCCCTCCATTTTCCAACTCCTATTAACATCTTGCAGATCCAGACAGTGAGGATTTAGGCACCCCTGAGTCTGAGGATACGCTCCAGACATGAGAACATTCACAACCAACAGCCCTAAGTCAGCATATCAGTATTAGGGCCGTGCAGTCCATGCCTTATACAGATGTGTGCTTGACTATATTCTGGGAGTAGACTTTCATGGGATTAGCCACTGGGAACATTAAGTGCATGTTTAAGTTTCTGTGGGACTGGCAGGCCTATCTATTAACAAAAGAAATGGATACATAAATACCACTATGCACGTACCCAGTCCCCCATCCCAATTCTCTGTGTTTTAATCAGATTAAACTTCGCAGAAACATATTATTTCATTACAAATGAGGAGCAAGTCTTTGTACAGGATATCAAAGAACTATCCTGAGACATGGCTCCAGTCGAGTTGGCACGGAAGAGGTAAAGCATCCCCAGTCACGAATCCTCCCCAAGCCGGCGGGAAGCCACAGGGAAGTTTCATTGCTGGAGTGAGGCTCCTGGAAAAGTGCTGCTCTCTGTAGTGGTTTCAACAAGAAAAACAACAAAAAATACGACAGCAAATATGACAGGCTTAGCAGATAAGTTGTTCTCCACGAAGCCCACTTGATTTGCTTCAATAGATGCAGGTGAATCATCTGCAGCCCCCTTTTTCCCAGTCCCCTGCTGCAGTGGGCTTTACCTGCCAGCCAGTCTTTTCCAAGCAGGAAAATACAGGTGGAGCTGCCCATTCTCCTCAGGCTGCAGCTGTGCTGGTCGAGTTGCTCCCCCTGCCAGGCCCCACAGGTCCCTTGACCTGCTCCCTTCAAAATCTGCTCTTTAAGCCACTTACTGGGTTCATTTTCACCTTGCTGTGACGCACAACTGGAGACAGGCTGTGAGCAGCAAACATCCGCCTGCACCTTCACAGGCGCATCTCCCACAGGCCAGGGGGACCTGACAGATGCTTTGGCTTCCTTCTCTGTGACACCTCGAGCCGTGACAGCCACCTCTGGGCACTGCTCTGAGGTGCAGGACCAGCCAGCGGGATTAGCCTGCAATTCTCCACCTCTACATGGACTTTGAAGGGGGTTAAACTGAAGCAGTGAATAGCCCAGCACTGCCAAGAAACCTGAGTAACCACAGCCCTTACTAGCCAGAAGGCAGTTTGGTGTTGCTATTCCTTTATTTATCCTTCCCAAATTTACCAGGCTATGTGATCTTTTCAAGTGCAAATCACCTGAGGTGAGTAAGGTTAGGAATGAATTTCTGGATGTTAAAAACAACAGCCAGCTTGAGCACGGAGCTGCCCAAGTAGCAGACCAAATCCCCCCGTAATATAATCCCAACAAAAGGAAGGTTATTCCAGCAGGACTAATTCTTACTTCTTCATGCTAGACACACTTCACTTCTTAAAACCAGTTTTCTATTTACATTTCAAGTATCCTCCTCAGAAGACAAGTGAGTTAAGCAGCCGTACTGTCTACTAAGGCTGACTGAAAAAAATTAAAAGAGAAAACTAGTCCAGATGAAGCACAGCTGGACAACTTTTCTTGTTCTTATTATTTGGTGCCCTTCAGGATATAAAGAAAGTCCATGCTCCATTGTTCCAGCAACAGAATAAGGCCTGCTGAGACCCCACCACTTCATTACAAAACATCTCATGATGGAGCAACCACAGAAGGCCACAGCTGGCCAGCTCTGGGAAAATCGGAAAAGAATTTGCTCACTTAAAACAGCTTGAATTTCGAATGTCTGTCCCCTGCTAGTCAAAGCACACAGCATTATTTGTTGGTTGGGAAGGGAAGGCCTCTCACCTAGGTTGCCAGTTACCATATATCTGGTTTTAAAGGGCTACTGCCTTCGCAGTAGATGTTATGGCTGGAAAGAAAAGCTCTAGGACTGGACATCGTCGTGCAGCACAGTCCCCCTGGACCAGCTCCCGTCTGCCCCTGCCCGAGAGTGCCAACAAGTCAGGCAAACACTTGAGCTGCAAACCACATTCCTGCTTCAGTCAGTTGCTTGGGATGTTTCCCTCATGCCTATCAGCATCACCTCTCTTATCTGGAGTGAGCACAAGGCATTTTGCTCCTCCATATATCCCTGGCCTGCCTGCTGGCAAGCAAGCAGGCCCACAGCGGGAGTAGAGGAGTAGCTCCAAGTGCACCTACACATCCATAGACCTAATAGGGCAAACCAGCTGAAGGAGAGAGCCCTGCAGATCGCCACAGGGCATGGGGTGCATAGTGATAAAACTAGACCCCAACATCTCTTGCACAACCCTACACATCTACCTCCCTAGGACCTGCCAGCAAACTGAGAAAGCCTGGGGTGAAAGGTTTGTGCTGGTGATCTGGGTGTTAGAAAACCAACCCTCCAGTGGCACAGCCATTTAAAACCGAGCAACATGAAGCCACACACATCCATCCCCTGTGGCCTCTGTTCTTTCCTCACTGCTGCTACTTTGGTAGCTTTGCTGGGAAATAAGAGGGCACTGGTAAGGCTTTTGCCTTCAGCTATAGACTGGCCTCTGACCCAAGTGCTCTTGTGAGCCTTGTCCTGTGCCCTGAAATCTTATGACCCCCCATTCCTCAGGTCACACACCTCCCTTTTGTTGTTTCTGCAGGGCCAATTGCTTCAGCAGGAATTGAATGACACAAAAAAAAAAAAAACCAACCAAAAAAACCCAACACTAAAATATCTTGGGGAAAAAAAAAAGACAAACCCAAACCATGCAATTTTGGAACTTCCAAGATTAATGAGGCATGGCAAACATTTACAACTGTATCCAAAATTTATGGGGGAAAGACATACATATCTACATTTCTTGAAATAAATGGTTTGTTTTGAAAATGCCACAGCATTTTATTTCACTGCCTCTTAAACACAACCCTTTGATTTGCTATTTTGAAGTAGCATTTTCCACTCAAAAGAGACCTGAAATAAAAGAAAGTGTGAGAAACAAGAGGGGCAACTAACCTCAAAACAAAACATTACATTCAAAATGTGATTTGGGTTGACCCAAAATAACACATTGGGGTTTTTCTCATTTCCACCAAACAAAAACAGGGAAAAAAAAAAAAGGGAAAAATTACCTTGCCTTTTGGTTTGACCCAATCCAGTTCTTTTTCTCTCCATTTTCCAGCTCAGCCCCTGAACCGAGGCAGCTCTTATTTCCCCAGATCTCTCAGAGGGCATATTCTCTGCTTTGAGCCTCCCTGACATACAGTGCATGGGCTAACATGGAGCGAGCAACAAATTTCTGCTGCTGTTGGGGCAAACTGAACACTCGAGTGGCTCATTTTTACTCCATCTGTAACTTCTACATAAGAAGCGAGTCAATATTATTCAGGCCACCTGACTTCAGAATTTCAGGAGCATCGGAAACGCTCAGTGCAGGCACTGTCTTTGCATGCGTGCATGAAGCAGGAAGGGCAAGGGCAATCTGTTCATATTTAATCTTTCTAACTCTGTCACACTCGCTGTATGGTTTTGGCAAGTCGATTTGCTCCCATGGCTCAGTTTCCCCTATTCCAGACCAGAAACAAGCTTTATCAGCATGGCAAGCTGCTGTGCCTGCTCATGGGTGCACTCTCCTGAAAACATCATGTTACCACCGCACTCATGCACGGTGAAATTTCTCTCCCTCTGTTTCACCATCTACAGAACACTGAAAGGATTTAATAGTCTAAACCTGCCTAACATGTGTCTCTTTTGTGATGTTATTCTGCTTGCAAGGGCAGCCAAGCTTTGAGAAAAACAGCTTCTTCCCTCCCCGCCTTTTTCCCCTTTTCTTTTTTTTTTTTTTTTTTTTGCATCTTCCTCCCTGGGTTTCCGGCGGTTCCTTACAGCCCCACTACAGACAGCTGTGCTCACTGTACCTGTGTGTGTGTCTGACTTTTCCTCCCCAGGAGATTTGTCTATAAGATAAGCACAAGCTTGCGGAAATCCTGTGTCACCGACCTTAGGGCAGCTTTTCCTAGTGGCCTTTTGTCCTTCTGGAGGTCCCGCTGACGGACACATCTGTGTATTTTGCACCCCTTGAAAATCTGAAGAAAAGGCTTGGGTGCTTTACACCATCTCCACAAACACATGAGGCTCTGCCACGGCTCTGTGGTTTCGCTGTGGCCAAGCTGACTTTCATTTTCACGTGGTGGAGGGGAACATGGTGTTTGGGTTTTGGCCAGGGACTCCCGGATTGAGGTGCTGCATGGTGCAGCCTAAAGTCACTACACACAAAAGAATGATCCCTCTGGGTGGGATCAACAGGGAATTCATCCCTCAAGATCTGGGAGAACAAGGGTATAAATGCACCAAAGTTATAAGGAACTTAGTTGGGTGATGACTCTGAAGGGAGAAAGGAGCAGTGAAGGGAGGAAGAGCTGGGGAGGGTAGTGAGGTGGGTCAGGCACAAGTCTCCTGCATGGAAGACTCCTGTCTTCTTGGCATGGAATAACATCAGATCACTGAAAAGTAAGAATGGTTTGCTGGGAGAAAAACTATATCCAGCCCCAAAAAACCCCAACCAACCAACCAAAAAACCAAACCAAACCAAAACAAAACAAAAACCAAAGCAAACAAAACAAAACAAAAACAAAAAAACACACACCAAAAAAAAAACCAGGACAAAACAATATCCCAAAGATTCTTCTTAGGATTCCAGAATGGACACAGAGCTTGGACATCTGGTTGCCCTCTGTCAGAGAGAAGTGGGGGGCAGAGCCCCTGAGGTTTGACTGAGGTTTTAGAGGAGTTCACAGTACCTGGAACAGCCACCTTCTCCTTAACATCATGGCAAAACTTGACAAGAGTGACTTTACAATATTGATAACAAAGATACACAAATACACATAAAAAGACAAAGTCAGGCTCTCCTTTTCCTGAAGCTGGCACTGCATACCACACAAGACTTCCAATTCCACTAAAAGTGAATTGCTTTTCTTTTCCTAGTTTAGAAAAGAAAAAAAGTATTTCTAGGGCTTTTGTTTCAAAAATCACTGTGGTGTGGCATTTTTCAGCAAAATATTTCAATTAGGGTTTTATTGTTCTTTTCTTTTTTTTCAGTAAAATGGATTTAGTATCTGGTTCCACAGACTCAGCAAGAGAGTAAAACAGAATTTATAGGAAACTGGGAAGTCCCAAGTGGAAATACCAGGGTACAGAGCAAAGATTATGACTTATTTGAGGACATGGAAGTAAAAAGAACAACAACATTTCCTTTGGGAGGAGCAGCTCTTGTATTCATGGCTTTCAGTTTAAACAGAAATGTCTTCCCTCAGCAATTTCGCATTGCAGGCAACTTGGGAGATGTAGCTGGCACAACTGGAAGAGGAGAGGGAGGGAAATCCCTAGGACTCAATGACAACATTAAGGAATTCAGAGGGTCTCCTACAGGAAACAAAAATCAAAAAATTAAAAAGAAAACAGTCAACAACACCTTCCAGTTTAAAACTCTCTATAAGTCATTGTTTTGCAGACAAAAATGTCAAGGGAGGCAGTGTCTTCTGGTGGCAAATATTCCCATATTTCCTCTTCCTTGTGAGCTTGACTAGGACATTTGTGTAGAGCCCAGTAACATCACAGGAGGCTAAATAACAACATTTACTGCAATATCTAGAAACAGGAGAGTCTAGAGCCTCCAAAGTTAGCCCAGGATACTCTCCAACCATGGCACTTTAGGAGAGGGATTGCCAATATCCAACACTTGGAATGGATTTCAAAATTTGTCCCTGCAACAGTTATGAGTAAAAATTGACATTGAACAGAGGCAGGAAGGCTCACTCTGGTTGGAGTTTGGGAGTTCCCTCTGTATACCCACAGGCTCATGGAGCTGATGGCTCTTGGAAGCTACAGTTTGGCCCCTGGGAGACATGGATGTGGAGAATGAACTTTGCATTAATGCCATATGAACCCAGAAAGAAGGTCTCTAGATCTGCAGGGGTGCACAGCCTGCAGCAAGGTGCACCCATAGCTGCATACCTTCACGGTATGTTCAAGGCCAGCTGCTGGTCTCACCATGGTATATATATCCAAAATAAGGGTGCCAGTGGTCTTACTCCTCGTCTATACCACCATACCAGAGGGGAAACATTTTCTTTGTCAGGCTTAATTAAGAGAAAGGCACTTACAGCTAAACAAATAATTCTTTACACAGGGCATGACCAGCCCTTCTCAGCCTGCAAGCCACTAAGCAAAATTTTCACACCGTGGTGAGCAACCAGATCCTGACCCCGGAGCCTTAAAACCACGTGGAGGAGGAGCTGGGAGGCAGAAAGTGAGAGCTACCCCATCCATGAGCTCTGCAGCTCCCTGGGTCATGCTGGGTGCCAGGTCACAGGGGTTCCTGCACAGGCTCACATCCACCCCCGACCCAGCACTGGGCTTAATTTTCACAGTCCCACACATCTTCAAACCAGTGGGAATTAGAGGCTTTATGATCCGACTTCCATGATTCAGAAGCTTACAATTTTGCGGGATGTGGGTGCTTCCCTCGCGTGGGACATCTGAAAGGCCAAGCCTTGCTCATCTTCAAAATTACATGCAGTGCTTGGATATCTTTCATGTCACAGTGCAATTTCCAGAATGAATGCATATGCTGCACCCCTTTATGGTAAGCATGTTTTAATTTAGGCCTCTGTGATGTAAGACCCTGAAAAGTGCATTTAATATTGAAAAGGCAAGCTCGTCCTCAACACTAAAGGCACAAATACGATACCACAAAACATTTTCTGAAGGGTGTGCCTTCTTCAAACACACCTTCACTAGAAAGATTAAAATTCAGAAAGAAGAAGGCACAGGTCTTACAGTCATTATTTAAAAAAAAAAAAAAAGTCAGGGGAAGTATTATAACTAAGAATCTAAGTTTAATTCTTTATCCAAGTTACATGTTGGCACAAGTGTAAAGGAAAGGGTTCTTGTTTAGGCAGCAAGGAGTATTTGTAGGTGAAAACACTTCTTTGAAGGGTGAAAAATGTGTTTCATCTGTAGAGAGTTATTTTCGAACTTGGAAATCAGGGCATAAAGAATTTTTCTAAAGTAGAAATGCACAGTAGAGCACTTTTACTCAGGCCACACCAGGCAAACAGCTACAACCACGTTCAGTTTGATGGGGCAGTTTTCACAGCAGCATTTCATTTTTATCCATGATGATTTAAACTAATAAGAATATAATGAGCAGTGTGATATTTAGGCTTTGAAGCATTTAAGTTTACTCCAAAATTCTCCTAAGTTTGAAGTAATTCTGATATGTCTCACAAACATGTTAGAATTTATTTCTGTCCTTTCTGATAGTAAATTACAAGGGAACGGAGGGGCTCAGGGGATTTAAATACCACTAACAGCCAAGCAACTAGACACACATAAAAAAGCACAGGGAATTAAACTTGAGTAGATGTTGCTTTCCTGGCCTAGATGACTCCCAAATGCTCATGAGTTCAAGTCCTCTCCCTGACACCTGGGTATCTCCTCAGGCTGTGATTTCTTCTGCTGTAATGGAAGAGCAACACTCTTCACCCCTACAAATGATTGTGAAGGACACGAATGAAGACTAGTCATACCAGACGTTATTACATGGATGTACTAACTATATCAAAAGTCACAATATATGATTTATTACATTTTTAAATTTTTTTTTCAAGATCTCCTGTTTCTCAGTGATCCTCTTCCCCTCAATACTTGGAAAACTAACATAAGAAAATTCTATATAACAAAGTGCCATTGTGTAAAGGTCAAAGCCCCTTTTGGGGCAGTTGTGTGCAGCAAAGTCACTGCAGAGCTTCCACTGCTTCCTGCTGTAGCAGATTTTATGATCAAATAAACCTCTGGCTGTGATTTTGGTGACAGCTGTATGGTAGTGACATGAAGCCCTTTCCACTGCCAGCATTCTTCAGAAAGCACAAAGCAACAGGCTCTGGTGACCCTTCTCAAAAGGTGCCTTGCTCATCCTGTTACTTGGGGAGGTTGAGTCCATCTGCAGAGGGGATAGAGTTGACCTTTCTACAGGAAAGTGAAAATAACCTCTGCTTTCCATCCTCACAGGATTTTAAAGAAGACAGTTATCCATGTTTCTTTCAAGAAGACAAAGACTTGTCCTGGTTTGCTTTCCTCCAAGAGAGGAAGGGCCAAAATTCAGACTGCCATCTCACAGGACTTTGATCAAGTCTTGTAGGAGAGCTTTCACTTTCTTAGACCGAGAAACATCAAAGAAAAGACCCAAATCTCTTCAGAGCTGAGCAGGAACCAATTTATGAAAAGTTTTTTAATGTCACAGCTATCCAGAGCATTTTGTGCAATAATAAATTAAATACTGGTAATGTGGCAATGGCTTCGGCACAAGCAGAACCAGTTATATGCAAGGTAATGCATCTGGACATGTGGTTAGGGCAATTTTTTCCCCCCTTGATGAATCTTGGACTATAGCTCCTGTTGTATAGAAGGAACAGATCAGGTGGGAGAGAAGAAGCAGAAAGCAAAAAATAAAGGAAGAGCACAGACTCTGTGATATGTTTGATGAAGATAAAACCAATGGTATCAGTCACCAAAACATCATCTTCATAAGCTCTCTGGCTCCCTGGTTTGTTTTTTTTTTTAAAAAAAAAAAAGGTTATAAAATGCAGAGATTCCTGTCCACATTGAACACGTGACCCTGAAGACATTCATCACTCCAGCACACACGTGTTCTCCAACGCGTGAAATCAGGAGGCAGGAATTTACCATAAGCCACTGAAGGTACATAATTGACATTTAAAATAAAATATCTCTTCTGGATGGCCTGATCCTGCTGCCACTGCCTTCAGTGGGGCTGAGTCAGGCAGTTATCAGTGCCATGTAACTCCTCCCTTACAAACCATCCCTCCAGCCATACTTTGTAAAGCTGCAGTCAAATAATTATCATGTGTTAAAAGTACGTGCAGGAGGGGATGAAATTCTCTTCCTAAACATAGCTTACAGCACATCCATTTAAGTGTAAATGCTGGGGTTTCTACACTTGAAGAGAAAAACAGAATCAAAAGCAAATGTTTACCTGCCATGGATCCAGGAGGCTTCCTTCACAGTCCCTGCAACTTAAGTCAAGTACTCCTGACTATGGAAATCAAGCTTATTTTTCAGAATGTCGTCCATTTGTTGTTTTTTAAATAATTCTTTTTGGTCACACTAAATCTTAAATTAACCCCCACTCCTCCCTGTGCAATTTTAGCACGATGGTATTAACTGTAGAACGAACAAAAAAAGCCCTTCAGCTGCCACTTCAGCACACCCCATATCTGGAAGAGTTTTTACTTTCAGCTTTTAAGGTCAGAACACACACCCAGCAATAACCAGCCTTTCTTCTTTTTTTTTTTTTTTCCTCTAAGAAACTGGAGAGCCTGCTATCTAAAACAAGGGAGTTTTGTGAGCAGGAGTCCAGCCTGTGCTTTTGGCATTACAGGTGTGAAGCTCTCATAACCTGGGCTTCCATTTCTGGGCTTTGTTAAGCCTGGCAGCCAATGCTGCTGGAGATGCAGCTGGCAGGGAGCACGTGGAAGGCCTTGCACCCAGTTCCTGCGAATGGCAGCTTCTGTTAATAACCACACACAGAGCAGAGTTGTGCATTTTTATTCCCTTCTAGACAGAGCTGTATTCCATACTGGAGTATATGCATAGTCCCAAAAGGTTTGTGTGGAGTGACTAATTACCTTTCTCCTTAGAACTGGGCAGGGAAGCATAATATTTGTGTGATTACAAGGACATAAAAGGAGCGTAGGATTATTTTCCATGAGAATCCTTGGGAATATCTTGAGGGATGGCTGTCTAAGGTGGTGCTCTCTGCAGGACCATTAAACTCTCCTCCCAGCTTCTTCATCATGTGCTGTGATTTATCCCTGGAAAAGCTATTCAGTGGTGCATGGGGTTAACCATGAACCTTCTTTAGCTCTAACTCTCCACCTCTGAGTCCTTCCAGGACACTCATAAGCCATGTGCTATATTTGCCTAGCTGGAGTTGTTATGAGGATGTTGACACAAGGAAAAATATCTGCCTGGAGAAGAGGGTGGACTGGCACCCTTTGAAATCAAACATTGTCAAGCATCTTTAAAGTTCTGCATGGGTCATGTCACCGAGCAGCCCTGAAGCTGAGGGCTGGGTTCAGAGGGACACAAATAGGGTGCATATAACTCATTTCCCCTGTGTATCATATGCCACTGAACGCCTGACTAAGCCATGTCCTCATTTCCATATTTCAAAAGCTTAATTTAACTCCAGAAGCCTTTCCTGATCAATGCCTATGGGGGGGTTTCTACCACGTCTGGGCCTGGACTGGGTAATCCTGCAATTACAACTGCTCAGACACTGAATAGGACCCTCTACTCACAGCAAGACACTGGGTCAGAAAAGGAGGTCAAGCCATGAAAACTGGTTTTGCTAAAGTAAGTAGTCAACTGTTCGTTGTGTCACCTGCTGAGGCCAATCAAAGAGTTTTGCAATAAAAGGGGACATGAGTCTTCAGAATGGTTGGTCTCCCAATAGCTGTGCAAGACAGGGAGGAACACCCAAGTGAATTTTGGCCATCAGAAGGCAACTTTTTGAAATACACTTAAGGGTTCAAGCCTAATTCAAATAATCCCCGAGGAGGGCAGGAAAAGGTGTGCACAGCTCCAGTGTTTATCCCAGACCCATCCACTTTTGTGTTCCCTGAAGTAAGAACAGAGTATTTGACATCTGTTTGTTCAGCTCCCATGAGGCTCTGGAAGCAGCTGTATCAAAAATGCAGAAACCTCTCAAGGGTGGAAAGGCATCTCGAGAGAAGAGCAGCCCTTCCCTCATGCCAAAAGCAACCCAGCTTTAGGACTAATCCTGAGGTTGCTGTGACAGTTGCAGAGTTCGTGCACATTATTTTTTTGATTTGATGGGCCAGGGCACGCTGAGTTGGGAATGCACAGAAGGAAAGCTCTGCTGGGGGACTGACAGTGGTAAGTGAAGGTTTTGTAGCAGTTTTTCCTTCTAGTCATTCAGCACAAAAAGGTAAGAAGAAGATAAAGAAGCAGCTGTGCACCCATCTCTTGCTGAGTCCATACCAGGGACTCAACTCCAGTGGGACTCCCAAAAACATCATCCTGCATCACTGCATCTGAAGGAATCGCCCCCACCAACACTGCTGTCTCACTAAACTTGCTAATGACCACCCTGTTACCAGGGTGGAATTTGGGGTGGGGGTGGGAAGGCTGAAGTGCTGAACTCAAGATCAGAGCATTTTCCTGCCATCTGCACCACAAAGACAACGTGTCATGTGCTAGTGAGATTACAGTTTAGGTTTGTTATCATCCCTTTATATCAAAAGGAAGTTATGCACACAAAGGAAACACCAAACCATCGTGTCAGGGGAGCTATAAATCACATACTGCTGAATATTACGAGGGCAACAGAGTGCCCAGTTAGAAAGCAAGGGTTTTGAAAAGACCCCTTTTCCTCACAGTCTCCTCATTTCAATAAACCTTGTTTGTATTTTGGGAGAGGGTGAAGGAGAGCGCATGGTTTCGTGAAATCAGCTACAAATGACAGCAGATTTGTCCCACACAAGTGACTCATGGCTGACTGCATGCACTGGTCAATGCCTTCCCAGACACCAGCACAGTCATTGCTGTTGCCCAGGTTGATCCCTTGGTGTCCTGAAAAATCACACAGGCAACAGCACAAGAGATCTCCTAAGATTTGTTGCCACTTTCAGCGCTAGTAAAACACAGAGTTACAAAGAAATAAAAACTAGAAAACAGTGGCATAGTCAGTTCTTGAGCAAATCAGTTCATCTGGCAGTGAGGGTCCTTTCTGCTTTCCTGCTCTGATCTTACCACCCTCCAAAACGACATCCTGGGAAGACTGCAAGGAGTTCTCCACCTTCTCTTCCCCTGGCAGGTGCCTGAAATGATCCTGACAATTCTCCAAACCAATTCTCCAAAGGCATGCTGAAATCCCACTCCTGCTGAAAAGAACCCTTAGTATTTTCACAGTCTCTGACCTCCCAAAAAGTGTCAACTGAAAGATTTCAAGCTGACTGCAAATGTTGCAGATTGTTTCTGTGGCTCTTAAATTCTGAGTGATTATAATGGGGGAAAACACAGATGTAATCATTGCTTTTAAAATATGATTGCTGCTCGAAAGAATTATCGGTGAGGGGGGTAATTGTCTGGAGGATGGCATGATTCAGGACTGCTGACTTCCACTCCTCACTCATTCAAAGTCACCGAGTGAGTCAGTGGAAAAATCATTGAATTCAGCACAGTCAACAGGGTACCAACATTCATATTTAGGTTCCTAAATCAACAGTGTGGAAGACTTCAGCTCAAAGGTTTCACAAGCAAGAGTAAGTGAAGGTAGGAGGTTACGTTGCAAGCCTGCAGCAAATGCCATCCTGAAGTTTGCCACTTCAAATTCCAGTTACTTCTCACCCTAAATAAGTGGTAGCTAAAGGTGTAACAGCACTCAGGGAAGTCCATTCCAATCCAAGCAGAAACGAGGTCCATATGCCAGATTCTCTGCAACAGCTAAAGCATTACTTTGCAAAATAAATGTTTCTTTTGAATACAAAACACAGGACAGTCACAGCATGCAAATCGTTAGTATGCAGGAGCTGCTGCCTTGAAGCTCTGCCACCCATAGCTAATTAATTCTAGGTACTGTAATGAACACATCACAGGGAAGCACTATTCTGTGTCTGAGCAGAAACTCTGTATACAAACAACACAAGGCACAAACAGAAATCACACCTCTGAGAGGGAGCCTTTTCATTCAGAAAAGTCAGTCATCTCGAATGCACCACCCGCAAGAACCGGCACAGTAACCTGAATATCAGAGAAATAAAATTGAGTATCTATCGGCATGAAAGTAATACCAGGAGGGAGAGAAATCATTCAGAGAATACATCGCTCAGCAGCTTCTAAATTAGTAGGACAGTGAAAGCAGAGATCAAATATGAGATCTTGCAAATCCACAGGAAATGACTCAAGAAGCCAGATCAAGTGAAACTTCAGCTTCCAAGCCTCAGACACATTTGCTTCTCACCACTGGGCCAAATACGTGCATGCACAACGCGAGCACATAAAAATACATCCAGATCACACAGACAAGCTCTCAAGTATTAATCAGACAGTGATTAATACCCAGTCCTCCTCAGTGGTACATGCATTATGATGGCCTTTTAATTACAAGACTGTGCCCTGGGTTTTTCATATGGCCATAACTCTGCCCTTATTCTGCTTCTGTAGTAACCAATTGCTAAATGCCACGTTCCCCACTTCAGGTGCATTGATGTTCCTGCTGACCACGGAAATTTTTGGCATGAAAGGTTTTGAGGATGTTAGAGGTCTGTGTGATCACAACATCATTTGGAAAAAAAAAAAAAAAGACACAGGATGGGTAGAAATGTGTCAAATCATTACTTCTGGTCTTTTATTGTACAGCAGCTGAAGACGTTCCTGCCATTTCCTTGCCCCTAACCATTTACTCCTGCCCTGACACTTCTTTTTGCTGCCAACTCAGCTTTGCCAAGATGTTTATCATGCCATTCTGCAAGTTGGATCCTTGAATAACTTTCCAAAATAAAGAGGTATTGGGGGGTATTATTAGCTGGGACCATTCAGCAGATCCAGCAGTGTCACTCCTCAGCTTGGGGGGTGCATCAGCACAGCCGAGGGGGTGACAAACTATGCTTTGCAGAGGAATGAATGGGTGGGAAGGGGGTGGGGATATAGGCAGCATTTCCACCCAAAAGAGCATGCCATGGGCTGCCAAGGGTTGGAAAGAAGGCTTGCACTCTCATATATTGTCTGGTGTTATGGCCAAACCTCTGGCAGTGGCAGGAGCATCACTATAACATTGTAATGCCCCCAAAGCAGTGGATTCTGGTACCACCTCCAAAGGATATGCTGCTTCTCCCTGGGAGTGACTGCCCAGAAGGAAGACCTCAAAGCTTTCATCAGCTCTTGCCTTCATCGCATTACTAGCAGTCCACAGATTTTTCTCCAAGTGTCCATTTCTGTTCCTGAAAAGAAAATTAGCAGAACTTAGAAACTGAAACCCAATGGAGCAGAAACGCAATTTCCACACCAAAACTTGAAGGTCCCTTGAAGACTAAATCCCACAGACTAGACTCGAAAGACAAATGAGCAAGTGGCTCCCTCAGGAATTGCAGCCACATTGAGACTGAATATCCCTATGCAATGAGAGCAGAGAAGGCACATCTCCCTACCTGCAATGGGAAAGGGATGCTTCAATGGGAGGGGCCTATGGAAGCTGGAAGGTCAAGGTGATGAGCTTGGATGGGACAGACACATTTCTTCTCCCAGGATTGCCTGATCACAGAGCACCTGGTGAAGAAAGCAAAACCAAAACTCACTGCTGGTTACTCAGATTCATGGGCCAAACTTTCTTTTCAATAGTGAGCTCCTGTTACCCCCTCCTCTGTGGACCAAACAAGTCCTGAGGGCAGACGTCAAGGTGTAGCTATAGACACAGTTTGAGAGAGTGTTTACAGTTATGGCACTGTTCACTGCAGCAAAAAAACATTTAAACTGGCCTACAAAACAAGCTGCACGATGCTACCAGAATGCCAGCACAGACCCCATAGCAATGCTGAACATGGCTACATGTCGATTTGAGCTCTCACGAGGGGAAGGTGCAGTGGGAAGAACACAAGGGTGATGAGAAACCAGATGTATGGGCTGAGGAGCCCCATCACCTCAGGACACGCTGCTGTGGGGCCAACACTGGCTCCCCGGGCTCTTCTTTTACCAACTGGCTGCCAGATCCCCCACTGGACACATGGCGTCGTGGTATGGAAATTCTTCCTATGGGTCTCATCAGCCATGACAAGGAGCTGTGCCAGTCCAGGCTCCCCTGGGTCAAACTGAACCAAACCCAGCTGGGCTGGAGAGGTCAGGCTGAGGTGAGCCAAGTTGTCCAGAGAAGGGCAACAAAGCTGGTGAAGGGAATGGAGCACAAGTCCTGTGAGGAGTAGCTGAGGCAGCTGAGGGTGTTTAGCCTGGAGGAAAGGAGGCTCAGTGGTGACCTTATCATTCTTTACAACTACCTGAAAGGAGGTTGTAGCCAGGTGGGGATCAGCCTCTTCTCCCAGGTAATCAGTGACAGGACAAGAGGACATAGTCTTAAGCTGCACCCAGGAGGTTTAGGCTGGACATCAGGGGGAATTTCTTCACAGAAGGGGTGATTAGACACTGGAATGGGCTGCCCAGGGAAGTGGTGTACTAACTGTCCCCGAAGGTGTTTAAGAAAAGACTGGACATGTCACTCAGTGCCATGGTCTAGTTGACATAGCGGTGTTCGGCCAAAGGTTGGACTCGGTGACCTCAGAGGTCTTCTCCAACCTAATTGATTCTGTGATTCCGTGATCCTGAGCGCCGCCTGGGAGTGCTGCGCCAGGACTCGCTGGGTCAGGCTGCGCAGGGCTGAGCGGGGCCGGGGGAGGCTGAACCGGGCGAGCCGAGCGGGGGTCGGACAGACTCGCAGCCGGGTGGGCCGATCCCGTCCCATCCCATCCCACCCCACCCGGGCCTGGCCGCGGGAGGCGCTGGTGGCGGGCGGGGCGCGGGGGCTGCGGCGGGCGCGGGGGGCGGCGCCGGCGGGCGGGGGCGAGCGCGGCGGGACCGCACCCGGGGCGCTGCGCTGCGCCGCGGGGGCTCGGGGGGCCGGGCCGGGGCGGCGCCATCGCCGCCCGCGTCTCCTCCTTCCACCGCCGCCGCCGCTGCGGCTCCGTCCCCTCCCTCCCGGGTCCGGCGCTGCCCTGCCCCGCTCCCGGCGGCCGCGGCAGCGCCGCCGCCGCTTCCTGCCGGGGCTCCCCGCTCCTTTCCTTCCCTCCCTTCCCGGCTCCGCCGCCCCCCGCGGCGCCCCGCCATGGCGTGAGCGCGGCCATGGGGCTGGCCCGGCGCCGCCGCCTGCCCCCGGGCGCTGCGCCGCTCCCCCGGGCCCGGACCCCGCGCCGCCGCCGCCGCCGCCGCGCCCCGCCGCGCCCCCGCGGCGCGCTGACCGCCGCCTCGCCTCCTCCTCCTCCTCCTCCGCCCCCGGCCGCCGCCGCCCGGCGACGAGCGCGGCCGTAGCCCCCCCCTCCCTTTCCCTTCTCCTCCTCCTCCTCCTCCCCCCCCACCCCCCGCCGCCGCCCGCGCTCCCGCGCCGTCGGGCCCGGCGCGGCCGCCAGCCCCGGCCCGCCGCGGCGCGGCCTCCCTCGCCATGTGAAGCGCCGGGGAAGATGCGGAGGCGCAGCCCGGCCGCCCGCGGCGAGGGATGAGCCTAGACGGGGAGAAGATGACCGAGGAAGCCTACCCTGACGAGTGAGCGGGGCCGCGGGCGGGCGGAGGGGGGCCGGGGTGGGGGGGGCACCCTTTGTTGCCCCCGGCGCGAAGCGGTGCGGGGGTCGCTCGCTCCCCTCGGACAGACGGACCGGGAGCGGGCGGACAGAGGGACGGCGGGCACGCGCGTACGTGTGCGCGCCGCCCGCCCGCGCATCCGCCATTTCGCGCTCCCCCCCGGGCCGCGCTCATTTGCATACGGCCCTTTCATTCATAAAAAACCCCCGGGAGGGCGGCGCGGGGTTCCGGGGGCTCCGCGGGGAGGGGGCCCCGCGCCGCCGCTCCCCGCCCCGGCCGAGGGGCTCGGGGCGCCCGGGCGGGGGCGGCGGAAGCGGCGGCGAAAGGAGGAAGGGGGAGCGCTGCGCGCCCCCGCCCCGCGGCCCCCGGGTCTGTGGGGGTGTGTGGGGGGGTTCGGGACGCGGAGCCTGAGGCGGGGAGCGGGGAGGGGGGGACACACACACACGACGTCGCGGGTCCCCGCCCCGGCCGCCGCCGTTTTGTGAATAGGAGGGCGGCCGCCGCCGCCGTCACATGACGCCGCATTCATAAACCCGGTCACCGGCGGCCTCCCCATTCACCGGCACCCCCCCGCCGCACCCCCGGGGGGATGCGGGTACCCACGGCCGCTCCCGCCACCTCCCCGCGGATAAACCCCCCGCACGAATAACACCCCCCTCAGGAGAGGCCGCGCCGAGGCTTTCAAAATGCCTGACGGTGCCCTTTTCCCTTTTTTTTTTTTTTTAATGTTTTCTTCCCCAAAAATAAAACCCAAAGCTATTGCAGGGGGACGGCAGGAAGGGCTTTTTCACGCCGCGCTGGCCCAAGGGCTGTTCCTGGCTATCTCCTTCGGGGTTTTGACAGTCAAGAGGAATGACTCACTGGCGTGCAGGACTGGGTTGGTGCCAAGCGCCATAGGATGTACCGTGCTTTAAAATGACTCCTCGCAGGGCTTATAAAGCAGCGTCAAAATTGTGCAACTTTTTGGCTCGTTTGGAGCCCGAGAAAATATCATAATTGGTGGCATGTGCCACACTCGCACCTTCGTCCTGGTAAACTTATTTTAGGGCGATTTGCTGGAGAAACATGAGTGGGGAAGGAAATGGCTTCTGCCTGCAACGTGCTGAGAGGGATTGTTATTTTGGCAGTTCTTAATGAAGATACTATAAATACGTGTTTATGTGTAGCTTCTGAAATTGTGGTTATTTTGAAGTTGGTAAGGTTCTTGCAACAAAAAAAAGAAAAAGCTGAGTTTCTCTTGCGTGGATTGCCATGACCTAACAGGCTGGAAAAATGTGGCCAACTCATTTCCAATAAAAACCTGCCGGTTCTTTGTTTGGGGTTTATTTTTTTTGTTGTTTAATTTTGCAAATTGGACAAGAGGAGGGGAAGTGGGTCCTTGTCTCTTGGTTTGAGAACACAGGGCCAAACCTAACCCAATTCAGTGGACAAAATCTAATGCTCATCCAGCCTTCATCCTGTGGCAAGATATTGCTCCAAATGTGTTTTCCTGCAGGGCTTGGTGTGGAGGTGAGTGTCGGTGTAAAACAGCGAGCACTTGGCTCTGATGGTTGGTTGGGGTTTTCTTCCCTTAATTGTAGGCTGCAGTTTGTTTTGGAGTAAATTCTTCCTCCACGTGCCACTGCGCTGCCATGCTGGTGGAGGCTTCAGCTGGATGGGTTTCATGTGTGTCCCTACCTGAGCTGGGGAGGGAAGCTCTTGGGTCACACCACCTCTTGTGAGGTCACCAGTCAACCCAACAACGTTGTGCTTCAATCCCTGGGAGATGGGGAGTGCTGGTGGCCACGGGGAGCTGGTATCCAACCCATTCCCAGGCCACCAATAGCCTTTTTATTGGGGTTTGGATGTGGTGGCTTTCAGGATAAATGATGCCTCGTGGTCCTTACCCCCAGTGGCTCTTTTGGAGGCCATGGTTGGGCTTGTCAGAGTTCAGTCCAGGCCTTTGCCTTGCAGGGCACAGCGAGGTGTTTTAGGTAAGCCATGGTTTCCTCTGTAAGCTCCTCGCTTCCAGCCTTGCATTGATTGATAGCGTCGCTGAAGCCGGTGACTCATGGGTTGTTTTTTCATTTCAGTGGTGGGTGAAGTGATTTGATTTTTTTTTTTTCCTCCAATATATATGGTGTTAAAAGAAATAAGGACAGGCTCTCCTGATAAGTTTTCTCGAGCTGTCAGAACAATGGTAGTATAGCGTGCTATTTGCCCTAGATATCTGGCTTTAATTTGCATAGCTATTCTTGTTTCACAGAGTGCACTGTGAGCAAATGTTAACAGCCAGATTACAAAAAAAAAAAAGGACCACTGTCAGGATGCCTTTTAAAATAACCCTCTTCAAGTAAACAACAAAGGAGGTCTCCCTCCATTTTTTTGCCTTTTTTTTTTTTTTGATAATTTCTTGAGAACAGCTAGATAAGATTTTGAGTTTCGAGACAATTTATAAAACCGAGGAGAGGAAAAAAAAATGGGGCTTAGGATGCTGTAAACTCATCGGTCCCTTCACCACTGCACCATTTCGGATCGATACTTAGAGGTCAATTTGTCATTGCAAAGCGAGCGCCTCAGTCTGCATCTCAGCCTTGATTTCTGCTCCCACTCCTTCCCCCCCTCCACACGTCGCAGGGTTGGGGGAGAGCGGGGACGCCTGATAATAAATCGGAGGCATAAAGCTGCGACGGTGGGAGAGTTTTCGGGAAGTGCTGCCTCTGTATCCAGACGATGGGCAGCTGCCCACTGCGAGCGGTGACCCTCTCCAAACCCACCAGCTCCCAGATGGGCTGCCGGTGTCTTTCCGTAGGGAGGATGGAGCTGAACCCTTAAAGTGACTGGGTTATGGCCGGAGGCTGCCGCCTGCTCGTTCCGATGCACGGTTCCAAGAAAGTCACAGGAAGTAATTAAATGGAAAAGGTCAGAGAACGAGGAAGTGTTGGTCCGCAGCCTCTCGCTGCCTGGGATGGAGCCGCGGTGCCCTGCCTGAGCCCGTGTCCCCGAAGTGTCCCCGCAGTGTCCCCGCTCCTCGGAACGCGCGCTTGATTTATTCCGGCGGGCTCAGAGCACGCCTGCCAAGTGTTTGCAAGTGGGACTGGTCCCCCGGAGGTTTTTAACGAGCTGGGTTAAGTGGGATATGTGTAGGGCTGCTGTGGTGTCGTCCAGGACAGCAGAATGTGGTGTGAGATCACACCGATGCGTTTTTCCCAGTCTAGGGAAAGAAAATTAAACTTAAGCCTCATTTGTTCTTTTGCTGGTCCCAAAACCCCACTTCCATCCACCCCTGAGCAGAGATCAGCGATGCTTGTCTAAATACTGAGTCCATCAATGTTACAGTTTGCCCTTTATGCTGAAAAAAATAATTTATTTCCTTTTTTTCCCCCCCCTTTCATTTTTCACTGTGTTTTTGCCTGGTGATTTTTCTGTAGGTATCAAAGGCAGCTCATTCAGCCAAATTATTTTGCTGCAAGCTTCAGCCAGGGAGGAAGGCATGGGACATGCTGCGTGTCATGACATTATTGCTTGCAAATAGGACAGGAAATGAAGGATTGCCAAAATATAACTGTTTATTTCTTGGCCTGAAAACATGCCTGTTTAAAATATGACATGTAAGTAGCTGCTTTGTTCAGTCACTGGGAGAAGTTGCTGTTTATAAGGGAATAATAGCTCTGTTGGATGAAAAGAAAGCGGGGGGGGAGGGAAGAAGGGATTTACCCTTTCTACTCTTTCTCCTTCTGTCTTGGAAATGCTTTAAAAAGAAATTGTAGGTGGAAGATAAATGGAGAGGGTATTTTGTCGGACAACTGGAAAGGAAACCTGTGGGAAGAGGGGTTGCCACAAGCAGGAGGGAGATGGATTTTGAATTTATCAGCACATTATTAGTCCACACCGTGGCCCTGGGCAGCCCTTGGATAACCCCGATTCTGCATTGAAGAGAAGAAACCTAAACAACCCACCTTTGGGCCAAAACATGAGGTTTTTCGGTGCGACTCCCCTCATCCAGAAGTGCTTTGGGATGCTGGTGGTGGGATAGTGCTGGAGTGCAGCGCAGATGCCGCACCAGCAGTGGGATCCTCTTTGACCTGTTTTTGCAGCCTGTTTTTTATCTCACCGGGGCACACCCTGGAGCGTGGGTTAAAAGGTAGGTTTTATCTGCCTGTTTAATTAAATCCCGAGGCTGCAAACAAAAGTACGCTGTGTGGCAAGGCTCGCTCTCAACATGGGCTTGGTTTGCTGTTAGCTGGTTTCAAACCACAAAATCGTTTCCTGTCGGCCACCAAATTGCAGGGAGATGATGGTAGTTGTCCTCCTTCTTCCTGGACCAGGCTGGAAAATAGGAGCTCAGGAATGAGACACAACTATTTGTTTCAGTCCCTCCTGTTTCTTTCTTACACACTCTGGCATGCTTGAGGAATCGATAAATTCAATTTTCTGCCCTCCAGCAGAATGGCCATAGGAACTGCTTCCTACAACAAATTCATTGAAAAATGTGAGGGTTTTGTTGTTCTTTCTTTTCCGCCCCCTTTTTTTTAACAGAAGAAGGTGATCTTTTTTGCAAGAGCTGTGCAGGGGTGGAGAGGGCACAGAGATCAGTGAAACTAAAAGTACAGCTCTGTAGACTGTTTTTGATACATGCCCTGTTTGCATTGTGGAGCGTTTGATTTTTGGAGGACTTACACTTCTAAAGCAGTGCAGAAATTTAAAAAGAAGAAAACTAAAAAAGGTCAGTTGACTAAAAAAAAAGGCACAAATAGACTACAGAGTTGATTGACAGCAGATGCAAGCCGCAGCAGTCCCCATTTCTGTGGGCTACCAAAGGCAAGCAAGAAGCTGTTGTCACATAAATCCCAGCACTGGAAAGAGAGGTCTGCTCCAAGCCTGGCAGCAAGCAGAGCAGGGCAGCATCTCCCAGCCTTGCTTGCACTGACCATTGCTTTGCACCTTAGCCATGGGTATACTCAGCTGATGGTTTCTAATGCTTTCTTTTTTCTTTTTTTTTTTTTTGTTTCTTTTCTTACCTATTGGTTTTCTGCCAAGATCTTGTGAGCTTTCCTTCCTTCCCGTTTCTCTACCCACGTCCACCCCCTTTCCTTGTCAAATTTCCTTTAATCATTTATTTTTCTGGTGCTTGCTCAGTACTGAAAACCTGACCCTCTCAAGCTGCAGAGAAATGCAGCAGACTGCCTTATTGATGCCTTCCCACTGCATCTAACCCTCACCTTTGGTTTTGCATCAGCTTTTCAGAGCAAAGTTGGGTTTGCCCAGGTAGTTTCTCGTGCTTTAGTTCCTCACAAGGCAAACCATCTGCTTGGCCCCCTCTACTTGGTGAGCCGAGGGTGCCGGCTGGCAGGATGGAATTCGGATGAAGGGCAAGCCCTGCTGAGGCAGCAAGAACAGCAAAGCAGTGCCCAAATACTGCACTTCTGCCTGCTGGTTTTGGGGGGGTTTATCATATTGGTGTGACCGTCAGTGTTGGTACCCAAAAATATAGCAGCGTTCCCTACCTTGTTTTTCTACTCCAGCTGAATGCCAAACAAGCGTTGGGTGGGCAGGTGGACATCATCTCAAAGTCCAGAGGATGTCTTTGCTGCATTTCATTTTCTGTCTCCATTTCTTTTCCCTAAGCTCTTGGGGGGGTGTTTTTTGCCTCTTGCCTATTTTATTTCTATTTCCTCCTGTATCACTCTTGTCTGGAAGCAGGACTTCTCTTGCTGCAGCGAAACCCTCCTGGCAGTATTTTCTCCTCACATCAGGAGAAGGTGATCACGATAACATGCACCTGATGTAGCCATTGGAGTGAAATACTGTCTGCCCCATGCAGTAAAAGTAGATGCTTCACCTTAAAATAAGGTGTGTTTTACCAAAAGCAGCATTACAAGGTCTACTTTCAAGGCTGTTGGAGACCTTTCTGCCAACAGCCAGCAGGTTCTACCTGTTGCAGTAGGTCTAAGTGAGATTTAACCCAAATTACTGTTTTTGTCTCTGGCCTGCTCTTTGAATAACTTTATTCTTTGACTTTCTCTGCTTGCAACTCACACTTCAAGGACTATGTTTTGGGTTTTTGTTGTGTTTCTACTCCCCGCCTCCTTTGTTCTCAACTCCTACGTGTGCCGTAATCGGAGGAGAGATCTTGAGTCTATCAGCTGAGTATTGCTGATGGCTATTCCAGCTAGGAAGGAAACTTCTTACTGGCAGGCGTTGGGAGGAGGGGTTACAGGGCTTTCTAACAACATAAGTTGATTTCCCCATCTGCAGGTGTGTTCAAAAACAGTGGAATTGCAGAGTTGCCCAAAATGTTTGGGCTTTGACAGAGATGCCTGGCAAGGAGAGAAGCATTTCATGACCTGAAGACTGATGTGATGATGGAACTTACTCCTTGCTAGCTAGTTCTTTTTGTCCAAGGTACTACAGAAATCAGGCAAAAGGCAAGCCAGAAGTAGTCTTCAGTGAACTACCTAAACAATAAATAGATGGTTTTTATTTGCATGTGTATTAAATGGGCTTTTAAAAGTAACGTTAGAACTTATTACCTGCATACATCTCTTCCTAGGAACAAAAAGTGTGTGTGTCTTGTTGAGAGCAACCACTTCCCCCCACCTTTTTTAATAGGAAAGTTGAGTTGGTGGCTGTTCCACCTCTGCTGCTGCTCTCTGCCAGACCGGTGCTGATGGCGCTGGGAGATGTGTTGTAAAACCTGATAGCGTCTTTTGATCCTGCGTATGGGAAACACATCTCTCTGCTTGTAAGGACCTGCGCTGCCGTGCAAGGACAGGAGCGTGTTCTGCACATGCACTCCAGTCCCAAGGAGATCTGGAAACACTTAGATTGGGGGGTTTTTAACTGCATTATACATACATCCTGTTTGGATAGTCCCATTACTCCTTTTCTTGCCGGTTAAAAGTGAGTCTGAGGACTAGGCAGCTTCTCCCCCTGTGCTGTACATTGAAGTGTTGAGCATTGCTTGCCTGTTTGTTGAATAGTTGGGAGCAAGATTAGTTTCCATCGCAGTATCTGAAATACACTGAAGGCATTTGCACAGCAGTCAGAGTTTCAAAACGCTGTGGGAAATCGCAAAGCTCCTTCCCTAAACACCAGAGCCTGTTGCAGCACCACAGTCTCGCCTACCAGCTCCTTCCTGGTCCTCCCCTCGCCTGCGGAAAGACAAGATTTCTTAAATGATGTGGTTTTATAGGAGTTAAGTCCATGCTTAGGATTAGTTGATGCCACTAGCAGCAATTAGCATCTGAGCTAGAACATATCTGCGTGGGTTTTTTTTTTTTCTTCTTTTCTGTTTGAGTCTCTAGACCATTTATGCTTTTTATTTATTTCTTAATTCAGATGCTGGTGGTGGAAAGCGCTTTTTGGGGGCAGGGACATGAGCTGACATACACATAGCCTTGTGTATATCTGTTTTTAGGGGGGGTGTTCCTCCCTTTAGATATTGGCAGCACTCATTTTTCTGCCGCTGTAGAGACTCCTCAGCTGTAGCACCTTGAGCAGGTCCCCATGGTGAGTTGGATGCTGCCCAAAAACATACCCATCGTGTTCACCCCCCAGGCTGAAGGCAGAGAGCTCAACTCACCTCCGCTCACTGCATTTCTTCCGCTGACATGTCCAAACACTCCCGCCCGGGTTTCCAAGTGCTTGGAAGGCATGCTGGCTGTTTACCTGGTTTTATGAGTGGAAAGGTATGCCCCCGAGCTGATGGAAGGTTGCTAACTAATGCTTCAAGTTGCAGCATATAGGGAAGCGTGTGCTTTGCCTCAAATTGGGACAAAACGAGGCAAGGGGCGGGTGAATTGCTGGGATCGTACCTTGGAAGCGAGCGGCGTTCTGGGCTGGAATGCCAGGAAGGTCCCACTGGGACAGTTGTCCTTGGGGCCTTTGTAAAACCTTGAGGACTGAGAAGAGAAAAAGTATCCAGGTGTTAATACCGGAGAGCTCCTTCTTTTGTCTTGCAGTAATCCAAGGGATGCCATAAAGAGCTGCTGGAAGGCATCAGCAGAGCTGGCGAGTGCGTTCAGCCGCTGCTGCGGGGATCTGGCTCTGGGGTTGTGATTATTTACAAACTGTCTGGTTCTTAAAAGTTGTGTGGAGATCTGAAAGTATCACCTGAGCTAATTTAAAGTAGGTTTGGAGTTTCTCAGCTGTGTAGCTTAGTTTTTGTGCAGTTGCTTACTTTTGTTCGATTTATTTGAGTGATTGCTGTAATGCTTGGGTCTTTGCATCTCTCCGTGAGTCGTCTGGACCTTGTGGGTGAGGGTGTGAGATCAGAAGTCCAGCGGCTCAGTGGGGTGATGAATGCCCAGTTTTGCCTTAGATGCCCCATGCAGTCTGTCCTGATCATGCCAAGCTGAGAAATTCACCCTCCTCTGCTTCCAGGTTGGCTACTGAAGAGCTGCATGGGAGAGCACGTTGCTGAAAGTGGGGGCTAGACCTGCCTTCTGCCGTCTTCTCTGTGATTTCAGCAATGCTGCTGCCTTATGTGATCACATTTGTTAAAACCCAAGGTGCCTGGTTCCTTAGTGTTGATTTTTTTTTAATGTTTTTATTTTAATTTTTTAACTTTTATTAAAACCCGTGCTTGCCTCAATGGCAAGGGAGAGCCAGGATAGGCACCCCTGCTAGACCTCAGCGTAAATCCCTGTATTTCAGGAGCTTGTTATGCTCCATGTATTTAAAGTCTGTATGTCTAAATTACACTGATACTTCAGCAGTGTGCTGCCTTTTGTTTTTTTTAAATACTAGTGAAATTACAGCAAAAAGTTTATCGCTGGAAATTTATAGTGCTGCCAACATAATTCATCCTTGACTGAAACTTGACATGGGAGCTGTTAAGCTGGTTGCAGCTCGTCATTGCTTTACATGTTGTTACTGGATGTATGCAGTTTGGTGACTGTAAAGATAAAAAGGTTAGGAAATGGTACAGAGTTTTATAAAATAGTAATTGTGATATTTGCATTGCTTGAGTGAGCTCGGGTTTTTAAAAAAGGCACCTGGTGTTTGGTTGACCTAGAGAAAGAACTTAGTGAAGAGCTTTTCTCTGTTTAATTGCAATTAAACCACTAGAGCTGCTTAAGAGAAAAAAATTCCTTTTTTTTTTTTTTTTTTTTCCGTGAAAGTATTTGGCATTTTGGTATAGTAATGCTTCATGAGAGTGTGTTGAATGGCTGGAAAGTTATTAAGCAGTGCTGGAGATGAGCTTCTGCTTGTTGTCTGAAGGAAGTGAAATGTAGAGAGTTAGCTAGGTTGGTTAAAAACAATAAATAAAATAAAATAATTAAAGGGGGAGTGATAGGAGAGGGGCAGGCTGGTGCAGAGTTGAGCTGGAGACTTAGGGAGAGCACGATCTCACAAATGCAATGAGGAAGTTCTAGAAATACCCTTTATAAACACTGCATCCTGCAGGAAGAACCTTAAAGCCCAAATAAACCATTTCCCCTTGTGCCTATGTATACATAAACTCCACTGGTTTGAAAGATCTTATCAAGTCAGTGATGTGCCTTTTTACAGTAGTTCCTAAAACAAGTTATATGATAAATGTCAGCCTTTTTTGTTTGTTTGTTTTTTGAGCTGTTCATCAGGTTTGTTTATTAGTCCTTAAAGTCTATGTCTCCCTTGCCCTTCCCCAGAAGTCTTAAATCTTCCCAGGTCAGTCTGTCTGGATAAGTGACCATTTTTGGTTAGAATCCTTCCAAACACAGAGCTGTGTGGATGGGCAGAGTCAGGAGGAAGGTGGGGGATTTTATCCGTTCAACTTGATGTGTACATGGGGGAGGATGATCTTCCCCCACCTAAAAGTTTGGATTTTAAGTATGTGGCATGTGCAGAAATGATAAAGAGACAGCACATAAAGAGGAGCCAGAAATATACTTATTTTGATGCCTTGGATTGAACTCCAAAAGAGTCTGTTGGTCCTGGGATTGCTGTGGCTGTCTTTGCATGATACCGGGCTGGATGATGTTAAATATGTGTGATGTTTTTACCCAAGTCATCTCCTGTGCTTGAACACTAAAAATCTTCTTGCTTTCGTCCAAGATTTATTATTAGATCCCAAAAATGCTCATGTGCACAGAGGCCAAGATCTAGCCAGGGTCTCCCAGTTTTTGGGTGTGGAGATAGTGGTTGGTGTTCCTGTTCACCTCAGCTATGCTGATCCTCCCCCAGCGAGCGGTCGAGGAGCCCTTTAAAATCACAGCCTGTGAATGAAAAAAATTATGGCTTAACAAAGTCTGCCACCAACCATTCATTTGGTTTGGTTCTGCATGCACGCCTTTAAACAAGATTCCTGAAATAAATTTCCAGGGCATGCAAAAAGGCAACCCCCCTTCCCCTTCATTCCAAACCTCCATAAGCAACAAAAAAGACTCTTCCCTAGAGTTGGCAGCTGAATGGACTGTTTTAGAAATGGTGGTCCTAAGGATCTATAAATTCAAACACAGAAAACCCCATCTGAGGTGTTTTTATCTTGAGTACGAGGGTTTGGCTGTGGACCACTGAGATTCTACAGTGCTTAGTGCCTCTCCATTCATGTACTCTATATTTTCTTGTTCAGGAAGACTCTAAGTGAACTGTGAACTGGGATAATTTGTTGATAAAATTTGCTGTTCTATGCAAAAGTCATGAAAAAATACATTTAGCAGCTTTGTGGCTGGTGGGGGTGTTTCGGTGGTTGGGGTTTTTTTTTTCCTCCTTCCCTTTGCTGTATCTCTAAGGAAGCGTGGGCTACCTTTATCAGAGTATTGGTGGAATAGCTTCCCTAGCCTTTCATAAGGTCAAATAAAAAAACAAACAGCCCTCCTTATGGGAAGGAAGGGATGGGGAAAGAAGGGTGTTTGTGTACACTTTCCCATTCATGTTTTAAAAAGAAAATATATAAACTTCTGGAGTCGGTGCCATGTATCTCATGTGATTATAGGAGCTGAGAGTTGGAAACTTAATTTGCTTTTTCAGTGCTGACTTAAAAGAAAACCAAAGGGGAATAGCAGTGGACAGGACAGCAACTTAGTGCTTTGGGTTTGCTTCTGTTGGCCAAATGCTCTCCACGTTCTGCAGTGATTAAAGCAATAAAATCACAAGGTGCTTTTCTGAATCAGTTCTCGTTGGATTACAGATATATCTAAGGTTTCTGTGTTGATTTTGGGTACGATGATACAGGGGAAAATGTGTCCTTTTTGTTCCAGCACTTAAATTTTGAGATTTCAGTAAAACACATACCTTTTGTGCAAACTTGATATGAAGGAAAAAAAAGGGCAGTTAAATATTACTAGACTGTTTCCCTCTTCTGCTTATTCTCTGCTGCAGGAATGGGAAGAATAATTTTTCACAAGACCATTTACTGGATTGTGGTTCTACATGAATCTGGTACCTTCCTGAAGATACTCAACTGCAAGTAGCACTTGCCTGTACATGTTTTAAGAAGGAAAAGGTTGCTCTGATTTCTTGAGATATAAATGGTAGAGGTGGGACTAAAAATGAGCATCCCTGGTTGGACCTTCTCCCGGTGATCATCTACCTTGGATCACAGGTAGTGAGCCCTGGCTATACCTACTCATGGTATGGATATTTAAAGCAGCCAGGTGCTGCCTTTGTCCAGTATTAAAGCAACCCCTGCCTTGTAAGCAAGGGTGGAAAAACCCAGCTGCTTTGGGAGAGGCATCTGGATCTGTTGTCTCTGACCAGTTGTCTGAGGAACAGTTGTAGTCAATATATAACATATGCTGTTTGTTGTGATTAATGCTATAAAGGACTCATTAATGGACTTCAGGGATCTAGCTGAAAGCTGATGATGATGGTTGTAGGGAACATGCCTGTGACTGGAAGAGTTTGTCTCTTCAGATGGTCAACATTAACTGGCTTTCAGCTGAGAACTGAGCATCGAAGACAGATCCTTCACATCCTCTCATCTTTTTATGAAAGGGACTGTCCAAACTTTAGCATGCATTAAAAAATACTTGGTAAATAGCTACCAATGTTACTTTTGAGTGTGCTTAGCACTAGATTTTTTTTTTTTGCAGTGTATATTGATGTAAACATCCCTGCATGTAGTGAGAGCAGTGGGGAGAGAAGGCAAGGATAGGATGGCAGAGAAATTTGTCTAAATTGGTGATAGGTCAGCAGAAAAAACACTTAGTTTTTTGTACTGATTCATTCCAGTTTATGGTTTTATTAACTGCCATGGTGTGAATTGGGGCCAGTTGGGTCACTCCTTGCTACAGGGGGCACAGGAAGGTCGTGACTGTATTTTTCTTAGACCAGGAGAAGTGAATCATCTTCTGTCTGCAGACGGTACCTTCCAGTGTCAGATGTGATGGGTCTTCCTTGGCTTATCATTCAGAGGTGCATGCCTTACCAGATACAGAACACCTGGCTTTTTTCTTGCCTGTTAAGCCCTGTCATGTCTTCCTTTCTGGATTCTGCAGGGTGCAGATGCCCAGCAGTGTGGCAGTTGGCTTCTACCTCAGCTGCGGGTTCAAGCCTGCATGCCTGGGGTTCATCCTCATCACCTTGCCTGCGTGATGTCACCCAGATGCATGATAACAGGTGTATCTTCAGATGACTTCAGAGGTACAACACCACCAGTTTTGTGCATTTCCTTGGCAGTACTGAGTTGCTATGATGTTTCCAAAGGAAAAGCAACTCTGCTTTCTTCCATGAAGTGGTGGGGAGCAGAAGGTCGCACCGAACCCCTGTTTACAGAATGGTTCAAGAGAGGGGGTGCTTTGGGTTTTTGCAAGTTCTTTAATTGAAAAAGGCTCTCAACAATACCCAACCACTCTTTTAAGCTCTCGTTTCCTTAGGTGGATGGAATAAATGTTCAACCCCTTTCCTCCACTTCTGCATGTGACTTTTGTCAGCAAGAAGCTTCTGCTGGTCCCTGAGCTTCTGAGTAAAACCGACTCCTCAGGGAAGAAAAGGGAAACTCCTTGAGAGAGCACTCTCCAGCGTCGAAATGCCCGGTATAAAAGCACGTTTGTACACTTTGTTACACGAAGGAATTCCTGGCTGTACCCAGCCTTAAGTAAATAGCCAGGGAGAGGCAAGTGAAGCATGACGGATGGCTGTGGTTGGCAAGGAGGGACGTGCAGCGTGGAAGTCCACAGTGCAGAGCAAACAATGAAGGGAGCCATGCTGTGTTTCACAGAAGTGCTGTTGTGTTAAGAAAAAACTGTCTAGTGCCTAAAGCTCTGCCCAAGAACTCTTGCAAAAAGTACAGAAAATGCAGAAAACTTTGTTGGGTTTTTGTTTTGTCTTTTTGAATCCAGAGGGGAATTTTCCTGTTATGTCGTGCATTTCAAGACACTTGGAAGTTATAAGTCTTCATCAGTGAAAGGAAATAGCCCACTAGGGTGTTTCGCTGATTTGATGTTTAGCTTCAAATTCTGGACAGCAGAACACTTGGAAAGTTTATGATCTTTTGCTTGAGGATGTATTATATAAGGTCCAGGAAAGTCCTACCTGTAGATTGCCAGATGTCCTTACAGCTCCCTGAGTAGGGTTTTCCTTGCATGGCTTCAATGGAATTGTCCCTGGTTGAGCATCTGTTTCAGGCATCTCTGGCTGCATCATTCACAGAGGGTATTTAGAAACTCCTCTGACAGCAAAGGTAAAGTTTTAAAACCCAGAGAAAATGTACAACTGGAGAGAGGGGAAAGTGTGGCTTGTTGGAAGGTGCTGTGTTGCAGGGAACATGAATGAGTTTCTTCACTTAATTGAATAGAGAAAAACTGAAAGGATTGTGCTTGTTCACAGCTTGTACATGTTCTTACTGTTTTATATTTAACTTATTCTGAAAACTAGACCTTAAATATGGGGAAGGAAATACCTGAAAGGCTAAAATCCAGTCCTTCTATTCATTTTATTTTGGAACGTTTTAAATACAGGAACTTTCTTCTGCGACATTGTAGCTTTGTCGTTCATGGTCTAATTAAATGTTAAATACACAAACCTCTTCTGTGCTTCAGAAAAATACTTGCTTTTCTATGTGCTAACTTCCCTCTACTGGATGGCCTTAGTTTTGTCAAGAGTGTGTTGTTGGTAGCTCCAAGGCTTATGCAGGCTGTCTCCCCGTCTTGTGTAGCACAGCAGTCTTGGCTTGTGTTGTCCATTATTGTACCTCTAGTTTTGTCAACACTTTTTGGGATTTAGCTCTCCTCTGCATTATGGATCGTGCGTATATTAGTCTGCTCGTGTCATGGAGCAGGACTGTGGCAGAGTGGATTTTCATTTTATTTTTATTTCTTTAGCTAGGCACTGCCGAACGTGTTATTCCCTTTTGGCTCAAATTAAACCTTCTTCCCACCTCTCAATGCACTCCCACCCTTGGACTTCCACCACACGAGGCATGAGAGACATGCAGAGAAGACCATAGGTTGGCACAAAGTTTCAATTAACTGTTAAGTGTTTTAGCCAGGGATATGATCTAATTAAGCTTGAAGAGCGTGCTTGCCCCAGGTGAATAGAAAGCCTGCCCGAACAAGCATTGTGGCACCGAGCAAGAATTACTCCCTATCAAAGGAAAAACTTAATTTTATCCCTACAAATCTCAATGGGATGTAGCACTTTCAGCAGCCCGTGGATGCAGGTTATTGCCTTGCCAGCTGTTAGCAGGTTGAAGTTAATAAAACCTGCTGTTTGGAAATGGTGTGAGCACCGCTGGGCTCAGCAGAGCCATCCTTGCCCATTTCACAGCAGGGTTTCAGGAAAGCAAGTGAGGAGCCACGTGGAGCTTGCAATGCCACGTGCTTGGCAGAGGGTCACACGGAAGTCCCAAGCGCTATCCAGGAGTGGGATTTTTGAAATAGTCCCTGTACCATCCTCCATACCAGCAACAGGTGGTCGTTATAGGCATGCTGGGCATCTGGGGTCCCTGGCACCAGAGCCCAGCCTTCCCCTTGCTACCTTGGTTGGCAGGAGAGTCCACAGTCTGTAAGTGCCACCAAGATTTTTGAAGCTGCTTGACTTTTTTTTTTTTTTTTTTTCCTGGTGTCATTGGCATGCAAGTACCCATGGATCTCCAAAACTGGTGGATTTACTGGATAAGGCAAAAACATGCCAGCCAGGGCTATGCAAAGCCAAGAAACCATGAGATGTCCCAGAAGAAGAAATGTCCAATACTTTCAGCATCAGCTGGCTTACAACTGTCCTGGACCCCATGTCTTCTGTCACCAGGGCTGCCAAAGCTTGAAAACCTGCTTTGGACAAGGCACCCAGCGTTTTAATTTGTTTTTGTCTTACTTCATGCTATTTTTATGTGCTTTGAAGGCAGGGACTTGAAGAGCCAGTCTGTGACTTGTGAAAGTATCTCTTGGGTATTGGCAGATGACAGATGTATCTCTTGGGGATTGGCTCTCACCTGATGATCTGCCTGAATGGCAGAAGTCAAAGTTTGGTATTTTTGTGGAAGTACTGTCCAGGTTTTTTTGGTAGCTCATTCCTTCATCTTCATCTAGAGCAAAGAAGGGGTGAAGCCAGATTGTCTGGGCGTCGTTTCAAGGTTGAATTGACATTTCTGCGTGGCATTTCAGAGTGCAAAGCTTAGGGAACCTTGGTGAGCACTGTATACAGGTCCACCTCAAATACTTAATTAGCAAGAGAGCATAAACTTGAACAGTCTTGATAGTAATTTCCTAGAAGCTGGTGCTCAAGGGCTCTGTCTCTGTGTTATTATTATTCCAATTTCTGCTTGTAATTGATGTGAGATGTTTAATTACCAACACTGGTAGTTAACACGAGGAGCTACAAGGTGATGTAGAACATTTGGTCTCATAAAACCCTGGTACATTAGGACACATGAGAGACAAAACCAAAAGATAGCAAAGGTAACAGCTGGTCTGTTGAATGAGCAGCAGTTCATTAAAGGATTTTAATGTAATGTATCACGTGAAAAGGGAATGTGAATTGGCAAAAGGCGGGTACCCACTGTTGACCATACCATCATAGTCCTACTTGACACAAAACCAGAAGACATGTGGCTTGGTATATTCTGTGTCAAACAAAAAGCAAATGCTTAATATTTGATCCAATATATAGATACTTATATATTTGTACAAATGGTCCGTGCAGTAAGCATACAAATAGCATCTACATCTTCATTCCAGTTGTGGTAGAGGTCAAATCCAAGTGGAAAGCTGATTGTACTTGTCTTTTTTTAAGGTAGATCATTTCCCCACGATAGTTAACTAACATCCTCTAACTAACGTGGAAATTTAATTATATTTCCTAAACTAGGAATGCCCTGGTTCAAAGGGATCGCTTTCAGTGGACAAAAATAATTCAGCTGTAAGTGGCAGTAAAGAGTGAAGTGATGAGGACATATTAGGAGAATAAATACTTAAACCTTTCTTTTGGGTTAGGTTAAACTTATTTTCTGCATTGATGGCTTTCCGTGCCCTGGGAGTTCTGCAGGCAGATGTGAGCATCATTCTGCTCCTAGGTTGGCACTCAGCACATGTGCATAGCATTGGCTGCGGTGGGAATTATCTACATTTCTGTTAGGCTTTTGCAGGGAAAGGGTGGAGAAGTTGCTTCAAAAAGATCCTGGGTGAAGATAAATTGATGTGGTGTCCCTGTCTCCTGCACTCTCCACCTCCTTTAACAGCAGAAGACCCCTGGGCAGTGCTGTGCCTCAGACTGACTCACTGGAGATAACTTAGGTATAAGACGTGACGCTAGTGGCAAAACCCTTCATTTCCAACAAGTACTACCTTAATGTTATTACGGTAAATATACCAAAATACGTATCTGGAGGGAGCACCCAGTCCTGTGGCTGTGGGGGGAAATGCAGCAGCAAAATAACATGATTTATTGGCGTCACGGACAGAGCACTGTCCGTGCAACAACTTGTAATGACTTCAGATGAGGTGAAAACTGAATAGCAATGTCGATTAAGGAGGCAGCAGATCTGTAATGTGCAGGATGGCCTCCTCATCCAACAGCTCTGGGGACCTGGGTGAGGAAAATCTGTGCAACTGCTTTTGTATAGAGAATAGTGTGACCTGCAGATGGAGGCTTTTGCTGGTATCTTAAGCTTCAGAAAAACAAATATTCCCTCAAAATAACATAAAAAAATAAACTTCCACTTCTTCCTGTTTTTATAGTTCGTTATTTCCTCAGTGTCATGGTTTTGTCTCCAGTACTGTAGATTGTTAATCTTCAGAGGATCAGGACCTTCATAGAAGTATTTCCTGTACATGTTTATCTGTCTTTTTAACAAATTAGTATCTACTTGTTCTCTTCTGAGTTTTCCTACAAATAATAGGAAACCCTCCCCTCAGTAATAAGGCTTTTTTGCTAGAAAAAATATCTTGATGAATCACTGCCAGGGGTTAAAGTACCTTCTTTATGACTTAGTTGATGGCATCCTTTAGGACATCTGCAAGTAGCACCAAATTCCAGAGGTCACTGTCTCTGTGTTGGTTTTGGCGAAGCATTGTTTCAGCTAGACTTCATTTACTTGGTTGTGAGTGCATCTGGAGGTCTCCTGTCCAAGTGTGAGCTGGACTCCTGGAAGAGGGATGCTACTACATCTGGGCTTTCTCTTGAGACCACAGATTTCCACCTAATTTATTAGCAAGGTTGAGTGTTAGTCAACAGAGAAGTGCCCGTTTTCTACATCCAACTCTTGTGTCGCCTTGTTATAATGGGATGGAGGCAATCTTTTCAGCCACTACACTGCTAATTTTTGTTACTGTTAGCTTATCTCAGCACAGTTTTAAAATACATGCATTAAATGTGGACATGTAAATGTATTCCTCCTAAAACATGCATGCGCTTGTGTGTTGGATGAGGACTGAACTCCCAAATCCTCCATGGACTCATTACAGCCCAGGCACATCTGGACGGGGTGAAGACGGGAGAAATGTGATTTCTCCCATCTCAGAATTGACAGTATGCATCATCCATGCATTTCCAAGGGAGAGCACTGGATTTGGATGAGTAACTGGCTTTCCCCCTCAGCTTTCTATTTCGAATGGAGCTGTCATCATCCGACTCTGTCACTGAATCCTTTGGAGCTGGGCCTGTAACTCGGTGCTCGTTCTGGCACTGCCTCGGATTTCTGTGGTGGGATGCACTGGATTGCATTGATATCCCAGAGCATCTTCACAGTGTTGGCCTGGTAGCTCCCAGGGCTGTCCCTGCAGTGGAGGAAGCACAGTTTGGGCACCGGCCTCCTCATGGTGCTAACATTAATAAAAAGGCATCCCTAGATGAAGAAACAACTTGCAGGTCCTTGCCCCACCTTGCAGATTAATACTGAAAATAGCACTTCATCTGCCTCAGAGAGTCTTGGATGAGGGGGTTTATTTTATGGGTTTTTTTCAGACATCTTGTCAACTTGTGATTTCCCATCATGGTGAGAACTGTTAGCAAAGCTTGCATTCATCTTGCTTTTGGGCAGTGTGTGCATATGTCTCTCCCTTAGGAGGCCGAAAAGCTGCAAAGCCATTGCTCTTTCCTCTGAACATTAATTTCTAGTGCAAAAGAAGGCCTTGCAGGGCAGTCTTGACATGTCAGTCTTTCACTACTGTCTTGTCTGGGAGCCAAAACATCACAGTGGAGTGCTGGGCATGGAGCTGCCCTCCCTTTGCACGAGTGCAGCAGAGACCTATCTAAAGACCAAGGCTCTTCCTTGCTGTAATTTCTCTTTCTGCAAGATATTAGTGGACGTAGTGGCAGAGGCAGGCAGATCCTAAGCAAGGAAGTCAGACTTATAACTGGATCAAACTGCCTTGAGGAAAAAGAAAACCAAGTTTGTAGATGGGGCATCAAAGGATAAGTGTGCATCTCCTGTCGATTTTGTGACCTTGATAAACAGGAATTAAAACCCTAGTTAAATCTGAGTTTAAGGGGAGAAGGAAAAAAAAAAGAAGCCATTTTGGATTGAGATAAACACTTGTGGTTTCATTATCATCTGCTGAGCATGCGTAGAGTGGTGGTAACAGAGCTTGAGACAGCAAAAAACCAATGGGAAGTTAGGGAAAAAAATCAGGGTCTATCTTCTCTTGTAGATATTACTGTAATAATTTACTGGAATTGGGCAATGCGTGGTATAGATGGGGCTTTACACAAAGAGAAAAGGTAAATGCTTTCCTCTCACAGATCTTCCACAAGAAGATAATGTTGCTTTTCTTCAGTATTCATTTTTTGATGTTTTTGAACAGTGTTGTTGCCCATTAAATGGGACTTGCATAAGCTCTTGCCCCCTTATGTGGGGCATTGATGTTATGGTATTCCAGGAGATTTGAGATGGCAGCTCTCAGCTGATATTGAGTGCACCAAAAACTCTGATGGGTACAGGATGAGAAGCTCCTTCACCGTCTTTGGTGCTAAAAGGAAAGACCATGGGAGGCTTCAACCTCCTTCAGGTGCCAGAGGACTCCAGCTGTCACTATACTGAACCTTTTTGGAAGGAATTGGTGTGAGAACGTGAATGTGCAGCATGTTGAATAACTCATCTGATATATAACTTACCTGCCAGAATGAGAATACAGAATGACCCCAAGATGATCCCCTGACTGACTTCTCTGCAAGCAAAATGCCTCTTGCCAGTGGTACGTTCAGCAGGCACTTTGCACCACCACGTCTTTTAGCATTTAAAAGATCTGCCTGTTAAAGCAGATCTCAGGAAACACAAGCTGTTAAATGCATGTGACACTGTTGTGACCGGGCGAAGGACGGTGGTAGGAGGAGAGGCGCAGGCACGCAACTGCCAGCATTTTGAGGAAGCGCTTGTTTGTTTGTCCTTTTTTTCCATAGCCCTCCGGCTTTCCAAGGGAAACGACGGCAGAGATGTAAACAGGAAAGCTGGCTGCAGGGAGAACAAAGTAGAGGTTAGGAGATGCACACAGTTGGCCAGAGGAAACCAAAGGTATTGGTGCTGCCTGCTAGAGGACTTAATAAAATCAGAGAGCTAGGAAATAGAATCGTAGAACGGTTTGGGTTGCAAGGAACCTTGAAGTTTACCCAGTTCCAAAGCCCCTCCCATGGGCAGGGACACCTTCCACTAGACCAGGTTGCTCAATGTTCCCTCCAACCTGACCTTGGACACTTCCAGGGATGGGGCATGGGGCATCCACATCTTCTCTTGGCAACCTGTGCCAGTGCCTCACCACCCTCTGAGTAAGAATTTATTCCTAATGTCTAATCTAAACCTGCCCTCATTCATCTTTAAAGCTGTTCCCCCCTTGTCTTATCACTGCACGCCCTTGTAAAAATAGTTAATGCTGGATGTCCTGATCCAGGGCAGGCATGGTGAAGCTTGCAGTGCTCCATACAGGAGGGAAAGCCTGCCCGGTGTTGCCTTCTGTGCTCTGACAAAAGCAGACTGTGAGGATCACTGTCATAAATGAGCAATAATTCCCACACTACTAAAAATGAAAGTAGACTCGTAAGTGGTAACCATCTTCCTTTAAGTCTGTAAAGTAGCAGATTGTTCCCAAGAGCGCTGGAAAGAGCTGGACAAGGTACATTTTAAGGGCAGGATAATGTTTTACTAACACTGACAGGAGAAGCAGAGTGATCCTGGAAATTTAAGCTGGTTAACTGAAGTCAGGCCCCAGCAAAACAGGGAACTGGCTGACAGGAGGTGCAGTCAACATCAGATTGAGAGTATGAACTTGGAACTGGTCAACATGGTTTTATGGGAGTTCTCAGTGATTTTAGAAATGTAGGTGGATAAAGGTTATCGTATTGTGGTGCTTGCTTCTTCGTCTGCTTTTGCAGGTGCTTCTGGCATGGAGTGTGGAGTCCTGGCATGAGGGCTTTGCAAAAGAAATAACCAACCCTCAAAGAGCAGTAAAGATGATTGGAAATCTAGAAGGAAGAAACTGGAGAAGACAAGAAACTGGATATATGTTGTCTAGGATGTGCATAATTAGTCTGAGAACGCTTGTATGGGAAAAAAAGAGAAAGCAAAGATGCAGTGGTTAAAAGATTCCCACTGAAGTACTTCGACTTTGAGCTAAGTATTAAAGTGCAAAAAAGGGGAGGAGGAAGGCCTTGCTTTTTCAGTTTGTTGTTGGTTTTTTTTTTAATCAGTTTTCTCTCAGGGAAATGAAAGTTTACAGTGTGCCCTGTGATGATCGAGTCCATGTCACACAAGTAAAGCAAAGTACAGGGTTAGATTTCCTGGAGTATATTACAGCTGTTTGTCCAGGTATCAATTAGGAGCCATGGAGGAAGGGTTTAATTAGAAGAAAAGCACATGAGGCTTTTCCGGCACAGAGGAGCTCGATGCATGTCATTTGTGTAACCTCTTTTCTGGTCGTGGATGTTTATTTGGAGTCAAGTAAGACGCTCTGAGCGCTCTCCTTTGATCTCTGTGCAGGAAAATTAAATCCATATGGCCTCCACCAGGAGCCTTTCTGCGTCCTGGCTGGAAATACCATCTATGCTGGGGTCATTTTTTTGTTGTCATCCATATGTACAAAGGTCCATTCATCCCTGAGAACGATGTGGAAAATAAGGAAAACATGGATAATGATATGTAGGGAGGAGCATTTCAGTGCTCCCAGAATGTTCAGAAGCCCCAAACACATCATAAAATGTTTGAGTCCTTCCTAAGGATCTACTTTTGTGCCCTTTTTCCTATTTTTGCCATACTTCCTGCTCTTCCCTACAACACAATTCTTAATGAACGCTGTATTCAAGACAACTTTGTGGGCAACAAGGACAACATGAGTGCAGTGGGTGTCTCTGAAGTGCTAGGCATAAAGCTACACTGGCCATGTCTATAAAATCTTTTGTTTGGGTTTGTTGTTTGTTTGGGGGGAGGGGGGTTTGGTTGTTGTTTTGTTTTGTTGGGTTTTTTTTTTAGTTAAAACAAAAATGGAGAAAAGCGACCTTCTTTACCTCTCACAAGGTACGGTAAGCAATGTTTAGGCAGTATTCTGTAGATAATCTTGAATGCTACACCCAAGATAGGTTGCCTGGTGTTCCCAGATGATGAATCATGACAAGTTTATGTCCCCCATATGGACCTGGGACTGCAGATACTCGGAAACCCTACACTGCACTGAAATTACGTGCTGAAACATCTTTTTTCCTGGTTCACAAGCTGTCAGGCTTGGTCCCATGCACCGTGTTAATGTTGTGCTGCAGAAGTTCAGCCCATTAATATGACTGGTATTAGCAAGGTGACTGGATTTCTTTCTCCTCACCACAAGTAATCCAGCAGCCTCAGTGAAAACGGGCTCCTCTCGCTCCGACCACAGTCTCAGCTCTTTGAACCATGCTTGCAGTTGGCAGGTGGGCAGCAAAAGGCAGATCCACCACCTTGTTGGCTCTCCAGTTGCAATGTTTGCTTTGGATTTCTAACAGCAAAACCCCGTAGCAGTGTGCACCTCTCTGGGAAGTGGGGGAAGTGTTTGCGTGTTGGCACAGCCACTCACCAGTCCAGGGTAGGAATCGCAGGAAAGCTTTAGAGGATATTTCACTGTGGCACTGAACTAGTAGGGATGGGTGTGCAATCTGCTGGACGGGGTAGTATTTGAAGGGGAAAATAATGTTTACTGTTATAATAATAATTAAAGAAAAAAGTGCAGCAGCACTGCCAACACTGGAGCTGAGGTTTGCTAGCTTAGGCTTTAAGTTAAAGAACACGTGCAAAGGTGAGAACCCAACCAGTGATTCAGCTGATGCTGATCCAGTGACTTGATACTTGCTTCCCTTCAGAGAAAACCCTTGGGAGCAGGGCTTGAAGCCACCTGAATGAAGTGGTGGTTCTTCTCCTTCTTGACTGATGCAACAGCTTCTCAGTGTAGACAGGAGACATCACTATGGATTGAGCACGCTGTAACATTTGTAACAGAGAGCTTTTCTCTGTCTTGCATTTTCACATGCAGAGTGTTTCTCCCTACCTGCTCCTGACCCTGGGCAGACCAGCAAACAGGCAGCTTTGCAGAGAATACCCAGGTCATGGATGAACCCAGCCCTGTGAGCTGAGAGCTGCCCCGCAGCAGCTGTGAGACCGTGTTCCCTGTACAGTGGGATGGCTTTTCCATGTAATGTGGTAATGCTGGAATCGTGTTTGTTACACCGCTTCTCCATAAAAACCCTCTCATAGTCCCGAGTCTCTCCGTGTGCTGAGCCTTGAGTTTCTAGGAGGACCGGTGGCAGGATGGTCTGCAGAGCAGTAAAAAGGCGAGAAAACAGGGAAGCTTTGGGGAGATGCAACCACTCAAGATTATTGTTTCAAAAACATGATTACAACACAACTTATTCAAAGATAGTTTTGTCTTAACACAGGGAGGTTAATTTCATCTTCTGTCCCTTGGGAGAAAAGCTTTAGAAACTGGACTTGCAGCAAAAAGTGCCAGGCAGCTTTATTTAATTTTTTTTTTTGGCAGATGTTGCCTTGGACTTTTGTGCTGAGTTCTTGCTGGAGACAGCTGAGAACAGAGCTGATGGCTGCTGCTTTAAGCATTTGATGGTAGGAAACAGGGCTGCTGCAGAGCTTGAAGAAGAAAGCGAGGCAGCAAATTTTAGTAGAACTGAATAGGATGAGAAGTGGACTGGGGATGTGCAATTAAAACTTAAAAAAAAAAACAACAAACACATATTTTTTTAATTGCTAGCATACCGTGGTACTCTGACTAAAGAGCTACCCATCAGCTGAAAATGCACCACTACCAACACAGTACTCCTTGCCCATTAAATTAAAGACCCTTTTATGTTCTATATTGAAATACAGTACACGCAACTGTCACCTGATACCACTATAACAAACTTAACATGCTGCCTGTTGCCTTCAGCATGGCTTTGGAGTGTAGTTTGATTCCACTGTCATGACACAATCCAGCCAAGCTGCAAATAGGTGCCTGTAGCTACACCTGCACAGGTGCTTGCTGGGTGCTGGAGAGAAGCAGTGAATAAATGCTGGTGACTCTGAATGTCATAGAATCATAAAATAGTTTGGAATGGAAGGGACCTTTAAAGGCCATCTAGTCCAGCCCCCTCAGATGTCCTCAACGTCCTCTGTGCAGCCCGGTGTCTATGCACTGAAGCTGGGTTCAAGCCTTCTTGATCTCAGGCTCAGCATTTCTGTGGTCCAAGCTTGAAGTTTTCAAGAGTGTATGTGGTTTTAGGTTACTATGTCTCCAAGGTGGGGATGCACCTTTCCTAGAGGATGTTTTCAGGTGTTCACCATTCTCCATCTTGGAGAAAAAAGTAATTTTTGCTCCAAATCAGGGTTAAAACAGATTGGATTTAAGGAAGGCAGAAGCAGCTGAGCCTGGAAACACTTCAGTTAGCTTTCTTCTCCCCTCCTACCTAATCATCAGCGTAGATTAGTTCAGAAACTGGACAAGTATTTTTAGAAACTGCTTTCAGAGCCCCAGTGTCACAATTTTTATTCTTGTCATTGGTGCCGAAGCAGCTCCTGAGCAACATTTCTGCTTTAATGAGAGGGTGTTTAGGGATGATCATATAACTTGGGGGGACATACACAACACACTGGCTGAGCTCTGAGGAGATCCAGTGGTTGGGAAAGTTTCTGAGCTGCAATGGAGCACTTTGAGACCAGCTGTCCAAAATTAAGCTCCTGTGTAGGGGATGTCGCTGTGTTGGTGCTTCAGTAGCATGGGCTGCCTGCAAAGGTACGGTACACAAGGATCTGTAGCTGATACTTAGAAATACCAACCTGCTGCAAGCTGGAAATATTTAAAATCCCATTAAAACTTGCGATGGAGACAGACACCTTGGGAGGCTGAGTGCTTCCTCTGGGCCTGTTGAGTTGTTTGGACCCTTGGTCCCTGCGCTGTGTTAGCAGCTTTGGGGGAATCAAAGTGCTGACGGGTTTACCAGAGGATGTGACACCTGCGTTCAACTTTGGACCTGTTTGTAGTCCTGGGTGAGCGAGTGCCGCGCCTGCCGGGCTGGTGCAACCTCCGGGGCAGCACGTTCGCCCCGTCAGCTGCTGCTGAACACCCCCCTTATGGATTTATGGGGGTTGTATCGTAATCATTTTATTTTTTTTCCAGCCTATAACCGGGGTGGGGAAGCGAGGATCTTTGGTCGATGCGTGCGCCTGTGCTCTTCGAGCCGGGAGGATATTGCGAATGAGTAATGGTCCGGCTGGGGCTGTAATGTGCAGAATACCTCTGGGATGACTCACCCGGTACAATGCAGCACATCCCTCAAGGAGACTGAATCACGCATGGGGGGAAGCCGCTTCCTCGCCCAGCAGCAGCCAGCTGGGACACTGGGACGTGGGGTAGCCAGTGCCACGGGAGGCTGGCGGTGGCAATGATGGTAAAACGGAGCAAAGAGGGTGTAAAATGTAGAGGAAATGGCATCCCCCAGCAGGTAAGTGTGTGTTCTGCCTGGATATAGTTTCATATTTTTTTTTCTCTTGGGTTGGTGTTTTTTTTTTTTCTCCGCCTTCCCCCATCTGCCCCCACAGCCCTTCTGAATGTTGTCTAAATCAGCATATGATTTATCAGTGAATATGTAAGACTACTTCTGTGAAACACTGCCTTTCATTTCTGGTTTCATATCTTTTTCTTTCTTTTTTTTTTTTTTCAGAAGTAATGGTTTAGCATGCACCCTCTCTTAAATACAGAGAGGAAAATAGATGCTCCCTGGGAAGCTGCTTCCCTTGATGTCCCTCTCCATGGACACTTGATGAAGTAGGAGATTTAAAGAGAGGTGGAAGGCAAAATCAATGTGCATGCTGGTTTTGATGTAGCTAAGAATGTATTCTTTTTTTTTTAAAGTTCATTTATCTGGCAAAAGATAAAAACCCTTTAGCTTTAAACCACAGTTATCCTACTTACTCCCTCACCCCTCCTCTGATACAGATTCAGCTGGAATTGAGTCACAGAATTTATTTTTTTTATATTTGCAAAATATTGTCTACCCTTTGTAGTTGTAACATACATGTCATGGAGGATGTTTACAGAGGGATAAATAAAGTAGTCTCCACTGATGAAAATGGAGGATAGTGGGGGGAAATTCAATTGCTTTGGGTGAGCAATTTCTGGATTTTTTTCTTTCCTTTGTAAACTTTGAGTTTTCAGAAAGACTGTGTCTATGTTGGCGTGGATACATAATTATTTTTATGGAATACAGTTGCTGTGCTTGTTAGGTAGCATAGGATTGCTCTAACAGTGTTTAAGGTCAGTGTATGTTAGAAAAAAAATTAGGGTAGAACTTGGTTGTGGCGCTTTTTTTGAGATGGGGGGGAATCAATTCAGGATGCAGATCTTATGGATCTACCTGTTTGCCTGGCTAAACTTTCATGTGATTTTTGCTTATCTTACATGTGATATAAAACAAATACCATCTGTCATGCAACAACAACTTCCGTTCTCATTACAGTAAATGATAGTACTAATTAGTTTCCTTGTAATCTGTTAATATTTCATACTCTTGCACAAAAATAGGAGGACTTGAGTGTGCAACTCTTGCCAGTACTGCACAAGCTGCAGGCCAAATTATTCAAATGTATTGTGTTATTTAACTGATTTTTTTGTTTGTTTTCTGCCGTCCCTTATAATTTTTCAAGACATGCCACCATATGCAGCTATAGCCATTTATTGCAAAATTGACCCATTCAACAAATTCAAAGAAAACTTTTTTTTACAGATTTCATTAAATGATTCTGTTTTCATTAAAATTTCGTTAACATTTTCATTAAAATAAATGAAATAAGTTTTCATTAAAAGTTCTGTTGTGAGTGTGTGTATGCCACTGATGTCATATCTGTCTTATAGGAAAAAAACCCAACTTTTTGGGTCTTTTTATGGCAAGATTTGCTGTGGATTTTGATAACTCTAACACAATTTCAACATGTTACATAGATGCTTCTATACAGACACAACTCATAAATTAACCTGCCCTGATGCTGTTAAGACTTTCTTTTTAATTCAATATTGTTTGCATAATAAGCTGATTTCCGGGAGACCGCTTAAATTCCATGCACTTGAGCTGCATCAATGGATCTTTGCTTGCCCATCAGCATTCTTGCAAGTCAGCTTTTTTCCCTTAAAAGCTGCTTGCCAGTTTGTTTGAGGTTTTGCCCATGTGTACAGCACTTTGTGGGGATCATCAGGCAAGTCTGGCACAGGGGAGGCTGAAAGATGGATGTAGTCCATGCAGGACTGCATTGTATGTATTTATATGTATGTATGTATGTATTTTAAAAATGAGTTTTCATGTACTTCCTGGAAGCATCTGAAATAATTATGGCATTATGAAATCCCATTTGAGCTGGTTAGAATAGAGCTGCTTCTCGTAAACTCAATAAAATCAGCCTTAAATGTTGAACACACGTTTTGGTGAAAGGATTCCTTTGTTCCTCTCTGCCTCGGTATTTAAGGGAGATGTGGAGGCGGGTGGCTGGGTTGTTGCAGGTGTCTTGGTTTTTTGAGAAGTCCTTTTTCTTCGTGAAAAAAAACCCCCAAACAAAACCGCTATTAATTTTTCCTATGAAGGATTTTTGGATGCGCTGAAGTGCTTGAAGCAAACCCAGGCTTGCTGAGCACTGGCTGTGGAGGACCTGACCCCTCTTTGGGGCTGCTCTTGACCAGCATCTCTGGAGCAAGGAATGTGGAGACTGACCTGTCTTGTATTTACTTTGACTGTGTGGAAATTAAAATTTCCCAGATGCCTTTTTATTCTGATGGTATTAGATTTGAAAGACAGAAAAATACAGATTGCAAATTTGTGATACTGAAGCTGGGTTACAAATAGAGTGGTTCTGTGTTCCTGGTATGGTGCAGAAGTGAGGGCAAGGAAAACTTTTGGGAGGTTTTCCATGGTTTTCTTCAGGCTGCATTCTAACATTTGATCTGACCAGAGAGGCACAGGTGGGTTTTTTTTTCATGGTGAAACTTACTGAAAGAGTTTCAAACCTGCTGAAAATTCAGCTGGTATGGAAATATCAACTTTATTTTGCTGTAGCTGCATGCACTCAGAAGTTTGCTTTCCAACAAATTGGTAAATTTGGTTTTGAAGGAGAAAATACTGGTTGTAATCTTCAGATATTTCACCCTTGCTGGAAGGTTCACAAACCAAACGTCAAATCAAGAACGTGTGACTCCAAAAATAGCAGTTTTTCACGTCTTCCACCAAAATGTCACTGCTTTCTGGCTGTGGGATGAACTGCAAAGAGGAATGCTCACAGCATAATTTGCAGCAGTCACCTGGGCGGAATGGGATGGCTTTAACTCCAGCTGCCAGAGCTGCTGGGGCAGGGAAAATACCTGGCACTGCGAAATACATCCAGCTCAGCCAAGAACAGGTTATGCCCCAGTGATCGTAAAGTTATGTTTGCATGGATCCAAATAGTTTGAATTGTGTTTATGTGTCCAGTTCAGCTGAACAGCTTGACCTCTGCTGCTGTTGAATTAGCAGCCTCCTGCTGTCCTTTTGGCTCTTCCCTGAAACCTGGGATCTGGGAATGTCAATGCATTTGTTGAAAGACAGCAGACCATAATTTTGAAACGCATTGAATGCAATTACCTTTCTATTTGAGACCTGAATCTCTCCTGATCTTGTAGGCTACAGAGTTGGGAAGGGAGGAAAATACTGAAGTGCCTTATGGCTACATTAGCAAGGAAGTTTATAAGCTTATATTTTGGTCAAGTAGCTTGACTGGAGGAAAAAACATCATTGCATTATGGAATGTGTCTGGGAAGTGTTTTAGATGCTAAGTGTGACTCAACAAAGAATAGTAAATGTGGTGGGTTGGTCTACTTTTTTTTTCCCTTGGGATTTTTAGACATCTCACATGGTATTTGCAGTTGCTGCGTTGGAAGCAAAGTGGAGAAGAAGAGCAGCAGGTGGAAGGGAGCTGTCTACTTTGACCTTCCTTTTTCAAAGGCACTGGTGAGATTAAAGCCTTAACTAGCAAGTGAATTATTTGGTGTTTAGTCCTGGATGCAGGATAGCAGTCATAAGCCCACATTGAGCATACAAGGCAGCTCAGGGCTTTGTCCCCCATTGGTGTTGCTGGAAGTGATGTGGCTCATGTTGGAAAGCGCTGGATGGTGTCAGCCACGTTTGTACATGCTGGGGGAAAGCACTTCTATCAGCCTTAAATGTCACCACTTAGACACACAAATGCTTTGTAAGTTGGGCTGTAGGTAAAACTGGCATTCGGTGATGGCAAAGGTAATCCTTCAGTTATTTCTTGTTTAGGAAAATGCTCAGTGTCCTCCAGAATAGCAATTATACACACAGACACACACATACAGTTTTTTAAATACTTTTATATATATACCCACACCCACAAGCTATAATTTTTAAAGGGTTTTCTTTTCCTTCCAATAAAAACAGAACGTGCTTTTCAGCACTACCTTTACTCCCCAAGTTCATTCTGGTTTGTTTTGTTGTTTTTGTTGTTTTTTTTTACTCAGGATGGGACGGGCAGACAACCTGGAGCAGCCCTGGAACATGCTGGCCAGCTGCCATGCAGCTGGGTAATCCCTTCAGATACTTTCTTCCCAAGCTTTTAAGGCTGTTGAAGACACATCTGTAGGGTTAAGATAGCAAAGTATTCCATTTAAGAGCATAATTAAGAATAGTTTGCATGAAATGCATAACACGTAGGCCATAAACCCGACAGTTAGAGTAGTCTTAAAAGTTTTAAGAAGCCAATAAAACAAGGGGAACTAAGGCTGCTGTGGGGTTTTTCTTTAACTGTTTCATTTTTAGCTGTTGGTATCTCATTAATTGTAACAGACCAAATATTTTCACGTACCTCATTAACCGTTTTTCCTGAAAGAGTCAAATTGCAGGTACCACGTTAAAAATGCAGGTGTTTCACTGCCTCGGTGCATCATGGTTTCAGCAGTGACATGCACTTGGGATTTGCAGATTGCTCCTTTGCTCCTCAGGATTTTGAATGCCTGGAACCAGCGAGAGCCTTGATGCAGTCGCGTAAAATTAAATAGCAAAGAAAATAAACAGCTTTTACACTAAGGAAGCGAGGTCCTTATATGGACCTGAAATATTTGAGTACCTCCCAAGTATTTATCAACACTGGCATGAGGGAAAGAAGCATTGCCTATTCTAGGCTTGTGGATGGAAGCAGCAGGCAGGATTTAGACAGAAGACTGAAGGAAGCTGTGCATAGCCTTGAAACTTCAACGTGCAGCTTCTGAGTCCTAATCCAGTGATTAAATCAAGATGTCAAGCCCTAAGAACCCTTAACCACCTCCTTTCCTTCAGTCTTTTCTTCCTTTTTCCCCGAGTGCCTGGGCGTAGATTGCACTCTGGGAAGCATGTGCCTGTGGCTGGAGCACAGTGGGAGTGGGGACGGGGCTCTGCAGGGAGCCCAGCGTCACTGATGACTTTTGATCCTGCAGGAAAGCGTGCCAAGGGATTACGTTAACAGAGCCAGAACTCTGCTTGCCCTGCCAAAGGTGAACCCTTCTGCTGGACAGGGCTCTAATAGGGGAACAGAGGGCATCTTGCCATGGTAGGGGGATGGAAACTAGGTTTTCTGACTTGATATATTTAAGGAGTTAGCTCTCCAGGATGGGAAGAATGCAGTTTATATGGTATTCTCTTGGCATGTGGTGGCAGAGTTTGTAAGAGCTACAGGTCCCAGTATCAGTGTGGATATGAAGATGAAAACCATATGGCTTTGTGCTTCACCAGGTCATCATTATAATGGGCAGGGATAGTAGTCAGGGCACCTAAATTTAATGTGTAGGCATCCACTAGTATTCAAACATAACTACAAACTTAGAGAATTTACTGAGAGCTGATGGAAACACAAATAATTGGTAGGAATCACAAAGTACTGAGTAACTGCTACTTGGTTAATTTTCCTTTAAGTGGACTGTTTTTGCAGCAGAGTAACTGAAGGCAGACATTACTTTTGGGACAGCCCAAGGCTCCAACTGCTGCCATAAAAGTGAATGGTAAATCCTGCAGGAAGCTATAATGCCAGTGGCAATTTTCGAGTGTGGAAGTAGAAGCAGCAGTTTGTGTGTGGATGACTTTTGTGGGAGGATGGGAGAGAAGGTCGTATTGAGCGGCTCCGACTTCAGAAGAGAGCTAAAAATAAGTCTAGAAAGGATCCTTGGGGAACTGTAGAACGATATAGAAATGTATAGTTGGTTTGCTTTTTTTCTTCATCTGCTAATTGCTAATCCTTGTAGACCATATGGGAAAGGTACAGAGAAGAAAACAAAAACTGTCTTGTGTGGAAGCAGCTCAGTTTTTGCACAGTAGGAAATGAGCTGAGGTATTTTGCTTAATTCTGAGTATCAGGAAGTCAAAGATTAAAGTTGCTATTGTAAAATCTAGAAATGGGTTTTCATTAAAAAAATAAAAAGGTAACTGGATCTCTTTATAGACACACTTGCCTTGTTTTCTGTACCAGGATGCTGCTTTAAGGACTGGAGCAAAAATATTCTTAAGAACAAAGTTTCTCTGATTGCCTTGTGTGTGTCAGCTGTGGTACCCCATGGGCCACGTATCTGAGTGTGCTGAAAAGCTTTTTTTCAGCCAGTGCAAAGTCCTCTGAGCAACAGGGGATGAACTTCAAGCATCTGTGCACTGCCCTCGTTGTGTAGGTGCAGTGAGAAAGTTGGCATATCCATAAAATAAAGGTGGTGAAGGGAAAATTGCAGCGTGTGCTTGGTGAGGTCTCTCTGGCTGCAGAAGGGATGAGCTGGTCCCAAAAGATGCTCACTGCTTCCCTTGGTTTGTCCTCAAAACTGCCTTCAGGTAGGCTCCATGAGACTGCTTGCTTAGATGTTAGGTCTGGTCTAGGGAAGCTCGGACTTTAAGTATTAGCACCTGAATTACAAAAGTGTTGCAGAAATTATGTCGGAAAACAAGAGACAGTTCTACCTGGTGCAGAATGAAGAAAGCTACTGCTGCTTGTAATGTTGTACAGGATACTGGTTCTGTTGTCATGTTGTACAGGATGCTGGGAAAATGTCCGGATACAGAGCTTCCCTCAGGGAGAAATTTCTTTTCCTAAAGGATAGTGCCTGTCATTTTGAAGGGCTGCCTCCTGGAGCCCTCTTGGAGCAAGTTGATCCTCCTCCTGGTGAGCTCACCTGGTGGCCTGGAGATGGACAATCCTTGGGCAGTTTTCTTTGTGCGTCCTTTTTTTTGATGTTCTCAGGTTTGAGTGCCCTGCAGCACTTTTGTGGGCACCAGTGGGTGCCTCGGCAGCTCTGCAGCCAGCGGTGCCTTGGTTGTGCCTGGTTGACACTGTGGTGACCTCCCTGCGAGGCCATCACAGCTACCAGTGCTGTCCTGAGCATCACTGTGTTAATCCATGTCCAACATGTGATAGGCTGCACTGATTCAGTGGCAGCATCAAGGACCCAAAATCTGATTTGGGTATTGCCCAGCAGTTCTGTGCTGGGGACAACCCGTTTTAGCTCGAGGTCTGTTGTGTATTCTGTGCAAGGTGCTTTCTTTTTCTTTTGCTTGCGTTCTGTGGTGGCCTTTCTGCTTCTGAGTGACCCTGGTCATGTCCCCAGCAGATGATGGAGTCACTGCTCTGTGGAAAGGGTGGAGCAGGAGGCCTGGGGGAGCAGAGCCACCCACTGTGGGGGCTCTTTTGAGCTCTTGCGGTGGGCATCTGGATTATCCCCCAATCTTAGGTGCTTCCAGAATAGTTTCTTGTGAGGTTGTGATGCTCTGCCTTTCAAAGCTCCTTGAAATGCTGGTGAAACTGTTTTAGGGGCATGGTGTAGTCCTGATGACCTGAGCTGAGATGATTCCCAAGGCTGTCCCAGATGCAAAGGAATTTGAGTGTCATCTTCCAAAACCCACTTCAAGAATTTGATCACAAAAAACTTGAAACACTTTGTGCATGGGTTATTTGAGCTCCACGTGTCCTTCCAGCACTTTGGAGACCTGATGCCCCAATGCATGCCCTGTAGAAGGTGGCCTTGGGGTGCTGCCTTGTTCACCCCACTCTCTTGGTCCCTGTCCCCAGCTGCATGAGGGAAAGAGCGTCAGGAACCACGGGTTGTTCAATCTGTATGTTAATATCTGGAAACCCAATGGGTTCTTCCCTTACTGTTTGATGGGTCTCTTTCCTATGGTGGCTTGAGTGGTCCAGGCCATCCGTCACGGAGGTGGACTTCCATCCTGGGCAGGAACTCTCTGCTGGGGTCAGCCCAGCGCCATCTAAATGCCGCCCTCGAGAAAAACACTGCGATGAGACTGTGTGATGCTCACAAAAGGTTCTGTTTTTGTTTTGTTACCATTGCAGTGACAGCTATATTGTGCGAGTCAAAGCTGTGGTTATGACCCGAGATGACTCCAGTGGGGGATGGTTGCCGCAAGAAGGAGGCGGTCTCAGTAGAGTTGGCGTCTGCAAGGTCACGTACCCGGAGGGCAATGGAAGAAGTGGATTTCTAATCCATGGTGAAAGGCAGAAAGACAAACTGGTAATAGACCCTAATTCAACTTTTGTCTGTTCTTATAATGAGAATTATCCCAAATCTATTGCTATTGTATTCTTGTGCAAGTTTTTTGTTTGTTTGTTTGTTTGTTTGTTTTTTAAAAACATAAAAAACAGCCATGTGCAAATAATATCAGATTGGACGAAACAAACCTATCCTCATCTGGAATTGCCACCTTTTGCTATCTAGGCTGGCAAGCTGCCACCTGGAAGGAGCAAGTAAATTTTTGACATCCATGCAAAGATCCCCTTTGAATGAAAGAGGGCCTGTGTTGTTTTGGGGGCTTTTTTTTCTTTTTTTTTTCCTAAGACCTAGCGGGGGTAAGTGAGAAGTGAATTGAAGTGTAAAGAACCCATGAAGCCAGTCACATTGCATTGAGTAATGCAGCGCAAGCCTTTTAAAATGGGCCATGAATTATTTATGCTGCGTGCCGTTCAAGGTTTGAACAAGCTGAGTGAGAATATGAAGACAAGTTGTCTCTTATGAATTGACACACTCGGTTTCTCCTGGTAGCTGTTTATCTAAAAAGGAGCTCTCTTCTATCCCTGCACAAATCAAATTAATAAAGCCTTTTCCTGATTTCCAGGGGCAGTTTTAGATGTTACAGTTTGTTATCTCGTTTTTATATGTTTGATTCTTCTGAAATAGACTCCTGTGAAGATATGGGCCGGCTTAAAAATAGCACTCCCTGCACAGGCTCCAAAACTGCATTATTGGAGTCAGAAATGATCTTGCTTTCAAAAAGACTGGTGTTTTAAAGCTGTTTCAGTTGTAGTTTGTCTTTTGCAATTCTGTTTTGCTTAGGATGCTTTTTTTGATATTATTTGGGAGTCATGCTTATGGTTTTGGGGGATGGAGTAAGACATGACAAACCATTCCTGTTCTCCCAGAGCATCACCCTAGAGATGGTTTTTGGCACAGCAAATGTTGAGATGAGTGTCTGGCTGGGGGTGAACAATTTAAAAATGGTGAGGGGAATGTGGCAGCTCCTCCCAAATCTGCTGCTGGTGGTGGATAAAGTTTCTGCTGAGCAAAATTATGGAGGGAAGAGGTTCTCCCTCCACCTGAGCCCCCAGTAGCTTAACCTGTGCCAATGCTGAGCCTGGGTCTAAAATAGGCTCCTGCGCTATGGAATGAACGCCTACTCAAAGCACAAGCAGAAGATGAATGTGCAGTGGTTATGAGAACAATTACAGAGTCTGGTGTTTGTTAGTCATCGTTTGGTGGGGAAGGATGTTCCCCTACGCGAGGCATGACTTGGCTTGCTTTTGGGTCCGGCCTGAGATGGTGCCGGCCGTGTCCTTGGGGTGGGAAAAGTGACTTTGCTCCTCTTTTGGGGCTCATGCCCTCCTAGGTGGTTCTGGAGTGCTTTGTGAAGAAGGACCTGGTGTATACGAAGGCAAACCCCACCTTCCACCACTGGAAAGTTGACAACAGAAAGTTCGGGCTCACTTTTCAAAGCCCCGCCGATGCTCGAGCCTTCGACAGAGGAGTGAGGAAAGCCATCGAGGACCTCATTGAAGGTAGCATGGAGGTGGATGCTTCCAGCCTTGGAAGAGTGGGGAAGGGGTTTTGAGTCAGGGAGCTGGGAAGGGGGATGGATTTAAAATCAGCTTTTAAGAACTGAGTTTTCTCTTCCCTTAAGGAGATAAGGTGTTTCAGTCCAAGTATTTTTCAATCCTATCTGCCCACACTTCTCACCCTTAATTATCATCAAGTTTGTTGTTATTGCTTTCTTTGATAGGCTTGGGTTTCACGCTAGTGATGGCAACTCAAACAGCCCAGGCTCTTCTTTATGTGCAGTCAAAGGTCGTCTTGCTGAAGTCTTTGTTAAATCATAGGATTAATTCTTGCCTGGAGTTGAATAAAACTTTGGTTTGTCTTTGGTTTTATTTTGAAGTAATTAGTTTTGTCTGCATCCTCTTAGTTGAATGGTAGTTCTTGAAGACTTTGTTGTGTTTTGGGGTGTTGTTTTTTTAATTCTGCAAAAAATGCGTTTGAATTGCCCGTGCTTTGAAGTTGTCATAAATTTTTCCTTTTCCCATTTCATTGCCATCAGGCAATCATAATACAGCTATAATTCTATTGTACTTTATTTTAATGACATTTGATTCTTCATGGGGGTTTTTTCTTGATTTTTTTTTTTTAACCATGCCACTTTATGTAGGGACTTAGTGGTTCAAAACCTTTTGCCTTCTCCCTCTGTGTGACTGGGACACTTTTATGTACAGATGGTATCATTTTTTGAGGATACTCACTCAAATATACGTCCAGATGTGTATTATTTTTTGAGGACACCAGCTCCATAAGACAACTTAATGTTCTAGATACCCTGTCCTTGCTTTAACATGAAAATGGTAGATACTGGGAGACAATTAATCATGGTAGATAGTGGGAGACAATTAATCCTCCAGTGCTCCTTGCTGGCAAATACCTCATCAGTTAGAGGAAGGATGCTCTCAAATAGTTACTCATTTGCTTTTTTCTGTGCAATTAACATGAAGAAGCTACAGCCAGACTTTCCGCTTTCTTCTTCTTGCTAAAACTGTGAAGCATTTTGAGTCATAAAAGTGATGTTTTATGTAAGTGGCACGGGGCTGTGCAAAGTTTCAAGGAGGTGATAACTCATCTGTATTGAGTGGTCTTTTGGAGATGCCGATACTTGGCAACTCCTGTTTTGCTCTTTTTGATCCATTTTGCAGTGGAGGTATTTAAAATCAAGTTCTGCTGCATCTCAGATGCTTCAAAATCAGCAAATCTATATTTATCCCATTAACAGTACAGGCTGATCCTCATGAATGTGTTCCTCCTTAACTTCCAAATAAGGCTTTCTGAATGAACAACAATAACTGGCTCATGCACACACAGCGTCGGGCAGCCGACTTCATTTGTCATTCATTTTTTGTTCACATACTTGATCGAATTTAGCAGGTAATATTAAGCACAGCTGACTGTGCATTCGGAACTTCATGAAATCACTGCTTTATTGTTAATATTTAACCTGCAGTTCATTCCCTGTAGCATCAGAAGTTTGGTGCACAAGTACAGGAATCCTATGCAGCTCCATAGAGCATTGGGGTATTTTAATTTTAAAGCTAATGTAGCAAATGGCACAAATGTTTCCACATTACTCAGTGTTTTAAGTGGGCTTTCGCACTTAGCTCTGCACATCTTCATGATGATGCAACTGAGAGCAGCCAAGGCTGGTGCTGATAGCATTATATAAAGCACGTTATTTTAACAAATTTCCAGAATGAAGGCGGTACAAACCGTTCAACTATTTTGGTCAGAGATGTGATGTGGCTGTAATTCAGTCTAACAGTGGGCTTACAGCAGAAAAATAGACCTTTGACTTGGGGTTTCTCCCCCAAGACCATCTTGCTGCACCCAACTTCCTTGGAGGCCTCATGGAGGGTGAAGCCAGACAGGAAGAGGGGCTAGTATAAGGAGAGGGGTCACCCCCTTTTAGCTACAGCATAAATTTACTGTCAAGTCCAACAGTGGTGTGTGCCACCCTCTGTGATGCCCTTCTGGAATGTGGGTGCTGACTGGGCTTTCCAGCGGCTCCGGAGGGGAACACCCACAGGGTGAGGAAAGACACTGGAAGAAGATTTTTTTAATACACTTTTCCAGAAGATTGCTATGTAACTAGTGAAAATGGCACCCCAATATTTTACTCTTTTCTATGGTTTTACACATATCAGCTTCTTTCAAACGCTTTGCTTACGTGGGGCAGGGTGATTTTCTGAGAAGCAACTGATGACAGAGAAGACCTTTAGAGTATATAACAACTTCCAGATTTGGAAGGAGAAAAAAACTCAGTCCAACTCTTCATTTTCGAAGTCAGGTTTGTTTTTTTTTTAAACAAAAGGCTATTTTGCCCCCAGATTTAGGGAATATGTGAAGAAAAACTCTTATATGGTTTCTTGACAGCTGCAGATATAGCCTCAAGCACTGATTAGTGCATAGCTTTACCATTCTACAGAAATTAAAGTCTTCTGTAATTGGAAATGGTAACTGCTATTTTTAACATTCTTAATTAGCATTGCCAGCCACACAGTTGCTTTTACAGACACTTTCAGATTTTACCTTCACAAACCTAGCCTGGATTTTACCTTTCCAAAACCCAGAAGATGGGTTTTTCTTCCTTAGTTTGAACCACTCTTTCACATATCTGCAACACACAAACTTGTGAGAATCCAAACCTTTACCGGGCCGATTAAAAAAAAAAAAACCAAAAAAACAAAGTTTACATGAAAATGTCGTCGTGTTTAAAAAGTTGTTGGTTTTTTTTTTTCCTAGGATCTACGACTTCCTCGTCCACCCTTCACAACGAGGCTGAGGTCGGCGATGATGATGTCTTCACTGTAAGTACATGTCACCCGAGGTCATTCTCTTTCATGCTCAGGTTTACATGGTCAAGTTTGAAAGGGTTTTTTGTTTTTGTGCCTCAGGGTTGGCTTTCAGCCACCATCGTGTTTGGCCATTGGGTGTGTTTTATTTGATGGAAGTATATCCTCTACAGAATGTTGGGTTTCTTCTGGCCTCCCACTGCCACGTGAAAAGCATGTCGGAGCAGATGATGTCAGGGGCTAGAAGTGAAGAAATAGTCACCCTCAAATTTCCTGTGGCTTAGTCTGAGTGGTGCACACACACCTCTCAATACTTCTCTCTGTCCATGAGAAGCTTCCTACAAACTCAAGGAGGTGGCTGCTACTCAGGTACATACTCATGGAAATAAGATTTTGAATCACAGTTCTTAACAGAAGCCAACTTTAAAGATGTTTCACCTGTACATAAAATGTAGAAAGTTCAAACAAGTGGCTTTTTAGGTGGAGGAAGGCACAGTAATGTACCATCTGCCTAACCAGCAGTGACTTAAATAAGAGTTAGTTGTTTGCAGTTAATTTGTGGTGTTGTCTAAAATGTATTTTGGAGCTTTGCTGAAACAGAAGTGGCTACACTTGCACACTTTAAAAGGAAAGTTAAAAAATAAAAAAACCTGTCAGGTGAAATTCTGGATCTGGTCAGGGCTGTTTCACAGGCTGAAAATGAGTTACTCAGTGTATACTTTGTCTTACTGAATTTATTTCCTCACCTTAGATTGCAGCCCCCCATGCACACATATATATATGCATTAGTATATTATAAATGTCATTGTTCTGTGGGGCCTGAGTGCCAGGAGGGTGGAAGGCGGGACATCCCCTGTGCAGCAACAGTATCACAAAATTGTCTTTGTGATACTTCCCTGGATCGTTAAGGTGAATGGGGAAAGAAATGAGTACAAGCATCAAGCTGTTTGAAAAGGGGTACCAGGAAGCACCAGAAGCCAAAAGGTGTTTTTGAGGGTGGTGTTTCACCAAGTGTGGGACCGGGTCAGGTTCCCTGCCGCGTTTTGACCAGATCCTCCCGACGGCTGGCACGTTGTCCGCATCTGTCCTTTTGTCAAGGCTCAGGGAGACAAACAACAGCAGGCAGGGTTAAAAGGTGACTTCCTGCACTCTGCAGCAAAACTATCATTAGCAGCTGCTTCCCAACTACCTGCCAGAAGTGATTTATAGGCTCTGGGATGGGACAGACCGGGGGGGAGGCACCGGTGGAGCCAGAGCCGTTTACCGATATGTGCTGTTTTGCTCCCAGATTCACCGGACGAGCTGTGCTCTGCTGGGGATGGACAGTCACTCTTGATGTGTGTGTGGCTATTCTGTGCTCATCAGAAAGGGAATGACTGTCAAAATGTACCTTGGGTGGGTGTGTGCCAGCTCTCACTGGGTTACACATGGGAATACTCAGTGTTTAAGCAGTGAAAAGTAGCCTGTGGAAATAAGAAGGGATATTTTTTACTAAAATCCTACTGGCTGATGTTTAGGGACCTGGGAGTGCTCCCGAATTTCTCCACACACTCAATCTTGAGGTTGAGTGTTGATTATTAAACTCGTAGGATGCTTTTTACCAGGAGGAAGAACTTGTTGCCTTTAAGTAGGTGTTGTTTCGCATTGGAAAAGTTGGATGAATGGTGCTCCAGCTTCATCAAAATCACTCAAACTCCTGCAATCAAAGTGAAGGGCCAAAACTATGAGAGATTTTTCCCACTGTCTTGACCCCAGGGAGGTGACAGGTAGCTCCCTGCCGTGCAGATATTTATGGGTAGGATTCCTGATGGAGAAGGAGCAAGAAGATCCTCAATAAGCAGGGAAACCTCAGCAGCAGTCAGGATTTTTTTGGGATCTGGGGGATGAGTTGTGCCCTGGATGGCAGCGCTCTCTGCATGTTTTTGTGTTCTCCAGAGAGCAAGAGGGTCTTCACTGGTGGTGCTTCCTCTCATGGTGCTGTTAAGTCGAGCTGTTGCATCAGGGCAGATGTGTTGTTATACTGCAGAAATAAGGCTTTAGGGGCATCTTCTTCCCTAATATTTTTTCTTTGTTTTCCTGAGATTAAGTCTTTCCTTTTCCTACAGCTCTTCAAAGCTCTCAGCTCCTATTTATCTGGTAGATTTTGGTGGAGTATGAAGTCTGCATAAGCCAGAAATAACATACTGAAGCATGGAGCAGTTTAAAACTGGAAGAAATTGATAGGGCTGTGAAATGTTTTATTTTTACCCTTCTGTTTCATTCTTTCTTTGCACATATTTTTGACTAGTGTATCATAGTTCACTTGGTCATCCTTCCACACAAAACTTCCCTGCAACTTTCTGTAAACTCTTTCACAGCCACAGCAGTGTATTTTTTGGGTTTGGGGTTTTTTTTCCCCCACCCTGTGTTTTAAAGAGAAAGTACATTTGTTCTTTTTTATTTCCTAGGGTAGTTATTAAAATCTTCACAGTCCTCCCCCTCTCCCACTCATGCATGAATAAACTTAACTGCGTGCGGCAGAATTTTCAAAAGCATCTGCATGATTGAGTCATTTAATCAGTCATTTACCCATCTCTGAAAATCCCAGCCGTTCCTGCTGCACTGCTGCCTCAAGTATTTGGCCCGAGGTCCTGCTCTCCTTGAAGATGTTTCAATCTGTTCAAGCACAGCAGTCCAAAACCTCACATTTCCTAGGATGCTTTGTGACCGGCCACCCTGAATTCATCGTACACTGACGTTTGCACCAATCAGTTTTAAAACAACCACCCTCATTGCACAGAAGCCGTGACTCCAACGTGGCTGTTGGATATTGACTGACCTTATAATGTCAATCAATTGGCTTTTATAATGTTAGCTCCAGTCCTGCTCCGTGGGATGTGCATATTTTTGTGTGTGCAACTTGTGCATCATCCACTTCGTTTATTCATTATGCAGCCCTTCCAGGCATCCAGCCTTCCATGGGAAAGAGAAGTTTTGCCCTAGAGGTAGAGCTCCCCTTCAGGCTATGCTCTTGTGTGGCTTAGTGGAAAATAATTTTCTTGTACCAGAAGGTGGATTTATTTTTTTTGTTTCTGAGGGGGTGAATTATCTACAGTTGTGGCAGTGTGAACATTTGCTTGGTGTCAGGAGCCTTATCTCCTCCCATCGCAGTAACTTGCAGTGCCAGGATGATAACATGGGCAGCAGTACCCAGTCCCATCCCTGTGGTGTATGCTCCCCATCCATCTTCCTGAAGCATGGGTTACATCTTTAAAAACAGGACTTTGCCAACTAAGGCTTTTCCTGTGGCTCAGACCTACAGCGGACCCCTGTTCTGAAGCTCGTACCTGATAGGGCAGAAAACAAAAGTATATAGAAGTAAATGTCACTGACTCGAGTTGAAAAATGCTTATTTCTTAAATGAAATCTCCATTTAGAAGTTTTAACAATATGTAGTTGTGTTTCTTTAATTTCAGATCCTCAGAAGAACCCATAAATGTTTTCCATATGTTAGCAAATAAATTTCTCCTGTCTTGTACATTATAAATCGTCCTCTCAAGAGATGCAATCTGAGTAAGACTGGCCATCCGTTCTGTCTCCATTGGGGAAAACACTGTCATTGCAACGGGCTGAGATTGTTCTGTTTGTCTTCATCCATCCAGCCTGCATCTTCAGCCTTCTTTAATTAACATTCATTTCAGAAGTAACATTTAATGCAGGCTGAATATATTCTATAGTTCCTCGGCCACGGAATTTGTCATATAATTGGGTTCTTGTGTAAAATTTTTTCCTTAATCTACACTTTTACTTTCAATTACAGATAATAATCCCACATGACCACAAAGTGAAAAATGTGAATTGAGTCCAAGGAAAAAAGGTCAATGTCTTCCAGAGTCTTCAGAGTGCCTGAAATGGTCTCTTTTAGCATCCCATCTGAAAAAGCAGAGGTGTTTTGTTCTGAAACCTTATGACCAGTTCAGCTGAAACACCACTCATGTGTTTTTCAGATAAATCTGCAGCCTTGTGCCTGCTTTAGTGCTAAAGAAAAGACACCCACTGGCAGGAGGAGCAGCGGCTCCCATGTTTATTCTGGTTTGTGACTCTAAAAAAATGACTGCAGTCTCCTTCTGGGTTAGGGGGAACATAAGAGAGAAAACAGCAAAACTCAGCCTTACTAAGTTTGACATGCACTGTACAATCACAGCTGTTTCATGTAATCAATAATAATGTTTTTTAAAACCTAGTTTTTGTTCAAAGTGAGACCTGCAAAATTTTGGAAGTAGAGCAGGCATGATCTAGAGGCCCATGGCTGAGCCACAGAGTTGTGTTTCGAGGCGCCTACATTTGATTCATTGCTTCCCTTGTTGACTCCTGGCTAAAAGCTTGCTTACCTTGGTTCCCCAACTACAAGACAGGGAAAACATTCTCCTGCTTCACTAAGGTGAAGATCTTGCTGCCACTGCTTTTCTTCCAGTAGGAGTCTTCATACTTGTGTTTTTACCACCAAATCGTGTGTTTGGAGTGATCCTGTGCCCCTTGTGCCTTTTGAACGTGGACTCCTGTGCTTGAGGATGTTTGAGTTAGGAAGTTTGTTATGTGGCATGGATGGTGCTGGTAGTCATTTTAGAGACAGGCACAATTACCCATTCCCCACCAGAGTGGTGCACATTGGGGCAGATGTTGCCATTACAGTCCTCCTTGCATCTCTTCTGCTTTCCTAAATAAAAAAACAGATTTCTCCCTGCTGCCTTTCCATGTAACCTTTTGTCTACTTTCATCTCCCATGTGGGCCTCAAGCGTGTTAGAGCCTCACTATTAAAATTTATAAGATTTATGTTAGTTAGATTAGATAAACAGTAAATGTAATTTTTTCTTGCTGGCTCGGGCGTTTCACATTCAGATGGTTCTTTTAAAGAACCGCTGTAACTTTTTTTCTGTAAAGTAGACATGCAGAAACCCGGTCCAAATACTTTGGAATATATTTGTAAGTTTTGTGGGATGCTGGAGCATCTCATCCCACCCCTCTGTGGAAAAAGATGTTGCCGAGAGTAGAGAAGCACTGATGTGTTTCTGTCAGAAGTTGTGCTCAGGGATTGAGGAGCCACAAGAGCCTGCAATTTCCTTTTTCTTGATGCTGTGCTAGAGTAGCAGACAGGAAAAATGCTTTTTGGAGGAGCAGAGCTCTCTGTGGGGATGGTGGGGCTGTCACCTTCAGCAAATCCACCTTGTTTGCTCTGTGAGGCTGAGCAAAGTGACGAGGGGATTGTCACAGTGACAGGACTCGATGGCCTCACTTCTGTTCTTCTTCCTGCCCAGCAGCCAGCTACGCTGCGCCTGGACAGCCAGAGGGTTCATTGCTGCTAGCCACATCCTCTGATGTCTGGATTTTGGGCTCACATTGTAAACCACAGCTATTCTAATTCAGATTTTAAAAGGAAAAAAAGAAAAAAAAGTACTTGCTAAGGAGAGAGAAGTTCACACACAGAAACCAGCAGGCTCAAACCCCTCCCTCAAAAAAAACCAACAACAAAAAACCCCAAACAAACAAACAAACAAACCAACAAAAAGAAGCCTTAGCTGGCTTTCACCAATGAACTCTTTTATACTCTTTTATAGCTGAGTCTCTCACGGTGCTCTGGGCATCCTTGCCCGGCACCCGACCAGTCAGTGCAGCACCAGTTCAGCGAGCGCTCGTCGTGTCTGAACACGGCTTTCACTCCTCGCACTTCAGCACTGGGAGCTCTGCCTTGATCTCTTCCAGCAGGCTCACTACCAAGGTAGTCCTGGAGGCTGAAGTCATTGGTTTATCTGTAGTTTGTTTTTTTTTTCCTTCTTCCCATTAACCCCAGGGTGTATCGGCTTTTCAGTGGAATTCTTCCTGCTTGTATGCCGGGGGTCAGAAGGCAGGAGAGATGCCACTAAAACAGTGAAAAGGTCCTGAATACCCAGCTGTTTTAAGGCTAGCTGCTTTTTATCCCTTCCTTTGTTGTTTGTTTGGGGGTTTTTTGATGCCTTCAGGTTAACTTTGCCCACACAAATTCATGACACTCAATGGCAGTGGATACTGATGTTCAAAGAGATTTTTCAGTAGGGAAGGTCAAGTGGAAAGTTTTTTCTCTGGCTGTCAGGTTTATTTTCTAGTGTTAGGTTTCTCCCTTTCTTTCAGGACCTCCTGTTTCTTTCCAGTGATGCTGGAAATTAACCTTTTTTTTTTTTGTCTTTTTACCAATACAAGCAAGGTTTACTCACTGATAATTTAATACTATTGCCAGTGAAACAGAGGTATTGTCTGGGATGGCAGCTGCTCTTTTACCTAAGTCCTTCAAAACTGTGGGGGCAATTACTATCTACTTCAGCCTATAGATTGTCCTTGCTTTCTCATAGCCTGTCATCTGGGCAGAAGGAAATGTGAAAATTACTGTGGCGTTGGAGGTACACAGAACATAAAATCCATTTATTCTTGTGTATATAACAGATACATGAGATGTATTGTGGAGCTCAGGGGAGCTGGTAGGAGAGAGATTCATGGGGTAAATTTGAAGCTTTATTTGCTTCCTTTAAAAGAAAGGAGGGGGAATAGGGGTCTTGCAAAATTTATGTATTGCTTTATTGTATTTATCATGTTGGATTTTTTGCTTTTGTGTCACTCTCTGATAGGCAAAGCATACTTTTCTTGCTGCAGGTCAGGAATAAGCAGTTCAACACAATTCCCAAATGCATTGAACTTCAGTTACTTTGGCACTGTTTCACTCTTAAGTGAATTACGAATAAGAAGAACAAAATATTAAGCAGAAAATATCTGTATTGCTATCAGGTATTCTAAGTCTTGCTGTCGTGTAATTTTTATGTAGCTAATTATAGCTGCAACTGGGATGTGTTGAGCTACCTTGCTGAGGGTAAGCAATTTCTCTTGTCACAATATTTCCTCTCAAGACCATGTTTGTAGTGTGTTTTCTGGCTCTGTACCATTCCCACATGCAAACACAGTTGGTTGTGCACTGGGATTGGGATATATCCTGCAGGAAATGGAAATCTGATCTTCTGCTGTGGTGGAAGTTTCCTTATAGCTGCATCTTGCCAGAGCTTGTGTTGTTGTAATTTGTGCACCAGTTAGGTGTTGGTTTTGTTTGGTCTGCCCCAGCAGTTCAAAGGATATCTATCCTTCTTTCCTTCTTTCCCCCTCCCTTCCTTATCTTTTTAACACCCAGTTTGGCCTTTCCCTGTACTTAGATGATGATATGATGGCATGCTTTAGCGTGCCAGCTCTTCACCTTTTATACTCTATTAATTATTTTTGTTACGTTTAACCAAACTTGCACTCAAATATTTAAGTAACCTTCAGGTTACTGAAACCCTTGTTTTCTTGCAGTATGAGGCTTTAGGATGAGAAGGGTCACCAGCAAACCTGCCTGTAAGATTTCCACATCCAAAGGTGACTTGACTGGTGCCTCTCTCTGTTCGTAGTTTCTGGCTGGTGAGTTTGTGATCAGAGTGTGTTGTGGCACCATTTCACACTTGCAATCAACCAGCTGCATGTTTGTCTCCTGAAAAAAATAAATTGGCTGTGTAGTAATGTACTTAAACTGTGTGATGAGTTAAAGTGTGAAGCTGTTTATGAGCGTGTTCCCTTTTAATTCATCTGGAGCTAAATGCTTTAGTGTATTTGTGTGCTTAAGGCACAAATGTGTCAGAAATAAAATACAGCCAAGATGAAATTGCCATTTCTTAACATACAGTAAAACGGGGTGGGAAAGGATTTTTTTTGTTATTTTATTTTTTTTTTACCTTTGCTTTTGTTCAGCCATGGTTCCCAGGGCATTTCTTCACCATTATGTAAGGGGGGGGGGACCTGATTTGAGTCAAGAAGCCTGTGAAAAGCAAGTTGTTTTCCAGCCAACTCAGTTCCCCCACCTTGCTTTCGCAGCACAGCCATACCAAGAGTGGAGCTGGTGTGGGGGAGCAGGATTTGGGGTGGCAGGAGATATTTTAGCACCTATGTGAAACCACGGCCGAGGGATTCAACTTGACTGTTGCATCTTTAGCATGACCAGAGCAGAGAGGGGGCTCCTCCATGCCCCTTTTCCTAGCACGGCTGACCCAGCGCTGAGCCGGCCTGGGGAAGTGAACCAAAAACCAGCCCTATAAAAGAAAGCGAATACTTTTCCGGTGGTTTGGCTCCTGGAGCCAGCTCGCTGTAGGGCTGGAAAAGCAGAAGTGCTGGCTCAAGGGAAACTGTAAGAGTCGAGGGACTGAGCGGGCGGCAAAAAACCTCTTCCACCCCACTAATATTCATCGTGACACCTGAAATTCATCGTGTGCCCCCTGGCCCTGGATACATCGCCTTCTGCAAGACCCGGTGGTACAAGTAAGATGGTTCTTGCACTCGTGTCTGAGTCTGGCTTCGGATTTAAGGCATTTTCCTCCTTCATGTTGCTACTGTGAAATTCATCCTTCGATCGAGACAAGAAGGAGATGACAGAATAGCTGAGGTGGTGTCAGTGTGGGTGTGCTGTGGCCAAATGTGGCTTTTACCTTGAAAATACATGGTATGACTATAGTTTTCCATTAGATTCCTTCTTTGATCTGGGCTATGCAGTCAGCCTTTGAAGTTTACAATCCTTTCTTTCAGCTGTGGGGTGCTTGACAGAAAGACAGAGAATGACCTTTTCCATTATTTTAATATTCAACCTGAGGAAGTGACTTTCAGCAAACAGCTGGCTGCTGTGTTGGAACAAAACTCTTTGTCCCAGGGCACTCTGAGGAGGAGGCACCAGCTGGATTTGGGGTGTCTTTCCTGGCCCCAGGCACTGGCTCTGAAGGTGACAGGCAGAGTGGACCCTGCACAGGGTGTAAATACTGTTGGAAGGAGACAGCCTTGGCCGGGGGGGCAGAGCTGTGACTGACAACTTCCTGTGCTGCAGCAGAAGGGATTAGGGAATGGCTGCCTGGCACATAACCTGGTGGGACCAGAGAGATGCAGGTCTGGAGCAAGTGGGCAAAAGCTGTGCTCAACCCCAGCCTCTGCCTAATTTAGAGGGGGTTGCTGAGCTGGAGGGAGCATCCATCTTGGCAGTGATATGGAGGGAGCCGAGCTGGAACTGTGGAGCAAATGACTGTATTGCTCTTCTCTTCCTGTAATTTCCATATGCTGTTTAAACACTGGCAAATCTGATTTGAATCTGTTGTCTTGTGTAACAAGTAGAAAATAAAAAAAAAAAACAACACACAGAGTTGAGACTTCCTGGAGTGTGCACCTGAATTTTGCTCATCTGACTGGGATTTAGTTGCATCCTTTCAAATGGTTTTTGTTTGTTTGTTTACAGTTTCTTTTTTTTTTTTTTTGTAGAATTTGGAAAGGAAAAGAAGGACTTTGGTAAAGCTTAACAATGAAATGTGCTTTTGCATGAGGCTTCAAGATTTTCCTTTAAATTGGCAGGCTTCCCCTTCCACCCCTTTAAAGAAAGGAAAAAAAAAATCCCACAGCACAAAAAAACTCACAACCTTCTGACTGACAAAATACTGCAGGTTGGTGTCCCCTCTGTCCCAGGTATGTTTTTGGTGGTAACTGAAGATGTACAACAAAATACAAGAGTCTGGGGGACTCAAAACGGACCTTTGCCCAGTACAGAAATGCATTATAAAGAACTGCATCTAAATAGCCCTGTTTCCTTCCCTCACCTACCTAATGTGTTTTGCCAAGGGTCTGCTTGCCCTGTATCTTGTAAATATTTTATGAAAATTAAATCAGAAGTCATTATAGGAAGCAGTTCATCTGTCTCTGGCTCTGTCTGCAAAAGGAGAAGGAAAGGCAGAAGTAAATAAGTACCATTACATTTTTAAGCAGAGCTTGACATATTTGCAGTGCATGTGAAGAGGGTATTTTAAAAGTTTGCATCAGCTGTTGGATTCTATTTTGGTGATAAATACCAGCTAAAATAACATCAATGCTCATAACTGTGTGAATAAATGACCCCTAACTGACTTCCTAAAATATCATATCAGTCTGCTGTGGGAAGTTTGCATTTAACTGAGTTTTTTCCCCTCTGTTTGTAAGCTGATGTTATTATATAGGAGCAGCACTGCTGAATTTAGAGGCTGCAGTTTGGAATTTTTACATAGCAAAGACATTCATGATGGATTAGGTGCATCAGTTCTTTTAGCTTGGCTAATTTAATTTTCATTAGCATTTTTCTTTCCCTCCTAATATTATTTCCTTCCCCCTCCTTGAAAGTTTCTGTGTAGAAGAGCTGAGATTCAGTGGTGGGTTCTGTGGAGCCATCTGTTCCCAGCTGTGCTCTGCAGCAGTGCAGGCTCCTGCCATCCCCTGTGCGTGTCCATTGTTTAACACCCCCCTCTGAACTTTCCTCCTTTATTTCCTGGCATCGTTACCCATCTTGCAAAAGGCTTTTTGGCAGTGTTGGATGTGCTATGCTCTCTGTTAGCACCTGAAAATTAGGAGCTCCCCCTCCAGCCTCCCTTACCTCTGCCCTCTGTGTCACCTGGAGACCCTCCTGTGCCACCACACGGATGGTCAGCTGAGGTCAGGGAGCTCATGCAGAAATTATTTTGGCCTGGATTTCTGTGGTCCTCCACCCACCTATGCCCACAGAGCAGGTGATGGGACTCGTGGGAGGGAGAAGCAGTGGCCATCACCTCCCCACAGCAGTACAGACCTTGGTGGCCATTCTCATGGCCTTAGGAGAGGACATGTGGTAACATGGCTAATATTACTTTTTAGAGGAGGGAGGCTTTGCTGATCCTCGTGGAGCTGTACAAACACAAATACTGCATGCTGATCATCCCACCAGTGCTGTAATCTGCACCAAGATGTCACTTCCAAGGCATAAAGGGATTAACAGAGCCTTTTTGCGAAAAGGAAAAGCCTGCCTCTACCCCTAGATGGTTTTAAGCAATTGGTTAGTTTAAACAGTTCCCAGGTTTAGGTAAAAAGATCCTGTTGAAGCAGTATAGCTCATCTCAGCATGGAGAAATCCAATCAGGCCACCACATGGAGGAGTCACAGGAATGAAGAAGGAAACGTGGGAGTCCTGGTAAGGACTCTCCAGATTGATGAGGACATGGGTACAGAGCCACCCTGCTCTCACCACTGTACTGTGGGATTGCTGTGCTGCCTGGGGGAGCAGCCTTAGTCGCTGGGGCTTGTGGTTTGGGGTTTTTTCCCCTTACGACGTTCTGGTTTTCCCTTATAAGTACCTGATGCAAAGACTTTTCCTTTCACTGAAGTGATGCTCTAGCCCAGTGGCACAGTAAGGGCAAGGGAAGAGGGTATCATATGGGAAGGAAATGTTGTGTGGACCCACTCACAGCCTCTGGTCCTGGACTGAGTTTGAGTAAAATGGGTGGTACTGTCTTAGCTCAGTCCTCCTCTGACTTTTGCAGACGTTTGTCTTTGTATCTGTCCAAATGCCTTCTTTTGCAGAGATGTCTGGTGCCTTGTATGTGGCAAATAGTGAAACAGGAAAATCTCACTGAGGTTTCCCCCTTACCACATCTGAGTTTGCCGTGTCATTTAACCGTGTCTGATTCTCATATATTCTTTTTACTCCTCAAAGCGAACTGTTAAACCACATCTGTGGTCCACGCAGAACTGACCAGTGTTACCAGAATCGGGTTTAGCAGGAGTTTAATGGAGATGATCTTGTGCACCAAATTCTTGTAAATGTTCCCTGAGTTTTGCTGACTTCAGCCAGCACAGCCACCAGCATCTTTCTGGCACTGAAAGCTGTAACCACAAAAACTTAAAATAAAAAAAAAAAAACATAGCAGTAAAACCAGCTAGCTTTCTGCACTTTATATTGGTATTTTTGTAAGGGATGACTACACTCCAAACATTTGAGAAATTCTAGTCCTGTTCTGGTATTAGAAAAGTCTGAATCCATGCTTATTGTAGTGGTTGTGTACAGCCAATTTGTCTTCAAACTGTACTGGAATATGATCTAACACAAAGCTTTTTCAGACTCTTTGCTAAGGAGTAGAACTAGATTCAGCTCCAACCATCCTCAGTGGATGAGAGTGGCAAAATGTTTCAAAAACGTATAGAAGCAATTTTCTACAAGACAATTTCTGTCTTCGGTGATAGGAAACAAACAGAAATTTGACAAAACATTTTCTTCCGTGCCTTTATCTTACCATGACAAATTAAAAGCTTATGCTCAGGAGACAGGACACTCAAATCTTAAAAGATTTTTCATGCTGAACCTTTTTCTTAATACTTGAAATAGGCTGTCATGAGTATATAGGGCACAGTCAGAGGTGGATGGAAAATATCAGCTGTTTCCTTTTCTAAATTTCTTGAATAGAGAGAGAAAGGTGTTTTGAGACAAAAATTAGGATTTGTGCCGTTCCACTCTCTGTGAAACTCGAAAGTGCTGTATCTCTTTAGGCTTTAAAAAATAAAAAAAACTGGAGGGGAAAGGAAGCATTTGTTCTGGTCTGGCAAGATTAAGCTGAGGGAGTTCTGGGAGACTATATTTTATCTTAATTTCTTTGGAAAGGTGGAAGTCTCTTTGCCATGCATCTGAAATAACTCTCAGACTTCCTCTTTGTGAAGTTCCTAAACAGCGGAGGCTCTGCAGATAAGCTCCAGGCCGGCGCTGAGCTCGGAATCACTCCCTTACTACGTTGTTTCACCAGCTTTATCATTTTTCCTTTCTGTATTGATAACACAGCTGTGCCTCCCCCTCTACCAGTGAATGGAACGGGTCAAGTGAGGAAGGTCTGGCTTGTACTCGGGCTCCCAAGGGAATGCACCTGGGCGGAGCACTCCAAGGGCTCTGACTGCCTTTGGGGAGCTCTTTGCGGGAGTTTCGGCTGGAGGAGGTCGGGCTGTGGCACAGGAGGATGCAGCCTGCTGGCTGTCATTTTTCCAGGCTCATCCTCAAGCCATGAATTGGTGCAGAGCTGTTTTTCTTGTCCTGGGAATGGTGGGGATGCCTTCTCAGATGGCCATGTGGCAATGGGCTCCTCTTTAACATGTCCCGAAGCTGCTGTGAGGAGTAGAGAGCAGGTTGGTTTGCAGAGGGCTTGTGCTTTGCAAAGGCCAAGCAGGCGTTGGTTTTTGATTCCTTTAGAACTATTACTTGCAAAACTAATTGTTCAACATCATGATACTTCTGTTCCCCCCCTGCCTCATGTAACAGTTAAAATCCTAGAGAGAATAAAAAACCCCCATCTTGTCTTGCTTGACCCACAATTGTTTTTGACAGCAAACTTGCAGATCCTTTAACTGGCTGAGAGCACTTCTGGAAGTTTTAAGGGACAGAGCTCCATAATTTCCCTTTGGCAACCGATTTCTGACAAGCTGCTACGGATTGTATTGCTTCGTAATTCTGAGAGGAATCTTTCTTCTTTTTCGTAGTCACCCTTGGGTATTGCATCACGTGGGATGAACCTATTCTGTTGAAGCCATTAGAGGCAAGTTGATCAGTCCAGTTCAGGAGCAGGAGAAGGCTTCTTTTTCTCAAAGTTTTCTGATAGATTCTTATCTATGCCTATTACTTGGGTATCTGATTTGCCTTCTTGTGTAACAAATCCATTTCAATGAGAAGTAAACTGCAGCAAATGATTAACATAATCTTCTTTACTAATGACTAGGGCTTTTTAATTTAATGAGTCACTTCTAGAAGTCTGAGGGGGAAACAAGGACACAGTTTTTCCTTTTTTAAAATTACCACAGTGCCATCACTTGCCTGTAGAAGCACGGTGTTGTTTCTTATAGCAGCCATACCACACATATGGTACGTCTGCTCGCTCAGATACGTACGGCTCCCTTGCAACAGGAAATGTGTTGCACAGGTTTTATAAAATGACTCTTATGGTCATGATTAACGATTTTGTTATCCAGGCAGTGAAACCACAAGACTTTGGGGCCGCCATAGCAATCACAAAGCTCTGGTACGTGCAGCACAAATGTCTCATAATTGAGCATTTGAGGGCATGTTGAAACAGAGTTTCTTATCAGACTCCCTGTTCCAACTTTAGTTTTGGGTTCATTTCTCTTTTGTGACTACTGGGCATGTTTTCAATAGCTTCCCCTCAAAACCAAATGCTGGAGCTGGATTGGTTTCAACAGGTTTTAGAAGACAGTGTTTCTCTGACAGGCCAGTGGCTCAGTGTTTTGGGACCTGATTTCCCGTTGGTGAAATAGCTTGGCTCTGGACAGCATGTCCTTTCTAGGTGTATTCCTGTAGGCGAGTGTGTTGTAGTTGGATGACCTGCAGCAAACCTCTCATGTTTCCACTCTTGACCATCCTCCCCAAAAGTTTCCCTGCTACGCTGATGGTAGAAAATCCCAGCCAAGACCCAATCTTGTCATGAGGGACAGGAATTGTTCACTGCTTCCCTCACTAACAAAGTCTTGCCATCATTTGTTCATAGTGACACTTGGCTGAAGATGAGTGTTGCCTTTTCTTTGAGAACATACCTGACTTTATCTGGTCACCAAGTCCAGTTTTGGTCCCAGTGGAGTGGTACTGAGAGAACAGTACACTTTTGAAGGCCTGAAGCATCATCATGTCTGATCCTTGGATACTTATTTTCTTCTGAGGGTTTCCCTATGGCTTCTTGAACCACATTTTAACTGTAGGCACCATCAGAGGTACCTCGTTCTGCCTGAACCTTATCTGAGCCAGTTCCAGTGAATGCCTCAGAATCTTCCCTTCTGAAGGATACTAAAAGAATAATCTCTTCCTGCTCCCACGTCCATGGGACTCACAGTCCAGTAGACTTCTCTTCCCATCTTCTCCCCCGTGATCTCTTTCCCAGGCTGGAGGGACCCAGGGTATTTAGTTAGCTGTTGTTGAGAAGCCATCCCATATCCTCTGTTGTCCTGGCCATGCTTCTGTCACCTTGCCATGGTGGAAATAACCTCTATTGATGCAGGGTGGAGGGGAACCAGGACTGCAGACAGATTGGGGAAGCACAGCAGATAGATACAATGCCTTGGTGATTGTTGCTTCTACTTGTTTTTTTTTTTAATCTGTCACAGAGCTGCCTGTTTTAATCCCAAAACCTCTTTCCTGAGCAGCAATAACTGGCTCAGAGTGCATAATTGCACATGTCAGATCAAGGTGTCTACGTCACATTGCACTTCAGGGGTTTTTTTTTAACATCCAATCTCTCAGCATTATGAGATTCTTAAGCAAGTTTTCAGGGTCAGCTTTCATTCTGAATAACTTAAGTTTCATCAGAAAATTGTGTCATCTTGTTCATCTCTCTCAGGTCATTGATGAGTATTCTCACCAGCACAGGTGAGGAGCCCATGGGGTTCAGTGGTGACCTTCTGCTTGGGAGGTGGGTATTTTCTACCTTTTTTTTTTCTTTTTCCTCAATCTTCAAACCATTTATATGTGTCAAGACCTCTCTTCTCCTATGGAAGTTTGAAGCTCCCATGAGGGACCTTGTTGGAAAGTAACAGTGCTTATCCCAGCTGATGGTCAGCAAGATAACCCTGCCTTTGTTAACCAGCTGCTGCCTTTAACGTCGCCAACCAGGAGTCAGCATGAACTTTGTCATGGACCAGTGAGCAGAGCCCTGGTCTTGGATAGCTTTATTTCCCCTTTCTGGGCTCTCAAGAGTAAGTATTTGTGTTGGCAAACTGCCCCTCTAATCTGAGGACATTGAATGTGGAAATGCAGCAATTTTTAATAAGGTGAAAGCGGAGAGCAGAGCCACGGCCTCTGTGGTGTGCTGCAAACAGGTTTTGTAGCCGTGTCAACACATGTGGAGGAGAGGCTCAGTTGCCCTGACGGGTCTAAAGGTGTGGAGGAAAGCAAAGGTAGATACGAATCGGGCAAGATAAAAATCACTACAACCTCCTTTCCAGTTGCCTGTTGCAGAAATGCTGCCTTCCCCCAGAGGCAGTGAATAGCCCTGCTCGGAGGGCTGGTTATAGCTCCCAGCTGCCCTGCTGAGATTATCTAGGAGTTATATCCAGTTTGGGTGGGATTTTTATTTTCATGTAGGACAGCGAGGGAGTGCAGGACAGTATGTGCAACCACCTCCAGTTGGGTAATTTTCCCAGGCTTCGTTGTTCCACCCATGAGCACCCATGATGTTTTCAGAGCGAGTCCACAAAAGGCTTGTCCCAGCAGGGCTCAGTCACGGATACAGTGAAGGCGAAGGATTCTACTGGCTGCCATGGCACGGTTTTAAGGCCTGCCTCCTTTTTGGTTCATGTCAGTCAAAATTTAACTTTGAGAGCAAGCTGAGGCTGCCCGGACTATGGGGTGTGCACCATGTACAGCTCTGAAAAAAAAAAGGTACTCGTATGAGTACCAACATGGTTGTTGTAACTAAATCCTAGCTCTCCTCGGGTTTTTCAAACAGATTGTAAGCTTAATTCTATCATGAAGTATTTGTAAAAGCTGCTCGTTTTCTTTTGAAATGTCCCCAAAATGTGCTGTTTATTGTAGGATCTGAAGTTACGGGTGCAAGACTTGGCTTTGAAGGGTTTAAACCCCAGATGTGAAGTGCCGTTGTATAATAAGATATGAAGACTGGGCTGATAAAACCACTTTTTTAGAAGAGCCTGAATATTGGTGCAGTTCCATTTTAGAGGTGTTAGCTGTGTTAAGAGTTGATCTGCTTGTACATACTTGTTTAAAAAAAAAGGCAAAAAAACAACCAAAGCAAACACATGCCTTAAAAGTCTGTTCCTAGTGGGTGGGTCAGCCATTCAAAACTCATCCTGCTTGTTGTACCTCTCAGATAACCCTGACTGGCTTTACATCACACTGCAAACATCTGTGTATTTGCTTTAAACAAAGTAAGTTGGGAGTTCAGTGCTTTTTAAGTGCTATACCAGTAAAAGAGAACCAACATCTATTTCTGTGTTGTGACACTTCAAGGTATTCTCATCTTTGGACAGAGTCTTGCAGAGCATTGTTTTATTTACCAAATACCCACAATGAGGGTGCTTGTATTCTTGGAGTAAAAAAAGTGTCTAGGACGATTCATTGGAAAACAGTGTTTAGAGAGTGCATTCTTGACAAGGAGAGAAGGTTTTTCAGGTAAAACCAGTCTTCTACTACTGATACAATTCTCTGCTCCCAAGGTTGTGTCTCTAGCTAACTGTGGAGGCAAATGGAAACCTTTCTCTTGGACTTGTAGCTGCAACACATCTTGTTAGTTGAGGGGGGGGATGGGGTTAATTTTTTTCTTATTTCAAAGCAGCAATGTTTTAGGCACGTTCCATGCTACAGCTGTTCTGATCGTTGTGCATGGAGGCTCTTTTTTTCCTGCTTCCGGTTTGCTGGTGCATTTCACAGCTGTCCATTGATATTCATGGTAATATGAAAGAGCCCAAAAGCTATAAATAGAATTAACAGGCAAAATCCTGAATTTCTAGATATCGTATGGCAACTATACTAACCTAGGAAGGGCCGTGGAGAGAGGATGGCTAAAACTGTTATCCCACTGTGTATTTCTGCAGGAGGAAAAATACATATGTTAAGAAGATGCAGGTATTGGCAACAGCATGTTATTATGTGATATTTCACCCTTTCATGATCATTGTTGCATAATGTTGTAACTAATTAACCTAAAGAAAGTGCTCACCCTGAGCCAGGAACGTATAAAAACTCAACCAGCGTTCATTGCACGTTAGAGAGCAGTGACAAAACGAGAAGGAAAATAAACCCTGAACTTTTTAAAGGAAAGCTGATTTTTTCAAGTAACCTGTGATGAACTGGAATTTGGTGAGTGTTTAGAGAACGTGTAAAGGTTAACAAAATTGCCAGTGTTTTTGTAGCCTGGGTAGATGCTCTGTCTGAGCCCGCAGAACTTAACACGATTGCATCATTTGATGGAGTTTAACTTTCCTCCTCAGAGGGAGCTTCTAGTGACGACTCATCGTCCTGCCATGCCCAGGATAACAAATAACATGCCAAGCAAATACAAGTGGTGTTGGTGAATATGTCACGGGCAGGCTATGGCATATTATTTTTCCATGTGTGTGGCGACAGCTTTTATGGCCTGGCAACAGATCTGCCTCTTTCAAGTATTTTATGTGAAACTTTATGAAGCCTCCAGCCGTCAGGTGTTGCCAATATTGCAGGTGTGCACAAAGTCAGTGAGTGGCAAAACATCTCCTAATACCGTGTGTGGTAACAGCTGAATGTGTGACCATTTCCCCCCTCCCCTTTCCATTTAAAACAGAATGCTACAGATAGCTCCTCCAACTCCTCTCAGAAAAGGGAACAGCCTGTGCGAACTCTGGCTTCTCCTGCATCCTGCGAACATCGAAGAATTTGCACTCGTGGACACCTTCACGACCATTATAGCTCTGACCACTACCATCTAGAACAAGTAAGGTTTCTTCCCGGTGTTGCTACCTCGAGGTCTGTGTCTCTGCCAGAGCTAAGACTGGTGGTTTTCCCCCACATCCCTGAAAGACACCCCCCCGCTTCCACTCTCCCTGTTTCCCTCTCGGTTAACTTTAAATGGCTTCCAGTTATTAAAAACTAAGCGGGGGGGAGAGGAGGGATTACACTGTGGTTTAATGTGTGACACTGTACCAGGTGCACACAGGCCACTGTAGGACTGTGACAGTTGTACTCACTCCTGAGCCAAAGGCTGAAACTCTTGTGATGGATCACGGAGAAGGGCGTACAAAAAAGGAAAGACAAAATTGTTAAATATTGGTTCTTCATGAAGCAAGGAGACAGCTGTTGCCAGTAGCTAAGAGAGCTTATTTATCTTTTCTCTCTCTTCCTCTCCATTCCTACTTCCACAGTCAGTACCACGGTCCTACCGGCACGTCAACTTTCCAGACGATGATGAGGAGATAGTGCGCATCAATCCTCGGGAAAAGATCTGGATGACTGGATATGAGGATTATCGCCATGCCCCAGCACGAGGAAAGAACTTTGATCCTGATGACATGGACTCCTACGTACGTTTTGCCAAAAGCGAGGCCTCAAAACACGAATACACTTATCCTTACGTAGACAACTCGGACTTTGACCTGGGCGAAGATATCAAGGGTGCTGTGATAAAGACTCAACCTGTCAAATTCAAGCCCAGGCGGAAGGAAGACGGTGAGAGGTCGCGGTGCGTGTACTGCAGGGACATGTTCAACCACGAGGAGAACAAACGGGGTCAGTGCCAGGATGCTCCAGACCGCGTCAAGACTTGCATCCATCGAGTGAGCTGTATGTGGTGCGCAGACACTATGCTCTATCACTGTATGTCCGACCCAGAAGGAGACTATACGGATCCTTGCTCGTGCGACACCAGTGATGAAATGTTTTGCCTCCGGTGGATGGCCCTTATCGCCTTGTCTTTCATTGCTCCATGTATGTGCTGTTACTTGCCGCTTCGGGCTTGTTACCACTGTGGGGTCATGTGCAGGTGCTGTGGTGGAAAACACAAAGCTGCTGGATGACTACAGATGCATTCAAAGTGTTACGTTTCTCCTGTAGTTCAAGGAACACGTTGGTTTTGGAGCATTGAGATCACTCATTTTGATGCAGCCACTGTGCCCGACAGCATCTGGGAACCACCAGTTTGGATCACTTTACATTGGGTCGTCTGGGGCTCACACTGCATTGATTTGCTCATCAACTGTTCTAACTAACTAACCTACAGCATAGACTTTTGTATTATTAATCTGTAATCAAAACAGACTGTCTTGTACATGTTTATATTTTATTTTTTTTTTTCATTTAAAATGAGTTTGAGAGAAGAACTGCTTTAAATGGTGGTGGATTGTAGAACATCTCCAGGTTGTGTCTGTCTTGCCTCCGCTTGTGTGGTACCATCAGCGTGTTAGCAAGCTTTGACATTTCTAGAAATGGGGCGGTGTAGTGGATGGAATCTCACTCGGAAGATATTTTAACTTGCCGTCAAGTTATTGTGTGTGTATAGAAGGTGTGCTAGTAACAAACTTGTACCACAACACAGTATTTCTGTCACTGGTTTTCTTTGGGTTTTTTGTTCTGTTTTCCAAAGCTAAAATAGCCATCTAAGCTGCAGTTCCTCTTTTAGAGTCCATCGTCATTTCCTTCAGCAAACATCTTAAATTATTTCTCTGTTCGCAAAGCTCTGTGAGCAGAAAGCTCATAGTCACATAACCATTGAGAATCTGGAAGTCCTCCTTACCTGTAATCATTTCAGACCACTACTTGAAAGGGAAACTTAAAATTTTAGTGTTTTCTTTTTTCCCTAAATAACATTGGAAAAATAAAACTGTGTTTTCAGAGCTCTGCCCAAAAAGAAAGGGAACTTCTTCATTAGCCAGCAGTGTAATGATCTGTGAATAAAACACTAAGGTTCCAGATGAGGAAAATTGTTGATATGCAAAGAATTACTAACAATGCAATGTCAAAAGCACTATTATGGCAATTCTGGGGAAATGCTGCATTACGTGGTGGATTATATGGAAAATCGTGTTTGCTTGTTTTCTGTATACATGAGCATGAGAACATACGCGTCCACTGTAGAAACAACATTTAGCAATCTAAACAGGTATTTAAAAATCCAAAGCCAGGATCTTAACTACCACTTCCAGCTTGTGACCTGTGGTCCCAATCCTCCAGATACTTACACGTCTCAACGTACTGCGCGCGCAGCCGGCGTCTCTGTGAGTCTGTGTGTAGGATGAAGCATGTGAGTCTTTGCAGGAGCCAGACCAAAGCGTCTGCCTGGCTTTCCCCCTCCCCAGTTCACCACCCAGGTTTATCAAGTGGATGCATAAGGTGCATACAGCAGGATGCTATTACTTTAATTTTTTTTTTATTTTTTTTTTTTTTAATGTCATGTTGTCTTGTGTACAAGGCTTGTAATTAGCTTGGAAAAAGAGTATTTTTCTAATATATTACAAGGAATAGCCAAATAATTTTTATTAAAAAATAAAAAAACTGATTTAGCGCAGTGAGCTCTAACTAGCATAGTACAATCCGAATACTTTGAGGCAGCTAGGGATTGGCTTGTCAAAGCTGGCACTGCTGTTCCTGCCATAATTTCTTTCTGCAGTAAATTGCCAGTGGGCGCATGTCCTTTCCCTCCCTCTATTGCACATTGACATCAGTCTTAAAAGAGAGGAATTTTTTTTTTAATAATTAATTTGCCAAATAAATGTAAAAGGAACGCTTGCCATTCTTTCTTGGTGGAATGTCCCGACGGTTCCTCTGAGAGTTAATCACAGCTTTCTAGTCAACCATGAATTAAGTATGCAATGTGCTTATTATACACTATAGAGTTGGGTAGGTTTAATTCATAGCAGTTACTGGGGATTTTTTCAGTTGGAGAAAAAAATTGAATGATAGTGGAAAAGGGATGGAGTGTTACACTCTGGGTGATGTGTCTGGGTTTGCTGAGTGAAATATAAATATTTTGTGCCTAATAGCAGTTGACAAATCTCTCAATGGTGTCTAGTAAACATCAAGCCAGCCTCGTAAAAAAAATAATTAATGAAACAACCTTTTCCTTTTATTTCTGTTCTCAAAAGTTGTTTCATGTAAACAAACATCTGTAAGATCTTCTCTCTATAAAGCACAACACTACAAAAAGATCTTACAGTTTTTTGTCCGGTCTTGAAGTGCCCCTATTTATTTAAATAAAGTAGACATACTCCATGCCTTTCTGTATGTCTGAAAATAAAAGTTTAAAAAAAAAGTCCCTCTTTTTTTATTTTATTTTTCCTCCCCCTCCTCCTTCCTCCCTCTTCTCTTGGGTTTTTGTAATACTTGTAGATTTTGCTGCGTGCGTTATTTGGTTTGTGATGGCAGTGGTGTAAGGGCACAAGGATAGAAATGGGTGGTTTTTTGTAAATATTTCTCCTTAATTTCCACACTGCTGCTGAACAGTGTGTAGCGTTCTCCCAGTCAGCTTTGCAATACTGACATCAATCATTTGAGAGAAATTATTCAGATTTTATTTTTGTATCTGTGGTAACAAAAACATTAACCAGTTTTTTTTTTCCTGTTGTGGAAAGGTTTTGGTTTTTTGTTTCTTTATTTTTTTTTCCAAGCTATTGCTCACATTAACAAATTAAAGTGCCTGAAGCCTCATCATTATGTATCTATATACTAAAAGTTAAAACCCTGTTGTATTGATTTTTATAAGCCTTTTTACCTCTGTGTAAAAAAAAATATATATACAAGTGTATGATGTACATTTTAGTTCTTAACTTCTTTTTTTATTGTTTCTAATATGTATGATCAGTGTAGCTATTGCTTTAAAATGTACCATGTAAATATAAATACATCATATCAAAATGATGCCGTTTATTGTCAAAATGATGCTGTTCATTGTTATTCGGATGCCCGGGAAATGAGGGGAAAATGGAATGGGGGCATCTCTGAAGCTACCTGGGGGTTTCTGAGGAAAAATATTGATTTATTTCACATTTTTGGGTGGTAAAGGCTGCTAGCCTTGGGCACGGGCTGTTCTCGCCGAGACACAGTGGGGAGGACGAGGACAGGTGTTTTTCCAAGTGGTTTTTGGGTGGTTTTCAGGTGTTTCACACATTCAGTGGGAGGATGTGGCCTGGTGACACCGCGCCTCAGTAGGCCCTGGCAGCAACCGGGACTTCCTCCTGCTCTCCCTGCTCTTCTTTTCCAGGTCCTCATCCCACAGGCTGCTTGGGGCTGAGGTAAAAACGCTGTGGAGCTGTTTTTGTTTTGTTTTGTTTCACCCGAGCAGAGTGGCTCCAAGGAGGAGGGGAGAGCAGAGAAGGGTGACAGACATGGCTGCTGGGCGAGGGCCGCCTCGGTTCCTCAGGGCACGCAGAGCGGGTTTGCAGCGGCTGGTAAGGAGGGGTTCCTGAGGTTCCTGGCACTGCCATCCCTGCTCAGAGAGACTTAATGCGGGAGATGTCAGGAGAAAAACCCGGTTAAAATGGACACCAGGCTGCCCCCAATCAACTGAGGAAACTGGGGGGAAACTAGTGAGTATATCCAAATTTTTATAATTATTTCCAACAGGAGTTGGTCAGGCCACCACCAACCACATCTGCTGAGCTCAGGGTTTTTTTTCCATAGGTAAGTGGTAACACAGCCAAGCTGTTGCTCCTTTTTATGTGCTCCTGCTTGTTTCGCCGCTGAACAGCAGAGCTGCCTGGAGCGGTGTCAGAGAGGAGGCAAAAAGCACCCTTTTTGTTGGTTTATATTTGTATTTACATGTTCCTGGAAATGTTATATGCTCATATAAACAAATATTTCTGTGTAGGTTTATTATACAACTGTACGGATGTTACATATTTTTAAAAAAAGACTTGCAGTCCTCATGACAAGCACAGACACTGTGAGTCAGGTGCTGTGTTCGGGACTTGCTGCTCACAAAATCATTCAGTCTGTGTTGGTGTTTGGCTCCATCCACAGCAAAGCTGCACAGTGACTCCAACAGCCTGTTGCTCATAGTCCATGCTCTCTTGACTAATTATGTCAGGGCTCCTCCAACCCTGTTCCTGGCCACTTGGATTTAGCTTGTCCCACAAATGCCCAGCTATGCCATATTTCTTACAGCCTGCAATGTCCTCTTGCTTCCATCTGTGAATCAAAGGTGTTGCTTATGCCTGGAGATTTCTAAACTGAACCAGAAAACAGTGCATTTGGACCCCGAACCTGTGGAAAATTAAAGTGTCGCCAAGATACAAGACAGCATGAATGGCAACCAACCTTCTGCAACCTAATTTACTCCTGATCATCTGGGACAGGTACTGTCCTCTTAGTAGGATGGAGTCACAGAGACTGAGTTTGGAAAGGACACAGATACTGTAGGCTTGCAACCATATGAAACAAGATTGAATATTTTCTGGTTTAAAAAAAAATCTGTTTCACTAGTAAACATGATACAAATTACATTTTAGAATACTCTTAGGAGTGTAGCTGCCTACCGTTGCTTTTAGGGGCAGAATGTTTGCATGAGGAGAGTTCACCTGGCCTGCTTTATTCACTCAGTAATCTAAGCTTTTCTCACTCTGGTTGGAGAACTTGTAATTTAAATAGGCAAAATGGACTTATCCCTGTTGTGAAAACAAGTAAGTCCAAGAGTTTGAATGACTTACATAAAGTCATATGGGGATTTTGTGGCACAGTCTGGCCTGGAGTATCCTGAGCACAAGTTCACCACCATCTTCATCCAAAGGTCATTTCTCCTGTCATTCTGAAGATTAATTGGGAAGTTTGGGCTTCAGCAGGAGCTTTGCTGCATGGAGCACAAACCAAACCACCAGCCAGGGGTGTGTAAATCTCCTTTCTCTACTAATTCCACTCGGAAATGCAAATTAGAAGTAGCTCTCAGGATGCCTGGAAGCAAGAGGTATCGCTGCATGTGTTCTCAGTGCTTACCACAGACAGAACTTGGCTTCTTGTACAAAAGAAATGCAGCCTTTTTCTTTGAGAGCAACAAGGAGATGCTTTCCTGTCTTCAGCACACCATGCTAGGTGAGTTAACATCCTCCTCGTGCCTTACCCTTTTCCAAGATGGTCAGCCTACTGGTATTTTCTTAACATTTTGAATTAGGCAATTAAATTCCTTTGAATCTTGGTGACATATGTGGAAATAAATAGAAAAATGTTTGGCTTCCACCCAGAGACAAGATATTTAAATGGTGGAAAGTATGTGTGTATTTTTGGGTGGTATACTTAGACCCCCACAAATATTTTTAGTTGCTTCCCTGCACTCATGCACAACCGTGCCATGCCATTCATCTCATTCCCCCATTCCCCACTTGTAAATTCATTTAGGAAGAATCGACAGACTTTGGTTTGGCTCCTGCTTGATTCCAGCACTGCTGCCTAATGTCGTGTGAGACGGGATCTCACGGCAGCACTCTGGGTGGTTGTAAAGAGAAAGGTTTGGGAGGACTGTAACACATCTGATCTCTCTGCATGAGCAATCACAGCTCCATGCTCAAAGGTGACAGGGAGAGTACAAAGTCGTTTTCAGGCTTAATATAATCCCTGTAATCACTTAAAGAGTCACAGATGGTAGGTAGGAGCAAGTATTGTTGCATGGGGGAGCTAGAATTAATGCATACTTTGGGATGGCTAAGACATTGGCAAGTCACATACAGCCTTAAACTTAATTCTTATCTAGATTACTTAATTATTATTAATTATATAGAAAATGTCATACGAACTGGCATTTCTTTTTTTTGCATTTTCTAAGGTTATGTCACAGTGAGCTGCAGAATTGGCCAACATCTGCTTTAAGGCAACTGACAGGATTACTATCAGGCTTATTGCTTTGAGCCAGCACTATGCTGATTTTCACACTCTGAATTTCTCCAATTCAGTGCTGTGCCAGTGTTTTCTTATCAACTGATAGAGCTCTTGATATGACATTTCAATCTCAGGAAAGAATATGGGAAGGGAACTTGTCAATACAGTGAGATCCTTGAAGTATCAAGTCTGCTATGTTCCCAGATTCAAAAATATCTTCAAATCTGAGATTTCCAGTATGCAGATTGTATTTTCCTCCAACCCAATTCAGAAACTAAAAGCTCAGACACTTCTAAAATTCGAAGCATTAACATCCTTGTGCCCCGGAGAGTCATTTCCTATCTTAAAAGCCCAATTCCAGAACTACTGAACTCAAGTGATTTCACTTTAAAAGTGCTTACTCTTTACAACTTCCTGAGAACAATGATAAAAGCCAGGTTACAAAGTATAACTTTCAACCGCATTTTTGCAAAAGTGCTGGCCACAACTTAAAGCAGAGAGTATTTTGGTGTGGGCAGTCAAAAGAAGCAGTTTTGCTGCTGGTTTTGTGCAGGAGTCTGAACACTGCAAAGTTCAAATTCCAGTAAATTTATTTCAGAAAACTCTGAGCAGCTAAAAAAAAAAGAGATTAGAAGCTAGGACTGAATGCAGATGCAAGATATATGGTTCATCCTAGATATGAAACATAAGTAGAAATACAGTAATTTTTTTTCTTTTGTTTTTTTTTTGTTGTTGTTGTTGTTGTTGTTGGTTTTTTTGTTGTGTTTTTTTTTTTTTTTTTTTGAGGGGTACCTAAAATGAAGCTCCCAGTGTCACAGTAATGTATGGCTGTGGGGCCCTGATGTTCCAGCTAAAGTACCCCCAGCAGTTTCCATGTATTTCTGCAAGGAAGGGCAGATGCTCTGTGCCTCAAAGAGGAGTGCTCAGACCAACACTGAGGCACAGGCTGCCAAAATGGAAATGTATATACACATATAGATGCACGTGTGTGTGCATATCCTTTTGGAGCAGAAATATGGAATTACCAACATGAGCTAAAAACCCAAGTGACAGTTACCCTTTAAATAACTAAACAAACAGGTAAAACTCCAGCTGTGTGGCTGCCCCTGGTGGCTTGGCAACAATGAATAGGGTTTTCTGTGCAGTGACCCCAAGTCTTGGGGATTGCTGCAGGATTTCTCTGTTCATTTGGTGAATAGTTCTCAGTGAACATCCTCATCTTGAGGAAAACCCCAGAACCCTATTAAGTGGTTGAGCCAGCCACAGAAATGAGAAAGCTTCCGAAGTAGAAAGCAAAATAGCTGTAGGATGAAGCAGAGAGATATATTCTGCTCAGAGGAGTTTTCTGCTTTGCTGTGGCTTGAGGGTCATGTGCTGGGTGGTCAGTGCTGCTGTTTCTCTGGGGCCAGTGACTGGGCTGTGGGGAAACCATGGGCATTTTGGCAAACAAGAAAGCCTGTGCATTCATTCATCTGTCTGAAATGGAGGGGTTTGTGGCAAACCATTTGGCCAGAGCAACACAGCCTTTGCAGTGATGCCAGTTCCACAGTTTAAGTACAGTTTCTGCCACAGGGCTGAGACATAGTTGTACTTCCACATGTGACCAGATGTGCCACAGGCCTGGATTAGTCTGTAGGGTGAGCAAAGTCCTCACACTTACCCGTGTCTTTGCAGGGAGATTTAAAGGGCTGCAATGTGGCAGAGAGGTGACAAGAATTACATTTAATTTCAAAACTCTAGCAGCCATCACCAGTGCAATGCTATTTGCTGCCTTTCTTATTCCCTAGGTTTTGAACAAATGGACTTCTTCCAGCAAAAAGTAGGAGATGACTGGAGACTGTTCTCCAGTTCCCTGAGGTAAAATCCTGACTCCACTTTAGTCAGTGGCAAAAATCCCATACACCAAAGTGAAGCCAGGATTTGTCTCCTGGGATCTGCTGGACTTGGATGCCAGTATCTCAAGGTTTGGCACATTCTCCACAGGCAACTCTGAGGTGAACTTTCCATGGTCTTCTTGTTCAGCCTGGAGGAGACTGAGGGGAGACCTCACACAGTCTGCAGCTTCCTCATGAGGAGAAGCAGAGGAGCAGGCACTGATCTCTTCTCTCTGGTGATCCCAGGGAATGGCCCGAAGCTTTGTTAGGGATTTGGGTTAGATATTAGGAAAAGGTTCTTCACCCAAAGGGTGGTTGGGCACTGGAACAGGCTCCCCAGGGAAGTGGTCACAGCACCAAGCCTGTCTGAGTTCAAGAAGTGTCTGGACAATGCTCTCAGGCACCCAGTGTGATTCTTGGTATGTTCCATGCAAGGCCAGGAATTGGACTCAATGATCCTTGTGGGTCCCTTTCTAACTTAGGGTATTCTATGATTCTTTGATTCTCCCTCCCCCATTCTCCTCAGGGACACTGGGTACAATGTCCAAGTCCATAAAAAGGGATTTCTTATCCTACACAGTGCTCCAGCTCCCCGATTCTGTCTTTAAAGGGCTGTTTGAAATGGGAACCACTTTCTGCTCCTGCAAAGGAGCGAGAGTATCCTGCTGACAGATGAGGAAGGCCTTTTGGGACCCTAGGATCCCCAGTTTTAAACTTAGTGCCTTAGCTTGTCCTCTCTTTTTTTTCCTGTGCCCAATTACTAAGACATTTCATTTACTTGGACCTTCCCAAACCAGCTTGGAAAAAACTGTATCTTTGGAGGAGTAAGCAGTTTTGACTGAAAAAGTGACAAATTGGCAGGGAGGTTCCCTCAGCCACCTCTCACTCATTTTTGACGGGGTTTCAAGCTGGCAGCAATCCTTTTTCATATTAGGTCAAAATTCCAATTGAAGATTAAAAAAAAAAAAAGTTGAAAGGGTGCCTGTGTACTAACATTCATGACAGAAAGGTCCTGAAACAAAGAAGCACCTCTGAAAGGGCTGTGTTTTCAAACCCACTCACATACATAACATTTTAAGAGCTGTCACCATCAGAGCACGTTTTATGGCCAGTTCCTGAAGGAAGTGGTTGTAAAGATGTGGCACGAAGAGCAGCAAATCCAGGTGCTGAGCAGAGAGCTTTTGAACTTAGAGCAAATGCGTGATGCTTTTTTCTAACCAGAACAACTGCTGTTTGTGACCAGCTGAACTTTGAGCTACAAGAAAATGTCTTTGGGGTTCATCAGGCTGATATCCTGTCTCTAACCACAGCCTATACCAGATACTTCAAAGGGAGAGAATACAAGAAACTCTGTATTGGAATCATCTGCTAGCAGAGGAGATTTCTTCCCAACATCAGACAATTTGTCATTGATTTATCTCCTCAAGCAAGAAAGTTTATGTGCCTCTTAAAAAAAAAAAATCCAATTGAGCATAACAGTGATGAAAGTTTATTCATTAAACCTAACAAATTTTTATTTGAAATGTATTTGATTCCTCTAAAATACCATAACAACCCTTCTACCATTTTCTCTGGTGGTTTTTCTAGTGCTAAAGTGATAGTTTGAGGGGGTTTTCCAGCCATTTTTTTATACAGATAGCCCTGCAGATGTGACAGTGTTCAGGAGCTGTGGCCCTATAGCAGCCACTTTGCAAATGCCAATGTCTCCTCCTCCAAATCTCTCTCCTGGCAAGAGTTTTGAATACCCTTTTATGAATCCTTTAACCATAATTTTCTTATTGTTGGGATGATGTTGTGTCCTTGTTGTTGCACAGTTTCTCTGGTGCCTCCTGTGTATCAAAAGACCCAAAACAGATTGAAGGTATGAGACGGGTAGTGAAAAGACAGCAAACCTATTGGTTTGTTTATCTGTCAGATTGCTGACACTGAGCTGGATTTACAATACTTGTTTTCTGGAACTCAGATACTTTCCAAAGCATCCGTGCTCTAGCTGTGAATGTAAACTAGGATGAAGTGTCTGAGAGGAAGGTGTAAAGTTGGTATTCAGGCTTGTGGGTACAATGGGCTTTGCTCTGAGAGGTGTTGAATGTCTTAGTTTTTTCCTGAAACCCATAAGCTTGGTAGATGTAAAACATTGGCCCCACTGAGGTCAATGGCACACTTCCCACTGGCTTCAGTAAAGTATAATCAACTCCAAAATACAGAGTTAGGACACTAATTAGTGGCAGCTATTTTTCTAAGAGCCTGAGCTAATACACAGAACAATTCCAGAATGCCTCTGTGTGTTTTATTTCTTTGTGCAAAGGTCTTCTATGCATTTTCCCATACCCTATAATGAAATACAGGAAAATTCTTCAGCCTAAGTTGCCATCACAGTCAATTTAAGAGTCATTTATTCAGTCTTAGTCACAAGCAACACAAGTGAAAGACCTGCTTTGTTTAAAACAAGGCCTGGCCAGGTGAGCAGTTCAGCCAAATCGTAGAAACTTTGGGGTTCTGATGCAGAAACTCAGTGGTTGATGTTTGGATCCTAATTTGAGACTTCTAATGTGATTGTTTTTAATTGCTTCAACATGAACTACAGATGAGCAGCATCTCTGGAAATCAGGCCACAGATCACTGAAAATAGCAGGTATGGGGTTTTCTAAGATGTGGATCCTAAGGCTCTGCACCTCATTGAATTTAATCACAGCTTGGAATAAAAAGACAAATTCATCTTTGGCTTGGTTTCTGACAGACTTGTATTTGCACCATTAATCTTCTGCGTATAATAGTCTTCTCCAGTAATGGTTCTTGAGCCACATGTCCAGGGAAAACCAAACTGAGGCCTCAAAGACATTAATTTCCTACAGGCCTCATAAAAATAGGCAGCTGGGTAAAACAGAGAGCTATTAATGCTCTTGCTGAGCTCATCCCTGATTAAACACTGAGAAAAGTGTGGGAAAAACCTTGTGATGAATGCCTTACCTGTGAATAAACTCAGCTGGCAGTCATGCCCTGCTGGACACTGAACAGCCACCCCACCAGAGCAGCTTTGCTTTCACACCATACCTCTCACTTAAACAGCCAGTCATGCTCAGACACATCCTCTGGAAACCAAGCCCTGTTTATTTCATTGCTTGTGGAATACTTGTTTTAACATATACCAGTGATATCTAGGAGGGAAGTGACATGTTTTCCCAATCAGGGCAAAGAAATGTGTTAAGTAATGCCCCGGTGTTTTTCAGTCTGACTTTAGCTGCTAAAGGGTCTGCTTCACAATTTGTTAGTTCAGCTGAGAGTGTTGGCTGCGTCTTTGAAGGGCTGTAGGTGGATGGTTTTCTTTTTTGTTGTTGTCAGATTGAAGTCTGCTTTCACCTTTTTTTAAATCACTTTCTTGTGCATCAGTATAAGCATCTTTCCATCTATGAAATTAAATTATTGTAACTGGAAAGTCAGTGATACCAAGAGATTTCTGTGGGCTTCTACCTGCATGATGAAAGAGATTCCTGGGCTCCAAAAGGCTTAAAATGTCTGTCTTGCTGATAATAACAACCCAAAAGGGAATAGTCCAGGTGACTGTATGTAGGCCAGACTTAATCAATTAACACAGAGATAATGACATACCAGCTTGTGGAGCCTCCTAAATATAATCACTTGTGAGGAACCCCACCAGCTACAGGAGGTTATGATGGCTTTGCAAGTTAAATAGCAAAGATGTGCCAACATTCAGATCTGGGATTTCCAGAAAGCCACACTGAGATAGAGAACAACAGCGATTTCTGAAGAGATCTTTCCATGCATCTTTCCATGCTAATATCTCTACAAAAACCACAGCTCAGGGGGCACTAAGACCAGAAATTTACTTACACTGCCATCCTTTATGGCTGGTGGGTGCAAACTGATACCTGTTGGAGTTGTTCAGCCAATGGCACTGTTCCCACATCCATCTTTGCAGAGCGTAAGGAAACGTTGCGCACTTTGAAAGTTTCAGAACTATGTGCCTCCGTATTGTTCGAGCTCATGTGAGCTGAAGTTTGCATAACAGCTCTTAAAAAAGTGGGCCTCAAAATGTCAAAGGGAGCCCCCTTTCATGTAAAAGATGAAAGCCACATTGTCTTGGCTGGATTCCAGCATCTATCCTTGTGTGTTCGAGTGGATGATGGAGGATTTCTGGTGGTGGCTCCTGAACCGGGTGCCCTTTTACAGCCAATAAAGCTAAGTCGATTTGCCTTGATTTTGCTGTGGGCTAAACTGTGTACAAAGGGGTTACAGTAAACTCCTAATTGGTGGCTGCTTGAGTGTGTGTGTGTGAGCCCTTAGTTCACCCATCTGTACAATGAGGGCAAAAGAGGGGTCTCTTCCTTTTTGACCCTTTAGTCTAGTCTGGTTTGACTGTAAGTTCTTCCAGGCAGAGATTGTTACCACATGGTTGCACATGGTCCGCTGGGATGGGGACCCTGGTTCCAGTGGTAAATAGCAGCCTTCAAGAGTTATTCTCACGTGAATAAAATACGACCGGCAGAGCGATCTGAGTCGTCTATCAAATAACCCACAGCTCCACCCGCGTGCAGCTCCTCCATATGAGTCCTGAGGTTAATTAAAAGAATCTAAAGAATGACGGGGTTAGGGCGATTTTGGTTGAGCGCTGAAGATTGATGTAACCTCACAAGCTCCCCGTGCTGTTCCTCCAGGCTTAGGGTTTTGCATCGCTGCTGGCTAGTCCCCAAAAGGCCAGGACTAGGGTTTCTGGCTGCCCTGTGGAGGCTATGCCAAACTACAGGTTTAAATATTCATTGCATTCTTCGCATGCCAAATCATCTAAGTTGGAAAGCAGGAGTCTAAGGTTTTGCAAAGCTGCTCTCACACAGAAAGACCATTAAAAATTCATTGTGACAGGATAAAAACAACAACATTGCCAAAAGTAGGGAACTTTCTGTTAACTTGGCTAATTCTGTGTGGAGCTAAGTTAGAGCTAACCCACATTAATCCACTTAAGGGTGGAAGGGTGAGCCTGATCCAGTAAAAGCAATAAATCCTCTTTAGAGCTGACCAGACTCCAGTTGCACTATAGGAGAACCAGGCTGAATGGCAAACAGTTGGCAGGAGGTAACTGGATGGGGCCTGAATTTCCAATGCACCAGGTAATTTAACCCACAGTATCCCTTTTCCCCTATATGCGCAAACCAGTTGTGGGTAGGACCACATCCCAAAGTTCTTGGCACCAGAGGTGGAATGATAGACTGGGGGATGGGGAAACTCCCTGCCAATACAGAACTGGAAAGGTTGAAGCAGCTCTCTGTCATCACAGGGAGTGGGTACCTGAAGTGCCTGTGTTGGCAGAGTTATTATCCCAGGCAGCTCAAGCAAAAAGGGTGGGATGCAGAGAAGTGAGATGGACAGACAAGTGCCTGACCCAAAGCAGCCTCCAGATGTTAGCAGAGAAGGGCCAGCTGCTGCTGCTTGCTGTGGGTGAGGGACTAACTGGGTTGCTGTTAAACTCCACAGAATTACATCTGAAGCTGAACTGGCTCGGGAGCAAGTGGACCAGGAAGTGGCTGTTACTGTCAGAGAGCAATTTTCTCAAGGCTGACCCAAGACATGGAACTAAATCCAGACTGGGTGAATAGCTCTGTTTCCTTATTCCTCTGAGAAACTGGGCCTGAATTTAAAAGGCTGTTTAACACTTTGAAGCCACCCACAGTTCTGTCTTTGCCTCCCACGCAAGCTCCAAGGAACTGACTCATTCCCACCGTATTTTCAGCTGCGCGTAGATCCTGCTCCGAGCCCGGGAAGTTCCCCGCTCAGCCAAGCAAATCAAGCGCACATTGTGACTCGAGTTAGCTGAGCTTGAAAGGGCTCTGCGACACCGACTAACAGCCGACAGTATCTGAAGACATCTGGCCTGCCTTTTACAGTGGAGTAGGAGCCATATTCTTTAGCTGGCTGTATAATTTATGCCTTATCTGCTGTTCTCTATTCATTACACTTCCTTATGTTAAATAGCTGTTTGTGAAAATAAGTGACACTGTCATCTGCTGTTGAATGAAAAGAGGTCTGCTCACAAGCAGGCATTCACCTCTCCTCTCCCCTTCTGCGTGGCAAACTCATGTTACTTCTCTCCCCATGGGGACACTGCTTTGGTTTTTGCAGAGCTTTGTAGGGTGTGAGTGGTATGTGCAGCTCTAGGTGGTTTGTAACTCAGGAAAGCTTTTCTGCAAGGGGACACCTCTGTCTCCTGCCAATCTGGTGAGCTCAAGTGCTCTTTCCAGTCTGGACTAAAGTCCCGACATCCCTGGATATCTGGCTCACTGGTTCTTTCACTGCTGAGGAGGAGAACTCACTTCTTGCTGACATCATGCTGTCCTCCCGCTATGCCGGATCCACTGTGAGTCTTTAAAGCTTCTTGCTATGCCTGAACAATTACACCCACGTTTTGACTGGGAAACAGAGACAAATGAAGGCAGTTAGAAGGAGGACGTGGGAGCCTTGCCTTCTTTCTGTTTTCCTGTTCTTCACACTGGGCTCATTGCTGCTGTCTTTCCCCCTGCCTGGTAGCAAATTTCCAGCAAATGTATTCGGATCACCGCTCTGTGCCTTCTTCTTGCTTCTCTGCAGAAATACCCCTGGTCTGTTTTGGCTCTGGACCACTTGTGCATGCCGTTACACCACAGCACAGTCTTTACAGATAAACATTTGCAGGTTTGTGAGCATAATCCTACTCAATACCTCATTACAGAAGAGAGGGGGAGTAAACGTCCTCTGCAGTACAAAGGAATTGTCAACAAACTCAGAGAAGAAGGGGGGAAATATCCAAAGGCACGCTCCATTTTTGGCTTGTTGCATTTGGTTTCTTTCATGCAACTCACTGAATGTTTGCCCCCCTCTGCAAAAATCCAGGGCAAAGGCCTGGCTCTTGTCTGCACTATTAGCTAATGAAGTCAGGAATTTACCTCTGTCACCACCTGGGAATTGAATAATATAAAACCCAGCTCCTCCATCCTACTGGCACTGGGCTGAGTTCCATCAGCTTCTGAGGAGCTTTTTGGAGTGCAGAGTCCTGACCTGCTCACAGTGGCTAGTATGAGCTGAGACATGAATAAACAATAAAGGAGATAAAGGAGAGGCTGGGTTGAAAGCAACAACTGTTTCCTATGGACTCCTGAATAAACTCCGGCTCCTCTTGCTGATGGGTTGGGCTTTTGTCATTGTGCAAAGGAATGAGCTGCTCTGGGAACTGCATTCTGATATGAGGGCAGAGTGGTGTTTGTTTATCACTAAACATAAAGGGTCAGCTCAAAAAGTTTTGGGAAGAAAAAAGTGTCTATTTTAAAATGTGCTTATTTCAGGTAGTTCCCAAACTTTCAGCTGTGTTATCTCACTTCAGCTGCTCTAGGAGCAGAATTACACCCAGACTTGCATGTGCAGTTCATAAATGGCAAAGAGCAAAGTCCTTGGCCCGAGATAGCCTTTTGCTGACTCCAGATGTGCTCCTCTGCCACAAAACACTCTGGAGGCCCAATGCTGTGTTACATGAGCCACTCAGTGGCTTTAACACTGATTTCAACAGAAGGAGCGATCTCTTCTTCTCTGTGTAACTAAGCAAAAGGTTTGTCTTGAGCCTGTTGCTATAATGAATTCCTAAAGCTGGGCTTGTGGGAATGACTCCATCAGTAAAGCACGAGCCTCTGCTCTGCTCTACCCCCAGGAGTTCACATGAAGTTTTGGAGCTTTAGGCATTTAGTCCTGATTTCCACTAGTGGAGCAGAGAGATGAGCTTGGCCAGGAGAGGTGGATTTTCCTCGTACTTCTCTTGTGTAAGCTCATTCCATTTGTGTGGAACTCAAGCATTTTTCTTTTATAAAGAGGCAGAGGTTTTGGTTATCTCAACAGTACAGCAAGAGGAAACTCTAGTATCATGATCCAGGAAATAGATAAATGCAATATATCTTAATGCAACAATGTCCTTTTCAGTTTACTACTACCAAGTTGTGGAGGACTGAAAGTCCTTTACAGAGTCTATTCACACAGGCAATCTCTTAGTTTGCTGAGGGCCTGGTCACTTTTGTTTATATTTGTAGAACCCAAAACAACTTATTCCAGATTAGCCAGTCCCTATCCTCTCTCTCTGTCTCCCAGCTGCAGAAGGGTGGCTGCAAACTGCCATTGGCATTGTCACTGCAGAGACCTTCCCCACAAAAATAAAGATTTTGTAAGGAGCCAGAGTTTGAAGCAGCACCATGTTTGATTTTCCCTCTTTTTTTCTTTTTTTTTTTCCCTTTTTCTTTTTTTTTTTTTTAAGCAGTGTATATAACTTATTTTAATACATGGATTAGCAGAACCTGGAGGGGGTCCCCTGGTGTATCTCCATTTTCAATATGAGACACTTGGCTCCAGCTGCAGTGGGAACTGAGGGCAGCTGGGTCTAGTGGGCTGTGCTATGGGCCAGGGCAGCCCCAATGACTTTGCAATGGGTCTGTGGCTTTTTGGGGGGCCTGCACCAAACTGGGCAGTTGGTAAACCAGCCACCTCAGGAGAACAGAGCATGCCAGCCTCATCTCCTCCGTGAACACTGAAGTGGAGTAGTGGTTGCATCTGCTACGTCCAGGTTGTCTGTATCTTCTTTTATTTTACAGGGGGAGGGTGAGTAAAATCCCTGGAAAAGTAAAATCTAAAGGTAATCAAGTCTTAAAAATTCTATTTGTATATTTGAAAATAATTTGTATAATACCTTGCCTCAGAGCAAACCTAAATATACAGAAATACAAAACTGCTAAATTTCTTATGCTGTTTTGGAAGATGGTGTGTTTGTTTTAAAGTTAGAACTCAAGTCAGTCCCTTCAACATTTCCTTTTTGATTTCTCTTTTCTATTTTTCACCAAGTCTTGCCAATCTCAACCGCTTTCCTGAGGCTCTTTTTTGTTTATCCTACACAATTTCCTTCCTTCCTTCAAGTCCAGATCCCCTTGCTCCCCTGGGACTTCCTATGATAGCTAGGCACTAATCGTGTACTTCTGCCCCAGAAGCACAGATAGAGGCTTCCTCCCCCTGCTTCCAGTCAAAGGAGGATGCAAGGCATAATGGTAATCTTAAACAACACTGCTATTCATTGTTTGGGAGATCTGGGAAATATCCTTGAATTCAGCTTGCTAAATTAGCTGCTTCTTGAGTAACCCACAGCTGCTGCGTATCTGTCCCATTACATTTTACAAAAATGCAGCAGTTCTCATTACATATGATATTCTCTCAACATATGGACCTTCCACTAGTTTATGTCTCAGTGTAGCTCTGTTGCCATGAATGTACACACAGAAACATTTTCTTTTGTTCTTAAAAAAAAAAAAAAAAATCAAAAACCCAAAGCCAACAGTTCTTGAAAATAGATTAAAGACAGGCATTTGCAATTACTCAGATGGAGCAAAGATGTTGGAGTGCCTCAGAATACAGCCTCTGTCAGGAGCCAATACTTAGATTAAAATGTTGCTTCTGGCAGTAAAAGTGTAACTACTAGTGGTTTTAAAGCTTTGTCCTGCCTGTTGTGCACGTGAATATCTCTCTTGAAGTTGGCAGGCAATATCTTGTGCTTGCAGATATTGAAAGTCAGATGGACCATCCATGCAAGGTGATGCTAAACTGTCCACATGAGGCAATGACATGGGTTTTGGACTTGGTCTTGTGTGTTTGTTCCTTCACAGTGATTCACAGAGAAACTTGGTTTGAAAGAAAATGTATTCCTGGTGTTAGTGGATTTACACTCTGTATCCTTTAATAACTTCTCCACATGAGCAGGGAACTTGAGCAAACCTTGGGGAGGAAGGTTTCTATGTCTCCTCCCTCTTGTGCACTTTTCTAGGCTTTGCCCCTCAAAATGGAGCTGTGTCCTTGAGGAAAACCCAGAGTTCCATCTTTACTGTGCTCCCTGTGACATAGCTGGTTCCAACAGGGAGTAATCACTGATGCATCAAGCACTTTAACTAAAAATGGAATGGTGGAACAAGTGAAAATTTTCCTTGGACCCCTCGAGCCCTGTTCAACACCTCTGTTCAATCCCATCCAGGGCTGATTTCATTGATTTCAAAAGGAGTCTGGCCAGGGATGAGCATCCACTTGCACTCCAAACCTTGTGAAAAGTGCCACAAGTTTGCACATTGACTGTTGGCACCTCACACAAAACAAGGGGTGACAGACCATGTCCTCTGTAGTGCATCCTTGGGCTCTGCTTGAATGCATGGTCACCTGCAAACGTGGCCTTGATTGTGTAACTAGGGTTGGTAAGCCAGTGGTAACCCTCTCATTGCCATCTCTCCCTCCTTTCCTGGTCATCTCTATTGTCCTTCTTCCCCCTCTTTGCTTCTTTCCCATTCTGTTTGGTTTTCCTTGCTTGAGTTGTATTTTCCTTGTTCTGTTTCTGTCTTACCATGAGCGGATGCAAGTTTGGGGCACTAGATACCCATCATTCTTTGGGATGTTGCCTTGCATCTTAATCCCGTCTGCTTCAGGGATGTGATTTTGGGGCTTCCAATTAACCACGCTCAAAATTAAAATTATGTCATTCTGGTTTACACCTCTTTGCTCCTTTTATAACTAAACATGTCCCCTCAAATATATCCACCCAAGTACAGGTATAGCTTGAGTTACTTCTGTATCTGAGCCTTCTGCAATGCCCGTTTATATCCAGTACCTGCTTAGTACTCTGGTGCTACAGGAGGGGAGGATCATTTCTCTCCTGCAGGAGTTACAGAGCAGTTGGAGGTTTGAATCTATGCAAGGATGTGGCTTTCCTGTAGCCTGGGGGAGCTGCCAGTTCTGGGGGCCGTCAGGTACCTTTTCCATTCTGGTGCATGAGGGACGGTGTGCAATCGATCCCTGGGAGTTGCTCAGCTGTGGGCAAGGAGCTGCCAAACCCTGGCAAATTGGAGAGGCTGAGGACACTGCTGTGGGCCCTCAAAGCCAGCCAGGTGCTTTATCCTGTATTAGAAGGAGATGTCTCCTCCTCACCAGGATGCACAGGCAGGAACTGTCTGCAAGAGAGGCCCTTCTCACGAAACAGAGGAAGAGGGTTTGGGTTTCCTTTCAGTGGCCTCTAAATCATTTGTCCAGAGCGCAGAGCTGTCTCTTCCTGGAGGTATTTAGGCTCATTCCTTTAGAAGTCATCTATGATTGTGTTAGTATTTGTGCATAAATGAATATTAATGGTAAATGTGGTCTGACTACTGGCCCCATTTCCTCCCGCAGCTGTTTTTGTGAGAGACTGGATCCAAAAACATCTTGCGCACACATCTTCCAGCCTGGCTCCGCAGGCGAGCTTGATAGAGAACGCTTTGCTGGTAGGGCCTGTTGTGGTTTAGGCATGGACACAGCACATAGCTGCTCAGTGCTGTCAGGGTCTCAACAGATCTGCACTCGCCTCGCAGCAGACTTTTAGGTACCGAGGGAACTTGTGTTTTAACTGGAAAAAAGCTTATGTGCCAAAGGCCTCCCGTTATAGGGGAGGTTGCAGCTGAGCAGAGCTTTGGAGGGGCTTAACGCTGGAGTTGGCTGCTGCAGCTGGCAAGGAAAGCCCACCCACAGCTTAGGTGGGACCAGCACCTGAAATCAAGTATCGAAACACCTGCATTATAGCACTTTTATTTGATTTGGGTATGATTCTGTGCAGTTCTGCCTTTTTTTTTCCCCCCCCCTGTGGATATTGCTGGGACTGAGCCTGGGATTCCTGCAGCAAAAGATGGTCCCAGAGACAGCAGATTCTGAGACCGAATACTCCAAATGCCCTAATTTTTAATCATTAAATGTGCGTATCCTTACAGATTTAGATTTATTTGAGTAGGGAAAGGGATTTGCTGTATGACTCACTTGTCCGAAGTATTGCTGCTCATTTCTTGATGCAAAACCCTCCCAAGTGCTTGCAAATGATCTGCAACGGATGTGTGTGCTCGGAAACTCTTGAGCAAGTGATTTTGGCCTCGAACACTTTGAAAAGGTTGTTTGCAGATGATGCACATGCTGACCACTTCTGTTAAGAAGGGGCCTAATTCAGAGTGTAACAGCAGGCAGCAAAAAGGTTCCCGTTGCCTGAAATTAGTCACGAATAACTTGCCTGGCTCTTGGTTTCGATCACATGATCCAACTACAACTTAATCCCATCAATTTGAAATAAATGTGCCCACCTTTGGGGTTTTTTTCTTGATGTGGAAAGCTGCTCACAGCCTCATGCCCAGCAATGTTTTGTGTTCCTGTTACAAAAGAGGAAGGGGGAAGGCTGGTTGGGGAAACACGCAGCTTGAAAACCTTTCTTTCGGCCCAAAGTGGGAGCGGAGCAGCCCATGGAGATACTGTCACGGATCCAAGCAGGCTGGGGTTAAACGGTTTCCTCAGCTTTTCTTCCTAAATCAATTTGAATATTCTTGGCAGGCTCTCTTACTATGCATGGTGGGCAGCTGTGATTCAAGCAGGGAATTTTTTTTCCCCTTTCTACTGTCCCAGTCTTCCTGTCTTGTGCAGATGTGATCCTTTCCCTCTGTCTGCCTAACAGCTAATTATTTTACCAGATGAGCCAACAGTCTGAAGAAAACAGACCATGCATATTCCTGAAAGCAACAACTGTGTTACAATGTCAGGGGGGATGGGTAATTAAAAAAATAAGGAGTCACTTCCTTCTGACCCACTCCACTCCTTAGGAAAACCTCCAGAAATAGCAAGCATTCTGACTTACAAGGGACCAACCTACCTCCCAAGTTAGTACCCCCCACCTTTAACAGCAGAAACTTGCACTGTGCTTTTTGGGAAAGCAGAGAAAAAGCCAGCTTGGATACAGAAGACATCCAGCTAACAGCTCTGCAATCAATGACAACCCGAAACTGTACACACCCCAGTAACTGCAAGAATGTGGACAAGAGCACATCAGCTGCTCCCCAGAAACTGCCTGGGTGTCTCTGCACTCACTTGAAATTTCATTCCTAATCCCAATTAAGCTTTTTCTGATTAAAATCATTAGTCCCTGGCTCTGAAAGGGGCAGAAATCCTGCTTCTCTTTTTTGGTGGTTATGTTTGAGGGGGCTTTTCTGGCAGGGTAGATATCTGGGCTTTGTAGCTCCCTCCAAAGCCAGCAGCTCTAAATCATGGTCTGCCACAGTGTCCCAGGTGTGAGCTGTGAGCTACCAGAGAGCACCATAACCGTGCCAGGTGTGTTTTATAGCCTACAGACTGTGTTTTGAGAATGCCTACAGTATTGGGTTACACAGGCAGGACAGGCAGAGGAACGCTTCACTCCCAAATCCCACAGAAGCTCAGCACCTGTTGCTTGCTGGAGCACCGCTGTAACAGAAGTTGAAGTGTGTGGTCCTGCTGAGCCACGCTTTGCTGCCTGCCTTCATCTCTCAACAGCACCCCAAGAACAGCAGGTCAGGGGTGTTTGCTCTGAAAAGGCTGGCAAATCACTTGTGCTTGGGAGACCCTGGTTTAAGCAGTGAGGGCTTGGCGTTTTTACCAGGGCAGTGATAACATATGAACGCTGAGAGGCAGGAATGAGGACTCCAAAGGAAGACATGTGGCTCGAGATGAGGTGGAAGCTGTCTGGTACTTTTTGCAGAGTTAAATTAGAGCCTAAGGTGCTGATCATTGGTGGACTCAGCACACAGGATAAGGGGTTTTACAGAGGTGTACTACTGCTGCAACAAAAGCTGCAGGGTCTTGAATCACACATTAAAAAAACACAGCTGCTTTTTTTTTGACAGGCAGCTCTTTTCCTAGGTGGAAACTGCTTGTCTCAACATGGGGTAAAACCAAGGCCTGTCCTCAGCACATTGCATCCACACCAAGGGACCAAGTGCTCCAGATACTTTATCTTTAAAACTCTGCACAAGCAAGTGTAAAATGTGACCCATGTGGCTCTGAAGGCCAGCATGGGCTGCCTTTCTGGATAACCTGGGCCAGTGAATCCTCCTTCATTTTAAGTTGGAGCACAAAAGTTGAGTTGCTTTTGAGTAGGCAGACGACTCACCTTAAAGCAAACCCCCTGCCTCGGTCCTTGCAGCAGGATGGGGAGAGCTTTATCCATCCTGGACTTTCTCACTGACCTTTCAAGGAACACGTGACTTTGCTGACAGTACTGGAAAAAGAGCCGAAAGAATGAGTTTTCCTCACCTCTTTGTTGCCATTTTAAGAGCGGATAACCATCTAATTTGTTTTCACCCTCTAGGGCTGTAAGTTCTTGAATAATTAGATAATGAGCAATTATCATTACAGCACTTAGTTCTCACGTGGCACTACGTGGATTCCAGCACTGACCACGTGTCAAAGTCTGGTGTTCCAGGTTATTACCCAGTAACACCATGAGAAGCACTAACACCCTCTTTACAAGAAGACTTTTTGAGGGGACAAATCTACCAGTATTACAGTTGCTAATGTCAATCCCACCTGCTCTTACTGGACTTGCCCCACAGCAGTTGGAAGTAGTGCTGATACCCACTACAGCAGGAAACCCCTAAAATATTCCAAGGAGATTATGTGGTTGGGCGCTTCCCGAAATACTGCCTTTCATGTCCTTAATGCCACCCTTGCTTTTCCTGCTTTGGCAGGGAAGGCCAAAATCAGGGTTACACGGAGTGGTTTAGAACAGAAAGTTGTTGGATGACACAAAGGTTTCAATTTGTAGCCCCCAGAAGCGCCGCTGCGCTAAGAAAAGCGCCTGATGAGAGTCAGGACTTACAGGATCTACTGATGTTGAGGTCAACAACTGGCAATTAATTCATTCGTTAAAATACCTGGAGAGATTTTAGATGGGCACATGGTGAGAACACGCCAGCAAGAGGAGGATCTTGAAACCACTTGAGCTTTAGGGCAAACAAAAACCAGATGGGAGATGGGTGCAGAGATGAAAAGGTGTGTAGGCAAGGGGCCCATATCTGTCATTATTCCTGCAGCTACAATTTAATTACTAGTCCTAGGCTTTGGGGAACAGTGATTTTTTTTTTTAATAATAATAAAAAAGGACGTATAGGAAGGAACGTGAGTTCTGTGGCTGAAGGATGCCCCTTATTATCATCCCAAGTCTCTGCTAAAACCCTTAATATGCCTTATTCGTGACCTAGAATAGAAACTGCTTCCCTGATCTTCGATGTTAATGAATTGCTTTCAAAGGGAAAAAAATAAATTAAAAAAAACAATTGAGAAACAAAGTCCCATGCTTCCTCTCCTCTCCAGAAGCACCAGAACGCTGCCTGAGGCACAAGGCAGGCAAAAATCTCTTCTCCAGTTGTTTTGGGCCACAAGCAGATGTGCACTGCAGTGTTGTTTTGTGCAGTTGTTGGTTGGGTCAAGGGGCTGCAGCACCAGGTTAGAGAGAGGTGAGCAATTTACAGGGAGGATGTTACTTAAAGCTGATCTTAATGCTGTAATGAAGTGAAGGTAAGAGGCAAAATTAGCAGTCTACTCTGAATGGAAGATCTTTTTTCTTGAGGCCTATAATGGCAAAGTGACAGTGACTTTGTGACCACCAGAACAAACCAATTCTTTAGAAAGGAACGAGCATCTCATGGCGAGGGCTAAAATAAAGACATTTTTAGTTAAATACTTCCTGAAAAGGTCCAAATCAATTTTTTCTAACACCATTTTCCCCGTAGCTAGAACATAGGAAGAGATGTATTTGGATTTAAAAAACAAACAAACAAATAATCAAAAAAGCCAACCAAAAAAACCCCCGAACAACAACAAAAAAAGGCAAACTTGATTTTTCACTGCACTGAAACAGCTAATGACACTAGTTTGTGGAAAACTGCTGAAGTGCCTGCAGGGAGGAATTCACTATTGAAAGAGTTGACTGGCAAATGTCAACTGAGTTGTATTTAGTCCTTTCCACACAAAGGCCATGCCAGGAAAAACAAGCTGAAGGGGAGGAGCAGGGAACATGAATTAGTGCTGTGCAGAGGTAGAGCAGATGTATTTATTTTTTTCCCAAGAATGCAAAGTGATGGAACAGAGACTTGGGTTTTGGGAAGCCTTTTTTTTTTTTTTCTTCCTATTAAAAATCCCATCTACCTTAGATCTGTCCCTAAGATGACAAGTGTTTGACCAAGCCACTGAGACAGATGCATCCAGAGCCAAAGTATACATATTGGGTCCTTCTAAGAAATCCAAAGGCATTATCCTACCAAGGACACGATGCCTGGGGAACACACCTCCAGCACAGCACACACAATGAGCTGGGGGGAGGGAAGAGGCTGACTGAGCTCCTTTCAAAGGCCAGACAAATGCATCGTGACTGGGGGACCAGTCACTGACCCACACAACCAGTCCAGAATTACAAGATTTCAGCTGCAAGAGCTGCTTCAAACCAGTGTATCCTTCTGAATGCAACTGGTTAACCCCACACACAGTTAAAATAAGGGACACAGGTGAAGCAGCACACAAAGTCACAGTGCCAAAGAGGCTTTTCCTAAACAGGGCATCATTATGTGGCTTGAGCTTAGCCAAGGATGCTGAGGCCAATACAAGTTAAGGGCTCTTCCCATTTTGCAGTACTGAAGTTGAACTAGAAAAAGATTCCTGTCCAAGGATAAGGACTTTATTTTCTTTTTAAAGAAACTGGGATGGAAGGAGTGGGGTATTGGCTAGAGAATAGAGTATGACAGCAATCAGTAGAGAATGTGTTGTCATGTCAGATTTCCTCAGCAAAAGCTGTTCATGGTAGTTTTGTGATGGAAGTTAAGTTAGAGAAAAACTGACAGAACTGTGATTTCCCAAAGGAAACAAAGCAAACATAATCTACTTTGAAAAAAATCTGATTTTATTTTTGTATTGAAAAGACCTGTCAATTTAAATAGATGTTTATTTCCATTCACGGTCTCAACCAGTGTTGTGTGTTAACATTATTCAGAACTGTATAAAAAGCCATTTGTGTTACATCAGTTAACATCCTAGAACACTGGGGGAGGGGAGGGTTTGAAGCAGCTTAACATTAAAAATAGGATGTTCCCAAAAAACTTACAACTGATGCGGCATCTTCTATTCTAATTTTATAGGAGCTGAAGCATTTTGCAAATACAATTCAAGTTATTTGGTCTTCAGGAAAAAAAAAATATTTTAAAACCAGATTGCTTTCATAGCAATATTGAAGCTGTCAGCTGAGAGAACACACACACACACACACTCTTGTGTGTGCAAACACACACATGGAGAACCACACTGAGCACAACTGGAACACCCCATTCAGTACTTGGATTACATATGTGTTCCTCTGAATCCACGATAACAGTTAATTTAAGATGCTAGTTGCCTCTTTTTTTTTTTTTTTTTAATATATACATGGTTTCCATGGAAACCCAAGATCCTGCACAATCAACTGACATTTATTACTCATGGTGCTGTGAAGTTCTCTAGTGAAAGGGCCAAATTCCAAAACCTTTACTCAAAACATGCACATACCTAACCGAATCCAATGGACAGGGGAGAAGATGGTTTAGAAAAGGGGTTGCAGGGTCAAGGTCTAGATTTGAAAAACCACATGACAGATTGTCATTCAAAAAAAGTTTTTTTAAGTCATTCTTTGGTTTATTTCCATGATTCCCAGCACTGTCTGAAAAGCCCAGAGACAGTCACTTGAGAAATCATAGCTCTAAAGCAAGCCCACAGCATTTTTTTAAGTCTTGTGTATTAAATGTTTAGAAGACTACAGGAATTCAGAGTACCCCTTACATTCATGTCCCCAAAAATCTAGTAACTGCTTAAGTGCATGCACTGAGGCACGACCGGCATGCCTGTAAATTCATATTGTTCAAGTTAAGAGTAAATATAGCTGCAAAAAACCCCACCCACCTATAATTAAATGGTCATTACTAGCAATACTATAGTGACTGTCTTGTTATTAAAGAAATGCAGACATGGTTTCTGCCCCTTTGGCTCGCTCAGCCAAAGGAAGCTGGTCTGCTCGATTTAGAAAGAAAGCAGATTGTAAGAATCCAAGGGAGTTTAATATTTCTGTGTTCCTGGGGTCAATTATTAATGTAAAGATGTAGACAAATGGCAAGTATATGAAAGCATCTCTTGTACATTCCAAGGTTTGGAAGTCAAAAGCAGATCTTAACTTCCTTATGCTTAAATGTTACGGTAGGCTTCGAAAACCAGCAAGAAGTAATGTATTATTTCCATGGAAAGCAAAGTAGAACTAAGTCTAACTGGCAGTTTTTGCTATGCTTACTGTAAGGCAGATTTTATTGCAAAGATAGTTACCAGTCTGCTAGTAGGAAAAAAAAAATACAGGCAACTATACTCAGAGAAGGTGGCTGATAATTACTAGTGACAACTTCTATTTTTTAGAACAGCTCAGCTTTAATGTACTTTCTTGAAAACAGCATTTCCATCACTGGTTTTCACTTCCTTCCCCATCCCATGTTAAGTATCAAAAATCAAGACGGGATAGAATGAATTGTGGCTATTTACCAACCAACAACATCTCATATTCCAATGTTATTTTTAACTGGAAGAAATATAAGTCATTCTTTATAACCTACTGCCACTGGTTGTTTATAAATATCTGCTTGCTGCAATAAACACTGGTCATTGAAATATTCATTTGCAGTAACTACTTGGCACTAGGTTAATATACTTGTAAAGTTTAATGGAAGTGCTTCTGATGTACACACAAGCACTTAAAACATCAGACTTTTTTAAAACTTAGTTCTGGGGGTTTTAATATCTATAGTTACAGTTTTCACAAGCGTTTCTGAAAGTATTAGATCACTTCAATAAGTTTAGAGGCTCCTGTCTCAGCATATCTAAGTTTCTCAACAATTACAGAATAGCTAATTTAACATTCTTGCTCCCTATGCTGAGACAGCATGGTACCAAAATTTAGTTATAAAAAGAGGCATTTTTGGTCAGGCTGACCCCCCCCCAGCTGTCCCTTAACAAAAAAAGCAACATAGCTCAAACCTGTCTCCTCTCTCCAGAAAAAAAAAAGACACCTAAGGCCACAAATGTACATTTGCCAGAACATCAGGTGTTGTCTCCATTTGTGGCAACTGTACATTCCCACTTTAAAGAAATACAGTCTGAAAGCCCCATCACCACCACCACCTTTAAGGATAAACCCCCTCAGAAGCCAGTTTAGGCAGCAGTGCATATGGAACCACATTACATGGAAACGGTGTGTTAAAGCCATTCCAGCTACTTCAACTAGTTTCTAGCAATGTTTAATCAAAATTCCTAGTTCGCAGGAAAAGAAAAAAAAAAATAAACTTGATGTAGAGAGAGGCATAAAGATGCAAAGATAATCACCACAATGATCCAACAGCAAAAACTCTTGTTTAAAGGTTTTCTTATGCTAGAAAAGGCACACAACCCCTTGTGAACTAGAGACAAAAGCTAGCAGGACTACAGCAATAAACCCAGAAGAAAAAGCCTACCAGAATTACCCAATTGCCTACTGGGAAGGAACAATGAAGTAGACAGGCTGCTCTTGCTCCGTTTTGTTTGCAGGGAAGTGGTCAAATTTAATAGTCAAATTTAGCCACATTAAGAAACGTTTAACAAAAGCTACCCCAAGAAACCAGAACAAAACTTGACGTTTGGGTCAAAAGGCCAAGACAGGCCCTTCCATAGCATGTAGCTGAGTGAGTTCAGAGATTGGCAATGAAAGAAAAAAAGCTTTAGACATGTGATGGGAACAAGCTTTGGGATTTATCGAACAGTCACACCAAGCTTCTCCAGCACACGCACTCCCTTTTCCTGGTATTCTTGTCGGGTCATCCAGAAGTTGTCTTTGTCTTTCATGATGTCTGCTAGAACCGCGCCCCCCAGGAACACCATGTGCTTCCGACGGGGGGGATCCTCGATTCGGATCTTAAATTTCTAAGAGAAAGGAAAGAAACTGTTACTGGGATCCCTGAAACAAAGCCTTTCAAAGATAAAACCGGGCTTTCCACCAGAACAATGGAGTGGAAACTGCCTAGTGAGAAAAACGCGACCTAAGAACCGAAACGTCAGCTCACCGGGCACTCCGTGTGAGCCTCCAGTTTGTGCAACCCAAGTAAAGTAACTGCTTTGCACTGGAAATTAGAGACAGCTATTGACACCTCCTCCAAACCTGTACTTTCAGTATATCCACAAAAAGTCCAGGAGTCAGAACATAAAATTAAAGACCCAATTTTTGCATTTCACGAACACAGTAAACAGTGAAATACTTCATAAGCTTCAATGGCTAAAATTATCAGAAGTTACCAGATCATCAAATCACAAAATATTTTAGAATTATACCCAGTTTTAGAAGGATAGCCGAAACAGATTTTAAATTTACACAGCCAGCTTAACAAATTAATATTCCCTTAAATTCTTCAATGCTAAAGCTCTAACTTCAAGAGCAATAATGAGTACAGTCATTTGTGTGCAATATTGTCTCAGTTGTAAAACATTCTGTACAACTGAGTCATTCCATATTGCCACAAAAGATATTTAGAGGACACTGTATTAAGAATCAGGGAAGTTCAATTTAGTTCAACGTTGGAAACTCCACTCAAAGGAGTTTTCTCTGTAAATATCTCCTCCTTGAAAAGCAGTCAGCATTATAACACAGTGTTACTTCTGTAATGTGTGTGTGGCTGTTGCCTCCTTATCACACTAACCAATGAAATAGGAAAACTTATTCCACTTGAACTCCAGCCTCTCACTTTTGAGTATTTCATTTGTAGTATGAATCAAAACTTTCAGATTAAAAAAAAAAAATACTTTTGCCCAATGACGACTTTAAGGCACAAATGACTTTCCTTAGCTTTGTTTAGCCTACATTACAAGTTGTGTCCTAGCCCATTTTATATTCGAACTAATCCAAGACTTAAGGAATCACTTGCTTTTAGCACGGACTAAAAGGTGAAGGAAACGCAGGGGTGTGAAGAACAGAGAGGCAGCGATTTTGCAAGTCACACGAAGGGCCACCCGCAGCCTCTGTCATTTTTGACTACTTGGTTCCCTCTAGTGGGGATTCAGGAGAAGACTCCGTGTCCCCCCCAAACGAAGCAGCCACTCAATACCCACCGAGAGCTTTTCCACATCTCCTTTCAGAACTCGTTCCAGGTAGAGCTGTTTCAGTTCCCGCTCCAGCCGTGAAGGCAGCCCGGGGTACATGGTGGACCCTCCAGACAGCACAATGTGCTTGTAGAATTCAGACCTGACCCAAAGAAAAAGAGTCTTTCTAGTGTTGTATAGTTTACCCTGTTATGAGGGGTAGGTACCTGTACGGACAGGGGAGCAAATACAAATCTAAAAAACGGTGACTACACAGACTTGCTCATGCTTTACCACAAAGCAGTAGTAAAAAAAAACCTGTGCTTTCAAGATTTTATCTGCTCATTCACACCAAAATAGTTTCCAGACAACCTGCTGAGCTCCAAGACCACAGCCTGAGCCCCTCTCCCAGCATATGTCCTCCCCTAGCAACACTAGTGTCTAAAGCAAAAGATGTTACTTTGAATGCAGTTCTCACATCACCCCTGCATCCTGACAGAGGATTTGTGCTCTTACCTGGTATCAATGTCAGCGGCCTGGATGGTGTTAAACAGCAACTCAGCCACACCAACCCCTTCTACATTTATTAAGTGAGGCTGGAAAAGGGCCTCCGGTGCCTCGAACCGTTCTCCACCGACTTTGATAATCCTGCCATCCGGGAGCTAGTGAAGCAAAAACACCATTGAGAAGAATACTTTTAGCCACTTGAATACTAAAAAAAAACCAAGAGGAAATGACCTACATTGCTCCCTAATGTTTTAAAACAGGAAATTGTTGATACTTGTCAGCACTGCAAGAAGTCGTTCAGTACTACTGAAAGAATACACAAATTCTTTAATCACTGCAACTCACTCTGAGACATCAGGGACCAGACACATCCATACCAAACATTTCCTTACAATACCAACTCCTATTATCAATTTAAAAGACGATCTTACAGCAAGAGTAATGCTTTTCTGCAAATTATTTTCTCCCATGTGTGATCACAGGAAGTTTCCACTAGGAGCAAGTTTACCACTCCTGACAGCAGATATCAGTCTCATATGTCTCACTGTTATATGGATGAAGCTGAAAGAATTTGATATGCTGGAGTAAGTCCACTTTCCCTACAAGTTCCCACACTGTAACAGTCAAATTTCAAAGATCTACAATGACAAAAACGAGTGCAAAGTCTTATGGAAAATCTGAAAAGAAAAAAAAGCTTTTAGAAGCTTTTCCCAGAACCAAGTAATCTGATTCTAACAGGCTCCTATGGCTGGGAAACAAGCTACTGCCAAGAAAAATCATGAAGGAGTCAAAGCTAAATCAATTTAAACCTAGGAAGTTTAGGACAAGAAAAATTGTCTCTAAGACACTTACCGTGTAGGATTCAACTAATACCGTGGTCTCTAGTGCCAGTTTCTGCTCCTGTTCAATGTTGTATCCCACGTAGCAGAGCTTTTCCTTGATCATGCGAACGGTCTCAAAATCCGCAGAATGGTTGAAAGCGTAACCTCGCAGCAGGAGGAGCTGGAGGGAAACACAGCAGGTTAGTCCAGATCTCTCAGTAGAGGTGAACACTTAAACAGGTATCTTTAAAAGCTCCTCTCCCTTTTTTAACTGCAAATTTAGTATTGAGACAAATCCATCCCGGCATATCCGTTACGACCAGAAAAGCGGAATAGCAGCAGCGTGACTCCGAGTGGGAAATTTTCTTTATCATTACAACTTTCAGTGTAACCATCACAAAGACAAACTAAAGATAACCAGAATAATTCTTATATTTAGCACTTCACTTCAGAACACTCCAGTGTTCCAGTTTAACCATAAAATTTGTCAATCCAGAATGCTGCTTATACTTAAAGCACCCAAACAAACAAACTGTCTTTCAAACATGCTGTCTTATTTAATAAGAATCACTACACTATTTTCCACACTGTAAGAAAGTCTTTCTGAAAATAGACGAGTAGAACTGAGAGAATACAGTTTAGCTTTCATTTTATGTGTTGAGAAAGCCAACTTTTGAGGTTTTCCTTCCCAAATATGGAATAAATTCCCTTCCCACAAGACTGCCACTAAGAAAATGTGATGTCTCTGAATAACATCAATATCATCACATGTGATTTACATGAGGAAACATAAGAATAGACTGAAGGAATACAGAGACAAAGGAGTTCTTTATCTAAATTAACATATGAATAATAAAGGGAAACTGTATAGTGGTTTATTGCTATCAAGGGATTTTAACTTGAACCAAAGTACCACAGATACCAGCCTCAACCTTTAAGAACTCTTCCCAGCTTACCTTAATGAGGTACCTAGTGATATCCCTCCCAGCGATATCTAACCGTCTCGTGAGATGAGGGAGAGAGAAACCTTCATAAACTGGGCAAATGTGGGTTACACCATCTCCAGAGTCCACAACAACACCAGTCAACAAACCTAAAAGAATGGGGAGGGGAAAAAAAAAAAAGGTGCAACTTTTATTAGTATTTTCGTAAATAGAGCAGAATAGTAGCGAGTTTAAGATTTTTTCATTGTAATCTTAACACAACCTCTGTTCCCTCAGTCATCACTGGATTTTAAAGTTAATGTGTTCATAGTAACAAATGCTTTCATATAATTTTTTTAAAAGTATTACCTCTACTTTTACCTAGATGCTTAGAACTCTACCGTTTGCAATTTTACCTGGTGTTTTGACACCTTAAATTGCACTCTAATTAAAGAGAAGATCTACGCTCATTAAATGCTTGTAGGGGCACAAATTCCTCCACAGATTCCACTGTACATGTGCAACCTTATATTAATTTCTCAAATATGAAGAAACTTAAGAGATATTCAGGCCACAATTTTACCTTGTTACAACGCTTAGGACTTGTTGATTTTGACTGGTGTTCAAAAAACCAAAGCAATGCTTTCATAAGGTGGAGAATATTTGGACTGCACAGCGTACACCTAATTTTTTCCACACAGAAGTAGCATTAGGCTGAATCGGATCCACTGTCACGGACTAAAAGAAGTCAACTCTCATGAAAAAGGTTTACCACAAAACCATTAACTTCTAAGGTGTACAAAACTGAGATATCATAAACATGCAGAAACATACGTTTCTCTACTTTAGAGGCACAAATCGATGGTGAAAGTTGACCAGAAAATAGTTTTATAGCTTTTCACAAGCTGCCTAAAGCAAGAAAACATATTTTAAAGGGAGACTTTAAAAACGCACTGAAATGAGGCACATCTCTATGTAACTTTAGCCACTACTTTAACCTTTAATATAATATAAATAAGATGTTTTAAAGGGCTTTTTTAATTTTCAAAAGCAAATGTTTTATCTATGGGCCCCTTCATTGTTACACCTTAGAAGGTCTTCAACTTTGTTTTAGATGATGGTATGTAGAAACACTGCAGACTGCTCTAAGTTCTAACACCATTTTGTTATTCACGAAATAATTGAGCACTACACAGTGAGGTACATGAACAATTACAGCAGATTTTAAGACTGTAGATGTTGGTCAATTAAATACTTAAAAGAAGCAAACCAAAGAAAAAGTAAGGGGAAAAAAAAACATAATAGCACAGATTGCAGTAAATAAAATTAATATTCAGGTGTGCAAAAGTGGTTTTGGTTCAACTAGTTTTAATGACTTGCATAACAGAACCACCTTTCCAGTACCCCATCACTTTGCCTCTTGGACACAGAAACTACAATGATGTGTTAATGGACAAGGATATTTATGTCCTGCTATGTGACAGCTAAATACACCAAGCCACTAATAAACAGATGTAAGGAGTCACTGTATTAGAACTGATGTGCTTGAGTCACTCCTTAAAATCCTAGATGGACTGCAGCCAGTGGTAGAATTTCCACTGGATTTAGTCAATCTGTAATTTTCTGCTCAGACTGAGGATCTTTTAACCTACTTTATCTGCAGCAAAAGACTCAACTTTCTACTTATTTTTCCCCCTGAAAATATTGCAAAAGTCACACAATCATTATCTTGAAATCCACTCATGATCAGAAAATCAAAAGTCAGCCATTAAGACTCGGCGTCAAAGGCAAAACAATCACACCCTGAAACAGTAACAGTTTTGATAAGCCAGGATTTTGCATTTACAAGCATGTCCCCGAATGCTTGTAACCCTTGAAAATAACACTGACAGTGATACCCATCAGTATTTCCCCAAAACAAAAAGCAAGCCTGTCAGAGCTGAGTTAGAGCTGAGCTTACTCAGAGAACAGCGTTGAATTAAGCCCAAGACCCAGTGATGTCATATTAGTACTTTGGCTCAGCAACACATTTATAAACTAAAGAGATTTTAGGTTATTTTTGCCTACCTTGAGCATACAGAGTAAGAACAGCCTGGATGGCTACATATACCCCAGAAAACTGGTACGTCTCAAACATAACCTGTAAGACGAAGGCAAAAATTAGCTCCCAAAAGCAGGCCAAATACTAAAAGAAATTTCATAGGTGTTTGAAAACTGTATTTCTAGCATTTTATATTTTTACTAATCAAAAACCCAGTAGTACATTCAGTTCTATACCTCACCTGTTCACACCAGATAAGACAGATGAAATATTTCACATCTGTTTAGCAGGATGCTTACAAGAAAACCCTTACAAGAAGGGAATACTCACAAGAAAATCCACACACCCCCTTCTGCAGCTTTACTAAGCCCTTTTCCAAAGTGCTTAATGAGTGGGAGGCAGTACTTGCAGACCAGACAAGCACCTCATTACTGAAGTGTGACTTGGGAACGAAATGTTTGTTAAAGGTGTATCCTCTAAAACGAAGTTCAGGGTTTTATTATTCTGCATATCAAGCCTCACAGACTTTTTACAACTGCAGATTCTGTCAAGTAAAACCAGACTCCTGTGCATCTGGGTCTAGAACAAGTCCAGTGTCACAGGTTTTTCTCTGCATCTGGGCCACCTTTTTCCCTTCTTTAAAGCACAACCAATGACAAACTTCTAAAATTAGTGCAAACTCCACCACAGACAGAAAACTGCAGGTTTGCAGAACTCATACTGAAATATGAGAAGTTACTGCTTGTCTTGCACATGAGGTTCCCCTAACCACTAAACTAGTTTCAGTGAAGAAACAGGCCAAGATTAAAGGATGTAGGGTTTATAGGATCTTGTCTTCTTTATAAACACAAAAAAGGCCAAGTAAACAAATCATACTGTACAGCAATTTTCCCCTCAAAATGCTTTACCAGGAAAAACGGATGAACTCTGATTATTTCAACACATAGAGAAGTTTTGCTTTTGCTACTCTGCAGCCTCCTGAGCCCTTCTGCAACTTCTAGGATTAGAAACTGATTAAATCCTAAGTACTCCCACAGCTCAAGTAAAAGATATCCAAATATTGTTGAAGAAAAAAGCTGATGCCTGACAATTTTAGAATTCTGAGCTATTTTAAGGAACCTCCTCTGTTGGAATAATGTGAAAAAGAACAGAAAGGGAACAGTTGAAAGGGCAGCAACTCAAAGAGATTCCATATGAGTAGTCATTGTCTAAACCCAACACTATTCCAAGTAGATGAGATTTTCAAACAACGTGCTTATTAAATGAAAAAATAACATAAGGAAAACCTAAATTATCAACTTCATACAACAAAATGAATACTCAAATGGCATTAGTTACTGCCTTCACATGTTGTACCAAACCCTTTTATAACCTATATGCAGGCCTTTTGGGGGTTGTTATTCTTTCCTTCAAGACATATTTGACATGAAAAATGCCTTGACGTGGGACATATATGTTAACAAATCTTAAGATGTAAATACTGAGCAGGATGTTCTATGAAAAGATTCTTCTTCCCTTGAGAGCAGATTTTGGATTACCTACAAAGTGATGTTCTAACTAAAAAGGAAGAATTAAAAATTGGGAAGAATGGTAATGAATTCTAGTCTGGGATTAGAAGTGACTGTGCTCAAGTATCTCTACAGCTACTTGATATGCCATTACAGTCTGGCTGCTTCTGAGGGTGTTACAGAATGAGAATGCAGCAGAGACAAACAGCAAACACTTAGCTAAGCTGAAGAGCAACCAGTGTCCTGTAGATGCTGTGAAAGAAAAGGCACTTTTAAAATACATATTTGACAATATAGCTGTCATGTGAACACCTGCTGCCTTACTCTGAGGCTGAGTTTGATGAAGAAATGAGGTAAGGAATGAGAATTACTAAAAATAGAACGAGGGACAGCATATGTAATTATCTATCCTCTTGATATGGTCCAAATGACTAAGCTTTCCTTTCAGAATGCTACTGCACCGTATCCCAAATTGCACAGGCATTATTATATTTACTGCAGGCTTTAGGAAATATCTTCATTCAGTCCTCTGCTTCACACTGGGCTACCCTCCCTGGAAAGGAGGAGGCCATGTCAAAAACGGAAGGAGTATAAATACATCGTGATTAAAATAAATATTGCAAGTCCTCATAACATTGTGTTCCATTAAAAATATTAATAGAAACAATGAGCTTCTGTGTAACTCAAATTTAAATTTACAGAAATGGATTCTAGTTCTCACTAATCCTCTAGATCACGATTAAGTATCTGCAATCTCTGGAGTGGTATAAAAAAAGCAAACGGAGCAATGCAAATATTTTATCAGAGTTCAGAGGCCATACTGTTTTCAATTTATGGTATAAAATTGCTTGGTACCAGAATAACTAAAATCCAGCCTTTTGTGTTCAGCAGGAAAACAGAAACAAGAACACTATTGTAGACAGCTGAAAAGCAAAGAAGCCTGGGCAGGAAATACAGCCATTCCTGCTACATGGAGGCCACCCAGAATAATCTGCTATGCCTATCACACCTCAGCTGACTGATGTGCAGGACGTGGTGTTACTGGTGTTGCACTACATAACAGTTGTGTAATAGGTCCCTAATGTCCACAATTGCTAAAAAATGCTGAATTTAGATAGCACGGTTTGACTTTTTTCACTTAAGTTTTACCTTTGCTAGAATTCATTTGCTCCCAACTCCCTGAAAGAAAGGATTAGCACAAATACATTCGCTGCCATGTTGCAAGGAAAAAAAAAAAAAGCACTACTGTACTTGTGACAACAAAAGGATTTTAAGGGAAAGGTCAGCAGGTAACAATAAATATAAATTCTTATTAGAATAAGCAATAAATTTGGGGGAAAAATATATATACAAGCTTTGATATTCAAAGTTCTGATAAATGGATATGGTTACAGACTTGGAATCCATTTTTCCCATCCTATCGGGTATTCTAAGAGCACTTTTTTTAAATTACATTTTAGTTACACTGAACACTTACATTAATTGAAAATACCTATGATGCTTGAGAGGAAAAAAAACACAAACAAAATGGGAAACTAAACTTTTTGTTCTTGTCAAACATTATTGCTCTTCAAAACTGTATCTTTGTCACACAGTACTGGAGCCAAACAACATCTGACAACCTACATGAACACAAGGTTCAGGTGGAGCTCAGATCACCCAGGGCAGCCCTCTGAGATGGAGGATCCAAGAACCAGGCTTTCCTTCTTAGAAGGCTTTCATTGATAATCCCTAGCACTAATTAATGATTAGTGCATGGGTTGTCATCACACCTTTGTCTCGACCACCTCCAACAACACCGCTCCATCTGGTGAGCATCATCCAGCTCCAATCTCCTCTGCAGCATTACTGGCTTACAGAAGCCCAAGTCATTTAAAGTAATTAACATTCATCCAATAGCTCATAATCAACGAATCTTGGATATAATGCAGACAGACATGTATTCCCAATTCTGTGTTCTAATGCTGGCATGGCTTGAGACAAGAAGCCTGCTACAGCTTTTGAATGAGATCAGCTTGTTTGAATTTAAGCTCAGGAGCATCCATGGCTATGGCTGAGGATGAGTTTTGGTTAGAAAACAGAACTGCTTTGCCTCAGACAGTCACTGTGTGTTGATGGAACCAAAAACCTCTTAGTAATATTTCAAGGACAGTCTGTATCAGCTTCTACTAGACAGACATACCTCCACAATCTTCTCCCTGTTTTTAGTTGGATTCATGGGAGGCTCTGTGAGTAGAATTTTACAATTTTTTGTGTCAATATTAAGTTTTTCTGGTCCAAACGTGTAATCCCAAAGGTGCTTCATATCATCCCAGTTTCGAACTATGCCATTCTCCATCGGATAATTCACTTCCAGCATTGACCGTAACTCACTGGCTTCGTCACCAACCATGAGATCCTGCGAAAATTTTAATACAGAGACACGTCAGTGCTTGCAAAGTTTTCTGAACACCAGACTCCTCAAGAATGACAGTGAACTGCTTCAGCCTGTGTCCAGCTGTGTTCTTAAGCAATGCCCACATTTTTGAACCGTTTTCAGGTACTTAGAAGAGAAGTAGAATATATTTCATGTAGTATTTAAATTTGGCTGTTACCCATCCCAAACCTTTTCCAAAATGAACATTATTAATTCAATTAATTCAATTTCAATTAACCTTAAACAAACCAATAAACCCTGTCAGAGACTACAAGCACCTCTGTAAGTACAGATGCTTCTCCACTGACACCTCCAAAATTATTTTATCAAATACTAATTTCTAAGAGCTGAGATGCAAAACAGCACATAAGGGTAGTAGGTGGGATTGGCAGAGTATTTTTCCATGCATGTTGCAAATTTCTGTGCACAATACCAAAAAAGGAATAATGAGTGGTGAATAAGCATACCGAACAGTAGCAAAAGCAAATAAGAGATTGTAAGTTCCACACTAGACATTAAAAGAAACAATGGTTTACATATTGCCTGTGTCAGTAGGGTGTGAAGAGACACATCTAAATATAAAATATAACCTCGTCTGTTCCTTGCCAGAAGTTTCAAGCCAAAAACCCAAGTAATGCATTCTTGCACAAACACAACCAACTAATGCAGTTTGTATAGTCATTTCACACCGATTAAGCAATCTGTTTATTAAAGTTAGTTATCCAAACACTGCAAATTCAAATTAGTAGCATCACATCTTCTCCTTTCCCACGTATTTCCCAGAGGAAGCATGTACAATAACATCTTATCTTCGTTCCCTATTACATCCCACAGTTGTCTGGGATAAAGAAGCCTGGACTGACTCACTTGTACTTAGCCTATAAGAACATAATTCTAGATACCAATAGCCCTGGGTCCATACAAATATTAATTGCCAAAAAAAAAAAAAAAAATATGCCACTGCAGTTTGCAGTTGCTGTGGCACAGCAAACTTGGAAGTGAGGATTACTCAACCTACTACTCAGTGCCAGGGAAAAAAAAGATGCACAGCAAAAAAATCCCGGTGTCTGGTTTACAATGCCCTTAACAGTAACCTCGTTACTGCTGACTATATAAAAAAAAGTTAACTGAAAACAGTTTAAGTCACACCATTCTTCTTCCACCCCCTCTCACTGACAAGGTGTTTTGTTTGTTTTCCTTGCACAGTAGATCACACTTCAGCTCTCAACTGTACAGAACACAAAAGTCAGGACTCCAATGTTTTAAACCAAAGGTACTCTGTTGAAACCGTATTATTGGAACTCCACCACGCAGCCACACTACTCATGAGAATATAAGACGACAGAAACTCCACCAGTTGGAAGACTTGGAAGCCTTTTTGTGCATTGTTCTCTGAGGCTCTCTGCTGCCGGACAGGACACAGCCCAGGAAGAGCTGCTACTCAAAGGTGCAATGTGAAAGTTGCACGAAACTTTCACGTCCTTTTAAAACAAAGATAAAGGGCAGAACAATTGTTCTCTCTTGAGAACATTAGTGCTAGCACACTAACAAACAGGCACACTTGGCAGGTGAAGAGGAAGAAGGACGACACAACTGAGTTTGCAGAGAGGAATCAGTATCGTGACATCCAATATTTCCACCACTTGGTTACTCAGGAATGTTTGTCTAACTGAAATCTGAACATTTCTTCAAACTCTCGAGTTTTAATGTTAAATAGAGCACTTTCTACTGTTAAAGATGCTGAGTTCATGTTGATCTTTCAGTGTTATTCTTGCATCTTGCAAAACTACAGGTTATGTAGCACTTAGAAGCAATACATAAAATATTCTCATGAATTAGTTTTGCCAATAAACCAAAGCAATGAACAATGTCCAAAATAAGTATGTATTCAAATGTAAAATGTAAGACAAGACAAAACAATGAATAGCATTAAAAAAATAACATAACAGCTACTAGGTCTCATCAAGCAAAAATGGTAAACAAAAAGCACAGGGGCACCTCACTTACCATCTTTTTGTTATTCTACTTCAACAGGTCAAGAAAGGTGAAGAAAAGGTAGAAGCAAGAAAGTCAGAAAAGGCCTAAATGAAATTCTCAAATTACTTTAAGTACACAGTAGAATTAGGCTGAAAAGAGATGCAGGTACAGCAGGAAATGATCCGAGTTAGTTTAGTTAGGGCCAAACTAACATTCTCAGGGTATCAGATTAAATTGTCTGTTTAAAGGAAGCTACTGCTACATGTCAGTGGCATGTCATGGTTTAGGCATCCTAGGTTGCAAACAGGATCAGTATATCTGCCTATCTCTCATAAATAGGATTCTGTGTATAAATATTCTGTAACAATGGAGTTTTACCCTGGGCAAGGTGTTTATCTGAAGCAGACAAGACTCTGCACAAGGCAACTGACCATAACTAGCTCTGACAAATCCTAAATTTATATTTTGTTTTAAAAATTTCATTTAAAAGATCCAAGAACTGAAAACTACTAATCAGTAGTGACTTACTAGTACCTCTAAACCTGCTGCAAAGACTAGTAAGTCAGTAAAAGCTAAGAGCAGCATCTATCCTTCTGGGTTTAGAGTTTTAAGGTTGCAATTTTAAGCAAAATAATCCCACTAATAACTGAACTCCTGTATTTATGTCCTGAACTGAGGACTCTGAGTAGGAGAAAAAGCTGTATCCCTGCTTCTAGCCAAAAGGAAAATCCATACAGAAAATATGGGCAAAGCAACTTGAAACTGGTAACTCGATGGATGAAAACCACTGTTTTGATCAGCTTCCAGGCTCTTTTCAGAGTTTCCGAATTTCTCAGGAATGACAGCTTTCCTGAATAGTTTTGAAAAGTTAAACTCTTGCCAGCTTCCTTTACTCAGTTTCAAACTTAGCCTGTAGGAACTCACACTGAATGCCTAGAATTAAATTCTGGCATAAAACTCATCTGCTAGAATATATTTCTTTTAGGAAATCTGCAAGAATCTCACAAAGAAAAACAGCACTCACACTTAACAAGTCTTCCTACTGTATAATCCTACTGGGGTACCCAAAGTATCTGTGGCAGGGATTTCTCCTCTTGATACACTGCTTCCTTAAGAAAGGTGACAACTTGTTATAGGCAGATGCTACAAAACTTGTAGGAAGACTCTAGACACGGTTTATACTCTGTACAATACGCCCATGTGATCCATGCTCAAGCAGAAGACCAGCAATGCATGTGAAATTACAGTTTACTGGTTCTTTTGCACTGATCTCATAGTAAGTACCCACCTCTACCTCCTATCTTTTTATCTTTTCAATTTAACACTGTTATCTGTAACAATATTAAACCAAGTTATCAGGTAATCAGAGGATATCGAAACAGGCAGGACAGGCTGTATCAGACCAGCTCAAAAGAAAACACAACTTCAACAGTGAGATTTCATGCAAGAAAATCTTTTTTGGACTTCAGACTCATAAATCACTGCATAACTTTCATAAAACTTTACCAAGATCTCCTTTAAGGAGGCTCCTCACATCAAGTTCAAGTAGATACCCAAAGAAACTCCCATCCCCAAGTCTTGCAAGAGAAAGGAAGATGTTTTCCCTCTCCTTACAAAAAAATCCTCTCTACTGTGAAAGGGAAAGATCTCCATCCTCTCAACCACATTGTCCTAGCTGACACAAGGTAAAGCGGTATTGCAATACTAGCAACACAGAAAAAAACCCCCCTATGAATGCATTTTGGGAAGGTTTGATGTCTTTCAACCTCTTGACTTCCTTGTGTGGCCTTCTGCTGATACTAGAACTGTTTTACAGGCAGTAGCAGAAGTCAGATAACTCAAGTTCTCCTTGTCGACTACAAGGTTCTGAAAATAAAGAACAAGACTGGGCCAACTTTTTCTTTTCCTCTTCCTAAACTGCTGTTCAGAAGCAATAAGGAAAGCAAAATTGAAAGCCTGTGTATATATGGTCCTACTTGACCCTCACTGGCCTAAGTGAGGACTTCTACAATTCTGCATTGCCTCCTGCTTCTCCCTCACTCTCCAAGTGGAGTTTGCACAACTGTGTAGTAAGGCATTCAAAACTTTACCTGACAAAGAAATCCCTCTTTTTCAACTGGATCAGCTCACTAAAGTGGTTCACCACATGCCTGCACAAGCAGCATGACCAGCACAAGGTGAGAATTGTGTGGCTAGAAGCAAGAAGGGAGGATGTGACCACAGCAGGGCTGAGACATTTACTGAAGCCTGTATCACAGAAGCGACGAGTAACACTCAAAGCATTACTCTGTAATTATAAAACAAGTGAGAAATGACAGCTCCCTGGACTTCAGAAAAAGATTCTCAAACAACAGTTCTCCCCTCATGTCTTGGAATAATGTCCCAAGACAAAGCAGCCTGGACAGAGCCTCTCTAACTGCTATGCAGTACCCGGGTCCATCAACAGCAAAAGGAAAACAAAAACAATAGAAACAATGAAATGCAAACACAGCCAAGGTTAAACATCTCATACGAGATCACAGGTGATCAACTGTGACTAGAAAGCAAATCGTATAGAAAGACCTGGAAGCTCCATCTGTTCTTCAACACTACCTCAGAATCTCACAGTACAGCTTGGTGACAGTCAGTTACTTCTGTCCAAATTCTGCCTTCTAATCCTGACATTATTCACATATCAGCATTTGAAGCCCCTTTTTGCCCAGAACCACTTGAGCCCTACTTGCTGCTTCCTCAGGTGTACTACCTGAAGGCCTCCAGTGCTTTAGATTACCCTCTTCATAACCTTATACAGTTTGTGACAGGCTAAAATCCGATACAGAAATGAATCAAGAAATACTGAAACAGCATAAAGGGGAGTTAAGGAGAAAGCATTTCCAAACATAACGTAAGTCAAAAGCTGCCCTGTGTATCTTCATCTGTCAGAAAGAAATAATAATCAAAAAAATTTACCTTGATTTCAATGTTTCCTACTTTAGCAGTTGATCTTATAATGGGTCTTCCAACCAAAGCTGGAAAAATGTGCTCTGGAAAATTTGAGCCTGCATAGCCACATTTCACAAACTGAAAAGGAAGAAATTATTTTATTAGAATATGCATTACTTTTGTTAATCAATAGAAACATGGTTTGGGGTAAAAAATTAGAAGTCCAAATTTAAGAGCATGTGTCCCACTGGAAACCAATTGGATTTATATTTTCAAATCAATTTTACACATTTCAAATGATGCATTAAAATATTACAATATTCTCCAGAATGTTTTCTGAATCAAGACTGTCGGATTTTTAAGACATGGTATTAAAACAACTAAGTACATTGTGAGGTGTACAAGAGTCTGGCGTCTGAATTTGGATTTGGCCACTCCATAAAAAAGTCCTCCAGCAACCTGAAATCCGTAATTTTATAATAGATCACCTTATAATGAGTACCCAATGAGACCTAATTAAATCACCTCTCCAATTAAAGCACACAGTAGCATAATGAATTACACATCAGAAAAAAACCCCAAAACCTTGTGAAGTCAAGTTTTATACTCTTATAAAAAGTGCTGAACTGTGAACTAGCAGATAAGTCTATGCAACTCAGGTGGATTTCTCAAAGTTCCACAATTTTCAGGGTTTCCTTTAAGGATAAAGTTTCCAGTAAGCACTTCTAAAACCAACAGCACAACCAAAACCTCAGATGATGGCAGTTCACACCAAACAGGATGCTCTGAAAGTGTTTGTTACCCAAATATATACAAAAGGAAGCTTTATATCACCAGGTCCCAAGATAGTATATACACTAAGAAAACAACCACAACTTACTGAACATTAAAAAAAAAAAAAAGTACAGTCACTAGAGGAAGCTCAGTTGTTAATCATGAACTTTAAATGTGTCAGCAAGAAGTCACAATTTTAGTTCACAGGGAACAGCAAGTTATGTTCTTCAGCTATCCTACATGCGTGTATCATATGCACACTTTGCATCTTGCCAGAACAAAAACAATTTCACCTGCAGAGTTACTCAACCACAGAGGTGCAGCAGTGGTAACCCAGTACCACGGGATCACTCAGGCTGGAGGGAACCTCAGGAGCTGTCTGGTCCAGCCTTGGGCTCAAAACCAGTCACCCCTGATCTCAGAGCAGGTTGCTCAGGGCTTTGACCAGTTGGGTGCTGGAAGCCTCCAAGGACAGGCAATTCACAGCCTCCTTGGGACCCTGTCCCAAAACTTAATTAGCCACTTCAGGTTGTATTAAAAGCCATCTGCTAGCATTTTCAAAGCATTCACCAAGTTTTCTGGAGCAAGGTCTGAAGGCTGCCACTGGAACAATTATCCCAGCAAAGAGTACAGCTAATTGCAGTGAGAGGAATTTTGTCATTACACTAACGGGAACATGAAAAGTCACTTGCTGTTGCTTGTAATTATTCACCTTACTGCAGTAAAAAAGAATACCTGTTTGGGAAAGAAATTTATCAAGTCAGTTACAGAAAGAGTCAAAGAGATATTTTAATTAAATATGGGGTAATAGAGGGAGAAAGGATTTTTTTTTTTTTTTTTTTTTGCTTTTTTGTGACCCTGATTTCTTTCACTCATTCAGTGCTTGCTGTCTCCAAAGGCAGAGCTGTCTGGAATACCTGGAGAATGACACTGTGTACACAACGCATTTCACTCGTTCTACTTAAATCCAAAAAGGCAGGTACTTATCAATTCTTTTGCTTGTGTTAAAGCCAGAAGTACCTAGGAGTTATATAGATCTTATCTGTGTGTTCAAGAATGCAGTGCTGCTATCAGAAAGCAAAGAGCAGCCTCAAGCATTTCTGGATCACACTTCCTGAATACACCAGAAGACTTTACCAGAAGTTTTAAACTCGAGGAAACCCATGAGACATTTTGAAGGACTGAGCTGAGCCCAAATAATGGTGTCCAAATTTAAAGGGAAAAAAGCTCCCTTTCAGGCTTAGCAAATTGCTGCATAAAGGGCAATCACACAATTTTTGTTGCTTCTACAGTATGGAGGTATGCTTGTTATAAATTTCATTGTGAAGGGCCTGGTCAAGCTAGAAGGAAGTACTATGAAACATCTGATACAATCCTATCCTCCAGCTTAGGGCTTCCTGAATTGTTCCAAGTACAACCATAAGCAGTACCCCACACACACCTTTGCACCCATATATTTGTCTACAGCTTTTCCTCCTTTCCTGCCCCCTCCCGCCCCCCCAGCGTGAAGCAACTTCCCTACCAGTCATCACCAACCACAGTGGTCAACAGAAGTAACAGGACAAGTAATATCTAAATAAATCTTTACAACTCAAGCTCCTGGAACACCCCTCAAGAAGCTCCACTACCCACACTTTTAAACCCTGCTGGAACTCCAAGATTCATACAGCAACCACTGAGATATGAGATATGCACTGACCACTGCACAAAAATCAGCAAGTGCCTCTCAGCCAACCTTAAAAATACCTCTCAAAATCACACACAACTACGCTGACCTAGAAACTGCTGACCTACAAAACCACTATTCTTACTATTTGATCTCAATAGTAACTTCCAGACCCCTCCTGCATTAAAACCTTGACATACCTTCCCAGGAAATTAACTACGTTAGCAGTGAACAAACTCTAGATTTTAAAAACAGATTGTCATTTCTCCAACCGGCCTAAAACACAATCGAAACCAGATTTAAAATATGCGAACTGGAGTGAGTGAGATTAAGCTTGGACACTCCCAGTCTGTTCCCCACCTCTCTCAGACCAGAACAGACCGCCCTAAAAATTACATTTTACAAAGTTCTATAGATTTAGCCATACACAGACAGAACTTTAACGCCTCTTCAAATTTGAAATTTCCCTCTCCAGTCTACATAAAAATTTGGTGAACATGAGAGCAAGTGAGCCTTGCACCTCAGCTTCCCCATCAATGGGAGCATCCCTGCTGGAGTATTCTCCCTGACATAATCCTGAATATTCAGGTGATTCAGTATGTTTGTGATGACCCAACGCTGGCTGAAGAACCAGACTCAGTAAAACTACCAATAGGTAAACGCACCTAAAAAACACAGCTCTGTATAATAAGAGATGCTGGACAGTTCTTGATATTTTGAAGGGGTACAAGAAACATAAGACACTTCTCCCTCCTGTCTGTTACTGGAAATCCTCCAAAATCTTCGAGTAAACGTTATGAGCTGCAGTAACCTGGAACAGAATCGGTTTCTCTTTTCTAGTGCCCAGCACGAAACGCTCACTGCTCCTGCCGCTCTCAATTTGAAACTCTCCAGTTTAAGTACAGTGTACTTGTTTCTCTTCCACGTCTTACTGTGCCCACCTCTCACAACAATTATCAGCACAACGCTCATGTTTCGAACAATAACGTGAGCACTCAATGAATTCACCCATTTCTGCAGGGACTTCACCACCATTTATTTTTGCACACATTTAGAATGTTTTCAGAACAGCTACCTAGCCCGCCCGTGTGCAAGGCCATGTATGTAAGAACTTTTACCATATATAGTTTCTTCTCCATTTCACTGTGGTTTATACTGACTCTTTCACTTCCTACTGAGTCATCAAACACCAAGAACTCGCATGTATAAGTATTCTTTCAAACTAAAAGAATGAGGAAGCTCACGAATAGGTCACGTGATGAGTTTTAAAATGAATGCTAATATTCTTATCAGATCTCTGTGCTTGATTCTTTCCATTGATGCAACTCCCAAACAAAAGCCTTAAACACAGTTAACAGCAATTTTACAGGCCACTAAGTAACTTACCATTTGTCCTGTAACAATAAGAACATCCACCTTTAATGGTTTAGACCTTTGAGGTGCCATTGCCTCCCTCCCTCCTACACTACATGTTGCAAGAACTTCCTTCTAGTCACTTCTTCCTCAAAGATTGGTTGCAGCTTGACACATTCAAAGCCCTTGTGCAGCCTGGCAAGAACAGTAGATTTCAAAGACAAGCCTAAAGTTAAAACCCGCACCTGATTTTTCCAAGGATATTCTCCATTTTTTTATCTAACATTTCTGACGCCTGGTAGGAGATCTAATTTCAATCACAGTTTTAAGTATGACATATCAGAAATCACTCTGACATTATACATCCCTTGTCATACAGGAAAAATATTATCATCAAAATACTGGTTTGACAATATAGAGCTACTTGATAATCTTCAAATGCAGTTGAGCCTCGAAGATTTACTGAACAGAATTTTCTTCTTCGTTATCTCAATACCAGTTCAATTACCCCGATTCGACCTAAATATTTTGAGTTTTACTGATTTAACCGTTGTTTCTTGACATTCTGCCCTCCCACCCAAGGAGCTCTGTGGCCAAGGTACTTCCCTACACACGTTGTTCTGCTCAGAGGCCAAACACGACCCAAAGCCACACAAGCTGGAGTGACACAGGCCCCTCCTCTCGCACCATAAAGGCACCTTCCACTGCTGGGAGGTGCTGGTACAACTCACAGAGGGAAAAAATGCATCAATCCAAGATGTCCCTGGAATTAAAAGATAACGTTATGTCGTAAAGAAATCTGTGTTGCACACAGGGCTTGGGAAATTTGATAAGGACAAAAGCTTTTATCCATGTCCCACACCTGAGACCAGCCAAGGCACAACACTGCTGTCACTACCAATACACCAAACATTTCACAACTCAGTGATTATTGCCATATAAAGGACCACAGCAAAGGATGAAGCTCTTTTTTTTTTTTTTTTCTGTTTTGGGCCTGACAACAGGGATATTAAATAATAAAGATATTATTACTGAAAAACCACAAACAACAACAACAAAAAAAAGCAAAGCAGCTTCCATATCCCTTTGTAAGAAAAAAGTGCTAAATGTTATATTTTTTCCTTTCCTTTTCCTAAAAGATACTGTAAAAAGTGCCAAATGTTCTAGATCCCAGCCTTAATAATGATAATTTTTGCTATAGGAGGAAAAATGAAGAGATATTAAAACTGTCAAACCCCAGACCTGTCAAATATGATGTTCTAGTTGTTCTTCCTGAACCATTCTAATCATTTCAGATGCTAATTGGAGAACCCTCTAATTCAGGATGCTGAATGTCTACCAGCAGCATCCTTTGTCTCAGCTGTTCTCTTCCTAGGCTTATAAAAGAAAAAAAAAATTCTTTTTTATTCCAAGCGTCTATATAAAATAAAACTTCATTTTTTTTTTGCCATTCAAAAGATCTTAATGTACCACCAGTTATGTTAACTCTCCATAATAAAAATGATATTGCTTTACTAGGGGAAACCCTAGATTGCTAAAAAAAAATTTGCCATGGGGAAATAGCATCTTTTTTTTTTTTTTGCTCTAAAATGGTATCTTTTTCACTTCCTGTCGAGGTGCCTCGCAGCCTGACAAAAGGATGGATTTCCAGTGGGTGCCTGCACGCTCGAGGAAGCGAGAAAAGGTGAAAAGGACGGGGAAATTTAAAAAAAAAAATGCCAATTTTGAGGGTACGTTGTGGATCAGAAAGGTATTTAAAAAAAATGCCAATTTTGAGGTTACACTGTGGATCAGAAAGGTACTAATGAAAGGATGCTAAAAAAAAAAACCAGAAAAAAACCAAACAAACGGAAAAAAAACCACCACAGAAAACCAACAACCCCACCAAAACATTTCCCTGAACTAATAATCCTGCGCACAGAGGACACGTCCTGGTTGCCCCACGTATAATGCGCTCATTCAGAAATTTTAAAAATCGGTATTTTTGACTAAACTCGCGTCGCTACAGAGCCTCGCTCGGGTCACGTAGAGAAATCAGACAGCGACGGTAACACGGCGAGAGGCCGAGGGTCCGGGGGCGGGCAGGGCAGCCCCGGCCCCGCATCCCGCCCGGTGGTCCCCGCTGGACCGGGATCACGGGATCAGCGGGCGCAGGGCCCGCAGCTCCCCCCGCCCATTCATTCCCGGGCCCGGGATGGCGGCCGGGCCCGGTGGCGGCAGCGGCAGCACGGCCGGGCGGGCGCGGCCCGCGGGCGGTGCCGGCAGGAAGCCGGGCGGGCTCCGGGGAGCGGGGAGGGGGGAGTCTCCCGGCTTTTTCCCCTTCCCCCTCCGCCCCGGCGGCAGGGCGGGTCCCGGGCGCCGCCGGGGATAGAGAGAGAGAGAGAGACTCACCCCGGTGCCGTTGTCGCACACCACCACCTTCCTGCCCAGCGTGTCCATCGCCGCGACACCGACCGCGGGGGCTCCGCACGGGCACCGATCGCGACACCGCCCGCGACAGCGACACCGGCAGCGGCACCGCCCCGACCTCCGCCGGGCCCCCCGCGCGCGCGCGCACGCCGGAAGCCGTCAGCGCGCGCCGCCCGCCCCGCCCCGCCCCGCCCCGCCCACCGCCGGCCCGGCCCGGCCCGGCCCGTTGCCATGGCGGCGGGGCCGCGGCGCCGAGGCGGCCCCCAGGCCCAGTCCCCGGGTCGCACCAAGTCGCTTCGTATCAGGAACAGGGTGGCCGGCAGGACCGGAGAAGCGGTTCTTCCCTCCGCACTCGGCACTGGTTAGGCCGCACCTCGGGCGCTGTGTCCAGTTCTCAATTTAGGAAGGATATCGAGGTGCTGGAGCGTGTCCAAGGAAGGGCAAAGAGGCTGGTGAAGGGGCACAAGTCATGTGAGGAGCGGCTGAGGGAGCTGGGGTTGTTCAGCCTGAAAAAGAGGAGGCTCAGGGGAGACCTCATCACTCTCTACAATTCCCTGACAGGAGGTTGTAGCCAGGTGGGGGTCAGTCTGTTCTCCCAGGCAACCAGCAGCAGGACAAGAGGGCACAGTCTTAAGCTACACCAGAGGAGGTTTAGGTTAGACATTAGGAAGAAATTCTTTGCAGAGAGAGTGGTCAGACATTGGAATGGGCTGCCCAGGGAGGTGGTGGATTCACCATCCTTGGAGGTGTTTGAGAAGAGACTGGTTGTGGCACTCAGTGCCATGGTGTAGTAGGCAAGGTGGTGTTGGGTCAAAGGCTGGACTCGATGATCTTGGAGGTCTTTTCCAACCTAGCTGATTCTGTGGCCTCAATCACACCAGGTCCCCCCAAGTCACCAGATGGGACTGCTTGTTTTCGTCTCCCATGCCCACGCAGGGACGGACCCTGAGGGGCTGCCCGCCCTCACCCCTCAGACCATCTGCTCCCCGCAGGGGTCTGTCTGCCCACTCTGAGGGAAATCGGGCATCTGCTGAAAGAACTATTTGTAATGAATATTGTGTTGTTTTCATAGATCAACATCCCGGAAGAGCTTTTACTTTTCCCAGGTTTTGCCCAGTTTGTATTTGTGTGATGGGCCTGGAATAAAAGGGGAGGTTAAGTGTGATCTCCCGGCTCCTCTCTGGCAGCCTGGTATTTGTTTCATGTGTTGCCCAAAATTCCACTGACTTCCACAAGAAGTTCAGGGACAAACCAACACCACCCCCATTTTTCACACAGAATTACACAATCAGTTAGGTTGGAAAAGACCTCCGAGATCATCGAGTCCAACCTGTGACCAAACCCCACCTTGTCAACTAGACCATGGCACTAACTAACTTTCTTCCATGCCATGAGCTATGTCAGTCCACTACCAACAGCAGCCTGTTACAGAAACAATGTAAGTATAAGGGGTTTTGCATAGTTATGAGAGTTGCATATGTATAGATGTATATTATTTTATATATATATACATGATTATAATGGGGTTTTTTCTACCTTTAATTTTACAGAGTAGGGGGAACAATCAGAAATTTTTAAAATATAGGTCTATAGGCCATAATATTTGACTCTTTTTTTGCTTTAGTCACATCAAGATATTGAGAATGAGGATACAACAAGATATTGAGAATGAGGGCATCATCTAGTAGGACAAAGAGGCTATGGAAGCAAACAGGGACTAATCCAGTGGCATGCAGATGTGATGGAAGGACATCCTGGTCACTCTGCAGCAGCTTCACCTGAGTATGGGTTTCTTTCTTTTAATCTACTTTTCAGGGAATGATGTTTTGATATTTGTACAACCAAAGGGTTCGCGTTGCTGGTTGAAGCCAGATGTGTAAAGCAATTGCCTTAAAAGCCTGGTCTTTGTCCAGAAAAGTTAATTAATCTGTATATCTGAAATCACTTGGCTTGTTGAACCCAACATAGAGGGCTCACTCGGGGAAACTACACCCTGCTTACTGCTCTGCTGTTGGACTTGCTGGGTAATTCTGGACAAAGCACTTAGCCCATCTATATCTTAGTTCCAATAAGCTGGATATAGTACCATGCCAAATCATACTAATGCTCATGAATTAAACATCTGCAGTCTCTGAATGTGAAATGTTTCATTTGGGGTTGAAATCATCTTGATTTGTCAGATAGAATGATTCAGCTATGCCTCCTTATGCACAGTGATGGCAAAATTTACTCTGCTGTGGGGCAAACTACATTTTCGTTTGGCAGACCTGAAGTAAAAAAGAACAAACTGCCTCCACTAACTTTTCTGAGGTTAGATATTCACTAGATCCTTATATATGTTTAAGATTTTAATTTTTATAACATGTAACTTTTTAATAAGGTTTTGTAGCTTTTATCACATGAGCCTTTTCCTACCAGGGATTTACACTGTTAGTTAAAGAAAACGCTGTATGACAAAAGGTTATTTTGAGAACTGCCAGCAGAAATTGTGCTCTAATTAAAGTCACTCAACAAATAGTGATATTGAGGTCTGTTAAGTATAAATATGGTTAATTTGCTGTTCATAACACAGCATATAAGATTACATATTAAAGGGAGGCAAGTTCTGCACTGGAAGTACCAGAACTTACACACTGCATGGTATAGTCAGTAAATTCATCACTCCTCTTGCTACCAACTGCTGCTGTTAGCTGTTGGACAGTCTTAAAAGATTTCTGTTTTGTACTAAAGGTCATGCACAACACAGGAGAGGAAATACAGTGTGGTTTGAACAGACATCTATTTTAAAACTTAGTTTACTCATTAAGTTGAACTGAGATATTACTTCTTGTTCTGAAGAAAAAATAAAACAGTGTCTGTAGGAAGAAAGTTGCAGAGCACGGTAACAACCTTTTCAGAACCAGGAAAGGAAGTTTTGTCGTGGTCTGTACTCGTCAACTTCATTTGCTGTGAGCAGGGTAACACAGAATGAGATTTAGTTTAACTACACCCAAAATACACAGGAATTGGAATTTCTTTCGTAGGTCAGTCACTTGATGCGAAGAGATGGAAAAGCTTAAAAATCAGTGAATCCATGGGTACCATATAAATTTGAATTATCTTTTCCCTGTATATATTGCACATATTCCATTCTGTGTATGTTCCAGTTAGTGCAGCTTGCTTAGAAGGTTGTAAAGAAATAAGCAAAGAGAAGAAAAAAAAAAATATCCTGTCTTCAGCGTAATTTTGTATATATGCTTCATAACTTGGGGGTTTTGCAGGAAGATGAAAAGTAACCTGTGCATAATATTGTGTAAATAGATTTGTCTTCCAAAAAGCTAGTGTCTGCTTGCTGCTGCTCCTTGTAAAAGCCATGGAGAGAAAGACCCACAGTTTCCTGGTAGGAGAAGGTGTGGCCGCTTGCTGTGGCTTTTGTGAGTGAGCAAGACTTTGTGATAGAAGGTAATAAAAATATGATGACTAAACAGAGTGCTGAAGCTTATCAGATAAAACACTACCACCACCTTACACTGAGTTTAATGGACTTCTATGAACTTGCCAGTTAAGTGCTCCGTGCTTATCCTAATGCGCAGGCATAGAGAACCCGTACAAACAGAGGCAGGAAATACCCTGAACAGAAAGGGAAAATGAGTTATTGGGACAGCTGTCCCACACCCTGCTCAGTATGGCAGAGAAAGGAGGGTCTGGAAGGAACTGGCACTATCTCACACACAGCAAAGCAAACAGTGTGTTCCTTAGTCCCACTTCCACTTCCCACAGAGCCATCTCTCTCAGTGTAGGGGTATGGGGTCTGCACCTGCAAACTCTGTGCTGTCTGGAGAAACTCAGGTCAGTTCCTATGCTGATGAGGCTGGTTACCATGTTGTATTGGCAGGGCAGAAGGAAGATATTCTACCTAAGAATTAGCCTTAATCTTTTCTCTCCCATAATCTGTTTTGCTTCTTATTGAGGCGTTTTGCCTTTGTCTTGGAATTACGTCATTGCTTTCCCAAAAATAGCAGACTAGAAATATTCATGGAAATTGTCCCCTGACTAAGCACTGGGTATCATTTTCTGGATTTATGAAAGTGTGAGTAAACATTTAGGAAGTCTGAATACTTCTGAATAAATCATGGTTTAAAGGGCAAATAAGCCCTCAACAGATACACTTCCAACATTGTCTGAGTACCTCATTAGCATTAAGGGACTCTGACCTTCACCAAATCCTGGTTATCTAACTTTCCTGGTTATCACAACCAACCTTGCTCAGGTGCCAGAGGCAGTGTGGTCATGGGAGCCTATGCAGGGTTAATTTTCCTGGTAGGAAAAGACAACTCAGTTTTCAAGCTGCATCTGACAAGAGTGCTCAGCAGGCCTGGATTTCTGTGAAGGACAAAGAGGTCTGGATTCTCCTCCCTATAAACACCACCCATTCTGAGTCATCTGAGCTGGAAGTACTGGCATAATTGCAAAACATCTTCACACAGATGGTATGATCCAGTGTAGCTTCCACGAGGATTCTTGAGTGAGGTGTTTGGCTGTTTAATTAAAATATTATGAGGATAGGTTTCTATTGTTGGGTGTTTTTCACTAACATGTTTTTCCTTCTTAGAATCACAGGGTTAGACAGTAAGAACTTTTATTTTTGTTGACTCATTTCCAGATAAGCATAAGAACACATTGTAAAGGTCACTTTGTGTCTTAAATTCAACAAGAGTTCCGTTCCATGTCGTGTCCCTAGCGTGTGTCCCATCTGCCATTCAAAACTTCTAAAACACAACTTCAAACAAAGTTATCTTCTAGAGTTCACACACTGCAAATCACTGTGAATTTTGACCTCTGTAGATGTGATGGTGCTTTGTCACGAAGGCCCAGATCCCTGCAGGCCATGTGCTTGTGTTGATTTCCCTGAAAGTCAGGGGCCACAAAGAAAATCTACCTTTACATCTACGGCTTCTTATTTGACACAGGTGAATTTCTGACAACCTAAGTGGAAGCACTGAAATGTGCAGATGGGGTGTGTCAGACACAGGACTCATGGCAAGCTTCTGAATGCTCTGTCTGGACCCTGCTCTCCATTGCCCTAAATGTTTTGCAGTTGTTTAGGGGTGTGCAGAGGATGCAAAGTATTAATAAATCTGAATTCTCCACTTACGTCACCAGTAACATTTTGAGGACGCTTTGCAGAGATATAAATGGCAACCAGTGGCATTTCAGAGTTTCAGGAACCTGATTTCCAGAGATTTTTGAGTTCTTTTTATACCAGCTGAATTGAATGAAACCATTTTCTGAAAATTGGGTTCCAGATATTAAAGTCTGGCAGGCAAAGCTGGGTTATCCAAAATTAGATGCCAATTCTGAAAGGATAAATTGTACGTGATGATCTCATGGGGGAAGTCTGAGACAGAGCCAAGACTAGAATCTAAATTTCTGATGCCCAGTCCTGAGCATTTACCACAACACTGATTTTTTAATACTGTGAGCTTGAATACTGACTTGTTAAAAAAATAAATACAGTTTTCAAAACACATCCACAGCATATGCAAAATAGTGTTTTGGTGTAATTGGTTGAATTCTGGTAGCTGAAGTAAATTTGCACCTCAAATTTTCAAAGAAAGGGGTTTCAAATAAATTCATTCTTTGCTGCAGCGAAGTTGAACCTCGTAAGAATGAATGTTGCTTTTAACAAATTGATTAATGGATTTTTTTTTTTACCATTATTTATTTATCTGTTTTCTGCACTTTCAGATTCAGTTTTTACCAAATATTTTACATGACTATATGGGTGGTTGCTGAAAAATATAGCAGGAGATGAAAACATCTGTTTGTTGGCTTCCTGGTCTATGGGATGCAGGAAAGCCACTGTCCTGCTGTTCTGCAGGGGTTTTGATGCTCTCCTCCCTGAGCTCTCCTGCTCAGGCTCCTGCAGTGCTTGGAGAGCTCTCTACAATATTTTGAAGATCAGGGAGGTTTGGTTAAATAAGAGACACTTCTGAATTAAGTGCAATGTCTTTCATTAAGTAGCTTTTCCAGAAGGTATACAAATTATCAATATCTGATATTGCTGGGAGTTTGAACTGCACCTTCCACTTTTTTTTTTTTCGAAAGACTTGGTATTTTTAAGGCCTTCTGTTTTTAACAAAGTCCAAAAACTTACTAAGATTGAGAATGAAAATGGGGAAATAAACAGGGAAATAAACAGCACCACTACCATAAAGTAAGGAAAACCTCTCTTCTCTTGATACACTGAAAAATATCACAAACTTTCAATTAGCAATTTTGCAGAGATTATTTGCCCTGAATTTCAAATTGAATAAGACAAACAAGAAGTAAAGGAAAGGAAATACAGGTGTGTGTTTGTTTTTAAATTGCAGGTGAACACTGGATGTAGTCAAAACTTTTGTGTGAGAATTTTTATGCTTCCTGACAAGGGAGATATTGATATCTCAGACTAGATAGTAATAGAGGAATGTGCATTTACTTGGATTCCAGTAGCCAGGCTGATGAAGAGAAAGTCTCAGATGTGAATAAAAGACTGTGATGCTGCTGCCTAATTTATTAAAAGCAAAGAACTGTCAGACATCTGAAGCGTGCAAAGCATAAGACTGGCTCTAATTTCTCAGTTTTGGCAGTTTTGATGCCACTTGTACTTTAAGTTAATATTAATCGTTGGGGGGGAAAAAATGCACCCTTTCTCCCTTTAATCTTTCTCCCTTTAATCAACAGTTTATAAATGCAGTAGCACATTTCAGATGCCAGTAATGTATTTTTATCTGGCAATTGATTAATGTGCATAACAAGATGGATAGGCCTGTCTGCTGAGACACAGAACAGTGAGACACAGCACAGTGCTGCTTGAGAAAGAAATAATCTTTTTATTATTATTATGTTCGTTTTTGTCTAATAGCTTTGGATATCCATGGAAATCAATAGCTGCTCGTAACATGGATACAACATATTTCATCGTTGTTTTACTTTCTGTAACTTACATAAATTTTTTTTTTTCTGATTATTTTTGAGGAAACATCGTTTCTATGTAGAATTAGCTTTACAAGCAAAGCCAGTCTTAGGAGAAACACCATGATCAGGTTACTAATCAGCCCGTGAGTGAGTGGGGATTTAAAACAGGAGGTGGCAGTCTTGAGTAGCAACTCACTGCTGCTTAGTTAGGCTCAGCTCCAAATGGAGTCACAGCTGGGCACAGAACTCAGGATCTCAGCCCTTTTTCTTAAACATCACAACAACAAGCAGCTTGGATATTGAAGATGGCAACAACTAGATTTGTCCTTTGTGCCTGACAATTAAAAATGTAGTTAAGTTATGTAATAATTTTAATGTGGAATAGTGTGTTTTTTCTTAGATTTTTTTAATAATTGGATCAATATTTGTAGAAGGACAGACTACAGCAAATTGCAGAGGCAGAATTTAATCGGTCTCATTCTCATCTGGGTTTGCTTCTTCTAACTAGGAAAGTCATGTTGCAAACAAGAATAAGTCCTGATGAAATATGGAATTGTTTTGTTCAAATAGGAGGTGTGCCTAATTCCGGTCTCCTTTTTGGTATCCTGGAAGGTTGGGTGATCCTTCATCCCCTAACTGTGATCTACAGGCAAATCATGAGGTACTTCCATCTCCCTCATGAACTTCCACAAAGTAATGGCAAGATAACCTACTTTTATTAAGAATATCACCGATTGCAATATTCTAATCAACAAAATCAGCACAAAACTTTGCAACTACACAGTCTCAGCAGAGAGGGGAACTTGATGATATCATTGTTTTTCCCCTGTGAAAATGCTTAGTTGGAAGAAGACAAAAAAAGATTAAATGAATCAGAGTAGCTCCATGCAACCTCCCACTTCTAATCTTTTTGAAGAATGTGAACCATTCAGTGGTAAAAAATGTAACCAAGAGAGTTCTGCAGCGTTGTTCATTTCTGCTGGGTATTCATAGTAGGAATTTTACTTGCAAATGTTATTGTAAATTTTGTATATCTGTTGATTGGTTTTGCCTATAGCTCCACATTTTAAAAATATGTATTTTGGGCCAAATCTCAATTTACATTTTTTTTCATTCAGATGCACATGAAAAGTCTTCCTTTAAAAGTTTGCTAAGCAACAAATCCTTCAAATAGAACAAGTTGCAACTCTGCTCTGCCTGAAATGGATACATGCATGCAAAGTCTCAGTCCATAACAGAACTAATTTTCTGAGCTTGTTTTTTGTCACAGTCTGTAGGCAAAAAATAGAATTTTCTTCTTTTTTTCCCCCTGTGGTTTGAATGCTCCAGTTAACCTGTGCATGCACAAATCTGTCTGCTCCACACAGACACAATAATCTACCTGAATGGATCTGAGTGTGAGATCAGGTTTTCTGTAACAGTCCCATCCCATCAGACACAGCAGACATTGTCAGGGGACCTTCTGTTTAATCTTGTTATTAAGCAAACATTTCCCTAAGTTTGCATAAGCAGTCGCCCAGCCATGGCTTCCACATAGTCCTTTAATAACTAGCAGGGTGTGGTAATTAAATTTCTTCATCCTTCTCTTCTGACTACCAAGAGAAATTTATTCCTTGGTCAACTTCTTACTTGCTTTGTTTCTTCACTTCCTTTGTTCTGTGCAGATCAGGGAGTTCATAGATGTCTTTCTAGTGCAAAAAGTGTCTGGGGGATGATTCTTGGAGCCCAATCCCCTAAAGAAACAAGGCCTGTGTGATCATACTCAACCTATTCCAACATTCAGCACCAATAACATGGGACCTCGGTGGCCATTTCACTTCTTGTGGAAGAGAGACAGAGGACCCCAGTCTTCCAGCTTCCTAGCAATTTTATGAAAATGGATGGCTGGGGGGAGGAAAGAAAGCCTACTGCTACCTTCTACTATCAAGGCATTTGTTAGTTTAGAAGATACATGCTAAGATTCAAATATCAAAATATAAAAAAGAATTTAAATTTATTCGGAGTCAAGATGAGCAACTCACTTTTTGCATGTGTGTGTTTTTTCAAGTAAGGCCACTGAAACTGTGAAAGAATGTGCAAAACTTGCTTCATAGAGATGATCAGTAATGTTCATTGAACATTAGATTGAAGGCTGAGACTTAACAGTTGTCCTGTGCATTAGTTCAATTTTCACTCCTTCTCAGCATTTATGGGATTGGAGAATGTGCCAAAAAGTATTTTGCTCTCTGAAGAAGTACAATAAACTTGGGTCTTACAATGTCTGTGTTGCTAGAAAAATATGGTTTTCTATTTTTTAAGCATATGTTTTTGGAGTCTTATAGACTCTGTTCCTGATTGTTGATTTTCTTAGGACAGGAGTAGCTGCAGCCTTGTCTAGTTTAGGGCATGGACAGATGTTTTGTTTCAGGTCCAGATGTGCAGAGGAAGGAGGTGTTCCTTCCACAGCTGTTTGGGTTCTTCCAGCTGCTACAAACTGACCTGTCACCAGAAAGTTTTTATAAGTGCTCCCTAATTCATATTAACCACAGTTAGGTATGTTATTTTAAGCAGTTTAAAATCCTGATCTGAGATATGGCAGCTGACTTTGCCTCACCTGAGTTAGCAGTACTCCCATAAACTCTTCTGTTAGCACATCTGAAGAGTGGTGAGGAACTTCTGCAGTAGTTAATCCTGTCCGCTGGCTCTGCTAAGCATACCAGAAATCACCTCCACGTAGCCTGGAGGCCTCCTGACAATTCACAATCATGTGGCATCATGGGCAAGACCTCTGCCTGCACAAAAGGTAAATGAATACCAACTGGGGATTTGAATATCTAAGCTCAGCAAATAGAAAAAAAAAGACTGACTCATGTGCTTTTACAAACTAATGCCAGTGAGCAGAATCCCATTTTAAATAAGACCACAAGAGAAAATGGTTTCTTGTACTGGGAAAAATTGTACAGAGACGGAAATGGTATTTGAAGAACTGTGTGGTGGTTTGGGGCACTAAGAAGATCCATTATGAGTGTGGAAAAAAGTCCTCATCAAGTACACACTGGAGTTTTTAAGAGGAAAATGTACTGGGAATACAGCTTGGACTGTGAATGGCATGAGAAGATATTTAGGGAACCCTAGCCCTGTGTGTGGTAGGAAAGCCTAAGAGAAATGAGCAAGAAATCCACGAGCAATGGAATCAGTGAAGCCTGGTTTCCAATGGATTTGTGCCTCATGCAAGTTTTTCCCCTGGCCTGTATGGTCTTTGTCCTGTATGGATTGTCAGATGCCTGGTAAGAATGGGGCTTTTTCTATATCCTTTCTGATGGCTGGAGGCACCATCTGGATCTCCTCTTCTTCCCAGCTGGCTGACTGCTTCCACTAAATCTGGGACAACTTTGTGTCTTGAAACCTGTGATTCACTTCCAAATTCATTTGAAAATCAGATACTGGATTCAAAAGTTACTGGAAGAGGAAGTGAAGACAGCGGAATAGGCACTCATACACTAAATATGATGACAAAGGTCTTTCTTCTTTAGGAAATCAGAGCAGTTGGAGAAGGCACTTCCTTCAGATTTGGTGATTCCAGCACTGGCAAGATCGCCTCAGACTGGGGCACAGAAAGGGTAAATGGGAGCAGCACTAAAGCCTGTTTTCATGTTGCAGACCTGTTCCATAGAGAGCTGAGGTATAGATTCACAACACTGTACTCCTGTTGTGGGTTTGTTGGCATTTATTTGAAACTTGGTTATTTATTAGGTGAAAATATGCATAGGTAGCATTTCAAGTCTTGGTCTAAATCTGTATGTAGATGACCTTTTTTTAACTGTTTCTTACACCAATGTTACTGATATGGTTAATTTTGCTTAACCTCTTAGTCATTCCAAAATTATGTGTATTTTTCTAGGAGGCAGCTACAGTGGGGATGAATGAGAAAACAAAATCCAGTAAGAGATGCACAAAGCAACCTACCTGAATGTGTAGGTCAAGTTTAATAGGTACATTTTGTGAACCAGAGCAATTTTCTGTAGTTGATATCAACATCTTCATCTTTGATCTTCACCTCAGTAGGTCAGAACTCCATTGTTTTGCTAATGCTTTGGTTGACTTGAAAAATAATCCTCCTTTGACTGTTTGAGAACCTGTAGCTGAAATATCTGGTAGTGGCCTTGGGAAAAAAAAAACACATAAATGGAGAATAAAAGAGGAAACTATCAGAAGAACTGTTCAGAATAAACAGCTGTGCACTTGTCCCCTCTATCTCTGAAAACTTCATTTAGCTCCAGGCATAGGTTTAAATAAACTACCTCATGTTTACTAGCACCAGCTAAAAATGTATTCTGTAGAGAGATTATACACAGTGTATGCCTCGTGTCAGACTTTGTAAGAAAGAAAGGTTGGTTTCATGTAGATTATATCATTGCATGTAAAAAAAAATATACATTTTGACTGCACAAAACAAAGTGCTTTATCTAAGTGCTTATCCAAGTGCAAACGTTTTTCCCCCAAATACAAAATAACTGTTGAGATAGCTAGGGTGGAAGAATCTGTATAGATAGGTGAGATAAAAAGACTTCTTTGCCTCAGTGGAAGAATGTACCATTCAGTAGGGCTTGTAACAGAATAATATTTCAGTTAAACAAACTGTAACTTGTGCTTCTAGAAAGTAATAAAGCTTCTACAAGAACTGTATGTAGACTAGATCCTAGGAAATGTTGTCTAACAGCACAGCTCTTGTCCTGGGATAAGTTCCTTTTAAATCTGAGGAAGTTAACTCCTATTCCCCATTTTTATTTTATTTCTTATATTACTCTATGAGATAGCAGACTTCCTGATTTAATTCCTGCCTTCCAAGCTTTATTTTTCCAATTTTAACAAGCAACGAGCTTGCAGGGCATGAGCCTTCTTTCAACAGGTGCAGTTTATAATACCGAGCAATCCCGAGTTAGTGAGATTAGGATTCCCCTCTGTAAGGAATTCGGGGTGGTGTCAAACCTGCCAAATGACTTTTCACAACACTCTGACCCAGGTGGTGTGACCTGGGTATTTGAATGAGTCCTGCCTGAGCAGTGCTGGTGGTGGTGTAAACTAGCACAGGTAACCTGCCTGTCCAGATTTGTGCTTGCATAAGCTTAGCCAACACCTGAATCAACTGCAGGGCCAAGAAAAGCTATAGTGGTGGGGTTTCAGGCTACTCAGACCATTTTCCTGCACTGAACATTGTATTTGCCAGCAGGTTAGAACTCAGCCTTGTGAGCCATCTGTGAGTTGCTGGGTATGTATGAAAAACAAGAGCTGTCTTCCAATCCAGTGCTTCCTTTAGATATCGTGAAGGTTAAGTGCCTTCTTTCTGTTAATATCAACAATTTAGGTACTACTAAGTGAATCTAAATGAATAGTTTGGGGTGATCTTTGTACTTAGCCCAGTATGCAAGTAAGATGGTTCTCTTGATTCTGGGAGAGGAAGAGGTCTGTTTGTGCAGCCTTGGCGGCAGACATGGGTATGTGTTCCTGGCTGCAGAAGGGGCAAATGTTTAAGGAAGCTGGAGACTGGGAGACTGCTTGTGAGAAGTATTACTACATGTTCATTCTAGCCTGAATAGTCTTCCTTTGACACTGTGTATTGGAAGTGTCTGTATCATGGAAAACAAGATTTAACCACAAAGGCTGTGTAGAGTGTGACCCTGGTGCCCCAGAGCACAGATCATACCCCATAGCAGCCATGATCTTCCCCTTAACATACTCACTGTAAATCAGAGCATCTTGGGTCACATTTTCCAGTACCACTTTCAGTGTTCCTTGGGTAGTATTTTTCATATTATCAGCTGAAAAATAACTGTTGCTCAAGAATATTTCACCGATTTCATTGGCAAATATCTAAGAAAATCTTAAAGATGAAGCTCATGATCAGGACAGTCTTTCATTTAATTTCTTTTTCCTTTCCTCCCGCCTACATTTTTTCACCCTTGAAGATGGCAAAGCCTTGTATATGGAGATTTTTACTCACTGGTCTCATGCCCTGAATTATGACCTCTTCATTCCAGACCAATTTTTCTGGTAGTCATTTATCAGTACCTCTGCTAGATATAGGGATAGTGAAGTTAACAAAAAGCATGTAGTTTAACTTCTAGAACCCGGGCTAAAAATGTAGTGTCAAAGCATGGAAAGTCTGGGTTTTCCTAATGAAAATGAATAGACTGAATTATTGAGACAGTAAAGAGGGAGTCCCACGATGGTATTGTACACAGCTTTGCTTTTTTTATTACACATCTTCGCTTTCTTATTGAAAAGAAGTAATTGATAAAATAAAATGAATCACACCCTAAAATTCCAGTCAGCTTCTCTCAGTAAATAAGGAGAAACAGGCAATTCAGAAGAAAATTCATTTCCTCAATCTTTGATACCCATTTCAGGATGGAGGGAAGAACTCATCCCTCAGGAGGAGGATGGGATGCTGTCTTGTATGTGCAGCTATCATTGCTTAGCTTTCAAATTAATACCATCATAACAACCTTCTCCAACCTGTTTTTGTGACTGGAAACAAATGAAAATGCAGTCAATATTTGCAAATGCAAAGTTCTGCAGCAATGTAAGTAATTCTGCTGTATTCCACTCTGCTCCACTGAGCAGCAGAGAAGGTTTTTTAATTTACCCACTAAGAACAAAGTGCTGACTTGGCTCTGTGCTTCTTGGAAACCGTCTTTGCTCTGCTATTTCCTGTTATTTTCTCAAGCTTTGTGTTTCGGATGCGAACGGGGACCTGCTCGAAATCTCTTTACGTTTGTAGCGGTGCGACAAGATTCCTTGGACAGATGGGTGTTGCTTGCAGGGAATGAAGAGCGAAAGCACGGGCAGAAAGTTTTCCCGTTTCAGTTCTGAGGCTTTGCTGCTTCACCGCCAGCACACCCCGGTGAGCAGCCGCGTCCAGAGCTGACCTTGCCTGACACGTTCAGCAGAGGCTGCTAAATCCCGTTTCCTCAGACTTCCAGCACTTCGCGTGATTGTTCCTCCTTCCAGTCCGAGACGCGGCCCCTCGGTGAGCCGGTTCGTGCTCGCTGTTGTCGCGTTGGCAGCGGCGCTCGGCAGCTCCTGTCCCCCGGCTCTGCTGCAGTGTGACATCGGGAGCTGTCTGCGGGCCAGGCAGCGCTGCAGGACGAGCAGGAGCTTCTGAACGCTCCTGGCTGCGTTGACAGATGATTAAATTTAAAGACGATGCATTGCCACTGCGTTTGTTTGAATGATTGTGGTGCTTCGGTGTCTGCTAGTGTTGGTTGACAGGGTAATTTGTAGAGTTTTGTTTGTGTGTCTTGTGAGAAGGGAATATATCGCTGCAGTGGCCTTATTTTTGGATGCCAAGTTGAATAAAGTGCTGTCAGAATCTGCAGATGACCTGGCAGAAACTTAATGATTGTCCTTAAAACCATTTGTACTTTCTGTTTTGTGACCTTGGCAGATCAGTGATTGGGAAATTTTTTTCACATGCTCTCTGCACCTGCCAGCTTTGCCATGCAGCAATAGGTCATTTCCTTTCCAAACATGACTGGCTTCTGGTATCAGTGGGAAATTGGCAGCTCTTACATGAAAGCAGTATGATTCCAGTTTCCTCTTTTGGTGAGATAGGAAAGGATTCCTTATTGTTATGGGCCCAGAGCCCTATCAGAGCTCTCTTCCCCACTTAACTGCTTTTTCAGTCACTCAAAAACAGTTTATCAATACTATACAGCATCATCTATTGTACTGCCTATGAGATTGCCCCAAGACCATTTTTTTCCCAGTATCATGGGCTTAATTCTAAACAGAACTGCAAAACCTAAAGTGAAAATATTTCTATCTTCTTCTGTCTGTTGGTCTTTCTTCCTCATTTCTGTGAAAGAACAAGAGAGGGCAGAATAAAGTGTCTACCTGGTGGTAGGGCTTAGGAAACGACACGGAATTGAAGTGTACTTTTCTCCCTATTTCTTTGTCATATCAAAAAGTTGATGTGAAGTGGCACTCATGGTGCTTTCAGTTCTCAAGAAAAGACAGAGAGATGTGGCAATGACTTCTTTCTAAGGGGTGTTTAAATCAGCAGACAGGGAATCAGTAGTGTTGGGCAATTGCCTCACATCCATCCTGAAGTATCACCTTTGCAAAGATCTACAAAGGAGTTACGTTGCTGACAGTGAGGTGAGGAATTTTGTTAACAGTGTAAAGCAGCTGCATTGGCTTTACAGGTGATTAAAAGGATTGCTCTCTCTGAAAGTTAGGGTAAACTGTTAGCACACCCAATGTGTGTCTTTTTCTTCCTGCACTTACTGGAGATGAAAATAAAATTGTGGTTTTGTCTGTGCTTTCGTGTGGCATTATTAATGAGACAGGTAATCCCATTTGTCTTAAAATCAAGGCAATGATCTCTTGTGTTCTGTCCATCTGTTCCAGACACCAACAGCATGTTCATCACCATGGTATTGGAACAGTCTGGTACACAATTAGCAATCAGCAGTTATTAACATAATATTATTACTTGGTCCATAAAGCTAATATTAGCTGAGATACCAGACATCACACATTGTGAGACAGTTTCTCAGATGATGTACTTTGTTCTGCCAGAATATGATAATATTCTGTATTAAAATCAGTAAAAGGATGCTTTTTTTGTTTGTTTGTTTCATGCAACAAAAATTGCCAGCACAATATACATATATAAAAATTTTCTCTTTACATCCAGTAATTTACAATCCATCACTATCTATTTGTAGAACAGCATTCTTGAGAAAACAAAAGGGCTTTTTTTTTTTTATTTTTTACATGCATTAGATCAAATCAAACCACTGAAAGTTCCCCTTTCCTTCCTTTCTCCCCCAGCTGCTGATGTAGACTGATAGAGGAGTGGGTCTTTACATGCAGAAGACCATTTATCTCAAACTTGACCTAGACAAGTTTAAGTCTGTTCAGCATGTGACCTCCTTCTGCAGTGTTGAAGGGGTGGCATGTGATTGCAGCCCACAAGGAAGTCCCTCAGAACATCCTGAACACCCACAAAATTTGGATGTTTCGTACTTGTCCTTATTCCCCTTCATACATCTCGTTTATACATGTTCAGAAGTCCAACTTCAAACATCTCCTTTTTGTTTGGTCACTTTTTGCTATTATATAACTTAAAGATTTATTTTTTTTTTCGGAGTTGAACAGCCGTACTTTTAAAATCACTGGTATTTAAATTGCTGGTTAAAACGAGTAGGTTCCTCCTGAGTGGCGTATTTGTGCCGATCAGGTTAAATGAGTAGCCCTTCTATATCTCATTTTTCTTCCCTTCTCAATCAGAATATATTCCTGGGAGACCTATTTTGTAAGCCTGTCTGCAGAGACTTCTACATAGCAGCAAGATGGAGCCTTTTCATCTTGAAGCTTCACAGCTACAGTGTAGCAACTATGAAACAAAAGTGAAACCAAGGCATTGCGGGCCCCAGTTTTTATACACGGCTTTTACTTGCTTTAGAAGGCAAATTGCTGCTAAATTAACATTTCTGTAAGCATTGTGGTGCCCACACAAGTGCTGCTCTGATGAAAGGGGACGTCTTTACCTGAGCTGGTTGTGGTGATGTTGGGAGGGACGAGCACATTGTGTCAGCCATTATTATTCTTTTAGTGAACATGAAACTCAACTGATACTGGCGATACTGGTTCTGTCTCCTTTTTTATATCAATAGCTTTTTTTAAAAAAAAAAAAAAAAAGAAAGCTTAACTACAATAATTACCTACTATCAATAATCAACTATTAACTATTACAATAAACTAATTAAAAATGCAAATAGGTTGTTAAGAACGTTGTTGTCAAGTGGGCTGTATATGTGTGGGTGGGTCATCCATTGGGATGGAAAGGCCAACAGGATGCTAGTTGTAAAAACAGAGCATCATCCCCTACAGGTCAGCTCTGCCTTGAACGCTTTTTGTGTTTAAAACTAATAAAATGAATAAAATTGATAAAAATGAGCTTTTGGCTCAGCTGTGGGAAGGAGTCCAAAGTCCTGGGTGACTTTCATACATGTCTAGATACAATTAAGGGCAAAGTGCAGCATTTTTATCCTGTCAGTCCCCGTTATCACTCTCAGTTATTAAGCAAGTGGTAGGTATTAAGATAAAGCTTGCCTGAAACATTTAATAGACATTATCTATTAGACTGCATGTGCCCCGTTTTATTTCTTTCAGGGTCTGTCCCTCACTGGATGCCAGACTGTCCTTTGGGATATAGCCCAGTGAGCAGGAGAAAAGTGTTTGAATTCGGTAAAATGGCCATAAACATAAAGGTATAGTTGGAACTTTCTTGGAATACTCTCCCCTGTCTTCCTATTATAGGCCAGTATCTTGGTTCTCTGCAGCCAGTTGCTTTGGAGAAACGTTATGGAGAAGAATAATGAGTCATTTCTGACTCAGTTTAATGGCTTTATCAGGACTGAAAAAGCTTTGGCTGGACTGAGTGCTGTACCCACAGTTCATTTCATGTAGCTCTCTTTGTCATGTGCAGTGACTGCCCACCAAAAGAAAATGAAGATGCATTGCTTCAGCTTTCATAAGGACGATCCGTGGCAGGTTTTGTTGTATCCCTGAACAGAAAGTGGTTCCAGAGGCCATCAGTTTTCTCTGCTCCCGTGTCCGCAACGTACATTGCAACAGTACATGTTGTCACTGCACAGTTTCCCCGTGTCCTCTTAGTTTTAGATAGGCTGCATCCTCCTCAGTAATCTTTTTATGACATGGAGCATAAAATGTAACCACTAAAGTAGGGCGGGTGGTTATTTTGCATAATTTTGAACAGCTACTCAAAGTGGGATTTGGGGAAGAATGTCTGACCTCATAGTTCTGTAGAACTGGGTGCCTTTCAAAAGAGATGCTCAGAGTGGGGTGCTCATTCAATTCACCAAGTGTTAAATTTGACATACTCTAGGAAAGATGAGGCAGACTGTTTTGAATTATGAGGAGGGCTGGGATCTCTGATATTGTTAATTATGTGGTGATGGAAAGCACAATAGTCCATTGTTCTTTCTGAACTACAGTACTAGAACAAAAAAAGCAATGAAAAATCATCACTGAGGAAGCTGCCACTTTTGTTCCCTTGTGTGCTGTATCTCTTCCATGGGGATATCTCATGGACACCAAATAGGAAAGCAAATGTAGTTGTCCTGATTATTTTTTTTCTTCAAACCCCATCACACACAATAAGCCTCTGTGGCTTTCTGCCCCACACAACTTTCTGATGCTCTTGATTTAGGTATGATGTTACTGTGCCTTTTGAACCACGTTTTTTATCAGATTTTGTATTTAAACATAAAAACCCAGCTATGGAATGCATATTACGTGGGGCAATGTTATGTTAGATAACAGCCAAATTTGAGTAGTTAATCTCATGTAATCAAAATGTCACCCTTTTTTCACATGGTACAAAGGGAATCTCATTAGTTAATGAACATAGGCAATGCATGCAGCATCATGTAGGGAGAGATTGCATTTAACTATGAATTATTAGATCCTTGAATACTTTTCTTAAGATAAAAGAAGCAAATAATTTGAGTACCTTTTCTCAAATAATATTATTTGTAATTGTTTCTCACAATAGCCAACGTAATGTAAATAGGTTTTTTAATTTCTTAGTGGTGAATTTATAGCTCCTGAAATTATATATTTGTTCTCTCCTTTCGCTTGCTTTTAGAAAGAAATTGGAGCTGCTTCATCAGTGCCATATCATGCTGTGGTTGGCCACATGAAGAGGATCATATTGATGAATTAGTGCAACGACCCTCCCAGACATGGAAGGATACCTCTTACAAGAAAATCCATAGGTGACTAATAGGTGGTAAATAGTCTTTGAGATCTGGGAGAAACATTTTGGTGTACCTGGAAATCAATCTAGATCTAAATTACCTGCCATTGTGGATATTTTAGTCTTAATTCATGCTTTTCTACCACATTTGAGAATGTGTCCTGTGTCTGAACACCTTTGCTTTCTTGTTTGTTTGTTTTTCACGTTTGTTAGTCACTACACAGTGCTACTTAGAATCAATTTAACACCCTTCCCTTGTGTGGAGTGGTTCCAGGGAGTGATGATTGCAGGATTAGCCTGCTGGTAATTAAATGTTGCTGCCTCTTAGCTTGAAAATGAAACAGCTCTATGGAATTTAGGAGTTTCTTGCTTTATTCAGGTTGTATGTGTCTAAATAGTATGGATAGGTGTACCAAGTCAGTGCAGACACAGTGCAATCTTAAAAAAATAAATTACAAATGCAAAAAGAGAAGAGAAAGAAGGAGAGAAAGATAGAGAAGGAAAAGAACAAGAAACTATGGGAAGGAAAACAAGTTCACTCAGCTCATTAAGACTTCGAATTGCATGGAAAATTTTCCAGACTTAGCTGAATCCTGAGTGTAATTTCCTAATTTTGGCTTCATACAATCCAGACAGAGTTTCATGTCGGGACTCATTTTCACTCACAGATGGGTCTTCAAAATTTGCAGGTGGTAAGTTGTGTAAAATAGGTCGTGTTGCCTGTTTGTTGAAGCCTGGAGGTATCCCTGTTCCAGTAAAGCAAGGGCTGGGTTCCTTACCATTTGTGGACTAAAGAACCCACTGAATGCTTGCTTCTCATTATTGGCTTTACCACTATGAAGAGTTATATCTCTTGAATTCACTGATTAATGTTTTAAGCGGAATGAAGCCTTTTTTAATTTTATTTTTTCTTAAAATCTGCTATCAAAAATCACAGTATTCCACCATTCAAAGACAGTTCTTTGCTTCTTCAAAGACTTGTTAAACTGATGTGTACCATCCTCCTTACAGGACTGCAGTGGTGTAACCTCATATGACACAAATGATGAGCTTCTATTTGAAATAATAGGGATGATGCCTAATCCTGGACAGTTCTGTCTGGCCTGTGTTAGGGTAAAGATCAAGGCATTTGACTGTCATAATTGAATCACAGACTGAGCTTTTTGCCTTGAGCTTTTGTTACATTTAGGGATTCATGCTGAATAACAATAATAAAAGATGAACCCCATCTGGTTTTCTGTTGATTGTTAGTTTAATTTAGTCTATGACTACTCAAAGTTTAGCCTGCCAGCCAGGGAAGGTATGCAGTTATCAACATTACTGATAGGATAAACCAATTATGGAAGCTTATTTTCAAATCTCCCCAAATCCCATAATACTTAACAAAGTAAAACTCTTGAGTTGAAATGTACCTGTTTACAGAAAGATACAACATCAAATAGAGGCTTCATTTAGGGCTTTGGGTAGACTAAATGGCCTCGTTGCCTGCCTTTTTTCTTTCCTCTGTTGCCATTTTTAGGCATGAAATATAGCAGGAAACTGAGAAGAAAGTATGGACAAGTGTAGAGTTGTAAGAAAGACTTTTGAGAGTTGTCAGAAAGAGTTCTGTGCTTGCAAGGCTGTGGAGGCCGAAGCCCTGAACAGTATGTGCTGTGTTTTGAGGGTCTGGTTAGTGCTGCATCTTTGAGCTGTAACAGTTATTTCTCAAACAGTGTCTAACCATTGCCTTGGCAGGACTCCAGATTAATCCTGTGGGGAGAGGAAAGTGCCTGTGGAGCTTGGCAAAAGTTGCTTGTTCTTTCCTCCTGAAGATATGTGTTTGTTCCTGGGTAGTGTGGGAGGTGACTCCTCCTTTCTCTCTGCATTTGTAGCCACCATGGAAACAGATAATCCCAGAAGATGGTTTAATATGCAATTGCAGACCCAAATGTCATTATATAGGTCTGAGACTCTCTCTCCTGACACTTAATTGGACACGCATGTGCAAGCAGTTTAACAAGCCTGCTAATGAATGCCCCAAACCAAGTTAGATGGAGCTTCTAGGGAATGAACAGGGTGAGAACAAAATGCCAAGGGCCAAGAAAGACAAAAAAGCACAAAGGACAGTTGAGAAAGACATTCAAAATTTGGATCGTGACAAGTGTAAAATGCTATTGTCGATGTCAGGCCATGAAACAAGAGGGCATTCTGTTGTTGAATCACATGTTTCAGGCCCCTGTAAGTGTGCAATACACAAAGTATGTGCCAGGCAGGTGTGTAAACAGGGTGAGCAAACAGAGGAGGATCATGAACAAAGAAAAATTGAGAAGAAAGTTTTTGAAGATGGAAGAGGTCATAAGAGAGGCTGGTGGCACAAAAGCTGGTGTGGAAGAAAAAGGGTGTGAGAATAGAAGGAAAGCTAAAAGAAAGTACAGCCACTGATTTGATTTGCTGTTTTTCATTAGAAATTTATCCTTTTGCCACATGAAGAAGATACAAGCTTTTCAGCTTACCAGGGTGAAGCTCTCTTCCAGAACTCTGGCATCAAAGCCACCTACAAAACCCAATAAAGCAACCTTCAGAATTAAATCAGTGTCAGTGTTAAATAACATCCGGTGCCAAGCAGGGAGATGCCAGCCCAGCTGCATGAATGGGTGCCAGAGCATTTATATGATAATTGGTATGATGAATCAAACTCTTAAGCAAGCAGATACCTAAGCAAAGAGCGGAGCGGCCAAATTCCATGGAGCACTACCCTGCTATCTCCCCTGTTGCAAAATGCATGAGTCAGAGGTAGGAGATAGCCCTGGGCAGGACCTGCAGGGAGTACTCTGATCCCCTCTTGAGCAAAGCTGATGTTTCTGGGCCCTTTTCAGGTGTGCTTTCCAGCAGGACTCTGCCCCAGTGTCTATGGGGCATTCTACCAAGCTCTGCTGCAGTAAGGAAGGGTTCATTTGCTAGAAGGAAATGAGTGCTGCGAGCAGGACATCAGGAGAGGGCAACCTCAAAGTCCAGCCCCATGTTGTGGTGAGAGTTTGAGTGGCCATTATAAAAACAAACAGGTCGGATCCTCAGCTGGCACAGAGACACACGGGAGCTCAGCATATGAGCTCGGGTTCTGTGCCCTCTATCTCTCGTGGCACTGAAGATTATGACTGAAAAGATGCCCAGAAGATAACAGATGAAGTAAAGTGTACTGAGTTCACCAGCAAACTTAAGTAAAAGCCTGAGATGCTTAATTTATCCTTGGAATCATTTTAGTGGTGAGCTTTTTTTACCTTTCTTGCGGATGCTGTCATAAATGGCCTGTGGGAACGGTGGAATTGTCATATCTGGACGTTTTCAAGAACGCCATTATTGACATCAAAATTGATGCAGCTGAAGCAGAGGAACTGACTGGATCATCTCTTGGAGTCTCTTCCAACCTTCTTTTTTCCCCATGATTTTAGCAGGTGCATTCAGTTGCTGTCCTAAGCTGGCAATGTTACCCTGCTTCCATGAGGCTCGTGTCCCAGAAGCCGCAACTCCCACAGCCCTCTGCTTTCTCCATAGCTACTCACACGTTACAAAACGTGGTATTGTCAGTTTTGCAAAATATAGCAAAATCATGATCTGAACCATGGCAACAGTGTAAAGTAAAAAAAAGGAAAGATACCAAAGTTAATAGGTAATCAGCTTATTACAGTGTTTTATGTCTTGCTCAACATAATTTTCTACCTCAGATTTGGGTGACGGTTGCCAGAAAAACTTCCGTGTGCTCACAGCAGTAATCAAGCAAACTGGGCCTGAAGAAAGGAGGCAGAACAAGGTGCTAGATCTCCTTCTAGGAGTTTCCCAAAAGAGATTTAGCTCACTGGAGTTGGACATCTGCTCTCTGAGCATCCTGCTATTGCTTCACATCCCCCAAGTGCTCTTGACACCTCACCCTGCCCGCACCTCTTGTCTTCTGCCTGTGATTGGAACCAATGTGAAAGCTCTGGCTCCATTCCCCTCACTGTAGGATGTGACAGCACAGGCCAGATGTCCAGCAAAACCAAGAGGTAGAGCTGCACATCAGCTGTTTCCTGGTGATTCACAGAACAATAAATTTCGCTGCACTTCTGTAAGAAGCAGTGAGTGGTAGTGGACCAGCACTTTTAAATGGTTCCAAAATACCATTTTCCTCTCCATTACTATTTTTCTGACATTAGACTACACCTGAGTATGGGTTCATTTGTTCTTTCCCTTCCAACAGTACCACAGATCCATCAGCAACTTACTTCTCCCTTGCCCTTTACTTCCTAAATCAAGAATGAATAGGAAGAATTTGCTGACACCACTTTAGGTGTGCTGCCAACACATCCAAAATGGATTGGTTATATTGTCTAAAAAACACCAGTAGCTGACAAGTCCTGCAGAGAGATTATATACATGGGAGGACTGTGAGCAAGACGAGAGAAACACACTGCTATTGATAAGCTAAAATCAGTGTTTGTTCCCCAGCACTCCCAGTATCAAAACAGCCAATTGCAATGTTGTGCCTTCCTGGTGCCTGACCTTCTCGGCAAGACTGTTGTGCATCTATCAGCCTGTGAGCTTCCCACTCCATGGATCAGACACTGAGAAGGGGGAGGGGAAGTGAAGGGCAGAAGAAGGCAAGAGGGCAAATAAATACCTATATTTTTTTTTTTTCTGATTTTATACAGAGTCTAGGGAAAAGGACCCAGCAGGGGGCAAATGGTATCTGAATGCTGCTGTGCTAACGTGACAGCTTTATGGGGAGGCAGTTCTGGGTCAGAAGCCTGATTCCTCCTACCTTTGGTTCAAGAACTGTTACACAGGGGAAAAAAAGACATTTTCAGGGTAAAACTGTGGTAGAGTGGTAGAGAGCAGACCTGAAACCTTCCTTCACCCTGTGACTGTGTGATATTTTTATATAGCTAAGAAATATGGACCATCCTCTGCTCTCCTGTCCCCTCGTTTCCCAAAACCTTCTCTGGCACACGCCTTTTGTGGCCTGGGGAGGAGAGAGATGGGAGCAGGGGAGGGCAGATTACCTGAGTGGAACCAGGAACCAAGCAGAGTTCAACCTCAGAAACACGAGTTAGTGGGTCAGGACACTGCCCCAGGGTGGATGGGACAGGGGAAGGTGGTTACATGTCATGTGCTCATGGCTTTCCCTTGGCTGCTCTGGTAGAGCACTGTAGCCCAAGCTGAAGGAAATTCTGCAGCTAACAGGATAAAATCAACCTCTATTTTCACAGGCAGAATTCAGCCCTGAGGGTACACAAACAATGTTTCCCTAACTGGCATCTGATATTGCCCTTTGCATTATGCTCCTGATAGTGAGAGAAGAGCAAGGCCTCTCTGACCATCCAGCAGTTCATGGTGTACAGGACAAACTGTGAATAGCCCCTGAAGGCAGGAGGAGAGACAGGACAGAATGTGATACACAGGTTATAAACCATTGCTGAGATCCCAGCTAGATAGCAGGCAGGGGTCTCCAGCTGAGCCTGTTCATCCAGTTAAACACGTGCATGCACTCAGCTGCAGGTGACATCAGGGCAGCAGGTGACCTCAGCCTGAGCATGGGCAGCAGAAAAACCTCCCTGCACCTCCCCACAGAGCTGGGGGGAGACTTGCTTTTCATACTTACCCCTTAGCCAGGGGTTGCTATGACTGCCACCCTGCCAGTGCAGTCACACAGATTAAATATGCTCGTCTCAGACACAGACACATTTCTCTGAGATGAAACAGCATCCCAAACTCTTATTAACCTGTGCTGTCCTACTTCAGAAGTAAATCTAATTTGTGGGTTCATAGTTAGCTGGTGTGGGTTTGTCCCTGTGTCTACTCTGACTTTGCTGGGTACATTTAGGCAGTGCCATATGTGGCAGAGCCTCTTATGTATTGTGGCCTGTGAGCATTATTCCTGACAACAGAATAAGGAATTGGGGTGGTTGGAGCTTTTTGTTTCACTGAGAAAGAGAAAATTAAAAGCACAAATGTTAAAAATGTCCCTGCAAAACCATTTTTCGTACTCAGCAGAGAATTAAGTGCTGCCTGCAAAATGAAGTTTGTCATCTGGGATATTCCTGCACATCTGGTCACCTTCCATAGAGTGCCTTGAGAGTTGTGCTGTACAGAGAGGAGAGAGTCTCAAAGGATTCACTGGATTTCTGATGGCAAACATCAAACAAAATGGGTGTTGTTTCACAAGTGCACAAAGTAATAGAGAAAGGGAAGTGGAAACTTTGGCGATGGCCACCACAGAAGCAGCAAGTACAGCAAGGTCTGTGGTAGATTAATCTGTAGATTATGTTACCTAACAAGCAAGGAGAGAAAGCAAAGGAAACCCAAACCCTTGGTAACCAGTGCTCAGCATTGCCAATTACACCCAGCACAGTTTATTGACTTTTTGTGAGGAACTGAACGTAACTAAAACCACAAAGATGGTGTGACTTCTCTTGGTCTTACTGTGGGGAGAAAAAGGACAAGTCTGCAATTTCAGTTCCTCTGGGGCTTCAGCTCTACTCTGTTGCTGTCCAAGGGAAAGACTCCCATTCACACTGGTTATTTTGATAGTCCCTGGCTGTACTTACACTCCTGGAAGTCAGGAGTGTGAACACACAGCATCTAAAGCTTCCCAGCTTGTAAACTGAGTCCTACACACACTTCCCTGCACAGGATGTTTCAGTGATCTTGCAATACACTTGGAGATCGTTCCTCCTGTCCTTTGAGCCTGTTGGAAGATAAACTTTGGTCAGTGTATTATACTATGCCCTTTGTGATGAAATAATGTCAGATAATATGTGTTTAGTGGGGATTTAAATTCCTGAGCTCATTACAAGGTGCTGTTAAGACTTGTAAGGTTTAGCAGTGCCCCGTGTGTGAGTCTGGAATGATGTGCAGTGTTGCAGTCCTGTGCCCTCTGTGATGCTGTGGAATCAGCTGGGGCCTAGGAATAAACCTGGGAACATCAACAACTAAAGTGCCAGCAATACAATCTGATGTTGAGTGAGAATTTGCTATAAGTGGTTGACCAGAAAACCACACTCCTGTATTGCAAATTCTTCCAGCTGTAACAGGTTGTTTGCTCTGAGATCCCAAGCACGGGACAGTCCCACCATGCCCAGCAGCAAAAAGAGCGTGGAAATATTTACTGTTCCCAAAGAATGCTGTGAAATGCGAGCTGAAAGAGAGCCTTTGATAAAAGATGCAGTGGCAGTGTAAAAAAGCACTGTGACTTACTAATGCCCGTGGAGAACAGAGGCCTGACAGAGGCTGGAGAAGCCCCTGTGCTGCTCCAGGTGCTGCTGCGCTGCCACCCCTGCGCTTCCCAGTTTTAGTGCAAGGTCTCCAGTTCTACCCCCACCAGACACGGAGATAAGTGGTAAAACAAGCAGCAGAGCGGGTTCTCCCCTTCCTCCCTCCACCTGCCGGCCTGTCCGCATTCCCAAGGAACATTCCCGACGTGCGATGTCCCTGCCCTGTCCCTCCCACCATCCCCCGGCCTCGGGGCCTTGGTGGGACACTGGGAATCCCATCGGGGCGTGGGGGTCAGACCCGGGCGGGGGTCGGAATCGCCTGGTCACCGCCTGGCGTGGAGGGAAGGGAACCACCGGGAGAAATAAGGCAACCACCGGAGGAAAGGGAACCACCGGGCCGCGCTGGGGGGTACCGGGCCCAGAGGGACGGAGGGATGGAGGAAGGGATGGAGGAAGACATGGAGAAACGGATGGATCCCGGGAGGGATGGAAGGATGGAGCCCGGCACGGGACCAGGGATGCGCCCCGGACCCTGCCCCGGGATAACTCTCGGGCGCGGCCCCGCCAGGCCCCGCCCCCCGCGCGCGAAGGCCCCGCCCCCGCCCCTCCCGCGCGCTGACTCGCCCGAGCTGCCACGTCTGCCCGCTGACGTCACCCCGGCCGGCGCCCTGCGGCCAATCAGTGGCGCCGCCCGCCGCGCCAAGCCGACGGGGCCTAGGGAAGAAAGGCCGGCCGGTGCGCATGCGCCGCCTCCGCCGCGGGGGTAGCCGGGAGAGCGAGTCCACAAGGGGCGGTTTCTGCGGGCCGGCGACGGCGGCGCGGACTCGGTTTCCCGTGGCGCCCCGCGACCGCCCCCCGGCCATGTAAGCGCTGCTCGGCGAGCGGCCGCCCCGTTTCCTGGTCGGGCTCCGGCGGCCATTTTGGGCTGAGGCGCAGCGCGGAGGCCGCGGAGCGGGCGCGGGCGGACGAGCCGAGCCGAGCGCCGGGCGATCGCGGCTCCCTCGGACCAGCGCACCGCGGAGCGCCTGCCCTCGGCGGCGGGAGGTGCCGCCGCACCGCCCCCCCTCTCACAGCGCGCTCGCCGTCCCTCGGGCCGCGGGCCCCACGGACATGTCCAGCATGAACCCCGAATAGTGAGTGCGGGGCGCGGAGGCCCCGGGACAGCGCTGGGGGCACCGCGCGGGGCGGGGGGGGGCCGGGCCGAGGCCGTGGTTCGGATGGCTCGATCCCCCCCCTCCCGCTGTCCGCGGGGCCGCGCCCGGGGCCGGGCGGCGGGAGAGGAGAAGGGGGGGCGGCCCAGGGGTGGGACCGAGGGGGCCGTGAGGGGTCAGTGGTGTCCCCACTGCGAACCGGCATCGCCGCCCCAGCGCCCCGGGAGCGCCATGGGGCGCAGCCCACGGCGATTTTCCCGGAGCTCGGGAAGCACAGTGGGGCCTTGGATCCAACAAGTGCCCGGGGGGGCACCGGCGCCTGGGGAAAGGCGATGGCCCCGGCCCGCGGCGGATCGGCGGCCAGGGGTCCACCCTTCGCCGGAGCTGCGAGTCATGTGTGTGTCACATGGCTCTTGCAAAACACTTCTTGCCTATGTAGATTTTGCAACGCTGCGACTCGATAATGGAGCGCTCTCGGGGCTCTGACTGGAGCTGGAATAGCACTTGCCTGGAAAGCCTGGGGATGACACAGGGTTTTTTGTTTTTTGGGAGGGTCGTTGTGTGAGTGTGGCCTTTCCCCGCTCGGGAGTCGGGGTGTCTGAGCTCTCTAGTAGTTCGTGAGAGCTGTGTCCTTCCCACCGGGCTGTGGGGGACAATAAACCCTGTTTTGCTCGTGGGTTTTTTTTGAACGAATGGGAGGAGTGACTTGGAGTTAAGTTTAAAAAGCGCTTCAGAAATCAGCTGCTGCACTGCCAACCCTTTAACCTTTAGGGTGTGTTTAGGCTTCTGGCTTTGCTGGCACTCCAGTTTGGGGGTGGTGAAGCCACTGTGCCCTCTGATGTCACTCAGGTGGTTCTGGTACTGAAACACACGTGTGGTGTGACGTTGCTGGTCTGGATACCCATGGACTCTGCTCCTGGCAGACACTCTCACAACCTCTGTCCTCACAGCTTTTCCACACAACATAGACTCCTGACTCTCGCGTGTCCGTGGATCCTCTGGCTGTTTGCACAAATGTTACCTCTTAAAATCACCTGAGGAGCAAACAAGTGCTCATCAGCTGGTGTGAGGGAGTTGGTGAAACCCAAGGGGTACAGCCAGGAACTCAAGTTACATCTTGGCAAGATTACATCCCAAACTTGCATGTGTAGCTTAGGAAAACACCAGGACAAGTAGCTGGAGGTGGGCAGGGGATGAAAGGCCAGCAATCTGCTGGTGCCTCTGTGGTCCTCAACAGTTAAACTCAAATTTACCTGTGAGACTCTGAGTTTTAACACCTGCAAAGTGTTAGACCACTAACAGAAACGGGTCAAAAGGGGCTTTTTCCAGACGTGTTTGGTTCAGGTTTTTTTTTTGCCTTTCCTGAAGTCTCTCAGCTCTCTAGAATAATGCAGAGAGTCGTTCCCTGCAATGAGGTACTGAAAGCTGCTGTGAAGAGGGGGAAAACGTTCTAAGGGAGGCTTGTTCTCAGTGAAGAGCGCTCGTTCCTTGTTCCTCACAGAACGAGCTGCGTTCTTGAAAGTGAAACAAAGAGGAAAAGCTGTAGTTTAAGATTAACTTGTAGTGTTAAATTGCCACTTCCTGATAGGGTTTGGCCTGCAGGATGAGGGGAGGAGATGGGAAGGGTGTGGTAGGATGGACAGAAAATACCTGTCACTGCAGTGGGTGTACTTGGGTCTGTGTTAACCCAGGAATAAGATTTAAGGTATTATGGCATTATTCTTTCTAGTTCCCTGTAGCAGATATGTCCGCTTTCCTCTTAGAAGCGCCTTGTAACACATTCTCACTTCCTTATCACAGCTTCAGATCAGGCTGTGGCCCCAGATCCTCTCTTCTGGGCGTGCCAGAACTCTGTCAGAAGTCAGTGTGATGGTTAAAATCTCTCACTAAAGACCCGTTTCCTTCATTTTTCCTGCTGAAGTTCAGGATTAGAATCTGCTCGTGCAAGGGCTTGAAGGGGGAGGTGTGTGTGGCTCTGAGAGCTTCCTTGGAACTTCGGGGCTGTGGGACAGCCTAGTGGACTATTTGGAGCTGAAGAGGAGTGGATGAGATATTAGTGTTTGGAAGCTAAATTCTGAAAACACCTGCCCAGTGAGCACTGGGATGTATTCCTTCTGTGTTCCTCCCTCCCCGCTGGTGTTTAAATGAGCAAAATGTCAATATTGATTCTGCTGTGACTAGATCATGTCAGGTTCAGCATTTCCTACCCCTTCTGCCACTTGCATGTGGTTGGCTAACTGGCACAAACACTTTGGTGGGTGCACTACCCAAGTCTTACCAGGAATTAATCTTGATCCATGTTCTGTAGTGTCTGAATCTTGTTCTAGATACTCTCAGGCAGAGATGAGGAAATTAAGTGGGTTTTGGAGTAAGTCTGGAGTTGTTTTTTTTTCATTCTTCAGGAGTGTTAGAGAATACCTGTGAGGAGGTTTCGGTCTTGTGTGATGGTGGTTAGTAGATGACAACTGAGTAGCAGCTCCTAGGCTGCTGGAATCATCTGAAATTGTTTGTGTTCTAACCTTTCTAAACATCAGTCTGCAATGCAAAGTGGCATTATGGCTCCTGGGTTCTGTTTACTTACACAAGCGGTGTGTAATCAAAGTGACAGTCATGCTCCTCTTCAGTAAAATTTCTAGGGTGGTAGAACAAAGACCTGGGATTGAGGCTGCCTGACTACCTGTTCACTGTAAACTTGCAGCTGACATCAGTGATTAAAGCTGATTCCAGCAGTTCCTTCTTGGAGACAGATGACTACCTGGTCTTGTCTGCTTTGGCATAAAACCTTCCTGGCATTTAGAAAATCCCCACGTGCCTCCCTGTATAAACAACAGTATCTTAGAGCCCCACAGGTCCCTTGTTCCACACAGCTTTGACCAGGCCTGTCCTAAAAACTTGATTTCCTGGTTTTCTGCTGAACTGCTGACACGGGACGTGCACATAAGAGGAGGATGCTGCTGCACTGCTCAAAACATCCACAGGGCTGGTTTGGAGGTGCCTGCGTTTTTTTTTTTCTTTTGCAAGAGGCAGTTAAACTTCACATACTTGTCCTTTATCTCTTGGGCAAGAGGAAGTGACTATATCCCCTTCCTGGTGGAGAGGATTTGAAAGCCTCACTCCTACTGGCTGAACCTGCCTTGCCGTATGTGCTCTTCTAGTGAGATTTCTCTGAGGGTCCCAAGTATGACTTGCTTATGTAAATGGTGAGAAATAATTGAATGATTAACCTGAATTCCCACTGTCTCCTAAGTAGTGCAGAGAAGGCTCTCTAAACTGGAGGAGTTCATGAGTTTGAGTGTTCAGGTTTAAGGAGCAAAATTCAGTGGCTTCAGAAATGGTCGTGTGGCTCTTTGGGAGTAAATACCAGAATTAACTGGTGTGTCTTGTTGGACCCATTGCTGCAGTTGAACCCATTTACACAGATACTCTGTTGGTGTAGTTCAGTCTAGAAATATTTAGTTTTATTTGCTTTAAACCACTGCTGTACCCAGGAGCTGTCTCAAGCATCGCACTGTGTGTAACAGGCTGCACGTTTGGTTCTCAAACCCCTGTGTGGGCACCTGCTGTGTTTTAAAAGGTACAGCTTCCAAACTGCATTTGGAAAGGAAGGCACTATGTTATTGCAATATGGAGTGTCTTAGAAAATTAAAAACTTAAACTGCAGGGTTCTACTTAAATTATTTCCAAATTGATACCGGTCTAAGCATCAACCTTGCTTATCTCTGGCAAAAGTAGGTTTTTGTGACACAACACCAGTTTCTATGGTCAGAGACAGAGCTAAACCAGGAAAGGCTGTTTCCAGCCTGTTGCTGGCCCTGGTTTTGGTAGGGGTGAGGCAAATGGCTTAAGGCCACCACGTGAGCCTGTGGTTATCACTTGCCTCTGAAAATACTGAAGCCCTAAGTGAGGGGAGATCTGAATAGCAAAGATGTCAAACCCAGTATTTAAGGCTTCTGAGTTCCTGTTGTATTTACTTAACAATAGTTCTGTGTATAAGCTGTTATTCTTGTTTGCTTCTGAGCAGTAACAGATTTAATGGCAGGGTAGGTTTGGTTGGGAGCTGCTCATAGTGCTAAGAGTAACAGAGGAAGACAAGTTACTTGATGTCTGGGGGAACCTGAATTACTCTTGGAAGCAAGGGGAGGCTTTTAGGTGGATCTCAGACTCATAGCTGAAGCCTTACCTATACCAGGAAGGATTACTTTTTTTCCACTAATTTTAGTAAAAACAATGTAGTGCTAATATTCACATGTTAATATTCTTAAGGGGATTATAATGTGCTGCAAGCTGTAATACTTTCAAGTGTATTAGTGCTTGCTTTAAGTAATAATGTAACTTCAGGATTGCTGAAAATTCTGGGTATGTAGGAAACTGAAGAACCCAAGCTTCCTGAGGCATCGTGGTGGGGGAGAAGGCACACGTGTAACAGTGGTCCAGGTCTTGCAGCTCTTGTACCTCACCTTGGTCTCCAGGTTACAGAGAGTTTCTGCTGCTCTTGGGGAACTAAACAATTAGTGGGGTTAAGAAGTTTTCTGATCAGTGTTTCAGCCATCTTGAATCTGTTGAGATATGTGGGTTGTGATGCAATGTGACTTATGCCCCCTGAACAGTTTCAGTTAACAACTGTCATTCCTCTAAAACCATCTTGCCTTGTATTAGTACATGACTTGACAGGTGGAGTGGTGACTTCTGTGACTGTAAGCTGGTAGGTATCCTTTGATTATTCTTTTTTTAATACCCTGAGTGCTGTTAGGTTTACATTGTAAGGTTGCGTTTTTAAGGATCAGCTTATTAGTTGCTACATTTACCACTCCTGACTTCTCTCTAGCCTTGAGAGGAGTGCTTGGAAACTGGAGGTTTCAGCTGGGTGTGTTCCTGCAGCCTGGGGCCAGCCAGGGTGAGAGTCACTTGGGCACTGAAGCAGAGGAGTGGTGAAAAGCTGAGCAGTTGACCATCTGCTTGGCTGTTATCAGCTGGGGATGGATGCAGTTTCCTGGCTGGATTCCTGCCAGCCAGAGTCAGTGGCGATGCTGAAGAATAGTAGGTGGGGGACAGTTGATTTCAGGCATTTACGTAAACTTAATCTTTACTCAGCTTGGTTAAGTGGGCATAAAAATATGCCTGTTAAACTCTTGTGGTTAAATGAGAAGAGGACTTAAAACTGACCACTACAGGGCTGGAAAGTTGTAAACTGAGCTAGTGTAGTACTTAAAAAGCAAAATAACTTGTGTTATTTGTGTTGTCTCTGCTGCTTGTTCTCTACTATGAAATTTCCCCATTAGTCTTAGGACTAACACAGAAACTTATATTTTGCCAACAATGAAATCTTCACTACTCTTAGAAGTGTAAATCTAGGTTGGTCACTGATGACACTGTACTTGTTCTTTAATGTTGGGAAGACTCAACATTAGGCAAGAAAAGAATTGTCAACTCTTCCAGTGTGTCTTGAGAATTACTGATATCACACCTGACATCCCCCAGAGATGTATCCTCATCTGGCAATAACTTTAGCTGTAATTCCTGAAAGGCAGGTGGAGTATTGGTCTCTGCTAATAAATAGTCTGTAGTGGAAGGTGGATGTTAATTTTGCTTTAACAGGCACTGCAACTATGACACTTGGTGTTCATAGTTTGTATATTTAAATTGCATACTGTGCTGTTGCATTCTGTTGGAACTTAAATATGGGTAACTCAAACTGAGGAAAGAAATGGTTGGCTTTGGGCAGCTATGTTGTGAAGCCTCTGACTCTGAAGATGCAAAGATAATGGCTCTGGTGGGCAGCAGGCTGTCACTGCCACCTGCATGTTATTTGAGTTACTCACCCAAGCAGTGAGGCTTACACTTAATTGCAGAGCATGATTTTCATCTGTGCTAGACCACAAAGGGCTGGAGTAGGACTGTGTTAGTCTTGCTGATTGTCCGACTAATATCCTCAGAGTAACTTCCTAGGAAAGCACAGTTCCAATAAAAATGCTGTGTTCAGAGCATCTACTTCACACTTCCCTTACCAAGTAAATTGTGTCTAAACTGGATAGAGGAGCTTGGAGTTGTAGGTGAATTTCCTAGCAGTGAATTAATTTACCTTTCTCAAACATCATAATACCCTGGCGTAAGGAACTTGGTTCTTGACAGTGTTTTTCATTAAGTGACCTAATTTTTTTTTTTTCCCTTCTGCAGTGACTATTTATTCAAGCTACTTCTGATTGGAGACTCCGGTGTTGGGAAATCTTGCCTTCTACTTAGGTTTGCAGTAAGTGATCATGCTTGAAAACTTTATGTAAAAAAGCTGCTTAGCAAGAACTCTCCTTTCAAGTAGTTCTGGTAGTGAGGCTGATGTCTGTCAGGTCTGGCATACCAAGGAATAAGTATAGTATTGCAAAGCCCTCCTATCTTCTGAATTTGTTTCTAGCTGATGTATTTGAGTAAATCGGAAAGAAATAATATCAAGACTGTGTCCAGTTAAATTTAATTCTAATTTTCCTGTTGCTAGAGAACAAGATATCTTAATTTAACTTCCATCATTACAGTAGTGGTAGAACACTGAAGGTGGAAGGATATACTTGAATTCTGGGGTGTGAGCCTTCAGGCATGAGGGGTACAAATGTGTCAGGGCAAGGCCTTGATCAGTTACTACTTGATAAGAACATTTTCTGCCAGATAAAATTTGATATCTGCATTGAAAAGATCTACCAGTTGTTTAGTCAGAGAAGCAATTGAAATAATAATCTAGGAATAACGAGGCCTTGTGCTTCCTTTAGTGAATGTTAAAATTGCTGATGGGCTGCTCTGGCTGAACTTTGATGCAAGAAGCTCAAGTTTTCCTGTCAACAAGAAAATTTAAAATGGGTTTGACAGCTCTTAGTAGAAAAAGCTGAAGTCCATTGAACTTCTTATCTGTGCCTGTGTCAAAGTGCAGCTTTATGTTGCCGTGGGAAGAGAGGAAAGAAGGGAGAATATGGGACATTAACTTAGAAACTAAAGTGTGGTGCTACCACAAGGTGATGGCACCATTCTCACAGCCTGAACAATTGCTCTGGGCACCTCTGGGAAGAGCCTGTTGTGTCATGTTATTAGTGTGAAATGGTGGTCTGGGGTGTGCAAATAGTCTCAGTCACAGCTGTCACAGCTGCTGGTGGTGCAGTGTTAGGGGAGGGAGGCACTAAAACCAGTGTGAGATGGAGAAGGATGTCCCCTGCTCTGCTCACAGCATGGAGGCAGTGGATTGGAAGTGACACCACGGCTGGAGCAGTATTCCCAGAGCAGTCTAGCCAGCTTCTCTCACAGATACTGTTGAATTAATCCTGGCCTCATGCAAATAATCCAACTTTTCCTTTTTGATAGCCAGCTTAAGTTTGTGCTCAGTTATCTGGTGTTTCTTCAACTAAGTAGCTCTTTCCTTTGGAAAAATGTGACTTTCCAACTAAGCTGTTTTACCCTGACATAAGGAATTACCACAGCATTCACTTACCTGTGTTCTTGATGCTGTAGGTTAAACTTCAGGCTTTTCAAACATACCCTTCCAAGTATTGAAATGTTAAGGAAATAAATGTCATGTCATTCTTAAAGGCTTAATATTCCATTCTTACTTGGATGTATTACCCAAGATGTCTTCCATTCACAGCCCAAAGAAATCCCTTGTGTTTGTGATACCTACTGGTTGCATGAAAGCCTTTTGTGGTATATTGTGCATGAAGTTCTATCCTACAGGTACTTTAGGGATAGAAACTTCCTTTATTCTGACAAGCTGACAATCACTAGAAGGTAGCAAAGGCTGATCCAGCCCTTCCTGTGTGCCTTCAGGCCTGCTGGAGACTGCAGCCAGGTCCCTGCAAACTGCTCAACAGTTTTCCTTCCTGTATTGACACAGGCTGCAGAGCAGAGGACTCAGCACAAGTACCTCAGCTGTAACTCTAACCTGCCTTAGCAACCAGCTGCAGCAGCAGAGGATCTGAAATTCATGTGTGGAGTGTGACTGAAGCAAAGCCTCTGACTTGTAGGTGGCTGCTGTGTAACACAGATGAAAAAAACATCAAAGGAGAATAAAAATCTGATGCATTTTATTAACCACAGTGGTTATTCTGAGTAGCTCTTCAGTCTGCCAACTTGAGCAAAGACTGGTTTTTACACTACGAGTCACAAGGACTTAACACTGCAGGATTTCCAGAAAAAAAAGCTTTTTTTGACTAGTTTTTGAAACACAGGTCTGGTTGTTTGTGGTGCGTTTGAAAAGCTTTTGCAGAATTTTTGAAAAGTAGATACTCTGTGGAAATGCATAGTTGCCTCCTGGATTTTGCCATGAGAGATCAGGCTGGTTTTCCAAGGAAATTAAGTACCCTTGTCTGCCTGGTACATAATGAAGTGGGTGGCTGCAGAAGAGGTGCAGCTGGCTTGACTTCTGTTCACTCTCTCTCCTAGGATGACACGTACACAGAAAGTTACATCAGCACGATTGGTGTGGACTTCAAAATCAGAACTATAGAACTAGATGGGAAAACAATCAAGCTTCAGATAGTAAGTAGTATTTCTCAACTCCTGGGTACTTTAAACTGTTTGAGCACAGAATTATATTCATAACTGTTGGCAGTTATCTTTGTACTTTAATCATTAAAATGTAAGTGATAGCTTCCCTGTTACAAGAGGCAAGGCAGTTTTCACAAGATTCCAGGACTTCCCATGACCTGTCCTTAAAAGAAGGATGCTTATTATGTTTCCCTGAAAGAGGAGATTCTGTGCTGGAGTGCTCTCGTATCAAAATTGGTGTAGTTCTGCAGTTCTTAGCAAGGATTTGTGTAAGTGCAGGAATACCACAGAGTTGTCCAAGATGCCTGAATTCCACAGCAGCTGTTACTAGCAGACTGCACTGTTTAATGCTGGAAATTGCTTTTGTTGACCTGAGTGGAAAAACTGACACGAAGCCTTGTAACTGGTCTGTCTGCCTTAGCACTGGGCGGTGCTGCTTTTGGCCTTCACTTGGAATAAACAGGGGAAGAGACTTGGCAGTTCTTTAATCTTGAAGCACTCTAAAAGGGTGACTGGTGTAATGAAACCCAATATCTGTGCAAGGTCACACAATCCTTGTCAGCCACTGCTTCCAGCTCAAGCAAAGGCTCTTAGGACTCGAACAGCAATGACTCAGGGATTCCATGTTGTGAAGCAGGAGTCCAGCTTACAGCCAGAAGCCCGAGCCTCCAGACTCCAGTGTAACTGTCCTGAGTATAGAGCGGCCCACTAGGAATGCTGTCACTGTTGAATCAGTCTGAGTCTGACTGTTTCTAACCTGCAGCCAGCCCTATTCTTGACACGGCTCCAGGGAGCTGTTTGGGCAAGTGCCATTCCTGTCCTGGGTGGGGGAAGAGGTCAAGCACCTAATATCCCTCCTTAAGTCTCACAGCAGGAGAAGAGAACTGGGTTTGGTTTGAGTTGTTGCCCTTAAATACTTTTGCTGGAGCTCCTGTGCCAAGGACGTTGCAGGGAGTGGTCATGTTGGAGACCTGCAGCTCCGACCTTCTTTCTAACCAAGCCCTGGTTTGTGTTTGTTCTTCTGAGCACTGAACCATGGCTTCTCCATGGGTTAAAACTGCTTCATGTTCTCCTCAGAGAGATCTCCTGGCCACCCTTGGCTGAAACTAAGGAAATGAGCACTTGAGAAAAGTGGCTACCCAGGTGCAATTCTGAGCTAAAATACTTGATCTCCTCAAATCCTGTTTGATGCACACAGTTTCAGAGCCACTTCTGCAGCTGTGATTTGGATGTGGTTGTAGTTGGGTGGCTGATCCTCTGAGCTGTGTTGCTGGAAGCTGCTGTGTAACTCTGGCACAGCCACACTGCGGTGACTGACCCTGTTACTTGTCTTGTAGTGGGACACGGCGGGACAGGAGAGGTTTCGGACTATCACTTCCAGTTACTATAGAGGAGCTCATGGCATCATAGTTGTGTATGATGTTACAGATCAGGTAAGTGTTAAAACCTGTGCCTGGAGAGTTTCTTCAGGCTGATAAGTAAATAAACCCAGGAATTTAACAACTGAGCACATCTTAAGGAGACAGTGGCACAGTTCTCCAGGCTGCACTGAGGTTTATCAAGCCAAGTGTATATATTCCTCTGCAGGGTTTGGGGCTGAACACAGAAATAAAAGGAGCAGTGGGATTTGTGGCTCTAAAACAATTGTACTTTAGGCTTAACCTCAAACTTGCTGAGCAGGTAGCTGATTGTTCTGTGTGAATACTTCTCACCCTGCCTTTGGTAGCAGGAAGTCTGAGTTACTGATGGAAGTTGTTGAAAGATTTCTGAATGTACTTGAACTTTGGTCTACAGTAAAAATGGGCATTTGGAACAGAAAATTGTCAGCATGTGTGTAGGACACAACTGAGCCAGTGTTTTCTGTGAAAGGATCTCTGAAGATTACTGGGGCAGTTGTCCTGTTGGAAGGGCACTTGGGAAGTGTAGGGTTTCTTCATTAATAGAAAAAGAACAATTGTGTTCAATTGCTAACTGGAATATTGATCCAGCATTTCTGCAGTCAGAGGTTGTTCCAGCATATCTACAACAAGGTGGTTTGCACCTGATACGCGGTGCTTTGTAAATTTGTGGGATTCTTCTGGTTTCAGCTGTGTGCTGTGTCTCTGCTACAGGAAGAGGAAGAAGAGTCCCAGATGGGTGAAGCTCTTGAATATTCAAGATATGGAGCTGGGAAAATAATAGGGGGGGAGGAGTGCAAGAAGGGCTGATTGTGTAGGGCTTGGAGCAGGAGCTGTGTAGACCATGTGGTGACTGGGCTGTCCTGAGGCCATCAGGGATGGCAGCATTAGAGAGTTCTCTCCCGTGGTTGTGAATCACATTGGTCAGGGCACTGCCTCCTGTTCTTTCCTGGTCATTACCAAAGTGCTGAACTTCCCTCTCCCAGGGCCTTGCTTACAGTTCTCTTATCTCACAGGAGTCTTTCAATAATGTAAAGCAGTGGCTGCAGGAGATAGACCGTTATGCCAGTGAAAACGTCAACAAGTTGTTGGTGGGGAACAAATGTGATCTGACCACAAAGAAAGTAGTAGACTATACAACAGCAAAGGTATGTGGATACAAACAGCTGTGTTTGCTTGGTGAGCACCTGCTTTGGTTCATAATGCACGGAGCTGCTAGAGCAGGGAAGTGCTGTGGTACGTGGATGTCAGGGTGACACAAATGGGGGCAGTTGAATGACCCCCTGCCCTGCAGGTCAGACTGGAGATGGGGGGTGGGGTGGAATCCAGGAACCTGTGACTTATCTGGCAGTGCACCAGGAAAGGAGGTGAGCTATGAACCTGTGTATGAGCTTACTGTTCACTGTTTCTCAATTTGCAGGAATTTGCAGATTCTCTTGGAATTCCCTTTTTGGAAACCAGTGCAAAGAATGCCACAAATGTAGAACAGTCTTTCATGACCATGGCTGCTGAGATTAAAAAACGAATGGGCCCGGGAGCGACAGCTGGTGGTGCAGAGAAGTCCAATGTTAAAATTCAGAGCACTCCAGTCAAGCAGTCTAGTGGAGGTTGCTGCTAAAACTTGCCTCCCCCCTTTTGTCTCACAACAATGAATTTGCAATCTGAACCCAAGTGAAAAAAAAAAAATTGCCTGAATTGTACTGTATGTAGCTGCACTACAACAGATTCTTACCGTCTCCACAAAGGTCAGAGATTGTAAATGGTCAATACTGACTTTTTTTATTCCCTTGACTCAAGACAGCTAACTTCATTTTCAGAACTGTTTTAAACCTTTGTGTGCTGGTTTATAAACGTGTAATCCTTGTTGCTTTTCCTGATACCAGACTGTTTCCTGTGGTTGGTTAGGATGTATTTTTGTTTTGATGTTTCTATTGGCATGTTTAGATGTCAGGTTTAGTCTTCTGAAGATGAAGTTTAGCCATTTTGTATCAAACAGCACAACAGTGTCTGTCACTTTCCATGCATAAAATTTAGTAAGATATATGTAAGATCTGATTTGCTAGTTCCTTCTTGTAGAATTATAAATGGAGAGATCACACTATCTGATTAATAGTTTCTTCATACTCTGCATATAATTTGTGGCTGCAGAATATTGTAATTTGTTGCACAATATGTAACAAAACTGAAGAAATGTTTAATAAATATTGTACTTATTGGAAGTAATATCAAACTGTATGGTGATAAATATTGTCTTAATTTGTATGGCTAAGGGGGAAATCAGGCTTGCATTGTGCACAAAACATATCTCTGTGTGCAGCCATGGCTCTCAGACCTCCTGATAGACCAGAGACCTTCCCTGCAACTCAAACCAGTGGCTGCGGCCCCAAAGCCTGAGCTGTCGTGGTGCTTAAGGCACGTGTGCTGTACTAGAAACACCCAGCCAATGTTCATGGAGGCATAATGCACTCTGAATGTACAACAGTTCCCTAACTTAGTCTTGGAACTTAATTTATTTCTCAAGGACTCCACTTAGGGGATTCCCGACAGCTTTGCGTAGTAGGGGAGAGAACAGTATTTCCCTAACACGAGTGATTTCAGCGTAACCTGGAGGAGGTGTAACTTTCTACCAGTATATTATGTCTTTTCTATATACTGTTAATTCCATCCTCTTTTAATCAATACTCTTCTGACTTAGTGCAACAGCTTAGCTTCTATTCTGTTCTGCAGCGAGGCACCAGGAGGATGACATGGGGGCAGCAGGGCCCCCCACCAGACTGTTGCTCAAAGTAGGCGCTATCTCAAATAATTTGGAACTAACCAGCAGCCAAGAGGTTTTGGATGGTGTGTGATTCTTTGTACAGAGCTAATCAAATCATTAGTGCCTGATGTCTAGCTAAAAGCCACAGGAAAGCTAGCCTATAACACTTCCTATACATGTAAAATTGTTCAGCTTTATCTAAACTCAAATGTTCAGCCTATTCTGTAAATAGTCTCATGTTTGAAAGACCATGTAACATTCCCCTAGTAGTAAATACACCCTGTGATAGTAAAAATATAGCCTAGGTATGTTGTGAGGTATAAACTAAAACTGGTGCAAATATCCTCTGATTTTTTTTTTTTGGGGGGGGTGACTTTGGCTAACAGCTTTCTTCAACATAGTTGCATAAATCAACAGGCAATTGTAATACATAAAGTATTGTCATGGTTAAGTTGAACTCTTCCACTTGAGACCTTCACAATAAAGTGATGTGCTTTCTAGTAGAGATGTGCTTGTTGGTATAATTCATTATAAATGTGAGTGCCTGCTCCTCAAGAGCAGGAGCAGCAGCGAGTGCTGCCCAGATCAGGAAGCAAAGCAGAAGGAGGTTGTGTTGAGGGTAAAACATCTTCCCTTCAGAGAGTGCACAAATGAACTTCAATGTCGAGATGCCTGCTACATACTATCCAAACCAATGTTAATATATACAGTAATAAAAGCATTGCAAAACCAACTTGGGCTACACCAGGTGTTTGGTGGTTATTTGTTCCCCCCTCAGTCATGACTTTGCTGGTGCTGCTGAAGCTTGTGGTTTTCAGGCTGAGGTGTGAGGGCAGAGCAGGCCTAAGAGTCCTGGAAAAGGGCACTGTAGTCTCTTACCTGTGAGCTAAAATACTGAATACTTTTGACATAATGGGTCAAAAAAAAATTGCCTGTGAGGCTTAGGACACAGAAGATGGGAGAGTATCCAAAAAGACTCCAAAAACTCCAATGAATTATTTGTTGTAGGTGCTTCAGTTTACCTGTGCTTTTACCTTCTATTTGTGTTGTGTTCACAGGAATGGGTGGAAGTGATGCTTTCTGCACAAGAAAACCCCGCTCACCATTTAGTTTAAAGGTTAATTAAAGCCGAGTACCAACATGCTGTAACTTTGTTTGGCCACTTACCTCGTTGTGCTGCTTCAGAGATGCCCTTTCTATTACAGAAAGGGCGTGGAAAACCTTGATGCTGTTCTGTGAGCAGTGGTTAACTGCAGTAGCTGTAAGAGGGGAACCCAGCACAGCACCAACACAGCTACAGCCCACAGCAGGTGACACCAGATTATACAGAACCTGCTTCTCCCCGGCCTGTTTATTTTTTTATTGAGATTCCCTATTTTGGCTTGTGTTTATGCATAAGAAAATTGAAAGTTAAATAGGCTCTGCTTCAGCAGGGAGTGGTAAATATAAATAGACCTTCAGTTTGCTCCCAAGAACCAGAAGGAGTTGCTATTTCTTGGCTTCTGGCACCTATTTTTGACGAGCATAAACAAAACATGAGAACGGGGCTATTAAAATCACACGGCTTTACTTGGCAGGGAGCTGCATGGCAACACTATGGATTACTCAGTTAAAAAACTCTGTTCCTGACATTCTGCTAACACATGGAACAGGCCACTTCAATAAAGAAAGGAAAGCTATGTTAAAAAAACAAACCAGAAAAAGGCCAGCTGTACATTCCTTACACGACTCCAGGCGTCCCAGCAGCAGAGTGCCTGCTGTACCACACACCTTTCTCAAGCCCTGGTGGGCTCACTGAACACATTTTGGCATCTCTGCAGCAAGTGGTGGTGGAGGTGGTTTGGTGCTTGCTGCAGTTCTTCTCAGCCCTCCCAAGATGGGCTAACGAAGTCCAGGTCTGACAGAGGCAGCAGCATCTGAAATAAAATGGGGTGTTTGTTACTGTACTTTGGCTGCAGTTTAACAGAGAAAAACCTTCTTTGGCTACTCCCACAGTTATAGGGTACAGCTGGGTATAGGTATCAATTAAAAAAAAGCAGAAAACAAACACTACTTAAGATACTATCCTGTTGTGAGAGGCTGACACTCCTGAAACACTTGTCTCTCCAGTTCTGTTTGAAGGAAGACAGTCAAGAAATCAGCAAACAATTTTTGTAGCCCCTATTTTACACCCGAATTCGCTTGCTTCCCTTTCCCACCATTATATGGCAACCACAATGTTTCTGAGAAAACATAAAGCCAAAAAATACCCCTTCCTCATCCTCCCTCTGCTGCTGCTGCTGCTGCTGTCCCCCCAACCCTCCCTGCTGGGTCCCTCCAAGGAGCTGCCCATTTAGAGGTGACGGGGCATCCATTTTGAGACCTCCTTTGCTTTCCAAACATCACATTCAAAGAAATAACAATAGACCCTGACATGCAGTGTTTGCTAATTTAAGTGTTTCTCTCCCTACGCTTCCCTCCCTCTTCCCCCACTGCAGAAAGGCTGGTTTGCCCCCCTGCTTACCCACGGGGCAGCTTTGTGCTGCATCTCCCTCGTCCTCCACCTCATCCTTGCCCTGCACAGGACCCACAGCAGCAAGAATGGACTTGTACAGGTGCTCTGCATGGCTTTCCAGCTCTTCTGACTGCTTTGCAATCAAACCCAGCGTGTCTTTCAGAGCTGGAAAACAAAAAACATGAATGGAGGTGGTAGTAATGTGGTAATGCAATGTCTGTAAGAGCAGAAAGAGAGAGTTCTGCTCACCCAGGCAGAGCTTTTGAAGGAAATGGAGTGTTAGAAATCAATAATCTGATGTTCACCCTGTCAACATTGTGATGCAGAGTTTGGAGGGGGTGGGAAGCGACTTAGGAAGCTCCAGATTAATGAAGATGCATTATCTTCATTAAATAAGGGAAACCTTTGGGACTGGGTAAGGAAGCCCATCCATAACACAGCACTCGGCCTCTAAAGCCCCTTTGGTGACTGCAGGTACAGCCCACCCTTTAGAGAGCCCTTGTGCAGGATGCACCAAGTCACCAGAGAAACTGCTCCACACACACCACGGCACCAGCCAGGCTGGGCTGTGCCCCCAGACTGGCTGCTGACACCAGCACAGGATGCACCGAGTGCAAATGGGGTGTTAAAATCACCCTCTCCTGCCCTGGAAAACAGCATCTCTTCCCAGCTCCATCCACAGCCCAGTGGGAGCTGGCCATGCTGCCTCTGGGATAACCTAGAGGACCCCTAAGAGGCAGGAACATCCATCACCCTTGATGGATGGCAGGGCCCAAGGCCAGGGTCAAGGCACGGTGCAGCCCAAGCACTCGGGAGTAATGGCTTCAAACCTCCACCTCACCTCACCTCCAGGTCTCCGGGCAGCAACAGAGGTGTAAAAAACCCTTTTCCTTCCCACTGCTGACCCATCCCCAGACATGTGGGGCCAGGAATTTTGGGGGGCAGATGCTATACAAGCATCACCAGCTGTGTTCATGACCAGCCCCACTCAAGCACTCCCTCCTCACCCGGGGAATTTGATGCCATGCAGTCCAGGAGAGCTTCTCCCCTCTCCAGCACGCTCTCCGTCAGGCTCCGGTGGTTGGCCACATCCTTCCTGAACTCCTGGCAAGGAAAGGAGAGGAGCAGCATCGCTTAAAAGGGTTTTTGGAATAGACACAGGTCGCCCAGGGAGCAGTTTCCCCTGAGCAGGTTCCTGGCGCTCCCAAATTTGTCTTTGCAAACCCAATGCACCCTAGACCATTCCAGAGGTGCCTTGCTTCCCACTGGAGAGGGGGAAGCAAAGCCAATACCCACCAGGTAGCGGTGCAGCGATGCTGTCACGCTCCCGGCATCCGGCGAGGGGGGCACCCAGCTGCCGGTGACATCGGCCACGTCGTACAGCCAACGGATCAGCTCCTCCAGCTGGCAGCAAAACATCTACTCAACAAAGCACAGAAAAGGGGTCACAGATCTATTGCTGCAACGGAGAAAAGTCCCCCCCCTACGCCGCTGTGTGGCAAGAATTGAGGGTCACCATGAAATGCCTGCATGGAGAGGTGCTGGAAGCTGGGAGCACCCAGGCGGAAGGAAGAGGTTGGCCTCTGCCACCTCGCAGCCCAAGAGACACCCTCATCCTCCTCCTCCTCCTCCTCACTGGAGCTGTGCAGTTAATTTGCAGTTGCTTTTCCCCAGGGGTTTGTCTCGTTCAATTAAGTGCTTTCATTTATTTTTAAAGCGTCTCGGTACGGGATTATTTTTGTAAGATGCTGCATGAAACCCAGGGGCCTCTGCTGGCACTGAAACCAGACTCAAGTCCTGCTCCTGCTCATCAGGGGTTTGCCATAAAGCTGAGCTGCTTTTCCCTGGCAATCTGGGGTGGCAGATACAGAAAAGACCCTTATAAATCAGCAGAGTTATTCCCATACAGGAGGAGGGGATGAGTTTGCAGCTATGTGAGTGATAATCATTACTCTCCTGCAAACAGCCCAGCATCACTTCCAAATTCATCCCAGCACTGGGGTGGGGAAGAAGATGGAGAAGAAGGTGGGGAGCAATGCCTGCTTGCCAGGGAGCAGAGCACTGGTGGCAGGATGGCCGTGAGACATCATTTACTCAAATTATAAAAATTCTCAAAATAATTAGGAAACTCCTCAGTTGCTGCAGCTCCTGCCTCTTCCCTGGTGCAGCAGCACTGCAGGATGGGGGGAAGCTGAGAGTCACATCTCCACTGAGCCTGGCCCTGTGATACTGGGCCCCAGGAAAAGCAAGACAGGCTCTTGCTCCATCAGAAGGAATTATCTGCTCTGGTGATCCCCCCTGCATAAATTAGTACCAGCTGCCAGGCAGCACAACATCATGCAGCACAGGAAGCCTTAATTAATTGTGCCATAAAGACCAGGCACGTTTTATGTGAGATCCTCCCACAATAAACTTTATTTCTGGTCTCAGCCTACCTTGACACACTGGACAAGGGACTCGCTCTGCTGGCTCTTCATTGGATGTCCCTTGACCCGTGGTTCATTTCGGTACATCCCATCCGATGTGTCCCTGAGACCGGTCGGTAGATGAAGCCCCCGGAGGGGATCCCTATGGATCCAGCCACATGATTCTGTGTTTTCCCAGCTGGGCTTTCGAGAGCTGCAGGGCTGCCACCGCCCAGCATAACCCTCAGTGTTCCCTCTTTTGTCCCTGCCACTCGCTTCCCCAAAAGGAGCCAGCCCAGATGAAAGGGGCTGCCTGTGACGTGGCAGGTTATGGTGGTCATGCCTGGGTGTCCTTACAGTTAAGGAAAGATTGGACAGAAAATGAGCCAGCCTTTCCAGCTCCTGCAGTCTTGGAGGTAGGGAAAGAAATTCTTCATCCCCTTCCCACTCCTTTCTCAGGGGGAGCACACCTGTGATAGGTAAAAACCTAGCAGTGCTTTTCGCCTGCCCTGTGAGGTTTGGGAAAGGGTTCCCTCTGGAACACCAGCTCCTCCCATCCACAGCAGCGTGCCCAGGTGAACTTGGCCCACCTGACTCCATCTTTACATCCTTAGCAAAACCTCTGGAAGGACGAGAGGAAGTACTTCTTGCAAAGGATGCTTTGGCAATAGGTGAAGGTTCATAGAACAATCTGGCTCCTGAGCAGCCACTTTCTCCAGGCCCTGGGGTGGAGAATCTCTCTGCAGAGGCCACCAATTCCCAACGTCCATTTTCTCTGCTTCCCTGAGCCTGCCCACCTCGGGGGCCGTAGAAGCTGGTGGACCTCAGTGTGCCCTCAGGAGAAGCAGAAAAGCTGTCCAGGCCTACTCCTGAGTCATGGAGGACAGGCTCTGGCATCCTTCCCAGCTTGTACCTCGGCTTCAGCGGATAAGCATAATCCAGCAAGTCCTCATATTCTTTGTTGGGGTTCCAGTGGGGCGAGCAACGGTCTGGAGACGGGGGTAAGGAATCCGGGATGGCACAGGCCCAGTAATCGGACTGGTAGGAGGAGACCTCCCGGATGCGCTCCACAGTGGTGCGGCAATCAAGGAAAGGCACCTGCAGGGCCCTGCCTTCTGCTGCTCCCTGTCGGCACCACAGGTCCCTGGTGGCCATAGTGGCCATGGTGGCTGCTGGAGAAGGGACATCCATGCTGGCTGGCAAGCTTCCCGACGGCTCCTCGGAGAGGCCGCTCTTTCCCGAAGACAGAGCGGAGAGGCTCAACACGGAGCGGCTCCGCAGGGCGCTCCCTGGGCTGGGGGGGGTTTGGGGCTGCAGGAGCTCTGGGGTGGAGGGAGATGAGGATTGGGCTCCCAGACTTTGTCTCTGATGGCCAACAGGGGTGTCGTGGCAGCTGTCAGGAAGGATGTTCTCTTCTGCAGAGCTGCGCCGGCTGAGAGGGCTGGATGCCAGATCCCAACAGCCTGATGGCTTCACCTGCTTAAGGACAGGGTGGAAAAGGAAAGGGAGAGAGAGATATGCATAAAATGAAGCAAAGCAACCAGACAAAGACATCCACACATATCCAGGATATGGAGATAAAAGCCCAGCCCTGGACCTGCCATGAGCTGAGGCTGGAAGTGGAGCTCTGTGCCGTCTGTGGGACAGCCTGCAGCTGCTCAGAGCCCAGAGTGGGGCTTGATCTTAAGGAAAGGCATCTCGAGGGCTTGGGAAGCTGCAGGAGTCATTTGGCAGCCAGAGGCATTTATTTAAGGAGCACTGTCCTGAGCAACTTTCCAGCTCTGCGGTGGCATCATGGGAATGGAAGCAACAACTTGGGTGTTGGAACCCCAGCCTTTTCCCACCACACATCCCAGCCCGGGCAGGGGTGGGCACACTCCGGCAGGAAGAGATGGAAAGCCCTTGCTAGGACAGCCCTGGCAAACAAGCCCCCACCTCGCCTGAGACCTCCCGGTGGTGCAGCAACACCTGCACACACAACCCTCTCACCTGCTGCCCTTCTGAGGAGAGGGACCAGTGGCTGACACGAGGAGGTACATCACCACCAGCAGCACCTCGACAAATCAGCGTCTCTCTCTCTGAAAGGTTTGCTCTTGCTCTGAAAAATCCGCGTGCAGATGCTGAAGACACTGCTGGGCGGCAGCTGGAGTCTCCCTGAGTGACACCAGTGGCCAAGTGACTGTGTCTGCTCATTGTCACATCCATCCCTTGCAGGCTGGGCTTGGCTTCCTCTGCCCCTGAGAGCCGGTGCGGGCTGTCCGTCAGCTCCGGGCTGTCCACCTCCACCTCCGTGCAGTCCCAACTACCATCGTCCTCGGCATTCCCGCTCAGAGAGGCCTCAGAAAGGGATTTTCCCACATCCACGGCCATTAGGATAGAACTTCTTCTGCAAGAGGACACCGAGCCTCGGGCTCTCTGGAACACACAGCACACAGTAAGGGCAACTCGTCATCCCCCCTCATCTCCACAGCAAGTCAAGAAATTGGGTTTGCCCCTAATAACGAAGAGCTCAAGCATGATCTGGGTCAGACCCTAAAATTCATAAAGGAGCATCTTGGTGTGTCAAATGGGACAGAGGAAGAGCAAACCCTCACATCTCAGCAGTGTTATCTGGTTTCAAGGATGTGACACGCACAGGGAAAATCTAACTAAAGCCCTGGCCACACTGAGAACTAACTTGGGTTTGTTCTGGCAGAGTGCAACCAGAATCCTGAATTAATGGCCAATTTCACCAACAGTTTGTGCACCATGAGGTCACTGGGCCCAAATGAGACATCCTTAACTAGGACATAAAGCACCTATGAGCGTGGCTGAGCCCTGGGGGCTGTTGAGGTGGAGAGTTGAGGGTTTTTTAAAGACACAAAAGATTCAAAACCTTGAAATGGAAGCCACCCAGAAGCAAGTAGATATAAAATGTCAGAGTGGGAGGCAGGAGGCTGTAAAACTCAAACCTGCAGCTTCTACCTCAATTCACGAAATTAATTCTTTGTGAAATTAATTAATGGAACTACTTTCTCGGCTGATGACATTTCCCACGTGCTGTACAGCCAAGCCCAGTGCACCTTTCTGCAAAACCTTCTAACCTGAGGTGTTCCACTCAAAGCCTGAGCTCTGGATGCTCCACACATGGAGATGCTCCACTCCCCCCTCCAGCTCCCCACACTGGGCTTGAGTGAGGAGCTGCTGCAGGACAACTCATAGGCCAAATCAAGGAGACCCAATCTGGCCTCTTCCAGCAATTCCAGCCCAAACCAGTAGGACAACGCCGGCAGAGTGGTTTTGCTGGGACTCACCCAGCCAGTGCCAACCGATAGACCAAGGGAGCAGCAACAGCAAACTACAAAGAACTGTAAAAAAAAAAAAAAAAGAGGAGAAAAGAAAGAATTCCCGAACAATACTTGGAAGTGGGAGACAAGCTGATACTCACTCAGCTCTTTTGTCACAAGTTTTATGATCCACCCCTCTGACAAGCGGGGTTTTCCCACGGGCAGAGCCCGTGCACGGGAACAAAGAGCGGCGGGACGACGCGCCAGGTCTCCAGGGGAGACCAAATCCCCACACAGACAGCTCTGCAGCTGCCTGCCCCCTTCCCAAGGGCCGGCAGCTAAATTCAGCACGGCAGCAGCTGCGGGGAGGACGAGCCTGGGCTCTGCCAGCCCTCTCCCTCAGCCCCACACCTGGAATCCCCCACTCCATTGCTTAACTGCTACCAAACACAACCCCACGCACGTCGTGTTATCCTAATCGACAGCATCACCCTCTTTCTGCCCCCAGAAAGGTTGTATATCCAAACAAAAATGTGGGGTCACTGAAACAAATGTAATCAATAAACCTACCCCTGTGGTGGGTAGTGATTTAAAAATATATATATATAAAAGAAAGAAAAGCCTAAAAAGGCATCAAAGCAGCTTGTAAAGTTTCAAAGTGCACATGCAGTAATTAACCATCAACCTCAGTACCTCTTTATTTTTAAAATAAAGATTCTTTAAGAAGAAGCCACGTTGAGTTCAAAGTGATGTTGGACATCTTTATCTCCATCAGATTTAGTGGCTCGAGTCAGGTGTCAGCCAAATTGTTTTAACAACTATAAAAAAACCACATAGAAGCTTGATCTTGAATCTGAAAAGCAAGTGTTAAGCAAACATAAAATAAAACATACAGGTCACGACCCATCTGTTACTTTCGTAACCGTGTGGAGGAGGAAAAGGTTGAATATTCTGAACTTAAGATCATTTATTATCTTGTGAAGACAGCATGCAGTGATTTACATTTCTGTGATGCCACTGGTCTTTAAAAAAAAAGAGCAAGTGCTGGTTCACAGGTCCATTAAATCTCCAGAAGCTAATTGGAAGCTAAAGAGAAACCAGGAAACCTGCCAGTACACAGGGGCGAGAGTAAATCTGCTTATTTCAGGATTTGTAAGGGTATTTAAAGGGACACCAGGGATCTCACTGCATTTTCAAAAGTCTCTAATTCAGGCAGACGATTTCAATTAACTTCAGGGGGAGCTGGATACAGAACCACACCTGGATGCATAGGAGATGGGGATGTCACACACATCCCACACGCAGAACAATCAGGCAAAAAGTCACATTTAACAGCAAAGTGAACATGCTACTGCCACGACGTGCAACTCCCAACTACACAACCAACTAGAAAACAAAGTTTCTCACCATTTTCCAACAAACCCACAAAAATTCAGCGGCAGCGGCGGCGCACCAAGATCAACCCTCAGGGCAGGAAGAAGCAATCCCAAATCCTCGGGCAGGACTGAAGAGGGATGCACGACCACAGCTTTGGGCGCGGTGGAGACTTTCCACTGGCCTCAAACGCACGGGAAAACAGCCAGAAACCCCCAGCTACACCCGAGCCCTCAATTGTCTCGGCAGCGACACAGAAACAGGACCCGAGGGCGGGTTTTTAGATAAGAGATGAAGACAAGTCGCTGCTTCATTCATTCCAACAGGGGAGGTCCGCAGGGATCTCTCCTGAAAGGCAATCCCTGAGCTTTTTCACGCCGTCAGGAGGGCCCTGCCGGCCCCAGGGCGCCACAAAATTCCCGGCGGACAACGAGGGCTCTACCCCATGGAGCGGCTCCCACCGCCCGCGGGTCTCGCTTGGCTCGTGGAATTCGGCGAGCGCAGCGGATGCTGATGGAATTTCCGCCTCCCGCCAGCTCCGCTTTGGCTGGGGAGCATTTTGGGGGCTGTTTTCTGAGACAAACCCACACCGCTCTGGCCTCTCAGATCCCGCGGGATCCGCGGTTTGGGATTTTCCGCTCCTTTCCTCTCTGCCCGAGAAGCCTTCCCGCGGCTGCAAAAAAACCCGGCAATTAACCAAAAAAGATAAGAAATCGCGGCAACGACACCGGGGAGGCGGCGCACCCCGGGGTGCCCCGCGCTGCCGGGTGCCGGGATTCCCAAGGGAAAGTCTCCCGGGACCCCCGGGATCGCCCCCGGGACGCCCCTCAGGCCGCGCCCCGTCCCTCACTCACCGAGCGACGGCCGCGCCCCGCCCCCTCCGCGCGCGCAGCCAATGGGAGCGCCGGGTGGCGTAGGCGCGAGCGCCCCCGCGGCCCCGACGGCCAATGGGAGCGGAGCGCGCGCGGCGGCCCCGCCCCTCGGCCGGTGCTGACCCCGCTCGCGGGAGGGGCGAGGCCGACACGAGGAGGCCACGCCCCCCGTCGACCAGGCCACGCCCCCTGCCCCGGCCACGTCCCGGCCCCGTCTCAATCCCGGCCTCGCTCGCGATCCCCTCGTCGCCGGGGGCCTGAGGAGCGTCTCCCGGGACACCCTGGAGGTGCTTGTCTCAACCCCGGGGTGTTTACTCGTATCCCATATATTGACCTTCCCAGGCGTTTCCGCGCTTGCTCCAGGGGTGGGAAACCGCTAAAATTGGCACTGCGCGAGCCGCGGGCGAATGAATCCCGGCGTTCTCCAAGCACTGCTCCAGGAGGAGGTGCCGGTGCAAGACCACCCACTGGGGTAGCGGAGGACACCCCCCCAAGGGGGTCTGTCTCAAGGACGATCCCTGTGGGATGCCGGCCATGCCCTGCCCTTGGGGCGGCTTTCTGGGAAGATCCTGGTGCCACACTAAAGCAGGCTGCTCTGGGGGTTGTACCTGGCCAGACCCTTCTTTGGTGGATGGAGCAGACATGTTCCCGTACCCCAGAGAACATACTAACCTTTCCCATTGTTGCTGTCCATAGGCTGATTCTGGATTTTGTTTTTGCCACCTGCTCTGGAGTTTTCCTAGGTATCTAGGAATAGCTTATCTATTTCCTAGATAACGCTGAAATTCCCTACATGTCAGTTAACTGATAAAGCGCTTTTTGGACAACACTGTTCCCAGCTTTAGGCCAGGAAGGACCAAAGAGTCACACTCCTTGGTTCTGCAGCATGTTCCAGCTCTGCCACCCCTGTGTTATAGTCCAGATTCCCAGTGGCTGTGGCCTGTTGAACTCAACGGAGCCAGCCCCATTTACATCCTGGAGGTTCTTGCTTTTTCTCCCTTGAGAAGCACAGTGGGAATACCTTTTTCAGGGTTGCTTCCCGAAGCAGAGCTGTAATGCTGCAGTATCACGCTCTCAGGAGAACTCACAGCCAAAAAAAAAGCCCAGATCTCCTCTGTTCCTGTGCAGTATTTCTATATTTGGGGTCTCTCTGATCAGCGTTGCAGCAGGTCTTCCGGGTGGGCTGCACATCCCTCTGCCTCGGAGGCAAGGCTTTGGAGAGCTGGCTTTCTTATTGGAATTCACACAGGCAAAGCCCTTGTGAAGGAAAAGCCCTTTAAAACGCTGTTTATTGCTTATTCTCCAGGGAGCCAGTAGGGGCCGTGCTGATGCAGGCGAGTGGGAAGGCGGAAGCACACACGGATGGGTCATGATTCATCCCCGGGCTCGGCTGTTTTTAGCCGGGTTTAAATTACTCGCAAGCTGCCAGACATTGTTCTGGGAGCTGAATAGCACCCGGCTGCGGTCTCGGCCCCGGCAGGAAAGGCTCGTGTCCTGTTCCGCCCCCGATCAAACAAGTGCCAGGATGTCTACGAGAACAGCCAAAGGAGCCGCAAAATCTTTCCCCTCTCTCTCCTTGGGCTCACGCTGAGTGGGTGTCAATAAACAAGGGGGGGAATCAACTGATGGTCTAAAGGAGAGATGATTAAAAAAATTCGGGGAAACAATACCGACTTTATTCTGCTGGCATCTGGCCCTCTTTTTTAGGAACCCTGCTGAAGAGAAACTGGTTTATTTGATCTATAATACAGGGTCAGTCAAACTCCCACCCAAATTCACTCAAGGCTGGCAAAGACTAGCATGGGTATTTTCTTGCTGATTTGGGACCTCGGGATTCTTTCAGACTTCGGTTTTTGCAGACAAATGATTTCTCTGCACCTGTGGATGCAACAATTCAGCAGTAATCCCCATACCTATGACGTGAACTAGACTTGCTTATCATGATCAGATTTGAAAGCAGTGTATTTTCTGGTACATGAGAAGCTACCTTCTTGGTGGGAATATCCATGGTTTTTGTATGGAACTGGATCCATCATGAACACCAGCTGTATGTATCCAGAGTTTTAATATGCCCATAACTGGTGACCTGCTGTTATCCAGAGCTTTTGGCACATTGATTTGTTATTTCTTTCTGCCTTGAATGGTTTCAAGCTACAAGCCAGACAGTCAACACTCTGCCACGAAACCTGAAGCCTGGAGGTGCACCATATGTTCTTGCAGGGCATCTGCACTATCTTCAGCATCAAGTTTCAGTCTCGCAATGCAAATGTCTGGGATGGATGAGATGTCAGCAAATTCAGGGCTTGGACCAAACCTACTTATTCCCAGAGCATTCAGAGCAACATTAACTCGTCTTTTTACAAACTGCTCAGGAATCTGTTTGCTAACCCCTCTCTGAAAGGTGTTTGCAGGTGTTTGTCCTTCTCTTCTTGGGCTAACAACCCTTTTCTTTTCAGGATTTCCACATCTCGGACTATTCTTGTTCTCCTCTTGATTCTCACTCTTTGGGCCACATTTCTTTGAAGTTTAACACTGGTCCAAAACTCCAGCATGGGCTTGGCTATGATTAAGCAGAACTGGTGTGGAAGTCCACACTTACACACCCTGGTACAGTATCTGCCTTATTCACAGCACGGGGCATGGACTCCTGCTTCTGACTGCCCACAGCTTCCTGCTCCTGCTCCTTAACCTACCATTTCCCACAAGTGTTAGTGCAGTTAATCACTCTTATCTTGACTAATTCTTTCCAGCCTCTGTTTCCCAGACTCACTCTCAATTTTTCTGACGTTGCTATGGATTTCAGCCCTACCCTTTTCCATTTTCCCAGACCTTCTCCAGGTGGGACCTGCAGATTTTGTCTGTTCCAACATTTGTGTCACTAATCAGCTACTTATGGTCCTGGACCTACAGCAGGCCCCTGAGGATTCCAGTCATTCAGCTGGACAGCTGCTCTAGTAACGTCTAAATAAGCAGGTTCAAGCTCAGCCATGTTGTTTTAACTTCTTTTTAAAGCCATAAGAAGACTTAACAAAAGCCTACGAACCTTCCATCAGTCTTCTAGATCATCATGGCAACTATTCCACTATTATATTTCCTAAAAATATAATAGTGCACTGAATATTTCCTAAAAAAGGTAGCTGCTGCTTTTTCTTCATGATTTTGGAGAAGCCCCTAAAAATATGACATGTAAGGCAGGATTAATGAAGAACAGAAGGAAAATTGGAGTAACATGTATTTCAGTGTCAACTTAGAAGTGTAGAGCAATGAACCCCAGTGGTAGCAGCTGGGCAATTCGAGTTATTTACCACTTGGTTGCTTAGCTGGACCGAGAGGCAGGATTTAGCCCAAGAGAAAGGTCAAACAGAAGTTGCACTTCTCCTTTCTGGCCACACGATGTACCCATCACACCGCGAACAGCCTGGCCGGACCACCAGCAAGAGCTAGCAGCTACAAAGGCAGGTGTTTCAGGGGTTTGTATTCCTCAAAAGCATCTCCTTCCCTCTATCCAGGCCCTTTAAAACACTCACGCAGCTGCAGCTCAGGGCTGGGTGCCGTGGTGCAGAGGGGCCTGGATGGGATGGAGTTGGTGTGGTCCAGACCCTCCACCTTTCCTCCTGGAGGAAGGTGACACCTTGCTGTGAGAGAAATAATAGCCAGATGGTCAACAGGTCGTGGCAGCTTTTCATTAGTGTGAATTATAATGGGCAATGAATAATTGGAATTTTACTTATTAAACGTGAGATTTTACTGCTGCTTTTGGTGGGGAGTGTGAGCGGTTTCTTTTTCATTGTAATTTGCTGGGATGTCTTGGCCCTTTGTCATTTGTGTGTTGTCCTGAGCAGAACCAAGAGGCTCTTCAAAACCAGAGCTGGGATCTGCAGGAACCAGTCATCAGCACAGAGATTTGCAAAATATTGGGGTTGGTACACATGAAAATCTGTGTATGTAAGCATAAGAAGAAATAGCAGAGCAGGGAGGATAAGAACAGCTTGAATTTATAACAAACACCATTCCCAGCAAAAAATTTGAGACTAAAAATCTGAGCCACTGCTAAGACCACAGCACACACAACTCATTTGAGGGAGAGCCTCCTCTCTGACAACAAGAGGATGGCAGCATTTCACATCTCCCATTCCCCCTCCTGGCAGTCAGGCAGCAGAGGACCATCAGAAAACAACTCTCGATTCTTACAGATTATTAAAGAACTGTCCCAAAACTGGGAGGTTTGGTGACAGCCATCGTCCCTTGTGGTCTATGGTGCACACAAGTGATCGTGGCCAAGGCTGAACAACCACGTCCTGTTGCTTGTGTGAATGAAATCTCTGAGGGAACAAGTGCAGGCAGGTTAAATCAGCTTAAAACATAAATAAATGCCATATTTCCCTTTTGTAAGATCTCCTACAAGGATTCAGTGATACTCCCTTTAATGCTTATAATGGGGACATAGCAGAGACCTGACTTTCAACAGATGTACATATTTTAAAGGTGACCAGTCAGTGCAGCTGTACCACACAACCTGTTCAACTCAAACCATTCATTTAGCAGCAGAACAAATTTGTATTGTCTTCCATTTAACTAACTCACAAAGCACTTTCCTATAATTATATCTATCTTAATCAAAGAAAATGAGGATTTAAAAAAAAGGACTAATCTGCTCCTTGGCCATAATTGGATTTCTTCTGCAAATATTAAGTTACAACAATAGCAGCGACTTTTGTAATAAATTTACTTCTAAATGCTTTTCTTTATGTGAACTAGAGGAATGAGTGTTGCCTGCCTAGAAATCCTTAGAAGGAAGAAGTGAGGAGCATTTTCCAAGAACTCTCTTCCTCTTAAAAAAAAAAAAAAAAAAAAAAATTAAATTAAGAAATTGGAAAGCAGGTGGTCAGATTTGTAGGTGTAGAAAAACAGAATAAAATCATTAAACTTCAATTAGAAAATATTCCAATTTTTATCTTTTTGTTGAAATATCATAGGAAACTTTATCTATTTATCCAAAATAATGCCTAGCAAGCACTAACAATGGCTGGGAAAGGGTTAAATGGTGACAATCAGTGACACCAGCATTCCAACAAAGGGCATGGTCTGGGAAATGGAACCAAATACCAAGTTGCACAATTCTCATTCAGGGGCATTTCCAAAAGAGTCTTTGCTTCGGCGACAGAGCCTGGTCCAGCAGGATGTCCTGCTGCCTGTGCAAGGCTGATCCAAACTAAAAGGCCAGGTCTTCTCCAAACAAAGATGGAAACATGAATTCCGTTTGGGGTGATTTTTATTTCAGATTGAGAAGCTACACAAAGAGAGAACAAATATACATTTCCATGAGAGAACGGAAAAAGAGAGACAGTATCCCATTGCGTCACCCTCCTAATACAACAAACCACCCCAGCCTGAGCCACGGGACTGTTTGCTCCCCAGGCAGGCAGGGGGGTTTTACTCCAAAAAGTCAACTACATAATAAACATCTTTAATATCTGCCCCAGCGTCACACACCCCCAGACACAGCAATATGGTCTTTGCATATGTGCACATACGGCTGTTCTTGGTAACAGAAGGCTGATACAGAGTCACACAGATGAAACCCACAGCTTTAAAAGAGGAACAGTTACAGATGTTGACAAGGATCAACACACCCACATGGCACAAGCACTTCCTCAATGGAGTGGTTACTCTTAAGCACTAGGTTTTAACCCGAAGGCAGATAGGTTTGTATCAGTGATACTGGACTGTACTGCAGCAGATGGCAGTGGATTTCAGAGTTCCTCTGTCTTTTTATTAAAGTAATTAATCAAATGGTTTAGCATATAAAAAATACAAGAATCCTCCCTCCTAATTAGAGAACTTGTGTTCTTGTAGAAATAAAAGCACACACACACATACACACCTCAGGATTGCTGTCAGAGAGCTTACAGGATAAAGAAAAGAAACCCACTTTCCTCGTCTCACACCAGGACATCATGTTCTCCCTCCTGTCTCCAGGGATAATGGAGTCTTTCAGCTTTGGTGCATAGTTATATTTGAAAGCCAAACAGCAACTTGGAATTTGTCCTGAAGGGAACCAGGACAAGGCACCTTTAAGGATAATAAGGCAGATTGCATACCTCTGCTGCAGAAGGGGACTCCACGTGGGCAGGGGTGGTCCTGCTATCCTTGAATCTAGAGGGATTAATCAAAACCTAATCAAAATCTTCACCCTCACCAAACGTGAGTCGGTCTCAGTTTGCTGTAACCAAGCAGCAGTTCAGAAGCAGCAGCTCATCCCCCATGAGCAGAGGTACACTCAGCTATTTGTAGTGCTACACGTGGTCTCCAAGCCCTACAGCACATGCTTTGTGGATGACCTGACACAAGTGCAGCCAGGAAAGTAACAGAGAAAGAATGGAATACTCACGGATGGCAAACATATCACCTCCACACTGGTCTTCAGGCAAGACATGTCAACAGAGCATCTACTGTGGGGCAGAGCAGGGAGGCAGTCAGGGCTGGGCTACCTTGGTCACAATTATTTGACTTATTAAGTGTAAAATGTCATCAATGTATTGCCTTAATGAAGTAGGGGTTTGTTCAGTCCAGATGCTCCTCTGAAGCTGAAACTACATCTTTGCCCTCTCATAAAATGATGTGAAACAGTCTTTGTCCTCACATGGGACCAGAATATCTTTAAGTTTGATCTATGTACTCTAGGAGCCTGCTGGGATCTGGGCAGACTCCAAGCAGCACAAAAGACTCTGCAGGAGGGATACAGAGAAAGCAAACTGAACAAAAGTTGAGGAAGTTTTCCTTTTGCATCAACACCAACCATCTAGAAAACACTTTTTTTCTTTTTGGAGGTACCACATCATAAGAAAACCGTGAGCATGTAAAATGCCTCTAATTATATCCAACAAGTTTTAAAAACATTCCTTTACTGCTGCTTTACCAAATATGATCATCTTAAAAGGCCCAGACCAAATCCAAACCCCTATGCTGCTAAGGAAGTACCATCTCCATCAGAAGTCCACAAGCCACTGAAAGCTCAGGAAATTACATCAGTGTGCATCAGCGAAGTTCCTGGCCTGTCCTTTTTGTGGCATTCCTCCTGGTTCTTAACAAAGCTCCCATCCAAACCACTTAATATTTGCTGTACTTTCTATGGTTAAGCACAATTCTTTCTGTGGGAATGTAATCCAGGGGGATTCAGGCATGTGTAAACAGTTTCCTTGAGAGAAGATTTCCCTTAGAAATGTCTTTCTGCAGTGTGTAACTGCAATGAAGTTGCACTGACATGCCACATGCAGTTTAGTTCCAATTACTAAATACACGCTTGTCAAAGAAGGGTATTACTTTCTCAGCGCTGTTACCAGAAGGAGCAAGTGAAAGCTATCCTAAGGAACATCTAATACTGAATTTCTTGGTCTCTGTGGCTTAAAACCACACTGTTAACTTTGCATTACAACAGAGTTGGCTCAAAATTAATTTCCTCATGCTGGTTCTTGTTGGTTGCCCTGCCTGCCTTGCAAACAGCATCTGTGGCCCTGAGAGACAAGTATGAATGTTCTTGATCAGGACTTTATATAAGATGAGCTGGCCTGCTGAAATGTCCACAGTCCTCACCTCCTGCTGCCACTGAGATCAGGTTAAATCCAAATGAGATTTCATAGTTGTTAAGAATGTTATATCTGCTGACACTGAGATAGAATTTGGTAAGTAACCATACTGTCAATTCTTGAATGAAAGAGGTTTTCTTTTTCCTTTTCTCTTCAAAACTCCATACTAAATCAAAAATATATATAAAACCCCAGATGTTACTTTTTTTAGGGAGATGATAGTTATTAGTTAACAATGAAGCTGGCTTCAGGATTCAGGATCTGCTCCTAGCCTGCTTGGTGACTCTTCACATGACTCATGATGAGCATTCTTTCACCTTTTTCTGCATGCATTCACTTGTGCAGCTGTGAACTGGTGCCTGCAGGTCATAAATGCCTGTAAAGAGCCCATGCAGAGAATGAATTCCATGTTAACATTAACTTCCCAAGACAGTGCTCAGATGTGACAACGAAGAGCTACAGGAGCCAAATAAGGCTCTTGATCACTTATTGTCAGAGTTAAAATATTCAGAAGCAACTGTCTTTACGTGTTGCCCAATGTCTGGAAAAAGTTTCAGATCATTTGTCAAACCCTTTTCCCTCCTGCCAGAAGCTGAAACAGCAAGTGAACATGGCTTTCATCAATATGCTCACACAGATAACAAGTTTGTCTTTGTCCTCGGAGAATAATGGTCACCAGGCATTTCTCTGAGGAGCATTTGTCCCAGCTATCCTGCAAAGAGGAATGTGGGTCAATCCCTGATCCAGAACTGTGCTGCTATTCCTCTGGTCATGGCTAGCAGCCAGGAGCAGCTTATCAGAGCTCCATGCTGGCTCACTGCATGCTTCCCTGTTGCTCAGTGACGAGGCATTTCAGAAACATCAGCACTCATGCCTCTCCCTGCAAATCCTGGCCAGGCAGCAGGCAGAGATTTGCATTCTCTGCTACATGGCAGGCAAATGCCCTCAGTCTTTTTGCTGCTACCTATATCAAAATGCTAAGAGAAACACACTTCCTTCAGGTCTTAACTTCTTTATCCTCCTGCTTACCCTGTCTTCTCTGATGGTCCCCCTGCAACCTCCAAGCTCTTCCTTCTTTTTCTCCACCTTTGTCACCCATATTGACAACAAGACAACCTGTTCTTTTAGTTGAAAAGCTCTTTCTTTCATTGAAACGAGACAGAAACTAAGCTGTCAAGACTCCCAGTTTAGATGTTGAATCCATGGTGATGTCTGTTAATTTACCTGAGCCTAAGCTTTCATGGCATGTCAGGTGGAGATGGAAGGAGGCAGATAGAACAGGACACTGTGTTGTCCTTGACTAAGTCACATCCACTTTTTGAACTGCAGCTCACACTGACATCAGCTCCCCACTTCCCCTGAGTTAGCCCAGCAAATGCAGACACAGATCTCTTTTCCATCACAGTCATTTATCCCCTAGCACACTGCAACTCTGCATACTTTCATTATTTGATTCCTTTCAGATTTTTGAAAGTTCATCATTATTTGAGATTTAGTGCTCTGTGTCTTAGGAGTGCTTTCCAAACACTGCAGCTCACTATCTTCCACACTACTGCCTGTGAGATACAGGCACACCTGTAAAGCTAATTCACAGAAAAGGAGGCACAGGTATAGAATTTATGTGACCTGCTAATTCTGTGCTGTTCATCAGGATCAGTCAATACAGGCAGGTCTGTGAGTGATTATGAACTGCCAAGGCCCTGCTAAAATCAATGAAGATGTGACAATTTTCCTTTGGTGAGAGTTTGTCTTTTGGTCTTTTGACTTCATACCTGAGGCTCACTGCTCACTGCCTGTGGGGAGGTCAGGATTAAAAATGATGATTTCCAGTGGCTTTCCAGTGGCTGCAGAAACTCACTGTGTTAGCAGAGAACCAGAGTGAAGATTTAGCCCAGACTGTTGACCAATACTGCAAATCTTTGCAGAAAGAGGTGGTGGTGTTGTCCCTTTTGCAAGCTCTCGAGGACACAGCCTACAACATATGGTAGGGTGGTCAGTCACAGAGATGCCAGGGCCTCTGGCTTGGCTGAAAGAGGAACTGCTAAACACCTCAAGTTTTCATTATTCTTGCTGTAAAATAAGGAGGAACCACAGAAGAATGAGTCTAAGAATGGTGACACTGGGTCACGTTCATCTCTGGCACCAGCCACAGCAAAGGCCCAGGGGAGAGTTTAGGAACAGAGCAAGCACACAAGAAACCCTCCTGCCCCTCACAGTGTCCCCCCAAACTCTTGCCACCTCCAGCTCAGCCTCTTCAGACAGTAACGGGGCTGCCCAGAAAAGACAAAGCAGAGATTGTTTCACCAACAGATTTGGTACTTTGGCTGGCTCCACATCTCTGTTATGTCCACAGAACACAGTCCCGTTCCTCACATCCCTGCAGGGGAAGCCCTGGGATTGGCCCTGGTCTGTTCTCAACACAAAAGCCATCCTGATTGCAAGAGACATCCCCAGAAGTGTTTAAAGTCCATTGCAATTACTGAATTTTGTAGTGCAATTACCAACACCAAGACTCAGCAAAAGCTCAGTTCCGAGGAATAATGGGTCTTTACTGAAAATATCCCAATGGCAGCCAAGTGCTGGCACCCTCCATTGCTCCCTACAACTTTTCAGGGATCTGTAGCCACGTCTTGCAGCACAGAACAAGCACCTTTCTCAGTCTGAGAGACAGATATTGCTCTGCAGCCTCAGAGCAACTCTAAATTACTAAGGCTCACAAACCTCTGCTGAGCTACGGACAGGAGCAAGGCAGAATGCAAACTGGAGCCCTCAAAACTCTGTTCATTCTCCCGTTTATTCCTGAGCCACTGAAACATAAAAAGAACATAGGGTATTCCAGGAAATGGGACGAGATCAGGCAGTGATGGATGAAGCACAGAGTGAAAAGTCAAATCCTGGAGAAGAAATAAAAGATGGTTCAAAACAGTCAAAGAAACTTCACTGAAAAAAGAGAATGCAAAAGTGGAAGAATAAATGGCATCAGAGACAAAGTGGGATTGCATATGCCAGAGGCTTGCAGAATCTTCTCTTCAATACTTAATAGAATCATGAGTTGGAAGGGACCCATCGGGATCATCAAGTACAATTCCCGACCCTGTGCAGGACACCCCAAGAACCACACCATGTGATTTCCGTCTCTCTCTCAAAAAGCAGTTCCTGTACTAGAGGATAGGACAGGAGGTGTTTGTAGCCTCCTTTTCTAAGAAGAGAATTTGTACCTTCCGTAAAAAAAAACCAAAAAACAAAAAAACCCAAACCAAAAAACTAAAATCAAATAGAAAAATTGTGTTTTCTAGATGAAATTTATTTCCTCTTGAAAGAAAAAGCAACTGACTAAAGGTTTCCAATTTACAGTCACGTCAGGAGAACAGAAATATATGTCCAGCCAAGAGACACTGGAGTTTAGTACCACACTGGCACCAGATTTGTGGAGTGCCTGGGTGAGAACAGAGCAGGTACTACCTGCATGGCTGCTGAGCACCTTCCCAGCTCACAGCCTCCTGGAAAGAGGCTGCATGGAGACCTTGCATGGCAGGTCAAGAACAGAATCTAAAATGCACATCCCTCAACAGCCCTTTGATTTTTCTCCCAGTGCCCTTACCTGAAGACCTTGACCACTTGAAGCAAATGGCAAGTCTTTTATCTCATCAGGCTTTCCATCAGGATTCACATTGTTTCAATGGCAGTCGTTGGAATGTGTTAACATTTTTTACAGTCTGAGAGAGTTTAATATTGGATCTTTCACACTTGTACCGTAAGAAAAAAAATCCAGGTAGAGAATCCTAGAAGATGCATCATGGCTATTGTGAGGAATGAGAACATCACAGAAAAATAAGAAATGTAAATTCTGACACAAATGATACAAAAAATACCAAAAAAAGATGTTCTGACAAGCGGTAGTTACCCAGCATTCCTGCTTCCATGGATCCCTCTTCTTGTGCACAAACAACGAAAGAACTGGCAAATTTGTAAGTCTAAAGTAGGGCTTTTCTAAGACTACAGATTTCTGGCAGGTTAAGAGCTAAATATTCATGGTTCATATAAATCCTATAGCACCTGTTTGCAGGAGAAGGAGTGTCAGATTTCCTTCATCAAATTCCTGCTATGAGAATGATTTGACCTCCTTAAACCTGACTGCTCTAACAAGCTTTACATGGAACTAGACATTCCCATCGAAGCAAACATGGCAATCCACTAGTAGGGACTGGGAGAGATGTTCAGCAAAGACTTTGAGCTGCTGCATTGCTCTTGGAAAATACTAAGACTCTGGGGTATTTGCTTTAATCTACCATTTCCTGGGATCCTCCCACTAGACCAGGTTGCTCGAGGCCTTGTCCAACCTGGCTTTGAACACTGACAGACTGGGGCATCCACAACCTGTTCCAGTGTCTCACCACTCTCACAGTAAAAAATTTCTCTCTAGTATCTAACCTAAATTTCCCCTCTTTCACTTTGTACCCATTACTCCTTGTCCTGTCACTACAGCTCCTGACAAAGAGCCCCTCTCTGGCTTCCCAGTAGGTCCTCTTCACATACTGGAAGGTTGCTCTGAGGTCTCCACACAACCTTCCCTTCTCCAGGCTGAACAGCCCCAACTTTTTCAGCCTCTCTTCGCAGGGGAGGTGCTCCTCTGGATTTTGTGGCCCTCCTCTGGACTTGCTCCAACAGTTCCATGTCCTTCCTATGCTGGGGGCACCAGAACTATACACAGTACTCCAGGGAGTCTCACAAGAGCAGAGGAGCTAAATGTCTACTGGGGGATAAAATGCAATTACAGAACCCAGCCCACAGGGAACAGTCACGATTTTCAGCTTCCTCGAGACATCCACATACTGCTTTAAAATCAAAGTATTTGGGGTTCCAGTGCATTTAGATTTTTCAAAGAGATACTCAGACTTAAAACTGTGCTTTTGGTTTCCTGAGATGAAAGGAGTTGGAATGATTCTAATGGGAGGAAATGCAAAGTTCCAGTGGGGCTCGATCGGCTGGGCGAAGGATGTCCCTACAGAACTGTGTTTATCTCCTTCCATTTTGAAGACGAGCCAAGGACTGACCAAATTTTGTGGACATGGTTATAAATAAACTGGTTAAAAAGAGACTCCACCTGCAGTTTCTCAGTGGGCTGACTATAATCCTTTCCTACTTGGATTGTCTGTATAACTCTGCTGCACAAGATTAACCAGCCAGGCATGGTGCACTCACTGCGTTTCCCCTCAGGGGTGGCCACATCTCATCCTGCAAAACTCACTGTGTCCCTTTACCAGGGAGGATGCTTTGCAAAGAAAGGCAGCTCCTGCTATGAAATTGGAGTTGCCTCTTCCTAGTGCTGATATCTTTCCAGGATAGCTTCCTCTGAAGCAAGAGAGGAGAAAGAAAAAGGGAGACTTAGCATTACTTTATACCAAAGCTAAGTGTAAATATATACTGCTGAATTAACAGTATGGAGACTGACCATATGCAACCTCTTATTAAAGTAGCCAAGGGAAAACATCCACAAGTCCAGGCTAACTATTGGCATCCAAAATGCCAAGGTAAATCAACAGGATATTTGCAATGAGTTTGCCAGACTTTGTTCAGGTTTGGGGTGCAAATTCAGGAAGAACATTGTACAGGAAAAAAGGTGGAGTGGGAATCCAGAAGCATTTGGCACAGCCCCCAGCAAAGGTTGCCATCTGCCACTAAGCACTACCCTGGCCCAGCACCGCCCAGAATTACTAAATGTAAACTGCTGCCAGAAGAACATTTATAGCAGGACCAAACTCCAAGCAGGAACAGGTAGGCAGCTGCCCCAGCACACAGAGATCACTGAACTACTTGAGGTTATAAACTCATCTCTTCTCCTTTCAAGCCAAGACTCAGACTTGCCTGTCATCAGTTCCCACATGATGTGTGTTCAAATTTTTTCCTTCCCTGCTCAATTTTGCTGGAAGAGGGATATGACTTAATTTGTTTGGACTGACCCGTTAAATAAACACGAGCAGGACGTGGTGTGCTAGCAGAGGACCATCTGTGTTTTTATGAAGAGAGCTGACTTCTGAATTTACTGATGTTGTCACAGGCAACCCTCTTTCAGACATATTTATGCTGGAACAGACTCTACATTTCTTTCAGCCCCTGAGGGATTACTTTAACAAAATTTGTGTTTCCTCTGGATTTTTTCCTTAGCACTTGGTTAGAGGAAAGTAGAAAACCAATCCTTGATCTGCATGAAGATCTCCTATGTTTGGTCCCAAAGTTTAGGAGTTACTCACCAAAAGGCCAGAAAGCTGCTATGAGCTGCACTGCAGTGGGGAAATGGAACAAGTCCCTATAAGCTATTAATTCAGATATGAAAAAAAAAAGAAAAAAGCTAGTTATAAAGGCATATTTGACATTTTTAAGGGATCGGAGAAGAGGAGAGGAAGGGGAGTGGGAAAAAAATGTTGCTTCATATCATGATTGTAATGGTTGGTAAGGCCAGAAAATAAATTTAAGCAACATTTTCACCCACTCTGGAGTTTCTAGACTGCTTCTCCATTCAAACAGCAGCAAAATAAGCTTTCTAATTTTTCCCTACAATAAGCACATACTGGATTTGTCTACCTCCCCCTCTCCAACCTGTATGAGCCTTTGCTAGCAGAAGTCTTGTTAAACCAGAAGTCTCAGTGGCAGTTTTCACATACATGTATACATGTGTGTGCACGTACAACACATATACACACATGTGAACTAGCAAAATACTAATATAAAGCAAGTGTTCCTTCTCAACATCCCTTCCCTGCCCACCCCACCTTCCCTCCCCTTCCCCAGGCCAGCGTATTTTCAAAACAGACAGGAATTGAGCACTTCCAAGAGCCATCCAGCCCCTGGTCACACTGCAAATGTCCCGGTGTGCTGACAAGTCCCCAGGGCCACCTCTAGGACAGGTCTTGACGAACGGCCTCGAGTTCACAATACTGATTCCTTGGATTCAGGGTCTGCTGTACTGCTTGTGCTGGAGACTCGGTTTTTGTGGGTTACCAAAGGTGACGTTTCTGTGTCAGACTTGTTGTTGGCAATTGCTTCTACGGTGACTTCCTTTAGCTCCTGCTCTCTGTCTTTCTTGTCTTTTTCATTCAGGTAATTAAGGATGCCTGCTCCTAGGGCATCCCCTTCCACATTCACAACTGTGGTGGTTCGGTCCCTGGTTAAGATCAGAAACAAAAACCAAAGCAGCAGGCTTTTAGTTTAAGAGAGTTACAACACAATAAGGGGAGTTGATTCACCCCTGCTGATCCACTAACATCAGTGGAGCTGGACAAGGGAGATGTAGTGTTATCACAGGTGTTCTCCACAGAAGTATCATCACTATTTCAGAACTAAAAATGTGCACCAGAGCTGGTTTGAGGTCAGCCAAACTTACTAGTTCTGGTCTCTCAGTGGGTTGCAGCAAAGGTACTACTCTTTCTCAGGCATCCTGCTTTCCCCAGCCCATCTCCTTCCTCCTCTCTTTCCCCAGGTCAGCATTTTTCAAATGCAAGTTCAGAGCAGGAACTGATTTTGGGCCTATCCAGAAAGTGACTCAGAGCACCCAGCTCTCTTTTTTAACCACAGCCACTCACACCTTAATCCAAACACCTACTTAAGGGGTCCTTCCAAAAGCACAGAATGACTTGTGTTCTCTGCGTGTCTTGCTCATAGCACTTCTCCTAATCTTTGGTCCTACAACACAAAACTAGTGTGCCAGGATGTAATAGAGGACGTTTATGGGTCATAAAGAAGAAAAATTTCTTCATGTGTCTTTTGAGATTTGTTCATCATTCTGCAGCCTAAGTTAACATAGGTTCAATTTGTAATTGTGGTCCTCTCTGGTAATTAAACAGTTGGCATCAAAACAAGACACAGGGCTCCTCCCTCCCTCCTTCCCCATTCTGTTACAAGGCTGAGTTCCTTGACTAGAACAGTGTTGACCACAGAGGGATGCTGCTACATATTTTGAAACAAAGGCAGCCAGCACAACACAGGCTGAGGGCAGCCCAGAGTGAAAGGAAGGGCAAGATTTTCACTCTTGCCTCCAAGCACTTGAAAGTACAGGTGTGGAACACACAGATAGCACTGTGCTTCCTTAGGTAGCCAGGATACAAATGGCTAGCCACTGCTTTGCCTCTCTCTCCAGTCCTTTGGAGGTGGCTGATCCCCAAGAGGTTACAGTACAAAATGAAGCTGTAGGAATAGGATTATGCTCCAGACCTTCTCCAGCCTCTGGAATTCAAGAGGGTCCTCAGGCATCCTAATTTCCACATCTGCTGTGGGAGTACACCATCTATACAGAGAGGATGGTGTTTCCAAAAAGCAGTGCAGAGGGATTATGGGCAGCCTAAACCAGGAACTGCCCAATAACCCACCAACTGGAACAAAAATACCTCTGTGGGATTCAGATCACTTGACCCATACTGACCAGTCATTTCAGACCACCACCCAACTTCAACCAGAGGGCTTGAAAGCAGATTATGCTTTTAAATTATCAGATCATGCTTACTCCACTAATATTTAAACTCTAAGCATGCTGTAATTCATGAGTGCTCAGAGAAGTCCTTCCAGTTTGATTCTCCAGTACTTGAAGAAGTGCAGCCAGCCAGGCTTGTTTGAGGAAAAGTGGAGACACCCTTTTCCACAGGGTTCATCCAAGCTACAAGAAATCAATTGCATGTGGCATTTACAGTTATCATGCACTTGTGACTGCGTCCCCAAAACTTAAAGCAAAACAATTTTTTTAAGCTCTCCTTAATCTAATTTAGGTGGTGCAGAAGGTAAATTTAGGCCTTAAAAAGGACGTAACTGTGCTAAGTGGTGAGATAAGCTTCTCCAAACAGAGCTGTGCATGGAGGTAATCCCTCATGTTTCAAGGAGGGGAACGGGTCTTGGAAAGAAAAGGTGACAACACTGTCTAGTAAACTTGTGGCTCTCAGCAGCATGTTCCAGTCACGACACTGCCCACAGCTGCGATGAGTGCCACAAACTCTCCCTGCCAATGGATAGCACTTCTCTGTGACACTTGTGTTGTTGCTTTGACCAGTCTTGAACTATAAAAAAACAATAGCTGACAAGAGCTTCTGATGGAGACTGCTTCCCACATGTCACCAAGGAAACTTTCCATCACTATTCAGACTCAACTTCCTTTCTCCTCCCCTTCCCTTTCTACTGTCCAACTAACTTCCAGCAATGTTAACACCTTCTGAACAAACTTTCAAGAATCTCTCTAAAGGGAACTGAAGCCAAGAAGAAATAAGTTTCAATAAAGGCTGAATAAAAAAGCTGAACAGGGATTTTAGCATTCTAACTGCTCTAATTGAGAAGGGACCACCTTTTCCATTACCTGTCAAGAGCTACCTGTCCTGTAGGCAGACATATCTTGTAGGGTCTTATTTTATGCTGGTTTTATTTCATATAGGGTTATATTTTGTACTTTGACTACTGTGGTCCTTGTTTCCAGCTGAACATGCTAGGAGGAGGCCACAGTGAGGTGGATGTCAGTCTCTTCTCACAGGGTAACAAGTGATAAAGGAAATGGTCTCAAGTTGCACCAGGGGAGGTTTAGATTAGATATTATTTTTTCATGCAAAGGGTTGTAAAGCATTGGAATAGACTGCCCATGGTGGAGTCGCCATCCCAGGAAGCGTTCAAAAAACGTGTGGACTTGAGGACATGGCGGTGGTGCTACACCGATGGCTGGACTTAAAGAATCTTAAAGATCTTTTCCAACTTTAACGATTCTGTGTTTCTATGTCATGCAGCAGCAGATACATGTGGCCTGAAGTACTTACACAATCCAGTCCACGGCCAGTATCAAGGAGAGGTCGTTGGTGGGCAGCCCGATGGCCTCCAGGATGATGGCGATGGTGAGGACTCCTCCGGCAGGGACCCCGGCTGCTCCCACGCTGGAGGCAGTGGCTGTCACGCTGCAAATCAATTCCCATGCCTGGTTAGCAGGAGCTCCTAGCTCTCCTCTGCTGCACTTGCATCACATGTTTCCATGCTATGGGAATTGTAAACAAACTCTACAGCATGGGACGCACAGATCGTTTGCTTCCCAGGCAAACCCTTTCCTGCCTGCTAATGCAAAGGAATGGGTACAGAGCAGAACTCTCAGCAGGATCCACAGCAGTTACCAAGGCAATGGCTCTGGGTTTAACACCTTAATTGCCTTTTCAGAATAAAAAACAATCAACCAGTACAACTATACCCTGCTGCCTTACTAATATAGCCATTCCCGAGTCCTGTATCAGTTCCACAACATGCTGAGTACTTTACATCTCCTGACCTCAAATGTATAAAGGTAAACCTTGCCATGCAGGGCACGGTCCCTTCTCTGTGTCTCCTTTGCACTCCAACACAGCTCCTAAATCAGAAGCTGGAAACCACCTTTTTGTGTGCAACTGAGCTTTCCTTGGGCTATTCACTGCATCATCCTCTGGCCTGTGTTAACACCTGATTCACTAAGAATACCTGAAAGGCTAATTTGGCCAACTCCAAAAAAGTAATAATGCCCCAGCCCTGTCTTAAATAGGCGAACAATGTACTGGGAAGTGTAATAAGGAAGGAAATAAAACCAGTTGGGGGGGGTAAAAAAATTCCAGGAACCAGCCCTAGGAGGCGTCTGTTGGATGCAGCTATGACAGCTCAGCATGGTGAGGGGCCAGGACTCCTTCTAGGATCCTCACTGAAGGGATTTTGAGGCAGGAAATGAAGATAATAACACTTTATGGGATACAGGATGTGGGAGGATATTCCAGGCATGGAGGGGAGAGAGTCCTAGAGAAGGAGGTAGGACTGAGGTGGTGGAGGGGATAATGGGGCAAAGCAATTAGGAGGGCAACAACAACAGGTTTGAGCAGGAAAGCCATCAATGTCATGGTAGGAAGGGCAGAGGTAAGCAGGAGCAGAGTCTTTGGTATGAAATAGATGCATAAGGAACTGAGGAGCTGGCAGGAGGATCCAGAGAGGGAATCAGGGTTTGCTTTCTGGGTAGAGCAGCATGCCTCAATTACCCAGCCTAATGGTGACTGGAGGACGGAGGAGTGAGATGCTTAAGGAAGGAGAGGAATTTCATGTGAGAAACAGCTTTAAACCACTCAAAGTCTGTTTCAGAATTCAATTACCCCTCCCAGGTTCTACCTTTTATTAAATCGAGCCTCTGGAAAATCCTGTAAAGGTTTAAAGACTCCATCCTTTAATCACCCTATAATTATGTTTCATGGCAGTTTGCAAGCTTTAGGTCAGAGATGTGGAATGCAAACTGCTAGTTATTAACAGAGGGACCACAGGCTTGAGTGTGTCTGGGGACCAGAAGGATGTGGTTGCAATAGCGAAGCAACTTACAGAATGGTGAAGATTTGCCCAGGGTTGAGGTCGATGTTGTTCAGCTGAGCAATAAACACAGTTGCCATGCACTGAAAAATAGCAGCTCCATCCATGTTTACAGTGGCCCCAATAGGAAGGATAAACCTGCTGATCCTCTTGTCGACCCCATTGTTCTCCTCAACACACTTGATCATGGATGGGAGGGTGGCTGAGCTGGAAACAGAGAACAGGGAGAAATCAAACACATCAAGGTGCACTGAATGGCCAGTCACTGCCTCGTGGCTTTCATGTTGCTAACATGCTGCAGACAGGATGTCAAGACAACAATGCCATTTTAGAGTCCCTCTCTGTCATAATGGCAATGAGGGACTCTCCTTGTTGAGTCTTGAGCACAGGTATTTAATAATCTGCTTCCATCCAGAAACAGCTGGTAAGGACTCTAATCTCCCAGAAGCAAGAACATGACTTAACATAGTATGAAGCATTACAAGTCTCAAAGCCACAAAAATACACCAGCAGATGCCAGTATGGCAGGAGAGGCTGTAAGGAGATGAAATAAGGTCCCTTCAACCCAAACCATCCTATAATTCTATGACAATTAAACACAACAGATTGTACTAGTGCCTTCTCAAATGAACAGAAAAATAAATTAAAAAGAAAATATCACTGTTGGATTTATTTCTTGCATTATAAATTAAATTGTTTTATTCATAAATCCTCTCCTACTATATAGGAAGGTTTATGAATAGTAGTTCAGCTTCTGTGACAGACATGCATCTACTTTTGGAGATGACCTGAAATGATTTTATATCGTTATGTCATTTGATCAGGTGTTTGTTCTTGAGAAAAGTGCAAATGACATGCTCAATAGTTTGGTTATGACAAATAAAAGTTGATCAGGCCAGATCTTTGAAATCAGTAATGTTAAATTCCTTTGAACTAGCAATCAAGTCTGCTTTGCTCCTGCAAAATTAGTCTAAACTTGTTCCAGGTCCTTCTGAACTTAGAGAAGTAAACTTCCCATGACAAAGTCCCTCACTACTGATCCTCACTTTACTTAAAATTAAAAGGACAGCTGGCAGGATCTTTTTAAGGCCATTACTTTCACCTTTTATTTTCCCCAAATATTTCCATCTCAGCATGCTACAGTCACAGTATTTTGAAGAATTGTTTTCAACAGCTAATTATCAGTATGTGATGTGTGGCAGGCTGCTGACAGCAGTGAGGCTCTCTACTCTCTGAAGTCTCTTTTTTGCAATCTCGGGAATAATATTCACACCTAAAACTGAAACTGGATATTATCAGGTTACGGTGTCATATACAACCAGGCTATAATCCCAAAAGAAGCACATAAACCCACCTGGAGCAAGTGGCAAAAGCAGTGGCAAGGGGTGTGATAAGTCCTAAGAGAAAACGATACGGATTTTGACGTGTGGCTGCAAAATAAATGAGCGGCAGAATAATTCCTCCATGGATGAAGTGGCCCAGAATAGAGGCGAAGATGTATTTTCCCAGACTGGTCACCAGAAGCACAATATCTTCCATTTCCACAATCTTGCTCCCAACGAGGAACATAATGCCAATAGGTACATACCTGTGTAAATGAAATATTGCCTGTCATTAAGCACAAACAAAAAGCCCTGGAAAATATGCCCTTTTTCATCCTAGAGATAACGTGCTTGTAAAGAACTTGCTGCTCCTACTGAGGGGTAGTTCCTTATTCACCACACACTCAGGGTATGCAAATTGGGAAGGCTTCTCTAACACTTTTGCTTGGTGGATGGCAAGCAGTTAAATGGAAAAAGCTCTGTTCACTTATGCCCTCAAAGACACAGGTAGGAGAGTGCCAAAGGGAAGCCGAGCAGGAAGCAGAAATTCTGGCAGAAGCTACCAGGACAAAACACCAGTGTGGAGTTTTAGGGTGGAAGGCAAGCAAAGACCTAAAGCTGAAGGGATGGCAGATGGAAAGAAAGAAAAAGGAGCGGTATCATGTCACTGGAGCAGAGAAAGGGGTGGAAGAGTTGGGTCTTACACATGCAGAAACTACCAGCACAAGTATGAAGTTAGGTCATTAAAATCACAGACATACTGGATGCCAAGATACTCAGTGTAGGAAAGAAAAAGCTATGCACATACCAGAGAGCTCAGCTAAAGGCTGGTGATGCACGTGCCAAAGATAGCAATTAGCTCTGCTATTTGCCTACAAAGGACTAAGTTAAATGATTAAGCCTGAAGAGCTTCCTTCAAGCCAACAGCCAGGCACACACACATATCCATGCCTCCTATCCAGAAACATGCCACGTCAGCATTTGTTTAAGGTTTCCTTCATCAAGAGCACTTGGAGCTACTCCAGGGGAAGGGCCACCTGCAGGCCACAGCCACACCTCTGGTCCCAGTAGTGCAGCTGGGAACAGCCCTGGAAAGACAGAACTGCCTTTTCACCAAGAGCACAACAGCTCTAAATGGACTGCGTGAATCACTTCAGGCCCAGGGTCAGTTCCTCCCCAAGTTCTACTGGGATGTTTGTGACTGAGTACCTCTACTGATGCTGTCCACACTTCATCCTTTTCTGCTTCTAAGATTTAGAAATACTACAAGATCACCCAGCTCCCCAAAACCCTGCCCCACGCACACATGTGACTACAAAAGATTTGCCTGTACATCTCAGGAATGAAGAATCCAATGCTCATGTTCAGAGAAGCTGATTTGTTGAGTAAGGACAAACTTCAGAAGGTTTGGTTAAGCATGCAAAGGTTTGGAAAGATGGGCAAGCCTTAAGGTTGCCAGATCACCCACTTCTTCCTAGCCTGCCTCTCCCTCAGTGGTTCTGCAGCTCCTCTGTTCCATGCAGATGTCCCAGATCCATGTGAGCATCCTCTCCCTTGGCCAAATCTCTAGGGGGGCCTGCTGAACATTCCCCACTTAGCCTCTGCCATTGTGCCACCTACTGCCTTTGAACTGTGTTTCTGAGCACCCTGACTAGCCAGATCCAGCTGAGCCTGGTCCTGCACAAGCTCTGCAAACACGAATACTGGATTCAGAGCTGAGACTGGATTCCTCCCCTGGAAGAGGGAGGCTGGAGAGGAAGGAACTGAAAGTTGAGACCAAAGTGCTGCTAAACGGTCCTGCTGAACAGGACTAGGTACAAGCTCAAGGTGCTTTTTCTCTTGATAGTATGATTTCACCCATTCCAAGGTATCCTTTGGGAAGGACATGCAGCTTGACAGATTCTGAATAAATACCAGGACAACTAAAGAGCCTTAAGGAAGTAAAGAGAACAAGTAAGGGCTACAGTGAACTGCAGTGCTAAGAGTCAGCAGTGGTCCCCATAATCCACAAAGTAAAGGATTACATACCAACTGATTGGCTTGAAGTGCTGGCACTGTAATGAGCTGAATACAAGAACTGCCTCTTATCGGTATTGTGTCCAAGGAATTACACTCAAGAGCCAAAAACTTAAGCTGCTTGGAGACTGAATTTTTCAATCCCTTATGACAGCAACTAACACAGAGATCTGCCTGTGTGAAATCAGGTGTTTTGTTAAAGCCTTTCTACTTCTTAGAGAGAGCAAAACAGTAGGAACAATAAATGCAGAATGAAGGGGAAAAAAACCACCTCTGCTAAGGTACGTTTATAGCTTTCTCAACAGCTTTGGAAAGGGAGTGAGAAATGTTAATATATTTGCTATCCTTATGAATATGTTTAACTTTGCATGTGAGGTATTATCACTGTTGGTTTCACAGGAGAGGCCTAGATCCCTCCAGCTGCACGAGGACAGCTATGACACTGCTCTGAGGCCAAGATTTATCCTATCTGACAGAAAGCCCTGTCAGGAGGCTGTTCCTACCCTGGCTTAGGGGGCCTGAACCACTCTCTAGAGGTGTATGCCTCCTTCAATGCTGGTTTCTTGCCTAGGGAGAAAGTTCACTGATGTCCAGTTCCTAACATACAGACCTTTTTTGGTGCCAAAAGCTTTGTGAGATGGGTCAGAGCAACATTCAGCCCATAAACATGTCTAGACTCCAGAGAAGTTAAGTGAAATAATGGACTTGCTCATTAATAGGCCAGAGAAAAAGTAAACAATCAACTTCGGGAAATAGAAAGCTAATTAATTCTACTAATTAATCAAAAAGGAGTCCTGCAGAGGCATTATAAACAAATGTCTAAAGTTTTTCTGACTGATACCTTAAGCTATGAGTGATTGTCTAATTACAGGGCATGAGCAAGAAGAAAAGACCCCATAGAGTGATACCACGACAATCACTTTTGCTGTGATGAGGGATCTGGTAGGAAAAAGCCAGATAGATAAATGCTAAGTTTCCAGAACATAATATTGTACTGAAAGGTGCATCTGCAGTCACACACTTACCACATAATCCAGGAAACCAGGACCATGGTCGCCTCATTGAATGAATTAAAGAAGCGAATCAGATCTTCCCCCTCCTGGCCAAGCTTTTTCAGGGCCACTCCCAAAACCAGAGCAAACAGCACCAATCCCAGGATGTTCATCCCTTCAATCTCAGTACCGACAGGAATCTGCAGAGAAAAAAAAGAGAAGGCTTGTTAGATGTGAGATCAGCACAGAACGTAACAAAACGGTCACCTCACTTTGTTGCTACCCAGTTGATCTGAAGTCAACAAGCAGAACCTATTTTGGAAAGAAGAACCTATTCTGTTTGATCAAACGATCTGGATGCAGTTCAGATACAAAACTCTCTAGCCATGAGCTGGCATGGATTCACTGGAGAAGGAAAGTGCCTGCTACTACCCCCTCTCGTGCCCTTCAATATGATATGTGTGTTGTCAGTGACCTGAGCAGGAAAATCCCCAGTTTACTCAGGACTTTAGTGCAACAGCGAAACCCATGAGAAAACAACCAACGTTATGGAGAAGAAAAGGGGAAAAGGGCAGAGAAAGGCAACATACTGTGACAACCTACTCATTAACCTGTCCATGTCAGTTGTGGGAGATATAGAGAGAACAGAAGAGATACCTGTTCCCCCTCTCAGAAATCATGTCACTGCATGGTAAGAGGATAAAAGCAGGATCCACCTATTAACAAAAACTACTCTGCTCTGCTAGTCCTTCATGGTTTGTTTCTCAAAGAGAGTTGGAGCCTCATATGAACTGTTGTAGTATCATATGAACTGAATGAGTGCTCTTGTGGCTACATAAAAATATAATTGTTTTGACAAACTGCTTTTTTTTCCCTCCCCAACTTGGCAGTACAGGCTCAACATGTCAAATTGTTGTTTTATTTGGAAGAACTTCTATAACAGATGAGGTTTGTGTACAAGGTTTGGCCTTTTGGCTGGTTTAAGTGGACACTAGCTCAACACTAGGAAAGAAAAACATATTCTGAGCTAAAAGCTTGAAATGAATATTGACTACAGATTTTGGGATACTGTTCTTGTAAATCTGATAAAATCAGCCTGCTTGAGATGATGTTTTTGCTGGAAGTATACCACTGAACTGGACTGTCTCAGTGGTAGGTGGAAACAAAGCACTGCAGGGAAGGGGGTAAAACATAAATGATACACAAAAGCAGGAAGGCTAAACTGCTCTTAACAAAAGTGTTTACAAACAGTGAAGGTGCTGACATTTTTATTTGCTAATACAAAATACTTAGATATGGGATCTGCAATTTTTTATGGTAGCTGTTTGCTCCAGGCTAAGCTGCCATTATTTATTTGATTTCTAATTGAAAGAACTGAAAACATGGACAGATACTAAGCATGAGGCACAGTGCATCTCCAGGGATGTCTGAAGAAAGGTGCCCTTTCCTCCACACACAGTAACACTTCTCTGTCTGGATAGTTTTGGCTATATTCTGTTTTGTGTGTCTGAAAGCCCTAAACTCTTCAGTGGTTAGAAAAGACCAAAAAAACGACACCCTCTTATTAAGTGGATAAACTGTCTGTGTACATGGGATGTTATTTTATAATATAACATCTTCTACTGGGTTCATTTGATACAAGGCTAATATGAAAAGTTCAGCTTGGAATGGAATTTTACCATAATGGCCACAAACTTTTTCCACAAATAAAACTATCCTAGAAACATTGAATATTCTTTTGGTTTGGTTCTCATTCTGAAAAAAAAAATGATATAAGACTTTGCTATGGTACAGAAATTCAATGTTTCAAGCTACTGAAAGAGATCTGGATGTTACTGGGGAGGAATTTAACTATACTACATAATACTGATGTCTTGCAAAGGATCTCCACCCTTTAAACTCCTTCTACTACCAGGGATTTGCTTCTCATCTCATGAAATGCAGTGGTGTGAGCCTGAAGCCCAGGAATCCACTACCATTTAGGCTTCTCAGAAACTTTTCCACTTTCAGGTCTTGCTCTCTGTTTCTCTCTCTCGAGCCATTTTTTTTTAAACATACAACATTCAGCATCATCTCCCATCACTGCAGTTGTAGGCAGAAGATCCATGCATCACTTGCATGGAGCAGTAACTTATTGCAAGAAATCTCTGCCTGCAAATCAAGGGGACGATCTGCAGCATTCAGGGAATTTCACCTCCCTGCAGCACAATATGGAACAAGTCCAGCAGTAAATCTTCAGCGGAAGATCCTCTCAATCCCAGCCTCTAATACTGGCAGATGCTGAACAGCCTTTTTGTACTCCAACAGAAAAGTGCATCACCCCAAAGGGGCTGCCAAACCAAGCAGCATTGTGAACACCAAACAAAAACAGCTTTAATGAGGACTTTGTTCCTGGACAAACTATGGGGCACGTTATTGTTTGCCTGAAATTCTGCGTTCTGGTAGGAAGATTCATGGAGCTCTTCTGGTCCTTGAATCTCTCTGAAGATCTTATTGTTTTCTAGCTCTTGAAACAAAATGCTTATCAAGGAAACAACTGCTGACATTGAACTGCCCCAGTAGTAGATGGCTGAAAAGAAAATGCAGCCATGTGATGTGAGGAAGAAGAGCAACCACTGGTTTGTGTATTTTTACTGCTGCCAGAAGAGGAACTGAGTTCCCCCAAGCCTCTCTGTGCTACAGATGGGGAACTGAGATAGTCCATGCCCCAGGAAGCCTTGCTGCCAAAGCAGCATAGAGGATGTAGCCATAAAAGCTGGGTAAACACGAGATGAGCATGTGAAACAACAAAAAGGACGTGGCTGAGCAAACATCTACATATCCACTATTCATTTCATCAGCAAGAGAAGACAAGGCCTATTAACCAGTGGGGGAAAGAAATATAATCAATGGAAAATTTTGGTCTACACTCTGCATACAGAAAGTTGAAGGAAAACATTTCTTCAATCAAATATTCTGCTGATGAAAGAAAAAAAACAGATAGGAATATCATTTTGCTTCCCTGGAACCAAACTTCTATCACTATGATTTCCAAAAATCATACTCTTCCTTTCCAAACTGAATCCTCATCTATCCACAAATACTATGGTCAGATCAGTACCGAAACTGAGCTAACAAAACTGAGATGATGCTTTCTTTTTATTTGGTCCATTCATCCCTAGAGACAGTAGGGCGTCTTCTGGAATTAAAGAAGCTCAGGTCTGGTTTTGCTCCAACAACTGAAGAAAGGTTTTGGAAAAGCAATAGCAGAAATAACCTTTACATCATAACTGTTGGCAAAAACAGGCACCAGTGACAAATTCAGAATATTTTTCCTGATATTACATCAAAGAGGAGACTGATAACAGGAAAAAGAAAGAAGAGAAATGAAAAATAGTCTCAAAATTTAAACTGCCAAGAGATGCACTCCTCTCTCTTAAGGAAGAGTGATGGCTTCAAACAAACATTAAAAAGATACTTGACAGCCAAGACTATGTTCAATGGATATGTTTAGCCTTAATCCGTGCTTGGTTGCTAAGGAGCCTCTATCAAACTTGACACTGAAGATCAATAGAAGAGTCTCATTCCCCTTTCATTTGCTTCTGCTTAAATGTAGAAAAACTCTATAACAAACACACAGAGCTAAGTGCACATTGCTACAGCCTTTCATGCCGAACTTGTTTTTTAGCAGCACGAAGCTGCAGGGGCAGCTGCCCAAGGACACGATGGCACGAGAGGAGAACACACTCTTTTGGGATTCCGCAGCCGTTGCTGTGCATCCGCGTCAGATGGGCCGAGTGTGGATCTGGGCTAATGCAACCCAACGGGCATGGATGGAGCTGCCTTCTCGCCCAGTGGTGTCCAGGATAACTTTTCCCCTGCTCAGTTCATGCGTCAGCCAAGTCACCTGTCACCCTGTCTCCAGGGCTGGTGAAAGTTCAGCCCATCAGCTGAAAGCAGAGCTCGTAAACACTCTGTTCTGCATCACCTGCTCACACACCATGCGTGGGGAGGAGAAAGTAATGAAGCCAGTACTTCCTGCACCCGGGGATATGCTCCAGAGTCCCTCTGGATGATCATAAACCGCTTTTTCCTTGATGGTTTTACAAACTAGTGGGTTAGTCCCAGCTGAGCCCTGCCATGACAAATGCAAACATTACAAGTCTCTTGCCCTAGGGGCATTCAAATCATATTAAAAATATGGCAACCCAACTATCTGAGCTCAGATAGTCAGAATGAGCCTGAGGAAGAGAAAATAACCTTGAAGGTAATTTCTCAGACCTGCCTCCCCAAAATCCAATGAAAGCACATGAGGTACTTCATTTGGAGCAAGGTGACACCTTGCAGGCTGGGGCACTGGCTCTGTTTCAAAGCATGCTGCCTGTAATTATTGCTGGACCTGCAACATGTTGTCTCTGGCCAATAATAAACATGTTTGATGGACCCACGATGCAGGAGAGATGCCACTCAATGGGATACAGTGCATCTCTGAAGTCCTACAAGCTACATATGGAAGATAACACTCTCTACCTCATCTACACCTACAAATTAGTTTCTTTTTTGACACCATTCCAATAACAGCCTATTTGTAATGTTCTGTCTGTAATTTTTACGCCTTCAGCTCACGTGTTACAGCTTCAAACAAAATTTCAGCAGCATGGCAACCAAAAAAAAAATTCTCAACCAAATTCTTTTCTGTTTTTTTTTTAAAGAGCTTTGGGTAGTGGAAAAAAGCCCATTCTCTCCAAACTCTTAATGAAGATAAAGGTTTAAGGGACATACTATTTACGGGACTATTTAAGGGACATTGCTATTTAATTCCAAGTCTACAAAAAGTTATTTAAAAACATGAGGCAGTGACTAAACAAAATTTGGATCAAGTGAGATCAGGTCCAAGAAAGCACGGCCTAAAAAAATAATGTGTTGTGGGTCAGACCAGTTGAGCTCAACTCTCCTCCCCCATCACAGATTTTTTGTGTGGCTGTGGGTAACTGATCTGCCTTGTGTGTCTCAGTTCCAGGCAAAGAAAAGTACCTGTTTCTTTCCAATGACTGCTGGAAAGGATTAAAGACTTTGAAGTAGTCACATATTACAGCTGACAAGGGCTTGTTTAGAACCTACGAAGTGACCTTACCTTTTCCAACGTGACATTTCCAGAGGTAGTGTTTCTGAGCAGCATCTTATAATCTGTCGCATACTGCAGGTAAGAAAAAAAACATAACCAAACAAACCCAAAAAATAGTGAGACAGGCATTAAAATTGTCAGTAAAATATCTAAAATCTAGGGCAACAGTTTACTTTGATAAATAAGCTAGACACCTCCAAAGTAGGGCACTTCTTTGGGCTTGTTTTCTTTAATTATAAAATGAGGGAAAGAAAAGCCAATTCCCTATGACAACAGCAGCATAGAGGAAAAGAGGACTGCTTTATTTCATCCCTGAACACACAGAACACTCGAGGCATCACAGAATATCCTTTTCTTGGTGTTATTTTTGTACTGCTTCTGCTTTTATTCATGGAATACTGACTTGTACTGTATTATATATTCACTCAAAATGGAACTTTCATATCAAAATGTTTCGATATGAAAGCAAACCAACAGAGCGCCATGAAGGCAAAAGCTATTATTCCACTCCTGTATCATGAAGAATCACTCTGCCCCATAGCAATATTCTCAACACTATCTATTCTGACATCTAAAATTAGCAATGAGAACTAAATCAAAATCTTTTTGGAGCCCTACAGCTCCTGTCCGTCAGTTTAAACCACACTATGTTCTGGTGCCAGTTACCATCCTACCACACACAGTCTCTGTTGGAAGAGAAGCCAGGCTGAGTAATTAATCCAGCAAGAAATAAAATGGAAAACACTGAATAAAAGCGTCAGGTAACAGGTAATGCTTACACACATGGGAGCCTAAAAGTCTTTAGCCTTGTCAGTTCTGAGCCCAGCTCTAAACTGTGTACCCAAGGGTTTGCCAGCTAGCTCTTGCAAAGTGGTAACCAGCCTGGCACAAAGCAGAGTTGCCACTGCTGCCCAACACAGCACCCAAAGTTTAAAGTTTAAAGAATATTTCTGGTGAAGGTACAAAAGATAGGCTTTGAATATGCTTTTGTTTGACGAATATTTTTCAAAACCAAACTATTTGTCATGGAAGTTCCAAGTCTGATTACATCATGTGCTTTTAAAAATTCCAGTTATATAAGTAAATTAACTTTTGGTATTTTCTACGTGATATTTTTAGCCCTCCTGCAAAAAAAGAGCAGTAACTTTCTCTGCCTGTGCACCATAGCTCATGTCCAATGTCCATATGGATCTTACCGTTCGAAAAGCTGCAGCAACAAGATTTGCAGGAAACAGGTTTCTGTAAAAGACAAACAAGAAAAGTAAGTATTTCTTGTAGAAATTCTAAAATGAATGCACCAAGGTGTTTTGCTCTCAGAAACAGAATTCCTTTTGCAAAGGCAAGCACATGGGCACTAGTGAGGTGTGTAGTACAGAAGATACTCTGGCAGCATGGAGTATCTTCCTACGTCTCCAGAGGTGTCAGTGCCATCTTCTTTGGCTCACATAAAAATGTCCCTGCTTGTCTGCCAACCTCACCATTTGGGTGGGGCCACCAGAGGCAATCAGATACTCATCAGCCAGTGGCTACAGAAACTGGCTCAGCCACGCCAGCTGCAGCAACAGCTTAGGGCCTCCAGTGTCAGGCAGATTTTTAACATTACTCATGTGATTACACTGTGCTCACAGCATCAACATGAAGGACAATCCCATCAGCAAAATCCACTTAAGAGAATGGCTTAACCCTTCAACACAACAAGGTCAGCTTCCCTTGACACTGAGGCAGAGCAGAGCAATATCATGGGCCAGACTTCTCTGCAAGGGCTTGGACAACACAGATGGAAAGTAGGGGCAACTCCTATGGAAAGCTGCAACATCTTCACACAGAAATGCAAATCTAGCAGCAGGTTAGGGCAGACACATGCACCTCTACTGGGCATCCAGTATATTTCTGCATCTAGGAAGCAGCGAGGAAAGGTGAACTGGGCCAAGTAGGGAAAATGTTGCTTCTTGTTATATTTTATAGTTGGTGTTAATTCCTTTCTCCCCTTATGCTGGGCGAAGAGCATGTGTTCCCCTAGCCAAATGACAGCTTCTTTTTTTTCCTGTGTCAGAAAGGAAAATAGGAATAAAATCTGGTCTCTGGGGTCATGGCAGGACCCCAGGTGAGGGCAGGGAAGGTGATGGGTATGAACTGAAAATACAGACAGCAGAAGGCATCAAGGAGGCACAAGAACTCTTATGGTAAGGAAAGAGAAGACCTTACTCAGAGACAGTTAACCCCGGTAAAAATCATTTGGGAAGCTGTTCCCCATCCTTTGCTCCTTGCTCTGCTCCAAGGACACTGCATGTGTCTCCAGGCTATGCCCTGCTAATGGTCCCTGAGTTTTTGCTGTAGTTACCCTGGCAAACACGACATTTCAGCTGTGGTCACTCCATGACTGACACGGAACATGCAAATCCGAACCACAGCAAGAAACAGAGCAGCAGAGTCAAACCTTTGAAAGCAAGAGGGAGATTAAAATACGGCCTAGGTAAGGACTTTGGTCTTTTTGGTTGCGTAGCTCCACTCTCCTGCCACACAGGGATTTTCCCACAGCCGTGACAGCAATTGTAAAGTACATGGAACTTCATCAAACACGTGGTTGCTGTGAACTACCTCAGCCTCCCTCTCTGTTCCACTACAAGTGTATTAGGAGACAGCTGCAAAAGCCAAACTGCTCTAAGAATAATTTGCCTGCTGGAGTCTACATTCCACTGAGGATGAAAGAAACAGCAACTTTTTCTCCTCAAAAGTTGACAGTACAGCTGTCTGTCTGAAAGCAGGAGAGCGAGCTCTAATTCTGCAAAGACGCTTAAGAATTGGTCAAATAAGATCAATGGAACAGCTAATGTGCATCAGTGCTTGCACAGCTGGAACTCTCTGGTGGATAAAAACCTTGAGGAAACTAAAAGCAAACTTGCTGTTATCAGGAATAAAATATCACATATACAAATGGGCCCATGCTGTTGGGAAAATAAGGGTATTTCTTTTCAGCTTTCCACAGCAGGATGATTACTTTTTTTTAAAAATAACTGACTGGACTTTGAAGAAGCAAAGAGATGAAAAAAGACTGAAAACGAACCAGAAATCATTTTTTTTTTCTTTAAATCAGCTTTTCCATCCTGATGAAAACAAAGCCAAAGGAAGCAATCCTAAAGCCTAAGCAACATGATTCTCCAATGTTTAAACGCGGCCAAGAAACCAAGCCCTCCACAATTTGCACAGTATGCCAAGCATGGGCCTCACTAATTAAACACCAACTTATCTCCAAGTATATACTTAAAGCACATACTTGAGTGATGCCACCAATCCTGTTACAGCAAGGCAAGGGGCAGGTTCTTGCTTCAAGTGTGAATACTGCTAAAGCTACTCAAATAAGAACCCAGAGCACACACTTTTCTGTATCACTCCAGCACCAGTCGCAGGACTTGACTCTGAGGGCAAAGAAGAGCATTTCCAACAATTCACCAAGTAAAAAAACCTGGATCTTAATCAAGGGGCTCAGAAGAAGTTGTATGTTCTGTTCAGCTTAACTTCTAACTACACCTGACTGCAAAATACTCAAACCACATAAAATAATGTTTTGCTCCTCTCTGTTTCAAATCCTGAAGTTTAAGAACAAAATGTGTCGGGTCATAAAAAGCAATCAACAAATAAATGGCTTACCTTGGAGGCATGAGGTCTGCAAATACTACGCTCATTGCTCACCTAAGCTCAGTTAGCATGTGAATTAAATTCAACTTTAATTACAGGTGGGTCAGATCACAGGTTCTTACCTTTAGATGGATTTGTGCAAGAACACCACAGCAACGCCTGTGCGTGCTCTGGGGAGAGCCAAAAGCTGGTTAGTGACCTGCCTGGACCCATCATGTAATTGTGCCTGCAGGGTTTGCTCATCACTTACAGCAAGGCAAAGTTTACCCACCACAGAAACCCAGACAGCTCTGTCCCTGTGAGCCAGCATTCAGCGCGTCCCCAAGCAGAGGAGTCACATGGGGAAGTGTGAACACCCCTCCTGTGAGGGTGAACCAACAAACAGGAAAGCTGATGAGCTGGGTAATTGGGCATGCAAATTAAATGTGGGTGTCTGCCAGTTGGTTTTTCTGTTAGGACCAAATGTTGAGAAGGTTTTTTTGCTTCGAAAGCCCACAGCAAACGCGAACGTGGAGTTTAGGGAAACAGGGAAAGCTATAGGTGAGCTGTGTTAGGAGGTGGCTGGAGTCCCATTCTCGTCACCACTCTCTCCTCCTCCCTGGTTTGGTGCCCAGCAGGATCAGTGCCAAGCTGGCTCTCTGCAACATCACCTACTCAGGCAGGTGCCAAGCCCCTGAGCCCACCACACCAGAGCCAGCCTCTTCTGCCACCTGCTACCCACTTCACAGCAGGTTGTACCACTGGACTGCTGACTGTTTCTAATGGCTCCATTTCTGCTGTTTCCATATCCTGTGCCAGAGAACACAGTTGCCTTTTTGAAGCAGATGTGGATTATCACACGAACACGACGCTGAGTGAACCCTGAGTCTGGGTGATAAGGAGCCCGGCACAGCAGTGTGGGATCAGACAGCCTTGGCCCCGTGATGTACAAAGACAAAACCTGCTGCCTGTGGCCAGAATGAGACAGGGGACCCATGACATCATGGCAGGCGGACAGAGGTTCTTCGTGCATCCCAGGTGCTCCACTGCCGCCAGGACCTCGGTCCACACACGCACAGACCCAACCTCCTCTCTGGCATCAAAGTGAAATAGGTGGTTCTACAGAGAGACTTTACTCCCCTCAACAAGCACCAGGCAGGAAAGTCTCTCTCCGTTGCAAGTTGCACAGACAGCCCCAAAAAGCCCTGTATCAGAAATCCATCAAACAGCTGCCGAGGGTGACAGCTGTGTCCTGGGGCTGCAGCAGCAGCTGGGTTGAGCCAGGAAACCTCCAGGTACCTGCACAACACACAGTGTGAGAAACCACCCTTCTCAGATCCTCTTAAAATAGGAACGAGAAAGCAGCAGCAGCAAGGGTGGGCGTTACAGTGCATGAATATTTTCTGCTCGAATACTGTGCTCATCACACCATCTCCCTATGCACAGCTGGATAAGTGCATCTTCCTTCCAGTGAAAAGCTGCTCCCACCACCTAAAAGGGACCATTACTTCCCTAATCAAATTGAGCAGGAAGGTCCCACTGTACTTTTGTTGCAATAGAAATCTTTGTTTAGCTGCAACGCTTGCTGCTGGAAATCCCAGACAATTAAGGGACCTTGGAGCTATTAATGGAGCAAAGAGGGGCTGTAGCTTCCCCATTCTCTATTTTGACATTATGGTCAAATTGCTCTCTTCTTTATAGGCCTGAATATTTCCACCAGCAGGATAAGGATTCCACAAGAAATCCTTCATTGTATGTGTAAGGGATTATTATTAATAACTGTTTCTAAACGATGATTTTGCTAGAGCTCTGCAAACAACTTTGCTCTGGCAGCAAAAGCATGAAGGGATATCCAGACAAGTAGAATGAAACCCTAAAATACTACGCATTCCTCTTGCATAGCTTCTTGCAAAAAGGTTCCACTTCCGATGCCAAAAACCTTGCTGTTGGAAAACATACTTTTGTGAGGGTGCCTAGAAAAAAATATTCTGTGTTGCACTACCTCTAGTTTTGTTTTTTTTTCCAATGAAGTGTTTTCAATGGTACAAGTCCACTCACAGCAACTTTATTGCCATCTGTGGCAAAATGATGAAGCCCAGTTTGAATTCCTACACTACCTTTATTTTTCTTTCTGTGCCAAGATTTCCATTCATCATAACAAAGCATTTTTTCTCATCTGCTTTTTGATATGTACGTGGGTGCTCAATACACGCTCTGGACACACATATTTCTCAGTGCGTGCCTTTGTTTCAACACAGAGAAACATGAAAATGTGTTTACTTATAGCAAATACTTGATACTTTTTTGCCTTACTGTTCCAGTCTGCATATTTGTTACTTCAAAAATAAAACTAAAGGGGGGAGAGTCAGTAGTAAAAGGCAACAACCAATATAAAGAACTAAAGAAAGGAGCAGAAATGTTCAGAGATTTATACCAAAAAAAACCCCACTAGACAGTGCAGGCACATGAATGAAAACACTGAGTTCTTCCTACAAAAATCAGTCAGCAATCCCTGTACTTCAAGGGAGATTCCACATGGAAAATGACTCAAGCCAAGGGGGACAGTAACATTTATTTCCCTTTCTTTCTGGAGGTGCCCCCAGAGTTAAGAACTAGCCATCAGCTTTGAAAACCAGTGGTCAGCCCATCTCTTCGTGTAACTGCAGCTGTTCCCTGGCCAATTTTTATTCTATTTATGACTACAAAGGTGGCATCTCCCCCTCCTCTTCTAACAGTCATGTTTTTACTTTCTTTCCACACTGGAACTTCAGAGACAGCCTTAATGGTTGCTGCTTTTGGGTGACTCATTGGGAACATCAAGGCTGTAAGAAACGAGTGCTACTGGAGCAACTGGTGCCCAGGAGAGGGTCACTGCACGAGTGCTCTGGATCCTGTGGTCTACTCTGGCCAGCTGCTCTGTAGTCCAGACGGCAAAACACAACTGATGCTACTCCCTGTGCTCGTGTCTGCCTTCCCTATGGCTCCAAAGGTGCTCAGAGCCAAGGCACAGGCTCACTGACAGCGCTGTGGGTACTGCCTTTGGCAGCACAGCTGGTAACATCTGGCACAGAGACAGACAGGGCAGTGAGGAGCAGTAAAATTTAAACAGCTTTTGCAGACTTGCCTGGCAACCTGAGAAACCCTGACCTTACTGTTTGGGGCAGACGTGTGGCCCTTTGTGCACTCTTCCTATAAAAAAAGGGATGATGCTACTTCCTCCTTCCCTTCCGGGACTGTTACAGCTAGGGCTGCTTTAAAAAGAATTCCCTTCCCAAAGCCAATTCCACAGCTTCAAAACATGTTTTCATCCCAAAATTGGGCAAAGAAAGACTGTTCCAGACCTTTTTTTCCACTTGAAAAAAAAATTGTAAAATACTTTGTTGAAATGTTCCTTTTTTTTGATGCCTGAGATCTTCTACTTAAAGTCTTTTGTATAAACTTACAGCAAAACATTGACCTCACCGAAATGAAATGTCAGGGTCACCCACTGACGGAAATTTTGACACAATCAATAGGTTCCTTTGAAACTGTTCAATTCTGTTCAATCAGCAAATATAAATCAGAGCTAAAACAAAACTCTGACCTTATGGAAACATGCAGTTGTGACAACTGCCCATCAGAAGCGTCAACAAATCAGCAGATTCTTGCAAAACACTTCATCTTGCTGTTTCAACTGCTTTACAACAAGCTATAGGCTGCTAGCAGGTGGCAGGAGTCCCATCCTTGTCACCACTCTCTCTCCTCCTCCCTGGTTAGGTGCCCAGCAGGATCAGAGCCAAGCTGGCTCTCTGCAATGTCACCTAGTCAGGTGGGTGCAAGCCCATGAGCCCATCATGTCACAGCTAGCCTCTTCCTCCACTGCTACCCACTTCACAGTCAAGCTCACAAGTGCTCTTTATTCTCTGTTGCTTTATCTTCTCCATCAAACCAACGAGGAAGGGACAAAACCAGAAATTCTAAAATTTCCCTTCACTCTCCTCATCTTCTGCTGGCACTCAGTGCTCAGCTATTTGGTACAAGTGAGCAGCTCTCCATGTCAGATGCTCTGGAGATGCTCACAAGCTCCACCTTCAGCTAAGACCACATGGAGTAAGAGTGCACTGGAGCCTGGCTTAAGGTAAGAGCCCACAGTGGGTCCTTTGGAGAAGCCCCCCTTTCTTCACTGACATTGGACAGAGTTAAGGAATTCCGTTGAATTGAGAGAACACCCCACTTTTTGGGTGGGTTTTTTTAAGCCATCAGCCTCGTGGATGCACCTCTGAACTCTTGCTGGATCCCTCCCATGATCACTGCCTTTGGCCATGCCTTGGCTCCAAAGAGCTGCCCACATGACAGACCCGAGATGGGATGAGCCATCAGCATCCCCACTGTGGGGCACAAAGGCACCTTATGGCAGCTCTGCTGTCCCCACCCCATGTCCTGGGGCAGAGGACAGCATGCACAAGCCCTGACTAGGCATGCTCAAGGCTTGCTTCCAGCACTTGCCAGAAGGGAAACCGGGAGGGTACTCCACCAGCTGTAGCCAGCCAGACAAATCAGACCTGGAGGTTACGGTCAATGGACAAAATAAAACAGAGACAGCCTTTTGGGTCACCTGTGAGTCATCATTCATTTGCTACCAAAGCCCACAGTAAATCTCTTTTCCAGAGGCTGGGTCTCCATGCCTAGATGCGTGTTTGTGGGGAAGCTTTAGACTTGGAAAAGGAAAACCACGACCAAGAATTAAGCTGGCCTCCAGACATGGCTGCAACAACATAAATCAACACCTTTGGTCATTACCTAACAGACTTCCCAAAGGCAGAAAGGATCTGCATGCCAGGAAAGGACAACCCTGTGTTGTCCCTGCAGAAGCTATGGCAAATAGTGACTAACAACTGTGATTTCCTCTTGGTTGTTTCTTCCTCGGGCCATGTTTTACAGCTGCTTTCCAGTGTTGTAGGGGGACTCAGTTTTTACCTTTTCTCTGATACCAAGCAGCAGCAAAGCCATGAAGGACATGGTCAATCTTGTGACACAACTGGAAACAAAGTTTTCTCACGTCTAATAGAAAGTTTCATGACGAAATGAGAGAAAGGGAGATGCAAAGAGCGGGATGCTGAAAGACTCACCCACACCAAAAGGAATTACTTCAGTCTTTCAGGTCCTATAGACTCAAGGCCTTTTCAAGAACAGTTAAAAATAATATTAAATGGTAGAGGGAGAGAGAGATCTTACTTCCTGAAAATCACATACTCACTCCATCCCTAGGTCTGTCAGGGATTTGTGCTAAGACTGGAAGTTTAAGTGACGGCTGTGTCCAAAAGCATCTTTTCTGGACTGGATTTCATTGTCATTGCTGTGACAACTAGACTGTCCACCAGAGCAGCTGCAACAGCCCTTCCCTGGGGCTTCAAGAGAAAGCTGAACTCACAGCCCACTGTACATGGGGGAAGGCCTCACTTCCCAGAAGGAAATTTTTCTGCAACCCATATGCTTTACCCAAGTCTCAGCATCATGAGCACTGCTTTGGAATTAGGGACTCAATCCCATCATCATCATAACCCCTTCGAAGAGGAACTCTCCACCTGCATTTACAGACCAGAGCAAGAAACAGCTGCCTGCTCCCAGCTTCACAGATATTACCTGCAGCCTGAAGCTTGCTGGAGCATCTCTGCCTTACTTCCCAACTACATCCTGCTCCGTGCTGCATGGTGACACAGGAATGAAACACCAGCTACAGTAGCCACACTAGGATGCACCTGGGGCAGCCACCACTACACTCGTCTTCCCAACTTTCCACAGTGTGCTGACTCCATTTTTGGCAATTTTCCTTTACCTACCTACGCTTCCATTGAACTCCATGTCACCTTCACAGACAGACCATCTACTCCCTCTATCCTGTTACTCCTTCTTAACATGCTGTCAGGACTTGCTGGTCCTGAAGAGAGATCCTTAATGCTTGGTTCTTAAGAGAGGTGAGCTGAGGACACTAAGTACAGGGCTGCCAGTGGAACAAATCAGACTTACTTTCAGTCCAAAGGGACCATACTTCTCTCTGGGGAAGAAAAGGACATTAACCCGAATTTGTAAATACAGTTCTGGGTTTGGGGTATTTTTTTTTTTAAATTCTTTTTATCTTTGTTGCCACATCCACTTACCCAGACACAGCAAAAAAATGTCTCAGCTGAAAAACTGAATTCATAAAAGAAAGCAAATAACTCAAATGAAAATTCCCCACTCAGTGTTTTAATTGGCAAGATATCCACCAAGCACAACTTTCTAGCCACTTAGCTGTGATGCAGGTCACTCCCCACCTCCGTTTGCACCTTGGTGCAAAGAGTGAGGAAAAGCAGTTGGAAGTCCCATACTCAAAACACCAGCTGGATGTTTGCCTCATTTGTGTGAGTGCTACACTCCACTCTTATTTAAAAAGCCAGACAGATCTCAACGGGGTTTGAGGAAAAAAAAAAAAAAAGGTGAAGCTTGCAACTTTGCAAGGAGGAATAAGGATAAACGAAAATACTATGATCTGGTTAGAAGTGGAAGCCTTGCTTCCCGGTAGGCTTGGGGAACACGAGTCTTGCCTTTGCAAGATGCAGAGGTGGGTTGGAAAGCCCACAAACCCACAGGGTGTCCTCACGCCAGACTATGTTGTAGTTGTGTCCTCGACGGAAATACAGTGTTGCATTTCCATGCCCACATCTATAGGAGGGCACTATAAAAGGCAGGCAAGCATTTGGGTGAGGAGACTGAGTAAAGTGTTGGGGAATAAAAGAAAGAGGTGTGTGTGAGGGATGGGGAGAGCTGCCCAGCCCTGCTCTGCCTGCGGGAGACAGGCAACAGCAGGTAGCGGGACAGGGGAAGGTGCCAGATAAAGCCATCCCTGCCCCACAATAAGCACCCAGGAGCCGCTCTCCCTCCAGGCAGAACCAAGAACGGGCCCAGGCACCCAGAGCTCTGAGCAAGCCTCGACTCATCCTTGCAGCCACCCAGGTACAATTAAAAACAAAGTGGGGAGAGGCAGAGCACCGTGCAGCCTTACACCTGGCCGGGCTGTGGGTACCTGGGGAGAGAGAGAGGGGTGCTTCTGGAGAAGGCAGGATAAGGATGAGGAGGATGATAAGAAGGAGGAGGAGGAGGATGAAAAGAAGAAGAAAAATGAGGAGAAGAAGAATGAGGAGGATGAGGAGACGATGCAGGAAGATGAGAAGATGCAAAAGGATGAAAAGATGCAGGAAGATGAGAAGATGCAAAAGGATGAGAAGATGTAGGAAGATGAGAAGATGAAAGAGGATGACAAGATGAAGAAGGATGAGAGGAAGGAGGAGGATGAGAAGGAGAAGGAGGATGAGAAGGAGAAGGAGGATGAGAAGGAGAAGGAGGATGAGAAGAAGGAGGGGGGAGGGGGGTCTCGGGCTGCCGGCTGCAGCGTGCAACACCGCCGGGTCTGTCATCATCCTCCGGCGGCGGGAGGGCGGGGGAAGGAGGAAGGCGCGGGGCGGCCTCACCTGACGAGGTCGAGGAAGGAGTCCACGGTCTCCTTGCTGGTGGGCAGCGCGCCCGGCAGCCCCAGCCCGGGCGTGTTGAGCGCGGAGGCTCCGGCGCCGGGACGGACGATGAAGCCGAGGGCCACGGCGAGGCCGGAGGCGAGCAGCGTGGTGCCCAGGAAATAGGCGATAGCGATGCCTCCCAGGCGGCCGAGCGAGCGGGTGTCCAGGCTGGCGGCGCCCGACACCAGGCTGCAGACCACGAGCGGCAGGATCACCATGCGCAGCATCCGCAGCAGCAGCTCCCCGGGGAAGGCCAGGTAGGCGACCTGCGCGGGGCTCAGCGCCGCACCGCGCACGGCGGCCCCCAGCGCCACGCCGGCCACCACCCCCGACACCGTCAGCAGCACCAGCGCGTTGCGCCGCAGGAACCCGCGGCAGCCCCGCAGCCAGGCCCCGCCGCCCCGCCGCCCCTCGGCCGCCGGGCCCTCGGCGTGCCCGTTCGGGCCGTAGCCCGCCTTGTCCTCGCTCGCCGCCGCCGCCTCCTCCATGCTCGCGGCGCGGCGACTCCTCGTGTCCCGCTACCGCGCGGCGCTCGCAGACTCCGACTGAGCGGGCGGGCCCCGCCCGCCGAGGGCCGGGCCGGCGGCGGCGGCGGCCCCGCCCGGGGGAGGAACGGCGGTGACCCCCGGCCCGCCCCTCTGCCGCCCGCTGGGGCCGGGTCCCCACAGCGCCATCGCCGGCCGGCGGGGCGGCACGTCAGCCCGGCGCCCCACCCGCGGGCCCTCGGCCCACGCACGGGTGGCGTGAGGGCCCTCCGTGCCCTCAAGGGCCACACACGTACTCTCAGTGCCCCCTCCGCGTCCCGCACCTCACACGTGCCTCCCTCGTGTCCCCCTTCAGTATCCCCGTTGTTCATGCACATCCCCTCAGTGTCCTCACAGTTCACATACGTCCCCTCGGTGGCCCCCTTGGTGTCCCAAATCTCACATGTGTCCCCTCGATGTCCCTCCTCAGTGTGCCCGTTGTTCATACACATCCCCTCAGGGTCCCCATAGTTCACACACGTCCCCTCAGTGGCCCCCTTGGCGTCTCAGAGCTCACATGTGTCCCCCCAGTGTCCCCATGGTTTGCACAGATCCCCATCAGTGTCCCAAAACTCACACATGTCCCCTCAGTTTCCCCCCCCCATATCCCCACCATTCATACACATCCCCTCAGGGTCCCCATAGTTCACATGTGTCCCCTCAGTTCCCCTCTTGGCGTCCCAGAGCTCACACGTGTCCCTCAGTGTCCCCACGGTCGATACACATCCCTGTCAGTGTCCCCACAGCTCACATATGTCGCTTCAGTGTCCCACTCAGTGTCCCCATGGCTCACACTCCTTCCTCCAGTGTTCCTCTCAGCATCCCCATGCTTCATACGCATCCCCTCAGGATCCCCGTAGTTCACACATGCCCCCTCAGTGTCCCTATAGCTCACACACGTTTCCTTAGTGGCCCCATGGTTCAATCACATCCCCTCCGTGTCCCCGTGGTTTACACACATCCCCATCAGTGTCCTCGCAGCCATAATGTCTCTTCAGTGTCCCCCTCAGTGCCTCACAGCTCATACATGTCCCCATCCCCAGTGGAGTTCACATATCCCCTTGATGTCCCCCTCTTCTCTCCAGGAACTTCTCATCAGGGCAGGAGCCATCCCAGGACAGGTTGTGGTGTCCCTGGTCATCAGTGGCACAAACACATGGACTCTGAGCATGCTTCCTTGAGGAACTGGGCTAAAACCCAGTCTGATCACACGAGCAGGTTCTCTGAGGAGCAAATGATATCTCTGGCAATACGAGGGGCTGAGAAAAAGGGCACCTAGGGCTTTCAAATCTGCAGGAGCCCCAGGGGTGCACTACTGTCATGTTTGCTCACAGAGCCACTTCCATGAGCTCCAGCCAATGTTTGGACTCGAGCAGGAGCTCCATTTCAGTTCATTCCCTTGACATCAGCAAAGCACAGCCTAGCAGAAAACATGCTGTGAAAACAACCAGCCACACATCTGCTTTTCAAGTAGACTGCGCTAATTAAAGAGACTGACAGGGTGTGATGGGACAATAATCCTGATTTAATAAGACTCTTTTCTGCTTTCCAATCTCATGGATAGACCTGAAAATTGCTATACCATGGCTGGAACTCCTGGGAATTGTCCATGTGTAAATAGATAACAACACCACCAACAAGCAATTGTGTTTGCCACCATCCACTTCAGAGCTTGATGCAAAGTCTTGACTTGCAGCTTGCTCTTGCACTGAAATTTGACTCAAGATACCAGCCATATTTTTTCCTCTGATAACTTTCCCTATGAGTAAGACTTGGCTTGTGGAAGTCTGGGAATGACTGTTCCATCAAATTAGAATAAGCAGAGATAGGAAACAGAGACTAAACTAAACAAGAAAACAAGCATCTGCAAATGCTTCTAAAGACATTCAGTTCCACAAACCTCAAAAGTAACAAAAGAGCTTTGTAGATCTTTTAAAATCAGGTTTGAGTCTTTTTCTGCAAACAGGTTTGTGAATAATAAAAAAGTAACCACCCAACATAACTGTTTCTTTCTCCATTAGAGGCATTACTAAAACAGGTTTTTAATTAATATTTTGACAGCGTTCCTTGTGAAAATGTCATGCTTCTTTTTTTTCCTTGCATTTTTCCCTGCTGTTCTTTCTTGGTCTCACTCTTTTTTCTTTCCATTTACCCATGAAAAGGGAAAAGAAAGGGGGAAATGAAACAACAACAGGAAATTGTAAAACAAATACACGAATATAAAGTCTTTATTCTCTGTTTCAGTTGAGAAAAGACTCTAAAACCAAACAACGAACACAAACGCCATTCCCATATGCAAAATGAAAGCAAAGGGAGAAATTCAGGAAAGAGTGAACAAGAAGAACATGTTAAATTGGAAAACTCATTTGTAGCAGCACATGTATGAGACCAGCACAAGAGTTAACATAGAACCTTTTCCACTATATGAAATGACAGTAGACTCCTCTCTTGGAGAGAGACCGTGACCTTTTGGGACTGACTTTGCTGAGAGCAGTGCCATGAGAACAGCCGGGTGACCTGAAGGAACACACATCTCCAAAATCGTAGGTCCTAGTGAATGTTTTTTTAACCCATGCTAAGGATGTTTGGCGATAGACAACCCTTCAAGAAGAACACTTTGACAAAGGGATGCTTGTGTCAAGCTTCCTGGTCAATGACACCGTGAGAATTCAGACTCCCAGTTTCCCCTTCCTTTATTTCCCCCCTTCTGCTTTCCTGATTCAAACACTGATCCAAAGAGTTTTCCTTCTTTTTGTGACATATCTTGAAATCAGAATGTTTTTGTCAAGAAGAAGACAAGAGAGCACATGAACCTCCCACCATACAAATGGACATCATCCCAAAGACATTCTAGGCAAAGCTAACTGTTTTTCCACACGCTGTGAGAGTTCATGGATGGATGCAGTGATTAACCCCAAAGCCCAGTGGCTTATTCAGTAGTAATCGTTGACTGATCCATTGTGTCATGTTTTCATTTCAGCGCTTGTAGATCTTGGGAGCTTTCCAGTGAGTGAGTCTGCATGTTTCCAGTGTCCACCCTGCTGGTGCTTCTAAATCAGGGATTTTGAGTTTTTCTATTGCAACTTGAAGGTTCTTTTTTTGTCTTAAGTGGCTTTCACCTTCACAGGGCTTAGAATGCTTCCTCCGGAAATGAGAAGAGAGATAAAAATCAAACAAGAAAACCAACAAAAAGCAACCACCAAAAAAAAAAATCCAGTTCCTTTTAATTAAAATTTTAAAAAAAAATCCTTTTGCTTTATGTGAGGAAATAACCAGTATAGTTTTCACCACTGGTCCAGGAAAGAATGGTCATGCTGATGTCCAGTCAAGTTCTGCTTGATATCAATTTCTGATGGTAGGCATTTGAAATTTCAGCCTCAGTGGAAGGAATGAAAAAATCTTGATGGCTGTAAGGGAATCATATCCTTCTTCTTTGTGTTTCATCACCAAGCAACCAGAGTGCAGGATTTAATTTGAGCCATTTTCCTCAGAAATGTTCCTGCTTTGTTGAGGGAAGTTGATAGTTGGACCTCTCAGAGCAAAAGCTTACATGTCCTTTTTCCTACTACTCATCCATTCCCACTGTTAAATTTTAGCAAAGTCTTGCTGCACATCCATGGGATAGACACTTATAATAGGATATCTGTAATCTAGCTGTTGCCTTCTGTTAACATAATGTCTAATTCTAATGCCCCAAGGAAACAGAGGTGATGGTTTTCCACACCAGCAGAAGGTCCATACAAAGTCTGAGAGAAATCAGATTTGAATTTCTTTGCTAGAGAAGGAGAGGAAGGCTTTCAAAGAGCTGTTTGCAGCTCTGTGAGTCTCACATCTGCTACATGCTCAGTTGGCACAGGTCAGAGTAGCCCTCAGGTCACATTTCCTACAAAACCACATAACAGCAAGAGTGCAGAGAACACTCACAGTGCCACCTCCCTTTCCTCTGTCTTCCTGATTCTATTTCCCTCTTCATAAGACTGACAAGGTCATCTGCAGCTTTCAGGAGCTTCCTTGGGTCTGGGTGCTGTTTATCCTCTGTTCTTGGGAGACCTAACTCCTATAGGTTTAGAGAGAAGACATCAATCAGCCCATGTGCCGTGACTGATTTGGTTTGAAGTAGTTTGAAAACTGATCCCTCAAAGTCATGGTGGGGGAGGAGGGAGCAAGATGAAAGGGAAAAAGGGCAGAAAGACATTGTGTTTTATATTTGTGTTTTTCAAGAGAAGCTTGAATAAAGATGCTCCCAAACATCCAGATGGAGATGTTCTGGGCAGCCTGCAGTGTCCTAAGGGGCTGTAATACAGAGCGGCCTTTTTCTGAGGAGAATTCAGGAAAAGCACATGGGAGAGAGCTTGTTTTCTACCGAGCAAAATGAAGGCCTCAGAAGAGCCACAGCACGCTAGCTGAGGTGGGAAGGCCTAGAGCACTTCCTTGGTATGCAGACTTTAGCTTGGCAAGAAGACTTGTTGGGCCTGGGATGCCAAGCAATTTGGACAGACTCCAGCCCCATCGCAGAAGTGTTCTCCGCCTGCCTCTGGGAGGAACACGAGATGTGTTCCTCAGCTCTTCCTGGTGCCTCTGACCTGCTCACCCCATTGCAAGCTGGATGCAGGACCAGCCACCCACACACAGTCACCTGGACTTGTCAGAATGAGCCAGATTTCAAGACATCCAAAACCACAGAAGGAAACCCCCCAGGCCCAGAGTGATGATGGATCCAAAGAATATTCCTCAGGTCCTGTTTCATGTAGGTTCCTGACTAGCAACTGAAATAACCCAGTCCCAAATACAATCCTACCACAGTGTCACATGTTAATTCAATGTCTTTCCAGACTGGGTAAGTTCTCACATCTGATGAAAAATATTCTGAGGATGAAAAGAAAAGGCCTTTGTAAATGCATTTTCTAATAGCAGAGGCAGGCAAGGAATTTTGCAAATACCACTTGCTTGCCCAAACTCCAACAAAATATAAACTGCAGACAGGGATGGTTAACCTAGGGTAAATATTTAACTTTATCCTCCAAAGGCACATGCAGTTTTTATGAGAAAGAAGATGAAAAATATAGAATAATACCCCCCCACACACCTTGTTTACTCTGGAGCTCCTTTGATGGCTCCGGAAACAAAGTCATATTGAGACAGGAGTAAATTTAAGATCGGGTGTGTAACTCCCTTTTTCAAAACCATCATAATATACAAACATAAAGAAAAACAAATCAGTACATGATGGAAAAGAGGGACCCTGAATCACCTCCCAGGAATAACGGAATTTTCTCCTTCGTAAGCTCTCCCTGAGATTTTTCTTTGACAGTAAAGCAGGGAAAAGCAGGAAAAAAGGACAAGAACAAGCACAGACGTTCAAGATCTTGGATATGTGACAACCTGTCCTAGCAGGAGACATTGCCTCTAGCTGGTGGGGAAAATTCAGGGTCAAGCTTTTCAAAATAAGCAGGGTTGATCTGAAAACAAGCTGTGTGATCTCTCACAGTAAAGCTTTGCTACTGAAGAAGCAAGGGAAATGATGGGAGGGTTTCAGCTGTGGGAAACACGCTTGAATGAAGAACCTGCAAGTGCTCCAAGTGCCTGCTGATTTCTCCTGTGGTTGTGGGTTGATAGAGTGCCTTGTCATTGGCAAGAGATGGGTAAGTTAGACAACTGAGGATTTGCCTGGCACTCAAGGATTCATACACAAGCGCAGCATGCCTTGATTTACATCAGCTGTATGGAATACGCTATAAAAAGCTACATTAGGGAGGGGAAAAAAGCATGAGCGATTTCTGAATGTTGGTTGTGATTCAGTGGCTAGAAGCAGCAAGGGGAATATTTATCCTCACGTATTTTATCCCTGATTACGATATGACAATGAATACTGTATCCCTGATTATGAGTAATCCCAGTAAACTGGGATGACAGCAAACAGGAATGGCATAGCTTCTGCCAAGGAACATAGGGCACCATGAAGCTGCCCTTTGCCCACTGGCCTGTAAGGATGTTTTCCCATGCCCCCAGCTTGATGCAGGAGTGTGACAGTGGCCACTGTGATAGTGGCCACACCGAGGGGCAGTGGGAGCCAATGTATGGACCAAGCATGTCTCTGAGAAGTAACTGCAGCTCTAGAGATCCCTGTGGCTATGAGGAGAGCAGCAAAATATTGTGAGAACAGTCGTACTGGAAAAGAAGAACATAAGAGTAGGCAAAGCAAGAACATGTGATGTTTTCTGAGAATACTTCTCAGGTATCCACCAATCTGCAGCTCAGATATTTCCAGGTGGTCCTTTGGATTTAAAAGCCTTCCATTAATTTTCCTCCTGGAAATTTGTCTGCTGGGTTTTTTTTAACCCCATCATCTCTTTTCCAGAGGTATGTGGTTAGTCCTGTACAGAGCTCACTGCATGTTTTTGTCACCCTATGCACCTCTCCTGGCGGAGACAGGTGGCTACCAGGGCTGCATCCACTAAAAACTTGACGTGTTTGCTATAATCTGTGAAATACAGATTTAGGAAGGTGTTACAGCTTTTTGCCTCTGTCCTCCAAGGCTGCTGTTCAGCCACTAAGTGCAATTCCCTCCTTTGCGAGTTGGGCATTCAGGCTCAGGAGATGTTATTAGGCTCACGAGTCTAATGAGACTGTGGGTCTCTGAGGCTGTGGGTCCTCCAGTTTCTGCTCAGAGACATCTCCTCAGCTCCTCAGAGGAAGTTTCTCTTTAGCCAACCTGCCTATTTTTGTGACAAAACTCACAGAAATACACTTCCTGTGAGATTTCCACCCTTCAGCAAAATTTCAGTGAAATTGCATGCTGGAATCAAGAGCTGTTAATGAGGGATGGATGGAGTCACATAAAGACACATCTCCCAGTGCATGTGCCAATGTACCAGACTAACACTTACCTTGTGCTTACCGTTGTCCCAATTCTCCGTGTGAATCACAAAGCAGTTTTCCTAATATGGGAGAAAGGGGGGGATGCAGATTTTCTCTTTAATCCTGAAATGAGACATAAACGTAAGTGGTAATACAGTGGCAGTTACATATGTCTAAAGAAAATGGTAATACATACTCAAGTTGCATTGTTACTCTCTCCATTTCCTCCCATCATGTTTGCATCATGGAAAATGAGCTTTTTGCTGCTGAAGTCTGCAGTTTCAGACACATTTCTTAGCTAGACCTAGAAAAGTACATAGATACCTGATGTTTTTCTGGGGGTTGTATTTCTCATTGACCTCAAAACCTTTGAGAATCTGAGCTTATATTATCTACTGTACCATTTCCAAAGCTGTCTAGGCTATGGTAGGTGTGTAAGATGACTGCTGGGAGCTCCAATGGCCCTTTTAATGGCCTGAATTAAAGCAATTTTAGCTCCCTAATGAAGTAGAATCGTTATCAAGACCAGGCGAAACAAAACAAACAACAACATACCTGTGAGAGTAGTTTACACACCTCTGTGGTCAGGTAACAGTCCTGTTACTGCAGGTCTGGGGAATAACAGCCCTGCTGGGAATTAAGATGGGAAAAACAAGGCAGGAGGAGCGTGCACTTTATACCTGCCTGAGATCAGAGCCCAGACCTCCTGCATCAGAGAATGCAAGTTCAGCCTCTGGCCCAGTGCAGTCACAGAACAGGGTGTCAGATCCTGGGTGTCACAGAACAGGGTGTCAGATCCCCTGATCCTTCATCAGGGCTGCTGAGCCATGGGACACATGTCCTTCTTGAGGGGGTGAAGAAGTCCTAACTCAGCTTGCAAAAGAGCCTTAAGAAAAATGAAGGGAGGCAAAGCCACCCTCCACCCCTTGCTCACACGCCACCTTGTTGCAGAGGTGAAAGAGTGGCTCTGTTGGCAGCAGAGGATATGCTGAGCAGAGCCACCACATCTTTCTGGTGGATAAGGAGAGGCAGCAGAGGCGGCAGCTGGAGCAGGCTGAAAGCTTTTTCTGAGTGCCACAGGAAAAGAAACCATTATGAGAGCGTGCTGAAAGCCTATTCATTGCTAAGGAAAGGGCTACTGAAGAATGTGGGACGAATGCCGAAAGCTGCCAGCCAGAGCAACAGGAAGATTATTAAAGCCCTTTGCAAAGACCCCCGTCTCCTTCCTTTGGCAGTGGCAATTCTGGACATGGAGTCGTTTCTGACCTACCCATTGAAACCTTATAAATAGCTGTCTGTGGGGAAGGAGAAGCTGGGTTACAGCCCAGGGGGTTTCTTCGCGTGGGAACTGGTAGGTGAAATGCCCCTACTACAGCCAAATACAGTCAGGAATGAAGGCAAGTGCACACTCTGGAGAAGGTCCCCTTGGATTATCAGACCTTTACGGGGAGTGACTTATACACCCAAAGGAAGCAAATGGGGCAGTTTTCAGCCGTGCTCCTCAGCAAGGAGCAATGCCAACCCTCTCCTGGTTGCTGGCTGTGTGTGCACAGAAGATGGGACTAGGAAAGCCTTTTGGTCTTCCAATGGGAATATTGTGCCCTGAGTCAGCAACAACCTGTTCCGACAGACATGAGAACTGTCTCCTGCTTTCTCTCTCCCAGTATCCGTCTTCCTTTCTGCCTTCTTTCTTTTCCCTCACCTCAGCTTTTTATCTCTTCAGTGTTGCTTGGGATGAATATCTGTGAGACAAACCCTAGCCAAGGGGAACCCATCCCAGGAACAAAGCCCCTGAGCAAAGATCCTACAAGCAAGGCTGTCCCTTTGCTCTCCATGGTGAAGCTGATCCTGTGGCTCTTTAATGAGATTGCTGTGCCCATAACTATTACGTTTTAGGACCCGATACAGTCCCTTGCTGCAGGCTCAGCCTGGTGAGAACCCTGTAGTAGTAGGTGCTGTACAGACACATCAGGGAAAAATCCACCCCATCAAAGGTTTCTGTGGGGTGAGAAGAGAGGTGGAGGCACAGGAAGGTAAAGAGACTTGCCCAAGGTTATCCAGTACATCCTGCTCTTTGATCTGCCTTGTCCCAGGCTGTGTGTCCCCCCACACAACCTGTATCACATATTCAGAGACAATAGCATCGTTCCAGGCTGGGAGCATTGTTTTCTTGCTTCTAGAAATGTCTTGGCAGGGAACCAGCATGAAGGAGGAGGTGAAGAAGTACCCTCAGGGGGTTGAGATGGTCTGTTGACTTCTCTTGGCTGCAATGAGACTCCAACATGTCTGCTTCCATACCCAAGGGTTTAAAAGTCAGGAGTCTGGTCCTTCCAAACTCATGCGACTTTATGGTTTAAAAAGCATGAGATTTAAAAGAAAAAAGTAAGTGCTTGTTTTTCATTTGCCTTTGGTACTGGAGGCCTTTGGGTCATATTGTTGAGCTTTTAGCCCCAAATCCAGGGTCTATTCTGCCCTTTGGTCAGGGAACACAGAGCATATTCCTCGTCTGCTCACTCACATATATTCACAAAATGTTGCAGAACCTGAAGTCTTTGAGCCCTCTAACTCTCCACCTTCATTAAATTTGGCCAATGGGTTTAAGTCGTGGGGGAATCAATCACACATAGCACCATTAAATAAACGTTGTGTCTTTAGAAAATGGGCCAGAAGTAGAGATGTCTGGTTATTGCTACTTTTTTTAAGGATACAACTAAATCTTCTTGGAGTGGAGCAGAGGAGAGACACGGAAACACTTCATGTGTTGGAAAAGCAGCTCAGAGGCTGGACCAAGAGTCTCTCTGGAAAGAAGAAAGAACATTCAATAACCAAACTCAGCTGAAGCAAAACCATAGAAAACAAACCGCCTGTGCCAGGAATAGGGGGGAAGGGCCAGTGCTGGGAAAGAGGGAGAAAAGAGCACAGAGAATTATTTAGTTCATGTAAAAACAGAGCAGCACATCTGAAGAACATAACAGGGAGGTGCATGTTGCAACTGGCCAAGATGAAAAGAATCAGAAAAGAAAGAAGAGAGGCAAAGGCAGCTTTAGGAGTAATGACAGGGAGATCAGATTTTCAGGCAGAGCTCAGACATGTCAGCTAAGTGGAGCCTTGTGAACACTGCATGATGCTTAATCCTAAAGGCATCCCAAATTCCAGTAACAATATCCACTTCAAGCCAGCAGATGCACCATCTCACCTATACCCTTGGGGCTCAGAAAAACACTGGTGTTTGGATGTTTGCCCTTCCCTGCATCCATCCCAAATCCTGACTTACCTGTGCAGGGGCCACAGCTCCTAACAAGGTAGGAAGGGAGATGTTCAGCTGGGCTTGGCTAACAAAGGGTTGGAGACCTGCCTGCAAAAGCCTCATGGCATTTTCACCCCAGTGCAACATGGAGATGCATGGCTGAGATGGGATTACAGGCCACTTCGATCTCCCTGGCTTCCCTCCCCAAAATTAAATGATGGGGATGGAACATAATTTCTTTTCTAGGGGACAATGTGTGCTGCCAGGAAGAGCTCAGATGCCTCCAGTGCTGCAGCACATTTAGTCAAGTAGTGGCTGGGTGGTACTTGGTCCCTGAATGCTGGTGCTGAGCAGAAAGACAGGGGAGCAGCCAGGGTACTCCAGTACCTGCACAAGGATGAATTATCCCCATGAGCCCTGTGACTGGAGACTGGTCATCCTTTGCTCCCAGCTGGAAACAGCCAGGGAAAGTGTTCAGGGAAAATTCTGAGATCTGGCCTGAGCTGAAAGGGGAAAGCTGGTGGGGACAGGAGGTGGGTCTTGGAAGGTAGGAAATTTGTCTATGGCAAAACACCACTGCCTCCTACTTCTGCTCAGTCCGAAGTGCAGCGTGAGAAGCCAGGCACAGCCATGTCCCACCCTCAGCAGCACGCTCGCTTGTCCTGTTGATTCAGTTCATTCCCAGTGGGACAGGATGGGGCAGGATTTGGCCCTTTGTCTCTCAGTGTCTGTGCAATCTGTGGGCTTGTAAGCAGAGAACCGTAAAAAATGAAGAGTTGACAATTAAATGCTCAAAATCTGCTAGGACTTTGTCCGGAGTGGGCTAAGCAAACAAATCCAGATGGAGCGACCTATAATCTGCACAGTTACATGGTCTGCTCAGCTAAGAGTGTGTTCAACACTGCTTAATTTGCCTTAATCATACTAATTTATGACCCAGGTTTCTTACTTAATTAGTGAAATGAAGAATGAGAAGTGAATGCATAGCACTAAGTCTCTACTTGTTCAGCTGGCTTATAACCTCCATTACTGAGCTGGGAGAGTTGTGTTGATTTGGTGTCTGGATGTTTAATGTGGCTGTCCACAGGGGGCAGAAATTGGTGAGGAATCAGCAAAGAAAGGTACTGAGCTGATCAATAGCCTTCAAGCTCAGGGCCTCTCAGTGAAGATTGAGTCAGTGACCATATGATGTTCTCGGAAGGGCCATTTTGGGTGAAGAAGGCTGCAAACCTTTGAGTTGCTGCTGTGCATGACACAGCATTTGCCCGCACACCTGGAGCAAAGTTCCCACTTCATCCCCAAATGATTTCCCCGGGAACACAAGGAAATCACCAGGGCTCTGTGTCTTTCCCAGGAGAGCATCACCAGCCAGCTCCAGCAGGTTCTGGGTGCATTTTCCTTCACGGGACATTGACCAGTGTTGATCCCGCTCATGCGGAACAAGGCAGTGCTGTGTTCTCATGTGCCTCCAGGGGACTAAAGAGGATCTCAGGGAAGATGGCACAAAAGCTTCCCTGGGTTTGCATTTTCAGATGGAAAACTGTTTTCAAGGAATGAACTCTAGTGATAAGGCAGGGTTGGGGGTTTTTTCCACTTTGAAACCAATCTTTTTCTGGCTGCAGAGGGTTGTTCCCTCCATACTATCAAACAGGAAAAGTAATTTAAAAAATCAGATGCAAATACCCCTGTTTTCTTTTCTCATCCCCTTGTTTTCTTTCTGCTGCTTTTAATTTTTGGAGTTTATTATTGGCTAATTGCTTTGGCTAATGGCATTGAAACAGTTTTAGCAAGATTGGGTAATTACATTCAGAGCAATTGGGCTGAAAATGCACAGAATCTGGTAGGAGTGTTTCACAAGAGGCTGAACTAGATAAACAAAAAAGGATGTGTTAGTCTGTGTAAGGTACATGCACGTACTTAGGGTACACAGGTCCAACTCTAAAACAGGGAAATACTATATTCAGGACTCTGAGCCCTTCCCCAGGACCTGGGATCTGTGAAAAGTAATTCTGACTGTAAATGGAGGGAACTTGTAAATATAGCCTAGATTTTCATTAACACCAGATAATCAGTTCCAAAAGTGAAAACCCCACAAGTATCTTAGGAGCTTCTGTCACTGTATCAGAAGCATCACTGGCAAATACAGCTTTTATTTCTAAATACATTCAGTGAAATTCAAATTTCCAATAATTAAACTGTTGCAACCAGGTGTGTAGCTGTACTCTTGGCTCTCTTGTAGCCAGCAGGGATACAGCAATTCTCTTTTAGTCTTTTGCATATTCAGAAATCCTTTCCTGGGAGTTGATCACCCCCCACGTGTGAAGCAGGTATCCAGCATGAAGAGGACATGGGACAGTTTTACCCAGTTCCTGTGCTGACTCCTTCCTTAGCCCTTCCTGCAGCTGGTTGCTTCATGCAGAGTTTCCTCCTCCAGATCTCAGGCATATGGGAAGGCTGGTGGGAAATGCTACAGATTTTGGTGAAGGGTTTCTGGGCAAACCCAGCAGTCCCCCAGACAGATGGAATGCTGTGACAGAACCCCGAACACTTTGGATGGTCATCCTGTTTCTCAGGCCCCCACAGCACACAAACATGAGGGGTCATTTCACCTTCCTAGCACTGTGCTTTGGTCCTGGTGAGGAAATTAAGTCCTCTTGTTTCCTGCTGTAAGGGAAGGGTTAATTGAGGAGCAGGCAGGAATTGCATGTCTAAAGCCCACTAGCAACATCTCTGATGTAGCTCAAGCAATTTGCAGAGCCTGGGATGAAACTTCCACCAGTCTGCCTATTTACCCATCCTTCCTCTATCTCTCTCATCTAAAAGCAAGACACAAGCTTGTGAGTCACAAGCAGACTAATTTGAGAAAGGCCAAAGCCACTTCTGAGAGCCTCTGGCTCATGGTTGAGACACCGGCCCTGCTGGAGCAAACCTCCCACCAGTCCCACCGAGGCATCCCACTGAGATAAAACCAGGCAAAATGCTTCTCATTAAATCACCCTGACAGAAATTACTTCATAAAGGGCATCTTGTGGATGGCAGGTCCTTCAGGCCAGGGCTGTGACTCTGCCACATTAACTATAATAATATCCACCCTTGGCATGATGAGGAGTGATGGCGAGCACAGTCGAGTGAACAAGTCTGAGCCGAGGGCTTCAGCCTTGGGTTTTTCCAAGCATTGCAGCCTGTGTGGGCACTGGACAAGCACAAGTCTGGGCAAAGCTCAACATTCCCCAGCTGCACAAGCAGAATTTAATTTTGCCACGAGGAACTGAGGCATATGTTGTAAGAAGGGAATGGTGGGGACAGTCCTTGGGCCATGAGCTTCTGCTTCCATCGGAGGAAGAAAGATGGGGGACTGGTGTGGATGATCTTAGGAGAAACTCCAGAAATTTACAAGAAATCCCAAGCTCTGGCATAGATGGCAGGACCAAGGTTGCCTTGCCTGATTATCCGTAAAACCTCACATATTTCACTACAAGCGCAGAGTTTGGCTTCTCCACCAGCACGTACAAAAACCACACCACACTGACAGCAACCCCCACAGCAGCAGGTGATGTTACTCGGTGCTCCTCTGCTGTTGAGGACCGCCCATCTGAGCAGAGAAGATGCTGTGAAAGAGAGGGTGACGGTCTGGCCCATGTGGTTGGTGCCCCTGAGCCCCAGGGCCTCTGCAAAACCAACACCTTTGCAAAAGGGAGAAGGGAGGCCGATGTCGTGTTGAGGTCTTCGCCAGTTTGGATGCTGCAGTGCACAAAGTCAGCATGGCTTGGGGAAACTGGTGTTTTCTCACACCCACACATCTCCTCTGGGACAAGAGCCCCTTGTTTTCCCATCCAGCCCCAGTAAAATGAACCTTGTTCCAGCCTACAAAAGTGGAGTGAGCTTTGCAATTGCCAAAAAGGTCTCCTCTGGAAGTGGAAAAAGCAGCAGCCTCCCAACATGGTCGTGTCCTTTGCAGGTGGGGCTCTTTTGGGGCCTTCAACGAGTGTCCATGTTGTATCAACCCTGTGTGTGCTTGTCCAAGCCTCTCACTGCACTTTAGAGGGATTCGATGACCATTGCAACTCTCCCTGCCTGTAGGGACCAGGTTTCTGAGTTCTGTGAAAGTCTTTTCTCTAGTCTGGGCCCTCAAAAGAAGCACTGTTATTCTCCCAAAGACTTCCTCCAAACATCTAATAGAATGATTGGATTCTACACAACTCCAAGGCAAACTATAGCTTTCTGAGGTCCTGAGGGTGCTGTGTTTGTGAATGGAAGCTTGATCCCATGTCATTCCTGCAAGCAGGGTTACCCTAAGCCCTCCTGTCTGCAAGTGCCAACACAGACCCCATTGCATGTCATTGAGCATTTCCAGTTTGCAAACTCACTTTGCTTGCATTTTATTTCTCAGGCATGACTTGTATCCTTGCTGATGGATGTGTCCACACAGTCAGCATGCCAGACTGGGCACAGCCTGTCCTCCAAACTGAGCCCAAGGTGCTGTGGACACAACCAGCAGCTCCCAGGGTCACACAACGTTTTGGCTCTGAAGATGTTTGTGTTCCAGTTTCCTCACTTGGGTCCTCGTTTGCCTCGGGGAAGTTGACAAGACTGACAGGGAGTGGAAGGCCCTTGTGCAAAATACCCTCCTGGAAGATAATGTATTGTTGTTTTACAAACCCTCCATCACTCTGACTTCAACAGGGTACCACATTACCTGGGCTGCCTGAATAAAATGTTTTGCTCCTATTTAGGGGTCATTTTTATTAAGGTGAACCCAGGACTTGTATAGATGAAGAACTAAATAGAAGTTGTAATTCCCCTGCTGACCTCTATAAACTCGGCTGCTTTTCTCCGTGGCCCATGCTGCTGTTGAAAGCTGGTCCCATTCCTCTGCTTAAAGCAGGGGCAACTTTCCATTGAACAGATCCCAGAGTCCCAACTGCAAACTCTGAGCAGCTCCTACCATAAACCAGGCACACAGAGCAGAGGCAGGAGACACTGACACCTCCTGGTATAGTGTATCACTGAGAAATGATTCACCAGCCATTGCCTGAGAAACTCTGGTTTGGGATATACCCGACAGAACACACTGGATTTTACTCTGGTGCGCTGGCCACCTTGAAAACAGGTCTTCCTGTGAGGTGTTGGGACATTCTGCATTTTTGTCAGGAATACGCAGTTGTTTTCTCGTTGTTCCTTAAGCATCCCACTGTTTCCCTGACAAGGTCATGGTTTAGGTTAAAAAAAATCCATTCAGCTTTTAAATACAGCTTGCCATACAGCTCAGGGTTTGCTAATGTCATAGAAACTGTATTGATTTTTTTTTGAGAGCATAATTTTTATACAGGTTGAAGTGCTCCATGCTCCTGGTGAGCCCAGCAGTCTGGGCAAACATTTCTGCATCCTTTCCCCTCATGATAAACCTGAGTGTACCACCACTCAGGGACTCACAGACCACGCCACCTCACTGTTGTTTACTTGAGGTCAGTTCAGTTTGGCAGAAGTTTTGCAATAGAAGTTAATTAGGGAGAGTGAGCTGATGAGAAAGTCCCAGGGCAGATGAAAGCCAGGCCCAAGTATCTCCCTTGCATTGCTAACAGAAGAGAAACACAAATAAAAATTATTACAACAGTTGAGAATCAAGTTTTGTGTCTTTTGTTATCGGGAGCAAGTCATGACACCGAGTCTCAATATTTTGAAGTTATATGTAGGAGGGGAAGTGTCATAAAATAACACCATCCTGAAAAAGTGGACCGGCAATTATTCTCTGTGTTTTTCAAGAAAAACAGGCCAAAAAGTAGCAACCTTACTCAATTTATCCTAATAAATCTTGCTCCTTAAATAATAAAAGAAGGGAGGAAGAGCATAACTCAAACCAAGCTCAGCCTTTGGAGTAACTTTACCATTTCTGGTTCTTTTAGGGAACAATTCTCCAGTTCCCCTCCGATGAACCTCAGCTTTGAGATGTTGTCGGTGTAAACCCCCTGCTCCCTGTCCCTCTGAAATCTCAAGGCTCAAACCCCACCAGGTTGAAAAGATAGTGGAATAAAGGGAAAGCGAAGCTATTTTGATTGTATAGTGCCACCCACTGTCGGAGAGACAGACGGCACCGGGGACGCTGCTCCGGCACGGGCGGTGCTTGCTGCTGCCGTCAATAACCAAGATAAATATCTGAGACATGTCATTCAGATATCTGAGACTGCCAGATGCCTATAAGGCAGCTCTATACAGACACTGGGATATATACACATGGATACACAACTGCTGAGGTCAGTTGTATATTGCATATGTGTAACTCAATACAAACATTGTATATATCAATCAATATTTACGTACGTGACAATTCTGAGTCTTGATGGGTGGCAGAAAGCTGATGTGAAGTGAGTGGTCCTGCACAGTGAGAGAGATCCAGGGGGGAGGAGACCTCACTGGAAAACCTTTGGGTGGGTCTGTGGTCACAAGTGTCCCGGAAAACACATCAGTGGGGTGCCAGCCCCTCTTGGTGGCCTACAGGTGTAGAAAGGATGTTCAAAGAGATTGGGAGGGGATGGAGATGTGGAGGTGCAGGGAAATACGGGCCCGTGTGTGCATTTCTTCAGTGGAGAAGCTTAATCTGTTGTTTGTATTTGATACACATCATGATTATCAGCTACTTATGTGCATCAGGATGGACAGAATTATGTCATGACTTTCCTGTGTTCGGGCATCAGGTGGAAAAAAAATCCACCCAAAGCACGGTGCCACTCTCTGGGTTATGCCATTGTACACGTACAGAAGGGAAGATATTTCCAACAGTTTTTGTGAGGAGCTCAGACATCCCAACACCCTCCGAACCCACAAAACGCTGTATCCTGGGAAAAGGCCAAGATGTATTTATACGTCCACCACTCAAGGCCAAAGGCAATTCAAGCAGCCAGAGAGCAGGGTGTGCTCTGATGAGCTGGGAGCTCTTGGAGGATGGTGCACTCTTCTGCAGAGACACCCTTGGAGAAGAGATCTTTCATTAAGATTGTCATTTGCTACCATTTCCATCCCCGCAGAGGCTGCCTCCTCCTCACAGGCACCGTCCCCGGGGAGGCAGCGCTCGTGAAATATTCATACATCAGAAGAAATTACATTTGTAAGCGTGGACTGCGAAGCGACAACTGGCTGGAGGGGCGAGCAGGGAAAAACAAAAGGAGCGAGGGAGAGAGGAGAGAAAAAAAAAGGCAGAATGTGGGAAATGAGAGGTGAGCTGTGATTTCTCCCTGCCAAAAATTACATTGAGTCTCATTGTGGTGAGGAGCTTCATGGGCTGTGCTGGGGTTCGTTGCTGGTGGCATATGAAGTGAATAGATTTTCTCTTCACTAAACAGCATTTGTATTTGTTCTTCTGTAAGACTGGAGAAGAATCTCACCCAAGCATGCCCAAGAGACAAAACTGTCCCCCAACCACTGGCAGATCTCTGTCACGGGCTTGAATGGTTTGGGTATCTCTGCAGAGGCTACTCCAGTTTTAAAGAACTTTAAAAAAAAATTTAAAATTTAAAAAGTCCACATTTTGAGATTTTTGGTCAAATTTAATTGAACAGCCAGAAAAAGGCAAAACCAAGCCCATTTAGTCCTGCATGGCAGGAGGCTTCAGGCCCATGATTGACAGGATGTAGTTGGGTGCTTGGTGCAGCCCTTGGATATCTCCAGCACACATCTGCAAATCTTTTAAACCATTGTGGACCACTAATGCCCCACAGCAGACTGCAAGATCTCCTTGAGAAATGCATATTCCCTCTTAGAAAACAACCTTTTTCTTTTCCTCTCCTCTGTATGTGTCACCCTGAGTACTGGATTCCTTATCAAGGTCCAGAGGCTAAGACCTCTAGCAGTGACAATAGTGAAAACTGGAAGAATCATTGTTTTTAATGCTGTGATAATTAAGATCTGCTCATGGCTCATGTTGCCCGCTGCTGCTTTATGTACCCAGATATCCTATAGGTACAGGAAAGGAGTCTGAAAGCATCCCATAGGTGTTTTCTCCAGCGGATGGTTTCCACCCCTGCATAGGAAGGATCCTTACACCCTCCCTGCACCCTCCTAGCTCGGTCCTCGCCTCCCTCGCAGGAAGCACACGCACGCTCGCATGATGCAGGAGCAAGTTTTGACTATTTTAGGGCCTGAAATTTCCCTGTCGGCATGGCAACTTTCAACTCCTCACCTCTGACGGAAGCTGCTTAAAATAGAAAACCCAGAAAGCAGGCATCGTGCTCCATGCTCAGCAAGCCCAGCTCCAGCATGGCAGGCAGGGCAGGATCTGGCCTCTCCGGGCTGGGGAAACGCCGGGGCTAAGCAGGATGACCCATGGGCCATCACCACCCACTGCTGCCACAGCAATTTTTAAAACACCACCTGAATCTTCATGATATTTGCTGTTTAAAGATATCCTCTCCCTATCCGCCCTTCGCAGCCCAGTGAAGCTTTGTCTCCATATTCTCAGACCTATCCACAGGCATTGAGCCTCCATCTTTCCATGGATACTGTCTCCATCTTGGATATATTTTCTCCCAGGCCTCCAGGGTTGTTCAGTACTTTGGGATTGTCATATGAAGAAAGGCTCCCCAACCCTTCGAGCTTACTTTTTATTTTTACCCTTTTTTTTGTCTCCCCCCCCTTTGGAAAACCTGTTAATTTTTTACACCTATTTATTTTTCCCCAGACCAATTTTTCCTCCAGCTCTCACATAAACAATTACGACTGCATGGGGTCAAGCGGGCATGTGGTGTGTCTCCTCTAATCCCCGCTTAACCTAATTCATTTTCTGTCTAAGAACAAAACTCTGCGAGATTCATTCAAGGGTCTGGATTACGTCTCTCTCGTCCTACAGTGATCACATAGGATTAGGGAATAAAAAAACCTAGAAATCATCGGTGAGGCACTAAACCTGCAAACAACCCAAACACCTCAAAAATCCCTTTCTGTGGCTGAGTTTAAGCTAGGAGTCAGGATGTGCAGGAGGAGCTTCTCCACTGAAACATCACAGCCAACGCAGAGTCCAGTCCTCAGGGCTATTTTTAGGTCTGTGGGGATCCAGACCTTCTGTCATATTTTGGTTTTGAGGTGTTTTTTTTTCTTCTTTTCTCCTCTCTGCAACCCAAAGTTTTCTGGGGAGCTCAGCGGGTGTAGTTGGGATGTCTGGGGGGTTTTATTTGGCTTTCTTGTGGGAAAAATAAAATCAATCTTCTGCGCAGGGAAGAAGGGCTTGTTTTGTACAAACACAATCATTGCTGCTTGTTGTTGCTTCTAGGAGAGCTTGTTGACATTTTTCAATCAAAATATTTTCCACTCTTCCTCCAATTGACATCTTATTTTCTCCCCCTCTCACCCCCTTCACTTTTTGCAGGTGTCGCTTTTTTAAACAATGTATGCACTTTCATTTCTATGTGTTTTTGAAAGGGCAACATCCAAGCATTTTACTTTTCTCTTCTGCAGCTGGGAAGTGAATATTAACATAAGAAATTTCTCTCTCTCCTGGCTTTATTTTATTCATTCCCATCCTTTTTCCCACTGCTTCCCTCCCTCCTGAACTTGTCAAAACTGCTCTAACCAGGGAGAGGGCAAACCCCAGCCCTCCTCTGGAGAGCATGAAACACCCTACCGAGCCAGGCTGAGCCTGTAACCTCTGCTTTCCAGGATAAAAATGGATTCACCTCCTAAAGAATTCCACTTCTTAATTTGGGATCCACAGATGCTTGACTGAGGCACCTCTAACAAGGCATCTTCTAAAGAGCCTGCTGCAGGCTCTTGGCTCCAGGGGGAAGCAGGAGTCAGCTGGGAGAAGTTACCTCCAAGCACAGGGACAAGCTCTGGTCAGGAGCAAGCTGGGACAGTGTCCCCAGCAGCTGTTTGTGGCCTTTTTAGGGTATATAGACCACCTTAAAAGATGCCAGTGGAAATGGAGATACCTGTATTTTACCTAACTTGCATTTCTCACTGTTCACAGATTCCCTTAGAGGAAAAAAGAGGGATGCCCATTCCCCAGACCAGATAGAAAACCAGGGGTTTTCATCTCTAACACATAATGCCCGAGGAGGTTTAATGCTTTACTACCAGAGTGTGTGCTCTTGTTCAGCCTAAGAGGCAGCAAATCCCCATTTCACAGGCAAAGCTCCTCCTGAGCTCCTCTAAGGGCAGGGGAGCTGATATAGCCTGCAAGGAATACCAGGAAGAGCCTGGGATATCAAGAAAAGGCAGTCAAGCTGGACAAGAGGGTATCTGCAACTCACCTAAAGGACCTGCAGGTAAGAGAAAAACAGCAAAAGAAATTTCAAAAGTAGAATAAGGGAGGAAAAAGAAAAGCACGTACAGGCTGGGCCAACAAAGTTAAGTGTTTGGCAGTGATTTACCAAGGTGTGCTTACTCCAAACAGAAGCTTTCCTGGAGCTATTGAACAGTGAAGCAAAGTTAATCTATTCATGCAGTTGCACTTATATGTGTATCTATAGTGTCATTATTAACACGGTCAATCCCAAGAACTTTATTTCTTGATTCCCTTGAGTGGGACACAAGTCCCGAGGTGCCCTGGGCAGGAAGCCCATCAGCCTGGAGCTGCAGGTGGGTTTCTGCAGGACTACAAAGGGTGCCTGTGCTTGGGCTGCCCAAGCAGACAGGGTAAACACCCTCAGCCCTGACTATTATAGGAAAGAGCGAGCCCACATGTCCTGACTCACTCCCTAAGGGACACCCAGCAGAGGAGCTCGTGGTCACCCGCACATCCCTCCTGCCCCACCACTCGCCTTTGCTGTGGCTGCAGCTGGTCCCCTCTGAACACTAGAGCCTCTCTGACCTCTACTCCTGAGGGAGTGCACCCCTCCCTTCCCAAATTCACTGTTTGTCTCCTGTTTCTCCTTCTATGCAGCCCCGGTTCCTCCTTCAGACAGCCGCTCCTCCGTGGTGGGGACTGGAAGTGATGGGCACCTTGGGTTAAGATTAGCCCATTGCTTCCTACTCATGGTGTTCATCTTGCCATATAATCAGAGGTGTAAAAACCTCATTGAAAATAAATCAAAGTTAAATATCTAAGCCCCCTCCCTGGTTTAGAGCTTCTCCTTTAGCCTCACGGCCTCGCCAGCTGCTTCCGTGATGGCCATGCAATCATATCGCTTTCAGCTTTGGCACAAGGGATGGGATAGAAACTTTTGTGTGTGTGTACAGAGGAAAGGTGATGCTCAGGATGAGGAGAAAGGGTCAGGGAGCAGGACAGCAGATTTATGCCAACAAAGAAAATTTTTCCTCTATATCACCTTCATTCCTGGTTTGCTCCCCTCAGCCCCTTGTCAGCCACCAGCTAAAACCCAAACCAGCTTTGAGTGCTCAGGCTCTGTCCAAGGGAAGAGAAACCTACTGTGAGAAGCACAAATGCTGAGGTGAAAGAGAAGAAATCTCCTAAAATTATTGTAAAAGGTCAGCTACTACTTAATTTAGAACATATATTGCTAATGAGAATTGCCTGGGTAGTCTGTTCAGATTACTAGAAAGTCCCTTCCATACCTCACAGTTAATCTGACTATTTAAAACTCCCTCTGTCCCCTCCCCGGCTACCCCCTGACTGCCACTGCTTGCAGGACATCTGCCAGGGGAGGATGATAAGACAAAGAAGCCACCATAAATCACAGCTGCTAATTGCAAAGCCGTGTGTATCTGTCCTTGCCCTTTTGTGCCTTCGCCTGCAATCCACAGCTTGCTCACCATCTCCCTGTCATTCCTGCTCTTCCCTGTCTCTCTGCGCTGCCCCCCTTTCCATTTTGAAGCACGGCCTCTACTTCTCCACAGTCAGCTTGCTTGACTCCTTGTGTCTTCATTCTTGAGCACCCCTGGCCTCTTCACCAGCTTGTTCACTCCTTTTATATTTCTCCTCTTCTTCCTAGAGCTTCATCACCCTCCTTACCTCCCTGCTTGTCTCTTTGAACAGACACACATGATATGTTTTGCTGCTGCCATGCTTTTCTGACATTAACTAATTATGGTCTACAAGCCGGAAGGTCAGCAATAGATTCTTAGTTTTACAGCCCTAAATCCCACTGTGTCAGTGGACACACAAATATGGATGAAGATCTTTCAGGAAGATGGTCAGACCCAGACTCCAAAAACCTGTAAAACCAGTAAAAAAGGCTGTTTCACACCATAGAAGCACTCTCTTGTCAGCAGAGGCTGCTCCTGGTGCTCGAGAGAAAAGCCACATCAGCTTCACTTTAATGTCAGGAAATATTCTGGAGGCAAAACTTCTGACCTTTGGGTCATCTCCTCATCCTTAAAACATTAGCCAGCCTCCAGATTTCCAGGAACAGTTTTTTTACCAGCCAGGAGAGTGTTGAGAGACTATAATAGGCCATAGTTTTACTTTCAAGTGATTTAGGTAGAACCCAGCGAGAGAAGGAGACCCCTCAGGGATTACTAGGAGTTAGTTTAGTGTTTCACTGGAGGAAAAATAAATTGCTGGGAAAACTAAGAACTGACAGTCTCCATGGCAGTGTTTGACTACCTGGAGAAAACTATCCCTGATATTTGCTGTCAGTGCTTTGTTCAAGCCTGAACTGCCTCCACCCAAGCAAAGTTGCTCCACAGGTTTCAAACACTGACAAATTGTAGGGGAAACAGGGTTAAAATATTTCAGAGAACAAAGCAAACCAGGAAAGTTCTTCCATGAGCCAAATAACTTTTTTTTTTTTTTTTTTTTTTTTTTTGCAGCATCAGTGGGAAGCTCCTGGACTGTGGGACCTCAGCATTAGCAAACCTTGCTAACAAGCTGCTTGAGCGTTCGTGTGAGGCACCAGAAGAATGGGTTACGTGTCTTATTGATTTAATGACAACTGTCGCTGCTAGGAATTGATGCTTTCATTAGAGAAAGCAGGTTAGCAACAGACTTGTGAATGTTTGGCCAACTCAGGAGATGGCAGGGTACAAATGGTTTCCCCTACTGAAATAAAACTAACAGGCAAGGTGTAATGTCACGGGGCTATAACACACCTCTGGTTTACCAGATCAAAAAATCCCATAGTTGCTGAACCCCACCAAAGATTATGATTAATATATCATCCCTTTGGAAAAGAACAGTATGATGAAAGTAAGTACTTGTTGCCGAATATCTGTCTTTGAAACCCCACGAATAGGATTCAGTTTCCCCATACTGGAAATCTTGGCTGATGATGCCAAATACCTTGGATGATGATTCCTAGGAAAATATAGGCAACGTGAGGTAGAGAAAGGCCTTTCCCTTTTTCTGCTGAAATAATAGCAGAGCCCAAGGATGTGGTATTTTAAGAAAGAAATGAGATTAAGAGACAGCCACTAAGTGTTCACAGCACTTCTGACAGAGATAAAGTGCAGTATCAGTTTCTATCAGATGGAGAGCACATGGCCTGCGCTTCAGGGGAGAGGCTTAATGATTTAATAGGGCTTTCCCACCCCTCCCTACCAGCTCCAGCCCTGCACTCAGATATGTGAGCGTCAAGCAGAGACAATCCCAGATGCAAATAAATCATTAGAAACCCTCATTCGGGGTCTCAGCACAGGATGTTGCTTGGGCATATTCCACGCAAGAAGCAAAGCAGGTTTCCCTGTGCCAGGTTATGTCCCACATCTCCTGGAGGAGGGTCAGTGTCTCTCATCATTGTTTCTACTGCCCCTGGGGCTACAGCCTGTGTTTTGTTTGGTGTTTCAGGTGTTCATGTGAATGTACAGTGATCACACAGATGGCAGGAGGAGGATCCCAGAATATTCTGGATTCTGCTTCCCGTCTTCCTTTTTTTGTCTATGTCCCTTCCCACCTTGGCCCCAGTTTCTGTTTCCCAGTGGATCTACTCCTAGTTACCCTACCAAACAAGCACAGTTCAGGTCTGCAGGTTGTCCACCACGTGTAGCCTCCACTCTAACATTCGATTAGGTGGAAACCTCCAACCTTCAATTAGATGGGAAAGGAAGAAAGAAGAGAAACTCCCATGTGGCTGCTTGTGGCGCAGCCTCTACCATGTTTGCTGGGGAACAGGGTCTTAAATCTCTGGCATCCTCACTGACTCCATTACTGAGGAGGGATGTCCTCTGCAAGCTTCATCTTCGCTGTATAATCCATATATGGAGGCTTTGGCCACCCAAGGCCAATGTTTAATGATTTGAACATGATGGCATATGTGGATCTAACAAGACCTACTAAGTTTTATCTGCAGGGAGAAGGGAAGTTCGTGATGGTACCAACTACACTAAGTAACAGCCAAGGAAACTCTAGTCCCAAATCCCACATAAGAAGCTCTGGCACCCACAAATTTCACAAGATTTTTGGGTGCTCACCACCTCCCAGGCAGGATGTGTCCTCAAATGACTGAGTTGAGAAGAAAAAAAAAAAAAAAGAAAAAAAAGTTCTCTCAAAATACCAGTAAAACATGCTTCTGATGCAGAATTAGCATTTGGCAGAGAAGTGACTCATGGTGACTGAGGGCTTCGTGCATCCCTTCTCTGAAGCAGCCAGGATCTTTTTCTGGGCTTGTGAATCACTAGAAAATGGTAGATGAGCACATCTTGACCTAAGCGAAAAACTGAGGGTGTTAAAGAAGATGAAGGGCTCTTCTCTGCTCTCTGAAATAGCACTGCTGGCGACTTTGTGATGCCAGGAAGAGGGAAAACAGCATTTCCAGGGGTGGGTTAGGAGGCAGAAAGCCTCATTTACAGTGGGTTTCATGTCTTTGGAAAGCCCGACCGTGAACGAAGGGTAGATTCTGCTGTACACGGAGCGGGGTCCTGTGTGGGAAGGGGCCATGTCAGCTCCTTTGAGGGACTGATGCCTTTTTTTATTGATTGCAGCACCCTATGCTTTAGAGGGCCTGGCACATTCTCCAGATGCTTTTGTGACCCATAACCCCTCCCAGAATCTGAGTGGCAGAAGAGCGATGCACGAGCGACAACCGGCCCAGCCACACAGATCTGAGTACAAAACGCTGCCTTAGTGAGGCTGCTGCACTGAGCTCTGCAGCTAAGCATGGCAACAAAGACAGGAAAAAAAAAAAAAAAGGAGTAAAATTCAAATCCTGCCATTGCTTTCATGGTAATCAGCACAGGCATTATGCAGAATGATTTGTTATTTTACACTGACAGCTATTATCTTCTGGCAGCCACCATGACTTAAACAAATGTCTGATGTTGCAAGGGGCTAGGGGTTTTTGTGCCTTTGACAAGAACCTCAGTAAGAAGCCTGAAGAGAGGGAAATGCTGCTCTGCAGTCCTTGTTTCAGTCCTGTGTATGGATCCTGGCAGTCCTTCCTTGGTGCTTACAGTAATGCTGCAACACCAACCTCACTTGAAATGCCTTTTGCAGAGCAATAGAAGAAACACAGCCCATGGACTTTGCTTGTAACATCCTCCTTTTCTTTGGATGAAGTGTCTGAAGCGAGGTGAGATGCAGGGATAAACCCCACAGGTTCATTCAGCAGCACAGATTTTGAATATAAGTAATGTCAAAGCAACATCCAGGCTTCTACTTGAGCAAAAACTTTTTTTTTTAATGCCTTCTAGACAGACAGAGCAGGTAGCAAGTGCCTGGGTAAAGTGATTAAGTAACTCTTCAGCTGTACAGGTTCACAGGAAATCGTCCAATCTTCCTTACAACTCACAAAACAAGGGAAACAGGAAAGCAAAAAACATGAAAGAATATGGAGAATGAGAAATTCTCTCTTTTGCCTTGACTTTTGCTTGTCTTTTCAACCAAATTTCTTAGAAACCCAGATCTTGAACTATCCTGGTGATGGGTAGAGCTTCAGGCTCATGAGATGTCTGGTCCTGGACACTGAATAGGATCAAACACAAAATGGGACAAGGCTCCAGAGCTGGAATGCTCCAGTTCAGGTTCATTCATGATATTAATATTTCTCTTGCCATCATGTCTTGTTCATTTAAGAGGCCCTCCCACCAACCACAAGAATACCCTGCCAATCCACAGGGATTTTCTATCAAGCTATTTTTAGAAAAAAATTAGAATTTTGAATCAATAAAAAATTGGCCAAAGTTCCATCTGTGTCAAGCCTGGCTGGTTTTCAATCAATCTTTTCATTAAATTTTCATGTTTTGATAGAAAATTTTAAAACGGAAGATTTTTTTTTTTATTTTGCAGGGGAAAATTTTGCCTTTCAAGCAAACCAGCTATAACTTGTCCAAAGGTGATCCACACTTACAGAACTTCTTTGGTTTCTGTGAATATTTCTAGTTTTTGTCTGGCTACTTTTGATGGTTTATTTAAGGTGTTGTTGGCACGAGTGAGATATTTTTGGGCACTTTTTAAAAGCTTTAAGTTCTTTTGCTTTTATTCTGGAAGCTTTTCTGTGCCCAACAGCTGACAAGCTGTTTCCAGCTCTAGTGGCTTGTCCAATAAAATATACTAACATTCCCTAGGGCCCTGATACATTTCTGTGATGCTCAGGAAAATAGGGGGCTGCCATTCCCACCTCAAAGCCTCTCACCAAGTACTCTGCTTGATATGTAAAAACTCCAGTGTCCTGAGGCATTTGTAATTTAGAGTTCAGGTTATATAATGCACCATCCCCTTCAATCCTGATCAGGACAGATCCAAGGTCATTTCCCTGGTAACTTCAGGAGATTTTGGCACAAACCCACGGCTTCTTGTTTTATCATTATAGGCCACTTTTGAAAATCTTTCCTGATGCCACCCAAACCTCCCCAGCCCAAAGAAAGATGTTTTTCAAAGTTGTTTCTTCCTTGCAATGCTTTTTTATCCCAGGTTCTCCTTTTTAGGGTTAGGAGGTGTTGGCACCTTTTTGAGATGTTGCACGCTGTCCAACACATGAGATCCGAAGTGAGGTGGCCCAGTGGTCCCCCAAAGTGGAGGGACAGTCCTCCCAGGTGGCTGTGGCATATCCGTCTGGGATTTTGTGTCCAGTGGCACCTCCAGTCTGAAGGCACAGGAACCTGGCCAGCTGGTTGATGAACACCAAACCAACCCCATCCAAGTAAAGCCATTTTTACTTATTTCAAAGATGTGGCCACTCTCCTCACCCACCGACAGCGGGCATGGCTCCAGAGCCTCTCCACCACCCTCCTCCCCAAGCCCTTGCTGGGCTCTGGGGTCCTCCAATATTTGAGATTTTCCTTTTAATCTCACATTTAGCCTTGAGAAGAGTAAACTCTTCGCAGCCTGGCTGGAGCCAGCCAGGAGCTACTCCTCAACAAATATCTTCTCCTTTGTTTTGCCCAGTTATGTTATCTAGGTCATTGTTTCACCTTTCCTGCTCAGCCCCACCCAAGGTGACCGAAACCACATATAAACTGTAACATGGGGAGCTCTGAGTTTTCAAGATCCATTTTCACCCATTCTTTGGATGTTCACCTCACCTTCTCCATCCTAATTCTCACCACACTGAGAGCTCGAGAGATTACTCACTTCCTTGTGGCCATGTCTCACTAATCCCACCCTGGGTAAGATTTGCTGGGGTGATTCTTCACAGAGGATGTGGCCAGATCCTCATCCTGCTATGGCATCTGGTGGGGAGTGGGGTGTCCCTCATACACCTGAACACAGTTTCTGTAAAAAACCCTAATCTCTAATGCTCAGCTCTGTAACAGTGAGCAAGTCTGTTAAAAAAAAAAATTAAAAATTCAGAGAGAGTTGACTGCTATTTCCCCACTCAGCTCTGTGTTTACCTCTGAACATCAGCACTCGTGGCAGGGCTGTGTTTCCATTTAGCACGCACTCCCCCCCCTTAGATAATTACACTTAATTGCCGGTGTCGGTGGCTCAGACGTCTGCCAGGCTCCACCGTGGTTACAGCAGCAGCGCTCAGGAGCCGAGCAGGTCCACCAAGCTGCAACCTGAGGACGCCCAGTGCCACTCGCACCCCCACCCTGCTCCCTTGGCAGATCTGGGAAAAATCAAAAAGACCCGCGATGTGTTACACTGGGATGCAGAGGCTGCCCCAGCATGCAGGCAACTCGGGCCAGTAGTTAATCTATGAAGTGGGAACAGCCCCTTTCATCTCAGCAAATTAACTCCAAAGGATAAGGATGGTGATGGAGCCGACAGCAGCTGAGTTTATCACAGCTTTCAATTTAGAAGAAACAACCCGCTAATGTGTGCTCTGAGCAGATGGATGTCACACAAGCCAGGATTTTAGGAAGCATTCCCGATTTTTCCAGACTTCTGTTCTTAAGACCTTCCCATTGCCTTTTTTTAGCTTCATGGAGGTCGGCAAGGGCCAAAGTGGGGTGGCAGTGGAAAGGGTGGGAAGGACTGGCTGGAAAGACTCTGACACAGGATGAGGAGCACCGAGGCTGGTGTAACTTCTGCCCTGTGGGGACCTGCAACAGGTAACCCTCTCCCAAGAGGAAGGAATTTGCTCCTGGAGCCACTGTTCCTGTACTCACACTGCTTTTCTCACCTAGAAAATTCACTCTTTGAGGGAAGGACCTCACAGAGCTTTATGAAGGCAACAGTCTGGGCCCAGCAGATAACTGAGATGCCAGATTTGCAACAGCCTCTAAAGCATTTTGCTCATTGCTCGTATGGAGTTTAAAGAAAATCGCTATTTTTCTGTTTTATTTTTGGAGCCCTTCACTTTTTCTTAGATTAGCTTCTGAAATGCCCAACCCTGCAGGAAGGTTAGCAAGGGCTTGGTGTTCACCCCTTAGGGTATGAATCAGTGTGAGTGGGCAGAGGATAACTCATAGCCTGCCTGCCTGCTCACTTAAAGATCTGCTCCATAGCACCAGGACCAGGCTTTATTGCCAAATAATCCTTCATTTTTTAAATCCTCTGCCCCAGCACTCTGAAATATCAAGAGATAAATACTAATTTCAGTGTTTCCCTGAGCCACGCTCACAGAGCATGCTCACAGTGTTTGTCTGTATCATTTCAGCCAAAAAGTGTTGTAATACTTCCTCTTGGTAATCATTTGGGAAAGCTGTTGCAATGTGCCACCTGCCCCTCCATACAATGTGCCTGTGCCCTTCTTTCACTGACAGCTACAGGAACCAGATGCCCAGGTGTGGAAGATAATTTCCCCATGGCAAGGAACATCTGGCTCTTTGGCAAACTCAAAAGACCATTGTGTCAGCCAACCTCTCTGATGTCAGTTTTGGTTGCACAATGAGGTCGTTCGGGAGTTGGCACCAAAATCTTGTTCTTCCAGGCACCTTCTGTCTTCAGGTGACTGTTGAAAGTAGAAGATTGGTTGCTTTTCCAAAAAGACTTGGTTTCTTGAAAGCTTCTCAGCTTATCTATGCTGTCCTTGTTTCTCAGCTGAACTCTTTGCTAACCTCAGACCTAACCACCCTTCTGCTATTTACAGTGACTTCTTTTTTCCTTGGAAAAGATTTATGCATTGACCTTTTCCCCACACACCTCACTTCTGCCTTCTGTTTGTCTCACCCAACTTCAAGCAGTTGTCTGAAAAATTGGACTGAAAATAAAGACTTTTGTCATCTTGGGTTGTCCCTGTAGTCAATGGCCCAAAAGACAGAGGAGATATTTCTCCTGGCAGGAGTTACAGCTATGGAGCAGAGTGGGATTCTTCATGTCCCATGCCAGAAGGATTTTGTGGATATCTGCTTTGGGGATGCATTTATGGGTATAAAAGAGCCAACAGCCACATGAGGTGCAGATGCAGTGAAGAAAGTAGCTTTCTATTAGTGTTATTTTTTTGGCTGTTGAAAAATATGCCTTCTGTCTTCTATCAAGTGCACTGAAATGTCTCTACATTAAATTAAATAATTTCCTGCTCTTTTTTTTTCTTAGATATCCACTCGGTTTTTTCATATATTAACATTTTTTATAGTAGGGTGGCAAATTATTGTGGTAGAGCTAAACTACTGTGGCTTCAAGAGTTTTGCAAAAATAGGGGTTTTTATATTAGACAAACATAGAGTTTTTGGTTAGTCTGAGGTAGCAGCAAATGAGGCAGAAATAAAAAACTTGGAAAGTTAAGAGACTGCTCTCTCTGTTTGGTCTGCTACTTACGTAGAAGGCATTCTTGATTTTATAAGAAACTTTCTTTATGCCCCTTCTTAAACTGATGCTGTGCTTTGCCAGGACCTGAAATGTAAAAATTGAAAATAATGGACTGTCTTGCATCAATTACGAGACATTTATACCTTGAATGCAGCCTCTTGCTATTATTAATCTATTATTAATCATCCTTATCCCAGTGTGGATCGTGAAAAATGGGCTGCTTTGAAAACAGGCTTTCCCCAGCATGTTGATGGAAGGAGGGAAGATGGACACGGTTTGGATTCTACATCTTGTTGCTCCTGGGGCACTTCTTTCCTGTTCCTTCTGCTTGCAGGAGAGGAGAGGAGTCCAAGAGCACACGTGCCAGGCCAGAAGTCACTGTTTTCTCTAGATTCATCCCGAAAACCACGGAGATATTCATGCAGAAGGGTTTCTCCCTCGGGGCTTTCGTTTTGGCAGCTCTAGCTCAGCAAACAGAGAGGGACCACCAGGTCTCTACCAAAGCTGTGAGCAAAAGTCCCAGGAGACCAGGTTAGCTCCAAGCTAGCTTTGGGATAGCTGCTCCTGCAAAATGGCCATGGGTTAAGTGTCTGAGTGGAAAAACTTATACTAAGAGGTGCATTGTGCTGCCTAAAAATAGCTACCACTTCTTTATCCAAACCACATCCCTCCAGAGGGCTCCAGTATTTAAGCAAACTTGGATGCTGGGAGGAATCCTGATCAGGGAGACATTTTGCTTTGGCCACAGATCTCTCTGAAGTCACTGGGAAGCATCTGCAGAGGCAGTGGCAGAGCTTGGCTGTGGCCCATGCCCACGCACTGCAGCAGCGCCTCGGCTGTTTCAGTGGTTTCCTTTAATTGGGGTGATCGCTCACACGCGGAGGAGCAAATTAAAATCCTGTGAACTCAGCTATATAAAGAAGCTCAGGGACAGGCAGACACAGAACCGTGGAGTTGTTTTAGGTTGGAAGAGAACTTCAGGGTCTTCAAGTCCAACCGTTAACGCAGCACTGCCAAGGCCACCACTAAGCCATGTTCGCAAGTGCCACACGTCTTTCAAGTACCTCTGGGGACGGTGAGTCCACCACTTCCCAGGGCAGCCTCTTCCAATGCTTCTCCAGCTCCTTCCCTAGCTTTATTGCCCCTCTCTGTACATGTGCCAGGACCTCAATGTCCTTCTTGTACTGAGGGGCCCAAAACGGAACACAGGATTCAAGGTGAAGCCACATCAGTGCCAAGTAAGGGGGATGATCACTGCCCTGGTCCTGCTGGCCACGCTATTTCTGCGACATGAGGGGGAGATATCACTTGTCACCCCGTTCTCTGCCCCTCTGTTCCCCTCCAGACACTGTGTTTGCCTTATCAGGAGTGTTTGCCTGGAGGGAGGAGGCTCTCCAGAATATGGTGTCTTACCACAGGCTGTTTGCAGCATGTTTTGAGGAGACCACGACCCACCATGCTGAGCTTGTGCCTCCAAACTCACTTCTCATCTGTCTCCCCCATCAGCAGGATTCCTGCATTTTCCCCTCAGGGAGATGAATGGAATTTTGGATGGGAAAGGTCAAGGTCCAGTTGAATCCAAGAAGTCTCGTTCCTCCACCACCCTCACCCTGCCAGGGCTGTCCTTTTTGGAGCTCAGCTTTGCTCCTTCCATGACAGCAGATGACTCAAATATTATTTAAAAAAAAAAAAATTAAAATAAAATTGTCCCACAACTCTCCTACTCCCCAGAGCTCCTCTTTTTCTTCCTTCCCAGCGACTTTCTTTCTTTAAATTGAAGAAGGTGCTGGTCACCTTTGCTCCAAAAATACACAAAGCTGCTGCATAACTATTTTCCAAATAATTAATCTTTCCAGTGGAATAACTTAAAGCCCCACGTTTCCTGTTATGTTACACAGCTGCAATTTGTAACAAGAGATCTCGCACTGCGCTATGTGGGCAGAGGGCCAAGGACGTGGTGCTTTACCTACACAAGAGCCCTACATAACTAATCCTTCCCTGCATGTTAAACAGTTAGGTACTGTTCAGTTCAAGAGAAAAAAAAAGGAGAGGGAAAACAAAAGCCTTTCTTTTGGTTGTCATTTCACAGCTTGGAGTTAAATTTTCAGTGTAATTCTGTTTTGTTTTGTGAGCTTCGGGGGTTGGGAATGCCCCCTTCTTGGCTGCCAGGGACATATATGCTCAGTTCCACCACCAGTAGCTGTTTCGTAGATTAATTCACATTTCAAACAGATATTTTGTCTGTCATAAAGCTTACAGCCTCCTGCATAACTGGGATCTCAAGATATGCCAACTCCAAGCATGGCAATCCTTACTTCTCTGCCCAAAATCAAGCTTGGGAGGAAACCATGGGAGATGGCCAGGAGATAAGGGATGTCCCTGGATTGGGAGAGCCCTTGGAGGGCCACTGGAGCCAGGCATAAATCAGAACCACCCTGAAACGGGGAGAAAGGATGCCAAGAGCTGCACTGGTCCCCTGCCAGATGCATCACCCTGGGATGATATAAAGCCTCCATTGGCAAGCCTTCATCCCTTCTCTGCCTGGCACAATGCTCAGTGCTGGAGCATGGAGGGTCTGGCCTCCCAAAATCACTGTCTCTCTCTTGTCATGTGTGTTTTACATACCCATAATAACAGCATCATGTGTACTGTGGGAGGAATGCAGGGTTTAGCTGAAATAGTAGCAGTGTTCGTAGGTATCATAAACCACCATCAGAATCATGCATATACTTTCAGGATAATAGTGAGAAGGAGTGGGATATGGCAAAAATCAGTTATAAATCGTTGTCTTATCAAACTGAGGGAAAGGATTTCAAAGGCTCACACCCCTTGGCTTTCATTCAGCAAAGAACATACACACAGTGTGCAAGCTCATGGGTCAAACTCCCAATTTCATCCCTAAAGATACGCTATAGGAGTTCGGCAGGAGTTTGCTGTGGGATGGGAAGGTCTGAAAGCATCTCAGACAGTTCAGCACCTAATTCCCTGTACTGGCAGTGGGATTTTAGGCATCTATTTCACTTCCAGACCCCTAAACACACTCAAAGTATCTAACCTGTGGTTAATGGGACTAGCGTGAGGTGGGTGGAATGGAGGATGTGTCCCTTGTAAGAGTAGGTGCTGCTGCCTGCCTCCTCTTTTTGGTGAGGAGATGAGGATCTGAGTGCACTCGGTAAAAATCACAGTTCACTCAGCCCAGTGAGGCAATGAACAAAATTTGAAGGATACTCCCGTCTGTTTTGGGGGGTTACCATTAAACCTCCGGGTGATGGAGTGGGCCTTCAGGGAGGAGTGAGTGAGGAGACTAGAGGCTGTGGTTTCCACCTTGGCCCTACCCATGGCTTGTGCTCACGCTGATGGGGACTTACCCCAGGTGATGGAGAAGGGCCTGGTGCCCGTGTCAGGATCACTCCTGGATGGTCAGATGTGCTGCCGTGGTGTCCAGAGCACGTGGTCTCCTATCAGCCACATCAGCTGCAACGTACAGGAGTAACCCTTTGAAAGGGAAACAATTTGAAATTAAGCAAAGAGAACAGCTTCCAAAAGGCATGAAAATTAGGTTGTTTCATGCTTAGAATAACCCCATTACCTCAATATCCTGAATGAATTATGCCAAACTTCCCATGCGCACACACACACACACACAAAATCCCCCTTTGGGCTACTTAACAACAGCGAGAAATTTCAGAAGAGGAAGCTCCTGAAAGGAGGGAATTTGAAACAAAAGTGTCCTTTGGAACAGAACAACAAAGTGGGCATCTTCATGCTGTGATATTTAGAACGGCAATTGTTCTCCTTATTGTGAAATATATTTCTATTGTACCAGAAAATTCTTAAAAAAAAGCTTAATCTTGCACACACTGTACATTAGGAAACTACTCAAATTAAGACCTCTTTGAGACACTGATCAATGCAGTGGTGAGGAAGGACCTAGCTCTAACCCTAACCCTAACTCCTAACTGTAACCCTAACCCTAAACCCCAACCCTAACCCTAACACTAAATCCTAACCCTAACCCTAATCCTAAACTTAAACCACAACCCTAACCCTAACACTAAATCCTAACCCTAATGCTAAACCACAACCCTAACCTTAAACCCTAAATCCTATCCCTAACTCGAACCCTAACCCCTAACACAAACTCTAACCCTAAACACTACCATTAAGCCCTAACCCTAACCCCTAACCTTAAACCCTAACCCCTAACCCTAACCATAACCCTAAACCCTAAATCCTAACCCTAACCCTATCCTCTCCATTCCAGAATGGCCCTAAAATGAAAGGACCAACACCCCACACCCATACAGTGCCACCTTACCAATGTGCCATATGCCCTTTTTGCTGTCACATCCTACCTTCTCCATTCCAGAAAAAAAATGCAGCTCAGAGAGGGAAAATTATTTCCTCCTGGCCAGAGAGAGCTATTTATTGTAAATAAGGATGGGGGGAGCTTATGCTGCATTATGAGAAATTATGCTTGTGACAACTTTTCCTATCCAAGCCCAGAGCTGGTGGGTTTGCACCCAGGTAAGGTGTCTGTAGAGGTAATTGTGCTTCAAGAGTGTTTAATGTTCTCCTTGCACACAGGTGCCATCAAACTCCAGGCATCTATCAGCACTTAAAAACATGTTCATGACCCTTTTTTTGTTTCAAAGTACAGAACAAAACACTGGAATCACATGAAATCCTTGCCTTTTCCTAGTGTTTGCTCTTGGTTTCTTCTTCACACGTGACTAAACCATGAGCCCACTTTTTTCATCAGAGTGATCCAAAAGACTGTCACCTGGAAATGACTTTATGTCAACACAGTTCTTATTAGACGTTAGAGAATCCCTACCAGCAAGTTGTCTCAACACTGGATAAACTTCTATCAGCTCTTGCATGGAAGAGACACAAATCCAGGGTCAATTTGGACATATTTTTTTCACTGCTTGCAGGAACATGTAGTTTGTGTAGTTTCTCCCAAGTTTTAAGCAATGGGTGGCAAATGGGCAGAGAAGGCCGTAGAAGAAATGGAAAGGACAGGATGAGAGATCATATACAGCTGGGGAAAGGGACATAGCAGGAAAGGTGATGAATTGGTGAAAAGAAAAAGCAAGGAAACCAAAAAGTGAAATAAACTTACAGAAACATGGAGGAGTTCTAGTAGAAGGGAAAAGAGAAACAATCTGGGAACATCAGCAATGTGGACAGTATATTTAGTTAAGCCATTGACACTCGTGGGAAAAGTGACAATTGCAGGATTTAGGTCTTAATCCAACAGGGGAATTTCAGCACGGGCTTATTTTTAGATATGTGAGTAATCCTCATGACTGCAGTTCAGAAAGGTAGATCCCAGCTCGTATCAAACCTGTTACCAGCATGGACCTCACCGTTAGAAAAAACCAAAATATTTTAAACCTCTTTTAAGTCACATGTTTTATTTTTTCCCTGTGAAAAGATGTACACCCCCAAATTTATTTATATTAATAATGACAGGGAGGTGGCTGCTGGGAGACGGGGAAACAGGGTTTGAGGTTTGCCCTGGACTGAGACAGGTCTGCCTGGGGAGGCTGCTCCTGCTCTGGTTGTGCTTTGCTGAGAGCAGAGGTGGGGAACAAAGCAGCCTGATGGAGAGACTTCTGGCATGATGGAGTGACCAGAAGAACATGGGCACTCAAGACATCACATCCTCAGGAACGGGACTTGTCTGGTGTGGAGAAAACAGGGCAGGTCACAACTGCCTCCCTCCCAGGCTCTTGCAACCTGTACAGAACTTGGCTTGGGTACAAAGGGAGCAGAAAACCACATCTGAGGGTGAGCCTGGCTTGCACATTCAGAGCACAACTTATAATATTGATATTTTAGATGAGATAATATTATTATAGTAATTTATTGATTGGTTCCAAATCCACTGTCTCCTCCTAAAAGTCAGCCTAGACAGAAGTTTCACATCAAGAATTTTATTCCCTGGGTTTTAGGGTGGGTTTTTTTGGAGGAGGAGGCAGGATTGCTAGTTCTTTCTGCATCCATCCTTTCAAAATACTTTCAAAACCAAGTGCTTCAAAAACAAGAAGCTTAAGCCTTTCAGATACCAAGAAAACAATAATGCTTGGAGTCAAACGCTCAGCTTGGGAGCGAGCTGTTCCTACATGGGGATGGTCCTGTTCTTTCTCAGTGATATTTTATCACTTGCTGCAAGCACTGCAGTCTCCCCTGACACAGCAAAGTCCACCATGGGCTGCTCCTTAAATGCCAGTGCCAAATCTCCACTGATACCCAAAAAGATTAACCACTATCCTCATTATCCCCTCTTTTGCTGGTTTTTGTACTGGTAAACCCACTGGCTATTCAAACATCCAAGGAGAGCTGCCCCTCCTCTTGCAGAGGCTGCTCTTAGCCAACTCCACACTGCTCCAGAGCTTCAATACCTTCAGGAAATTTAGGAAATCAGGATGTTTGAAGGGGTCTCCAGTTGCTGTATGCGGTGTGATGTCACAGAGAGATGATTCCTCCACTGGACCTTGATGTGGTGCTGGTAGACCCCACAGAGAGCCCCAAATCTGGGAGAAATTACCTCCTTCCCTGAAAAGAAGCATATCTCATGGCATTGGCTTGGCAGAGAGACCTGACTGTGTCAGCCTGGCATCTTCTTGCTTAACAGGCTGAGTTTTAGCAAATAGACCCAGACAGGAAGAATTCGTCAGTGGGTTACTCCACTTCTTTCCATTGGATTGGAGTGAGCAATTTCAACAATGCTCCATAACTGAAAATTTCTTTTGGAAGAGACTTAACCATTGAGATCTGGCCAGTCCATCCTCATCCTTTTACCAGTGATACCGTGAGTGTCTAACTACTATCTGATGAAGAGATCTCCATTAACTGTGCTCCTACAAATATACATCAAATCACATCCAAGTTTGCCAATTGCAAGGAGGAATTAAGGAATACAAAACAGATGGAGAAATGACTGATATGAAGCAGATCAGATGCTTAGAAAAATAAAAAAAAAAAAAAAGGGAAAGTAACTTGAGTTTCATTTTAATTAGTACAGAAAGTTGTCCCTGTATTTATGCAAGCATTTTATACTTGCCTTAGATACAAGTTCTTTGTAGCAAGCTTGCTGCTATGGGGCTGATAGAAGGAGCTCAGAGAAGCAAGCATCAGGTCCTCTAACACCCTAGCCTTGAAATCTGGATTAGACAGCAGTGGTTTAAAAAGGCCAGGCGGGAGCAGCAGCTTTATTTATGGGAGCGTTATCTACAGTATTGTGGACTGACGGTTACAGGGATGGGAAATCTGGGCTAGAAATGCACTCTAACATCCCTCAGACTTTTGCCATTAATCACTTTGAGGGTAACATTTAAATCTGCAGAGGAGGGATCACTAACTGGTGGCACTGAACCAGCCTGTGCATCTTGCTGCATCCAGCACCCCTTCTTCCTCCTCTGACCCTTAGTATGGGGAGAGGAGGAGCGAGGAGGGGGAGCAAACAGCACAGCAGGACTTCAGAAATCCTCCCAACATCCAAGTCAGGCGTAGGCACAGACCTTGGACACCCATTTATTCCAGTAAGAAGCATTTACCGGTGCCAACCGGTGCCAAGAGTGAGAACGAGAATACACTTTGCAACACTCGGGCGAGGCAAGGCGGCTTGTGGGGAACGTATGGATCATTTCCCACCCCCTTTCTCCCGGAGCCTGACTGCGGCAGACAGCGTTCAACCAACCCCCTTTGCACCTCCCGGCCTCCCTCTCCCGGCTCCATCCGTGCCAAGCCCAGCTGCTCGGCTCCGGGTGCCGCCGCAGCTCCCGCTCCCGCTGGCTCGGCTGCTGCTGAGCGGGGCCGGGGAGGGCCGTGCTGACGCACCCGATCGGTATTAGAAGACTTCACTGGCTATTTATAGGCCCCCACCGACCGCAGAAGGCTCTTGGCCTCGCTTTTTCTCCCTCCTTCTCTCCCTCCCTCCATCTCACTCACTGGCTTTAGCTCAGCGCAGGAGGGGGAGCAAAAGAAATGCTGTCAATAAACAAGTTCCAAGTGCGACATTCCCAAGCACAGCAAAATTTCTGCCCCTCCGTTAGCGGATTCAGTCTGAACAAATTATTTCCAGCACGCTGGCTTTTCACTCTGGTGTTTTTTCCTCCTTTGCAGCTTGGATATCTTTCCCGTTTTGCCTTTTCTTTTTTTTTTCTTTTCCCTCTCTGCGCAGTTTCACTTTCCAGTTCCTGGCATCGGCTTGGCTGTTCCTCATCAGGGCTGGATACAGCCCAGAGAGGGGGAGACCTCTCTTTTGAGCTTGGCAGATTTCCCCAGTTCCTGCCAGGCGCTTCCCTGTGTTGTCTCTTCCCACTACCCAGGCTGAGCCCTGACCCTTATTTTGGCCCATGACATCTGAAGCTCTCCTGACCACAGGGCCGGGTTACAGCTCCCACGCTCACTCCCTGAAGGACAGACCCACGGTCCAGCACCCTTGTCACCCACGTCTCTCCAGCCCCTGTCGTGTTCCTGTGATGGTGGGTGAATTAAAGAGGACCAAATGGAGCTGTGGATGGAAAAGGGACCCATGCATCGCCCCTGGGCGCTCCCTCAGCATGGATAACCACAGCAATGAGTTTTGAAGTGCTGTTGCAGGAGCACAGTCTGCCCCAGTTTGAGGCAGAGGCAACATTTGGAGATGTGAGTAAAAAATTCAGTACACCTGGATACGGGCAACGAGGTAAAAACAATGCCCAGTGTTCACAGCAAAGGCACTGATGGAGAAGTAAAGCCATTTATAATCACTTCAGTGAAGTGAAAAATAGAGGTCACTGGAGGTGCACATCCATTCTTTTTTTAACAAAACAATGCTGATTTTCGCAATATTTATTGTCAGAAGCACTTCTAACAGAAACACTCCTGCCTTTGTGCGGGCCCTCAGGTTTACAACAGAGGTAAGAGAGGACGACTGTGGGAATTAAATCTGTAGCAAGACATTTTTCTTCTGCTTTCTCACTGAATTAACCACTGCCCCACCTGAGAGACTCTGTTCTTTGCAGCGCATCAGCACGGCAGGGCTAAAGCGATCAAGGGGCCGGGGTGTCTTCTCGGTCTTATCTTTAAGTAAATCTTTCAGTAAATCACTTTACCTCTGTTTTTGTCCGGCACCCAGCTCCAGGCTTATCTATGCCGACTTGCAGGCTCCGGGGCTGTCTCCTGCTGCGGGGGGGGGGGGGATGTACGGCACCAACCACAGGCACACCCCCCCCGGAGGGCTGAGGCTTGCAGCAATGCTGGCAGGCAAACAACGGCGACGGGGTCTTTCCCCTTGGAGTGGAACGGCATAACCAGCTGCAAACAGCTAATGCATTATGCTTTTAAAAATTATTATAATTTGTAGTATTTTACTGTGTCCAGTTCTGGGCTCTTTGGCACAAGAGAGACACGGAGCTCCTGGAGCGGGTCCAGTGGAAGGCTACAAAGTTGATCAAGGGACTGGAGCATTTCTCTCATGAGGGAAGGCTGAGGGAACTGGGCCTGCTCATCCCTGAGAAGAGATGGCTGAGAGGGGACCCCATCAATGCCTATCAGTATCTGAAGGCAGGGTGCCAAGAGGATGGAGCCAGGCTCTGCTTGGTGGTGCCAACTAACAGGACAAGAGGCAATGGACATAAACTGATCCACAGGAAGTTCCACCTGAACATGAGGAAGAGCTTCTTTACCAACCTGGGTGGCCGTGCATTGGAACAGGTTGCCCAGAGTGGTTGCAGAGTCTCTCTCATTGGAGATATTCCAGAACTGTCTAGATGCAATCCTGTGCACTGTGCTCTGGGATGACCCTGCTTGAGCAGGGAGGTTTAACCAGATGACCAGCTGTGGTCCCTTCCAAATCTGACCCTCCCTGTGTAAAAGATACAGATCATTAAAAAACGGTACTAGAACTTGGGGATGGTGCTTAACATTTGGCCTCAGAACAAGAGCACTTCACTTTCTCTCGACAAGCTCCCTTTGCAACTTTCTGACCACAGTTTTAAACCTTGATGTGATGTCTCACTGGGAGCTGTGTCATGACCTGGTCTTGTGGGACTGGGTCTGAAAAATGGGTAAGAGAAAGAAAATTCTTATTACCCCTATGCAGCTCCTTTAGAGGTTTCACAGAACTCTGTCTGATGTCCCTGCTAAGGTGAGCAGGCTGCAAATGGTCAAAACCAAGCTGATGGAAAGGGGATGGGAAGTGTCCTGGCAAAGGGAAAACACCCCTTCTCATCTGACCATTCTGGTAAAATTTCAGGATGCCTCTGGAAGGCTGTTTTAAAAGTGCATCAGAATCAACAGCCTACACAGGAAAATTTTGTTTTATCCCCCAGTTCCTACTGCTTCAGTTTTGGAGAGGCACATTCCTAAACCGTAAAAGCAAATTATCCCTCTACACTGACACAGATCCAGCCTTGACCTTTCTGCAGTATGATTAAAATGTAAAAGTGCTTTTGCCATGACTGAAATTGTTCCTTTCATTTACACTCCATTTTCTTCCAGCACCAGTGTGTAAGAAATTGGTGGCCATGCCTCACAACAAATGTCTGGTAGTTCTCCTACAATAAAATCCTGACTTTGAGGCACTTGCAAGTTGAGCTGGACAAACACCTCACAGGAGTTTACTGTTGAACTCAGCATCCTTTTCCACGTGCAGCTTTGTTTTCTCGAATTTTTGTGTTTGAAATATCTCGCTGGGTATTTTCTAGAAGTAAATCTTGTCCTCATGGACCACACAAAAGCATCCCTGCTACAAGTACCTGACCCTTGGCATTTGACAGATGAATTGTGCTTGGTTCAGTGCTATTATTTATTGTATTTTTGTCAGTGTTACAGTGTTACAGTCATGAAACTCCATTCCTAAGCAGGAAAAACCATACAGCCTCTGCCCTGAATGGGCTGCAGTCAGATGACAACTGGCAATACTGAGGTGCCACAGGTGGCACACCTGGCTGTGGAAGTTTGCACACGAGCACCCCTTACGTATTTAAGAGGCCCACATAAAAGTTCTACTAATTTCTATGATAAATGTAGTATGGTATTTAAATTGTGGTTCAGACTTTGGACTTAAGAGCGAAGTATTCAGTACTTTAATATAATAAATGTCACGTGGTTTCTGGTAGTGGAATAATACCAGAAGCTCAGTGCATTATACATTCATGGATTAGGTTGGAAATGTTTGTAAACCAGGCAATAAAGCTGTTTGAGCAGAAGTATCTGCGAGATACTAGTGAAGTAACTTTAGTTTTAAAATTACATGAAAGGTTGGTGTCTGACAGTGCTGTGTGGGGACACAGACACTGGACAGCTGACAGCGTTGCAACCAACAGAAGCAGCACAGTGTAAAGTGAAGGAGCAGCTTACAAACACATGTGCAAATGGCATGACTTAGGGATAAAACATTACAGAACTTTTTGCCATTAGGTAAGGGAGGGTCTGTTTTCTTGCAACAAGGGCTCTGGATCTTCTCTCCTGGTCGTTTGTGAAGCAAAGGGATTGGGCACGTGACACTAAACTGCTGAAGCACGCACATTAGCCTGTTTATGTGATGGCAGTTATGACACTAAACTTAAATCTCTGTCTTTCAAACTACACAATTACACTGTATGTCCTGCAATAAACCCAATACTTTTCATATAACTGTTTAGAAAGATGAAGGCCATTTAAGAAAAGTAAGTATATTACACTGGTATACCTTTGTTCTCAGTTCTACTTAAGAGCTGCCAACAGAGAAAGAATCAAAATTACCTAAGATCTACACAAAATGTTTAAAATGGCAAATGACTCTATTGCAGCACATAATATTGTTATTTCTTTGCTAAATGCAGACGGTCTCCAAGAATCTACTAGCTCGTTGCAGTTGGACAGTGTTTATAGACATATGGCAGAGGATGGTTTTCAAAGGAATTTAAATATTGCAGGGAGTGGTTTTATATTCCAGGGCCCCAAGTTTGCTTTGTGATAGCAGCTTAGTTTCACTGTTGCCCAAGAAAGGAGCCCTCTGTTCAAGAGGGAAATGCAGAAGGTGTGAAGCGAACAAATAAAATGTTCCCTTTTCCATCCCTGGCATAGCAGAGGAGTAGGAATCAGCAGGGCAGAAAAAGAGACAAGACTGGATAAACAGCAGAGATACACGACCTGAACAAATCAGACACATAATACTGGTTTGCACTCCCTGAGTCGGCGAACATAAATTAACACCTGGTAAGATGACTGTGTTTTTGAGATAAAATTTTGCTTTCCATGAATACCCTCTAAAATGGGTTTAAAATTCTTTCCATAAACATTTCTAGCTGCTAATCTAACTGACTGGAATGTTTTCAAAAAGCAAAACACAGATGAAGGAAATGTACTGCTTTTATTCACATATAAGTGAGTATTCACAGGTTTTTAAAGTTATTCCCCAAGGTCACTAACTAACTAAACAATTTTATTTTGTAAACAGCTATGGTGCAGTAAAAAAGCCAGGCTTCAAGGTCTTTGTGAGAAAATATCAACAAAATCATCTCAATTACGCTTAGAAGAGAAAGATTTTTAGCAAGTGTTCTCTTCAACATGATACACACTTTCTGATGCGCCCTAGAAGACGTAGCTGAAAGTGGAGTTCATGTCACCAGGGCACCTCCACGGGATCAAAGATTTCTGACTGCCTGGGAGGTGCATGGATGCAAGCAGGGAGCGATCGGGCCCCTCTTGCCAGACCTTGATTTGCTTCAGACTTTGAAACCTCAAACCCATGAGCTTCAGGGGAATTACTCCCCACTTACAAGGATGAGAGGGCCACATCAAGACCCTGGAACCTACCCTGGTTACAGGCACACTACACACCTTGAGCAGAGCTGGTTGCCTGAGCTCCTTTTACTTTGGGGTTTTGTGGTTTGGTTCTCTCGGGTAAAGCCAGAGCCAAATCCACGACACGCGACCTTCCCACATAAATTAGGGAGGGTGAGCTGCTGCATCTCCAAGCCAGGGACACCAACTATCCCTGCTGAGCTGATCCTTGTCTGGGCAGCATTAGTCTAATCGTCAGCAGTTTTGCAGCAGTTGGGTAGAAATACTGCAATTTCTAAACACAGCCTAACTGAGGAGTAGCTTGGCTTAGTTCAGCTGAAGCAAACAATTAAACAAATGACCCTAAACAACCAAACTTGCAAAACCCCAAACCACCTCAGACAGAAATCACAGGCAGGCAGGCAGGCAGGCTGTGTTACTTTTCCCTGTAACTGTGAAATTGAGATTTTAAAAGTAAAAGCCTTCATATAATTGCTTCCCTGCCAGCACTGGCCCTGAAGAAAAACTGCTGTATATTGGGAAAGCTGCAGCACTGGGATGATATGAAATATTCCCTCGGCTGCTGTCCCTGGGAGTGTTGTGTGAAGACCCTGTTGTAGGTTGTACAGTGGAGCGGGATGATTGCTTATAGACTCTCACCGTCCAGAAACAATCACGCTCAAATTCACGAGCTCAGTTTCTGTCTCAGTTCTGTTACAATATTGCTATTAAAGGAAAAAAGAACTACGAAAAGACAGTCCTCTGCCCTGAAATTCCCACCCCTTTCAGTTCTTTGAAGAGGAGGAGGGGGGGGGTGTGTGTATATACATATATACATATATATATATTCATTCATCTATCATTGAATGGTGAATACTCTGTTCATTTTGTTTGCCAAATTGCACAGGATTTGATGCAAAGCCCTCTTTTGTGCAGCATTGACAAGTCCCTAAGCATGACTCAGTGTGAGCACTGCTGAAGGTTGCAGATCCTTGCAAGTATTTTAACCTCTAATGGCGGGGGGGGGAAAGATGACAGATCTTAAATTCTCTGCTTTTGCTATCAATTAAAATATGGGGATCCCTTATAAATATCCTTCATTATTCCCAATGGTTAGCTGAAATGAATATCTTACCCCCACCATATTTTTTTTTCCCTTTTTTTTTTTTATCCTGATAGGATGGCCTTAATGGTCTTATTTTCTTCTCTTTTCATATTAGAGCAATTTGAATACCATCCATCCTGGATTTCTTGCAAGACACTATAGCAAGGACTACACTACAGTAAGGAGCCTTTGATGCTAAGACATAAATCTGAAGGCCATTTTTTTTTTTTTTTTGGTGTATGATTTAACAATTCCTGCTTCAAATGAGGAACTGTGAAATCTCTGCTCCAGCTCCCTGGGTTTCGATAAAAGCTAGCAGAAAAAAACTGTAATTAGTCCCACTATTTCTAAAGTGAAAAACATGAACAAATTATTGCAGGTTGTAGTTTTTCAGCTACTCAATTACTGTGAATGCCAAAATACGGGGAAAAAAAAAAATCTGTATTTATAGCACTCTGACGAGGGAACAAGTTTTTTAAACCAAACAAAACTGTGTATTTTTGCAGCCTGGGAAAATGCCAACGTAGTCCCTTATTCTGATAGCATTATCTCATTATCTTACATAAGTCTTATCAGCTATTTTATACTTTCACTGCAAAAAAAACAGGTCTTAGTGTAAGAGTTTGCATGTAGACACGAAGAGGTGAAGCACAATTTGAGTATCTCATTTCCTCCACGAGGATTAAATTTTTGGTGAGGTTCCAGCATTTGTTGGAAACTCCTACTGGGCATTACTTCCTCCCCGTACCCAAAATAAATTCTTCCGATATTAATCATTCCTCAAAACAATGTTGCTTTTCTACTTTCCACCGACACTGTTCCTACCTGTCAATTCCCCTCCCCGGCAGCAGCACGGGAGGAGGAATTGCGCTGGCGGGGGCTATTACTTTCTTTTTTCTTTTTTTTTTTTTTTCATTCATCTGGTCAAATTTCGACATCGCACTGGGTCCTGGGGATGTGCTTTGTTCTCCAAAAATCTGTCAGAAATAAAAATAAATGAATAATTTTTTTATTTTTTTTTTTTTTAAAGAAGAAGGAAAAAAGGACCTTCAGCCCGTGACACCTGTCAAGCACAGGCAAACCCCAACTTCCCAATTCCAAACCCCGGTGTCCCGAGGGAAGCCGAGGATCTCACAACCCCCTTCCCAGGCTCTTCACCGGTGCCAGCGCGGCCGCTCCGGCTTCCCCCGCACCAGGCCCACGGCCCCACTCTCCTTCCTCCCGCGGGAAACGACCTTGGCGGCGCCGGGGCTCAGCCCCGCTCCGCCCCGGAGCCGCCCGCGGAGCAGGAGGTGCCCGGGCCGAGCCCTTCCCCTGCTCGGGGTCTCTGAGGCGCCGGCCCGGCCCCGCCCCGCCCCGCCCCGCCCCGCCCCGCCCGCGGAGGTTCCACCGCCCCCGCTGCCTCCCTGCGTGACCATATTTTCCCCCCCCCCCGCACGCGCTTCTGATTGGCCGCCCGCGCCGCCCATCAACGCTACCCTGGGCGCTGATTGGTCACGGGGGCCCCGGCCGCCCGCCCCCGCGGGGCTCCCCCCGGCCCCTGGCGGCGGAGTGTCCTCAGAAGACTCATTGGGCCGGAGGGGCCGCTCGGGCGCTGGCGGCGGGCCCTCGCAGCCATTGGTCAGCCGCGCTGTCAATCCGCCGCACCGCGGCGCGCCATTGGCTGGGAGGCGGCCGAGGGGGCGGGACGCCGCCCCCCTCCGTCCCCCGCTCCGCGGTGCCGCCCTGTGACCAACTCCCGTGTGTGAGTCACGGCAGCGCCGTCAATGCCGTGTGTGCGGGCGGGCGGCGCTGCCTGGGCTGCCCCGGCCCCCCTCCCCCGGCACAGGGCTGGCGGGCCGCACTTGTCACCGTGTCACATCCTCCCCGCCGCCGCCGCTTGCCCGCCCGGCTCACCCCGCTCAGCTCGGGGCCGCCGCGGCGGCATGGGATAGAGCCGGGCAGCGCCGCGCGTCTCGCAGTGACCTCCCCACGGTTTAAAGCGCTCCCCCCGCCTGTGTGTGTGTGTGTGTGTGTGTGTCCGTGTCCGTGTCCGTGTCCCCACCGCGTCCCCCCCCTCTCCGCAGACCCCCCGCTCCCCTCGCCGGTCCTCGCCGCGGAGCCCCCGGAGCGGGTGAGTGCCGGGCACGGCCCCTCCGGGCTGGCTCGGGGGGCGCGGGGGGCGCGGGCACCGACAACTGCTCCGAAGTTGGGGCATCCCCATCTCCCGGCGCTGGGCACTGCCCGCTCGGACCGCCAGAGAAGGGACGGAAAAAAAAAAGAAAATTAAGATAATAACCCCGCCGGCGCCGTTGCCAACTTCCAGTGCGCGTCGTGCTGCCGGCGGTGGTGATTTTTATTTTATTTTATTTTTTGTGGTTTATTTATTTTATTTTGTGATTTTTTATTTTATTTTGTGGGGTTTATTTTGTGGGGTTTATTTTATTTATCCCCATCCCCCCGGGTTGAGGCCGTGGTGATGGGGAGGGTATCCCGAAAAGCCGCCCCTAGGTCGAACAAACCCCCCCCCTCCTTACCAGGCTCAGGGCAGTGTCCGTCCTGGAAAACCGGGGGAAACCCACCTTTTGTATTGCTAGGTTGCTCCATCCTCCTCCCCACCCTGTCGTTCCTGGATGTTTCGGTGTTACCTGGGCTTGACTTGCCGTTTTTGGAAGGGGGAAGCCGTGGTCCGCAGCGGGGAGCTTTGGTGGCTTTGGCTTGATTTTGGGAGTGCTTAACCATTTCACATTGTGTCTCTGTTTCACTGCTATTGATTTTTAATTTCTTTCTCTCTCTCTCTTTAATGTATTTTTAGAAGCATGAATGTGGTATATGTTCTCATGTGTTGTATGTTCAGAGTAGCTAAAATAAAACAGAGGGATGGAAAACCCCCAGCAAATACAGCAGCCTTTCCATACACAGGGCGTCCAAACCCTTGGTACTTTGCTGGGTTTATTTATTAATATTAATTGCTTGATCTTTGTAATTCATATCACATGGGAGCTAATTGCCGAATTGAAGGTTTACCAAACCTCACAGCGCTCCAAAATCATCTTTCTCAGGCATCTGAAAAATAAATCTACTGAACTTTTGTTAAGAGGAAAGGTCAGCATCATTCTGGGAGTCCTCCACATGAAGTTTCTCTTTTTTAAGGCAAGCGCTCTTGTAAATAAATACTAGTAAAATGTGGCTTTACTCAGTGGGTACTCAAGTGTAGTCTTAAGTGTGCTTAAGATCAGTAAATTTCTGGAGGAAACAAAGTCTTTACCATATCTTGTCTTGCTTCTATCTATAAAGAGAGGGAGGGGAATAAAAAATCAGCTGTAAGAATGATACCAAATAGAAAATCAGTCCTTTTCCCAAGGAGTATCTTGCCCAACATAACATGATAACTTCCTAAATTTTACCTTTATAGGGAGGTCCTCGAGCTGTGGTCTCTTAAATCAACATGAAACAGGGCCTGTTTCTCCTCTGGTACCAGTTTGGCACCGGTGTAACTTCATTAACGGAGCAGATTTGCATTAATGGGAAGAGTAATCAAGAAACTCATGTTTTCAGAAAGGCCCCTGTAGTAATGATGTGACAGGCTCTCATTCCTTCTCTCAGCACACCCAATTACACCACCCTTACTCACCCTGAGTGGTGCTTTACTGCGCAGGTACTCCCTACGGTGCCCGTGTGACTACTTGTGTACTACAGCACCAACCCGGGTGAGGTAGAGTGGCGCTTATTTTTTCCTAACTATTTACCCCCCCCCCCCCCCCTTTCCTTTAAAATGAGAATATACTGGATAAATATTTTTCTTGGGCCGTGAGGAAAACTTCTGAGGATTAAATGTGAATCTGCTCCGTTAAGTGACCGTACCAAAAAAACCCCAAGTTTTAAGACTTCTGTGCTGCCAAGTGAAACAGGCAGGTAAGTTTTCTGTCTGTTTAGATTTCCCTTGTTGCTATAGAAAGTCAGAAAAAGATTGTTGAAATATTAATTATCTTGTCTTGAAATTCCTCTTTGCCCGAGGGATTCCATACCTACACTGCTGTGTTCAAGTTGGAGTTGTTTTTTTCAAATTCCCCTCTGTCTCTAGAACCCCCAAACATCCACATCGCATTGTTTAAATGTTTGCTATTGAAATCACTGGCAGAAGGATCATGCCCCCAGTTGTTTTTCTTTAAAGCAGTTGATAATGACTTGGATGTGATGTTGTGAAAAGATAGTATTATCTGGTGTGTCCACAGCTCAGATCCACTGTCTTGTTACAATCTCAGAAGAAAGCTCCCGTACTAAGCAGCCTGTAAAGAAAATATGTCTAACAAAGCAGAACTGTCTTCTGCCTTTCTGTTCTTATTTATAAATCTCTTGAAAGTTTGCTTGATACTCTTTTCAGAACAAGGCAAGGACCTTTCATGTTTGTTTGATGTTTTCACTTCCTCGTATGACTGTGTTCATTGCTAAGCCTTTGTGTCACTGATTGAGATGTTATTGTAATTAACATTAATTATGCAAACTAGATTGTTTTTAGTGGTTCTCCAACTCTGTATTGATACTGTCAACTTGTTTGTTTGTTTGTTGAACAAAAATCCACGCAGTTCATCATTCGCAGAGGAAATAGATTAACTGATTCCAACTTAATATATTCATGGGAAACCCTAGCAAAATTAATTATTTTAGCTCACATGGCACATTGAATCATGATGGACATGGTGAATACAGTGCAGTTGGATCTGAACTATCAAGGCAGGATAAACAGGGGGAGCAGGAAAGGGGACTCTGTCATTGGGGAGGGTGTTTACACTGCAGAGTTCCATTACATTCTTTCCAGATAGACAGTACTAGATTAATTGGGCCAAATTCTGCAGTCCCTAGTTGAACAAAACTCTCACTGAAATATACTGGAGCTGTCTGTTTGGTTATGGACTGCTGAATTTGTTTGAGAAATGGAGAAAAATGGCAGAATTTACTTCATTAATTATTTAGGACATCTTTGGTTTTAGACTTCAAGAAGATATCTTCCTTAAATTCGGTTTAGAAGGTGTTCCAGGGTTGCTTTCTTAAAACAGAAACCTAATAAAAATATCTTTGAAGTATACATTCACTTATAAAATATTCACTATAGCAATGGTAACATTTTATATTTTTTTTATAATGTTAATTACAGTGACATTCACAAAAGTATCTATGTCTGATTCTGAATTGCCCTCTTGAAACACTTCTCAGCTGAGAAGGACTTTAGAATCTCTCCCTGGAAATCATAATTGTTGCAATATTTATATGCTGTATTTTGTGTACTCTTAGGAAGAAAAAAAATTAGAAGTGGGGAGAGTTTAAGTGAGAGTTCATTGTCACGATATCAAATCTGAAAATATATGCAGACTAGCAGATTATTCCCTACCTTCAAAATTAAGTCTCTCTAACTTCCCATTTAAATAAGCAAAATCTGGTTTGCAGTTTGCTTTGGGTAATGAAAGAGAGGGTTTTTTTATTTTTACTTTTGGTGCAGTGGTCCTCTGGAAAGTTGGAAACAGCGCCCTGGGGCTCAGCAAAGTGGAGGGTGTATAATTATATGGGAAGGCTCCATAGCATCAGTGCATTAGCAGCTGAGTGAGTTTGTTAAGCTGTAGAGATGGCATTATGGAAATCAATAAAATGCTGATTTCTTTTTCTTATTGCAGATTCTATGTTAAAAGGAAAAGATGCTTTTTGTTTGTTTGCCTTTCGTGTAGGCTTGCCAAACCATTAGTTGATTTGGAAAGGCAGGTTTTTCAGTTCAGGCAATAAGTAGTCAGTTTTGGGGGGTTTTAAAAACTCTTTTAAGTCTTTATTTATTAGATTATCTTCTAGAAATCACACTGACATCCTGGCCTGCAAGTGTCTTCAAGTGTGTTTGTCAGCAGAGTCAAGAGGGAAGGTCACTTATTTTTCTTATGACATGCTGGTGTGGCATTGTTTGTTGTAGCCCAAATGCTGTATGTTCCCGACATTCCTGTTTCTGCTTTAAATTAAATCCTGTCAAATGTTTGTAGGGTTCCTATGTGATGTACTGAAATCCATAGTCAAAATAAAGGAGAAATGGTGACCTTAACTGTTTTCAGAGGTGTGAGTCAGGAGGGATGATATTAAGCCCTGTGAGATCTGTAATATGCATTGGCCTTTATTTCTTTGTCTCAAAGCTTCTCCATCTTTTATACCAGAAAGAGGAGTAACCAGATCATTCATCACACTGAGCTCTTCCAGAGAAATGACAGACCGACAGCCTTATGTTGCATGCTGTGTAGAGCGTATGATGCATTAGGTTCTGATGATCTATATAAAACATTTTAATTGGGAGGAGATGTAAGTGGGAATGGCTGTCTCCTAATCCAAGGACTTTGGTTTTTCTCTCCTTCTTCCCGATTGAAATTAAACTCAAGTTGACAATCAAGTTATTTTAATGTGATTGTGTGCTGTGACCCTTGATAAAATACTCTGAAACAATTTTTTTCATGCAAGGATGCACTAAGAACTTTGGGGTAACCTAGGAAACCTCTTTGCCTTCGTGCTGGATAGGATAACTGATGCTAATTTGGTGGACTCTGTGGAACTAGGAAGGTCCAACTCAGCAGCTTCTTCAGGGATGCTGCAGCGAGCATCTGTTTCGTGACGTGTGAGCAGCCTGTGTACCGAGTTCAGATACCGTGAGACGTGTGGAGCACGTTCTTGTATGAATAGAAACAGTTCAGAATTCTGGATTTATGAGGCAGACAACACGAAAGGTCAGCAACTTGGAAAATTAATAATATGGTTCATGTTGACATTTCAGAGGGAATTCTGATGCAGGCGTGGTTCCAGTGAAAGTAAACTCGCCAGTCCGGCCGCACAGATAAAACAGGCAGCCTCACTCTTATCTCTTTGGTAACCGAAACCTGTTTACTGATAAACTGGCAAAATGATGTTTATATTCTCCCTATGCTTTGTCTCTCCTAATCTCTAATTAAGTAGATCCAGTGAGGGCCAGCGTGGTGCTTTTAGTGCTCAACTACAGCTTAGAATTGACGCTCTGCTTTCTAATGATTACGAGCAGGTGAAGTGACAGGAAGGGCAGAGAAGTTGGAGTAACGTGATATGCAATTAAATTTCTGATTCTCTAAAATATTTGCCCATAGTTGTAGTGATCCACAGTACTTCATATCTGGCATTGCCATGTGTGTCCAGTTAAGGGCAGTTTAAAAACACAGAAATTGAGGGGAGTAAAAAGGGATGAAGAGATCTCAGCTGAACCAGAACAAAACCTCTTTAGCTCCTACCGTGTAAAATTGGGAGGAACTTAGAGATATAACAAGGGTCTGTAACAACTGCAAAATTATAGTAGGGATGGTGACTCTGAAAAAGTAGCTTCTAGATAGAGAAGGAATTGTAGTTACTCTGCAGTCCTGTCATAAGCTGTTACTAATGTGGTTAAAGCATTAGTTCTGAGAACAAGTGCACTGAGAGCTTAGATTCTTTCTCTTAAAAATTTAAAAGTCTATATTCATGTATTTGCTGTGGGGCAAAACAAAATATTGCTTGTTTGATTACCCAATTTCAATGTTGTTATTAAAAAATCCCACACCATGTTTTTGGCTGAAATGAAGTCAAATGTTCCTGTGAATGCCTTTTTCACTTTCGATTATCTTTTTTAAGTTTCCTTCCAAGTATCTTTTGAACAGCTGCTTTCTTTCTTTTTGTCCTACTGAATTCCTTTTTTTGGTTGTTGTTTTGATTCCCTCCATTTCTTTCCAGACAAATTTTTCCCATTTGTTCTTGTTCTTTCTAGTCTTAATCAACTACCAGTGTTGCTGCTTGCTTATAGAATCACAATAATGGCTCCAAATAACACTGCCCTATGCAGGGTACAAATAAATAGCAACTGAACCTTCCTTAAAAAGCTTATGGTGGGAATGTGAGATCTGGGGGACTGTCATCCAGATCCTGTTTTCTGTGGCCCACACAGAAAGCGGTTGTGCCGCTGTCATGCAGTGCTAAGGTCCATGCTGAGGTGTGGCATGCCAGTAGTGTTTAGTGTCATCCATCCTTGGCAAGGAAAAGGTTCACCACTGCTGACCTGTAGTCCAAACAGAAAACGTGAAGGGGGAGCCTGTTGGAGGTGTGACATGAATTGGTGCAGTCATCTAGAAGGAGTCAGGACCACAGCCAGGAATAATACCCAGGTGTCCTCAGCTTCAGGCACGTGCCCTGTGCTGTAGCAGAGCAAGTTTTTTTGCTTCTTCTATCCTGTGCAGAGCTCACTTCTATTTTTATTTTTCTAAGTTTGTTTTTCTGCTTCTATTTACTTGACTGTTTTTTCTGGTTTAGTCTTTTCTTATCTTTAGTATGTAGAGGCTACTAGTGATCTCTCAAACTGCATCACAGTGTTAAGACTAGTGTGTTTTCCCTCATCCTGAACTGGAATATTTGGCCGTTGCCAAAAAAATTGAGGTCAGAATCAGGGTTTCTCAAGTACAATGCACCAAAAAAGTATGTATTTATGTGTTAAAGGTACCAAAATACTCTTAAAAAAAATCAAACAAGATTTTTGAAGTTAAAAAAGCTAATATATGTTTTGAGATGTAGTGTGAGAACTAAGGTATAAAATGGGATAGGTTTTCAGTGGTCATGTAAAAGGTACAGCTCTTTAAGAGAACCTTTAAACTATTAAACCTTTTCAAAGGAACACAGAGGTTGTTACCTGATGTCAAGTGAAAGCAGCAGTGGCCAGATATGCAATGGGAAACACCCAGAAACAAGGCATCCTTCCACAATTCAGCCAATGCAAGGAAGCTATTTTTACTGTCCTTTGATTTGGAATATTTTGAATTTTTTCTGCTTTCAAATGTTTCCATGTAAATTCTACAAAAGGCAGTTTCTGTCTTTTCAGATTGGCAGAATTTTTTTTAGCATTCATACCTTGGAAAGTCCAAAAGAGGGAGAAGGAAAAAAGTAAGTCTCAGGTATTGTTTTCTGCTTGTCCCTCCTGCCATGTTCAAAATGATATCTCATCTTGTTCTTATCCTTGTTGAGAATAAAAGCTGTGATAATCCGTTTCCTTTGCTGTGATAATCCATTGCCCAAATGTCCTGGTAGCATGATTTGATTGTGGTGCTTGGACAGCTATCATATCACTCCTACAAAGCAACAGTAATAGTTGTTACAAACAGCAGTATAATCCAAGAAATCCAGAGTTAAAGTGCTTACAGCAGTGACTAATTGCATGCTAGAGAGTATTACTGTATCTTCCTGATTTATGTCCCTCATTGGCTAAGACAGTCTTGCAGATGAGTTCTTAACGTATTATTTAACAAGATGGTAGTGCTTTGTGTTTAAATTCCTTGTTGTTGTGTTTGTTTTTTTTCTATTGTCCCTCCCCAATGTGGGCTTCAGACCTCTGTATTAGTTTTATGGGAAAGCAACAGATCCAGATTCCTTCTGGAGCTGTTAACAGCGTGAGTGAACAAACTGTGTAGGGATGTTTTCAAGAGCTACAAATGTAGCCTGTGCTCCTTACCCAGGGAAAGTTAAGAACCCATATAATTGCTGGGGCTTTTGTTTTATTTTTTATTTTATTTTTTATTTTTCTTTTGCCTTTCTTTCTCACTTGAACTCTGATTCTGAAGGAGCTGGAGCACTGTCTTACATCTTCCCGTTCAGGAGAGGGTGGGGTGGGAAAAAAGGTCTGTGTTGGGCTTCAGATATTCTCTCGGGTCCCTTCACCACCCCCAAGTCCTACTACTTCAACCTGAAAAACAGCAGAGGAAAAATTCCTACTTGAACACTTTTTCCTGGCTTTAATGAGAGATTAAGGAAAAAAAAAAGCCTTCTTTTACAAAGAAAGAAAATAGAATAGGTGAATGCATCTAGCACCCTTTAGGAAAGGGTCCCCACCACAGGGGTGCTGCTGAGAAGGGTTGCCAAATCCTCCCAGACTCTGCACCAGGCTCCTTGAAAGGCTCCTATGAAATACAGAAGCTGTATAGCCAATGTGTGCATGTATATTTCCGAAGGTTATGCTGGATTTCTGCCATGCCACAAAACTGATTAGAATAATTTATAATAAAAAGTGAGGCATAGATTCCAGAAATGGGTAGTGTGATGGGGGAAGGAGGGAAATGTGTGGCAGGGAGGGCAAATCTGAAGATTTTCCTGGTCAGTGGATGTACCCCAAAGTGTAGATTTCCTGCCACTGTCTCTAGGAAGAAGCTACAGCCCTATTTTTTGTTGTCAGAGTTGACTCTTACATGCTTGGTTTAATATACATGTTGTGTGCTTACACACTGCTGTTTGTTTATTTACTCACAGCAGGACTCGGGATATTTCAGGTGCTTTCCAGGTGCTTACAGGGAATCTCTGCTCCAAGGACTTCACAAATCAGAGAGGCCAGAGGAAAGTAAATAGGTGGGAATTTACAGGTTAATACTGAGAAGCAGAACAAGATGCACAGGATGCAGGGCCCTTGAGAGGAGTGTGAGTGTGTGGCAAAGGTGCTGTCCAGGTAAGATGGGGAGGAGATCCCTGCAGTGGCCTCCATGAAGGAAACAGGCACCATGCAGACAAGTGCTCTGGCTGCTGAGCCTTCTATCTATTCTGCATTTATCAGCTGTTCTAGGCCTGGTAAATGTGTGCATTTCAGTCCCTGGTGTGTCTGGAAAGAAGAGAGATCCTTTGCTTTCCTTCTGCGGTCCTTACAAGATCCTTTGCTTTCCTTACAAGTCGGTCCTTGGTCAATTTAGAGCTCCCAACTCCTGATCCCTCCCTTGGATGCTTTCCCCTGTATTTGTCACTCTGTGATGTGGTGGCTTTGTGAGTGGGGTTATTCTGTCACGTTCTGTGCAGAGAAATGCTGTGAAAATGGGAAAGCAGGGAAATGAGGCATGTAAGGTGTGTGCATGCAACATGAGGCTTGACACTGCCAGTGAGAAGTAGAATTGGTGTTTTGCACAAGTATTCTTTGGGGCAAAAAGTGTCATTGTCTTCAATTCAGTTTTTGCTGTGATTAAGGCCCCTGATCATGCCTGTAATGCAAAACAGAAAACATAAAGAAAATGTTTTCTCTTCAGCCATCACTCTAGCATGCTTATGTGTGTATGAATCATTCCTCCTCCATCTGGAAGGATGAGATGCAGAGCTCTTTTCTAAGGAGGTATCTAAAGTACATCCTCATAGCAGCCAGCAATTGGCATGACAAAAGGGTTATAGCTAGTGGCTGGCACTTTTCCCATCCATCTTGCCACTGGAAACATAATGCTTTTGCAATGTGCTTGTTCTTCAGGCACCAGTGTGCAGAGCCAGTTCTTGGGACACATAAATGGAGCAGTTGCATGTTGTTCGCTTTTGTTTGTGGCCCAAAAACTGGGAAGAGGGAGTAACACTGGTAAACTGTTTTTCTTTATTTAAGCATGATGTGGAGTGGAAACGGTGGGGTACTTATGGGACACCCCCAGGTGTGGGAAGATGAACAGCAAGACATCTGGCACTGCCAATGTCACATCAAGTGTGGGAGAAGGCCTTGTTTTGTTCTAACCTTGTATGCTTTGCACAGGACAAGGCAAAATTTAGTAGTACTGAGTGCACAGGGAAAAAGGTCCGATTTTAAAAAATGTCATCCGTTGTTCATGTAAATTGACTGTCTTGTATATATTCTGTCTTTCTCTTGATTTACAAGAAGACTGGGCCCTGACTCAATTAACTTAGTCTTAAGTGTTCCTGTGATGTCAAGAAAGAGTTTTATTGTGCATCTTTTTGTAGAGGAGTGTTTAATGTGGTGTCAGAACAGGCAGTAGAAAGAAGGGCTCCTTAATCTCAGTGCTCTGCCTTAACAACTCTATTGTTACCTTTCTCTGTTGCTGAGCATGACTGGGCAATGTCCTCTCCTTGCAGCTGTGACCAGCTCTGTGGTTCAAACCTAAATGTGGAAGCTGGAGGTTCTTTTGCTGGAGCTTCTTGAGGCACTTTTGAAACTCTCCAAATGCACACCCATGGGACTGGACATGTCTTAGCTGCTTCCTTCTTTCGAAGGGCAGTTGGAGATGAGGTAGAGGAGAGTCCAGGATATGCTGCCCACCCCCAGGGCCTTTGGTGCGTTCAGTGAGCTGGTGTTTTGGACCAGTTGTTCTCAGAGCTGAGACCAGTGGCTTTTCCTCCCTGGGGAGTGTCTCTGCAAACAGGAAGAGCCTCTCTGCTCCCCATTCCTGCTCTGCATTTTAACCACTGTCTGTTCTGCAAGGCAGACTCGTTTCTACTGCAGGAGCTGAGAGTCATCTCTCCATCTTGGATGGGATAGTCTGGAGGTTTAGGGCACTGCTACTGCAAGACCTCAGCTGACTTGGCTTGGGGTGGCAACGGCAGGGAGGAAATCTTCAGTCTGCCTCATCAGAGAGAGCTAAGTCCTGCTCTGCTGCATGGAAGATACAAGGTGCTGGTGCCTTGTATGTGAAGCACTTTGGCTTTTTGAAGGACAGGTTCCTGTCTAAGTGCATGGATGGAGGAAGCTCCTTTCTACTTCTTTGTGATGGGTGGGTTTAAGTTGCAGCCCTGTTCTTAACATCCCTTATGAGTTGACTTTGCACAGTGACCAAACATTCTGACCTTAGGAGTTCCAAGTACTGTCCTGTTCCCTGCTGTATCTTGGGTTTGGGATAGGGGGATATGGGTGATGGGGTCTGTAGGCTTTCTGCAGCACAGAATTCCTCCTTTGGAACTGTTGTGACTGCAGGCAGGGACTGTGAAACCTTCCTGTGCCACTGAAGCTGAAGGCTGTGCGGGATAGACTGTATCTGTCTGCTCCTCCCAAAGTGCTTTTGGGAAGATGCTGTGGATCTGGGACATGAAACATTGTCACAGAAAGCCACTCTGCCCTGGAGAGTGAAATACCCCTGTGTATTAGGACATAGTGATGGACTTTGTATCTGGGGAGAGCTTTTCTTTTACTATGTCTCAAGCCTCTGTGTTTGTCTCTTCTCTGATGCATGGTAGCCTGGAGAAGACCCTTCAGGCAGGGATGCTTTGCTACTTTCTTTAGCTTCATAATTACTGTTTATACTATAGTGCAATAAACACTATTAGCATTTCTGGCTTATTTCAGGGTGTGTGCTTGTGTGTGAAAAAGATTTGGATATGTTAACTCTACCATCTTTCTTACCTGTGCCTGAGATATTATCTGCTTACAAGCTTTCCTGATACATAACAGCTATGGAAAGGAAATAACACTCCCTGTGCTCTTGGAAACATTTCAGTAGCTTTCCTTCGGTAGGCAGTGCAGTGGTTAACAGGGATGAGGGGTGTTACATACAAGCTCTTGCTTTGAAAACTGGCTTCTGGATCCTGCAGAGCACGGTCAGCAGGTGGAGGATGTTCACATCCCACACTTCACCTGCAGTGTCCAGCTGCAGCATGCTCCATGTGTATAAATTCAGCTCTGCTTTTCTTTGTGTCAGAGTTTAAAGTCTGGGGGCCTGAGGCAGAAGAATTGCTCTGCTGTGTGTATATATATATCAGTACACTCAGCAGGTGTATTTTCTCCTGTAAAGTGTTCAATATCTTCCAGCCTGAGTCAGCTGTGGGTATTTCCACTTGCTGAGAAGCTGAAGACCATGTTCTCATGGCCTAAATTCCACCTAAGGCTCTGCTTGAAGGCCAAAAGTCAGAAGGAAATAAAAGATACAGTGACTTAAGTGCAGTTTAGGGCATGTGAATCCGGCTCCTCCTCTCCTGCAGTACCAGTGTGCCAGAAGCATCTAGATTAGGAAGCTAGTAGTGAACAGGCCAGGCCAATGCCCCTATTTTCACTTTCCAAGGTATTACTAGACATCCTGAACTGGACTCCCCACCTTTAACCAACTTGAATTCTCAAACCAATCCCTTCAGTGTTGGCAGAGCAAAGAACCCAATCCAAGCAGTGCTGCTTATTCCTGGAAAGGTCCTGACATCTCACTTTACCTCCTGGAGGGTAACTGGAGGGGTGGGGGAGATGCCTGGAGCTGTGCTGGTGCATGTGTTGTTTTCTGACTGTGGGGGATTTTTGTTGTTGTGTGTTCTTTTGTTTTTCCCTCTTAAATAAAATTTGAAAGCTTGCATTGCACCTGTGGCCTAGAAGGACTAGTCAATGCTCTGTTGCCCATCAGCACGGGATAGATCTGATGCTGAATGAAGGAGGTGCTTGGGCTCTGGGACAAGGGATGCTGAGGTTGCTTTGCAGCCTTAAGTGCTCAGCTGTGGGAAACTGAGCCCTCCCAGGCTTGCTTTTGGCCATAAAGAGTGTGATCTCTCACTGTGTTGGCCCGGGTAATCTCTGACTATCAATCATCCTCTTCTCATTTGGAAGAACTTTGACTTAATAATAATGAGAGATACATCAGCTTGAGTAATTTCTGTTTGAAGATATTAAGCTCTGTGAATACTGAAGAATATTGTATCCTAAGCTTTTGAGCAGTTCTGAGTGTAATGCAGTGCTGTTCTTGGAATGATTTGTTTCAGCTATAGGACCAGTTTAAATAGAACTATTTAAGTATATGTTGCTGTTCCTCATACATCAAAAAGTGAAGTTCAGGGAATAATGAGTTATCACGGGGCACCACAACGAGATAAGAACTCATCATAGCTTTGCAATAAATGGCAATGTCATTAAAAGAAAAAAGACTTTTTGTCTATAAGCTTAATTGGAAAAGCCAGGAATCTTGACTGGAGATTTTTAGCATGCTGACCAACTGAAATATATGATCATAAAACCAAATTTCTGTGTGCAGAGAGTGTCCAAGATTTTGATTGCTGCCTGAGATACATGGCTGTGGGATATTTTCCTATGTATGCCCTTTATGTAGATGACAGTACCTGATTTCTGGTCCTGGAGGGGAAATGTAGTACCTTATTATTGAACAGCTTTCCAAGATGCAGCAGTTGTCATTAACACTCAGCAGTGGACTGTGGGGCTTTATTTGGTAGGTTGAGACTTTTTTTTTTTTTAACTTTTAATAGCAATGACTTGCAGTTATATCAAACTGTGGTTTTAAACTGTGCAAGGCAGTTTGACTCATTTATGTTTTCATTCAGGTTTTTAATGTGCACACAGAAGAAGCTGCCTTCTGGGATTGCTGATGATATGGAATATGGTGAGGATGACCAGCCCTTGATGTACAGGGTTATCAGGCACTCACTCTTTCACTGACTTTTGTAGCAAAGCCACTACTCTTAAATTTCCCTGTCTGCAGAATATGGCTCCACCCTGCAGTTTGTAAAAAATTTCAAGAGGAGTGATGTGCAAGATCCATGTCACTTTTCTTCCCTTTGTGGTGCTTACTTTAAGTTATTACTTTTAGCAAGTAGAAATGTTGTACCGCTGTGGTCTCGGGGATAGTTAGCAGGACACCATGATCTGCCCATCTGCAACAGCTCTGCTGGAAAGGTCTCATCTGCAGGAGCCCTTGTTTGCTCTTAAGGAGGAAATGCAATTGAGCATCTGGTGAAGTCTGCTCTGTGGTAGAAATTAGCTATAAATATATACCTGGGGATTTTTTAATCATTAGTCTTAAATTGATTATTTCCTACCAGTTGTGGGACTCCAAAGAAGTGCTTATTTTTGCTTAAGAAAAGTATCAGTTTGGTGGGCAAACACTGTGCTACGGGTAAGATGTGGCAACAATAATGCCAGAAGAGCAGTGTGAGGAAAAAGACAACTTCCTGCTCTGTGGTGTTGCTTCCCCCCCCCCCCCCCCTAATTACATGGAGTTGGAAGAATGAGCTGGTAGGATATGAATGTTGCCATCCAGTTATAAGAGTTGTGGTCATGGGTGCCATGCAAGCATGAAGCTTCAAGAAACTGTGATGTGTTTTGGGGACAGACCAGGAATAATTCAGGTCTGCCCATGGCTTTCTCAGATAAAAGGTAAGTTAAGGGAATGTCTGCAAAGCTAGTGCCCAAAGCTGGAACTGTGCTCCCTAATGCAGTTAAACCTATACATAAACAAACCAGTTCACTTGATGTTCCCATTAATTTGGACTGCTTACCTTTCCAGTTTTTCCAGCTTGTGATTTGAGCAGAATGAGACAGTAGGAAAAATGACAGTCTGAAACTGGCTTGGCTTGTCTCTGGGTCTCCCCAGAAAGCCAGTTCCTTTTCTACCACCAAAATAGGGACTGGCTCCATAGCTATTGTTCAGAACACCTGAGACTCCACAGCAAAATCATCTGCCACTGCCTAGAAAAAGGACAGCAAGGAAAAACTTGCCAGCTCCTTCTGCGTCTCTCTACCTACTAAGGCTTTTCTCCACTGTGCAAATGGTGTAGCAGCTGTGGCTTGAAAATCACTGGGGCTTTCCCCTTACCCTGGGGTATTTAGCTGTGTCCAGCCCTGGCATCTTGACGAGCACAGGCAGCAGAAGCCGTGTGTGGGGCCAGTGTCACGTCTGTGCTGAGCACGCTGCTTCTGACAGCCGAGACTCCTTCCAGCACGGCCGCAGCTCACAGAGTGGGCTGGCCTGTGGCAAGACAAGTTGTGCCATTCTTCTGACTTGAGGCCTTCGGGCCTGTGATGACCTTGAGCCTCTTGTTCCTGAAAGTACCAGGGAGTAGCATGAGGAAGCCTTTCCTTTTTAACAGGCAATCAAAACTTGGGCTGCTGAGGGATCTCTCTGGGACCTGTTGAAGTAGGTTTTCCCACTGTGTGTGTGTGTGTGTGTGTGAGAGAGAGAGGGGGAGTGGTCAGGAGAAGGAGACAGGATGCTCAGTACAACATTTAATTTGATTGTGTAACTGCAGCATGCTCATGACGTGTGTCTCTGACTTAACCAAGAACCACTAAAGGTGTAAAGCTCCTCCGTGTCCTCTCTGTTCCAGGAAGTCCTGACAAGCTTCTGGCTAAATGGCCAACAAGTCCACAGAGTCCCTTTGGTGTTTTGATGCCTGTGGAAAGAATAGTTGGCAGTGGGAGTAATTTTCTGGCTTGTGTTGCTGACTGTGACCAAAAAAAAATAAAAAAAAACAAGGGAGCTTTCTTGACCTGGAATGATGCCAGGGCTGTGTGCAAGCTGGAGAATGCAGCCAGTGGTCTTTCCCTCATGCCTTGGATTTTTTGAAAGGAGACCTTAACTTTCTGTGAGATCTTGTGGTTGAATTCAGAGGTCTGTATCTGAGATCTAAAAGCTACCTTCTACTCAGATTCACTTCACCATCAGTTTTTATATAGGTCTGCAAGGGGCAGTAACATAGACCTTGATGTGCTGTATTCTCACACGTCACCAAGGGCCCCATGCTTTAGTGTGCTGCCTGTGTATCAGTGGACACAGCTGGAATGCTCACCTACCAAAACTGTTTCCTTTTTTTTTCCCCTTGGTATTGCTACAAACCATTCTCAAGTATGTTCTGCCAGGCAAAATAAAATGAAACCTGTTAATCCCAAACCCCCAAATTTACCGTGGGCTCCAGTGGGAGAAATGGAGAGGATTGGAAACTCCTGGAAGGTTGTTTGAATGCCATGTGAAGAATATCATCTGGGAAAAGGTTATTCTTCCTTCTTTAGAAAGAACTGGAGATCAGCTGAGACCATTTTCTCTAGCATTACATAGTAGTGTAAAAATAATTCATAGGAATTTTATTTTTGACTAGTAAGCAAGTAGTGATAGAAGTGATTAGAGCTGTGATTAACTTGTGTTGCTTTTGATCTTGTGGCTGAACCAAAAATGTGGGTAAGTTTGAAATGAAATTTTGCTAACATGAAAAATTAAGATTTTGGGTAATCCTAAACCCAAGCATTTCGGATTGTCTAAAGTCCTTCAGTTTAAAGAGTGATCGAAAATAGTTTTCTAGTTTTAGGGAAACAGGAATCTTAAGGGCTGTTCATGGAATTCAAATTGATTTCAGTCCTCTTGAATCCATGTTTTGCTGAACATAACATGGGACAGGTTCACCTGCAGAGGGAAGGGAAGCTGCAGTCCCTCCAGCTGCTCATTCCATAAGAGCAGCTAGAGTCTCCCCCGTGTCATGAGAATGGAATCACAACTGTTCAGCTCCCTTATTCAGAGCAGTGCTGTGCACACCCCTGAAATAGTTCTCCAGACCAAAAAACCTCCCAGCATCAACAGCAGACAGACAAAACTAAAAGTCAGTCACAGTGAGAAACAGAGCTTTTTTGTTTTTTTTTTCCCCAAAGAGCAGTGTGCACGTGGAAGGCAAATGAAAATGATTCAGTAAGAGAGTCGAAGAGCACAGCTAAACAAAGGTCAGACTTGCAGTCTGAATGGAGACAGAGGCTAAACTTATTTGCAATACACACAGAGTGCAGTATAAAATGAAGGTGGCCAAGGAATATTACCGTGCATAGATAATACATATATATGTAGGTAACATATGCAATCATACATTCTGGAAGCCTGACATCAGAATGCACACAGGAATTCACAAAGATGTAGCTGGAGAACATAATACCAAGATCACCACAGAAACAGCAGCGTTTTTCAAGAATACAAGAGGCATGTCAAGGAATAGTGGATTAAGGAAGTTGTGTGAGATACTGATACAGGTCGTGGCATCCCAACAGTGTGTATGACCCGTGCTGCATCCTCCTTGTCTCTGGGACATGAAGCAAAGGATCAAAGTGTTAAAAGTAAGGGTTGATGATTCAATGCAGTTATCAACCAAGTTATTAGCATGTGGTTCATGTATAAAGAAATAAATGCTATTTTGAACTGTTGTCTGTGTACAGAAGGTCTAAATGAGGCCACTTTGAGAGCTCTTTACCCCCAGTGTGGTTACTTGGGGAAGGTACAGAGATGAGGAGGCTTCCAAAAGAGGAAATCATGTCTAGACTTCAAAATGCCAGTTCTCAGTTTTGTTTTAGGTGGTGATATCCTGTCTGGTATCTTTGAGGAGAAATAATTGAGAGAAGGAAACAGTCAGTTAGCATGTAAGGAGGTGCTGTGTATCATTTCAGAGTAAAAGTTCCCAAAATTTCCTATGGAAAATTGTCACTGATCCTCAAAATCTGTCACAGCTAGAAAGGCAATATGTATTTTATTGTCTGATATCAATGTAATACCACTGACTAGCAGCGATGGAAAGTGTTCTTGTGAAGGCTGTCTACAAGGTCTTGACTAACTTGCATGTTGTAGTCTGTGTGCTGTCTTCGTATATTTTTATGTTAAAGGTTGAATGTTTTGTTTTCTCTCGTGTTTTAACTGTCTTGATGTTGGAATGGATGTGCTGATTCCCAGCTTTTTTTATAGATGACTTGATAAATGTAAATAAAATATAGAACATGGGAGCTCAGGAGTTAAGTTCAGTGTTTCTGGTAGTTCAAATTAAGCTTCCCCAGTTTTGCATATTTTCTGTGCCTCTGATGTTGAGAGGGGGCATCTAAGACTCTACTTCCCTAAACGAAGAGGAAAACAATTATTTATGTTGTTTGTGGTTAACCTACAGAGCAGTATTAATGGTCTGTAAAACCTCCTCAGATAATTGACTCAATAGAAACTTCTGAGAAATTATTTAAACTTGACAGAGAAGTTCCATGGGAAGATGGGATAAGATGGAGTTAAAATCATCAGGTGTAGATGAAGATCCTCTTGTAATGCATTTGTGGGAAATAAGAAGGCAGGGGAGTGTATATTTAGGTGATGAGGGGAAGAAGCCATTAAGCATAACCAAAAATCTTCAGTACAGTTACTTCTTTCACTCAGATGACAGTGGCAGTCCACGCTTGGATGCAAGTACTGGAAACGTCACCTGAGGTGCCAATAATTGCATTTTGTATTCCTCAAATTTAAATATGCTGGAGCAGTTTCCCAGGCAGAAATGACAGTGTAATACTTAAAACTTCAAATGGATCCTTACAGCCATTGAGATAATTATATTTGTAGCATATTGAAGTTGTGCTTGAAAACAGAACTTGATACTATCATGTAATGTGTCCCTTTACAAAGAATAATGTAAGCGAACAAAAGTTACAAAAAAGTCAGACTTGGTTGGATTTTTTTTCCTCTGGATGGTTAATGGTTTAGAATATTTTCATACAGAAAATTTAATTAAGTAATTGTACTTAACAGTGACCCAGGGCTTTCACAGTCTTAGAAGAGGAAGGCAATGCAGTTACTCTGAAAACTTAAATACTCCTTGTAAAACTTAGCTGTTTCTTCTATTCTGTCAAGTATTCAAATTTTCACCTTAATCCTTATATGGATGGACAGGCATTGGAGGTTTTTTAATTATTTGATTGTGTAAGCTTCTTTGTAGGGATTTTAGGGGTGTCCTAAGCTTTTCATTATGTTTTCATCCATATTTTCATCCATACTGTGATAGCTCTTGCAAGAAAACAGTCAGCGTTTCCCCTCCTCTCCTCTGCAGTTTTTCAGAGAAGATGAAGTGTTGCATTTTTTTTGTTGTCGTTGTTGGGTTTTTTTATTATTTCTGGTATCGCAGTGGAAAATTAAAACCAGTCTCTTTCCCCCCCACATTTGTGTGTGCCCGCAAACAGACGTGCGCGCACACCCTTTCTCTCCCACGCGCGCGCACACGCGAGCACACAAGGAGCTCTCGCTTTTGCACAGCCAAAAGAGGCTGGACAAGGCTGTCTTCGGCTCAGTGGAAGTTGGCACCGTCCCATCCCCAGTAAACAACAGCCTGACGTCAGCTCACGCAGCGCTGATAGCAGCACAACTTGAGAGATTTTTCAACTGGCCGAGCTGTTGAAAGGCTATCGCTGGGGTTGATAATCTCTGGCTGCGCTTGAGAGGAGTCGGTGCGAAGGTGGGGGGGAGGAATGGTTGGTTAATGACAGAAATAATAGAGCAATTCCTGATAACTTCACATGGGGTGGAGAGGTGTGATTTCTAAGTCTTGCACCGAAGGGTATTTTGATTCCCGGCTCATCAGCTGCAGTCGTTCTCTCCCATGTTGTTCCAGGTTCTGAAGCCCTGGCTGCTCTGCAGAATTTGCATTCGTGCCCTCTTGGAAGCTGGAGAACAATTAAAGTGCTGTAGAACAGTCAATCAAGCAGATGATGAAATTTGACTTTTCTAATGTGTTGAATTAAGCACTTTCATTATGATTTTAATTCCTGATGTTTGCTTTATTCAGCTGTAGATGTCTTTCAAAGACCTGAGCCTGGCCACGCTAAGATTTTTACTAGTTCCTGTATATTCCATCTCTGTTACGAGGGTATGAGTACATAAGTCGTTGAGACCCCACATTGCGACCACAACACCCAGAAAAGGTTTACTTGAAAGATACTTGGTTATTCATCATTATCAAATTAAGCTGGAATAAAGGGACCATTTTGTGGTGCTGGTTTCAGATAAGGTCTTCAGAAAAGCAGCTCTTTTCCTGGAATGCTGCAAACTCCTTGACTGCAAAGTTTTAGCAAAGACTTGCATTTCTGAAACAGAGCCACCGTGACTTAAATTTAATTACAGCTGGTTCTCCTCATAACCCAATAGTTGAAAGAGACTTTTCTATTGTTCAGTACTACCGCTGAAAACACATTTCCATTATGAACTTACAGTCCTCCTGTGCCAAAACCAACAGTTAAAAATGAATGGTTTGCTCTGGTAACAGGAAAAACAAACATGAAAATTATTGTGTTGTGTGACAGAAAGTCAGAATGTTAAAGTAAAAAAAGTTGATAAACCTACCAGAATAACTGTTTGATGGGCTATTCTTGAATCAATGACACTTCCAAGCAAGTATTTCAAGGATATAAATAATAGAGCATCAACTTCTGCTTTGTTTCTTGTACTGCTGCAAAGATAGCAAAAAGTTCATATTCCATTTAGGTCCTGTCACCAGGGATTTAAGGGTTTTGTGAAATCCTGGAAAGGAATGTGAATAACTGCCAATATTAACATTTTCTAATGTACACGTTTTTACATCTGTTTTTAGGGTACATTCAGACTAGGTTAATCATAAAATCTGTCTTAGTAGGGAGGGACAAGAATGCAAGAGGGAAAGAAAAATTGGACTTTTTCTAGGGTGGTGTCTGTCCTATTAGTAGTTTTTGAGCCTTTTGACAAAATCTGATGAGGATGCAGAAGTCTCAAAAGTTCACAACCTCTGTGAAAGCGGGCAAGAAAGCAAGGATCTGTCTGAGCCCACACTTCTCAAGGGATTCATGGAGATCAAAAGCAAATGTGGGATAGATCTGTACATCTTGTTAAGAGAATGATACAACTGGGATTGCTGATCTTGCAGAGGGGAAGGAAAGGGTGAACGGCAGCTCTTTAAAAACCAGGGAAGTCCTGGCTTTCTGTGAGTCTGACTGTCCTTGGAGGCTCGTGTGGCTGCTTGACATCCTGCTCCCCAGAGGGGCTGGCATGTGGCAGGGCCTGACTGCACTTGATTTATGAGAAAAGCCCAGGACTTTAGATTGATTTTAGAAGAGACCAAAAGCCAAGCCGTCAGAAAACCTGTGCTTGAGAGCTCGCAGTAGCCGAAGAGTTGACAGCTTAGATAAGGAATTTGTTCAGGAGGAATTGGCTGGAGCAAAACTTTCCAAAATTTCAGGCTAAATAGCCAGGCTGGCCATAGGTGAGCTGACAGACTGGCTGTGGGCAAAGGAGATGTGTGGGGTGTGTGGTGAGGCCTTTGGAGCTGCATCCATGTGGTGAGGTGACCTTTCCCCAGCTGCAGCCTTCTTACACTTCAGGGCCCACGTGCAGCTCCAGAATCACAACTTTGGCCCTGTGCAAATGTGCACTTGCCAGTGTGTAGGAGAAAGGCATGACACAGACTGGGCAACGTGACCTGTGTACAAAGTCTGCAGCAGGTTGTCTTGGATCTGTTTATTACCTCTTTCCTTCTCTGTGGTTTGGGCATAGGCTACGAGACAGTCAGTGCCTTCCCCACAGCCTACCTGCTTTTCTGGGGGTCTGGCTTGTGCCTGCAGAGGGTGAAATTGTGACCTGTAGCCTTGCAAAACTCTTACAGTGGCCTTAGCTGAGCAGGGATCTCGTCCTAGGTCACTTCAGCAGTACTGAGCATTGCATGGGGCTTGTCACAACCCCCAGAAGAACTTCCCTTTCCAAAAACTGTGCCAGCAGCTCGCAAAGGCAGTCAGTCTCTCAGCTGGAGCCTCCCTGAAGATCTGTTAGGCCATGAATGGGAGCAGACATGCAGTAGGAAAGGTCCTTCATGTTATTTTTTTCCCCCCCTGCCTTCCTTCACTGTCTCTCATCTTGTTTAACCAGCCTGCTACTGCTCTAAATAAGGAGATGAGGCGGTGGGAAAGGTCTGTGCACTTTGCCTCCAAGTGGGTAACACTTGCATTTGCTGCCAGTGGTAAGAGTTAGCCAGAGCTGCTCACACTAACCTTGACCTAACCTAGAAGTCGGAAACATGTTGCAGCATGTTTCCTCTTGCTGGAAACCTGCAGAATGGCCTTTTGGATACCCAGCCCTGCTTGGCTCTTCATGTAACAAAGTCTGCTGAATGGCCGTGGAGGTTATGGTTCCCTTTGTATTGAGAGAAGTTACATTAGGTTTGGCTTTAATGTGGCCAGGTATCCAATAGTATGGAATTTTAACCAGTTGAAAAAGATTTTGAATTTTCTTTTGGTTTTATGGAGAAAGCCATAAAAAGGCTCTTAAATAGGCTGGTTTGCTATCGAGGTGTAATTTTGAAATGGTTTTGTCGTGCATCTTAAAAGGAATTATCCTTCGCCAAAGATTCAGAAAAATCTTGTGGTCAGCCCCGTCAAAGTAATGTTGCAAGGCTTCTAAAGAAATGATACCGAGTGCTTCCTTTTGTTCTTAGGTGATTCTTGATCCTTGCAGGTTGATATTTTCAAGATTTCCATGTAGCAAACGGGGCTAAAAAAAAAGTTCTTATTTAATTGTTTCTCAGTACTTGGAAATGTTGCACACTCCTGCCTTTGCCCCTTCTGTGCCTCTGTAATGGTTACAACTTCTCTGGGTAGTAAAGAATCATGGTAAGGATGGCCTCTCCCCATGCTTGATTGCAGTGTGAGATGGGATCAGACTGCACAAATAGCTCTGGGCAAGACTGAGGGAGGGAGGATTCTTACCAGCCTTTGCCACTGGAGCCTTGCTGCTTTGTAAGGCCTGAGCTGCTCCCAGACCTGTTCGGTGTCTGCTACAGCAGCACATCAGTGAGTTTAATGAGGTGGAGGACAGTCCCCAGTAGATTTTGGGGATTTGGGGTTTTCTTGTTTAAGACACTCCGACAAAGTGAAGGAGCGGAATAACTTTGCGACTTGCATTGGCTCTACCCAAACTCAAAAACCCAAGAACATTTTCAAGGCCTGGTTTCATACCTTGCCCAGGTCATCACATCTTATTGGTATAAAGTGTTGGTTTCCAACTGAAGAGACCAGCAAGAGCAAAAAGGGAGGGAGCCACAGTGATCCTGTTTCATAGTTTAGAATTAGCCATCATGGCTTGCTCCTTCCTTTTTTACTGATTTCTTCTTGTTGGCAATGCCATGAAAGCCCAACCTGGAGGAAGAAATCAAGAAAACTGGAGCAGAGGGTGGGGTAAACTGATGAGCAGGAAAAATTGGACTTTTATGGATCTACACTGAGCAAAACAGGGATTTGTGGGCTATTTGGACAGTCAGGTAAAACATACAGCCCTCTGATCAGCTCCAAGTACTGCTACTCCCTCTCGAGGCCCCCCAGTTTTACCAGTGCAAATTCCTTGTGGATTTTTTTTCACCTGGAATAAAAAAAGTATGATTAGAAAAAAAAAAAAAAAGGCAACAAAACAAACAAACCCCAACCCAATAAAGTTCTTGCAACCGAAATGTCTGTTTCTACCACTAAAAAACTCAATTTTCTCATTACTGCAATAATGCGTCTAATTGAAATGGCTGAATGGCTTTAATTATGATACTGATTTTATTTTTCTTTTTTGGTAGCAATCATAGTCAAGCAATGGCACGCCGACAAAGACAGCTTTGAATGAGCAGCAATCCTGAGAGGTGCCATCCTGCTCCCTTCCCCCCCCTCCAAGCCCCATCTCCCAATCCCCGACAAAGAAAACAAGTCGCTGCCTCTTCAAGACTTTTCTTGTCCTTTCTGTTCGTGACAGGCCTAAGTGTTGGTAACATCTGCCGGCCCGAGCTCGCTTCCTCCTGCCGTGCTGGGCTCTGGCAGGGCCGTGCAGAGGAGCCAGGACCCTGTGCCAAGCACAGAGCATGGCTTTGCCAATCCCGGCCTTCAGCAGAGCTGCGCCCACGATCGCAGGGCACGGGCTCGGCACCACTGGCTCTGCTGGGCTCAGCTCAGGGTAGTTCCTTAGGCCCGAACTCTCACAAGTGGCAGGGCTGTTGTTGTTGTTGTTTTTTGTTTGTTTGTTGTTTTTTTTTTCTTTGTGGATAATGAATGTCATTTTAAGCAAAATAGCCAAGAGGCAGATCAACATGTGAATCTGAAAACGTTTTCCGTGAGCTTTGATTTAGAAAGTTACCATAAATGAGATATTACAGAGAACGCTTTTCTTTCACGATCCGTTCTTCAGCTTGTTTCTGCCTTTCAACAGTGTTTTGTTGATTCACTAGTTGGGGGGGGTTTGTAGTTTTTTTCCTTTGTTCTGTTAGATTTCCTTGATGGTGGCAGTATTTTCCAGAGCAACCGGAAGGGAAAATATATATGTATGTAATTTCACAGGGACATGGAATATGTAAACATAGATACAGACCCTGCTTTATTTTGTAGTTTGCTTCAGAGTTGGCTAGGTTTCCCTTTGGATGGAACAGACAAAAGGTATTTTGGTATGTTTTGCTTTTTTAAGGTAAGGGATTGGGTTTCTCTGCTGCCTCTTAAGACCAGTTGGTTGTGTACTTTTAATTTTTTCATCAAATTAAAAAAAAACCCAACCAAACGTAGAGGAATATGTGGAGATTTGGTCTATTTCATGTCAAATGTGAGGCCAGTGGGAAAAAAAATGATGTGCATCCAAGAGTAAAATATATCTCAGATTGGTCAGCTCCTAACAAGTAGTGATCTACAACTCTCAGGTTGTAGAGTGCCTGTGATATACAGAGGAAAAATATACAGTAATGTGATGCTGTGCTTCAGATCTATTTTTGGGGGGAACCATGGGGAGTTCCTGAGGCTATTTCATGTGCAATTTCCCGATGTGAGAATTTTAAAGACTCTTGTAATGATTTATCTGGAGATTTTCTTCTAGCAGCATCAAAAGGTAACCTGAAGTGGTACTATCTTATACTTCAGTCAAATCAGCCTTATAGAATAATCCAGTTGTTTCTTCCTTCTAAGTACACACTGAGTGTGTGTGGTAATGATCCTGGAGCCTGCAGGCAGCTGCAACAGAAAAGGACTTCTGTGGTTTGCTTTTGCTTTCTCTTCCTGTCCCCTCCATTTTCATATATGCTTTTTAGAAGGCTGAGTTTCTGATGGACTACCTAGTGCAAGAACAGGGGAAAGCGAAACTGTGTTTTGGAACTTGCTTTGTTAGTTCTTTTGGTTTTCATATAGTGCTCTATCAAAGGCACTGTTCTTCAATATTAAAAACAACCCAGTGGACTGATAAATTAAAAATGTCAATCGATAAAAATGAAAATCTGAACTTTATCTGTAGGAAATATTAATGAGAGAGAAGCTGAGTATGTCCCCCTCAACCCTGCCCCCTGCAGAATGCCAAGCATAGTCACTCTAGCATCATTTAGAAGTAACCCTGTAGTACTTCTAAGTAACTGAAAGTGAAAAGATTAGAAATCAGGTTGATAATACAGTTTCTTTTCAAATGCTTCCTCTAAATGTTTAATACTGTGTCCCTGAGGAAGTCCCATTATTAAAACTGCATGACTAAGAAATCACCTTGGCTCTGAGGGGGAGATATTTGAGAGTTCTGGGGATTTTCCTCATCTAACTTTTACAGCTTCCTTTCATTGCAAGGATTACAACTTTTTTTTAGCTAAATGTCTCTCAGAGTTTGTATCATCTCCAGTCAAGTCAAAATGACAGGAGTGGCAGGAATTACCACATGTACTCCAGGCATATAAACCAGATCATGTTATTAACTGATACTAAAGGTTCCTGTAAACTTTTCCCAAAGGGTTTTAGAGCTTGTTCACAAATAAACGCTGAAGAAGAGTTTCTGTGCTTTTCAGGCACCTTTTCCCTTATGTTACATTAATAACACTAACAAAAATAACAGTGCATATTTCTAATAGGCCTAATGACAGGCCTTTGGAAATCATAGGCTCTTGAAGAGGGGAGCTGTTCCTCTCTCCTCTGCCACAGCCTGGCATGGGGTGGAACACAGCAGCTGTGTGACAGCACGACAGCACACGTGGCACTGGGATGAAAGGTAGGAGAATTTCACTGTGTCCCATAGAAACAGTGAGGAACTTAGGGTAGCCCAAAATAGGAGCTGATCAGGGCATGAGGGTTTAACAGTTGGCTGAGAAGTTTCATTTATCTACAAAGTGTGGACTGTTGGTTGTTGGCTGGTTTGGTTTTTTTCCAAGTTACAAAAACCTGCTCGTTCTTCGGTTCAACTTTCCTTACTCCAGGTTTGGCTGTAGGGCAAGGAGTGAACATGGGATATGCAAGGTGATGCACAAGGTGCTCTGCCTTATCCTCTCCTCTATGGATAATGTGGTATCACCTCTGAAAGGGGAGTTGTGTGTGTTGCATAAGGTCATCTTGTGTCTCCTTCAATACCCACACAGCGTTGTTGGGCTGTAAGAGACCGTGGTGCAGATACACAGCCAGGTGACTGTGCAGCAGCTTCCCTGGGGATAGGCAGTGCATGAGAGAGAAGAGCAGTGCTGCTGCATCACTACCAGTTCTAGTGTCTGCAGCACTTGGATCTTTCCCCGGGGGCCTCCCCTTTGCGTATTAACCCAGCCTGACCCTGCTTGCCTTGCAGGAACTGCCTGGATCACAGCTAAAGGGGGTATGGCTGTAGGCATGGAAGTGTAAGGTCTGACACCGATGGTATCAAAGAGCAGGAAGCCTTATACTGCTCTATGTGTCTTTAATGAAGGCTGAAGCCAAAATATTCATGCATTTCTTTTTTCATCTATTATCAGTACAGCATGTTTAACAGTTGCTTGAAAACTACAGGATTAAAAAAAAAAAAAAGAGCCACAACCCCTTAACTAAACGATTTAGAAAGCATTCTTCTTATTCTATGTTGACATAAACATGGGTAGAATACCCCTGTGGTTTTCTGACTGGGTCATTCAGCCTTAAATTGAAGTCACCTCATTCTGGAGGGATTCAAGGGGCTCAAGCTTTGAATGTTTTCTTGCCATGGTTGCTGATAATTTTTATACTGTTAGCAAGACTTCTGTTGGGTGATATACCAAAAAGCTTGCAGGGGCAAAAATTACCTGTGAATTCACCAAAGGAAAGCTATGTGTGTGTGTAGGTTCCAAGGAGAAGAGGGTGTCTCTGGATTTTGGTTATTTCATCTTGAGCTTTAGTGTGTAGTTTCAGTCTGGTCCTTTGAGCTGCCACTCTCTGACAGTGAATTCACATTTCAGCTTTTTTCAGTTGATTTGATTTTGCCTAACAGGTCAGATTTTTTTCCCTAGTTATGATCAGACATTAGTAGGGCTGGTTTTGCAGTATAACTCGACGTATGATGTGGTCCTTTGTGTTTAGGTATACGTGAGCACAGAAATATTTTAATGACGTATGTTCCCTTCTCAAGTGCATGCTCTTTTTAAAGCTTTGGGTTTGTTTGGTTGTATATATCAAAAATACTTTCTCTTCTGTTTTCCTCTTTCTGTTCAAGAAACTGACTGGTCAAAGATCTGTTTGACTTCAGGTTTTCTTTTTAATAGATTTTCCAAAGGACAAATTTCAGCAGTGATTTTAAATGAGCCTGAGATAGCAGTTAGTCATAAATGTCACAAAATTCAGTATCTGTGCATGATTTCAAATCTAAACTGGGCAAAACTGAGAAGCTTTGCTTTCAGGTTTGAAGACGACTCAAACTGCAAAGCAAGGCAAAAAGAAAGTCTGGTACATCCAATGCTGCTGAAGTCAGTGCCGTTTTTGAAGCCACCAGCCACTAAAATGTGTGAATTACTCCATGGAGATGATAATGTTTTTTTGGATATCAGCTGAACAGTTGGTATGAAACTTGGGCCCTGGGAAGTCAGCTGCTCCTGACTGTAATGGAGTTGGTGTCACCTGCTGACCCATTTTTTTTTAAAGAGTTTAGACTTGGTGTGTAAAGGGGGTAGAAGATATTTTCCTTCCCATAACTGAAGATATGGGTGTGTGACTGCAAGAGTTGCCACTGCCCAGAGGCAGAGACTTGGGAGTAATTAAGCAGGAGCACAGACACCTAAAGAGAGAGAGAGAACTACCAATAACTAGACATACAAAATTAAACCAAACTGGTGATTCTGGTTTCAAGTAGTGACTGTACTGGTTTTGCATGGCAGAGACAGTGTACACAGGGGAGTGTTAGGTTATAGTGCCCACAACAGCTTTCCAGGTACCACTCAGACAGACACAACTGATTGATTTTGTGCCTCTAATTTTGACTTCTTTTGATCAGTGGGAAAAACAGATTCCCCTAGGCCAAGGGACCATACCCCACCATCTTGCAGTTGTGAATAAAGCTTGGTTCTGTCCAAACATCGTCGTGAGCTGTTGTAGCACGTGTGACTCACAGCCTGATTAAACAGTCTCGAAAAGAATACAGTCTCAGGGTCAGCTGTGTTTTTACTAAGCATATCCAAGTATTTTCTGTCTCTTGGAAAGTCAAATATGTGGTTTTAAATTATCTGCCTGCCTTACATCAGATTGCCAAACCACCAGTGGTATCTGTCATGAATGTGCAGGACTGGGTTGTCCTGTGAGCCTGCTGGATGGCTGGTTTGGAAGGGGAAATTTCTATCCAAAAAGTGTTAGTTGGGCCCTCACTTCTTAGATGTGCATGTCTGTGTAAGTGTATGAGAAAAAACAGCTATGGAGAGTAAGTCTTTCAGTTTTCTGTGTGAGTATAATGGATGAAGGAAGTTTTTTTTAGTATTATTTTATGTTTTAATTTATTTTGCTTAGCAGAATAACATAAGGAGGTTCAGTCCTGTGTTCTCAGTGAATAACTACTTGGTAGTGAAATGAAGTAAATGAAGTTTTTGGGGGGTACTGAGCATGTGAAATAGAACATTTTTGCATACTGAGTGGGATGCTCCGAGGCATGCGTAGTCTTAGAGGCTTTTTTTATTTCTTTTCAATGTGGTCCTTGGTGAAAAGTCAGACCTGCCATCAGTAAGATTTCCATTTGTGATCCTCTTGCTTCTAACCTGGTTGAGCTCTTAGATCTACTAACTCATAGCTTTGAATCTCTGTGTGCAGTGCAGAGCTGTTTATGCACTCCTGTTTGTTCACCAAAAACCATCTGATGCCCACAGAAGTATCTTTCCAGGCCAAGGTGCTCTTAAACAAAACACTTGGTTTTTGATTGTTTGGTACCTAATGTTTTATGACTACAAAGTGTTGTGAGAATATCCATGACTTCAGAGACTTTCATTCCTTTGAATTGTCCTCTTTTTGGATGTGTTTGCTTTAATTCTTGTCTATGTTATACAAACTTCCATCTTATCTTTGCTGCTCCAAATTTGTCACTATTATGCTACACTAATACCTTTTTTTGCCTTTCAGAGCTACTTCTGTTGCTTTTTCATTGGGTTTACTGGTCTCTTCAGAGGGGAAAACCTTTTGGTTTATACTTAAGCAACTTAACAGCACAGGTGCTTTGCAGGATAATTTTTTATAAATCCCCCCAAAACAGGTGTCTTCCAGTGGACTGAAATACAGGAGAGGAGAGGAGATGTGCAGGATGGGAGGACAACTCAGGAGACCCAAGTTGAGTTTCCCAGCCCTTAAACATTCCCTTTGCTCTCTTGCATTTGCTATTCCCTTTGCTGTTTAATTCCTGATGATTATACTTCCTTTTACCATCCCTCTGACATATCTGTTTAACTTGTAAGATGTGTGGCACTGAACTGTGTGTCCAGACATAGATGTTTGCGCAGAGCCAGACCCCCATGAATCTCCAGGCTCAAGAAGTGACAGTGTTACCATCAAGAAGCTGCAGTGATTATATTCCCATCTTGGGAGCTTCTGTACTTGAGGTTGCTTGTCTCTAGGTAACTCCTCAGTGTAGGAACAAGAAAGTCACACTCCTCTGCAAGTTGCTGCAGCGCGTATAACCTCATAGCAGGGAGCTGATATCCAGAGATTCAGGTATTGGCAGCCTTCACATGGGGTGTCCAGAGGCCATTTGACAGTTTGAGATAAAGACGTGTGTGTACTGGGGTTCCTGCTGCAGGAACATAAAAAAAGTGTGTGTTATGTGAGCATTCTGCCACATCCAATCCTCTCCCTTCCCAAGGCTCCCTCTTCACTTCGGCCCCTATCACACACACGCCATCTGAGGAGGAGCAGGGCTGGTTACCTGAGAGCCCCAAACTCCATGAACAGATCGACTGGGGTGACTTCACTGTCACCCCTTCTCTGGTGAGATGTAGAGGATTTGCTGGTCTGTCTGCAGGTGTTTAAGGCTTTGCTCCTTCACTTCTGTCTCACCAGATTTCCCTCTGAAAGCGGTGTAGCACTGCAGCTGCCTCTGGCTCAGGGTGGCATTGCCTAATCTGTGCTGCCGTGAAGCCTCCTGGCTTTTGCCATCTCTGGGAAAACTACCTCTGTAATAGTCATCTGCTGTATCTGCCTTACTGCTGCAGGATGCTTCCTTTTTTTTTTTTTTTTCTTTTTCCTTCCTGCTGCATCCTTCTCACCTCTATTCAATAAGGAGAGCGTAGGTGCTCTGTGTGGTGGGTGCTTTCCTCCCCGTTCCCTCGCTATCAAGCGCTCATCACATGATAACAGACCTCACCCAGACCCAAGCGGCTGCCGATCACAGCGTGTCGTCAGCTGGCACCGCTCCCAATTCTCCAGAGCTGGCAACTGTCCTCTTTTCTTTGAGCTCCGATAACGGGAACAGATTAGCGGTGGGAGCACTGCTTTATGGGGCTTTACTCCTGTATACCTCCGGTTTTCCACAAATCTCGCCAAGTGAGTTTCCTGATTGTGGGCTGTGTCATTTGCTGTGCTCCCTTTCCCTGCCCCCACCCATTTCCTGACATCACTTTAAATCCGGCTGTAGCAGTGGTCCAGTTCTACTGGAGCACTCCACCCAGGACTTCCGAATGCAGTAAATCTTGCTGATCAGGGGAGTCATACGGTGTGTGGAGCATGAAAAACTACAAAGCTTTGTCGAGCTTAGGAAAGAAATCCTCAAAAAATGACAGAGAGTATTGAACTCTTCCACCCCCCCCCCTTCTGTGTGTAACCTTCATTTGGTGAGGCTGCTCTACCCTAAGGAGGAATAAACAAACAAAAACTCTTAAGTTTCTCTCTACTGCAATCTCCTGCAGCAGTTTTGAAATGATCTGGCATAAAGGAATAAATAAAATACATTCCCATTGCTTTAAGTGATCCGTTTGCAGTACTTTTCTAGACTGTCACCATCATCATCTTGCAAAACACCGTGGGTACTGTTTGGTTTGCCAGTGGTTACACCATCTGGCCTCAGAGGTAGGAGTCGGTCATTCTGAGGCTAAAATGGTCCAAAGCAAAGGTTTGCAGTGCTGTGATTATGATTAATCTCTTGGCAATCTTGCAGCTATATACTATGCTAAAGAAGGCTTTTTATTCATAAGGAAAGCATTGGAGCCCCACTGGCATTATGACCAGATACTTTTCTGCTGGAGGTCCCTAGGATCCAGGATTTCCTTACTTTCCTGGCATTTTGGCTTGTCCCATGTGCTACTGATTCAAATCTAAAAACACAGACACAGACTGGGTTTTGTTCTTTTTTCTCTTAAGCGTGGACACTGGGAGTAAAAGGACACATCAAATTTTGAGCCTCTTATTTCCCAGTGTAAAGTCAAAGCCTTTCCACCTGCATATAAATGGGGGAGGGATCAGATGGACTCGAGTCAGGTGTTTATAACTGGCCCCAGCATGCTCCTCTTCTTAAGAACTAATTTATTTAAACAGTGGGCAATTGATGGAATTTATAGCCCAGTATGTTGTGCTACAGGATTAATAAGCAGTGTCCCGTAGGACACCTGCAATTTGCTGCCCTGAAACACTGCTTGGGATCAAAGTGCCCTTCTGCCATATTGCCCATGAGCTATATATGGTGACCAGAACTTGTGTGTGAAATGCCTGCAGGTCCTTTCCTCCAGATCAGTTGTCTAAGGCAAACACAGCCACCCCTTCTGCCTGTCACTGCCTCCTTGTTTTTAGCCACAGTTGAATTTTTCCTCACTTCGTATCAGTCTAAAGCGTATCCACCATCCTAGTGTAGTGTCAAAGCCCTGAAGAGAAACAATGTCTGATGGAAGAGGTGCCTTGTGTGAATATAACTAGTTTTGATGAGTACTGTAGAAGGAGTGATGCTTGCTGGTGAAAGCTTTTAGGGGAACGTGCCTGTTTCTTGGCACGAGACATCACAGTTCTTCTGGATGCTCCACCATCATAAACAAACAAATGCTCCTTTTCACTTTTGTCTTGCTGAGGCTTTTGCACCTTTTTTTTTTTTTTCTCTTTTCTTTTAATCGGCTCTGGTCATCTCCCTCACACTGAGTTAAACTGCAGCATGGGACTTGATCTGAAGTATTTTTATGTCCCGTGGCAGAGCATATTTGCATGATCCCCTTAACAGCTTCTTTCTCTACACTTTTTTGTGGCTCTCAGGTTACTTCAGGGGAGATTCCAGGGAATGGGTGTTGTGAGGTACAGTGTCACAAACACACTGGGACCAGTCTGTGTCCACAGTGGTCAATTCACGTGTGTCCTCCCAGAAATAACACACACTGGGGATTTTTCTGCTGTGGGCACTGATTACACTTGCAAATGATACTGACATGGGGAGAGCTCTGAGTGTTCTTGAGAACAGCGTTACAATTCAAAATATTGACAAAGTGGAGAAATCACCTGGAAAAAACAAGTGTTGATTCAGAAAAGAACAAGCACAAAGTTGTAAACTTAGGTGAGAATAATGGGCTGCCCAGGCCCAACATGGGAGATGGCTGACTGAGCAGCAGTTCTGCAGAGAGGGGATAGAGTTGATGGTGGATTCCAGGCTGACTGTGAGTCACCAGGCTCATACAGTTATGAAAAAGGCAAGCTGGGGTTTATAACCAAGAGGGCACAGCGATCCTTCCACTCAGCTCAGCTTGGTGAGGTCTCAGCTGGAGTCTTGAACCAGTTTTCTGCTCATAGCCTTTAAAAACAGCAAAACAATTCAAAAGTGGGTCAGAAAAAAAAAAAGGGAGGAAAATAGCATGAATGGATGATTTAGCAGACATGACCTATACAGAGAAAATGAAGGTATCACAGTTGGTCAGTCCAGGGCAGAAAAAAAATGAGGGAATGTATGGACATGGTAGCACCTGTAAAACACGGGAAGGAATAAACTGTTTAGCATATATTTCAGGAACAGGCCTGTATAGTTGTGTCTCGTGGGAGCTTCGTGCAGAGCAGTCCCGGTGACAGGCTGTCACCAGAAATCCACAGAAGCCTCTTTTTAGCAAATGTCTTTATCTGGATCTGTGTTCCTGTGGCGACGTTCCTTCTTCTCTCCCGTTTTGTGGTGGCCAGCCTGAGAAACACATGGTGCGAAGGGAGCCTTTGCAGGAGAGCTGGTCTGGCCCTGTGAGCCGGGGAGAGCAGAGCAGCTGCAGGGCTGACCTGCCCCTCCGATCGATCCGTGGAATGGCTCAGCTCGCCCTGCGCTTTTGTGCTGAGGAGGCGGCGGACTCGTGTCCAGGTGCAGCCTCACAAATGCTTGGTCAGAGGTGTGCTCTGATGTCAGGCAGTGAGATTTTTGGCTCCTGATGTAGGGAAGTTCAACGTTCGGGTTTGGCTCGCATGAGAAGGCCGGTCACTGTCCTCTGTAAGGCAGGAGAGGTGACCTGGGTGAAAGCTGGAACGCTGCTTTAGACTCACTGCACAACTTGGTGGTCCTGCAGGAGCACCAGGTATCAGGTCTCAGGGTATGACAGATGCATCCTGACTGATGTCCCTTTAGCACCAGCAGCCAAAACATGGTGGTCGTGTTGTTGTGAGGGGTTTGTTCCCATCTTTTAGGGAGATTTTTGTCTTGGGGTGGGCTCCCTCTCCCCCATCATGTAGGAGCTACTGCAGCAAAGCAATATTAGGAAGTAAGATTTTAGCTGTCTTCCACGTGATTAGTCCTGCTTGAGGGAGGGGGAAGGGCCTCACACTCCCTATTAATCATTTCTTCTTCCCTCCTCCCATCTGCTCAGCGATTCTCTTGTGCTTGCATCCACCACTAATATTTGATCACTTTATTTCTCTGACTCTCTGACTCTCTCCCTCTCCTTGTTGGTTCTTTCTTGAATCTCTGCCCTCCTTGCTCCCACATTCTTGCAGAGATGCTACTCAATGACCTAATTTTCTGCCCTGGCTCCCCTGGAAAAAAAGAAAAACAGGAAAAAGCACGAAGTAAAAAAAGAAAAAAATACTCCAAAGTTCCTCATTCCCCTGTCCCTGGACATTATGCCTTTTCCTACTGGTCAGCACCTTCTGCCAAAGTTGTGGGCAGTGCCTGCTTCCCTCCTCCTCCTCCTCTTTGTGCCCTCCCCAGAGGCTGCAAGCCTGACTCCTCCTCCACCTCCTTCTCTTCCAGCTGCTTTCACTAGCCTCCTAGCTCTTCTTGGCAGTGAGGAGCCTGGACATCTGTAGAAGCAGCTGGAAGCAAGATGGAGAGCCAATATCCTGCAGCTCATCAGATCTCTACAAACCTCAACTCAGGAACAAACTGCTTAATTTGCTGTGTTTTTGTACTGTTTAGTTCGCACTGCTCGCTGCTCGTTTCTCACCATCCCAACAAAGCTATGGGTTTATTGACATATGTCAGGTCATGTTATTTTAGAAATCTTGTCACCAGTCTGTAAGTGTGAGTGCTCTTATGCTATAGTGGAAGAAGGTAAAGTTAAGCTTTGTTTCCACCTGGATCTTCAACATTACCTGCCTTTATCATCGTATGGCTCCATGGGCAGAATTTAATCCTGCATTAGCTAAAATTTGACCTCTTGTCAAACGAGCCGAAGGTACCACAAATTCATATTCCTGAGAACGCAACAAAAGTATTTTTGCTGGTTCCCTGTCACTTCTCCACCTTATTTACATCAAAACCTTCTTGCCAAGTTGACTCTGGTGATATTCTGAAAGGTGACAGTTATCTTTCCTGTAAACTCTGGAAAGGCAGCGTTAAACCGAGCGCAGCAGGGCTGACCCTCCTTCAAAAAAGGAGCAATAGAGGTGCAGGATCCCTGCTACTGTTCCTGCAGAGTTGGGGAAGCTGGTGGGGGGCTGGGAGTTGCAGTGCTTTGCAGCAGGGCTTTTGGGGATGGGCCCCTGAAGGGAAGCTTTGCGAGCGGCGTTGCCGTGAAAAGCCTCGCAGCGTGTTACATGATGCAAGCTCCTTGGCAAATGCTGTAATTGTGTCACTGAAATGGCTGAGCCACAATGCTCAGGGAAAAGGTTTTTCCTGGTGAGCCTGTGGACGCACTATATCCTTCCCTGGTGCACGAGGGGGGTCTGGGAATACCGGGAATACAGCAAACTGCCGTGAGAGCTTGTGTTCGGGGAAGGTTCCTTGTGCTCTGTTTCGGGATTTGAAATTTGCCAATTGTGTGGCTGAGAGCATGTAACAAGAGATATGACTAGGGAGATGCTTTAAAAATATTTTTCAGAGGACTTGGGAGTGATTGTGACAATTAGGGACACCATTTTCATAAAGCTTTCAGCCCAGCATCCTGTTTAACTCTCGCGACAAACTGCAGTTATGCACAAAAGCAGCTACTGGCATTTTTAATATCTTGTTCCCTCAGCAGTTAGCGGTAGCTGCTTGCTTTTAAACACCATTATTTGCACCCAGAGCAGTTGGAGCAGAGAGGTACAAAGTAAAGGGAATGGCTTTAGAAATCAGTCTTTAGGCCTGATGGAGGCTAAGGCTTCAAACCACCATCTCTGACAGGGCTGAGCAGTGCTTTGTAGCATGGATGTACTTAAGTATGTGTGGGTACTCAGAGCCTGCATGTGGTGTTGTCAGGTGTTTAAGTCCAGTGTAAAACAAATACCATTTGCAAGTAGCCCTAATATATATCTTGGTGGTTTTGGGTTTTTTTGGTTTTTTTGTTGTTTTTTTTTTTAGTTCCCCCTGTCTCTAAACCTTTGTTGCGAAGCAGAGCTCTCATATTTTCCATTCCTAATTCAAGAGCTGGAGGGATCGCTGAAGCCAGGTATCAAGTTACAAGAGAAAGAGTGAAGACATTTGGTTGCAGCTTCATTGGCTCACGCAGTGCATACACCCAAGCAACCATTTTCATCAGCCCCCATGTCTGTGTTAAAACTCTGCAAGGAAAATTGCCTTTTCTCCAAGTCTGTGCTTGGGAAGGACAGTGTCTGCAAGGAAAGTTCCCACCAATAGAGGTGTCTGAGGGCTGGGAACAGGGGGAAGGAAAAACCCCGTAATGATCAAAAAAGCATCTCATCCATAGTACAGGAAATGTTGTTCCTCCTCATCTTAACTACTAAAAAAAGGCAAACCAACAAGTTTCAACAATAACAATGTTCAAATGAAATCCTTTGAATGGGTAATGTGTGTAGCTTAAAATGAAAATGTGAGTCAGCCAGGAATTGTTACTATTTCTGGTACTGTTTTAGTTTTTAAACCTAGTCTGCTTCAGATATTTGGCATGTCCTTGGTTGTGATAGGAGGCTGATTAGAGGTGGTGACTAAATATCCTTTATGGGCTGACTAATTCAAACTTGGATCTTTTCTGCTGAATTTGAGATTTGAGGCTCTCTTCTTAAACTTAGACATGAACTTGAGTCAAGATTTCAATGTGTAAAAGAAAGCCAAACCACTGTATTCTCTCTCTCTCTTTTTTTTTTTTTTTTTAACCTTCTCATTATCACCTCCTTTCTAGTCTTTCTTTTCTTGGGGTTTTCCAGACCATGGTTTTTCCTCAGAACCCGTTCTCTGTGTTTGGATGCTTTCTTCAAACCTTCAGCTGCTTCTGTTTGATTCTTAAACTGGTGTATATGTTTGGCTGTTTCCTCAGTCATTTGTCACACCAGAGGAGCCTCCTTAAAGAGCCTCCTCACCCTCTTTTCCTTTCCTGTGTATTCTCTTGGTCTTTCCCCTGTGTGCTGGTTTTTCTTTCATGGATCTCCATGTGTTATTCCTTTTTGTTGCTCAGTTGCACTTGTCTGGCTGGAGGAGCTCTGCAGCCACCTCTTCTGTTTCCCCACCATGCCCTTCCTTTGGTAGAGCTGATGGGAAATGCTGTATTTCCCCCTTCCCTCCTCGCACTGCCCCCTTTCTCCTCTGCTTCCTTTTCTTATATAGCTCAGTGAAAAACACTTAATTAAAAGGACTTTGGGTAAAAGAGGAGCAGAACAAACTCAAGTTATTTCCCTGTGTATGTTTTCTACTGTCTGCCTGTTCCTGCAACTGGACACTCAGCCTTCGAAGCTGGATATTCGTGGGAAGCAGTAGATGAGATTAATTTTGGAAAGGGTAGTAGTGAACTGACTTTTGATTTCCTTATTTACGTGTGACTGTTACCCATATGCTGGAGACCACATGTGACTTACAACACCCGCTCTCTGCGCTTCCTCAGTTTTTCTGCCGAACCCTCAGTTCACATTTTGGTGGCTATCTTTACGGTGAAAAGAAGTACAAATATTGTTCCCTTCACACTGAAAGTTTAGGTTAAAATTAAAACACACACAGAGCTGCAGGAGCTCTGGGACTCATCTCCTACAACCCTAAAGGCTGCCTTTGAGGGCAACCTTGGGGGCTTTTCAGGGAGCTGAAAAGGGGAATTTTGGTGTTGTACGCAAGCATTTTGCTTCCTGCTGCTTGTGCGGCATTTGTGAAGGTGTCCCTAAACTGTAGTAGTTGTCAGTGTGTGATTGCTATGCTGGGATACTCTGTGAGCCCTAAATGTGAAGCATGAGAGGGGAACCATAAATGAATCTGCATATTTTCAGCTTATCTGTCCTTATTTTTCTCAGTGTGGCGGGCAGTGATTTCTTGTGTGTGCCGCTTGTGCCCTGCGTAGCACGAACAGAGAGTCCATGCAATATGAAAGACACAAATTGAATTAAAACTGTCGAGTTCTTCCCCTCCTGCCACTTTTCCTGGCCAGTTTTTTCCTGTGTGGGCTGTGTGTTGTTTGCGTGCTTCCAGTGCTGCTCAATGAAACACGCAGCGCTTCTGGATAACAGACAAAACAAAATTAGGTGCTTTGTTGTTACCCATATGCCTAGAACTAAGGATAAGAAAAGACTTGTCTCTTCTCTCCCTCGTCTCCACAGAGCTTCAGTGCAAGGAGTAGGGGTTTGAAGAAGTTGGGTGAAAACCTGAAGGGAGTCCAAGGTCTTCTTACGTTTGTGTAATTCCTAGTGGGAGCAAAGTGATGTAACACCGAGCAGAGGCACTGTGCTAATGTGACTTTGGACCTGGGCAAAAGGAGGAAAAGCTGCAAGACAGCCTCTTGTCAGGAGCTTTTTCCTGCAGTCCTCGAGACAGTCTGGCTGTATTCCTGAAAGACAGGTCATATCCTGCCAGGCATGAGAGATGCTGAGTGAGGGTGTACAACCTGTGCTCTGCAGATCTCTCCTTTGAGCCTGTGCCCATGAATACAGGAAGGACTCAATAGGAAAGGTCCTTTATGCAGGTGTCTTCATATAGGTGAGGAAAAAGAAAACCTAAGTTCCTTGCCTCTTCTTCTGTCTGGCCCTTAGAAATGCCTCCCACAGTTGCCACCCCTTTCCTGGGAAGGCACAAAACCCTTCCCTCTGAGGGACTGTGGATTGGAGGCAATGAGTGCTGGCAGTAGGGCAGTCCAAAGAGCCAAATCACCTCTGAGAACAAGAGAAGGATATAGGGATAATACCTGCATGCCCTGTTGTGTGCCCTGGTGCTCAGGAAGTTACTAGAGAGGTCTAACAGACAAAGCTCTGATGAACAAATACAGATGTCAGACATATTTTCTACCTATCCAAGCTGGCCCTTACTGTAACAGAGGCACCAGGAGGAAATGTGCATTTGTACCTTCTGCAACTGAAAATGTAGCCCCAAATTCTGAATTGCTGGTTTATCTGCCCTGTCTAATGGATAGAGATAGAAGCACACATCACCTTCTGTTCATGTGGGAGGCTCCTGTGGCAAGGTGGACAGGATGCTTAGGGTGGGACAGCTTGAGAAGGCTCCCCAGAGCTCAATATACCTGTGCTGTTAAGTCACTGCCTGTCCTGTACTTGTGCATGAATTTCAGGCTGGGTGCTGTAGCTCCACAGTCTGCCCCCAGATGTGTATTAATTATTTATTTTCCTCCACGTGCTGGCAGATGGCTGGAAGAAGAGTCTGCCAAGCATAGTGCATGCTTAAGGGCAGTGATTTTAAGGCACGTTGTTGAGATTATCTGATGTTTCGCGTTTTCTGTAATTTAGTTTGTGTGTGTGTGTGTGAAGGGAGTATTTAAAACTTGTAGACAATAGTTTGCTGGGTTGCAGGGAATGAAACCCCTAATGAATAGTCCATTGTTTACATCCATTTGAGGCCGTTTCTTTGCTGAATTAGTGCCATGAAACATAGCTGCAACTCTGTTGTTTTTAACTCCCCTCTCCTTACCCATCCCCCTTCCTATTCCTTATGGTTGCTAAATCCTGCTGTTATCTCCTCTACACAAGTTTCCAAGCTTCCTTCTCTCCTCTTGATTTCCCTCTGCTTAAACCTCCTATCCAAACTGGGTCATCTTTTGCTTCTAGTGTGGTATATTTTCCCACCCTTGGCCTCTTGGACTCACATTTCAGTCATTATTTTTATCCAGATGAATGTGGGAAAAGAAAAATTAGCACAAAACTGTTTTCTGCTGCCACAGTCAGGTCTAGACCCCCCTCTTCCCTTTACCTTTGCCTCCCCACCTCTTTGCTTTGGAGCTCTTTCTGTGCCAGTTTGCAGCTGCATATATCTGTATAATTATGTCATATTTGCCTGCAAGCCCCCTGCCCAATTTCTAACCCTTATCTTCCTCTCTGTCCAGGCGACTTCCTCCCTTGCTCTCTCTGCACTGCTCTGTTCTCTCATCTCCTTGCCGCCTTCTGGTGACCCCTACAATTTCAGGTAGCTGCCTTTCCCCCCTCTTTAAAAAGATAAGTGTGTCTTGTTGGCAGAGTTTTAAGCTTTCTTATTTCTGTATCCAGTTCTCAGCTGACCCTTTTTTTTTTTTTTTTGCTAATTAATGCTGTGTAGCTGTTTACCTGCTTGACTTGCTGGAGTGATTGCTCAGACTGATGCATACCACACTCTGGAACTGTTTCTTCTCTCTCCAGCCCTGATTTATAGATAACTGGAAAAGGGAATTCTTGGCTGCCTTGTTTTGAAAACTATTACACCACAGAAAAACTCATTACATGAACATAGCACCTGATATAAAAAAGCTCTACTCAGTTTTCTGGTTTTCCCCCTCAAAAAAAAAAAAGACTTCCCCTTATTATTTAAACAATAATTTCCTTCAAATTATATTTAACGGATGGAGGCACAAAGGCTTGCCTGCTCTTCCAGGAGTTTGTGGAAATTGGAACTGGGGAGTTTTTCATAATCAATAGAGAGAACAGGATATTTTGGGGAGATTTGTTGGATTATTTTTTTTCTGGATAGGCAATGTGCCCGTGCCACATAGTACAAACCAACCACATCTCTGTTGGGTTTGTGTTCACAGACCAAAGTACTAGGACAGGTATCTGCAGAGAATTCTCAAGGGCTGAAGAGATCAGAAGGCTGGGAGGGTTGGAAGGCCCCAAAGATTTCAAGAAAGTAGGTACAGACCAACTGAGAGTCTCCTTTAATTAAAGGAGTGCTATGCATTTGTGCAAATCAAGAGCAGTTGCTTCCCTTTTCTCACAACCTCTGTGGGATGCCCTTTGGGCTGCAACTTGAGGGCAGTGGTGTAAATTTTGAAATACTGTTTGTATGTGTAGGACAGTGCTGGTGTCCTTTTGGGCCAGTGGAGCTGCTCTAAAATATGTCAAAATCATCAAGTGACAAGCAAACCAACGATGCTTCAGACCAGCGCCAAAGAAAATCCTGCAAGAGGGAGAATTATCTGTGAAAATTTACCCTGTTGCTACGGAGCTTGTTTGGTTGCGTAGATCATGTGAGAGTGGAATGATTGAAGAAATACTCCACTTGGTAAATGAACAGGGAATATGTTTGTGCCAGTTACAGGACAGCTTCTGTGTGCATAAAACCTGAGGCACCTGGTAGTGGTGCTGAGCAGGTACTGTCTGTTAATGTTCAGGCAGAGACACAGGTTGTTTTTGAATGAATGTGCTTGTTCAAAGGCAAGAGAGGAGTGAAATGCCTCTATGTCTTTAAAGCATTTCTCCTTGATGCCATATACTCTTAAGGAAACCAGATTTTGGGGACACAAGCAGCAAAATTTTCTGGTTCCCACAGTGGGGATGCTTTCTCCTTCTTACTTCCACTTCAGATCGATGTTAAGATCCTGAGGCTGTGACACTGCTTTTTGTTTGGCCTCTGAAAACACAGAGCCAATGCATAGAATTTAGGATCCATTCCTGACTTTCTTACAATGGTTTACTCCTCTTCTTCTGTCCCTCACTACACACTGCACACTCCTCCCAACCCAAACTTCTGTAGCCCAGAAATAGGTCACACCCCACCACCTGGACAACAGGCCGTCGCTTGCGTCATGGGCTTGGTGTGACATTGGTGAGCCACAGATCGGGATGTGGGAGTGCCTGGAGAGCAGGACCAGCTTCTCCAGGGAGCGGGATGTGAGAACACCCCTTGTGATACCTGGCCTTTGGAGGTGATGATGGGGGGAGGACACTGTTTACAAAGGCAAAAAAAAAAAGAAAAAGGTATAAGCTAACTGCATCAGCACACGGGTGTTCTGCTGGTTGGTTTGGATGATTTATAGTGGTTATACAGAGCTTTGTCACCTTTATGTTGACTCGTTCCAATGCTGCCCAGAGGTCAGCCGACTGGCCTGTAAAAAATGAATTGTCCATCTCTGTGGCTTTTCCTGATGGCCACGGTACTGGGGCTGTTGTCAGTCCTACTGCTGAGCTCAACTGGGGGCTGGAGGTCCGCCCAGGGTATTCATTCAGCCTCTCAGCACTGGTGATTTAACTTCGGACATCCTTTTAAAGTGACCCTTCGCAGGGCATATACAAATCTCCTTTTTACTTAGTGGGTAGAAGAGCAGCAATGCCAGCAGTCAGACTTGTAACCTTTGCTCAAGAATGCAATTTCTTGTCTATGTGGTTACTTTGGTAAGCTCCCAGGAAAGGAGCACGCTTCCAGTTTTATTCAAATGGGGTTAGGATGGAGTAACAGGGCCAGTTGCTGCAAAAGATTAGCTGTAAAGGGGGTTGATATAATGGAATTAGCAGCAGAGACAGAGGTATCTGCAAGCATGCAAATGTTTTCATAGGAGACATACCTTGTGCTTCTTCCTGAGAAGTGCTGAGAACAAATTGTCACAGAAATGCAAAATGCAGTCAGTCTGTTTTGGGTTGAGGCAAAGAAATGAGGGCCCTATAGCCTGGAGAAATGTGTACGAGTCTGCGTGGTGAAAATTCACCTTAATTAGACGGGTCAACAGATCCTGTTTCTCCTGCTCCTTCCGCAGTTTGCAGCATCGAGTCTAGGAAACGCCTCCTGAATTCGCCCACCACTGCCCTGACGGCAGTGCCTGGCACACTCACCTGGAGTCCTTCGTGCCATGTGGCTGGATGTCACTGAGACCTGGATCGTGACCTGTTTGTCTGGATGGACAACTTCAGCCTGGGAGGGAAGCCCAGCACATCCCATGCCCGCCACACACCGTGTTCCTTAATGCTCCTTCCCGGCAGCTGGCTGGGTTTTGGCATGGAGAGGATGGCGTCTCTCCCGATGCCAGGGGCCGTGTCCCCTCCTCTCATTCTGGGGAGCTTGTGGTGCTGCTGTGCTGAGCAGTGTTTCTCTGAAAGTTGCTTAATAGACATGCTCAGGCTCTGCTTTATCTTGACAATACACCCTTTTCTTGAGAGAAATGAGAAGTTTCAATTTCAGTCACTAGCCTGTTTTTCATTAACCTGTTTTAGTCAGCAAGTCCTGGCTTTACTGTGCCGGTCTCTCAAACTGCCACTCGTGAGCCTAACGAGGTGGAGCAAAACTCCTGTCCTCTGCAGAAAATGCACAGAGAGAAGAGACAGTTTTACCCCAAACGTTAGAGGAGACTCAGTCAAATTAACGCTACCGTAAATGTAAAATGTTTTTAATTTACTGAGTACTTTCAGCCCCAAGTTGGGGACAAGGGCAGCAAAGGGGGGGGAAGGGTTTGGTTTGAAGTTAATAAACCTTTTAAAACTTTTGACTGAATCTTTTATTCAGTGTTTGTATAACTCAGTTATCTGCTAGTTAATACCAGTACTTTTGATACCTCTCCAGAGCCAATACATGGCAAACCTTCAGCCCTGTTGGGTATTTGTGCTACAGCATATTTAATAGCCATGACAACAATTCAACAATTGTATAGAAGCCTCCCCTCCCTGTCTGAGTGTTGCAGGCACCAGAGTGTCTCCATTGGAAAACCCCTAAACACACAGTTTCAGCCAAAACTGGTTTAATGATAGTCTACTGAGAGCTTGACAGGCTTTTTCTTTTTTTTTTTTTAAAAAAAAGGGGCACTTTTTTCCCTTTCTCCCCCCCCCCCAATTTTTTTCTTAACTTCTTCGCCTCTTTTGTGAGAGCTGCCGCCAAAAAAACACAAGGCAAATTAAAAAAAATAAATTGCTTCAAATCGCTTAACAGGCTTGATGAGACAAAGCCTGGTGTGTTGGAGTGGCTGCAGGGAGCTCTGCGGCTGCTTTTGTATGATTTCAGAGGTGAATTTAGATGGCTGGAAGATAGATGGGTGCCAGATGCAGTTTGACACAGATTCCGGCAGCTGCTCCTGCGCGAGGTTTCATTAGCGGCGAGCCTGCCGGCAGCAGAGCTCCGGCGAGGCCCCCAGCGCTGAGCCGACAGCGAGGACGCTGAAACAATACAATATTCGCTAAGTGATTTTAATCTGGGAGATTAAATGACACCCAGTTGGTTTCCCGACTTAGAAAGCCAACGCGGTGTAAAGCTGTTCGTGGCACTCGCTCTTACCCAGGCCCTTGTCACGTATATTTACGTTGAGGGTGCTTCCCCGACCCACCCCCCCAATCCTGAAATGGGAAGAGAAGGGTTGGTTTTGTGTCGCAGTCATATTTTTCCATCCTAACTGTATAATGTGCTTTTAACTGCAACAGGAAATACTGGCCTCACTTCAACAAATGCTTACATTGGACCGAAGTGCTCGCGTGCTCCTGCTAAGCACAGGAGAAACTGTTTGAAAGATTAGGGCCACGGTCTGTAAAGAGAACGGCCTCCTTTTTAGTAAATGAGCAAGTCCCAAAATCAGGAAGTCATTGGCTTGGGCAATTTGCTTTGGTTTTAAGTGAACCAGTGTACCTCGATGGATGACTTGATAGAAATGGTGGCGGAGCTGCTGTTCTCCAGGCAGATGAAGTTTTATTTGTGGAGGGACACTAAAGTTTGGGATTTAGTGAAGGGAGAGAAAATGTAATCAAACTTATTTGCAATACAACCTAAGCTGACTGTGGCTAAAGATTCTTCTAGGGTGACTTTGTGGGACTTTTTGGGAACCCTTGCTGTGGCACACTTACTGTGTGGTTATTTGGGCTTTGTATGAACTTTGTGTATCTCTGATTACTTTAGCAAGTAAGTCCCTGACTTAAAAAAAAATGTTTTTCCTCTGGTAGTTGGGAGAAAGTATATAGGGAAGCAAGCAAACAAAATCTCCTTTCTTATGTGCCACCTGAATTTTGCCTTTACATATGCAACTGCTGATGTCAAACTACACTGTTCACTTTGAGTCATTTACTGTCCTCACAGTAAGCAAATAAACTAGCTTTTCCTTTTTTTCCCTTCAATAAATAAGCAAGTTGGATGTGTATGGGCTGCTGCCTTTCTATCTCAACCGATGTTAGCTCGTGCCTGTTACATCTGTGTCTAGATGCCTTTGGTAAGTACCCCATGCATGGCTTCAATTAAGCTTTCTATATCGAGAAAGTATGCCTTAATTTATCAGGTTAAAGATATCTCTGTTACATCAATTTGCTCACAGTGTGTTGTGACCTAATCAACTGGGGATGTAAGCCATTTCATGAGGAGTAATTACTCAACAACAAAAAATGTCTCTCTTTCCTAATAGCCGTGAGTGAGTTGGCTAATTGGAATCCATTTCGGTAGTGGCAGGTCAGCAATCAGGAGGTGGCTTTCCTGGCTGGCTTCTAGGTGGGAGGGGGAAGCTGAAACACAGAGCTGTGGTTTCCCAAGGTCGCTGTGGGAGCTCCCCTGCCATTCTTATCCCTGTCCATGTGCTGAGAGCAGGGTGCCCTCACGCTCCCCTTTACCACTGATGCTGTGACACTGCTTGGTCAAAACCCTTTCCTGGATATTTTTGAGGGAAAGAATTCATGAGTGGGTTGGAAATGCCAGATCTGCTTTCAAAGACTTGCAAAAGAGTTCCGGGGGTGTTATCATTACTGGGGCTAGGGGGCTGCAGGGGTGTTATCATGTGACAGATCTTCTCTTTTGCCTGGCTAGGCCTTGGTCAGAAGATGATGTGAAGTTTTGGGATGATGGCTCGTTATCTCTCTACTTGGATTAACTTATGACAGTGACAGAGCAATTTTTGTTTTCAGTGATGCATCACTTAGGAACATGGGCTGCCAGTCCTGCTAGAGGTGCCATGCTGAGGCATTTTAGATGACCCCACTGGTTGCTGTCCTGTTTTTCTACTTCACCAAGAAATAGATCATTGAGGTGGATTCTGATTTTTTTTTCCTTCCCTCCTTGGCTTCAAACCTTACTGAGAGGGAGGTGGAGAGGAAAATCCTCATGAATTAACATTATTTCCCTGGTGGGCTTTGCTGCCATTTTATCTAATTACGCCTGCTGTTTTCCAGATCACATTGTAAGCATTTGCATGAAGGGGCTTTCACTTACCTCCTCAAGTAAATTAAATAACAGCCCTTAGGCTGGGCTGACAGCATAATGCATTTTCATGTGGGAGATCAACAGCTCCCATACCTTGAGATGGGAAATGCTGAAATGACAGGGAAGCTCTGTGCTTTTGTCTGGAATTAGGGCAACTAGACTGAGTTAGGGCTACGTTGAAAACGCCTGCTGCTGGCTCTTGGGATGTGTAGGGATCAGTAGGAAGAGAGGGACACGTGGGAATCTGCAGAGGGCCACAGAGAACAAATTCGTGAGGATTCACAAGCTACGTGCAAGATGTGCAGGGAAGCCAGGGAAAGCAAGCCTGTTGTCAGCGGGTTTAAATGCACAGCCCTATTGGAAAGCGTGAAGGGATCTGCAAACCGTGAAAGATTGGAAGCCACAGACATAAAGCAAATGAGAGGTGCAGGCCCTGCCCTGAGGATGTTTACAGCATGACTTCGTGGATGAGGAAGGCTGGACTTGTGTTGAGCACTCTGGAAATCAAAACACATGGCCTTGGCTTTCATTTCCACAATAAGCCATCCCGTAGTTTCCCTGCACTTCATTTCTTCAATTTGCAAAATGAGGCAGTAGCCCGTCTGCTGAAATGACAGTCCGCTGCTTTCTTTGCCTGACCCGTTACTCCCAACGAGTATCCAGCCTCAGGAACTGTCCTCCTGCAGTGTTTCAGAGCTCCTTAGAGCCCTTTGTGATATCAGCCTCACGGGATGACCTGGTTCCTTCCCAGTCCTGTGTGTTATACATCAGAAATGTACATCAGCCCTTCCCTGGCTGTGGTCACTCCTCCATTCCTTTGATATAGTTGAGAGCTGAGGAGGAGGAGAATGGATCAGAAGCAAATGACCATGAGCTCCTGATCAGCCCAGGCTTGTCCTGGCAGGAAAGAGGATGTTAAGGGAAGGCAGAGAGAGGAACTCCACCTCCCCCAACCTTTAGGCTTGGACGAGCCTGGGGTGGCCCAAAATTCTGGTGTCCCCTTGGGTTCTTTCTTTACAGGACATTTAAGTGTGCCTGAACTGGGGACATGCTGGCTGATGAGCTGCATGGCCAAACTGAGTGAGCACTTAGTGAGTGAGGAGGAGAAGTAGATGGACCTCTACAGCAAATAAGGAATTTAATCTCTGCTCTGGCTTGCTCATGTTGGTCATGAATGAGGGTCAGCAACAGGAGAGGCTGCTTAGCCTGGAGGGTGTGTGTCTCACACAAGGCTCCCACCACACACGTTTCATGTAAAGAAAGAAAGATCATATGTGGTGTCTTAATTCACGGTAACTCTGTCATGACAGCAACCCTCTCAGTATCACACCTGTAATGTCGAAGTACCTTCTAGCTTTTGGTGCTAATTCTTTTTTCCCTGTGTCACTGGTTAGGGATTAAGGAAATCATGCAGATCACTAAGATCTGCTTGAAGGAGTCTGCAGTGACTCACTTTTGTCTGTGGATCTTTGCTGAAGAAATGCGGTTGACTTGTTTTTCTTTCGAAAATCAAGTTTTCTGTTCCATCAAAACATAGTTCCAGGTTGAAGGTGGAGGAGAGCTAGAAATGTTAGTGTGATGGGAGTGTAAACACATTTTAACTTCAACGTTAAAGCATCTTGGCTCTTCCAAGTAACTAGAGAACTACTTTGCGATGCATTTCTGTGTCTGAGATGAATTTTGAATGCCAGCGAGATAATGAGATTTATCAAATAAAAAGCCTGTCTTTCACTTTGTTCCAGCTTGGCCTTATGCCTCAAATACATGGAGTTTAGCTCAGAAGCAGCTTGTAATTTGTATCACAAAACCACCGTGTGTAATTCGTGATGGACGGTGGCCACTGGGTGAAGGGAAGTTCGCAGTTGGGATGTGGTGACATTTGTGCTTGGTCAAAGTGACTGCAAAGGGCAGGGGACAAGTGAATGGTCACTACAAGGTTACCGTGGGAGAGGCTGAGGAGGTGTTTGCCTTTGTAAATCAGGGATTCAGATTTAATGTCAGTCGTTTTTTAGCGTGGACGTGCATGATGCAATACGCAGTGCTGCTTTTAACACGTATGGGGAGATGATTCAGGACTGATACAGCTGCTTCAGTGATCTGGTAGTATACATCCCATTATCATTATTCACTCACATTATTCACTGTTAGAAAGCTTTCTAACAATTCACGATATTTCTCAAGCTCTCATCCCCTCCTCTCTCTTTCTAAAAAAATTAATTTAATCTTATTATTCTTATTCAGATTCCTGCTGTACACATCCCCCAAGCAGGTGGGAGGGGGAGTTGGTGGGTGATGACTTGGCTTTGTTGGAACTTCACTTAATGCAGGGTGGGGGCAGAGAAAATGAAGCTAAATTACGCAGATCCCGAAGGCACAGCAAGTGTGCTACATCACTTGTGAGCATGACTAGAACTGAAAATGAATCACAGCCTTGTTAGACACTGTATGTGTCAGTGCATGTGGGCAGAAATATCATTCAGCGAGAGAGAGAAAAAGACGGAGAGACTACATCTTTTAAAGTGTGCTGGTCCCACTGAAATCGTTGTAGTATTTAACCTGATGGGTGAGAGCTGGGAAACAGTGGGACAGCTGCTCTAGGATACTTTACCTCGTCAATTTTTATTCCTTTCTGAAAGTTCAAAAGGAGTCCAGACCTCTCAGCAGTGGCATCTCTTTTCTAAACCAGAAAAGGCTGTAACTGCGAGTTCAGGTTTGCACCCACTGCCGAGGACTTTGTAATACAACCACCAACTGTTCTGGGCTCAATTTGAGTGTGGAGTTGCTTCAGCCTGTGTGTTTACTGTGCATTAGGAAGCAAATTTGATTTGCTCTTCCTGTAAACTTTTGATGGTGCACGTGCACACGAACACACAGCTACACACATGTGCACACTGAGCCAGTTCACATATTCCAGCTACAAAAATCCATTCTGGAACTGCAACCCTGGTTCTTGCAGCTGTGTAATTCAAACAAGACTAATTTCTAAAATGGAAATTGGTTTTACAGGTAGGTTGCAATGTGACAGAGCCACATCAGGTGATTTGACGGAGAGATGCAGGAATCAGCTGGCCACTACAGTCTGCTATATCCCTGCTTGTGTTCCAGAAAATGCCACAAATGATAGCAACATTCCTCAAGAAGCTCTCCCACCTCCTGCAGGGACCTACCCATGGCAGCTAACTGGCAACAGCCATCTTAAAATTCCCTCCTTGGCACACCAAAACCACACTTTTTCAAAGCCAGATGGAATTAACCATTGTATTCTTTCAGGGAATTTGATTGAGCATTTTTGGGTGTTGTGCTTGGTGTCTGTGCTCAGTCACTGGCCCACGATGTAATTTAAAAGCTGATGATTCTAGACACTAACCTGAGTTTTTAAAAAGTGGCTGGAGATGTGTGGTTTCTCCTTCATCCCCCTCCCACAGACCAGGTGCTTTGTATTTTCTGAACATAAAGTGGTTTCTGAACGTTGTGAAGGATGTAAACTGTTTGCAGCTGAGAACACAACAGTGCACCTCCCCCTGCAAAAAAAAAAGGGGGGGGGGGAATATAACCCCCCCACCATCCTGGTCATCGTGTGGCATTCCTAGATTGTCCTTAGTTATTAAATGAAATAGGAAAAATAGGAATGGCTTGTGATTTTCCTACTCTTAATGTAACTTTTTCTGGGGAGAAAGGCAAGGAAGGGATCCATACTCGCGACAAGTTAAAAATAAGTTTTAATTACTTAGAGTAAGAACATGTTCTGAAAAGTAAAGATTTTGGACTTAATGTGCATGGAACAAAAGGCCGTTGTGAGCTATGTACGAGAGTTGCTGCGAGTTTGTATTCTGCCCTTTTTTTCTGTGGGAGTTATTTCCTGTTGTTGACTAGAGTTCTTTATTTAGAACCACCTAGCTACTGAATGATGGCTCGCTTGCAAGAAGAAAAAGTGTGATTAAAATTTTGCTGGGGCTTATTCCAAGATCTCCCCACTTCCATTTATTTAGGGGGAATCTTTGCTAAAGGAAAGGAAGGAGAGTTCAAAACAACAAATGCATTTCCTTCTCCTTATTTTGCCCACATCGGCTGTGGCAGTGCGGAGGAAAAAAGTTGTTGGGAGCCTGAGGTCTTTCACCTAAACATCTCATGGAAGGCAGTGTTTCTCCAACAGAGGTGGTTTGGGTTAGGTTGTTCTGGTTTTAAAACCAAAAGAAACCCATGAGATGCCAGGCCTCCCTTTTTGCTGGTAGGAGCAATGCACCGATGTTCTTTCTGTGAACCCCACAACTAGAGTAAGGAGTGAGCACTTGCACTTTCCCAGCTGCTCAGATGAGAAATCGTTTCCTTTGAAGAGTGCTGCCAGCAAACAGAGGTTTCTATGTGCTAACCTGCTTGGGAATAGTACTTGGATATGTGTGTGGAGTCAAATTATCAGCACTTTGACACCTGCTTAACTCCTTTTGTTCTTATGGCAGGGGCTGAACATCCAGTAAGAGTAAAGGAAAATTGGCAGAAGAGCAGATTCAGGGGAAAAAGAAAAAAGAGATTTAACCTGAAAGATAACACTATTGTTGTAGTAGGTAAGCAAGCAAAGCAAGTGGGGTTTATTATGACTTTTTTGCTTAGCAGGAATCACACTAGGAATGTCCCTTGGGTGTGGATGATTAGAAAATGCACTGGGGCATGAGGGATAGCAGATGGACAATCAGCCCTCCTTGGCATGGCTGGCCCCTCACTGTGAGCCTCTTGCAGAGGGTGCCTGTTTCTGCCCAGTTATTACAAATAGGCTGGTGCCTTTCTCTGCAGTACCTGGCTTGGTGGGCAGGTCCTTCACTCCACAGACAGGAGTTATGGCTCAGGACAGTCATTGGCATCTTTCCTTCCCCAAATGAATCTGGTAGAAACTGGCTTGTAAAGCTGAACTTCTGTAGAAAAGTGGATTTGTGTGGAAGAGAGGTGTTTAGGAGCCTTCTGCCCATCCCTTTTTTTTATGGTTGGGAGAAGCAGCAGGGGAAGGCTCAGTGATACACCTCATGCTATTTTCTTCTCCTGCTGCTGTCCGGAGAATGTCCTGGACTCAGTAGCAGCACCATCAATGGGGATAAAGCTCTTCCTCCTTGTTTCTTGGATCTACTCCTTTTCCTTGACTCATTCCCCTCTGTAATCCCATCAGGTCTGTTTTGTTCCCTCACCAAGCCTAAAATTTAAAAGAAACGAAAAAGAAAAAGGGAGAATTATTGCTTTTTTTGAGAGAGCTGCTTATGGCTGTCACAGAGGGAGCAGAATGCCACATGAAGCATCTTCTTCCCTAGCTCCATGCCATCCTACGACATCTCTCTTTTTTTTCCCCTATTTTTTTTTCTTTTCCACCCCGGCAAATGCCCACACATGCTTTGTCAGGTGGGTGTGACCAGGCAGGAGAGCTGCCTCTCCCCTCTTCCAGACCCCCTGCCACATTTCAAGGACATTAGCACCCCAGAGACACCGTGGGAGGAAGAAAGAGAGCTTAAAGAGGTGCGAAAGGAAGGGCAAGATGGGCTGTGATGATAAATGGTGAATTTTCAGCTTTTTTTTCTTTGCCCTGTTGGTAGAACCTAAATGCTGGGTGGGTTTGCAGTGATTTAGTGTTTCATCTTTGCTTCAAATACTAATTAGGTGTAAACCTTTTTTAGCCTATGGCTAATGGTCACTAAAAATGAACAGCTTCCTTTAAAGTGAAAGAACATAAAAAAAGGTTACAGGAGAACCTAAATTGATTTGTGCAGTTCCTTTTTTCTTCAGAAATATAAAATGTGTTTCTGACCGTTACAGGGGTGGGTTTAGGTACAGAGTTAAGAAATACAGACATGACCCACAGTCTGTTTACCTGCACATACAGTATGAGCTTCTGCTGACTCTTAGATGTGCAAGCACTAGGGAATGTAGAGAGACAAAATGAATCATTACCACAGGCATAGTCACTAAAAGCATCTGATGTACCCATTCAGTCTTTTTTTTTTTTTTAATCTCCTCTTTGCACACAGTCTACGAAATAACACATTTTGTGAAGGGTTAAAACGACTTGTGCATTCACTGCACTGACTCAATGAGTTCAGTTCTATATGATCTTCCATTATTTGTAGAGGAACAGAATGGCAGTGGGAGTTTATGCTGCTACATTTGATGTTCTTGTGCTAGGTTTTTTGCCAGCTCCTTTTTTTTTTTTTCTTCCTCTTCTAAATTTGGCCCTGCAGATTCAACTTCTGTTTTATTGGGGTTTGTTGGTTTTGGCTTTTTGTTTTTTTCTTTAAAGAAGTGGTGTAGGTCACTTACTGTTTACTTAAAATTAGACCCTCAGAAACCTCTGTCTGAAAGGAGCACAGATAAACATTGTCTGTAAAGAATTTTGCACCTGGGACAGTCAGAGGAAGGATTTATCACTGCAAATTTGAATTACTTTGAAAATGCCTCTATCTTATTTGTTAAGCATTCCTTGAATCTAGAGGCTCTAAGAAGCTGCAGAAACTAGTTTCAAACAAGAGGCCCAAGCCCCCCAAACTGTGTAGGAGCATTAATATGCTCTACAGGCTGTATTCCAGCCAGCAGAAGCAGCTCTAGAGGTGGGTGCATTCATTTGGATGTTGATGTATTAACTCATGTTTTCATGTAAATAAGGATTGAAATAGGTGGTTGTTGGCTTCTTTTCTTGTTTTTTTTTTTTCTGGTAATGCATCTGAGCACAGACACATTAAACTCCAGCTGACATGGTTTTAAGTCCTGCATGACATATTGCAGTGCTCTGTGACACCCTGAGCCACTGCACACGTACACTCCACATCAACATGGTAGCCACGACACCATTTTGGTTGTGCCCTCCCAGCCCCCAGCTCATTGCTACTGTGGTACAATGCTTTAATGCAACGAACCTGAGCAGGAACATCCACTTCTAGAAGCCTCCAGTCACCGCACTGGTGGCCTCATTTGGTCTGCCAAGCCTTTGGCAGGGTTGAACAGTGCCAAACCTATTCCAACTTGCCCATGCAACCAGGCCTCTTTCAGGTTTCAAGAGCGCTTAAGAAGAGTGCAGGGGGCATGTGTGCTCCAGAAATTTATGTCTCCACGTAGAGCTTTGTAGGAGCAGCTTTGCTTCGGAAAAGGGTTGTAGCCCGTGCAGCGCACACGGTAACCCAGACCAGTGGAGCTGCTCTCTCCTGGTGACCGAGGAGCAGGTGGCCCATCAGCACAAGGGACATGTGGCAACCCCTGTATTAAGGCATGTGTGGCTTGCATGTTTGACAGCCCCATGTTGTCAAGGTTTTCAGGCTCATGTTGGGTTTCTGCTCAAGACTGGTGGGTGGCCCGAAGTCTTCTGGCTTGATTGCAGAGACCTCTGTTTACACCAGTGGTTAATTAGGCCTGAAGACTGGCCATCTCTGTATTTTTCCCCACCGTTTCTGTGTTTTTTCTTTATTAGAAGTATTCCCTCCTCAGCTGTAAAACAGAGGCTTTGGTTTTATCTGCAGATTTTTTTCCCTCTTAATCCACTGGCCCCAGTATGAGATGAATATCAGGACAGCAGCATAGCCTCTCTCCAAAAAAGTAACCAAGTGTTCCAGAAAAGAATGACTTGTGCTTTTGACAGAGACTGCAGAGTGAGCACTGAAAGGGAAAGAAAAGCAGCCTAAAATGGTTTAAAACATGGCTCAGTGCAGAGTACAATTCACTGTGTCACAAGAAGCAAGAATGGAAAGGGGAGACTGTTTTGGGAGCCTGTGTGCCGTACAAACAGCACCAGTGTGAACAGTCTGGCCTGGGCCAGAAATGAAGTACATCATGCAGGTGATGCAGCCTGAATGGGATTTGGGAAGGAACATGGATCTTTATAAAAAGGCAAAAAGATGTGAGAAGACATACAGCAATGGTAGGGAGCCCAAACCCCTGTCAGAGGACAGTCTTTCAGCTGGAGCAATGATGATGCACACCAACAGTCTCCAGAGAACTGGGAGTGCACAGGGAATTACAGAGGGAGGGAGTCATCTCCGTGCATGAGGAATGCAGCAAAACCTCCTCTGACTAAGCCAGCTAATGCACACTGCATTTTTTTTTCTTTCCTGATAATCCTGTTCCATAATATTTCCTTAATAATTTAGTATGTGAAGAGTAGCCCTTTTGAAAAGCATCTAAATCACCAAATCTTACTTTCAGAAGAAACCTTACTACTCTTGTCCTTCACAGGCACCGGGGATTTTTATTAGGCATGGCTATTTGAGAGCTATCTTGGAGTTAAGGGTTGTTTGTTTTTTTCTTAATTACTTAATGAATTTACCATGTGGCACAACCCTTGGTACTGCCAAGCAATAGCTTTCTATTACTAGACTGTACAGGCCCAATCCTGTGTTACCAAAGCCAAAAGCAGTATTTGGGAACTAACGTTGTCATTGAAATCTGTAGGAAGCTTAGAATAACTATAAAAAAGGGGTTAAGTTTCACTCAGAATATTGGTTCATGAGCTCCCTGTTTTTTTGCATCTCTGCTCATTTTACCCAAAGAAGATCAACTGCCCAACTGGACATATAATATATGATACTGCATTAGAACTAAGGCTGCATTTGGTCGTACTCATTAATTAAACTGATTTCTCCTGTAGGGTTTTTTTTCCTAGAGAACTAACAGAGAATGATAATTAAGCATATTATGCATTCTAGGGAACGGTGTTTCTCCTACTGCCACAAAAACATTAAAGGAGAAAAACATGAACTAAAGCAGAAAATGAAGGGGGGGAGAAAGAGAGCTAAAATTGGAGTGAGAAGGGGTGGAGCATTCCTTCCTTCTGTTTTAACCAGCTCCTCTGTGCCTTGGGACGTGTGGGGCAGCCTTGTTACAGTGGAAGAGTTGCGCCAGCAAAAAAAAGGGAAAAAAAGCCACTGAAATCCCAAGGAAAGCAGCCCAGCTCACAGGTGTGGGTCCCTCCCTGCTCGTGTACAGGTGCAGACCGCAGCAATGGCGCACCCTGGTTTTTTACTGAGGAGCTTGTTTTTATCTGTGGCTGGGCCTTGCATGAGAAGGGCCCTGCTCTGGAGGGTCAGTACTGACCCCTGAGCTGGCCTGAACGGAGATGGCATGAGGTCCTAGTGGTATTTAATCATGCAGTGTGATCCCTTCTTACCCAGGAGACCCGCGTTGCTTGGTGGGGAGAGCACTGCTCGAGCGCTGCAAACGAGCAGCTTTGGCTGTAGGCAGGCCCTTTGTTTAGCTTTTCCCAAGTTACTGGTGCTGAGTGGGTCTTTATTTGCAAAAAGTTGCCTGCTCTGGGGGCAGCATTAGGTATTTACCTGCCAGCTCCTGCGTGCATTAAGGCAAAAACATCCAGGGAGAAAATAAAGTTCTGTTGTACGATTACCTGATGAAATCTCATAGTACTCGTGTGTGCTGCAATTAGAAAGAAAAAGGCCAAGGATGAAATTAGAAACATAGGAAGCAGTTCACTCCCTCTTTTTTTGAAAAACGTGAGGGATGCCAACATTCCAGCACACCAAACTTTGCTGCTCTTTCCTAATTAGCACATGTGTTGATGGGCAGAGATTACCTGGCAGTCTGTAGTATTTCTAATGAATTGCCTATGAAGCCCATGTCTCTTCCCCCCTCCCAATCTTTCCAGTCTTTGATTTCTGTTCATTTATTTATTTATCTTCAAGGCAGGAGGGGTTTTGAATGATCTTCATGAGACTTGACCTCTTCAATCAGACAGGCTTTGACCATCCTTGCTCAAAGACAACGCTGCACTTAGACTATGCCTGTAGCCCACGTCAGGTCAGTACTGCTGCAGAAGAACACAGCTTGGTTCCTTCTCTTTTAGCATGTTGTCTTCATCTGTGAGCAGGGCCTGTGTCAAGCTTATGACTGCACAATTACATCTGTGCTGCTGCTCCCCAGGAAGCCCTTGTGTGCATCCTTCAGAAACGGGATGTGTTTTGGGTGGCTCCTCCTTGCAGACATGCAGACTTCCCCCCCCCCCCCCCACTCCTGCAGGCTCTGGAAACCTCTCCACACTTCCTAGCACAGTGTTCTGCAGCTCAGTTGCAGGCTGTTTTCTCTGTGCTTACTAACATGTTCAGACAAACTGCGTTTGGGTCTTGCAGGCACCTCCTGGTCAGGTTGCTCCAAAGCTGCAGAGTGGAGTTTCTTGGCCAGAAAGGTCTCGTTAAATCAGCTGCGAGGCCATGTGAGGAGCAGTCAGCAGGAGGAATATTCACCTTGCGTAGCCCAACCTCGTCCCGCCAGGACGGAGCCTCTGCTGTGTGCGGAGCGTAGGAAGGAGCTCTATTCCTATCGACCCGTATCGTGACCTATGCTCAGCTGAGAATGCATCTGAGTGTGGATGCAGGTTGTACTAGTTGTGTCCAGAGGAACAATCTGAGTTACAGCGTGACTATAAACTCCTGCCAAGAAAGGCCTCGGAGAGTTACAGTAGGAAACAGAAGGGGCGGCGAGTTTTGTCTTGTGCTGGTGTAAAATTGGAGCGACCTAACGAAGCCAGAGGCGTTTAAAACTTGGATGACACGGGCTCAGGCTTTTTACTGCCGAGTATAACACGTCGAGATCAGGGCCGTGCGTATCGGGCTGCTTATTTAGCAAATGTTTGTGGTCCTGCCTCTGGTGCCGGTGATAGCGCACACACACCCAGGCACGGGGACTGTAAACCTGCTGCGGACTTTGAGCTCCGGAAGGCAGGCACTGCTCGGCTGGGTGCATCCACAGCGCGATTACGCAAGGCCAGATCCTGCTGTGTTACAAACCCGGCGTAAAGGAGGGCAGAATGTGGCCCTGAAATACAGTGAATCTGACTTGCAAGTTTTACAGATATTCTGGGTAGGTTTTGAGTAGGCAGAGGCCCGCTGAACAGAGGTACCACTCAGGCCCCTGAAGAAGATGAACCTTCTCCTTTTATTTAGCGATTTTATTATGACTCGTTGCAATTTCGGGAAGAGGCTCGTTTCCCCCCAAGCAGAGGGACCAAATTTCAGTGCCTTACTGCTGGAAGGTCTCCAGCCAGGGGGAATTCTGGTTTTAATGTTTGCCGGCTCCTGGGCGATTCTCAAATCACTTGTCAAAATTTAGTAAACGGTTCGTGAATTGCTTTGCAGGTTGGTTCAGGGCTACCCCCTGTGCTGCAGACACCCGATGAGAGAGCCTGGATCTCCTCAAAGGAATGGCAGATAGCACCGGTGGAAGGGGAAAGGTGTGATGAGGCCTCCAAAGTGGGAGAATAAAACGTCAGTTTTTACTGATGCCCTTTCCTCCCATTTTAGTGACTTCAGCAGAGTATTATTTGAAGTGCCTGGTGTTTAAATATCAGTTAGATGGGGATCTTTCCAATTACAATTTTAAGAATCCATAAAATCATCATTTAATCTCCTTTTATTTTGGCAGATTCACTGTTTGAATTGTTTGGAGTTATTTTTCCTTTGTGGATTTTTGTCAGATACAATTTTCAGGTTAAGGAAGCCTTCCTTCTAAAAGTATCCTTCTTTTCCTTTTCGGTTTTCTAACTGAAAACTGAACTTAATTTCTAACAAGACCATCATCATGATTGATCACAAATCATTACAGATGGTTTTCAGCATAATGCCTAAACGAGTCATGATATTAATGACTAATAATCGACTTTATATTAGGTCTTAAAGCTTTATTGTCCCGAAGTACAACCGGTTCAGTGGAACATGAAAGGCCGGAATGATGCGAGATGCCGCTGGGGCTACAGCCAAAACTCTAGGGTGTTTGAATCGCCTTTAACAGAGCCGGCTGGGATTACAACCCCTCTCGAAACACAATCATTGAGGTGACTTAAAATAATCGTCTTCTTTCCAGGTAGCGCCTGGTGCCGAGCGCTCCCCCCCTGCCCCCAAGTCTTCACGCACTCGAACATCTCCGTTTGGCCTCATTTTTGTGCTCCGGTGGTATCTGCACAGCCCAAATTAGCAGCGAGGATTCCACGGACGGGGGCCGCTGCCTCCCTGGGCTCCCAGGTGAGCTGCCGGGGCGAGGGGCGGCCGCGAGCGCTCCGGGTTTTATCCCCACTCCCCCAAAGCCCCAGCTCTGCTTGGCCCAGCCGGGGGCTGACCGGGGGTGGTGATGGTGATGGTGATGCTGGGGGGAATTTTGGGTTGTACCGGGGCGACCTGGGGGCCAGCCCTGCTGGCCGAGCCCCGTCCCCTGGCCGGGTCCCCGCCACCGGATAGCGGGGATACTTGTCATATTTGCGGTCGGGGCGCGCTGGCACCATCCTTTGTGCCGGCCCGGCGCTCCCCGGGGAAGCCCCGGCGGCTGCGGGGGCCGTGCCGCCCGCCCGGGGCCGGGGCACGCGTGGGCAGCGCGGGGAGCCGCGGGAGAGGGAGCGGGGGAGGAGGAGGAACGGGGAGGGGGGGAGGGAGGACGGGGGAGGAAGGCCGGGGCCGAGGCGGAGCTTTGACGCGGTCCGGAGGGTGAGGAGCTCGCTGGAGCCGCCCCTGTCGTCAGTGCTGGCGGCAAGTGCTGGGAGCCGGGGCTGGTGCCTCCTCCTCCTCCTCCTTCCCCTCCTTCTTCTCCTCCTCCTCCATTGTATAATGCTGCGTGATCGCAGCCGCCGGGGCAGAGCGGAGGCTTAAATCCTCACGCCGCCTGCTCCTGCCTTCTCCTCCTCCTCTTCCTCCTCCTCCTCCTCTTTTCCTCCTCCTCCGCATCCCACCCGGCCCCTCCCCGGAGCGGCGCGGCGAGGAGCGACATATGGAGCTGCTCTAGGGCGAGAGTTTCCGACCTCCCCCTCTCCATGCTTTAGTTCTCAGGTGGAGCTGCATGTGGTGAGTGGGGCTGGGGGGATGCGGGGGGTGGGGAGGCAGGGGACGGCGACACCCCATCACACCCCCCTCTGGCTTTCCGAGTCATCGGGGCTTGTTTTATCTCTACCTTTAAATTGGTGCCCGGGCAGAGGAGCTCGGGGCGGGGATCCTCCCCCTCTCCTCCGCGGGGGAGGGGGGGGCGAACCGTGCTGAGATGAACAGAGGAGGGGAGAGCGGCGGAGTTGCCCTTAAAATACGCCCCCTTCCCCGCCGATGCGCGGGGATCCCGGGCCGAAGCAGGTGCGGGGAGCTGGAATACACTTTTTTAATCGAGGTGGCCGTGCCGGCCGCGATAGTGCGGCCGGTTGTGCTCTCCAGAGCCGGGCTCCATCCGACGCCAGGGAAGCGGCGCCACCGCGGTAAGTTCTCCCGTGCGCCGGGGACCCCCCCGGAGCCGGGGGGCTGCAGCCTCGCCCCGCTTTCCCAGCAGGAGCGGGGGCTTCAGGGAACCCCGAGGAGTGTGTGCCGTGGTGCCGGGAGGGCTAAAGGGGCCTGGGGGGGACTTTCACTCCGCTGTGGCAAAGCTGACATATGGCTGGGCAGGACCCGGCTGGCCCCGCTGCCTGGCCCTTTCAGGGGTTGGTGGTAGGGCAGGGGATTAGCCTGTCTTTTCCCTGAGCGATAGCGCTCATGGGTCTTCCTTGGGAGCACCGCCAGCACGAGAAACGGGCGTCTGGGGGGGCTTTTGTGGGCAGGGTGGTTCATCCTTCGGAAGCGGTGGCGAAAAATATATTTATTGGGGTTTTCTTCAGGGTGGGTGAGCGCTCGAAAAAAAAAGTCTTTTGCGATGCCGCTTTGATTTAGAGCGTTTGCTGCTTTACTCGCGTCGGGATCTGGAAAGATAAGTTCTCCTTAAGCATGAAAATAGGAGTACAGTTACCTGCTGTCATTTCTTGCATTTTGTGAAGCACAGCTGGAAAACCCAGGGCCACTTTTGTTAAAAATCTAGGAGGGGGACTGTGTGCTGTCCGGTGGGCCCCTGGGTGGCTGATTTACGGTTATGGGTCTGCTGCCGGTGTAAAATAAAGCAAATCTGCCCATTTTATCTTCATCCGGTGGGGGGGGGGGGGGGGGGCTGTCAGCTTCTTTACCCGAACTTCAGTGCAGCACGCCAGAGCTGTTGCGTGTGGCGGCGTGTGTTCAGACACATTCAAAGCTCTCGGGAGCAGGAAAGTCCAGGCTTTTTCATCTCGTGCCTGATGCAGTCATCGGGGTGACTCTCGCTGCCGTCAGTGGGTGCTGGATTTGGCCACCGTAGAACGTACTATTGCTCAAACAGCGGTGGGAGGGGGCTTGGCTACCCCAAACACCGGTTTTATGCTTGTGTCTCTCAAATGAGTAAACATTTGCTTATGTGTGTGAGTAGAAACGAGACTTTTCTGCCTGTTTGTTATGATAATTTTAGGGGTTCATCTGGACAAACGAAGGTGCCCGTGTCTTACGGACTTCTCACAGGGTACAAAATTGACAGAGGCACCTCAGTTTGCATCCAAGTGCACAGGGAGCTTTCACGTGGTGAAACAAGCCATAAAAATGAAAACTGTATTTTCTTAAAAATTGTTGCTGCTTGTACTTATCTTGCTGTAGAAATTAGCCAGTTGATTTAGCAGGGTAAATTGAAAGTAGCCCTCTCTGGTTGAAGTTAAAATGTGTACATTTTTACATAATAAGATGGTATCTTTGGAATCTGATTTAACATAATGAACTAGTGGTGGTGGTAGAGATAGGTGGAGGATTAGCAGTTTGTGCTGCCAGACAGGTATCTGAGAGCATGTCCTTGGGAATACTTCCATTGTCCAGGCTAGTATTGCAGCATCTAATGTAACAGCTGGAGATATTCCTCCTTTCCCGACGGATCCTGCTTCCATTTAAGTTGGTAGCAAAAACCACCCACTCCTTTTCTGCAGGAACTGGATTGGACTGCTAACGAATGGAGCTAGACTTTGTGCATATTAAAACACCACTTTGATTTTTGTGTCAAGCTGATTTCTTTTCCTCTGAAGCTGATTGAAAGCAAACAAAAAGAAACTTGATAGCCCTAGGTCCTTCAAGTCTTGTCTGCAGACCAAGCAGTCTTAAAGAGCATTAAATACATCTGTAGGTGCTGTTTTATTAAAAGTTGTATTCCTTTGTACACCTGCCTTTTTTTTTAATGGGAAAGATGAAATAATGAGTTTTGCAGTGTTTTGGGTGGAAATAATAAATATTCCAGGTGCTTGAGTTGTCTGCCTGAGAGGCATCAAGGAGCTTGAGATAATGTCCTAATAGCGAGGAAAACCTCAAATTTCATATTCTAAAATTGTTTTTGTTTTAGTCTCCATGAAGTACAGCAGATTTGATGCGATATCTAGTTTGAAGGGGGTTGCCATCATTTACGCTAGCTGCTTTTATTTTTTCAATAAATATTTCATAGGGAAAACATTTTTTTTTTAGGAACTCTTGACTTTTTTCACGGTGATGTAAAGCACTCCTGGCACAGTTCATCGCTGGCAGTGCTAACACTAGACAGGTGATCCAAAATACTTGTGACTATTTTTGCTTTTATGTAACATCTTAAAGTGTAATCTGTCAAACAAGGAGAATGCAGTACTTTGAAAGTGTAAGTAGTCTTCTGGTGATCTACTTCTTATAAGGGGCTGGATAGCAAGAGAGACACCTTCTTTAACTCAGCTTTATACGTGTAAGTGGCTCGTGAGGGGGCAGCTCCAGTTGCAGTGGTTCCTTAACATGCACACACGCCCGAATCAGTGCCAGAAACAGCAGCTTTCAGTTACCAAGTCCAAAGATCAGGAGCGTTCCAAAGGAGAGAGCAAGGTCCAGCTTCAATGTAAGCAGGTTGGCACTGAGCACAGATCTTTAGTGTTGATGAATCTTCTGCTAATTAATGGTTTGTGGAACATGAAGTTTGCCAATCTGAGTACAGCACTCATTTTCTTCAGGGGGATATAATTGCATGTTTTCTGCCACTTCTTTTGATTTCTAAACTTTCACCAATCAGAGAAGCTGTGCTGTCGTGAAGAGGTTGCCTGTTTTCTATAAATGGAGAGAGACCCTCAAAGTGTGTTAGTTCTTTATTTCTTCTATAAACAGTCAATTTTTGTGTTTGCTGTAGTGGAAGCTTCAGGTTTGTTCAGCATTACCAAGGCAAACACTATAACAAAAAATAAGATAACAATGCTTGAACTGTTCAACACAAGTGGGGAAAGGAAGCCCTGTAAATGCTGTGCTAACGTTGCTGTTTGATGTGCTGAAGTCAAGCTGAAACTGAAGTCCAAAGCAAATGTGTGGCTGGGAGACAGCAGAGGTTTAGTGGGAGAAATAGGCCTGGATGTGTCACAGGCCCTCTGACTTAAGGCTGTAGGGTGTTAAATGGGGTGTCACTGTGCAGAACAGAAACTGCACTGCCACGTTTTCTTCACCCATGGCTCCTGATGAACGTGTCAGACGCTGGGTGTCATTGCAAAGTGGCCAGGAGGAGCTGTGAAGATGTGCTGGCTGGGAGATTCCTCCAGCACAGAGGGGATTTTCGGGGTGGAGAAGAGCTGATTTGAGGGGCATTTCCAGGGGAGAGCTGGGGCAGTCTTCAGGGGTGTTGGTACATCTTCAGATAGGGCTTGAAGTTGTGACTAGGAGCAAGAAGGCTTGAAAGGACCGAAAAAAACCTGTCAAGTCACCGGAGAGCAAGTTTTTGGTTTTCACATGTCCCTTTGAGGGTGGAGGCTCAGCTAGCTCAGGTGAGACAGCAACCACCACCACATCAAAATGACTGTGGATTCAGGCTGCTGCAGCGATAGTAAAACCATGCCCAGAGTCCTGCTTTAGGCAAGTTCAGACCACTGTCCTTCCAAATGAGGGGCCTGGTTCAGTGCTCTCCCCTGTTTGATACATGAAATCATAGGTGTTGCCATATAATGGCTGAAGTTCCCAACCTGTATAACATGATCAGTATTTTGAAGAGCAGTGATCTTAGAGAGGAATTTCTCCTTAATACCGCTCTGGAATTGAGTTTTAAGTGGCACTGAATGACATGAGTCTCAGTCTGTGTAATTATTAGGAGCCAAAGCCTGTTTACTTTGCATTCACACCATTAAAAATGTATTGGATTTCATCTGACAGCTTGTTTCCAGTGAATTTAGAATAAAAATTGTATCCCTAATATAGTAGAATACAAAGAGAAAAGTGCAAATGTGGATTGTTTTCTTTTAAATTTTTTTTTTTTTTTGAACTGGGCAGCATATGGAAGTAGCAGAAAAAAGAAGTTCCCTTTTCAAAGGAACCCTGAATTGGTGGAAAGATCTAAACTCACCCTAAAACATGCTCAGATGATCTGTAACAATTAAAACTGTTTTCTCGATCCCAGATTTTCCATTCCCCTCCAGAAACCCGTGTACTGTTTGATACAGACTCACCTTTAATGGAAATGTAGCAATTATTGTGGCTGTTTTCTTACAGTTTCTTACAGTAGCCTGTAACATTAGTCTTAAAACAACTCTTTCTGTTGTGCCAGGCAGGCAATAAGGTTGAGTGAACTGCACTATAGAAAGAACCACCCATGACTGGAGGTAAACTATGCGGATATATGTTGGGGTGGAGGTTGAAAGGAGCGTGGAGGGCATATTTGAAGCAGACTGTGCAACTGCTATAGCAGGTCTGACTAGTTTGAGATGCCTAAAGGCAGCTTTGTCTTAACTTCAGGTAGCTGCAAAATGAAGTTTTAAATCCTAATTCAGTAATACATCATCATCTTCCGGTGCCTCCACAAACTTTACTTTTCATGTGTTTTTACAGGCACTTTTTTCTCCCTTGGAAAAAGGGTTTAGTAGGTACATGCACACGTGCATGCATATCATTTGAGTATTCTTAAAGTACACGTTTCATCAAGATAGGAGACTGGCATTCTGTGCAAACCACAGTGGGTTTTTGTTTTTTTTTGGGTTTTTTTTTGGTTTGTTGTTTTTTTTTTTTTTTAAACACTGGTAACATTTTGCTTTCCCAGTGTTCATGTGTGAGAAACCCCTTTATTTCAGCATTTTTGGCATGGTGTGATTTGTTGCTGGTCAGTTCTTGTGCCTGGCCCTATGTTGAAGGAGAGCCCTGGGCTTTTGTAGCCTGTGCTGTGGTCGGAGGGATTCTGACTGAGGTACTTTCGTGCTGGCTGTCCCAGGGGCACAATAACCTGCTTAGGTTACCCTCCTGTGATCTGGCTCACTGTCTCCCCCTTACCCTCCTGTCCCATCTGTTTGGCAAAACTGGCTCTTCTAAACAACCCCTTCCTCCCCTAACTAAAGTGTTCCACAAATAACTTGTGAATGAATAGAGAGGAGAATATTTTCTGTGTGTGTAACACACAGTGTCAAGCTTCCTGTCCCTGCTCTGCTTCCCCTTGCAGGCAGGGGAACATATGTGATACATATGTGCTTGGGCAAGGACTTTTCTTTTAATTGTGGGGAAAATCAGTGTAATACTATCTTGGGCGAGGTGAATGGGGTTGTGCCTGACTGAATATGAAGTCCAGGACATTCAGTTACCTGAGCTGTTCTCCTTCTGTGTTTTCCACTCCCAATTTCCAAAGGCTTATTTTGTGGTTAAGTTTGTTTGTTCCGTGATAATTGACCTGTACTAAGCATGCTTCGAAATACAGATTTAATACACATGTTGTCAAAATATGCTGTTTAAAGGGTGTCCCCATCTAAGCTTAAATGACTTACTTGAAAATGTTTAAATTACTATACGTAGAAATTACATGGATCCCGTGGTGGCTGTTTTAGAGAGCATCACTTTTGTGTAGTAGTTTTTATTGTGAAATCAAGCAGGTGTCATGAAAAATGGAATGTCTTTCCTCTTGAACTCATAGCTATTACAGGTTGAGAATAGTTCAAGGCTGGCCAAAGTTCCCTTTAATCAGTTTTCAGAAGGCTCCTTCATGAGATACGAAAACATATGCTGTATTTCAACAAATGCAAGAGCTTTAGTACACTGGATTGAAAGGCCAGTGTTATTATCAGTGTTAACATCATTTAACACCATCTTAGCAAACTTTCATGTCAAACTTTACCTTTTTTTTGTTTGTTTTGTTTGTTTTGTTTGTTTTGTTTTCTCTGGTGGTAGAGAAATGTTCAACAGCTTTTTCACCTCTTCAAGAGAAAGTTGTGGGGTGAGTAGGTGCTATTTCACAGAATATACTTGTTTACAGGGCTGTGTTTGTTTCATTTAAGCAAAAATGTTGAAAACAACTCATATGCTGTTATAGCTACTATAAAAAATTCCAGGGAAACACCTTTCTTTTCTCCTCTTCTAACTCTCAGTAGTGAGAAACTGGTTAGCAAATAAAATCTGCAGCTAAAATGACTTGTCATTGCAGGGATGTATGGTGCATTTTGCAGTATTTATCTCTTCAGAGGTGGGGTTTTTTTTCCTCCTTCTTCCCTCCTGCCATTCTCTTCTTTTCGTTTTGACTGTGATAATTTATTCAACACTGTTTTCAGAGCAATAACCTACTTTTTGGCAAATCATTCAGTTCTTTTCACAGTAGTGTGGGTATTGTTTTTCCCCCATGTGTTTATTAAGGGTCTGTGACAAGGGGGAAAAACAAGGTACCTTTGGGGAAAAAGATGCTGTGATAGGATTCAGACAAAGTAATTATACATAGGTGAGAAAAACTCTCTCTCCCTTTATTATGCACAAAGGGGTCTCGTCTCTCTTGGATGCACACACAATCCTCATTAACCTTTGTGGGAATTATGCACATCCAGTGAAGATGGGTCTACAATTGCTAAAAATATCAGCTGGCCCGTGACGTGCACGTGCCAATGGAGATGTCTTGTACAATGCAAGACAGCGTTGCTGTAATCCATTGTTCCGTGCGACAGTGCAGGGGAGGAGGGAGGTACAGCCGGGCTGGCTGTTTCATCATTCTCCCTCACAGTCTGACCAGTAGCATCTTGTCATTACAGGCGTGTAATTTTAGCAGTGAAAAGGGAGTGTGTGTGTGTGTGTGTGTGTGTGTGTGTGTGTGTGTGTGTGTGTTGGTGTTTCCTAGCCTGTGTCACTTTCTGGTGGCTGTCCTAACTCTTTCAGATTGCTTTTGAATTTAATTTACAAGTGTGGTGTCTCTTTTCTAGCCAGCACTTTCACTGTGCCGGTGCCTGCTGGCTCTGCAGTGGGGAGGAGTGGAAGGCAGTCAGCCCTGGGCTGAATTGGGCCCTGGAGCAGTACACAGCCATCTTAATTGCTGCTGCTCCACCTCTGGAAGAGACGATGGGTCTGGTTCTCCCGGCACGGAGCTGTGTGCACTGGCTCTGGCATGGCTCCTCGTCCACTGATGGGGGAATTCATCATGCTATGGCCTTGCTGGTGAGAACAGCATCTCCTGCTTCCATGCAAGGAGGGCCCAGAGTGCCACACTTGGGGAAAGAAACAGTGGTGTGATGTGGAGCCAGGAGGAGCTGCTTGGCCGATCCCAGGGAGGCTTGTGCATAGAAGCCCTTGCATATTTTTTGGGTGACAACATGCAGAGTTTGCTGAATAATCAGCTAATCATGTAGTAAAGTCAGAGGATCTGGCTGTGCTGTGCCTGGTTTGCTTGACTGCAGCTCTGATTTCCTGCTGCTGATGCCCAGGTGTGTGAAGCAGCTCCCAGTCCTTGAGCTTTTGATACTGGCAGAGAGCCGCTGAGCCCGTGTGTACACAGCACAATAGAACTTGATTCACACTTGGCAGGCCTGGCTGCTGCCTTAACACTGCCACATGGAGACCCAAATTTCAGAATAACCTCACCTGGACTTCTTTTGGTGGTTCTTTGAAGCCCAGAGTCTCAGCTAAGCTGAACCTTGGGTAGGAGGCTCCTGTGTGGTGGCATGGGCACTGTGAAGGAAGGTGCAGCCATTCTGGGGAAGATTTGGCACAGAGGTGACCCAAGGCGAGGGCAGCTTTGCCATGTTGTTGAAAATCTCTCTCCCCTCAGTAACTACCCTTGACAAAGCAGCTCCTGGTAGTGGGAAGGGGGGACTCCTCCACTCTGATCTGCCTCAAAGCAGGTGCTGCCAGGGTTGGTGGTCAGCAGGGCCATATCTGCACCTGGCCTGTGAAGAGCTGAGACAGTGTTAGGAATTGTGGCGGGCTTGTTTCATAAAGCTTCCAGTTAAGGACAAGATCAAAAGAGGGCAGGTTGGGGGCTTGTTTGCATCTTTTGGGTGCTGTTGTAAGGATACTCATGGGAAGTCCTGTCTGAAGCAGAACATGTGAGAATTGACATTTTGGCTCTGAGATCTTTGAGACAGAAATTAGTTCTGCTGGCCAATCCAAACCTGTTCTTTTTTTTATTTCCAATAAAGACAACTGCCTTCCTGTACATGAATAAAGCCTATTTTGAATAAATGTTTTTTAGCCTCAGTGTGTTACCCATCTAAATCCCCCCTCTTGCTTCGTACTGAAAAGGAATTGTCAGAGTTACTGAGGGTTTTACTCTTGCCTTCAGCCTCAAGTGGTTTGCATGTGCCTTGCTAACTTTCCATGCACAGAACCTGTGCAGTCTTGTTCACCTTCTAGTTGTGCCAGGGTAGTCTTTAATGCTTTAACGAGCTAACAAGTGCTCCTCTGATTTAAACTTGCATTAAGTTCTGCTACCCTGATAGAATTCCTAATATTATAAACACCCTTAATAACACGGCTGTAATCTAGAAAACCTGCTGTCCTTTTTCCAAACAATTACTTAATGAGGCAGTAATTTATTCTAAGCTATATTTATTGGAGCCCATTCCAGCTTTATCAGACAGACTCTGTTTGGATGTGTGCAGTTAGTCAAAAAACATTAAAACTGCTCCACTTCTTCCAGGGGAACATGTTACATTTAGCAAACTGACAGCATTAGAAACTGTTTCCAATTTAATAGAAGCATATGTTTCCTGCAAGACTTTAACACACTACAGAGTCAGAGATCGCCTTAGACTGCAGCTTTGCCTTTTTTTTAGCGTGCTGAAAAGGAGCTGGAAACCGAAGGCAGGAGTGGAGTTTGTGTTTTTTGGTTGTTTTGCAGAGCCTTCTAGCAGGGCTTCAGCAGCTGGAAGTTAAGGAAACTATCAAGAAAGTGGTGTGGGCGGCGCTCTGCTCTCGCTCCAAATGCAGTTTCTGATCATGAACAAACAGCAAGAGCTTGCTTTGCCCTCTGGGCCTCAAATAGTACAGTATGCAACAAGGGAGAGCAGGCAAGGCACGAGGATGGAAACAGTAGGATCAGATTACAGTTTCAAAATATCGCTGGAACACGTTGGCTGGCGTTACACTATTGACTGGCTTTATAATTGCATTGCTTATTTGCTAGGGAAGGCTTCACCTTACTTTCTGATTAACATGGACACTCCTTCGGGGACCTGGGGACTCCAAGCTCTGAGTATCCAAGTCAAACCCCATGAGACCTGCACGACTTCAGATGCTTCTCAGATGAGAGTCTGGCAAACAGGAGTCAACAGAGGAAGCTCAGAGGTCTCCCTGCACAGTCCTTAACTAATTCCTACTTAGATTAGCATCTGAGAGTCACCCACAGTGGTTTTCCTTCTTATTTTGATTTTAACTTGAGACTAGAGAAGACCCTGTCACACAGCTTGCTCTCCCCACAGTCTTCACTCATAGGTGTCTAAAGCAGAGGGCTAAGGCTGTGTGGGGAGAGGGAAGCTGCCTTTCTTGCTGAATGCAGGAGTGAGGTGCTAAGGAGCTTTACTTGCCTCCCTGTTTCTTCTGGAAGAGCCGAGGTTTGCCCACCACCACAGGAGATGGGAAGAGTTGGGTTCCTGTAAAATACACATGAGAAATACCTGCCACTCACAGTCACTGCTGGCACTGACACCCTTGCAGCAAAGGCTTGCAAACATAAAAACAATTCCCTGTACTCTGGAAGCAGAGAGCTACCCAGGAGGCCAATTTTTTTATATACTCCAAAGGAGTTTTGTAAGTGCTTATTAAACCTCACTCAGTTAAAAAAAAAAAAAGGCAGTTGGGGGCAGCCAAAATTAATGTAAGATGTATCAGGGAAAAACAAACCTTGTAAATGGGGAATGCCTGAGCACTGGGTCTGGTGAGGACAGACACCCCAGCACAGCTCCATTCCCTCTTACTTCTCTTCTGGGGTTGGGAGATTTGTTTTTTAACTCACATGTGACATGAGACCCAATTCTTACCAGGCAGCAGTTGTCAGGAGTCCTGTCTAGCCGGGCAACATGGATGCAGTGCACTCCAGTGAGTAAAATCTGCATCAGATCCCAAGGAACAGCCTTGTTGTAGAGGAAGGAGGATGCCCTCCCCCGCCCCCAGCCCTGGCCAGTGTGTGTACACAGTGTGAGCCAGCTGCAGCACCGGGAGCGTGGCCGTGCGGCACTGCGTGGTACACGCTGTCCCAGCTCCCGGGGATGCTGCCGTGCCAGGATTTAAAGACTCCGGTGTCAACAGATGAAATCCCCGAGGAGGGTGCTGTGGCTGTTGCCTCTGAAAGTCCATGCTGCTTATTCGCTCCAGTCCTGGAGTTAAACCTTGTCATCTGGGCTGTTCAGCTTTCCTCCTTTTTAGTGAGGCTGGGAGGTGGGGCCAGCTTTATACTGGCCTTCCCCTCTGCAGTTTCTTTTCCTTTCTAACTTTGAATGGGAGGAGGATGCCAGTGCTCTCAGAAGGCTGGGGCAGGTTTGCTCTGCCTTGCCAGGATCCTGCAGGCCAAGGAGCATCATTCTGTTGTGGGTGAGCCCATGGTCCTGCACTGAGGGGTCTTCCAGATCTCTCTCTCTCTCTCTGTCTCTCTCTGTCTCTCTCTCTGCTGTGACCTTGGGGATGGAGAGAGAGAGAGGTTTACCAGTTTGCCTCCCTAGCTCTAGGGGACAGATACTTTGAAGTGGGTTACAAGTTCAGGTGGTCCCTCAGGCTGGATCTAGCAGCACTGAAATACCTCGCAGCAGCTCAACCTGACTCTGTTCGCTCAGAGGATCTGGCCCTTGTCTTGCCAGTTGAACCCAGTTGGCATAAAGGACCTTTTTATTTTGGTCCTGCAGCTATCTGTGCCAAATCCTGATTTTGCTGAAGTCAGTAACAAAACACTCATTGACTACTGTTGGGCCAGGATACAGCCAATGGAACCCTCAAGGATGAAGAGTGAGGTATGGAGGAAAGTTGTATTTCATATGCCAGAAGTGACACAGAAAGCACTTGCATAATTCACTGGATAGGTTCTCTGAGAAACCCTGGTGAGGTTCACTTACACTTGAGGTGTGTGAAACTTTGTTTTGGGAATGAAATGTGCAAACTCAGTACTCTCATAGCATTTTGGGGGGCTTTTATAGGGAGCTTTTATGTTGAGGGCTTTTGTTGGGGGTTTCATGCACGTCTGAAGTAAATTTCCCCAGGTTGCCTTTTTCTTTTTCTCTCCTTTTTTTCCCCCCGTGGTTTTAGTTACCCAAGATTTCAGAAAGTAACTGGTCCAGCATCAAACTCCACTTCTCACACAGGCCCCTGTGGTTCACACCTGTCTTTCAGCTTTTGGCTGCGTGGGGAGGAATGATTGCTCGTGGACTTTGGGATTGGGTGCTTTTAGCTTTTTGAGCAACATGGTGTTGGTTCTAAAAGTGAACCTCACTCTATTCAGCTGTTCATCCTCTACACTGACCAAGAGGGTGGCGTAAATCTATGAGTGGGCAATATGACTTCTTAAAAACCCTTTTCTGTTGTTCTTGGGGTTCAGTTCCTCTTTCTTTTTGTCCTTCCTGTCTGCCTTGATGAGGAGGGAGAGCCTAGTGGATTGTAGAATTGATTTCCAAGAAGAGCCCTCAGTCTTGAGAGACATTTAAAACTTAATAGTTAAAAGTGTTTGAGAATTAACATTAAAGATTATTTTTATTATTGGTGAGCCAAATCACTTTTCCTCTCAATTTTTTACATATCTGGTGCTTTTTTTTTTTGCGCCAAACTCCCGATTGTTAAGGACTTCAGGAATAGTCCAGCAGTGACAAGGTGTAACGTCCAAAGCACAGTCAATAAATATAATACTCTCGCAGCGTGCACGTACCTCTGTGCTCCAGAGAGCCAAGGATTCGTCACTAAGTGGGCTCAGAGACGCAGGCATTGCACAAGCTTTCCTGTGCTTAATCGATGATGGTCGACTCCAGAGAACCATCCGCTCCAGGCTGATTATCTCTTCTGCTGAGCCCCAACTACATTTTTTTCCCAGCTCTGTCTGAAAAGCATGCAGAGCCAATAAAAGGAAGCTAAATGATATGCAAATGAAAAAAAGAAAAAAAAAGAAGAAAATATTACTTTTGTTTTTCAATTAAGAAAAGACAACTCCCAAACAATGCTAGGGTTTCTCTGGCGCTGAGGCGCGTGCAATCACCCTAAATGGGCAAAAAAGCAAGTTGAATCTTTCTCAGCAACAATGGTTTAGCTTTTGGTTCTGAGTCTTCCAGAGCTGGAGCCAAGTGGTAGATTAATACTGGGGAAGATCTCCAAGTAACTCCCCCCACCCCAATCTCCAGATAAGTGCAACTTTTCCATTCATTGTCTTTCTTCAGCTTTCTGGTTCCACATACCTAAGTAACATTGAAAACTTAAGTTGCACACCAAAACCCTGCAACACCCTTTATTAAAACAACAACAACAAAGTGACGTCCCGTTTCAACTCTTCACACTTGACCTCAAAGTGATGTTTAGCGGATGGATGAAAATGCAGCAGAAATACATCTGGCTGAGGTTGGTGCTCAGCCAAAATAGATGCATGAAAGACCCTCCACGAACGTGCCCCTTGATCTCTGCCTGTCCAGTCTTGCATTTGGGTGGGTTGCTGTTGTCTGGCTGCCCCCGTTAGGGCTGTATGACGTGGTAGGACAACTCTGTCTTTTGACACTTGGCATGGTGCAGGTTTAGCTCATCTTGTACTGATCTTTGGTCAAGCTGATCTGCAAGTCTGGCATTTTCGTTTTCCCAGCAAGAGCTTTGGCTGGGAAGCCTAGGGGCAAAGCTTTTGAGATGAACAGAACTGACTCAGATCAAATGCTGGTATTGTACAGCTTCCTTTTTTTAAAAAAAAATAGTGTTGAGAATCTTAAAGACATACAAAAATGATCTCTTTAATGTAGGTGTGATGCTGTTGGTTGAAAGAGGGAAGAGATGGTTAGAACTGTAAAGAACAAGCAGGCAACATTGTCTTAAGCTCCCGTGGTCAGAAACTATGTAATTCCTTTATGGAGAACCAGAGAAAGACCTGCAAGCCCACGAACATGTCTGCTTTTACCAACTCTATCAGCTGGTCTAAAAAGATACTGCCTCCTTGCTTCACTTAGCATGAATAAAGCAACTTATGGAAACCAGAGGAAAAGGTTTTTACAATTCCCGTTTGCATGCCAGAGGAGAAGGGAATGAAATAAAACTTTATAAAGCTGACAGTCTAGCGGTGCTCATTTGAGCCCCCTCCTTGGTGGAATAAACCCCCCCATGCTTAGGCTGGCATCCTGCTTTGGTGCTTTAGTGGTTAAACCCTCTTCTCAGAGAGTATTGGGGGGGGAAAAGGAAATTGAAAGTTGTGCTGAAAAGCTGGTAGGTGAAACTGGGAGTTGCCTGATCTATTTTATCTTTTAAAAGGGCAAGCTCTGAATCGAGCTACGTGAAGATCAAGTGAGGTGTGAAAGCTTGACAGTCACACATACAGGAAACCTTGAATCATTTCTGAGCTTCCTGGAAAATGACGTAGCGAGGTTATCGTGGCGTTTACTCAGTGATGATGCCACAGCTCTTAACTGATCAGCTTAAAAAAACGTGTTAACTACCAGCACCTCACGCTTGGGTGGAAGTGGGCTCGATTGGGTTCGTTCGAAATGCTTCCGATGTCGCCTGTCAATAATTAATAACTGAGCAGAGGGAACGGAGCCTGGACTGTTTTCTTTATCGTGGCGGAAAAGGTTTGCTTTGTCCAGTGGATGTTTGTATACATTCCTGGCAGAGGCTGACAAACTTCAAAACTCTTCTAGTCCCCAAGCCATTTAAAAATGTCTTCTTTAAACAGAGTATTGCGGAACGAGCATTGGTATGTCTTTAGGACAGAGTCTGTCTTTTTTCAGGGGGAGGAGATAGCAGGAAGGGATGGAAAACTGCTACCTCTCCTCCTAACGCCTTGCTGCTTTAAAAACGTGCTGGAATTGGGCAAGGGTTTCGATTCTTGATAGCCTGATCCTCCCTTTCTTGCTCTATCTGTCTAAAGTGGAAGGAAATGTGTTCACCATGAACATTTGAACAGCAAAGCCTCCCCCTCACACTCCAGACCTGTGTGCACAGCTCTGGAGTAGTCTGTGGAAGTGACACTAGGGAGCAGAGAAAAACCAGACTTCGGCAGTAGTGCTAAATTTCAGAGGTTTTGCTCACCCAAGATTCCAGGCGCGGGAATTGCTGGTAGCTGGCCAAGGAGCTTGGATGGCAGCCTACCTGTTCCTCAGCTCTGCTCAGCTTGCTCCCTCCCCCTGCCTTTCTTTTTTTAATTGCATAATATGCTAGAAAATTATCTGGATTTGGGACTTATTTTTAACCAGAAGAGACTCGCTTCACCCAATCTGATTTTGGATTTACCACTCAGCAAATGCTTTCTGAAGCCCTTTTCTTCTGGCTTCTTTTGTCCCCTCTCCTGCTTTCCAAAGGGCTCTTTGCTCTTAAATGTTTGTCATTCATTCTTGGGTATGTTTGTAAGTCCTTACCTACATTGTCTGTCTGCAGAACTGGCGTATGACCATCAAACTGGTGGTAGACCTGCCTGGTGCAGTCATTTCACAGCCACCAATCCCACTGGGAGAAGTGGGAATTGTACTCAAATAAGGAAGGTGGATTTTGTCTCCTAGACAGTAGATGCATTATATGAGAGGAGTCAGGTTTGGGGTAAAAGTCTATATTGCTGTTGCAACTTCTTTCCGGGTAGCTGTGGCTGAAAAACCTCTTCTACTTTTTTTTTTTTTTAAACAAGGCAGAAATCTTCATGCCATTTTATTAGAGTTTTGTTAAACAGAGAGCTAAAATGTTAAACACGTTAAAATGAACAGGGAGCTGCCTGTGATCCTATTAAAAGAGTGAGTGGTTTAGGGCTCCAGCACCTCACCACTGTACCTGGGAAAATGAGAGAGGAGAACGTCAGGTCGTGCTGTTGTCACAGCACAGCAATTCCTTCAGTCCTCTGCATTTGGGGGGATCTTCATGTCACAAAAATAATGGTGACAAAATGAGGTTGGGGCTGTGCTGTGTAGAGGAGCATTTCCAGGTGCTGTGAAACATCCTGGAAGAGATAGCACTGGGGATTGAACTGCCCTACTTAATCTTAGCTCAGAAATTATTTACAAGGCGGGGCAAGTTTGGTAAAATCCCCTTTGTTTCCTTCAAAATTCTGCCATCTGACCAACAGCAGAGTGTAGTGCAGAGAGTGATCTTGGGGATTAGACTAAAAGACTTGACAGATCTTCTTCTTTATCTGTAATTTATCTAATTCTGAGTGCAATAACTGCATTTTCTGCTCTGGTTGTTCAGTCCTTAGGCGATCAGTTAAATAAACCCATATGCGTATATCCTGGTGTACCGAAGGGCTGGATCTCCCAACTTCTCTGGGAAGGTTTCTCTTAAAATACAATTGCTTGAGCCTTGCTTCCCTTCCCCCGTGAGCAAGCTTTTGAATAATAAAGGAAATTCATTGTAAGAACCTTTGTGCTTTAATTTTGTGTTCCCAGGCATAGCACTGCGTCGGTCAGGAAACGTAAAGAAACGTTCTGTACAGTATATGTAGCCTGTGCAACTCTGTGCAGATATTTGGGGACCATAATGTCTGCAAGAGGGAAATTTGCTGCCAAGCATGCAAGATCTTGAGTATTAGAGATGCTGTTTGAATCCCTGCTTGGGATTCACCAGCATAGCCACGCCGAAACAGGATGGAAGAGGGCACTGCGTTAAGGCGGCTTCTGCTTCCTTGTCATGCTGCTGTGGGCCAAGACTGAGTTGTTTGTGTGGACAGTGTGGCACTGGGCTTTGCTGTCTTCATGAGTCTCCTCTTTTTCCTTTCAGATATATGTTGGGGAAAGGAGGAAAGCGGAAGTTTGACGAGCATGAAGATGGGTTGGAAGGCAAAGTGGTGTCTCCCACTGACGGTCCCTCTAAGGTGTCTTACACCTTACAGCGTCAGACTATCTTCAACATTTCCCTTATGAAACTTTATAACCACAGGCCATTAACCGAGCCAAGCTTGCAAAAGACAGTTTTAATTAACAACATGTTGAGGCGAATCCAGGAAGAACTCAAACAAGAAGGCAGCTTGAGGCCCATGTTTGTGACCGCTTCCCAGCCTGCCGACCCTCTCAGCGACAACTTCCGCGAGGCCCAGCCGGCGTTCAGCCACCTTGCCTCCCAGCCCCTGCTCCCCACTGACTTCGTAAGCACTATGCCCCTGGAATCCTGCCTCACCCCAGCCTCTTTGCTCGAGGACGACACTTTTTGCACTTCCCCGACTGTCCAGCACGATGGTCCAACAAAACCACCACCTCCCGCTCTCCAACCAGTAAAGGACAGCTTCTCCTCAGCCTTGGACGAAATCGAGGAGCTTTGTCCAGCACCTACCTCCGCAGAGGCAGTAGCAGCCGAAACAGCAGCCGACGACTCTAAAGCCCATCCCAGCGAGTCCAACATCCACAAGCCCGAGGGCCTCCCGGAGAGCAGGACGGCTGAATCCAAACTCATGGACTCTCTACCCGGCAACTTTGAGATCACAGCTTCCACAGGTTTCCTCACAGACTTGACCCTGGATGACATTCTGTTCGCTGACATTGATACGTCCATGTATGATTTTGACCCCTGCACGTCTGCCACGGGGGCTGCCTCAAAAATGGCTCCTGTCTCAGCAGATGAGCTCCTAAAAACTCTCGCTCCGTACAGCAGTCAGCCAGTAACTCCAAATCAGCCTTTCAAAATGGATCTCACAGAACTGGATCACATCATGGAGGTGCTTGTTGGGTCTTAAAATATTAGAAATATAGCAACTTCTTGGGTTTTTTTTTGTTTGTTTTTTTTTTTTTTATTTTATTTTAAGTACCAGTATATACACTTGGTAGTATTTCCATAGTTCCTCCCAGCCCCAATTCACAGCACTGTGCATGCATCCTTGCTTGCCTTTTTTGAAAAGAAAAGGATCACACTAGTTTTTGCTTCGAGCAGAGTTGGAGTGCCTTCATCCATGTATGACCACTTCTAATGTATTTTTTTTAAAAGTGGTTCCTCAAGGAAGACCGAATATCCTGGTATAGGAAAGAATATGTATTGTAGACAATGTTATGTTATTACAAAAAAAAAAAAAAAGGAAAAAAAAAGGTGAAAGCTAAGCACAAGGATTATGTTGGGGAAAGCTGTAAATTGCATGTGCATACTTGTCTATTTTTTCTATAAGTTTTATTGCAAGAGGTAAAAAATTTTATTATTTAGATAATCTCAATACCATTTTAGCCCTGTATAGGTTGACTTTAGCAATTCAGCCTTTTGGAGGCATTAACCTGCTCCTCTTTAAGTGTTGCATTTACATGGCTGTTTAGAAACTGCTGCCCAAATTTATTTTATATTTTTGTACAGATTCTGCAGTTTATGATATTGTTTTTTCTAAAAACAAATGCTGTTTATACACACAAAAAATAGCTATTTTGATAGGATTTGCTCACATAGTTCCTGCATAATTCAGATGTACAAGAACCACTTGTACTTTTATACAGAGTTGTAATGTTTTATATGTGTATGGTGCAAAGAGAAAATTGGATCAAATAAGCCTGCAGTCGGTTTCCCTGAATGCAAACAAAAAAAAAAAAGTGCTTTAAGAAAGGGCTGGGAGCTGCTTCTGTCGGAGTTTCACAAGTGTTTGCTCCCTGCTGTACCCACTGCGCACTACTGTGATTCCTGAAACTTAGAGCCATGTCCTTTTCCAACACGTATGTGAAGCAGTTGGCAGGAAACAGTTGTGGAACTTCCTCCAAAGAGGTCCCTGAGCGCTGCTGTGGCCGCAGCTCCCGCCCCGGCACCGGGCTGTCCCCGGGCCCGCCGGCGTCCCTGTGCCAGGGCATCCCTGTGCCAGGGCATCCATCCCGCCGGACACGGAGCCTCAACACGGCGGCACATCAGCACTCCCTCACCTGAAGCTCCTGGGAACGGTTTTGGCAGGGAGCAACGTGCCCATCACCCACCGAGAGCCAACCTCTCCTGGAAATCCTCCTGACTGACGGGCACGGGGCGGGAGAGTGGGGCTGAGAGCGCCCGCCCACCCTTTCTTGGAGCATTTCTCCTCCCCTCTCCCACCTCACTGTGCTAAGTGCTGAAAAAAAGGCAACTTCAGTATTACTGCAGTGAAGCTCATCTCGTACCTGCACTGGATGGACTTGCTTTAATATCCATTGCTGTTGAAACTGGAGCCAGTCACGTGACATCACTTGGCATCTCGTATAGAGTTGGGTTCTTGTATCAACTGTGTTACCTGCTTTACACTTTATAGACCCGTTTTACAACGAATATACAGACACAGCTTTCTATGCATGGTCCCCTTCCCCGTAACACCTGAGAAGTCTTCTCCTTACTGCACCAATAGCTTTTGGTTTGTTGTTTTGTTTTTTTTTTTTTTTAAGTTCATTGTGGTGTACATTTAATTTAAAAAGAAAAAAAATGTTTGCAATGTATCATGCCTATTGCTGAAGTTGCTATGGCATTTTAGTTTTCCAATGGTACTTTAGTTGTTGAGTGCCGGTTACAACCTGTATTGTTGACATGCCTATGGCTTCTTTAGGAATAACTTTTATATTTATTTAAGAAATTTTAAATTATGTTTTACGTCATTTGGCAATATTCAGTCAGTTCTGCTCCCTTCTTGTCATGGAAGAAATTGGGTCTTGCCTGCCTTTTAAGGAGGGGGCTTTTTATTATTAAATTGGCACTTTAAAACAGGCCATATATATTTATTAGTATATAGATAGATGTAACGTAGATATGCACACAGACACAGGATAAAAGCAAATACGTTTTTGCAATGAAGGAACTCCTAATGGAAATGAAATGCATTGTGTAGAGCTGCAAAACGTGCTTCTGGCTCCCAGGGTGAGACGTGGGGCTGGGGCAGGGGAGGGGGGCACTGGCTGAGGGGGTGGGTTTGCTTTCTTCTTTTTTTCCCAAGCTGAACTGGGTGAAGCACTGGGATGCTGATGGATTTGCAGGAGTATTTCTTTATGCAGCCTAAAAAGAAAGTAAGTTATTGCTTTGAACAGGAAACCATTGACCAAGTGTAGCCTGAGGGACCATGGGAAGGGAGGGGTGGGGAAGGAGGAGGGACAGTTTTGGCTCACACCTGGCCCTCGCTCAGCCACAGTCCTTGGCCCTTGTGGGAGAACCAACAGCCCTGTCTGATTCTGCCCTTCTGGTACCTGGGAACACCTTAGACAGGGGTGTTGTCTGCACAGACCTGTAACACCACCAGTTTCACATGGTAACTTGGTAGGCGCTTGCCTTGCCATGGTTAAAAACTGGTTTGCAGTATGCTGGAGCTGCCATTTTTGGGGGGAGTTTACATATTTACACAGTAACATAATTACACAAATACCACAAAGGCAAAAGCTCCCATCAATGCCATTTTTGGAGACCTATGTTAAGTGGGGTTAGTTGAAGGTTTTGTATCCACAAAGCTCTGAATCCACTTCACCACTTGGACGATGTCTGTGGCTCCTTGGTGCTGAAGCACATGTCCTGTGGCAGAATCCTTACAGGAATCCCATAGGACAGAAGCATACTTGAGACTTATGAGACTCAGCAAAAGGTTGGGAAGGCTGGTGCAGGCCAGGACAGGAAGGGCTCGGCTGTGACTTTCTCCCTGCACAGTCACTGGCTGGCTCTAGTTTGGCCTTTGCCGTGGTCCTGTCAGCAACCATGCATGGAATTTCTCTGAGACCTACACCAGGGATGGAGATAGACATTAACGTGCAATGAAGTGACAAGATGGGAGCAGAATAAAAGAGCTTTGGATTTGAAGTGATTTTTTTCATAAATTATTTATTCTTTTTTTTTTCTTCTGTAAATATATTTATTTTATTGTGAAGCTAACAACATCTGGATTGTAACATGTACAGAATGTATGGTAGGAATGTATCCTCTTGTAGGAATGTAAATCTGTATGAAAAAGGGTATGGGAGCCAGATTCAGAAAGAATGAACTGAGTTCCAGTCAGGATATGCATGGATCACAGGATTATTTTTTCCCTACACTCTTTTTCTAATATGGGTCTGGTTGTTTGAAATATGCAAAAAAGGTATGGAGGAGGGACAGTTTTAAGTTCAAAATTAGTCCTAATCAGGCTCCTACCCCCATCAGCTTCCTGAAGGGGGCCTCCCTTGGCACGCTACAAGAGCAAATGCAATCACCTCCATCATGCTGGCCAAGAAAAGGTTGAAAAAGGTGATTTTTTTTTTTTATTTTTTTTTTTTTATTATTTTAAACACCCTTGGGAGGCCCAGCGGAAATCCCTGGGGCTGGACAACTGGAGTAGGCAGCAGGATGGTACCTCCAGCCCCAGAAGTTGTGCCAGAGCTGACACCACCTCGTTGCCAGGAGGTAGGGCCAGGCAGAGGGTTTGCCTGCCCAAATCCAACCCACTCAACGGTGCTCTGTGCATCCAACCAGCCAGTCCTTGGGCACCACAGGTCCCTCTGGAGTCCAGCAGGATCCCACAGCCCTGCAGGCAAAGGAAGGGGAACGTCCCTCTTGAAGGAGCAGCCTTGAGCAGCGTTGCCTATAAGTGCATCGATCTGGCACCTTCCTTGCAGCCAACTGGAACAGCACGACAGGAAAGCCACTCTCTGGAGCAATCACTGTCAGGAGAAATTCGGACCTTGTGAAAGGTAATTTGGTTTTTTTCCTCAATGCTGCGTGGTAAGAGCCTGGGTTATTTAAAACTGATATTTTGAATCCAAAGTTTACACTTTTATTACCATTAAATTGAGTAAATCGCAATGGATCCTGTCTGACAAACGGTTTAATTCACTCTGGCATGTTGTGAACTTTTTGTTCTTGTTACAGGGTTTCTTTTGATTGGGTTTTGTTCTTTCCCCTTCCCTCCCCCCCCCATCGGGTTTCAGTATCCTGCTTCTGTGCAAGTTGCTTTTGATATTCTATGAATTAATGAGACTGAACATTTTAAAATAAATTAGTTCTTTTTAAGCACTTTTTCTTTTTCTGAAAATAAGCCTAATGCAAGTTCTGGAACCTCTTTAAAAACACAAATTGCAGATAAAATCCCAACCTCAACTCCTGTCTAGTTCTGAGCATATTCCATACTAGTGCCTGTAAAGGCCAAGATTCTGGAAAAGGTGTAAATAGTGTGACATGTTCAGTGCATGGTTGTTTGAACAGGGCTTGTTATTGTCAAAAAAAAAAAAGGAAAAAAAAAAGAAAAAAAGAAAAAAGGCTGTATTTCCCCTTCCCCTCCCACAGACCTTAGAGCTGTGCCTTTTCTATGCAATATTACAGACATCTGAAACCAGATTACTGTATTCACATGTAGGTATGGGCTGTAATCAAAAAACAATTGGACAAATGTACATGGAAATGAGCAGTCTTACTTTTGTAGTTTTATATTATACAATAAACAATTAAAATAAATTCTGACTTCGTTCTTTCCCTCCACCAAAAAGGAGAGTCAGGGGGAGACAAGGACCCCATTAGTACTGTAGGAGGGGGGCTGACAAGGGAGGGACAGCTCAGTCTCACACCGCTTTACCTGACAGAAGTATCACCTTGTGCGAGGGCTGTTCCTGGCATGAGGCTTTTGTCCCCAGCACAGAGGGGTGCCCGTGGTGGCCGTGTCCTGTGGCCGTTCTTGGACTCCGTGTGCCCAGGGATGCTCAGCTCTGCTGTGTGAGCTGCAGCCCTGAGCTCACACCGTGCGGTGTGAGCGGCTTCCCAGGGAGCCGCTGGGCTGACCCAGAGCGAAACCTGCCCGGTTTTAATACCTATAATGCACTGTCCTTGAGGGCATTAAATCCCGGCAGGAAACATCTGATACCTTAATCCACTGCTTCATTTATCAGTGCCCTCTTCCCCCCGCGGCTCCTCCAGGTGCCTGGTGTTCGCTTTCAGTGCCAGCCAGGAGGGCGATGTCGCCCCTGCCTTTGGCTCAAGCCCTTTGTGGCCGCGCAGCAGCCCCGGGAGCTGCGGAGCGGCAGCACATGAGTCACCCCCCTCCCGCCCCCCCGGCGCACGCCTCGCCCGGCCTCCTACACCCACAGGAGCACGACTGCTCCATTTTGGATTTGCAGCGAGAACCGAAATCCAGACGGAAAAGCGGCGAGTTCTCCCGGCCCCGACGTGCCGCACATCAGTAACATCGCGGCCGCAGCGCCCGGGCTCGTGTTACCGCGGGCTCCGCACCGGCTGCCGCCCCGGGCGCGGATGGCTGCGGGGACACGGGGCCCGAGAAACGCAAAGAAAGGGGAAGTGCGAGAATCGAAGCCGGCCCGGGCATTGAACTTCCCGTGTGCTCAGCAAGCGCCGGGCTCAGAGGGGCGAAACGCACCCCCCGGTGCCGCGGCGCGAACGCTTTTCCCCCGGTGGCTCGGCTCCATTCCGAGCTACACCGGCCCTCGCCGGCACCGAGGGACTGGCAGCTCCCATGAGGACATGCCCAGGTGCCAGTGCGTTGACCCGAGGCAGGACCCGTGGAGATGCCGCTGTTGCACTCGCAAAGCTGCTCTGATTCTGTTGCCTCCTACCTTTCAAGAGCTTATTTCCTCACTTTGAGAGTAAGAGATGGCTCCAGCCCACAAAACCCAAGACTCCGCACAGAGCTCTCCTTAAGTGAGCAGCTTCCCACCCACTCCAACCCTCCAGCTTTCCACCTCAGCGAGGGCAAACCATCGCTCTCGGCTAAGATGGGGTACCCAGGCGGGGAGCTGCATCTCCCTGTGGTGTCTGCCCCAACCAGAGGGAGCTGCCAGGGACTTGTCTGCAACCAGCCCTTGCTCTGAGCCTGCCCGTGCAGGGGGCAGGAGGAAGCAGGCTGGAGTTTGGCACAGGCACTGACCTGTGGCAGATGAGGTATCTCACACCAACACCACACCAGAGTAAAGCACTTATCGTGCTTCTCGAGGTCACAGGAGTCTGAGGTACCCTCAGGACTGAAGGACAGTCTCTCCCTCTCTCAGGTACATCTGCCCCTGTGCCCCAGGAGTGGGTTTCCAGGCAGAGGAGGCACTGCAGCGCTGAGAGCAGCAGTGGCCCAGGTCTGCATTCAGCTCTGCTACTGCTCAGTATTGTAAGTCAGTGCAGCAACTCCACAGCTGACAAGAGCCACATTAAGCTCCTCTCTGGACCAACTAACTGGAAGATCAGGGAGTCTGGGCCAGGCGCCCACCTGCTTTCACAGACCTTGTTCAAGCTTGTGCCATGTGGGCAGAAAGACACTTAAACGCAGCACTGAGGCAAGGAGGGGATGGTGAAAGGCACCCTGTGCACCACACTCCTGGTGCCCTTGTCCAGGAGGGATACTGTTCCCTGCCTCTAACCTGCACGTCTGTGTGGGACATGTGTTCCTCCCAGCACTGGCAATAGGAGTGAGTCCTGCTCCCAGCCCGGCCTGCACAGCACAGCCAGCTTCCCTGGACCACACGCACCTCGTACTCACCAGGGAAACCACAGCAGGGAAAAGTCATTGGGGAATAAAACCCCCTCCAGCCACAGGCAGTGTTTCGTAGAGCTGCTCTGAACCACAGCTAACCCATCAGCTGAGACAGGTCCCTTGGGATGCTGGCTCCATGGCTGAGCTGTGCAAGGAGCTGCTGCTCCCTGGTCCTCCCTGCCCCTTTCCACTTCGCCCCTCTCCTCTGGGCTCCTTCCCCTCTGCTCCCGCTCAGCCCACGGTCCCATTTGCCACCATCACTGGTGGATGCAGGCTACTCTCTCTGCCTGGTCCCTGCGTTCATCATCTGCCTACTCTCCAGGCAGCTCCCTCCTTTCCACAGCTCCCCTCCCTCCCCTCTTGAAGAAACTGCCTTAGCAACTGGCAGCAGGCCAGCAAGATCATGGGTTTTTCCTCCCACCCTTCCTTCTCCTCCAAAGAACAAGGTGGCCAGGGAGGGGGAAGGAGCCGTAAGAACTGATGTGCTGTGGCCACAGGGGCTCTGTGTGTGGCAGTGGGCTGGGCACACCTACTGACTTCCACACCTCATCCTCTGGGACTCAAGCTCCAGGTACGTGCCAGGCGCTCCAGGGTCAGGGCAGAGAGGTTTCTTTCCAGGCCTCCTTCCCTCTCCCTTTTCCAACCAACATGTCCCCAAAAGCCAGCCGATTCCTCCCCAAACATCTACAGATCTAGAGCATCTGCCAGCGGGAAGGCACAGAATGAACAGCTTTCAAATAGCCCATTTTCTGCAAGGATTTCCTTCCATTCTTCTGGCCCTGCCTTCCCCACCTCATGCTACTCTCCCTGGACTATTTCCTCTCCTGTTTCCTCTCCTTTTCCCCCTATTCACTAGGCTTCCTCCCCCTCGCCCTGTTCCTCCCCTTGCTTTCTCTCCTTAATACAGTTTGGCCCACAGCCTTCAGTACTTGCTCCTTTCCTGGTGTGAGTGGGAATGACATGGATTTTGTGCTTGTGCCAAGCTCTGCATTTATTAGAGACAGGGAGGGAAAAGAAAAAAAAAAGCCTGGAAGTTTGCTAGAAGACAATACTCAGGTAAGTTAACATTGGTCTTGTTTTCCTTGCACACTGCCCTACACTGTGCATGGGGAAGGGATTATTTGGGCTGCTCCAAAGGGAATTTACTGCCATGCTCACAACCCTTCAGCATAGCTAATTTGGCAGCCCACTCCTGCCTGCTGCAGGGTCTACTGGGGTGAGGCATGGAGGGACAAAACCCTCTCCCCCTTGCTCTGATGGCAGAAGTAGGCACCTACCACTGCCTTTTTCTTGCCTGCCAGGGCTTAATGTCTTTGCACTGAGTGGTCTGCATCTCTTCCCTTGCCTGCTTTTTTTGGAGGGAAAACTTGGTGAAGCAGAACTGCCTAATATAACCTTAAATTAAGGGGAGTGTGGGGGGGAAAGTAGGAGACAGCATTGAGAAAGATCCAGAGGGGAACTCGGAAAATCCAGTGGCTGTGGATGAGGGGGGCTTTGAGTCCTGACTGGTTTAGTAGCAGCCTTTTCAAGCAAGGCCTGCAGTTGGCTCGAGACATGAACAGGAGGGTATCCATTTCCAGGCATTTTAAAGCCCAGCCCTCTGCTCCCACACCTCTTGCCACAGTGTAAAGAAGCCGCTTCTGCCACCCTGAATGGGACTGGCTGCCCCCAGCTAGAGAAGATGGACAAGTTAATCATCTAATTCCAGGCCTGAAGAGCACCTATTTTCACTTTGGAGAACATCTATTCTGTATCTAACTCCGTTTTTAAAGCAGCAGAGCACCTGGTACAGGTGCACCAGAACATCTTACCTCCCTCAACCATCTCACCTCAACCTACAGCAGCAGTGGCTGCAGGGATACAGCTTTAGGCTACACCAGAGTTTGAGGAAGGTCTGGTGAGCTGGGATGTCAGACTTTGGCTTTCACTGGATGAAAGCAAGAGCAGGATCTGGGCCCAGGTCATATCCCCCAGGAGGAAATATGTACAATTGGAAGCAGCAGCGATACTCAAAAACCACACAGGGGCTGGCCAGCGCAGCCCAGAGATAATCCAGCTCCAGCAGCGAGACTTGATCCCAGCCGTGGAGCTTTCGTCCAAGGAGGGGCTTGGGGGTCAGGAGCAGCTGAGTTCCAGGATGGGAAAAGCCTTTAGGGGTTACCTGTGGGTGCGAGTGGTCTCCACATCCAGCAGCTGCTCTGTCTCCGGCCGTCGGACGCTGTGCCACAGGGAACACCACGGGCACAGACCCGAGCTGGCCGTGCTCCAGCGGCATCACCGTCACGTTCCTCGGACCAGTTCCTCCCGCTGACGAACCTCGTGAGCACAGTGACTCACAGCTGCCTCAGCCAGGGAGGGAGAACTGGATTGTGCTGCTCTGGGAGCCAGGCTGCTCCCACCTTGGAAAGGAAAAGGATTCAGGGAAGGAATAAGGCAGGGGAGCTGGGGAAGAGCTGAGCTTGCAGTTTGCTCTGCAGATGCAGGCGACAGCTCTGGCAGAAGCGATGCTGGCAGTGAGGCCACCCTCGTTGAGATGACACTCCCCCCACACACACACACTTGGCAACAGCCTCAAATAGAGCAGAAGTTCTAAGCAGAGAACTGCTTAGTGTACCTCTAATGCTACAGGTTACTCCAAAAACTGCGTGGCCTCACCAGTCTCATGGCTTATTACCTACTACAAACTGAATTCCGGATGGTTTCCTTTGTCCAGTCCAACTCCAATCCAACCAAAAAAAAAAAATAAAATCATCTAATCACTTCTGCCACTCAAACTGGGCCATTGAAAAGCCTTGACTTAACGGGTCAGGGATCAGCAGGACACCCAGAACTGATTGCAGGAAGGAGCATGATGATGATTTGTACATCCCTGGTGTGTGTTGGGGGCTCTGGGGATGGCAGTGATGCAGAATGGCAGCTATAGCACAGCTCTAAGAACTGCAAGCTGCTGACAGACACTGTAGGAACAAAGTGAGGGCCAAAACATGTCCAGTGAATCATCCACTATGAGTTGGTTCAACCAGTTTGAAGTCCCACACACAAAAGCAAAGACAACCCAGGACTGTCATCCCAGGCAAAGGAGTGGGGGAAAAAGGGAGAGAAACGTGCTGGGCAGGAGGGACAACTCTTCAAGTTGGCCCTGGTGATGAGCTTGGAAAGATGGCAAGTCCCAGCTTGCTCCCTCCTGCCAGAAACTCTTACTCCTGCCTCCTCTCCCACGTCCTATGCCATGACCTTCCTGCTGGCTCAGGCAGCCGCTCCCTCCAGGCAGGTCCCTGTGGGGAGCAGAGGTGCATGGGGTGAAGAGAACGAGGTTGGGGAAGGAGAAGGGCTCCAAGGGCACTGGACTTGCCAAACTGAAGTGTCCTCAGAAGGGATGGGAGAAAAACCAACCTTCCCCATAGTCCATGGACTGCTCCTGGGGGGACAGAAATCCACCTGGCTCCAACTAACTTCGGTTCATGCCTTGACCCAAGGCAAGGGTCGGTGCTCTCAGAAGGTGATGGTAAAAAAAAATCTGATTATCTGATTTAAAAATAAAGAATAGTCCTCTCCAGGAAATCCTAGCTTGGCTCAGAGCAGGCATGGTCACTCCAGCCTGCCCAGCACCCCTGCCAAGGCAAAACCGGCTCTGGCACCATGTCTGGGAGCCAAAACACACCCAGCTGGCTGGGAAGGGCTCAGTGGGACAGTGGCACAAAGGGAAAACTGCAACCTCAGGAACATTCGCACACAGAGCCTGTTTTCTTGTGCTGCTCTAAATGCTCCAATGCTCCAAGTGAGAGGCATCAAGATTTAAGCTTAAATTAAGATTTAAGATAAACAGCAGGAACAAACCCATTCGGCCCAACTCCCTTCTCTCCAGCAGACTTGCAATCCAGGACCAACAATTTCTGGTCATGGTGTCTCTTCTAGAGCAACTGATCTAAACTTTTTCCCACCAGTTTCAGTAAAATAGGCAAACTTGTCTCTGTTGTTCTAGAATGCCCTGTGCCACCTGCAGATAACTCTCTACACAGGGAAAGGTACCCTGACGAAGAGTTAAAACAATCCAATGGCTTCATGTAATACATAATTTATCACCCAGAGTAACCATAAGAAGAGTGCTTTTTAAATGTGGGGTTTGACTGTGGTTAACCCTGAAATTAGGGACTTTTCTTGATTATTGCACTCATCTTTTTGAAGTACAGCTATCCCCAGAGCCAAGCTCAACTCTGCTGCTCTAAACCCACCTCCTAACGCGATGCCTGCTCCTCACACAGCCAAGTGTTGCCTTTAGCATAAAACAGGTCCTGCAACTGTACCTCAGCCGGCAAAGGTAATACCTGCCATGAAAAAGAAGAGTTAGAAAACATAACTTTGTAAAAAATTGCCTCCTAATTAAACCAAGGGAGAAAAACCAGGCGCTTACTCAAGGTTTACTGTCCCAGGCAACCCTGAGAAGCAGAATAATTTCCCAACATATAAACGGAGGGCTTAGGGGCAGCTGCACCACATAAACAGTCACGGCGGGGCTCTGAAGTTTCTATCGGTATATGGGATATAAAGCTGGGTGAATAACTGATTTTTCGGTTCGCTGGCAATCCTGAAAAAACTCTCTCTCAAAAAAAAAAATTCATTTGGGGTCGACTGAAACAAATGTTCCACTTTGACTCTTCAGCCCTCTAACAAAAGTTAGCGCCGAAGATCGTTCTAAATGAAAAGTTGCTTCAAAGAGGAAAATCTCAAAGCCTTTTATTTGGAGAAGGCTGAAACAAAATAGGTTTGTTTCTTTTCTCTCCGGACGAAAAAAAAAAAAAAACAGAAAAAAAAAGTGTGGCAAATCAAAACAACTCATAAAATGTTTTTGTTTTGCCAAAATTTGCCTTTTCTCATTCAAGATTTTAGCCAGCTCCAGCACAACCAATTTACACATATAATAACTTAAACAGAGACAACAGTAATCCTGATGGAATACAAGTTCTTTTTTTTTTTCTTTTTTTTTTAAAAAAAAACCCCAAACCACTGCACAAATGTCCCGAAAGTGAAACCCAGCAGAAAGTAAGCTCAAAACCACTAAGCTTTTCTTGGCTCGGCAAGAGAATCTTATTAAGTCTCTGAATCATAGAGCCCCAGATTTGGGATGTTGTGAAAATTAAATTAGTCTTACTTCTTATTAGCAAGGCAAGAAAGGAACCAGGAGATTAGGATGCAGCAACGGCCATTGTGAGCCAACTTTTCAGCGTGTTTCTGCCTTTCTCCTGCAAACCCACAGTTAGTGGCGTTCGCGCTGTTCGGTGCTATTTTTAATCTCGGGATGCAGGTTCCTGACTTTCCACTCAGTCTAATGCAAATCCAGGATTTAATGCCATGCCACGGTGAGATTCTCATTTCACTTCCTGATTTGTCTCATTTGAAGCCTCTGCTTACTTGTGCTCTGTAGGTGCATCCACTCTATGGCTGCAAACATAAGATCTGGGGCAGCCAGGAGTTAAACTCTTGGGATAGAGAGGGAGGAAAGGCATCCATCCATATGCACTTCCAGAGAGTACAAGTGGGATGGCCTCACCCCTCTCCTGTTTTGCCTTTTGCTGGAAGTTTAATATTTGAGTTTGCTGGCTGCAGGATTGCTCTGATGCTTTGGGGAACAGAGCCTGGCCAGTTGGGACAGGAACAGTGCCCTACACGTGGGACCAGAGAAAGAGATGGGATTTATCCAGATTTATCCATGCTTTCATTCAGAATACAATGGCTTCATGTACCAGGGAAGAAGTGGGAGCAAAGCACTGTGTTTTTCTAAGTGCTGTACTTTTAAATTAAGCTGGGCTGTAGCACAGCTCGCCTTCGTAATTCACAGCTTCCAGACATCCCACCACACTCCTCAGTGAAAACAGCAGAAAGCAAAGAGCAGATATTCCAAATGTCACACCCAAGCCTGGGTTTAAAACAGTAGAAAACAAAATAGATGTGGTTTTCATATGTCATAAACAGACAAGGACAGGCAGTGACAGTTTGCTGGAAATTGTTTTAACAGACCACAGCTGAAAGTGGATTTAAACCCAGAGAAATCCTTGGAAGGTAAAAAAACAAACCACCACCACCCAAAGAAGAACTTGGACCATCTCAAATCACCACTACACTCTGAAAATCATCACTCAAATCACCACTACACCACTACTTCGCCTTCCCAAGGGTGAAGTCCAAAACAACATTTAATAAGCCAATACTTCCATTTATCATGAGCGCATTTGAATACTACAGTTCCTACGTAATAAATCAAACCTGCCTGCAGTGTTATTATTATTATTTTGTTTAAATAGCACCTTTAATCCCTGAAGAGCTGGCTCTCAGCACAGCAGGGCTAGAGGTCAGCAGCTGGGCAGCACAGAACCTCTGGTCCCCCAGGCCATGGTATATCCAGCAGGTGAGGTGGGAAGGGCTGTCCTGATTGTCCATCCTCAGCTCTCCTGGGAAACAGCACTCACACCAGGGAGAAACCAGTCATCTCCAACCCTGCCTGGAATGAAAGGAGCTGAAAATCCCTCCAAGGGGGATGTTGGTTTTAGCTCAGCACACTCAGAGAGGAAGCTCAGGGAGCTCCAGCACCAGATAGCTCCAGTCACTACTTCTGTCCTTGAGCCAAGGACAACAGGATCTCATCCCTTCCCCACTCCAGGTTACAGCAGGTTTTACAGAGTGCCTCCCCAGCCTGAGCTAAATTAAAGAATAAGAAAGCTTGGTTCTGTGCAGAAGAGCATGGGGAGTTGGGAGTTCCTGCACCCAGGACCTCTGCATCCTTGGCCACGTCCCTGGAGGAGACAAGCTGCAGGGAGCTCCTGGCACACATATTCCTGCCCCTTGCACTTACCCCAGGTTTCACATCTCCTGTGCTGCACCAGAGGAACAAAGACATCCTCTTGTTCCAAATCTCCCCTCCACAGCCTTCTGGAAGCTGAGCTTTCCCCTTGTCAGACGTCTCCAAGTCCAGGGTGAGGACATGCAAATGTGGCCAGGATGGATCAGAGCCCAGAGACTCAGATATTTCTTGGAGAACTTGGGCCCTGAGAATACCAGGGGCTCAACACCGCCAGGTGAAACCGACAGGAGACGGGATGTGGTGCCACTGGTTTTCCTTCCAGCAGAGGACAAAGGGCACTCAAACCACCACTGCAGCACCAAAGATGAGCAGCTCCCACATGCTGGAAAACTCCGGGCACTGTACTCATGAGACACATCTATCCTGGACCCTGGCACCAACTCAAATAGCATCCAGCACCTCTCAGGATAATCCCAACTGCAGGAAATGTTTCTCTGTATCAATCATCGTGTCTGTGTGCCCAATCACATGTAACTGTGTATTGTAGTTATATAAAATGGGCTCCTAACAGCAAACTCTCTACAGGGAAAATGGTCTGGGCAGCATAAATTATATGAACAAAAGCAAATGCAAATCCTTATCCTTCAACACTTCAGGTGAAGTGTTTTGCTAGAGAATCCAGCCTTGGGTTCATCAGCCTCTTCTCTGGCCAGCTCCAAAGAGGCAGCAAACAATCCCACTGCGACTGTAGCATCTCTCCTGACCCTGGCATTTGAGCCAGCTCTTTCTGCAGGGAAAAGACACCTATAACTCACGAGCTGCACTTCTGCAGCTACAACAGCAACTGCAGGAGAGCCTTTTCCTCCCCCCTTCCTAGTTAATTAGTTTCCCACCTGTGGGTTTGTTTTGCAGGAGAAGAGCAAGGCCTACCTCTGTCTTGCTTTCCTCTTTTCCAGGGGCAGCTCTATTTTTAGGGAACTTAGAGGAGCAGCAGCAGGTTCTGCAGTGCTCTGTCAGGCAGGAGGGAAAAGCAAGGCGTGTTGAAAGTGGAGCATGAACTCCCTTGTGGTCTTGCCAGCGTTCCCTCACCCGCCTCCACCTGTTTGGGCTGCTGAGAAGAAACTGGAGCCTATTATCAGGCCTGCTCCTTTGTCAGGTGTTCCTTTGATGTAAACTCAACCACGATCAGATGTGCTGATGGCAGCAAACAGCCAAAGAGAACCAAACGTGCAAACTGCACAGTGACCTGCAGAGATTAGAGCGAGTGGGGCCGGAGACAAATCGAGGAGATTAAACACCAACGAGCTGAGAAGTCTTGGGAGAAGCACCCAGGGAGACAAAAATAAGCAACGCAGACAGAAAGTAAGAAAACAAGGCAGACCAAGGATTGGATAGATCCTACTAATGCATAAATCAAAGTCTTCCCCTTCCTTGCAATCAGAACTGTTCTGGTAATCTCAGTGTCTGCAGAGTCCCTTTCTGCTCAGTAAGCTCAAGCAAAGCCTAGCTGGAGCTAACGGCACTCCTGATATCCGTCTTCTAGCGCTGTACCTTACCCAAGGACAGAGGACCAGGAGGCTTGCCAGGCCAGAAAATCCCATATCTAACAGGATGCAACCCCATGGCTGTACAGCTTCCCTTCCCGCAAATATGCCCCTGCCTGCCACACAACAGCACTTTGCGAGGTTTTTTTAAAATTTGGAGAGTAGGGCTCTGCTTTTGAAGGTGGAAATATTTAATTTGGGATAGGATGGCATACCACTGCATTACTCCATTTTTCATCTGTTGCTAGTAGCGATGTCCTCAACCTGCAAGCTCTCAGATTTGAGGACCATTACTGATTTAGAACCACTTAGCAGTATGGCAGGGACAGAGGGTATTAAGACACCCAAATTCGTGGGGGAAAACGACACCTAAGAAAAGTACTTTTTCCACTGATCAACCTTTCTGCAGCTAAATGAAACCTGATGCCTTATTAACAGGCATATCTACCTTTCAAATCCCAGTTGTAGACAGCCCTTTCTGTATGCCTCAAAAACTGAAGTTCTCTAGCAACACCAGCAGAAGAACTGTGTAAGTTTACTCCTGTAAACATGCTAAAATCCCCCTTGCCATTGTGTATCACAGCTCTTTCCACTGTCACTTGTAAACCAGGGCAGCGACACTGTGTTCACACTTGCAAAACAAGAATGCATTTTCAACTCTGCTGACCAGAAGTGGCAGAGGAAGATCAAGATGTCAGTGAGGCAGATTTCTGCACACTAGGCCTATTATTTGCTAATGAGATTTCAGCTGTGATCCTCCCGACTCAAAACACACTTCAGAGATCGGAACACTCAGTTGCCAGCAAATCCTGAATTCTCTGCCTGATGCTGCAGTGTGGCCTGGGCAGTGCTACACCTCATCAGTGCCAGATCACCTCACTGGTTATCTTCCTACACCCACTCCCAGTCTCAGGGGAAGGCGGCTTTTCACGAAGAGATGGGAATTTAAGCACGGCCACTGCAACATTTCGGTCATGTCCTGAGACAGGCTGACCTCCACAGTGCCAACATGGTCCTCCAGTGCACTGCACAAATCAAACACAGGGAATAGGAGCCTGTGCCAGCTGCAATGGTCCTACAAGCTGGAAAGGACCAAACTCCCTACCTCTTTGGTCGTGGACTAGGGGAGAATTTGCTTAGGCCGCCTCTTGAATGAAAGAGGAGTTTTCCTAAGGACTGAGCTCACACTGCCAGCCTGCTAAGGAGCTGCATTGATTTGAAACCTAAAGGACAGCTGTTTGTTCCTCCCTTTCCACTCTGCTTCCTCCTCCCCAGCCAAAAGAGGGGGAAAATTGCCAGAACAGACTTCATCTAGGTGGCCAAGGACAGAGAGAAAGGGAGAGGACACCCCTTTAAAGTGGAAAAGGGGGGGAAACTGTACCCTTAAGAACACAAAGCAGCCATACAACTGCGCCTTTTGCCATTGTCAGAGGGAGGCAGCTCAGTCCAAGAGAAAGTGGAGTAACCTGCAACAGCCCTAACAGCTGCAAAACACCCATTGCCAGCTGCATGTTGCTTCTTAACTCGCTTCAGCATTAACTAAGTGACAAAAGACTTTAGTGCTCCTAATGAAAACACAGTCCCTGTATCCAGTAAAATAACACAGCCTTGGAAAAAAACCCAAACCTTTTTGGTAGTAGAATTCATGTGTAAACAGGTTTCAGGTCCAAGTTGCTGAGATCGGGGAAAAAACATTTGATGAGATTTGGGGCCAGGAAGAGAGAGGAAAGGGAGGATTTGAAGGTGTGTGGGGGACACTTCATGAATGCTTTTGATTTGTTTCCAAAGTACCCATGTTTTCTATTTGTGCTAAGGCTTCCTTTAAGAGTTTAAAAGGCAAAATGTGATCCAAAAAGGCCTTATGGGCCCTGAGTCAGCCTTCGCATTTTTGAAAGAGCCTGTCAGATACTTTCCGCTCTGCTCTGAACTCTTGTGGAAGCTGCTCCCACATCCTTCTCCAAGGCTGCTGTAACTGAAGGGCTTTAGGAAGAGATTCAGCAAATCTTGTTGCCTCATCTTCTGTAAACTCTTTGGACTGGTGAGCATAAAGGAACAATAAAAAAAATCAGCAGTCCAGCTACTCATGGAGTGTCTGCACACAGCTGCCAGTGTTCACTTGTTCTTTCCAGACAGTCTCCTCACACACTTCTTTTCCCCAACTGAAAAAGACCTGAAAAACCAGCTCCAACCACAGCAAAAATTACAAATCAGACAGTACCACAGCTCTGCAGACCTGAGTGACAGCCCAAGGGGTCACCAGAATAGAAATTAGACAGACATTCTGCCATGGCCACACACGTCTTCTGCACATCCCCCTGTACCTCAGTCTGCTCCTCTGACCATACAGCTGTTCACCGGTTTTGGAAAAGCATACTGGGATAAAGTTGTGTGACAGAAGCAGCAGGACTGCCCTCCTTCCCCGTGTCACTGTGGCCAAGACTCGTTGCTGTCTCAAGTAATAGGGCAAAACATTATTAGTTTTCTTTTAGCTATTTATACCAACAGGCTGCACTTCACACTTGGAAATATTACTGGGACCAGTATTGGAGAAGCCAATTTGTCTGTTTCTTTCGCTACTAGAGTTGAGACTCTGTAACAAATTCCCCGAAGTGGCACAAGGCGCTGTAACCATGACACCAGAAGTGGTTGGGGTGGGATGGGCTTTTCTCCCTAAGATACAAGTCCAGAAGGTTTACCCCTTGGCAGAGCCAGGCCAGTTGTGACACACTGTGCTCATGAGGATGGAGCTGAACACCACAGTGGCCCCTGGGGTTTGCACTGCAGCAAGGTTTGGGGTGCTCACTGTATCATGGCACAAGATGCAGCTCTCTGAGGTTTGCTGGACAACTCCTTTTCCTATGAGGCATCCTCCCGAGCAGCTGGAGCCCAGGCAACAGACTAAGGCCTGATCCAAAGAACTTGCTTTTCTCCCCCTGTGTAATGCCTTCTGAAGACCAGCTCAGGCAAGACAACACTTCCTGCCATTTATAAGATTAGGGCAGTCTTGAAAACTACACCTGGCCTCAGTAAGCTGCTCTCACTGCAGTTCTGTACTGAGGGAAACAAACACCAAGTGTTTTATCGCTTAAAGAGCCGAAAACAACTGAGACACGTTTCATTGCAAAAGTGGAGACAAAGGCAGAGACAAGGCTGCTGAGCTGAAAGTGCCCCTCTGCTTCCCCTTCCTCCCCACTTAATACCTTCACTGCTTTAAATATGGAAGGTGAGGCTCCCACAATGTCAACAATCCCAGCAGAAAACCTACTCGTATTCCGAGGGGATTTGCTCGCTAGACCTGGTGTCAACGGTGCAAACACTTGCATGGAACTGTACCTGCACAAGTACTAATAAACCCCCATGATACAGCCCTAACAAGCAAGGATCAGTCACAACAGCTCAACAGCCAGCAGGTGTAGCAAAAGCCACCTTGGTCACACAAACAGTGAAGACAGACGTGACAGTCCAGCAGAATTCCACAGGAAATATAGCCCAAGAGGGGCAGCTTCCTTTTGATGCCTCAGATCAATTTATTGCACACAAGGGGAATGTACTCTAAGCATACAAAACTATGCCAAAAAGATCATTAAGCATATGGAAAACCACACCAGAAGAATCATTAAGTCTGTTTAGGCAGACATTAAAAATACGTGCAATACCTTAATTTTGACTCTCCTTTGAATTATTTTGTTTTCCACAGGACAACAGTGACTTTAGTTCAGTGATAAGTATTTTTTTTCCCCTGTCATATTCTAGAAGTAGTCCCAAGCCTTATTTAAAACCCACAATCTAATTACTACGTGGAGTACAGCACTAGGAACCTTTGCAGATGTATGGCAGGTGAGTCAGGTCCTTACAGAATCAGTGGGTCTGCAGAGGAAGATTCAGAAACCCTAAACTAGAAACGTACTTCTCTTTGGTGACCATACAGTGAATCCATAGGTAAGACTGAGCATTCCCCCATGCCTCTGAGATGTGTGTGAGACCTGTATCAGCTGAGTCCTTCTCAGATATTGCTGACAAAGAGGAGCATGGCATTCCAAACAGAGTTAATCTCTTCAGCCTGGCTGTAACACAGGGTTGACAACGTGTATTACAGTTTTAAGTACAGGCTGACAAGATGAAAACAAGAGCTCCATCAGTTTTAGGTGCTTCACACGTGCTCCTGACCCCACAGAGCCACGACTGTATATCAAACAAGCAAAGTTCCTAACTGCTTAAGCTGCATCACAGGGAAATTAGCATTTGTGCACATCCCAATCAGGCAACTCATGCTGGGCACCAAATGACAGAAGTGCACAAGTGACCTCCTGCAAAAAAAGCTGGCATGGCCAGCTGCTTCCAGCCAGGAGAGCACTGCACTCCACTGTGCCTTCTCTGCAATTTCCACATAAGGCCATCCGTTCTCTTCAGCCGTGTGAAGCAGGGGCCCTGCAGAGAAGAGTTCCACTGCACTGTGCTGATTCAGAGAATAAATCTGCACAAGGAAGGCATGAGGCAAGGATCAGGTGAAGACAGGAGGATATGTAAGTAACAACTGTCACATTGCAGACATGACAGGACTGAAGCTGCAGTTCCAAATCACAGTGGCAGACCTTTGCTCTGGAGGATTTGGTTTTATGCCTACAGTCTGGATTTATAATGTACCTCCTTATCTAAAAATAACTCTTGAAAAAGGTATTCTAACATCTGGACTTGTACCAATGCTAAAACAGGCACCAGCAGCTGCATTTAAACCCCTTATGTCTGCAGTCCAGCTCTCTATCCAAAATAATTGATAGCAATGCTGGGCTGTGGCAATGCACAGAACTCACACTCACCCCATGGGTTTGACATGTTTTCTCTGCAGCACAGTAACTCAGACACTTGGGTCTCTGAGGCTCAGTTCCAGATTTTGGAGAAAAGCAGCCAGTGGGCACCTGTAATCCATCCCAGGCTTTCCCTTCTCTCCAAATGCTCCTACTCCTCATGCTCCTGTATCCCACTTTCTCCACCACCTGCTCTTCCTATAGCTATCCCAGCTGCTTATACTCAAGAGTCCTGCTTCACCTTCTTATTTCCCCTACTCAGAGCTTCTCCTGAGATCTTGCTTTGCATTTATTTCCAGCTCCTTCTTCCCTTGTTTTTAGCCCTCTAAATTTGAATGTTTTGTTTCTTCCCATCTCCTTTTACGTTCCAGGTTCACCTGAGGGAGCAGAGCAGGCTTGCTGCCTTTCGTGGTTGTGCTCTTTGGCAGAGAGACCAGATGATGAAAAACTTCGCTGCTTTTGTAGCAGACACTTCTAGCAGGTGCTATGTAATTATTAGATGCCATATGCTTTTATAAATTATATTGAAGTGTATTTTGCAACTGTCCTGTACTTTGAGAGTGCTCTGAAATTTAAAAGGTAATTATACATAGATGCCAAGCTGGCACAAAAGGGTTGCACCCAGGTGTAAATGGTTGGACCAAGGGTGATCCATCTTACACACACTGAACTAAGTCTCTCTGACATGCTATATAAACTACTAGATATTCATCCCAAGAGCAGCAGTCCAACGACAGAACTTCTCACATGATGATTTCATTACCAGGTAAAAAATTCTGTACAACAATTCAACGTGATGAAGTGTTAACTTCAGTGCCTGCTAATTGCATTTGAGGGTGTCTAGATAACATTATCTGCAAGCTTTACTTTTGGCATCTCAAAATGAATCTGTCGAGCTGACGATATTCTGAGAAGGCCTGAACGTCTCGAGTGCTGTGGGCAGTGCCTCCCTGCTCACACCTGCAGCAGGTGGTGATGCTCAGGGTAAGGCGGTGCTGAGTACTGGAGTGCAATCTTTTGGATAATACAAGCAGAGTCCAGCTCTTCTTAGCAGTCATTCAGGAGCCTGCAGCTTGCTTCACAGCGGGGTCTTTGGACTTTGCCTCATGGCCATGTGCCAGCTCAGGCAATTGCATCTGAACCAAGTGTCCTCCGCTGCTTGTGCTGGACGGGCACAGAGCACCTCGCTACTAAATGACACCAGTTCTGGAGTGAGAGTGATGCCCACTGACGTGTCTGATGACAACGCACAGCAGCACATATGTGCAGAAAGTATCAATTACCATCCTGCCCATAAACCTACTGGCAAGATTAAACTAGATAAGGCATGCTGTGTCAGCGGGAACAGCGTGATCCCGATGCAGCTGGATCTGTTAGACAGAACTTTCTGCATAAGAACAAAGCTGCCTGTACTAGACAGGAGGACAGAGGCAGAGAATCCTGTCTGTCCATCCCACCATCAACAAGAAAAAAAGGAGGCTTAAGCAAGGAGACAAAAAGCAGTGCTGCATTCTAAGGCAGGCAGCATCCACCTCAAAAGGCTGAATTTGGACATAAGCTTTATGTCTTTCAGCAGTATGAAGGTCTGCGGGATGCTTTTTTTTTTTTCCTGGGGCAGAAAGAACATAAAACCCCCATAAACACACTCTGGGTAATACCAGGTTTCACAAAGTTTCAGATTGGTACATCAGTCACAATTGAAATCTCTTTTTTCCCCCTCCCCCATCCACGGCAGGCCACCAGAACTGCACTCGGAGACTGGAAGACAAATGGGCAGCTGCCTCTGGAGGCAATTGTGAGGAGACTAAAGATCAACTTGCAGCTGGCACTTCCACCCCCACCTCTCCTTAATACTTCAGTCCACTCACTGCCAGACAAGGATCATGAGTCAGCTCCTAAACATATTCTCCTTGAAACAATAGCTATAGCTCTCTGCTGCAGCTATCCCACTGCTCCAGCTCCAAGGGACACGCCACAGTCATGGAAACAAAGGGACCAATTTTAACCTACAGCAGTCCAACACCAGAACTGAATGATATAATAAGCATGCACTAAAGAATACTATGCTAAACCCTGGAGATTAGCAAAGCTAATTTTGACATGTAACAGGCATGAAGTCAGTACTGTAATGAAAATCTGCAGAAACAGCAAAGAGAAGTGGGTTTGGGGCTACGTGGAAAAGCAGATGGCTTTTGCACAAACCTTTTCTGCTACAACAGGGTGCAGTTTGATACCTGAGAACTGTACACTGCAGTACTAATTAGAGGGCAAAGGAGACAATTTAGCCTTTACAAATTAACTTTATCATAGGCATAGAAGCTGCTGCTCTCTCAATTCGAGCAGCCACCACTCACTGAAACTCCTGTGCTCACAGAGATGGAAGCCCAGCACTCGTCTCTCAAGGGCATTTCAAGAAGTAAAAAGCTGCTTTTTGCAAGGACAACATTTCAGCTTACCCAGCTAATGACATCAAACTCGAGCTTTCCTGACCCAAGTGCTGTCAGACAATAAAGAATTCAAAGAACAGGTAAGAAAACACACTAGAGATTTCTCAGAACTAGATGTTAAGTGCTGAACTGGTGGTGACTACAGAGCACTTGAAGAGCTGTGCACACAGTAAAGATTACACATGGGAGAGTCTATGTCCATGCACCCTCCAGAAATATCAGCACCCAGAACATGCCTTACCTGCAGACAGTCCACTGAGACCCTCTGAAGAGATATTGCTGCCAGAGCTGCAGTGCAAGCTAATGTGTTAGGAGACTTCAGTGACAGCAATGTTTACATTTTTTATTTCTAGCTAAGAAATAGGCAAAATCAGTTGTCCTTTCTCACCTCACCATAACTGGTGTTTGTTACAGCTGAGTACTGCCAACTATTCTGAAGAAGTCTATAACCCGAAATATCATGAGCCACACTGCCCTACAAGCCAGAAGGCAAGCTGGAGACAGAAATAAGAGACTAAGTCACAACATGATAAAGAGACAGGACAATTAAAGGAAAGTCTGCAGGGCCTTGCCAGGTGTGGTTTGTGGGACTGGGCAGCACAAATTGGAAGGTCCTACTGTTAATGCAGCACATCGATTTTAGCATCCACAGAGAGGTGACTAATGCACACATTCTGTATGAAAAGAGAGCAGGCTGTACTACACATGTATCTTTTAAATTATTTTATTTTGTGTAAGCTAAAAGGAAATTTACACACTTAAATCTCAAAAGACCTTGGGCATGCATATTGACCTTTTTAGAGGTTCTTCGACATAGCTCTCTTTTTTCCATAGGAATTTCCCCAGACATTTACAACCCATAGTTTTTTACTGTATATACAGCCTAAAACCATAGCAATCTATGATTATGTCATTTTACACTGTGCAAAATCAAACAGGAATAGTGGTACAACAGAACATAAAATTTTTTAACAGGTAAATTTCATTGTAAGACATTCATATTGTTTTGGTCCTTCTTTTCCAAATCAAACTGATTAAAAGCAGACAACCTTCTAATAACTCAAAAAAAAAAAAATCAAGTGTTCAGACAGTAATCCATAACTGGAACAAGAAGTTACTGACAGCATACCTTTCAAAAGGCTATATAATGACAGAGCCATACTACTGAAGTTCAAGAACATAAAAACTGATCAGCCAACCAATCAAACAGGGGGAGGGGATGGGGAAAAGAAAAGGAAAAACACATCTCAAGCTTGTTAAAACACAAAAGAAATTACTGGGTTTTAAAGAAACAATAACTGAAAAAGCCACAAAGGGCCAACATAACCTTTTGATTTTTTTCCAGCAAGAAGTATTTTAATATATGCAGGAAAGAAAAAGTTGCTCAATGCAATCTGAAAGTCTTCAGGGGAACTTCACAGACTGTGAAGATTGAAGTTTTCATTATGTGTTTATAGGACTTTTTTTTTTGAACTTTTTAAAGTTTTGTAAGAAGGACACCACCAGTGTATTTCACAAAGACATAAATGTATACAGCCCAGCACAACAAAAAGAATAGATCTTCAAAAAGATTTACCCCCAATTATTTACATTTTTCTCTAATATAAATTTAGGACTCCAGTATGTAAATAAATATACATTACTATGTATACCTTTCTAGTGCTGCTTACCAACAAATCATCTGAACTTGATTTTTTTTTAAATTAAAGCAAGATTGCTTTTTACGACCCACAGAGGGAAGAAAAAAAAAATCAATAGAAAACGTCCAATTCACATCACTTTAGTCTACCTTTTCTTGGCAGCTTGTTGAAGGTGTTAATGTGGCTGGGAACATCAACACCTTGGCATGCATGAAAGTTAAGTCAGGAAGGCTAGAAATCACCTTGGCAGCCTCTTCACTAAGATGTTCTTCCTTTTTAGGCTTCCTGTTGAGAAGAAAAGAACAAAGTGCATTAATCCACTACCTGATATCCCTGGGATCACTGAAAGAATCACTGATTGAAGCAATGTTCTGTCAGCTTGTCTCCCACTGACAGGCACTTCTGTAAGCTACCTGATGGTAGTCTAATGTTATAATACTTACCTGCCTACCAATAACATGTTAACATGGAAAGTCAGATAAACGTTCCTGTGTATATTGTTGCAATAAGCAAAAGCTCCCATTCAAATGATAATTTTTATATATGATTTTTTTCTTTTTTTGGCAGTGTCAAGAGTGAAGAGACTCACTTGAAGAGATAGCCATGCCCATATTCTACAGACAAAACAATAGGAGTATTAGTTCTAAACTAGCTAAATCGTGTACAATCTTCAAAAATAAAGTGGAAAAAATCTTAAAAGGACACTCAATAATTTTAAAATAAAAAAAGTACTTATGCTGTGTTTCCAACACGACTGTTCTCAGACTATACATCATGCCACTCTACACTGTGATCCACAAACTCTCTTTTCCCTCAGGACTCATCAGCAGCTAAAGGTGGCTCATGATGTGTAGCTACTTGCTTTGAAGTGCAGTAATATGGGGAGCCATGATGATACACAGAGCAGTTTGGGAATCATTGGGGTTTACTTTGCCTTTTGCATTATTCACAAGAATTACTGAGCACAAATGAATAAAGAGATCTAAATCCCATGTCTTTTGGTTCTCACTATTATGCAAAAAAAAAAATCACACTTCCCAAGTAAAATGAAGCCTGGTTCAGAGTGCTACAGACCCCCCCCCCCTTGCCCAAACATCCATACTTTACAAACATCTGGTTTATCTTTGAAGAACACTGCCTACTACTAGAAATACTCAGTTTCCCATCAAACATTATTCCAGTTCTAAAAAGGCATCTGCTAAGTCCTGCAACAATGCAAGAAACTCTAGCTGAATAAGCTCCATCACCTCTGGGACAAAATGCTGAGGAAAAAAGGCTTGAACCAAATAAACTGCTTTCCCTAGAACACTTCAGAAATTTCCTTTCTGTATCTTATCTATAAACTTTAAACCAAGCCCATAAGAGGGCAATGACCACTCCGATCACAAAGTAGCACGTACTCATATTTTCTTTTGTCAGCACTCATGAGGACTGCTTCCTCAGTTGATCAGAGACCAGGGGAAAGCAAGGGGCTACAGCAGTCTTACAATTCCTAAGCTAGGAGAAGAAAAGAAGAGTTGGACTCAACCTCATCCTTGACATCACTGAACATTGCGTTGACCTTGAGCTATCATATTTGTTTTCTATTTGAAATCTCCACTTGATGGAAGTTCTCTAGATGAGGCAGCCTAAATACTAAATACTAAATCTGACTTACCTTCAACAGAATAGCAATATTTTTCTTTCTCTGCTGCAGTGGAATTTCATGAGCTACTGACTAGGCAGATTACCAAATTCTGCAGGATGAACAAAGCTCTGTGCTGGATTTACTGAAGGAAGAAGCAGAGAGCCAATATGTGCCTCCTCTAACAACTTCACAGTCAGCTCTGTTTGCACTCAAAGGACTATCTCTGAGCTGTTGAAATGTGGTTCTCACCCACCACTGTGTTATCAGTATCTGGTGCCACTATTAATAACCACTTACCACAAGCCTCTTAAAGGTACAAACTCCTGGTGATCAAGGACTTAGAGCTAACAAAGGAGTGTTTGACAGGGGAAGCCAAAGGAAGAGGCTGACTCGGAGATGTTCCTGTAATTGTTAATCAGGCAAGATGAAGCTCACACACTCCTTGCTATTTATAAGCCTCTTCCTCCCCTGCTCATCTATGGCATGCTAAGAAATGGCACTGCTGGGTCCCAGAGGCAGCACTTCGTTTTATTTGGTGGCCACATGCCATCCTTTATCACAGGACAATATCACTCTTGCTGTACCAGCTGTTCTCTGCAACATCACTGCAGAAGGGGCACACCAGTGAGCCCAGTCAGGGGTGAATCTCACCCAGTTACTGAAGGTTCCCCTCCTGGCTGGAGGCCCTTTGCAATAATTTATCTACTTAACCTGCAATGTAAAAAGTATCTATAAAGAAGAAGCACTAACACAGCAAACATTATTTAACTATGACCAAGACAGAGCTATAGATACAATCACTTGTTAATGAGGCTCAAACCCTTTTTTGAAATCATCTCAGGGTAGAAAGAGTGGAGATGTCCTAACTTCTCCATTCCTCAATAGAGAAGGGTAAGTTCCTCTGCAATACAGCAAAACTGGACACTGCAAGTACCCTTTGTGGGTAACAATCAACATTTTTGGCAGTAAATATCACCAGGGCAACCCTAAAGAATTACTCACTAACTCTCTAAATTTAAAAGACAAAGTAGCATTGTCACTGCAGACAGATCTTACCCTTAAAACTTACCAAACTGCCTAATGACTGTGATGCCCTTTGATAGAGGCAAGAGAAATAACTGCATTCATTTCAGTCACTACTTGTGCTGAAGATGTTCCCATCATCAAGAGCTTCTTTTGCTGAACCCTGGTCAGTGGAGGGGGGCATTGCAGAGCTTCTCCTGCTTGTGCACTCCTAATCTCTAGATACCATGGCTTAAAGAACAGATACCCAAGTGAGCAGACACTCAATGGCAGCTGCACTACTTCTGTCTGCTTTGAAACCAGAACTTTTGATTACTAAACCATGGAATGCCCCAGTTCTGGCTCATTCAGGTTTTAAAATTTTGTCCTTATCCACCTCTTCTCTTACACGAGGTTACATTTTCTGCCAAGACGGAGGACAGAAGGGATGCCCCTACCCAAGCAACTGTGCCAGTCCATCTACTTGTGGGCATTAAGTTCCCTTTTCAAAGGCATGTTAACACTAACCCACAAGAAATGAGCCAGACTGATGGGCAGGAAAGTTGCTGGAAGAAAATTTAGCAAGAAACAGGGAATTCTTTGTCGATGCGTCACTCACACCTCACTGTTCTGTTCTGCATTCCAAACCCCTTCTGCAGCATTCGAGTCTTTTGGGGCTTCAGCCACCTCCCATGTTTGCAAAGGGTTTTGTGGAAAGCACCAGCAAGGCCAAGCTTTATCAGCAACACTGAGCCGACTAGAGAAACGCACTTTAAAACCACTCTGGAATTAGGAGTTTGGCTGCTCCATCCAACACTGTCCCCAAGCAGTATCTGCAGTTTACATGCAGGTTTCGGCCATTTCTTGGAAAAGTATCAGTGCTCTGCTTTCCTTCAAAAAGACAGCAGATAAACTTTTGATCTCTGCCAATTCTATGGAAGCAGGCTAGGCTGCAGAGTCCCTCTGGAATGCTGTACTGGATCCCTGACCTTCAGCACTTACTGCTGCCGTCGAGGTTCCAGGCTCAAGCTGAGGGGGAAGCTTCCCAACACCTTCCTTCTGAGAAGCTGCCTTTGTGGTTCAAGAGGTGGCTTTGCAAGGAAAAGATGACTTTAGACAAAGATGACTCTTCACATGGCATCCTGCAGCTGAACAATGGTCTTTTCACTCTAAACTTCACCCTAAAGATCCTGAGCTCAGACAGGTTACACACATGGGAAAGCCTCAGCACAGCTGAAGTTGGAATCAAAGGCATTGGTTCCATCTTCCCCAACAGTTATATTGAATGCCTAATAGTCCATATTTCCAGGCTGGTGCATTAATATCAGCCTCATTGAGTTGGCTGTACCCAGCCACTCCTATTTTAAAGTCTGCAGTTCATCACAAAAGAATTAAAAAAAAAAAAAAATCGAAAAGAAAAACAAATTTTTTACAAAAAGCTAACATTCTGCAACATTTTGGCATACTGCTGAGATAAGACCTTATTTCTCTGAAGGTTTCTAGCTTGGAAAAACAGACTGCTTTTCTTTTGGAGAGCACGAAATCAAGAAAGAAAAGAGCATTTTTTTTTCTTAAATTTAGAGTTGACAAAAATATACAAAATGTATCACACACTGAAACAACTTCTTTAAAACAGCTAATCCTTGTGTGTGTCTGAACTTAATCTCCAAGTCTGAGGTCCCCTGCCTCTCTCTACTGCCTGACATATTGCTATACCATAGATCCAGTACCTCTTCCTACTGGTAAGCAATGCTCTCCAGAACAGGGAAAGAACTCTGACATCTGGATAAAGAGCTTTAAGTGCACAAGTAAGAGCTTTCAAGTGTATTGTGGAAGCTCTGGGAAAAAAAAAAACAAAAAAACACCCAACCCCTCATATAAAAAAACCAACAATATAGAAAAATGAGGGTCAACATTCATTTAAGCAAAGCAGACTTCCCTGTTGCTTTGTAAGGAAAAAGTAAGCTAAGACATCTTCAGGCAAGCAGGCAGGTACAAAACTATGAGTTGAAATAAAAGAAGGATACATTTGGAGTTTGCATTCCTACTGCAGTTACTTTAAAATCAGGCTTAGAATATAACACAAAAGTATTTCAATGTAACTAAGTTTTCTAATTCATGAAAGTCAAACTTTTCCATTAGTGTAACCTCAGGAAGAGTATATGTGCTCCATGAATAGAAAAAGAGGCAATCCAAAAGCTAAGACCCAAAAACCAGCACTGAAGTGGGGAGTTCCCTCTACTGGTTCTCCCTGGAAATTTCATGGCTTGTTGATCTTTTTTATTCCATGTTCACTTTCAGAATCATCACTGCAGGAAAACCAGCAAGACAGTTTTCTCAGTGAAAGAACGTCTTCTAAAAGAGCACTTAAAAATTAGAGTTTTAATAATTTTAAGCAAGCCAGCTCTGTCCCACCATTCCTGTGCCTCCTCCTAAGTGCTCTGCTGCATGAGAACACATCTAGTTTCAGAGTGCTGAATAAACCCTAAAGTTCACTTACAAGTGAGGGTATGTTACTATCTATTTGTTGCATGTTGAGGCACACACTTCCAAAACACCAATATTTTACTTTGGTGAGAATCCCTCAGTGATTCTTTTAATGGGCACAGACACTAATTATATGTTAAGACAGTTCAGGATGTGCTAAGACATACATTAAAAAAATCAAACCCCAAGAATACAAGCTTATAAGTGGAGAGACTATTCTGTACCCCTTCAACTGGCTAGACTTCATGAAAGACATTTGACACCTGAAGACTTTCTATAGAGATTCTACCTAGAAAAAGCACAAAAGTACTTCACATGTGCTCCTGGAAGCAGAAAGGACATCCTAAATCAACTACACACTCATTCCTTAACCTGCAACATCGAAATTAAACTCATGTTTGGTCACTGAAGTTTTGACAGGTGCTAGAAATATTTGTGAAGGGACAAATATAGTTATAACTATCAGCCCGTTTTATCATTTTACTTGTGGAACATTCCATATTTATAATTTACACAGAGGTCCAAGGAGAGTCTTCTGTCACAATCCTCAGGCTCTGAACTGTGTGGTTCAGTTTACCCTGCCACTCTTAGAAACCAGCTCTGGTGTTCACAAAGTCACTTCCTCCAGTTCAGCCTTTGGCTCCAGCTTTTCAACTTATGTCCAGGTGATCTTTTTCTTTCAGCTCATGAACTATTTCCCCACTTTGGAGTTCTACGATAATTTGAAATATGAACTGCAGTACGGTGAATTTCAGATTTAAAATTTAATTATTAAATTTAAGGCTTTTGATAATTCAGGAACTTCTGCCCTAAACCAGCACACATGTTCACACCTCACATTTCACACCACCCTTAGAAACAGAAAAAAAAATGTGCAGGGAAGACTATTTACCTTGTGGACGTGCTTGCCTTCTCCACTGTGGACATGAGTCTTGCAAACGCATCAGTCACTCTGTTGCTTGCATTGGAAGTTTCCAGTTTTGAGGTTGTCAATTCATACAACTCAGGATCCACACCTTATAGTATAAAATAATAATCAGTGATGGTTGGAGGCAAGTATAGTCATAATTAGTCACAGACCAACTTGCTAGAGACTGTTTTCTGTAAACATCTGAATCATTTATAATTTCAAGATACATGAAAAGAACGTGACAGAACATGTTTGTGTTTCTGAAGCATCATCCTTTCTCCCCATCCTTTTTCAGCAGTTTTTTTAGTTGTACTACAAAACAGACACACCTTGGATCAAGTCTGGCATACAAGGTCTCAGTCTTTGAGTAAACAAAACCAATTTGATTTACTTTTGAGTGTGAAACCTCTGTTAAAAGTGTCAGCTGTGTCAAAATGGATTGTTTCAATTACTTCAACTCAACTGCCTCTGTTAAAAGAACACTGCATGTTAACAGGGACCAACTCTTCACCAAGAGATTACAAGCAACACTGGCATGCATTAGAGTGCATTTAGTATCTTGCTTTTCACCAGGGGTTGTGTTGAAATTTGAAGTGAGGAAAAGCAGTTTTTATGAAACACAGAAGTGGAATGGCATTAAAAAAGTTATACACTAATATGTATAGTACTACCAAGACTTTTACTCTCTGCTCTCTTTTCATCTTTCAAGTATTCCTAAAGCATTAAGTATCTGGATGTTTCAGCCTTGAGTTCTTAGTTTCAGGTATCTTAAGTCAGATGTTGAATTTTCACATCACATATGTTGGGAATGGATTTCAAATTTTATCACAGAGGTCATTCTGAGAACACTGCAAACAATGGAAAAAAATATTAAAAAAAATACATATGTATGAGTTAAATTCTACCTGTTTAGTATCAAGCATCACATCTCAGTAGGAAGTAGATCTAGAATTTCCACATATTATATATTATTTCTTAAAAAAAAACACCTCTAGAAATTAGAATTATCAAAATAAATCAAGAGGAAAGACAAAAAATGTTGTTGCTCAGAAGCATTTTAAATTGGTGATATTCCCCTAGTTACAATTTCAGATATTTTATGTTTCATGGGTTTCAGTGAAGCGTGTATATGTGCCATTCGCAATTGTAAGTATTTTTCAAAAACTGCATAGAATTTTTGTACATGAGCAGTCTGATTTTTAGAGACACCTGTGTCCTAAACAAGTGTCACACTTGTACCAGTTGGTTTGGACAGCACAAAAGTATTTCATCTTACTGCAGAACAAACATTGCAAACACTGGGACCTGATGGTCCCCTGTAGCTCCCTAATGTAAAACCAGCATTTACTAACGTGTGTTGATGATTGTATCCAGATTACTTCCCAGGATCAGGATGCTTCTACAAGAATTCCTGACACATCCAAAGATTACTAAATAAATAAATGCCTGTGCTTATTACCCTGCCTTTACCACCAGTAACTGCAGCATTGCATGTGCTAACAGATGAGGTTAATCATCCTCAAGCCTGCTTTGCATGAGCTCTCCCCAAGCAGTGTCTTGACCCTTTGCCCTTTGGACACAAGTTAATTCATCTTTTATTGTAAGGAAACTAAGCTGACCAAAATGTAAAATTACGAAAATCGTCTGGTTAAGCTGCAGGAGGTGGGGAGAAGATTTGTTCCATATAACATGAATTGATTAGAAATTAATCAGCTGTCCTTTCAACATACATTTTTTCAAAGTCTGGATTTTCAAAGTTAATTTCATCCAGTTCCATACAAAATATTAAAATATGTACTGTCCTGAGACCAGCATACCGAGACTTTTAGTACTGTCAGATGTTTACAGAACTTGGAAATAGGAAAAAGCCCAAATATTCCACAAAATATCCATTTTCAATCAGGGAGAGGAAGCCTTGAAGAAATACACTTTGACTTGCAGAAGCCTGCGAAATCCCATTAAGGTACAAATTGGAAAGCTAATTGAAACGAGGAGCCCTTTGACATGCAACTCTGCAACAAACATTAAATGCAACCTAATAAGTTACATCATTTAGATATTCCCATTTACAGTCATTACATATGAAAATGAATTAATTTTCGCTGTATGGAGATGTCACTGCTCAATTTACTGTTCTTTAGGCACCTCTTACTCAGCTACATTTATGTTAAACTATTAACATGAAAAATAAAACAATACACTGAATTGTGGGAACATAGTAGAAATGAGTAACTCCCTGTTCATGATGCAGAATGCAAATTTTTATTAAAAAGTTATTTTGATTACTGATGAAATCGGACTGAGAAGAATCCAGTGTTGATCTATAGCAAGTAAAACTAAGGTCTCCAAAGAAAGAATAAACTTCTACTACTGATAAAAGTTTCTTCTTTAAGCCAAAAGATCTAGCAATTTGTCTTTCAATTATTTTTTTTTTAAGAGTTGCATATTCTCCATTTTATTTAAATGATGAGAGAATATTTAAGGAAAGCACTGCAAAACCTTAATGAGATATTGAAGGAAAGTTAGCCAACCAAACCCCACACAAAGCTCCTAAACACACACACAAACACACGAGCTGCAAGCCATGAAACAAATGACTTTCCCAGAAACAAGTCAGGAGGAAAGAAAAACCAAAACAAAAAAACAACCAAACACACAAAAAAAATTATGCACTATAGGGCATAACAGGGAAGGTGATAATACCTGTAACTTGGTGAAAAAACAACATAAAAAATAAAATGCAATAAAAGGGCTAACAGTATTCCTCCAGTAATCCCTTCCAGTGTGCACACCACCTGCACAAGCAATAATACATGTAACCAACTACATGTACTGGGCACTGGTGACTTGTGTCAGTGGACTTGCACACACAAAGAATCTGTAAGACTATACTCCTTGACTTTACTACCTATCACTTCCATGACAAACCTGCCATTTTGCATCTCATAATGACCTTTCTCAAGGGTGGAATAAAAAGACATTTAGATTGCCATGCCACAAAATTGTCTTCAGCAATCAGATTTCAAAATTAAAAACCTGTGTTTCTAAATCCAAAAAATACAATAACAATTATAATTACTTATTTGAAATGTGAGAGAACTCCAAACATCTTAAGAACTGATTTTAAAAAATTAAAATCACTAAGAGGAAAAATATCCTTCCTATGAAGGAACTGATATTATGACTTCAGGCACTGCATTGAAAGAGTACCTGCCTTATCAACTTAACCTGTGCACTGGAATAAATCCCCAAAGCGTTCCCTTAAACTCCTGCAGAAATTTATTCAAAGTGTAGCTTTTTCACAGGCTCGTGCAAAATACTCAGAGAATGTCAAAATCATGTGATAAATGAACTCAATTACTTTCACGCATTACTCAATGAGAGAGTGGTATTTTTCATCTCCTTTTTAAAGGGAGTAAGTTGCTGATAAAGCACTTTGGCTTTACAATTAACATTCATGAACTTCTAATGTCCCACAAACATGCAACTTATATATTTTTTCTATTATAAATGCTGTTAAAACACTTTTTTCACTTTATCATTAATATTAGTAGTTTACGCAAAGAAAAAATTTATAGCAGCAAACCCCAGCAGGGCTGTGATATATCAAGCTCTGTAAATTTATATTCACACACAGCTTCCAAACAACACCATAATCCTACAATTTGGAGGTACTTATTTAGAGGAGAGAGCAAGGCTCATATTTTAGGAATTGTCACATCTACCCCATTTTTCAAATTTCCTTTAAGTGCTTAGAAGAGTTAACTTCCAGGATTTCTCATTTGAACCAAGTGTTTTAACATGTTATTTGCAAGAGCATAAAAGCCATTCATTCCTTCAGCAGGTGACAAACACAGAGCTGACAGTACCTTTTAAATACTTCGTACTCGACACAAAACACCAGAAAACAGAACACAGATTAAAGGAAAAAAATGCAGTAGAAAGACATTTTAGAGAAACGCCACAAAATTTCTCCTTGTTTGTAGGAAAGTCAAGTGATGTGCTCATGCTTTTAGTAAGTCATTATATTCTTACAGTTGTGGTTTTGACACTCTGCTGACCTGGGATTGTGGTGGTGCTGCTAGAGCTACTGTCATCCACGGGCCCAAAGAAATCAAGGTTCAGAAGAGTGGAACCTCCACTAGCTTGAAATTCAGTGACCGTGTTGGTAGGCAGCCATATAGAAGGTAAGCCAAGGGAGGGGTTTATGTGTAAAAAGGGGTAAGACACACACTTGAACATGCAAGTTATAATTAGTACTCAGTACGCAATTTAAAAAAAATCGACATGAAAACAATGCTTACAGTATTAGTTTGTACCTTCTAGAATGTTAACAACTTAATTCAGTGCACGTTTCCTCATGTACATTGCAGCAAGGAAATCAACACTAGTAACTTTAAAATAGAAGTATTTATTTCGATCTAAAAATGAAAGAGAACCAGCACGACCCAGAGAGAAAGATGTGATCAGTTAAAGGGAAACAATATATAGGTCAATTGATAGTTAAAACACAGTGGGGGTTTTTCTCCCCTCACTGAAATTGAAAGCCATTCTTTCATCAGGAAGACTTAGCAGATCTTTAAATAGCAAAAAAAACAAAAAGAAAAAAAAAACACTTTAAAATTTTATTTAGCAGCTTTAAGCTATTAATTATCATTATCTTGAAGCAGTGTGACCACTGGGTAACAAATGGCACTCTTACGTCCAGTTCCTCACTGGTAAATTATACTGTTCCCCTTTAGTACTAAAACAGAAATCAAACCAAGATACATTTTAAAGTTGTTTGTTAAAAAGAAAGCATGATGATTGACTGAAGTAATAAGACACCAGACAACAGCAAAAGGGTCCATCCAGGCTTTCCTTCAGCACCGTGATATTGCTATCCAAACTCTTACATCCCACATGTTCTGTGGCAACACCAGTGCAGTGAGAGATGCTGTTTATCTGAGCCTGCCTTTGAAAGACCTGTGTGTCATGAATTAGTTGCTGTCAGCAGGCTCCTCGTAACGGTATCAGTTTCTTTATAGGTTCTGTCAGTCAAACAAGTTTCTAAAACTTGTTTTATTTCCTTTGCGTGCACTTACGTTTCTGACACTGGAGGCAGTGGCACAACTCACTTTGCTATTAAAATAGACACATGTGAAGGGTCTTTTATGTGATAACTATATACATTTACAGATACAAATAAGTTTGTAGCTACCTCTTTAATATATCAGCTATAAGTAGCTCTTCAGTGTAAGCAAAAGTGATAATGGATGAAGTCACATTTTTGAAATATAAAATTATCTTTAAATCTGAAAACTTTCAGCTCAAGAAGTGTATATTTTGCAAACAGTTCGTGGTTAAAATATTGTGCTTTGAAGTAGCCACTATACACAAGTTTGTCATTCAAAGGATGTCTAAAGAGATAGCTGACTGGTGAAAAATACCTTCAAGAAGTAAAACTCCTCAATGTAAAATGCTCATTTGTTCAGAGTTTCATTATAATCTCCAGTTATACATAATGAAGTGTTAATATTGCCACTGTGTCACTAGCATATGGAAGGAATCTAAAATAATACTTAACTTAGTGTTTTTCAGACTACATAATACTTCACATAGGGGCACTGTTAATCAGAAAGAAAGCCTGAATTTCCAAAGTTAGGAGTAAGAAATAAATATTATATATATTTTTTTATATATATATATGTGTGTGTGTGTATATATTTAAAAAAAAATAATCAGCAGATAGATGTTTGTCTGAACTTTGTAGCTTTCTTATCTCTAGCTCTGGTGCTAGAGGCTCTACGGAGAGACGTACCATCTAAAGGGTTAGTAAGGCCACTGCTACTCCAGTCAAACTGGACAGGTGGTAGAGATTCCTAGAGTTGAAAAGTCAGAAATCAGATTTTATAGTCAGTTCAGGTTACAACAATGCAAAGCAGTTCAAACAACAGATTCTTTAGCATCTAAACACTAAAAAAAAAAAAAAAAAAGACAACTAGATGATCAAGCCCCAGCTTTTGGGAGGCGTGTGTTTTCATTACATGCACTAAAGATTCAAAGTAGAATTGTTCTACCACAGGAAGTCTCATTAAATTCTGAACAGTACAGATTAGGTAACTTCTAACTCAAACAGGATTTGCAAATTAACTAAAACACATGAATTGAATAACAAACCTTAAGGCACAGTTGAAAGTTAAACTACTATTACTTTCATGGAAGATGAGGCACTTAGCATAAAAAGGTATGTATACACAATTACAGGGCAAATGTAGAATAGTGAAAGCTGTCTGTACATCCATGCTTTGTTCTGACTATATATATTATTTACCATCAATAAGCCCATGGTTCTTTTTGCTTTGGTTTGCTTTGCTTTCAAGAGACATAACCCCTACATGTGAGGGACAAACTCAACACCCTCTCCACTCCACCCCCTTCAAAAATAAAAGTCCTGTGACTTATTACCCCTTTACAATTAACTCATCCTGGTCTATGTACAAACCATTAGTATCAATGCTTGAACAAGAGGAGCATGGAAACACTGACTCCTTCTGGGAGCCCATCTTTGCCTTTTCCTTTCCTCTTGTTAAGTCTTTTGGACACAAGAAGCAGCAGGGAACATGCTCTACTGGGAAGGTGTGTTCAGGTGCAGTGTAAATTGCGAGTGCTGTCCTCCTGTATTCTCAGGACATGAACTGATGGGACAGCATCAGAACTGTCTGAAATAAGTTCATCTTTTCTACCTCTGTGTATTATACCTCTGCTCTGTCCCCTGACAATGAAGTCAACTGTCAGGAAGCACTGGGAAAGGATGTTCCCTCAACTTCTAACAAAACAATGACAGTATGGAAGAAAAGCAACAGAAGTTCTCAGCAATATTACTCAAAATGCATCAGGTACTTGTCCAGCTTCCAGTGGCTGAGCCACACCTTCTCTTCGCTTTTGTAGAAAGTCAGACTTGATTTTTTAAAATTTTTTATTTTATTTTATTTTTAAAACTTCCAACCATCTAATGTTGAAGAAAAACGCAGATTCACTAATGTACAATTAAGCTCACTGTAAAAGGCTTTTCCTCAGTGATAGAGGTTTACAGAAATAAAAACAAAGGGAGCTGGAGATTTCTGTATGTACTTGTACTAAATGTCTTGCCTGGAAAAATCTTTCCTACCCAATGTCTTGAAAATATTTCCAGTACTGAGCACAGCTTGAGCAGTATTCACTGCACGGAGCTTAAGGAGCTGATCCTACACTTTTTACTTTGCTTTGGTAATGAAATTACTGGCATTGAAATGATTTGCATGTAGATACAATGTTAGCAGTGTGGAAGCTACACCTGATGAAGTAATAATCACTATCATCAGTAGCTTGTTTAAACTTTGTCACATCTAAAATATATTAACCTTAAAAGGAGTTTGTGGGGGGAAAAAAAAAAAAGATACTATGACAATTTAGTAGCTTTCTGCCCTGAGCAAAATGAAGTCAAATTGAAACAAAGTGGCTTCCTACCAACTCCCACTTACTGAGGAAAACACCTACTACATTTTGTGACAAAAGCCTGAGTCAGGACTGATGACTGTGACAGAACTGCATGGAAAAAGTGGTACCAATGACTGGCTAAGCTTTTGCCTTTAATGATGACTCGATTCTCAGATTTGTCAAGGAAAGGACAAAGGATGTGACGAATTCTTCCTAAAATGGGAAAAAAAAAGAATCTGACTCTAAACCAGTAAGAGTATTCTAAGTATATTAGTTGCTCTGTGGGGTGAGACCATTCTGCTGACTTCAACCACTTCGCAAAAGAGGGGGTAAGTAAAGCAGACCCCACCCATACAGGATGCTGGCAAGCCCTAGTCTATATAACAGCAAAAAAAGTGAAAGGAGAAGGCAGAGGAAAAAGCAAATTAAACAGAAAGTTTTCTGTTTCTAGTGACCTCAGCCCTAAGAAAACTAACTACACTGGGACACCTGAACACGGCATTGAAATCTCAGACAATGGAAACATACCCTGCAAATGGGAATATAATGTTTTGCCTTTCAGAGATTGTGAGGTTGCTAGACTACTGCATTTACAACTATTATTTTAATAACATGCTTTAAGGAAAAGTGCCCAATCTAGGAGAATACTGAGAAATGGGGCAAACTGCTTTTACTCCTCAAGGCCTCCATCTTAGATTACAGGACATGGTACAGAAATGAAAAAGCACACTCAGCTGTCAGAACACTACTCTGAATGTCAAGGAAGTAAGAAAGAGAAAATTAAAATGCCTGCTGGTTTTACTGCACCATAGTTCACTTTGATAAAAGTGAGAGATGTTTTCACACAGTAATTTTAGAATGCATTATGTAAGAGCTTTTATAATCCAAACGAGTAAAATGTAAATGTTTGTGTCTGTGCCAATAATTACCCAAGGAAAATTAAACAAAGGAAAAAAAAAGAGCATTTTGCTGTCTTAAAGCTGGTGGAAAGAAATAAAAGGGCTTGTAATACAAATATAATGTCAATATTTAGATGGATCCCACAAATGAGCGTCATAAACATTCCAAAAAAAGGTTTACATAGAAGTAATTCATACATTTCATTGTGTGCATTCATTGGCAAAAGTACATCAGTTCTGAAAACTGCTCTTTTCAGACAACCCCCTTAATCAACTGCCACATCTGATAGAATAGCAAGTTCTGTAATATCTCTTACCTGCAAATCTTCCTCTCTTACTCTGTCAAAGCTACACGTACTCTTGGATCTTTCTCACATGTAGAACTGGAGAGCAGTTCCTGATGGAGCCTTTGGCTGGTGGCCAACAATATGGTAGTTTGCATCTGTCATTGTTAGAAGTCCTGATGGTCTCTTATGTAATTAAAAGTGTTTTTAAAGACTGTCACCCCACGGGGTTTAATTAAGGTTCAGTCCCTAATAGCCGGCAAGTGTAATATACATATTTCTATTAGAACCTGATCCCTAATTCAGTGCCTTACATGCAAGTGGATGTGCTGTAATGGACACCTGCAGAAAAGAATCACTGGCCATGTTCTTCTAGAAAGGTCTGGGTCACTGCAGATTTCCATTCAATATAGAACTTACTATGCAAAACTAGGCAGGTAACTCTACCAAGGAAACAGTCCTAAATAGAGAGAAGAAGATGCCTTGAAGCAACAGCAAAAGAGCAGAAATATCTGGACAGCTTTTTTCAAGAAATCCAAAGAGAAGCAGGTAAGTAAACTCTAAAACAATGTTAACCAGAAGAGAGTATCAAATCAAGAGAAAGCAGTCGCCATTAAGTCCAGACAGCAACCTCTTTAACAAACACTGGAATATATTTTAATTGCACTGCCTGAGGACTTGGCTGTGGTGTAGAAGCACACTGGAGCTGTATTAAAAAAAGAAGTGAAGGACACCAGTCTCAGGTCTCACAATCACAGGGTGCCTATTCCAGCAGCCACTCCTTCCTACACCTGATGTGCCTTGACAGAGCCTTTTACTTGAGCCCTGCAAAGTCTTTGAGATATGCTTAGATCAAGGCAACAGTAATCAGGGGATTATTTCATATTCTGTTTACTGCCTTACAGTTATGAGCACAGAGGAACAGAGAAATAAATCCCTCAATTGTCAAGATAAACAACAGATCAAAGAAGAATTTAGATGCTACCTTCAAATATAAACCAGAATGAGTCTACAAAAAATCATCTTTATGCAACAAACTAATGTGATGACAAACCAGTCAGTAACTCGTTTGCGAGAAGTCTGATTTCAAAAACCTTGTCCTTACAGCTTAAATGGCTCAGAGAGAAATTTGTCCACTGTATTTGCACAGCCTAACCAATTCAGTGAGACCCTCTGCAGGGAATGAGGGCAAAACATACAGAGTTTATATCATAACTAGGAAAAAGTATTGCAGCTCACTTGCTGCTTTTTGCCTCATTCTTTTTATTTCTAATGTTCTCCATTTTAAACCTCTTTATGCTTTCCTCTGTTTGCCCGCAACAATAAAATTTAGAAAGCATTTCTGTGTTTCTACCACTGTTCTTTCTATTCCTACCTTTGCATCATCAGAGTCTTTCTTCCAAAGTCTTATTCTCTCAGCAGAAAGTCAAACACATACATGCACAGACACTGATCTCTGTACAAGTCCCATAAATTCCAGGCTTTGAACAGAGAAGAACTCTTCCTTAAGGAAAGAACAGGATCCTACTAACTAGAACCTCTCCTTCCAAAAAGAAAGCCAAGATTCGGCAGTTTCTGAATATAAGAATGCAATCATCGCTCTCTGAAAATGGAGGAATTTCTAAGTTTTAACTAAATAATTACATATTAACCAGGTACACTTATAAGATACTTAAGTTGCTGCACCTAAATTAGAAAAGGAAGTTTCTGGGTCCGCTAGAATTGCCTATATCTCCACTGAATATTTAACCATGGTTTTAGCACAGTTCCTAATGAAATGTTCACCAAAGTTTGGGCACATCATCTTATTACCACTACAACCTGGACTATTCCTAAAATGCAGCCTGCACAATGTGTTGTGAAGCTGGATTCTCCCCAAAGCAAAGAGAAGCCACCAAACATTGAGAGAAGATAAGATGAAGAAAGAAACAAGGTGAATTGATCGTTCATGCCCTGCAACTTTCTGAATATCACTTAATTGTGGCCCCTTAGCCTTCTTAATGGTTACAGCTCTAATCCACCTCTTCCTCAAAAGCTTATTTTAATATTTGTCTTTTCGGAAAAAAGAACAAAAAAATCCTAAGGTCAACAGTGTAAACAGCACAGAAGCTTCTCAGCTGGACTACAGCTATTGAACAGAGGTAGCCTTGTCAGAACAAGCTATGAGACAAGATAATCAAACTGTGACAAGTAATGGAAAATTCTGCAGCAGGAATTCATAATTAGACAAGAACAGAGATTTTGATAAGTAGAGGTTCTTATTTTCAGCATTATGACTGCCAAGCAACTGAGAAAATGGCAGTTGTCAGAGATGCTGCTACTTCAGGCTCTTGCAGCTCTTTCACTGTTTAGTGTGTGGTTAAATTTATGTTTTTCCCTCTGTAAAAGAAGAGTACTTTGAATGCTGCAAAAAGTGACATTTTCCTGCTTTGTTCATATGTAGAAACCACACAACTGATTTCTTCAGCTCAGACTGGTTGCAGTGATCAATATTGTTACCTTTTCTCACACCCAGTTCAGCTGACCAGTTCCACCACATGTGAGAGGCAGCACATAACACAGCATCAAATGTGTACTGTTGTATAAAACAACATCAGCTCTGAGCCCACTGACAGACTGCAATTCCACCATGAAAAAACTTCTCCTCTGGTACAAGCATGTCACACTTAGAGCTCTGCACTACAGCAGAGCAAGGATGCAAGAAAATCACTATACTCAGTATAGTGTATAGTACCTATGAGAATAATTCCTTCTGGAATGCCTTCAATCAGAAACCACGGGTATAGCAAGTAACTAAAGACACCGGGCACACCAAACAAGACCTGCACTAAAGAGGGACACAGATGAGCCCCTGAATATGTGCCAAGAATCACGGTAGTGACTCTGGAAGTGAAATATTTCTGCATATCCCATTAGCTTGTTGAGAGCCACACATTGCAACATGTATGGCACTGAAGTGGTCTTCTAATACCATTACATCAGAACAACAGTGACCACACAGAATTCATGACATTCAAAAGCTCACTCCTAAACTCCTCTGGATTCATTTTGTATCGAACTTCAAAGATAGAAGCTGGCAAAGCAACTCTGTTCAAGAGGTAAAAATTCAAAATCTGGCACAAAGGGCCAACAGAATTCATAAATCAAAAAGTCAGGCATGTATGACCACACCCAGAATCTCTTTCCAGGCAGCTGGGCTGCTTTTTATGTTACTCTGAAGAAGTAAGAAAAGGTAAAAGGAAACAAACATGAACAGTACATATGTAAATAGGATCATTCACAAAAACAAGTGCTAACCAATAGGTAGAAGGACCTTCAATAATAAGCTCCAGGAAGAGCAAAGATGAAGAACCTTAGCCAGAGGTCAGATGAGTCTAATGTTGCATTAAAATCTGTGTAACTAACTGCCTTTTAAGCAAACTGCTGTACAACAGTATCATCAGGACTCTGACATGCTGGCCACCAACTGCTACAGTTTTATCATAAGGACTCCCTTCCAGTCACACATGAAAAGCAGATCCAAGAGCAGGACTTCAATCTGACACAAGCAACACCTGCCTCTTACATACAGGTGTCTTTGAACACATTATCTAAATGTTTTAAATACAAAGGAAGGACAAGACATCCCATTGTTTCCCTCATTCTTTCTTTTCCTCTCCTCACCCTTCTCTCATTTTTACCTGGAACTGATCAGATGCACATGTGTTCATCTCTGGTGATACAGGAGGTGTCTGTCCTATTGAAGCTATTTTTTCTGCTGCAGATATTGGTTTCAAAGGTTCCTTGGTAGGTTCTAACATACCCTGAATAAATAAATAAATATATATCTAAATTAAAAAAAATTCACATGCACACACAGACACACACACGTTTATATATATTTCAAGAATTGCAGATGCAAAAAACTAGAACACACTACTAAGTAGTACTACCCTCAACTAAAGGCTTGGGGGTAATCACATATCTTTGGGACACTTTCACTGAGAGGGGCATGAGCAGATAGAGCAGGGGGAATAGTCATCCTGGGTCCTTAGGGCTAAGAAACATCTTCGAGCCAGTAACAAAAACCCAAGTGTCCAGCTGGAGCTTGCTTTCAACTTTCAGTAATGTAATTTAAGCTGGAGAAAACAGTTACTTGATAAGGTGATGTCTTCTCCTCCCAATTGTGTGTAGGCTATTCCAGAAATATCAAATGGCCCATCACAAACGTACAAGTGCATTTGTTCAACAATGAATTAATTCAGAAGAAACAAGTCAAATTATTAGTTTGCAGAAAGATACCAAGAACAATAATTACTGACATGAAAATAAATGCATTGAGAAGTATTAAGAAAATAATTAAACTCACTTTTTTTTTTGCACTGGAACAGGCAAACCGCCCCAGAACAGTGAGAAACCCCCAAATAAAAAACCATGGGATTTGCAAATAGCACCTTTTAAAACAATTTCTGGAAGTCAGCTGCCAAGATCAGCTGTCCCACAAATGTTTCTACACCACGTTAAAGGGAGCTTTGAGTTTGCCCACCAGTTAAATCAATTCTTTTGGAAAGTGGAGAAACACATGAAGCAGTGTGGCAACAGAAAGCAGCAAACCACTTTACTCCTACCATCACTGCTATCCAGCTTATCGTGTGCACAAGTACATTAAAAATCTAGGAAATAACTAAGCAGCATCAACAATTCATTCCAAAAAATAACTGCATGTGTTGCAAACATAGTTTTGCTCACAAACAGGAAGAAAACAGCAATTGCTATGAGATGTCTCAACTATCTGTATCAGAATAGCATGTTTACATCCAAAGAAGTACATGAGCTGACCTTGATGCATCGGAAAACAACTCTAGAAACTGACTGTGGAATTCACTCCACAAAATCAAATCAGCTGAATATATACCAAAGAAAACTAACTTTTTTCATATTCCATTTCTGAATGATCATATAAAAGCTTAGGTGTGTTTGTATGTGCATATACATGTATACACACGCTTCAAGAAAAAAACCACTGTTCTCAGTGTTTTAACTAAGTACTTCTTTCACCTAAAATCAAGTATCTGCTTGCACACATAATGAAAATCATGTATTTGATGATTGTTTTTAGCATTTCTACTGATGCTTAAGCCATAACTGTACCTACAAAAATATTTTTCAGCACATTTGATGCTTAATGTAATTTAATATATTTCATTATGTAATGTCGTTGGAACTATAACAACATAATAACACTAAAATAAGACTAATAACACTAAAAAAAGCTTACCAGTCCTGCTGCATACATGGGTACTATAACAGGCTGTTTCTTGTTGCCTGTAAAAAGCTGATAAAACAACAACAAAAAAATTTACTTAAGAGCTTCTGTGTCAGGGATGAAAACGTTTTTCAATGTTACATAACATGAGTAAGATTAGAATTAGAGAATAAATACAATGTTAATTATAACACAATGGTTAAAAACTAATATAACTTTTAATATTAATAGGGCTTGCAAGAAGTTGTCAGATGGTCTGTCATGAAAAGCCACATTGAGTGCAGCCATGCAATTAGGTGACAAGCATTCATACAAAACGACTTCCACCTGATCCTACATTTAAAGCAGCTTTGTTATTTAAAAAGCCAATTTTACTGACAGACTCACAATATTTCTTGTGTCGATTCCCAGGGAGCACAAAAGCTTTTTGTTGCTGTGGGAGCCACCCCACTGGTATCTCAGTCCATATGCATCATGGATATCCTGGAGCTCCGTCCACACGTCCATCAGTTCCCTGTACAACCCATCATAAGTCAAGTTATCAACAGGAAAAGCAGCCTGGCAGCCTTGAATATTTATTCTAGGTTTTAATGTAAGTGACTTATTATATATTCCAATTAAACTTATGCCCAAGCCCAACACCCAGGGGAACTGCACAGTGTTCTTACTCTATCACAGTCCAGACTTCTTACTGGAAAATGGTGTCCACAGCAGACAGGCCAAAACCTACTTAAGACTACATCATCACATAAATAAATACAGTAATTTATAGCAACTGTAACTAATAAGACGTATTCTGATTAATTCAGAGGCATCACTGAAAAGATGATATGCTGCTAAGTTGCTAAGTGAAATACTCCTGGCATATGTAGTCACTAAAAACAAGCATTCTCATAGATAGCTAATTTTTGCTCAATAGCTTCTCCAATGCTTGAAGCAAACACCTGAGTTTGAATTACGTGTTTAAGTTCATTTTAAGTTCATTGCATTGTAGGTTCTTACTCAGTATTTGCTAAGGTCTCCTCAGTTGTCATCTGCTTTTCACCTGCCTCCAACAAATGATTCAAGGAACTTATTTCTTCTTCAATTTCAAGAATAGGCATGGAAGGAAAACAGACTTCAAATATTCGTTCCAGGCGACTTAGCAATGTTGTCTATATCAGAGAGAAAATATTTGTCAAGTTATGTTAACTGTTTTAAAGATAAGAAGTCCAAAATTATAACAATAAGATGGAAAACAATACGTAGCTAATACAAGGTTTCACTTACCACAAAATATTAACTGTCAGAGGACCACAAGACTTTTAAAGCACCAAATACAGGCTTTCAGCTACAAAGAAACAGTGAGGAACGTACCCTCTGCAAAGTGAGTTCTTACAGAAGAATCCAGATCTGGTCTTACCAGAGTCACTCTGTTATAAATTAGTAGAAAATGTGTGCAACAAGAATTACACCATGTAAGGACAAGGGCTCAGAAATATAAACAGCACATATTGGTACTAATGGTTTCCAGGCATTTTAATTCCACAGCACGCACTGGGCCTTGGCAGATGGAATTGGTACAAAAAATAAAAAGGAATCAAATGAACTCCTAACCCCCCCCCAAAAAAAACAACAAAAAAATCCCCCCCCCCTTTTTTTTTGACAAGCATACTATGCTTTCTTCTTTTTAAGTTCCTCCTTTACATTTTTCTCTCTTCTCTCTGTTGTATTTCCATAATGACAGAATTTCAACTTCTTAGAGGTCTAGGAACTGACTCAGACATCAGATAGGGATGACATTTCACTGATAGGGAATATTCACACTGATAGGGAATATATTTCTTTTCCCCAGTTCAACCCATTAAAAATAGGTAACCATCAAGCTCTTAATATTTAATAAAACACCAGTTGCAAGGTAGGTTCATAAAAATGGAATTAAAGCCTTTTTTAATGTACTAATTTTTTACCACAAACACCTGAATCTCTTTTCTTGCTAAAAAAAGGGAGGCACAAGCCTGGCAATAAGAGCAGCGTTTCTATCTTTCCAGTTTAGAGCTCCTCAGCAAACACTTCCCCAGTGCTCTGCTGCAACACACACACACAGGGCAGCGTCCAGCAGCTCCAACACCTGCTTTTCCACTGGGGAAATGGAAAAGAAACGGAGTAGGCGGAAATCCCAGGGGCATCCCACGGTGAGTGCTGTTATAGCTATGCCAGCAGAGCCCTCCTGTGGAGATACAGCATATTCCAGCAACAATGCTGAATTTACACACACAAACCTCCAAAGGGAGGGGGTTTTGTTACAGTTGAAATGATTTGAAGTTCAGAGAAGGCTGTAGGAGGAAGTCAGACCAATCAGCGCAGTTGAGACAAACCTTTATGCACCAAAATACCTGCGGCACAATTCCAGTAGTTAAACAACATTTCTCATTTGAATTTTAAGCTGAAAATTTGCCTTGTCTCTTGACTCAATTAAGCAACTCACTGACCATGTACAGCAGCAAACATAACAGAGGAAAACACCATGTTATCAGAATATCTGGATTCTGTATAAGAGTCTGGAGACGAGTTGGGAACTGGGAGCTGAGTCTGTCCAGACTATTCTCTCTGTTCAGCCACTAACTGCAAAAAGCAGGAAAACGAATTGGCTTAGAACATCAACTCTTCAGCTTTACTACCTGTGAAAGAAATTCCTAACAGGGACAGCCAGCAGGTACAGTCATTTGCAAAGCATCCTGTCAAAACACACAATGGATCTGAATTCAGAGCTTACCTGACTCACCCCACTTTTTTTTTTTTAATTTCTTCTTCAGTACCTCACTGGGATATTCTGACTATAATGAGCCATGTTCTACAGTATATAATTTTCCTTTTAATTGTCTCTTAATGCCAATCATCCTGGCAATACAGTAAGTTGCAATACTTGTAGGCTGTTTTGTGTTTGTTGACCAGAACTAAGACACTAACTTAAATTTTTGGAAGTAAAACTAAACAGTATTCCAGACTCTAGGCTAATGCTTCAGCACACAAAAGCATACTCCAGTTTTAAAACTGAACTTTGCCTACAATATATCACTTGGCCTTATCTTAAATCAAGAGGTGATGCTTACTTCATTTCTGTAATACAGCAAGAGTATATACCCCCAGGGAAAAGAAGAAGGCAGCTGAAAGGCACTGGATCATGGAAACAGCACGGCATCTCATTTCTTGAAAAGGATTAACATTTGTGAACATGGTAGTGACCAAAAATATGCTCCTTAGATAATGAAAGAATGAACAGAAAGTCTCTAAGAACCAAGCAGCATGTCAGTCAGCACCCTGTTTCAAATTTGAGCTTAAGAATGGTGCTAAAATTTCAGGAACAGTTTAACTATAGCATTCTTTACACTTGCTGTCATCTTTTCTACATTTCCAGAAACGCTTAGCCCTTGTTTCTATACAACAAAGAACTGTTTCCATAGCAAACCAGAGTAATTAATTCTGTGTGTGCAAATGCACACAGGGATGAGTGCACAAACACACATCTCTGGGCAGTGCCAATGTCATTAATGGAAGCAGCTGAACTTGTCCTCCTAATTGGTAATGAAATCCTGTGGCCACAGCTTCCAGGTATAAAGGGCATTACCAAGGTTTTAAAGCTAGTGTAAATGTCCATCTCCTACAAACCTCAATCTACTGTTTGTATAAATCAGACTAAGAAAATACTACTTTGTATGACAGAAGTAATGTCATGTCTGTCTTCAGGAAAAAAAAAAAGCAGAAAAAGAGAACTTTTATCCACGTTTCATGTCACTAAAAGCATTTGATACCCAAGTGTTCTGCACAACCACTTCAGAAGAATAATTCTTAAAGGGACTTGCTGAAGATGTGAACAAAGGCTCGAGCTGCCATTAAACATTAGCTGTGATTCTCCAAACAGTGATAAATTCAAAGCCCCACAGTTTCTGTGACTGCACAGAAGTTTTTTGGTAGACTCTTTAAATATGTGGTAATCACCACCAGAACCAATCAAAATATCACAGACTTTAAAATAAGAACAACCACAGGATTAGAATTTATGTCCTTGGCAATTATATAGGGGGCAAGATCCAGCCCTCAGAGCTGAAAACCTAAAGGTCTTGGTTTATAGAATTTTTCTCTTCTTCTCCACCACAAGACTGTAGAATTGATGAATTCCTCCAACACAGCAAATCTGCACTGACCACCCAGCACACCAAACCCTCCACCCTCCTCCACATGAACTCAAAGTGACAGGTCACTGCCTTTCTTCAGAGCTATGAAAAGGGCAAATATTAGAACTTGCCATAAAGACAACACACTTGAGCCCCACTACAGAAACAGCTGATTTCAGTTTTCACCACCTGACTGCTGTAAAGCTTCTCTGAGTGAAGTTTCAGGGAATCTGTGAACAAGAGCAGGAAAAAACCCAGTCTTGCTTCTCTCCATGGCTCCAATCACATATGAACTGCAGAGCAGACATGGGAGCTCATCCAGTGAACTCCTCTTCCTGATGGAAGATGAAGAGTGGAGTGGCACTTTGTCCTTCCTCCCTCCCCTCTTTTCACTGGAGGGCACAGCCCACTTCTCAACACAATGTTTTTTTTTTTCCCCTTAGGAAATCCCTTACAGCTCACAGCATCTCTGCTCTGGCAGCCTTCAGAGGTGTTTTAAGAAGGGAAGAGCCAAAAGCAGAGCATGCCTTCAGCCCTCCTTATCCTCCTGCCAGGAAATGAGGCCACAGAGGAAGCAACACCAGCTCTGGGCTGTTTCCATCTATCAAACACAAAACTGGAAGACCCAAGAAATGAAATCAGTGTAACAGTTAAATTACGGAGCATATTCAGATATTCAAGCTTATATGAAATGTAATAAAAGAGAAACATAAAAGAGACAGTAACGAGCATATAAAGGATCCAAGATGCTAAATGCATAATTTAGGAAAGGAATAAAGTTCATATGGACATCATTGGCTTCTAGTTAGAACTCAGAAGCTGAGTGAAGACTTAAAAAACGATAGAACAAAGCTCATGGGCCAGAGGCCAAGAAAAGAAACTGAATAACCAGAAAGATTTTATTTATTTTAAATTGTGAATCCACTGCTCTGCAATGTCTAGCACAGGTATTTATGACCATTTTAACAAGATAAAGTAGTGGTGAAACAAGAAACTCCCTTTGCTGGGTTTTTTAACAACCAAACCCTATTTTCCAGCAGCACATTTGCCTGTGAGGAACTAACTTGCTACATACTCCTGTACCTTCACCATATGTGTGTGGGGGAGTTGGGTGTCTTGGGGTTGTTTGTTTGGTTTTTACTGGGGTTTTTTGAGAGGGTTTGGGGATTTTTTTAAAAAAGTTAGACAACATGACCACACATAACTCAAGGGAGCTGAAAAACTCACCATGAGGAACACACCAATTAGCTTCAGTGGGTCTCAAAAGTTTCTGGACTCAGCATTAAACAAAGCAAAACAGATAACTGAACACAATAAGCAAACAAACAAATCACTAATTTCTTAGTTACATGGGGGCAGTTTTTTCTTTGAAAGGGTTTATGGACTACTTAAACTATGAATCCATTTCCCTTTCACATAGCAACAATTTATTTCTTTGTCTGATGTGCAGGCTCTGCCTAGCAAAGGGAACACCTCCTCAAAAGCAATGAGGGAACAGCTGCAGGCAGAAAAACTCCTGACTAAAAAAGACAAGCAAAGCTTACAAAGAACACTACTTAACTTCTCACGACTTAAATGTGATGGCTTTTCTCCACCCTGACTTGAAAAGCAGGTAAATTTTGTGGTGCCACAAATTTCTTAGATGCAAAAAATTGAACTGTGGTATTTTTCTTAGCAGAGGAAATTCATAATTAAAATACTTGTCCTAAACTGAGATTTGCAACCCAGGAAAAGGATGCCACAAGAACTAAAAACCCTCCCCAATGTGAAATGAAGATTCAGGGTTTTTTACAATAATTTAAAGAAGGTAATCTCAGTCCTAAATATCCCAAATCCCTTTTTAAAGAGTAACTATAAAAGTTTTGAGATCAGCTGCAAAGCAAATCTGAAAATTTAGTAGCTTGAGAAAAAACGAACACGAGTTCTCTCTTTACTGATTGATACAAGAGAGTTGTAAAGCACAGGGAAGTTCAGGGTAGAAGTATGAAGCTGTCTCCCTCCTTTTTGCTGGAAGCATTGATCATTTATTCTCCCTCAGTTGAAGAATGCAGCAAATCCTGCACCTGCCACGCCAGCAAAGTGAAGTTTAACAGTTATTTATTGTGACTACATAAAACTTACTGACCATTTCAGTTTGCCATGTTGTTATTATCTACTGGTGTTGCACTAACTTCTCAGTCAGGCTCTGAGAGGAAGTACAGCAGATGACACTTAAGTTTACAAAATGGGGAATCATTTTGTCCTGTGATATACAAACAATAGTAATGCTAAAACAAACCCCCTCTCAATCTGTTTTCTTTTGTAAGAGTCCCCTTAGCCAGCCTGTTCTGAAAAACAGCAATTATGGGCTACTTTTAATAGTCTGATTTTTACTGCTGTTCAGCTGCACATACTTAAGAAACTTAAGAAACCCAAACCTTTCCAGAAATATATATTTACACTGTAAATTGCTACCCAACTGCCTGAACATAATTTAGCCAACACTACTTTAATTTACCTTAGTGAACTGGGAGGGCTGAAGTCTTTATGGTCATAATTACTTTTTCCCAAAAGGATGATCACTGCCCAAGACAAAGTACACTCCAAGTGACAGCGATCCAGGGTTTTCTTTGTCTTGCTGCATGTGCGTGGCTCAGTAACTGTGCATCGCCCACACTGATTAATCTGAAGAGGCAGAGCCTGTGAGCACAGGCTCTCTAATCAGTGGAGAACCTTAAAGCCCACTTGGAGGACTGTTCACATTTTCCTTTATCCCTTTCCAGGATTCCTTAACTCTCGGCTAAATCAGGTAAAGACTTTTGGCCTCTCAACCGAGCCATTGTTTGGCTCTTCTTCCTCCAGAGATGCCTGTGCTCCTTGAACACAGCCAGGCACAGCCGTATTCCCCACCCACACGATCACCATGGATTATAACTGCTCTTGTGCTTCACTGCTCAAGCCCTATATATATATATATTCTTAATGCAGCAGAGTAACCCCCTCAGCTGACTAATGTTCAGCACTATCTCTTGGACAAAGCAGTGCTACAAGCCCTCTATCCCTTATAAACATAACTTAGTAGTTTGCAATGTGATCACTTAAAAGGGACTAATGCCTGTGGTACAGTGCAGGGACTTGTTAAGTCAGCCAGTTCACCCACAGACACATCCTAAATCTTCCTGATAGTGAACACAAAGGCACATCTCTGTCTAAAGCAAACTGCAGCTCAACCAAAACCAAGCACTACACATTTTCAGCTGCAGACATGAAATGGATTAAGGTATACAGCAGCATTAATATGGGCTCAATTAATAGCCTGTGTATCTGTGTCCATTAGCCTTTGACACTGGAACCTTTTCTAAGGGGTCACAAATTCTTTCAGCAGGTTTAACTGAAAACACCAAGCCCTTTCTCTCCTCCCCTCTACACAGCACTACTGAATAGAAAAGGTCAGCATGTTACAAATCCTGCACTGCAGACTTTGTGCAGGATTCAGAGCCTGAGACCAAAGGCAATGAAAAAAAGGCATAGTGATCTTTTTGCCACTACGTGTCACTATTTAAGGTCATTTCTGTGACCTCACCTCAGTGTTGTCTTTGATATTTGATATTTTCTAATAAAAAATGGATTAAATATTTGAATTGAAGTAAAGTCTATTTTTTAATTAAAGAGTATACCAAATCCACAATCTTTAAAACAGTTTGCCCAACACACACTGTACAATCAAGACCACATTCAGAAAGCACAAAATTTTGCTGCCACCTCCACATCCAGAATATAAAAATTAAGAAAACTGAAAGGAAAACACACAGAGGCCTTTGGAAAGGAGACTTGAGCTACTGATAAATAACTTTGCTTTCATGCTGCGTTCTGGATGGATGAAAATTGCTGTATACACCATTTCCACGTTTAAACAGCAATGCTAAGTATCCTTTTCAATTTTCTGCCTTTGTAAAGAATTCCATTAGGATCATTCTCTTCTACACCATTCAAAATTATTTCACTACCATATTACAGTGACTCTCCCAGCCTCACCATCACAGGTCAAGCGTATACAGTATCTTGTAAATGATCTCAGTCCACCCTTAGCCTAAGCTGAGATCTCGATTTTCACATCTATCTCAAGTGTCCAACACATGCAGTATTTCTCCCTTGGACACAGCCTGCTCCCTTTGGGTTGCTACAGCAATTGCTTGTTAGATCTGCCAGCAATACACTGATCTCCTCCTCCCTAACCTTCTTTAGCCAGGGTAGTAGTAAACTTTGCTCTTTTACCCCTCATGAGATTTATTTTGCATGCAAGTGTTCCTGCTCTTGCATCCAAACAGCTGCAGAACTCAGCTTTAAAACATGGCAAACAGAAGACTGGTAAATACTTTAAAACGCTGTATTCTGTGTTTTGACCTCAGTGACATCATCTTAAATGAAAGCAAGGATGCTGATCAAAATCTGAGTTTAATTTTACTAAGGTTCTATACTCTGGGACTGTCTGCTGGCTCATGTTGACTTGTTAGTTAATCTCAGTGTTTCTAACTGCAAATTAGTAATCTGTGGTTCAATGGATTAAAAACAGAATTACTATTTAATCTTAAAACAAGAATTTTTTTAAGATAAAAAAGTTTTAATAGATCCTTCCAAAACTTTAAGGCACTTACAGAATACAAAGTACATTTTGAAAAATGTGAAGCTACTGCTTTAAGAGTTAACTGGAAAAAAAAACGTAGCAACTAACTCATATTGCAAGGCTAAGGAAACTTGCAACAGAGAAAACATGTCCAGCTCAACTTCCTCTCTGGGTTCTTTGTGTAAAACATGGTCACAGTTGTACTTCCTCACTGTCAGGGGATCCAAACAGTCACAATCGACTGCAGCGTAAAGAGAGGGAATGAAAAAAAGCCATTTAAGTCTTAAAATTTGCTTTACAATCTAATCAAACTACTGTATGATTTCATCTGGATCTTGAGCAAAGAACTTCTGTTTTAACTCTACTTTTATCTTTTGTTAAGGCAGACTTGGGGAGGGGGGAAATTAACTACAGAACCTCTGAAGGTTCTGTTTTTATAAACATCTACATCCAGAAAGGCTTTCTATTAAAACTCCATCATAAAATTATGGACAATTTTAAAAGAAAATAAATGTTTGAAACCTTTAGACTATCCCTTAATAGTGTAATTAACTAGAAAATAAAAGGGATGATTTACTAAAATCATCTCCCCACCCCATTTCTTTGTCAGATTCTGGACAGTCTTTCAAGTGGCAAGAGACACAATTGAGATTAATTGCACTAATGACCTTAGTACTCTCCAATTTTTATGAGTGAATGACTAACAGAATGGGTAACAACAGATTTGTGCTTTCAGATTAAGAAGTGGACCAACACATTCAGGTGTTGCATAGCAGCAGGGTTTTGCATAGGCACAAAAATCTCTCTGCAGGTTCACTTGGGAGCCTTTTTTTGGCTTGTGAAATCCCTTTGAGATGTGCTGTGTTGGTCACCGCAGGGAACAGCAAGCAGGAAGTGTAAGGACCTGAAGGTCACAGATTTTAACGTGACAAGAAACCAGTGCTAAGGCCCAAAAGCTCCATTCCATTTGCTGGTGCTGGCAAAGCTCCAGCTGGCACAACCTTCCTCTGAAAAGCCATTTCACCTGTCACTGGGCAGAAACGGGAAGAGGCAGGGCTGTCACCAACCAAGGTCCTGGAAGAAAGGACTTACCTCATTTCCTTCTACTGCCAGAGAAGATCCAAACCTTTCATATCACCACTAACACCCTTTACTGCTGGTGCTGCTGCACACTTCTCAAAACACAGAGCATACTCTAAACTACTCATATGGGATGATGTGAACAAAAAGAAGCACTGAAGAGAATTCTAAATTCAAACTGTTGTTCTGAATTCTGTAAAAGTAATATCAAATACTTGGTAAAAAAAAAAGTCTCTGTATGAACAGGCATAGATCTCAAAAAAATTACCTGTAAAAAGACTTAGGAAGTAACTAATTAGGAATTAATAAATGCCTATCAACTAAGGCAGAAAACACAGGGGGTGTGGTAAGAAATAAATCTATTTACTTCACCCTCCCTGGGACTCCTAATTAGAAGTACCAGCAGCTTTAACAAATCACCAGTCCTGTATTTGTGATGTTGCTATAATGTGAAGCTTCCCACAATTAATGTATAACAGAGACTTATTTTTAAAGAACTTTTTAATGGTTAACTTCCCAGGAGCTGAAATAACAGGGACAGAATTCCACAGGTTGTGTTTTATTATGCTCTCTGCTCTAAGCAAATGAGTGCAGCTATTTACAAATCAAGTAATCATTTTTAATCGGATTTTGAAAACACAACAAAGAATGGTGATGAAAAATTTTGGGAACCAGTAATCCCAGCTTCCAGTCACAGCACTACTTTATGAAAAGGCAACAGAGAGCCTCCCCAAAAGTAACTAACAATGGAGCAAAGGAAATACTATCACAGCTCTGAAACATTCATGCTGGCTTATTCCTTCAATCCATTTATGTAAAGGATCACATGCAATCCTCAAAACAAATGCATACAAGTTCCAGCACACCCTGCTCATTTTTCTGCAGGAAGTAACAGTACAAGAGTTGCAAGATCCAAACACAGCATACTATTTCATATCAGCCTGTCTCACAGACCACATTAAATCTCTCCTGAAAGACAAACAAGGACTATTCAAATATTTGTTGTGTGCAGAAGTAGGAACCAGGAAGGGCTGTATGCACAAGAACAGAACAAGGCCGAGCAAAATCAAGGACACCCTTACCTGAACTGAAGGTGTTAGCTCTTGAGATTGCTTACTGATAGTTCCTTGGGAAGATGCTAAAGCAAAACTGTCAGTCTTGTGTAATACTGGGCCATCACTCCTGGCAGGTGCTTCTGTCCTATGTGACTGCCATGTCTCTTTTCTGTGATGAGATTCACCAGCTTGCTCCTCTCCAAAGGCAGCCCAAGAACAGCTGTCTCTTTGTTCATCTTCAAAAGCATTCCAGTCCGTAGCCTGGTTACAACCTGCTGAACTGAAGTCCGCAAAGTCGTCAGAGTCCTGGAAAGCAACACTCTCATCTTGAGGTTTTGGCACTGAATCAAAGTCTCCAAATTCACTATCATCACCGTTTTCTACCTCAGTAGTATGCTGGAAGTCTAAGCCAGAAGTTTTACTGGTAGTATCACATTCTAAAGTGTCAGCAGCCTGCTTTAGTTCAGCTTGATCCAAACTTGCCGGCTGCTGAGAAACAGTACTTGTGTCCCTGAATTCACCAAATTCAACATTAGGTTTGCTAATATGTGCAGGCTGTTCAGCAGTTCTTTCCAAATCTAGATCATTTACTGATTCTTGAGCGTTCCTGAAGGTGGGAGATACACTGCTGACTGAACCAAAGTCACCAAAAACATCTTCACGTGTGTCACTGCAAGCTTCAACTTCAGTACTACTTCCACCATTCTTAAGATCTTCAGAATCACCCGATTTTTCTCCTGCAGGATCACAGCTTAGGCTTTGGACCTTATCAACCTTGATGTCTGCTGCTTCTGAAGAACCATCAGGCCTATGAAAATCTTTGCCATTCTCTGTGCGATGTTGTCTTCTCCTCCCACTGTGCTCTCCATTTTCAGTAGTGCATATTGAACTTCCAGTTGTTTGAGATGTACTAGAAACAGCAAATTCACTATCTTCCAGTGCTGAGGGACCCTGCTCACAACTCACTTCTGAAATGCAAACCTCTTCTTCAGTACAAGTTACTCTGTTTATTCTGTTGTTCTCCTGAATGGTCAGTGAGTCTCTTTCACTAAGAACACTGCATATTGTAGGCCCCGTTCCCTCTAAATGGATTGGGTTTTTGTTTGAGAATGTAGCAAAATCTGCAAAGTCTTCACCTGAGCTGGGCATTGAGTTCAAATTTTGCTCAGTACTATGGGTGCTAACAGTTTTCAGTCCCTTTGAGTCACCGATACTGTCTAGATCTTCTGTTCCCTGAGGATTTACAGGGTCTGATGCTGCAAATCCGTTTGTTAGAATCTCTAGACATGGAAGTTTCTCACCATTACAAGCATCTATTTGCTCATCCTGGCTCTCAACTGTTACACCAGTTCTAACTGGACGAGAAGAAAAACCCTCCGATTTTCCAGTGTTGTCTCTTTGTTCCCCCCTTCTGTTTACGTCTTCTAAAGCAGTACCTGAAGTTCTAAGCTTAGATTTTTCTTTGATAGTACTAGTAGCTGACATATCAGAAAGTTCCTTAGCATGAGTAGGAAGCTCTGCAGCGCAGTCTTTAACATTTTTAACAGATGTGAAAGTTGCAATGCCAGCTACGTTGTCGGAATAATCATGAAGCGGGATGAAGTGGTTCGTGGGTATAAACTCTTCCTTTGGATGACTGTAGTCAGGTGCATCAAAATCAGCAAAAGCCACACCAGCAGTGCTCACACCAGAAAACCCTCCAAATTCATCTTCATCGTCATCATCGGCTCCGTTGTCCAGTGGTGGAGGGGATGAGGAGTACATTCGAATAATGTCTGGTTCCATTGTTTAGTCCTGCTTCAACCTTACTGTATTTCTGTAACAGGGAAAAACAGAAGTATATCAGAATTTGGACAGCTTTGGTATTCTTATACACTTCATTTTCACAGCTTCGTGCCTTATTTTAAAAGTGTGAGTATAGGGCAATGTCTGTATTGGATAGCTGAAAGAAACAGTCCCCAAATCCACTTGTTTTAGAAGGCACAGGGACTGTTCAAGGCTCTTGTAAACTACTATATGAGCCAATTCTCAGCTGGTAGGGCTGAAATCATTGTCTTGATCTGTTGTGCAACACACTGACACAACTAAACTCAGTTTTAATTCATCAGTTCTGCTGCCCTATTGTTTAAGTTTCTTTCTACCAATTCATTGGTTTCTGTTTGGTTTCCCTGTTCTTTGCAACTCTGTGCTGTCTCCACAGCTGCTGCCACCAGCCTGCTTCTGTCTTAGGAACCAGTTGAGAGACGCCATTATGAACACCAGTAAAGCCTAGAGCCAAACACACTTCATCAAAGCTTATTCTCAAAAGGAGAACTGAGCACAATTATACATAAAATATTTAAACACAAATCACCAAATCACAGAGGAAAAAGAAAAAAAAGAAGAAAGTATTCCCATGGCCTAGATAGAAACAGATTAAGGACTCCCTTAACATTGCAAACCACTACAGGAACAAACAAGACGTTTATGGAAAATTTTCTTTCCTAAAGAATGATCTGACTTCTTCAATGTTGTGTACAATAAATGAAACAGTAACTACTAGTAGGTATAGACCCACAACTGCACATATCACTGAACTAGTTCATACCCTAAAGCCCTTAAAGGGAGAGCTACAACCAAGCTCTTTCCACTTCAAAAAAACTTGTCACGAATGAACTGTGACAACACATTAAGCCTTATCTACAGAAAAAGAGTGGAAACAGCCTATACATATTAGCAAATATTTGAATTTCTAACCACCAGAATAAGCGCAGACTTTATAATACCACGTCTGAAACACAGGTAAACCATGATCCCTAAGTCCAGCATCTTTAGCAAATGACTTCCTGAACACCCCTTAAGAGCAGCATACAAAGGGTAAAAGAACAACAAATGAAGCTCTGCAGTTCTCCTTGAGCACAAAATACCAAGCACTTGAGCCAAACAGCTCTGGATATTTGCCAGGAAACTCTGGCGTCCTTAAGGTGACTAACATGCCTACAATTTCTTTTTAAAAGGGTATTTTGAAACCCTGAAGTAATTTGTAACATAAAGTGCAAACTGAAGAGAACTGCAAAGGAATTTTGTTTAGAATAAAGCCTAAGTTGTCAACAAGCTCCCACATAGGCTTACTCAGCACCAGCTGCTTAACAAGGTATTTGAGAGAAGAGCTTCACTCTCTTATCTGAGAGGCCTCATCTCCCAAGAGCACTCTCCCTTCTACATCATGGTCTAGCAATTGCTGCTTAATGTCCTACATGGAGATAAAGATCCTTCCCAAGATGTTTGTAGAAGTGTGACTTTATGTTCACAGACAGATTACTCCAATCTGTTTAGTTTCCGAGCTCCTGGGGTTTCACTTCACTAAATACCATAACAGCATTTCGTCTTTGTCACTATCACAGCAGTAATTCCTTCTTTATATCCAAATTTACTGAGGTCAACCATCAACACCGGGATTAAACACCCAGTATATCCAGACTACAGTTGCTTTCTGAGTGTTTCACTGCAGAAGCAGATCCACAGGCTGTGCACAAAGATATGCCCTGGGAGGTGGAAGTGCTCTATTGGCTCTTTTGCAGAAAAGAGACCAGTCAGGTAGATATTGGTTCATATTTTCTGTGCCCATCTTAAGGCCCATTATCTCAGGGATAGCACTACTTAAAGTAGTGCTGGTTGAGGGGAGCTGGTTGACCAGTGAGTGGCATTGTGTCTGGAATTCATGGCTACTGGGATCATCAATCAACAGCTTTTTAGTAACAAGACAAATTCAGGAGAAAGAACAGAAAATTGCATCAATGGGACTCACTCTCCGCACCTTCAGTTCCTGGAAAAGGAAAGGATGGGTTTATTTGGCTATAACAAATCATCCCCTGTATTTAAATTTGAATCTCCAGCTGAATCTCAGTAGGCAATAGCAAAAATTTATTATTAAACTTTCTGAAATTTACTAAGAGCTGTTACACCTATTTGAAAATTCAGTTGACATAATATTTATCATATCCCATGTGACAAAACCTGAAGAGATGGTAAAGGCAACAAACTAGTTCTTGAAACAAACAAAACAATACTCAACATTTCTTCAAGGACAGCCCAAGTTAAAGCTAGGAAGCTAACACATTTGGTCTTGAAACCAAGATTTCTGAAGTCCACAAGACCCATTCTTGAAGCTTTTAGTGCAGTAAAGACATAACTTCAACACCAAAGTATTATATATATTATATATTATATATATAAAAAGCAGAAAACAGAAGCAACCTTAAATTTGTTTCTAACTGGCAAATACATAAACTTACAGTCCTGTACATAGACAATGACATCAAAGTATAGTTTTGCTACTTCACCACCTGACATCAGAGGATCTCATGCAAAAATAATAATAATAATAAAAATAATATAAAAAAATATATATATAATAAAAAAATTCTTACCCTACACTGGCCATACATCCATACACTATCCATCATAACAACCCTACCCATATTTTGTTGGCCGTTTACTGTGTATTTTAACCTCAGCCAAAAATAAACCATAAGAGAGTTGAGAAAATCCTTAGAAGCAAGGATGATCTAAAATAACCCCAATGTGCAGTTTTCAGAAAACAAACTGAATAATGTGAGAGCAGCAAGCACCACAATCAAAGGGATTTTACCTGTAAGACTCCTTTTCTTTCCAGTTATCATAAAAAAGGAGAGACAAGGAACAAGAATAATAAGGACAAGCACAGGACAAAGATAACAGAGAGACTGCATGGGGGCTGAAGCAGCCTGACAAAGCCCAATTGAACATGTAGGAAGATCTCTGGCCACTTAAAAATGTTCTCTCCTGTAACTTCTGCCATGCAGCAGAAGAAACTTCCTTCAATTTTTCATTTCAAAGCACTTTTAAGAGATCACAGGGATCATTTACACAGCAGCAGTCCAGCAGCACAATGCTCCAGATATGTTTCAGTAACAGTTGCCAAAACAGGATCTGCAAGGAACATTAATTGTGCATTTAAAAATCTGATCATAGGTTTGAAAGTATGCTAAGTGTTTAATCAGTTTAACCACAAGAATCAACTTATAACCAATTGTTTGGACTTGTGTATATTTTTCTTTAAATATCAACTATTTCCACTTATGTTACAGCTGCATTTTAAAAGCCAGACATGAAGAGCTCCAAAATGTATGAACCTGTATTAGAAATGAGTGTAAGGTTGTTATGTTAACACAATTTAATTGTTGTTTATAGAATTCAAACATACTCCAACTGTAAGAGAAGGAAAAAAAGTCATACTAGTATTCCCCCTCCTCTTGACTAATTAGTGATAAATTTATAAGCTGTGCATAATCCCAAATCTCCTCACAATATAAAACAGTACGGGAATTTTATAGCCTTAATGTAGTTTTCTTCAGAAAGAATTTAATTAGAGTCCCCTTTCTCGACTACCAAAAGTGTTCTATCTGCCAACTATAAACAAAATTTGTTATCAAACTTGAATTCAAATTTGTTATTTGAAACAATAGCATAGTGAAGACCCACAGGTCTGACAGAACAACGACTTTGTTCCTTAGTTCATTTAGTTAATCCCTGCTTTGTCTGGAATCTCAAACAGAGCTGGAACAGTGGCTTCATCTTTTGTAGTACTTTATACCCAGCTCAGACATTCTTGGTCAAGATATTAGGCTATATAATTTTTTTAAACCTGGTATTTCAAGTGATGAACACAAAACATGGTTTAACCCAAAGTAGAATTTGAACAAATCTATGACCAATAATGTGGATTATTTATCTTCCCTGTAGTTTTCAGGGAACTGGCTCCCAAATTTAAAAGTCAGATATGAAGTTCACATGCACTTATTGTACTTATCTGTTCATTTAAACATTCTTGAAACATGTACTTTTAAAACAACTGGAAGCCACCAATTTTTCAGCATGCTATATAATAAGGACTCCTATTTGAAGGAAATTACAACGGTTTTTACTTACATAACAGAGCACAACATACATAACTTCTGTGATTTCTAATATGCAACATCTCAGGTTTCTGGCATCAAACCTTACACCCTGAGGTGAAGAATCTGGCACAGTTAAAGTGTTCATGTTTAGAGTGGATTACTTTAGTCACCATTACAGATTTATATTGACAAGGGTCAGCAACACTTGCAGATCTCAAGAGTTTACTATTAGACTGAAGATGGATTTCCATCAATTGCTCATGACATGCAGTTGTCCCAACAGTTTAAAAAAAAAAAAATTATTAAAGAATTGTATTCTCTTTCAGGTGCCATTTTCTGCCTTTCTGTCTTTTTACCTATTTTTTGTTGTTTGTTGTTTTTTTTTTTAAACTAGAAACACTAGTTAACTTTTTGTGTCCATGTCTTTTTTTGCATTCACACTCTAATGTTCATTATGAAGGAATTTCTGAAACAAATTTCAACACTATTAATAGAAACCACTGTTAAAAGTGCAATCCACCAATATACTTATATATTGACATTTTACTCAAAAGAAAAAAAAATTGCTGATTAATTTATTAAGATTCAATTTTGATACTGCAGCCTCTGGTTCGAACCTTTTTTCTCAAGTCACAAGCATTTAAGAATGTAACTCAGGTTAATTTAAAACACTCAAGAGAGAAAAGAGAAATCAGTAATGCTAGAAATGAGAAGTAGTTGACTTAAGTTTTGATAGGGCAAGGAACTGGAAAAAGGAAATGCATGCTCTTCTTTTATGGTCACTAACTAGGTTTCCAAAACATTTACAATGAAGCCAGAGTATCTTATTATTTGTTTGCAGTAAGTAGGGAACAATATCTGCTTTCCTCATACACAGACCACATCCTTGTTCACTGTCTTTTTACAGAGTAATAGTAACAGTCTAACAAAGACATGGCAGCAAAGGGAACAATGTAATTACACTACACAAAAGCAGGTATAAATAGTTCCTTTGCTGCCTATCTTCTAGGGCAAAACCTGAAACAGCAAGCTGGGCTCTTACATAAGACCTAAAAAATCAGGAGGCCACAAAGAGTGTCTCTAAAGAAATACGTGAGGTGTGTAAACTCAAAGGAAGAAACCCCTTGTAGAGCAGAATGTTTCCTTCACCTTAAGAGGAAGCGAAGCAATGAGTAACTTCTCAGCTGCAGATTGTTCTGAAAACAAAGCTGAGTTAAGCAACCCATCCCCTTAAAGCACACAGAAAACACAATAACCACACATGGCACCATCAAGATCTCCATGACAGAAATGACAACAACATTACTGAAATACCCTACAGTGAAAGCTTTGCAATGGCAAGAGATGGATTCAAGTCATCAGCTGCCAGCATCTGATCTTTCCAAGAACATTTAACTCTTACTGCAAGGGAGTTCCTCAAGCAGATGCCAAAAATACCACAGCAAGGACCAGATTTAAACTTATTACAGCACAATGTTGGCTTCCAGTAGGAAAAGCTGTCCTCTTCTGTTATCACTCTGCCTTTTCTTTGGCTTATGAACAAAGGAAAACATAATCACACAGTCTTTCCGCACCTGAGAATCTATTTCTAGAATGGTGGTTGTAAATGAGGAGAGTCTGTCTGCTAAACCAGCATTTCTACAATCCAAATCCACTCTAGAGGGAGAGTCTTTGTCCAGGCTGAAGTCAATATGTTCTTACATTGGTTTAATAAGCTTACTTTTATTTTTGGAATTAGTTACCAGCAAACAAAATACAGCAAGAAAATGTTTACTTCATAAAGCCTCCAAGAAATCAATGTTTTCGATTTTGAACCTGATGCTGTTACAGCCAGGAGGTCCATTACCCAAAGCAGGAGTTTCAGAGCACTCTTCTTTTTCCTTGGACATATACAGGGTTGAAGAAAACAATGTTCTCCAGTTTCAGTAAGGCAAACGTCTCCAAGCCCTATTTCTCATTACCCAACATTTGGAACTAAATCAATACCACTGTACATCACTGTGGTTTCAACAAACACCGAATATGCGAGACACCTTCATCAGAAAGTGTTGTATGTACAACAAACATTAAAGTAACAAAACCTGGGAGGCTGACACCAGGAATCAGGCACTTATTCTTCCTGTCCTTCTGCCCTCCAGAGGCTGGCACCCCCAGACAACCCAGCCTAGACAATATCCAAACCTCTTTGACAGTGCTCCTCTTCCTCTCATCACTGACAGAACAATGTTAGGCGGCACAAATGTGGCATTTAAACAGATCTTGGATATAGCTATCTTCCTTTTAAAGGAAGATCTCCTTTTTAGGCTATACAAAGAAGCAATCAAACACGTACTTTCAGTAGTTGTGCTGCTTCAATTCTCCCTGTTTCATTTTAACTTAGCTGTGGAATCAGAATAACGTTAGGAAAATATGAATCTAGATGTTGTGCTGGTTCATTAGACTCTTTTAACCAAGAATAGCATTACTTCCCAAACTTAAAAGACCAGGTTATCTTTGTAAAGTTAATACAAGCAAAAAAATGTCTCATCTCAAAATCTACTGATGTGCTTTATCAGCTGCAGATGAGGACACTGCCTTTAGTTAAATCTGCAACCTGACAGTGGAGGAAATATTGTAAGAACAAGCATATTTTAAAATCCTATAGGCAAACACAACTGGCTGGGAAAGTCCATCAGGTTTAAAATCTGGCTCTGCAGGAATGCAATATTTGTGTCCAATGTAGAGTACACAGCCCTACGACGTGTAAAGACAGATGTCGTAAGTAACACATAGCTGAGATGTTTTCATTCCTATGATTTCTTAAATTCCTTTTAAAACAGGTGGTCAACTCACTGAGAAAATCTATTTCTGGATGTTACCCTCAAACATGCTAGCTGGGAACCTGTTCTAAATTAAGATAAAAAGATGCTAGATTAAAAAGTATTAGAACTAGATTACCTAAGGTCAACTGTTCCCAGAGACTTATTTACAGAGCAGTGTGTTCTCCACCACATATAAGCCTTTCAAACTTCACACAGACTACAGTAAAGAGTAAATTACAACTGCCCAGAGGTGCACTCTTATGTGAGAGGTTCTCCTACGGCGTGGCAGAGGAAATACAACTGCATAGGGAGAACAACCACATAGGTCTTCTTTCCATTACTGAGAACTTTTGCTTGTTTTTCAGTGAACAGCCTTACATTATTCATCATTTATCCCACCTACAGACATTACATCATATTAAAAACACAATACAGGCAGGACACCTAATACTCCAAAGAATAAAATCTATTTTTCATCACTTTTCAAAAGACACATGAACTCAAGGTTTCACATTTCCTTCACCCTGGTACCAACTTTCAAACATACTAAGGTGACGACAGGATTTGCCCTTCCTTGTGGCTCTCCCAAAACAGGGCTCTTGGATTTGCAAAATCCAAATTATTTGCCTTACAGAAGCAGACTCATTAGATCACCTTGCAAATGGCACCAATACAGAAACACTCCTTGAACTGAAATCAGTTGAAAATTTTAATTGCTACAGACATCAGCTTTAAAGAAAGTCTGCTGAAAATGAGACTGCCAGTTTTCAAACAAGGCACATTTCAAGACTTTTTTTGTGTGTGCAATAGCGGCAGCTCACACAGTGTGGTTTTTTGCACAAACAAAAAAACCCTCAAGACAAAATTTCTGACACCTGGGAACGAGTAGGATCTAAGCCACTGCTCTTAAGAGGACTATCCAGAAAAGTTCTAAGTATTTTGAATCCTCATGAAAGGGTTAGTGTGTCACTGTGCTGAAACACTCACAAAGAAGTAGTTTAAGTTGTCAAACAGCAAAATAGCACAGAAAGGAATGAACATTCTGTCGAAAAAGACAATGAGGATCTCAAGGAAGATTATGTCTCTGAGTACAGTGAAAACAACCAGACCAAGCATCAGTTTCTTCACCACTAGGTTTCCAACTGATACCACCACAGACCTGCAAGGAGAGCTCCATGAATATTTCAAGAGGAAAGGGCAAAGAGTTGACTGAGGTCCATTAAGCTGTTGTATTATTTCCACCGTGAAAGACAAGTCTTTGCAAAGTACTGAAAGTTTCAGAATATTACTCCATGTAATTAAGATGTTAAAATGCTCAATAAGTTATTAGAGGAATTTTTTCAAGTAGAAATGTAAGATCACATTGCTTTCATCAATAGAATTACTTAACTGTGTATAACTCAAAAATTTTACAGCCTATTAAATCCTTTGCTAAACAAAACCGTGATCTGGACAAAACTAAAATACATAAAAGAATAAGACCAAACTGATGCTGAGCTCCTTCAATTGCTTACTTATAAACAAATTAAGGAAGTAAAAGGAAGAGGTCATACTTTCACACTGCCTTAGAAGGTCATACAATGTGTACTTCATGCAAATATCATGTGGAATAAAAACACCACAGTCACATTAGTTTCTCTGCATCACTTCATATTTTTAAGCTTAAAGTCTCATATTTTCACATTTAGGCTACTTTTTTTCACTGATATGACTGTTCCAAAAAACCCACAACCTCTCAGTAGTCACAGCTACTTCACCTCTTCCCCAGGCTCTCACAATTAATGTTGGATTTCTCCAGGTACAGCTCCAACTTCAGGAGGAGGAACCACTACCCATGTGTTAGCCGCCAACTTCTGTGCTGACAACACAACTGAGCATTTTCATGCTTAAAGTAGGCTAATTAGCTTTCCAAGTCTAGTTCATATGCCCAGAGAATAACACAAGGAGGAAATACTTTTAATTTTGTTCAGTCTCCAAGGACCAGTCCAGTTAAAAAGCAGCATCCATCAAACTCACTTTGCCATGGACTCAACAGCTGAAAAATTATTCCTAATGAAGCACGTGGGGCTGTAAACCACGCATGGAAACTAAACTCACACGACCGACGCAGTGCAGCTCCTGTCAACAATGCTCCTCTACTCACTCTGTTTATGAACAGATGTTTGTTAAAGGAGCATTAAACTCCTGAAGGTTTCAGTTTCTGTGCTGAAGCTGGGAGGAAGGGGCTGTCACCACCATGAGGCCAATTTACTGACACCTCGAAGGAATCCCAGGGTTTTACCCTTTTTTTTTTTAAGGCACTGTCTTCTCTAAGGAAAAAAAATATTTTGGTTCATCAAGTAGACACTTACAATGGTAAACTGAAGCGTCAGGACCTAATAGGCATTCGAGTAACTACCCCATTTTAGAATGATATTGCTTCTTAAAAAAAAATAAAAATCATAATTACGATGACACGTCGAAGCAGAGTTACCTCCAGAAGCGTTTAGCGACTGACACGCTTTAAAAGAGAAAGGTCTTCAGGAAAAGCCGAGCACACAGGACAGGTCAACTTACTGTACCACATATCCCTGATTCCTCTCTCCCTCTCTCAGCTGAACCCCAGGACACCGCGAGGCACCCCGCGCTGGGGCCCCGCCGAAGGACAAAGCCGGGACGAGCCGAGGGAGCGGCGCCTCAGCGAGGGGGACCCGCGGGGCTCCCCCCTGCCCTGCCCTGCCCTGCCCTGCCCCGCGGGGCCCGGCCCGGCCCCGCCGCCCTCCCCCGAGGGCCAAGGGGAAAAGGACGGCGCTGCCCCGCCAGGCCCCGGCCGCCGCAGCCCCGCCGAGGGTTCCCCGCTGCCCTTTCCCGGCCAGGCCCGGAGCGGACGAGCCGCCCCGTCACCGTCTCTTACCTGCGGGCTGCGCGAGGGGCGGCGGGGCCCGGGCGGGCATGGCTGCGGGCGGGGAGGGGGACAGGGAAGGGGGGGGGACAGGGAAGGAAGGGGAGAGGAGAGGGGGCCGCGGCCGGTTATCTGCGGCCTCCCGCGGCAACCGCCATGGAGGGGGAGCCGCTGTGGGCGACAGGAACCGCGTCGCTGCGGCCCGGCCCCCTCCGGCCGCCGCCTCCTGCCCCGCCACCGCCCCCCGGCCTCCCGGCGCTCCCCGCGCCGCCGCCCCCGCGCCGCGTCACGTCCGGCCGGGCCGGCGAGCGGGGACGGCGAGGGCGGTCGGTGCCGCAAATAAACGAATGAAAACGTTTATGTGTGTGTTGTGTGTGTCTGTGCTCTGTGCTCTGCGCTCTGCCTTGGAGCACACGGGGTCCCAGAGCGGATTGGGTGGAAAAGGACCCTAAAGGCCGCCTGGTTCCGACCGCGAGCAGGCGCGTGTTGGAATTTAGAACCACAGCGTGCGGAGCCCGCCATTCATCCCTCGGCGGGGGTTAACGGAGCTCCGCACGGCCGTTCCAACGCGCCGGCGAATCGCCATAATAAAACAGCGAGTGGAGCGTGATATCAAAAGGTTTGTTGAAGAATCACGGAATTAATTAGGTGGGAAAAGGCCTCCGAGATCACCGAGTCCAACCTGTGACAGAACGCCACTGTGTCAACTAGGCCATGGCACTGAGTGACATGTCCAGCCTTTCTTTCCTCAAACACCTCCAGGGTGACTCCACCACCTCCCTGGGCATCCCATTCCAGTGTCTAATCACCCTTTCCGTGGAGAAATTCTTCTTGATGTCCAACCTAAGCCTCCCTTGGCACAGCTTAAGACTGTGTCCTCTTGTCCTGTCACTGGTTGCCTGGGAGAAGGGGCCGATCCCCACCTGGCTACAACCTCCCGTCAGGTAGTTGTGGAGAACAATTAGGTCACCCCCCTTCCTCCAGAGGCCGTATCTACACACACACACACCCCAGGTATTTAAGTACTCAGTAGTTTGGCTGAAGGAAGGCTTAAAACAAGGCCATTTGCAGAACTTTTCATGTTTGAGATAGGTTTGTGGAATAAAAATGCCTTTAAGAGTAATTATAATTAATGCAATAATTTAATAAGCAGTAGAAGGCTTTTGTGAAGCATGGGGGAATTATATTGTTAATGCAGTGTTTCTGTGACGTTTGGAATCCTGTTACAGTAGCTGAACATACTCATGGGTGACTATTAACAAGGCTGTGTGATTAATTCTCTATTATTTCGCCGCCTGGTGGCTGTTCCCTTTTTTTCCATCTTAGCGTCAGAAACACAAGAGTAAAGCTTGTGCTGACCTGGCAGGACAGAAGGAGAAGCATGGGGGAATAGGAAAGAAGGTATTTCAGCAGTCTTTGACCTTCAACCAGTGTACAACAATGTGTTTTACAAACTGTGAAGGTACAGAGAAGATCCTGTAAAAGCAGTTAAATACTTTGTTGTAAAGCAACAGACAAACTAGAGCTTTTTTTTTGGATATCTGGCAGTAGCCGTGAAGTTCCAGGGGCCCAAAGTATACCTCAGTGTGTGGCGCTAGCCCACGAAGAATCATTTTTCCATTCCAGCTGTGTTTAATTGGTGGTCATTGGCTATGAGTGTTAATCACCCTATTGTAAATAATATAATTAGAGGAGGTAAAATAATAATTACCTCCTCTTTTACAGCTGCTGTATCAATCATTTGAATGATCATACGGAATAACACGCTGCCCGTAGACTCCACAGGCAGCAACACGAACCCTCGTGTTGCCAGAAAAATCAGATTCATTACCTGGTGTGCAAAAAGCCAATAATTACACACTAGACAGAGACATTGACTACTTATTTTGGAGTTGTGCAAGCCTGGGTGCTCACTGGTGTTCCACAAATCAAGCACGCCAACTATCAAAACTTTTTATTGTTTATACATTTTACCAAAAAAAGGAATTAGTGTTCATTGGATATATGTTCTCTTATTAATTAATGCTCTGCCTTCTATTGGTTAATGACTCTTTAGCTTCTCAGGCTAGTTAGTCCACATGCTCAGTCTTTCTCTTTTTTGGGGTTGGTGTGTTTCTTGGTTCAGTGGTCTCCGAGTTGTGGTCATGATCTGTCCCTGCCAGAATCACCTTTTACCCTGTCAGAGCTGATCCAGCACAGTTGCTGAGTTGGCTTTATTAGTTTCTTCCTTATCTTGGGACTTCTGCCGAATGTCCTTGTGGCCCCCAAACCTTGCGTTCTTTGTGTCTGCTATCAGTGGTACATCCTCCTTCCCAGGCTTTGTTAACCTCCCTCTAGGTCTGAGATTGTTGAAGCATATCCAAACCTAAACCTTAACAAGGCGATTCTACCCACAAGTAATTAGTTTTTCTAACACCTGGACATCACTTAGAGCTTACTTGTTAGCTGTGATCTGTTTAACGGATTAAGTCTCCCTTCTTGTTGATTAGGCTTGAAAGTATACAAAGATCAAACATCAAAGAACATCCTTTCTTAAGAAAATCCCACATATTCCACATTTTACAACACTAGCACCTAAAAAAAAACAAATTAGTAAAGCCCTTGTGCAAAAGTCCAAAACCACAAGCACAATCATGTGCCTCAGAAAGAGGGCCAGAAAGATCAACAGTGTCAGTAATTAGGTTCTAGAGTAGAAGGAAATTTTTAAAGTAAAATTCCCACATGATTTGCGGAAGTGGCTCATATCCTAAGCTACAAAGAAAGGCAGAAAATCCCTCCAAATAGTCCCTGCCAGTCTAACCAGAGGAAAATTTTCTTTTCTATCTTTCTCAGTAGTATTTAGAATGTTCTAGGACCTGAAACTTTAATCAATATGCAGTTATGAATATATAAAATTCATTTAACTTGAATGCAGGATCAGATGAGAGGTAAACATTTCATATAAAAACAAAAAGAAAGTGATATTCACTTAGACATAGTGTGAATGATTGAAAAGATGTGTGGGATTTCTTTAGTCATTCCTGCATAAGCTTTGCTGGTTCAGGGAGATTACATTTGCTTGAGAAGGCAGACTGACTCTTTATAATAGCATTAGCCGTATTATGTATTAGTTCTGTGAAATGGAATTCATGGCTTACAACACTAATTTCGAGGTTATATTTTTAACATGTGAAACTTTCCTTTACAGAATTGCATGGATTGTAAACACTGTATCTTATTTGGAGATGATTCTAGCATGGTATTTTATCCATTTTCAAACATATGGTGAGGTGCTTTTAAAGCGTGTACTTCCAAGCCATTTATTTCCTTACAGCATGGTGAAAAAAAGTCGTAATTTCAATAGCCCCATCTCAATTTTACTATAACTCATCGCAAGGAAGCCCTTCTGCGTAGCGCAATAGAGGTTTTAAATCGAGCAGTTCTGGTCTTAGTAACTCCCAGGTTGAGCCTTGACTTGTTGGCTGCAGCAGAGCAGCTTTATCAATCGCTGCTACTGAGTCCTGAACTGCCAGGAGAGGGCGCAGCCTTCCCAGAAGTCTCAGATGGAAAAAGGTCTCGTGGTGTGTCAAGATGATTCAGAAAGGCTCTCCCAAAACCTTGCGTGGTCTGGAGACTCAGACACTCCTCCTGGGTTGGGAATTTAGGATGGCAGGGGCAACTTGTTATGGTCTACATCCATGTCCTTCATAAAACTTAATAATTCATAATTCTCAAAAAATTGAGTATGTAGTATTTACAGGGAAAAAAATTTAGCTTTTAATTTTTCATTTTGAAGTTTACAACATGGTTCCTGAATGTAGATTTTAGTCATACTATAAGCTGTACCATATATTGTGTAGTGTGGTGCAGAATATCTTCTGAAATATGTTGGGCTGTTAGTAGTGGATAGTGCAGCTCTTTTTCTTTTTTATTTCAAAAATACATATAGTACAACATGGCTTCTGGCAGTGCAAGATATTTCTGCCTTCCCCACTCGGTGGGGAAGAAACTTGCTCTAATCAAAGACTAGATAAATCTCCAAATTTCAAGCAGTTTGCTTCCTTCTATGCTGTATCTGGCAACGCTGCTGAGCAGAAACTAGATAGTCAAGAAATTATCCTACTTGATTTTTTTTTTTTTAATTTACAATTGAATCGGACATTAAAGAATTGAAATTATCCATAAAACGAATTTAAAATCATCTTTGGAGACCCTGACACATTAGAGGACTGGGCAATCACCAGCCATATGAAGTTTAACGAGGGCAAGTGTTGGATTCTGCACCTGGGATGGGGCAGCCCTAGATGTACAGGCAGACTGGGGAATGAGAAATGAGATGCTGGAAAGCAGCACCATGGAAAGGGACCTGGGGGTCCTGGTCAGAGGCAAATTGAATATCAGTCAGCAATGCCCTGGCAGCGAGGAGGGCCAACCTGGGAGGCATCAGGCAAAGCATCGCCAGCCGGGTGAGGGAGGGGATTGTCCTGCTCTGCTCTGCACTGCTCTGCACTGGGGCAGCCTCACCTTGAATATTTTGGGCACTACAATATAAAAAAAGACATTAAGCTGTTAGAGATCATCCAAAGGAGGGCAGTAAATATGGTGAAGGCTCTGGAGGAGAAACCGTATGAGGAGTGGTTGAGGTCACTTGGTCTGTTCAGCCTGGAGAAGAGGAGATGGAGGGGAGACCTCATTGTGGTTTTCAACATCCTCACAAGAGGAAGCGGACCAGTGACAGGACTCGAGGAAATGGCATGAAGCTGAGTCAGGGGAGATTTAGGTTGGATATTAGGAAAAGATTTTTCACCCAGAGGGTGGCTGGGCACTGGAAGAGGCTCCCCAGGGAAGTAGTCACATCACCAAGCCTGTCTGAGTTCAAGAAGTGCTTGGACAACACTACCTCTCAGGTGTGATGTGTTCTGTGCGGGGCCAGGAGCTGGACTTGATGATCCTGTTGGGTCCCTTCCATCTCAGCATAGTCTATGATTCTGTGATTCTATGAAACCATTGCAATTCATCTTCACAGAGCTTTTAGGCTTTTTCCCATCCTGACATGAAAATGAATTGGCACGTTTCTCTGAAATGTTTTTAATTCAGTAAAATTGCATTTATCTGAGACATGTATAGCTGAAATAACCCTACTACTGCATTAGCAAGCAGAAAGAGCTTTTCTGACTGAATTTACCAATGAACCTCGGAAGCTTTACATGAAAATTTTTTGTGGCTGTCGTTTCATAACGTGGGCATTGTCAAAGCTAGCTGAATGAATAATATGTGCTTTCTGCTGGCTTCTAAATGGACATCAGTTACTAAAAGAAAAATCCTTCAGTTACTGTTAGCTGAGTTAAACAAAGGTGCAGCTGAGCAAAGAGTGAACTTACTAAAGCAGCCTGTTACTAAACTACACTGTCCTTTGGCATTGAAAGATGCTAAAACAGATCTGTGAGCAGTGGATGCTTGTTTCTTTGAGGAGTGGTTGTTGCCTTGAACTCCACCCCAAATCTGCACCCTAAGTGGTGGTCTCTGTTTCCTTGCAGGACTGGTCCCTCTCAAAGCTTTTCAGAGGCTCTGGGATACTCTAGTAAATATCCCAAATCCCATGTCTTCTGCATCATTGCTACTTCCTTTAGCATTGACCTCTGGGCATGCAGAATGGCCAGGCACTGGTTTCTCTTGTTTTGGTTGTCCAACAAAGGTGTTTCAGCTTTTCCCAGCTCCTCAAGGAAAGGACTGTCTCCATCTGTACTAGTTGCAGTGGCATGAAGTATAAAGCATTGTAATGTATGTTTTGGATGGAACAAAGAGATCTTCTGTTTGGAGTGCAAGTTTGTTTTTACTTTTTACAAATCTCCTTGGCTACCTGTACTATGTACTATGTAGTCATAGTACAAAAGTGAGAAGGCATTGCTACATCAGCAGCCTGTTCTCTTGTGATTCACAGGCCATTAAAAAGTCCAGAACTGTCCTTAAACAAGCCTGAATGTGTTAACTACAAAGAACCCTGTGTAGTTACAGAAAACAGATGAAATGGCAGTTATTTTAGAAGTTTTTTACATCTGAATATAGATTCTTTGTGTTTTGGCTTAGGCTTATTTGAGCAACCATAGGGTTGTTGCCATTCAGCAGTGTTTGTTGGGAGGGTGTTTTTTTTGTTTGTTTCGATTGGGGTTTTTTTGCTTGGTTTTGTTTGTTTGCTTGTTTTTTTCTTTTAAGGAACTGCTTTCTGAGTCTTGACCGTGTTTGCAGCTGATCTGGAGCGTCTAATGAACATGAAGGCTCACATTCCTGCCATATGAGGGCTACCCAGTGGATCAACCAGATCATGAATGTCAAAACAGCCCCACCTTACCTGCCATGGTCTAGACCACATCCTCCAAGTGGTAGAAGTTAATGACTTCAGTGTGGCAATACTATGTGTATACTTGACCTCAACCTATTTTTATACATAGCTCATCATCAGCCTGTGCAAAGTGTATTTTAGTGTGTGTACATATTGATGGTGGTAAAGCTTGTCAGCAGAGTCAATAGCCAAACCAAGGTCTGACAATACTTGCTTCTTCTAGAGGATGGTATTGTGTGAGTACCTCAGCTGTCAGCAGGAAAGCAGGATTTCTAGTGCCCTCAGTAGCAAAGCTTTCCAGTGCAACTAAATATTTTTTTTAATAAAGGCTCTAAATGTAGAAAACCATTAAGAAAAGAAATCAAAATTATTCATTTTGCCTTTGAGAGGCATGGCTTGTGAGCTTTTTACATTTAAGATGAAAAGTCCTCAAAATGGTTAAGACCATTTTTCTGTTTTAATGAACTAATTTATTTATTGGACAAAGGTGAGTTGATTTCCATAATCATCCTCCTTCCTTGTGCGTCAGCTCCTCTCTGTGACGACAGGAGTCAAGAGGCTCCAAACACCCATCAGGAAATTCCAAAGTCCAAAGTACTTACTCTGTGTATGTGAGAGGTACTATTACAGCAGTCTCTTGCACACTGAGCTGTGCGGGGTAGTAGCATATATGTTCTGTAATCTCTATTATCATCTATTTTAAGACCTTTTTCATTTCTAAGGCATCTTAGAGTTTGGGAATGTGTTGTTTGGTTGTTTTTTTTGAGGTTTAGGAACACCGAAACTTACCTCTACAGCTGTTTTTTTTTGTATATATTTCAGAGGACTTGCAATATCCTGTTGTAATCACACAAGTTCACTTCTGTATGTCAACACAGTCAGTGAAATTCAAGTGCCAGATTCAGATATTTTGATCAAGTTTTCCTCACAAACCAATGTTGTGTGACTGGCAGTGATGCTTATCAAGAAAAATAATTTGAGGATTTTTTTACAAAGATCATGTCCTTTTCACTTTACAGTGAATGACAAAATGTCCATTAAGTATAAATGAGAGTAGGATTCAGTTCCAGGTTTTAAAATGTAAATGGGTGAGGTTTTTCTGAGCTAATGACAACTTCTGTCTCAAATGCAACTGATATGCAAGGAAAGTGGTTCCTTTCACAGATATTTGTCAAAATCCTTCTCGTCTTTCAGACTCACATCTGATGCTTTGTTTCAGTACCACATATGTCAAATTTATCTTCTGTAATATTTTTCTGCAGTAGGTTTACTTTGTTGATCTACGTTCATTGAGATGCAAAGCGTCTGGGATGTAGGCACAGAACAAGGCTAGATCTCGGAAAAACAGCATTGCTTTCTTGAAAGCTCTTACACAAGAAATATGTGAGATTTGCCATACCTGATCCTAAACTACCTGACAAGGCTGTTGTCATAAGCAACAGGACAGAATCTAGAGAGAAAATACCGTGCTTCCAGATAGCTACAACGTGTTTGAGAGCTAACAGAAGTACTGTCAGCCACAGGAATCCTGCATGCATCGACCCTTGGCTGCACCAGCAGTCAGGGTGAGCCCCTCAGGTGGAGGGATCTGTTAATCTCTGTGTCATCCCCTGCTGTTGTCTCGCAAGCAGAAAGAAAAGAGGCAAGAGTGAACGCCTGACATTTGTACTAGGAACAGGCAGAGTGGGGGAAGGAGCGGGCGGAGGGGACTGTGGAGAACAGGTCAGGGAGGGAAACAGCAGGATGACAAAGGCAAGCACAGAGACAGTGGGGCAGATGAGGAGATGAAAAGTCCAACCTCCACCCCTTCAATAACCAGAATCAGTCAGAGATCTCTGGAGAGCAGCTGAACCAGCTCTGTTTCCATGAGGAGAGCTAGGAAAGATGAGATTAGGTAAATCCAGGTACCTGAGCAATCTGTTTAAATTCATTAGACCCTGAGAAGAAACCCTCTTTTCTACATCATAGCTGACTGGGTTTTAGTGCTGGGAAACAGAGGCTGTCTCTCAGTCACGTTCTTGGTTCTAGAAAGCAAATATGATCCCATCAGGCTTACATGGTGTCACTGATGTACTCTGCAGGAGCCCTTGCCAGGGTGTGCCTCCCCTCACCATTCTCTGCATCTCTGCACCAACCATACAGTTTAAGTGCAGCCTGTGGCATTTCCAGGGAGCAGTGAGCTGCAGCCACCCCATCTCTAAGCTTATTGAACTCAAGGGGTCTGCATTAGTGATGGATTTGTCTCATAGCTTTCAGTTTTTAACCCCTGAGATTAAAAAAGTTTCATTTTATAGGGTCTAGGGCTTGTTGCAAGGAGCTTTGATTCTCAGCACAAGCTGATTGCCAAATGTTTCAAAGGAGAATCTTTTGTCTTGATTTCACTGCCTTTATCGAATTGTTTATAATGTAGGCCACAGGGTCTTTTCTGTCTGCTCAATCGGATGTAGGTCAGCAGTTCAGTGGATTTAAATGAAAGACTGATGGCCAACCTCCAATTGGTTTGCATGGAAATGGCATTAGGCCAATTGCCCAGTTGTGGAATGTTATAAGAACAGAACAGACATAATTATTTCCAAATTTGGCCACAATCCATATTTTATCCATATTTATCCATATTTTGCTGCAAATGGTCTTGTCTCCTTCGGCAAGAAATCCCCTGGTCAGAGAGCATATCCTTAGTAACTCACTGTTCTTGTACTGGGTATATACCACTGTATCATACTGGGTGGAGTCTCCAACAATTTCTCCTCTGTGGAAAGGCCAAGATGCATGACCCTTGCTAGTGATGCAGCTGTCTTCCAAAATCAGACCTCCGTCTCCTTGGTAGCCTGTCTCAAACATTGCAGTTTATGAGATCTTCCACTGTTCTCTGAGCAGCAACTAATTCTTGATACAAAACCTGTTGGCAATGGCCTGGGTTTTTTGAGGAACAAAGACTTCTGTGCATATCATCCTGTGGAGCAGGAGGGAGTTCCAGGAGCACTGCAAAGATCTCCCACCAGTCAAATGCTTGTTCTTCTTATTCAAAGAGGTGGTGGGATGTGAACCAGCTTTTGTTCAAAAATAACGTAGCCATTTTAGCACACGACTGCCCCCCCCCAGCATGTCCTCTTGTACCTTCTGGGATCATTTTATCTGAACTGTGCTGATGGAACTCAGTTGCTGTCAGATGGCCCTTCACAGGGTTGCTTCAGGGGTGAGGAAGATGTAGACTGAACCTGCTGGGGTAGTTGTCACAAACTGACCTATTCTCCTCTTGCTCGTAGCCAGCCAGTAGCAGATGGATGGTGTATCCACTTCGTGGCTGCTGATCCATGAGTCTTCTGATCTTCTTTCTGTATAAATGTCTTCAGATGCAGTTTGACAGCAGGTTACACTGAGAAGATTTTTCCACTCTGCAGTTCTACATTATCAAGACATGCTTAAATTATCCTACAGGCTGTGCCTTCAGAGAGGCCTGTGTTACTTACACATCCCTGGTTTTGACTGATGATTTATACACCCTTACTAGCTAGGCCACTTCTCTGGAGAGTCCACCTTTCTCAATCTGACAGAGATGCAGGCAGACAGAGCTACAACACTGTGCTACATAGAAGAAACCCAGGGCAATAACCTGCTACAGAGCATGACAGAGAGTCACCGCGTGCTCGAGTTTGCCTTGGAGCTGGTTTGCTTTTACAGTGCTGGACCAGTTTCCTCTGAGTCAGATTCTGTTATATGCACACTGTTGTGGTGCCTTTAATTCAGTTTAAGAGTGGATCAGATAGGTTTCTTCCCCCTTCACAATTATTACTTTATTATTGCTCTGTTTTTTAACATGTATTCTGGTTGCATCGCACAGCTACAAGCATGCCCCAGGGCCTGCTGCAGTTAAGTGTCTGTGGTGTGTTTTGCTCTCTTGATTGTATAGAAGGAGTCATCACTGCATTATAAACTTATCTCTGTAGCTTTCCAAGGCTCATTCTTGCCTGTGGGAAACCTTCATGTGTAAAAAGTGTCAGATTTTCTGTGGGATAGGCTGGACGGTTACACCCTGAGCTGTATCTTGCCATTTCTTTCCCTGCACTGGAACTGATAAGATAGGAATAGGTTAGAGCTGTGTTGGACCCCAGTCTAATGCTGGCTCTAGGTAAGCCTTGCAGTGGTCTCCAGGTTCCCCTTGGAAGTCAAATATTATGATATTGAATGAGTGAATTCCATGAAGAACGGGAAACAATCTCTGCAGTTGTGGCAGCTAATGTGTGGGAAATATGTAGCATTTGTGTGAACTTTTGAGTACTAATTTTATTCCTGTGACTTCCTTTTGATCTAACACCTTGATGTTGAATTTAACCATTTCAGCTCCCAGAAAAGAAAAATGACCACCACAGGACCTTCACTGGTGCACAAAGGTGCTGTTTGTGCTTCCCATTGCACTGGTATTGCTCAGCTATGAAAGACCAGAATCACTGTTTTTACCAAGGCAATGGTTGCTAGAAGAGAGGGGTCTCCCTAGGGATGGTAGGTGATAAGTGGCTCTCTTGGTAGAATGCAACAAGCTCTAGTGATATCTACCTAACACACATATGTAGGCTTTGGACTCATTGGCATTAAAATAATTTTGAAGATTGGGAATAAATCTATGTGTGACTGCCTGTATGTATTTACACTTTTTTTGTAAAGGACAAAAAGAAAAAGAGATGCCTGTTTTTTTGATGATTAATATTGCTTGTCTGCATGAAGATTGTTTTCTCTGAGGCTTTTATGCATGGTCTTTTACAGCTAATGGGCTGCTCCCATGTAAGATTCTTCCAGACGATACTGCAGAGGAGCCAGCTGCAATTAGAACCAAGAAAACTGTGTCCCAGTCCTTCTTTGTAATCTCATTATTTAACTTCCATTATCTTTAAATTACATCCTTAGTGCTGTCACTCTGACAGAGTAGGATCACCCTTGCCTTGATCTTTGCCCATGAAAAGTTTAGTATAGCCCTAATCTAATTAGGAATCTGAGGGTTTTCTCCTCATTTCCTTGGGGTGTATTAAAATGGATTATCCTGATATGGAATCTGTAAAATAGGCATAAGTAAAAAAACCCCAAAATATTCAGGCACTGTTTTTCTATGCTCCAAAGACTTCACCATCCTAAATGCCACTGGCAATAAAAAATACCTGTGAATGCAAAGCGTTGTATTCCTGAAGTCTTCAGGTTTAACAAAAGGAACATATCATTGTCCCTCGGTTGCTGCAGTTCATTACAACCTGTAGCCCCAAATCTTTGATCAGTCTTTAGCTGGACAAAGTAGACAAGGAATTTGAAGTGAGTTAGAACACATCAGGACTCCTGAGTTTAGCTAAGACTGCATATAAAAATAATATTGTCTTAGAAAGTGAAAAGCCTGTGTCCTGCATCTGCTGAGCAAGGGGTTTCAATCCAATGTTTTTTTCCTGTGTGCTGGCAGAGTCACAAAATAGGATGCATTCTGACTGCAGCTAAATAAACAGCTGGAGGAGTGTTGTCTCTGTGCAGAGCCACAGGACTGTTCCCTTTCCGTTTTTGGGCGCTCTGCCCATTCCCCATCCTTTGTAAAGGCTCTGGCCTTGTGGGAGGGCTCACGTACATGATCTGAGACTGAGCTCAACAAATGGTTTCTGTCCCATTCCCCCACAGGGCATCACTTCATACCTGGTATGTATACATTTTGGTAAAGCACTCCAAATAGGCTGAATCAGACTATGTAGCTAATGGTCATTCACCCATCCCTGGCATTTGGCCCCTTTGGAGTCAAAGGAGGGGATTGTCCTGCTCTACTCTGCACTGGTGCAGCATTGCTTTGGGCACCACAATACAAAAAAGACACTAAACTGTTAGAGAGCATCCAAAGGAGGCCACGAGGATGGGGAAGGGTCTGGAGGGGAAGCTTTATGAGGAGCAGCTGAGAGCACTTGGTCTGTTCAGCCTGGAGAAGAGGAGGCTGAGGGGAGACCCCATTGTGGTCTTCAACATCCTCATGAGGGGAAGCAGAGGGGCAGGCACCAACCTCTTCACTCTCATGACCAATGACAGGACTTGAGGGGATAGCATGAAACTGAATCAGGTGAGATTTAGGTTGGATACTAGGAAAAGGTTCTTCACCCAGAAGGTGGTTGAGCACTGGAACAGGCTGCCCAGGGAAATGGTCACAGCCCCAAGCCTGTCTGAGTTCAAGAAGCATTTGGACGATGCTCTCAGGCACACGGTGTGATTCTTGGGGTGTCCTGATGATCCTAATGGCTCCCTCCAGCTCAGCATGTTCTATGATTCTATGCTAAAATGGTAAGCTATGCACAAAACTGGCAAGGCAAAGCAGCTCAGGTCAGATTTGTTTGCTGCTGTAACCTCCTCAACATCTGTGGAGTACCAGCATTTTTTCCTCTACATTCAAGAGTAGGAATCCACCAAGGAATGAAGGTTGAATACTGAAACGTTTAGCACTTCCAGTTCTGTTTGTAAAGAAACCCACCAGCCAAGAGCTACTGTGTATCTTCAGTTCCAAGAAGGCACTGCTCTGTGCCTTCCTATATATATGCCAGTGCTGAAAAATCCAAAAAGGACAGTGACAAAAAAATTTGCCCTTTTCAGTTTAAGAAAAGTGATAAATCTGCTCTCTTGAAATACAGTTCTGCTTTATCTGGTTTTACTTTTAGTGGAAAGGGAGGCACACAGTGTTTTCTTATTGCCACCTGTTTCTGGCAATTCAAGACCTGCTTGCAAGCCACTTAAAGTTCCCATAACCAATAATTACTTTGGATCTGGCTAATAAGAAACTCTGCTCTCAGCATTATGGAAAGCAATTAAAAATAAATAAAGGTCACATGTTTATAGAACCCTTCCCACACTATTAGCATTGCTATTTGATAGAGTGTATTGTTTCTTACTCCCGAGTGTAGAAGATGCTTGCACTGCCTGTGGAATGCTGAAGAGTGATGTTGTGCAGCTGCTCCCCAAGTGCCTTGACTTCTTCCGGGGCTTTTTATTCATATCTCTTTCCAAGCCTGACAAGACAGGTGAACCCCCGTGAAAGCAAAATTGCAAGAGACTTCTTTATTGTGTTAGTTATGCATAACCCTCTGCCTTCAGCACTGAAAGCTTTTACTGGTTTTCATTTTCTTAGGGTGGTAGTTTCTTTCCTATTAACAGGTGCTAAAGGAAACATCTGGAGTCACCCATCTGTGGCCTGTTGTTTCCTGTTGTACATACCTTTTTTTTTTTTTTTTAATTTCAAACACAGGGTGTGTATGTGTGTGAAAAGGAGATCAGGCATCTACATTTGGGTGTTTGGTAGGAAGTGAATGTCCTCAAGGTTCTTGTATAATCATTGGAGCAAAGGCCTCTGGAAAACCAAAATTCTCTCTGCTAAATCATCCTCTGGAGAAGCATCTCTGTTTCCACTGCCTATATGGGGAACCCACAGAGACCAGACTGAATTACTACTGAAAGGCTTCCAGTTTTCCCATTAATGTCGTCACTCAGCTCCCCTGAGCAAAAAAAAAATTGCACCAAATAGCACTTCTAAATCCTCACCCCAGGAAACTGTTGACACATGTTCGAGTCACTCTACCACCTTCTCCCAACAAATGCATGTGTAATTTTATTTGTGTACGCTGATTACAAGTTGCTGTGGAGGTTTTGGCATGCTGACATATACCTGCATGCCAACCGTCACAGCCTGTGGCTTCATGGCCGTATATGGAAGTTCACCCGTGAAGGTAACCTAGAATCTCCCTTTGGATTTGGTTGAGGTCTAAACTAAGCAGCTTAGAAGATGGCAAAAATGGAGCTGCTGCGTGCCCGAGATGGGTGGCAGTCTCTGGCAGTGACCAAATTGTGGCCTTCTGTTTGAAACCTGGCTCACATCTCCCTGAGTGATATGAAGGATGTTTTTTCCTGCTGTGCCCTCTCCAGAACAAGCTGTTCCCTGCAGAGCGGTGTGCTCTGAGAGACTGGCTACTCCCTTCCAGCACTGCAGGTAGAAAAAGATGGCTTTAACATAAAGGAAGACACGAAAATTATCTGGAGGCTGGCCAGGGGCAGGTGGGAACAAGCTGAGGAGATGGAGGTCTGTTTGGTCTGGTGATGTGTCTATGTAGATTTAGTACCTAAAATCCCTTGTGGGGAGAGAATGAGAGAGAGTCATTTGCTGCAGTTAATTGAGGGGGAGTTTCCTTAGGGCCAGCTGTAGGAAAGCTTAAAAGCACACATTTCAGCATAATTAGAGGCTTTTCTGAAATAAAGATAAAATTTGATATGCAAAGTCTGTACACTTGGATTTTGTGTTGTGCTACACCCCTGGAGTAGGCCTTTATCTTACCTTTGCATCAGGATGTTGGGTAATATACCACCACCTGCAATTTGCTTTGACTCTGGTGATTGTTAATTCTTACAGCGTGGATTGAAGTCATGTTTTAGAAAAGATTCCAGTTTGTTATGTGGTCATTAGGTTGAAAAGGTCTGGATACCTTGAAAGAGGTGATCATGATGAAAGTATATAGAAAGCTAAATGACACTGAGAAGTTAGTTTATGGTCTTCTCTTAATTCATCTACCTATTAAATGATAAAAGGGCACATAATGAGACAGAAGAGAGGTACATCAAAGACAGACAGGAATTTTCTTTGCAAGTAGTATGTTGCCATTCATGAACAATATCCATATGCATAAATGTAACAGGATCCTGAAAAAGATCAGGCATTAAATATCCTCCAACACCAATTGCAATCACTGCAATATCAGTGATAAATACATAAAATTCAAGATTATTGAATAGGCTTCAGACTAATCCTACTTAAAGAGAACTGAAAGAAAAATCTATCTGTAGCCAGCTATGCTATAGCTGTCTGTCACAGCATCCCTTGTGCTGTCCTCCAAAACACATTCCAGTTAACATAACCAAAGTTGTGAGCTATTTGGACTGCCAGATTTATCCAGTGCAATAGTCACCGTGCTCCTGTGATGGCCTGTGACTATCAGTTTGTTTATATTGAATACACTAACAGTGTACACTATATAGAAGATATCTGTCTGACACTACTTGAATGACTGCTGAATGCTCCAAGTGTACTTTAATTAGTTCTTCTACAAGTGAACTCACAGTGTGCTCTACTTAGAGACACTTGGGTTGGCTCTTAGTGGAAAGGTTCAGACCTCCATTGGTCCTGTACAGGTCCTGTGCAAGCCAGCACAATTACAGGACTGGTAACCTGGCTGATATTATTCCCAGAGAGTCTGAAACAGATTCTCTGACATGAGACGTGTCAGATATGTCTCATAAATGCTTTATGAGACATATAAGTTCCCAGCAGATGCTGCCACACATGGACTATGCACAGGCAGCACCTGGTTGCCTCACCACCAGCTTTGCTTACGGGCAACTTGGCTCTACCATCTCTCTGTCTGCCCACATCTGTGCAGGTCTGTGCCCAGGAATAAGCCTTGCACTTCTGCAGTCTTGGTGAGATTTAGTGAGCCAGGGACTCCTGCACTATGATTTGTTGTGCAACAGATGCACCCCAAACACAGTCTGCTAGTGGCTGAGGCCCAGGACTGGGCCCTTAAAGGATGTCTAGAGGTGGCCATCAGTTCTCTGTACTGTACAGAGATCTAATTTCCTGTGTAATGGGACCAGGTCTGATCTGCAAATGTATCATCTTTTCATCCCGGAAAAGGGAAAGATTCTGTTTTTTCACAGCTTCCCTTTCAGACTGGCCAATGTGAGCCACAAACCCCTCAGAGGACACTCTTCGAGGTAAAACTGCTGTGCTTGCAGTTGTTGAATTTCTGAGCTGTGCATTCCTGCCCTTTCCTCCTGCCCCAAACAGTGAAATGTTTGCTGGCACTGTCCAGGAATTCATCTGTTGGTATTTTAATATGCATGTGTATGATCATCCAATTGCCACAGCTACACTGTGGGAATCTTGTTTCTAAAAATACACCAATCTCTGCTGCTCTCCAACACTAGCACGAGATAATGTATCATGTTCCCTAGCTGCCAGTGACACACAGAAGGAAGGTAATCAATACAGCTGGCATACTGCATAAAGACAACAACAATTATAATTGCAACTAATTTCCCTTTCACTTTAAAACATCATCTTCTAGCCTGCATTATCACAGCTCCAGCTGTACAATGCATTAAGACAATCACGTGCTTTCTTTTGCTAAATAGAATCCTGTTATTTTGCCTAAGAGCATCTTCTGAATAGCTCAAAGAGGTAAGGTTTATTATGGGAACCTTTAACCAGTTCCTACTCTTAGGTGCTCAGTTGCTATCAATCAGTGTACTTCCACCAAAATTGAGAGAGATCAGCCTGTTTTCATCACTCAGGTTGTGATTGCTGTATTTTGTCTAGGGAAACGTGCACATCTTTTGAATTCAAGGTGCAGCAAACTCCCTGCCAAGAAACCTGGTCTTGTTCCAGCTTCTCTTCTGCATTATTTAAATGGCAATTGAAGGCACTGTGAGTCAGTGGAAGCTGCAAAAAAAATTGACAGAATGCCATTCATTTTTACTATTATAAAAAAAAATCATATTTTGGAAGGATTTTACATTACAAAGAGTCCTTCTGATCCCAGAGGAGCTACTCAGTGTATAGCATTACTCAACCTAACCATTGTATATTCTGTCCCAAAATAACATGTCTGCCTAGTGAGCAAAGGAGGGGGCTTGGGAGCCTGAACTTCAGTGTTGTAGCCAAAAGTCACAGTGATGAGACATTGTGTGCCAATCAGTGCATTCCAAATTACAGCACTGATTGCTGAGAAGTGGTTGTTGCATCTCTGTTCTTCCCTCTCCCTGCTTGTAGGATAACAGCAGTTATAAGAGAAATGGCAAGGTCCATTCATGAATTAACATGAATTTTAAATTATGTCAATGCTTTGAAGTTCTTCAGTGAGCAGCACTAAATAAGGTATACCTTGGTTGGTGTCTGTAGAAGACATATAAAGGTCTGAAGCCACAGAAGAGTTCCTCTGACGTTCCTCCATCAATGGTTCTCTCTCAGGGAGAGGACTGGCTACCCCTGAGAAAAGGAAGTTTTCCCCTGGAGATTGTAGCAAAACTGTTGCTTTCCTGAGAATGTTTCTTCTACCTAGAGCCACATTTTGTTCTTAGTACTGGTTTGTATCTCTTCTAGACAGCCATTATCTGTCCCACTGAACAGAAAATTTCTTAGAGAGCAGCGAGGAAAGACTCTTCTTTGCCTCTTGGAGCACGCAGTGCTGGAGCTGCTACTGGAGCTTGTCATACATTACAATACTGTCAGCACTGGCTTTTTGCCCATCAAAGGGGTTTTTGGAGCCAGGCAAAGGCAGAGCCACTGAACAGTGTCAGAAACCTCCAACATCTTCATCCATGCTTGGCCACAGAATGGAGCTTTGCTTCTCTGCTCAATAGAAGCAACACCTGCCCGTGGCCTCTGGGCACCCAGGGAGCATGGCTCTGCTGTTAGTGTCAGATTGCTTAGCTCTGAAATCCTCCTCCTTGCTGCTTAGATTTACTGTTCAGCTTCAGTGAAATTTTTCTAATTAACCAGGCTTTTGTTCCAGCCTCTCGGAGTCACAAGGAAGCCCTGTTCTGCCAACCAGGAGTCAGCATAGCTCCGGTTTGCTGTCACTCCTGACTGCTGGGGGAGACTAGCATGTCTCCTTCTGCCGAAGAGAGCTGCTGAAAGACGCCTCCTTGTCAGGGTCTTTCACAGAATGACCCCTCCTGGCATCACAGCCCTGGTCTAGCAAGGCACCAGTGAGGAAACTGAAGCCTCAAAACCTGAACAGGATGAGAAATGTGTAGCTTTCAGAGAATGCTGGAGCCAATGTGATGTTTCAGAGCCAGCCTCTATTCTTAGAAGAGTGGTGAAAGTCATAATTTAAAAATAAGATACAGTGCAGTGCTAGCAAAGAGTCATATTCACGGTATTCCTGTGAGTAAATCACTCAACATGAATTGGCTTGGTTTGAAGCTCAGAAACACTCCACCGAAATAAAGCCCAGCTGCGAGGTGTCCACAGTACTGATCCGAACCGGAGAGAAGTACACATGGCACTTGCCACATCAGGTGCTTTCCCTTTCCCCCAAACTCATGTCTGTAGTTTACTCAGTATTACAGGTCAAATGAGAGCTTTCCAAGGGCCTCTGTAGGAGTTAGCCCATGCAAGAGGTGAAATTTGATGTATCTATTCCCTCTCCTGAAAATCCCTCCCAGGCACTTCAGCTGCTGTGGTTCTGCTGTCTGATGGGGAATAGATGCTGCTTTTATATCACTCACAGCCATTTCTGTTTTGCATCAAGGTTACCAAATTCTGTGTTTTATCTCAGAATCTCTAGATGTCCCCTCTTAGAGTCATGTGTAGCAAACAAAGGCCCAATCTCAGGCTGGCTTTGAGCGGGGATGGCCACAGACTGATGCTCATGGGTTAGAGGTAGGATGAACTTCATGTGGGGCATCTGAATCACAGTCATTTTATTGGGAGAAAAAACACAGAACTAGCTGTATTCAAATCCTGTTCATCTGTTGCTTTAGTGCTGTTTGAATTTTGAGGTTTCCCACAGAAACCTCACTTGTTTTTTACAGCCATGACTGGATGGAGGGCATAATCCTTTCCCACTTGGGTCATACAGAATTTTTCCAGCAACTTTAACTGGAAGAAGCTGAGACCTTATAGTTTCCTCTTGTGTTTAATCAGGCCAATGTGAACTTTAGTTAAGATGATGCCAACAAGTAAAACACTGGATCTCATAATAATGTGCATCTGGAGCTGATTTGGTGGTTTTACTCACCACGTAACACTCGCCTATGAATCCAGTCCCACCAGAGTGAGCTGGAACACGTGTGAGTTAAACTGCTGTTTTAACCTGTGCAAAACGATCAGTGACCTGTTCCCACGGCCTGGCTGTGAGGTCTGAGTCGTGCCTGTTAATTCCTGAGGCTTACACTGCCCAGTGATGTCAGCAAGAGTCTTGTAAGAGTCAGCAAGATGTTCTTTCCTCTAATGAAGTTATTTGATTATTCTGTACAGTGCATCTAAGCTGTAAAGCAGTTTTACACAAGCTGCTACCAAAGCTGCACTTCCCATTCTAAAGTTTCACACTACAGTTTTATGAGGGAAAGAGTTAGCTACATCTGGAAAACAGTCAGAAGATAAAAAAAGCCAGAAGTTAGAGAAGTCAGGAGGGTATGTAATGAGCATTAATAGTTCAGACAGAAGACAGAACAACCTAGTGAAGATTTCATGTTTTATTGTTATTAAAAGTTCATTATGAAATCAGCACAACACATAAAAATAGATCTGTGGTGAATGGTACATATTACTGTTATTGCCTGGTCAGTTTGTGCACAATCTCACTTTGTAAAATCAGAAGGTAATGAAAACAAGACATTTCATCAGGGAACTGTGAAACCAGTGTTTCTGCAGCAGAGAGAGGCCGTGCTTCCTGTTGACTCTACCCAATGTATAATGCAGTCAGAAATAGTCCTCTATTCATACTTAAAAATAAACTCAGTTTTAGAGTATGCCCCAGCTGAAAATAACCGGAGAGTGAGAGCTAGAAATAACCCTTTTCTTAGGGACCTATTTCCATGAAAGTCAAAGGGATTTTTGACATGGATTTCAAAAGCAGCAGGACATGGTTATTTGTTGACAGACAGATGGAAAGACCTAGCAACAGGAACTAGGGAGGACCTGTGGCAGAGTAGGAGTTTATTATTTAGATCTTGCACATGCTGCTGAATCTCCTTGTTCTAGTAATTGTCTATGTTCATAACAGCAGTGATTGCTGGGAGGAGCTGGGAGGGTGTATCAAAGCCAGATAGGGCGTCTGCAGCTCATTTTTTCTCCCTGTTTGGGTTGGCCTTGGTTCTAACCCCATACACCATTCATTGCAAAGTGACTTTCACCTGTACACTTTCTGATCCACGTGATAAAATCATAACAATACCCACGATTAGAAAAAACCCTCACCAGGTCTCTTACTGCTCCTAGACTGGTGTAAGCTTTTCTTCTGAACTTCTGTGCTTATCACAGTGAGTATTTGGGGCTGCCTTCAGCCTGATTCTTGTGCCTTATACTGTCATATTAATTCCAGGGGTGCTGGGAGGTTGTTAACTAGTTCAGCAGAGTTGTGGTTCTGCAGTTTTCTGCCTGGAAAGGTCTCTGTAACCAGCCTCTGAAGAAAACAGTGCTGGAGTTTTCTGTGGGACGTCCTTCTTGTGGACAGGAGGGAAAATGAGCCCCACGTCAGATAAATGCCTCTCTTACATCAGACGAGTAGGAACACGAATCCATTCATGCCTTCCAACCTCATAAGCAATGCTGGCTTTTTGCCATGTGTCCTGGCAGGGGGTTGCACAAGGTGGCAAATAAAAATGTGGCAAAAGCCCATCCCTGGGAAGCTGTCCTGCATCTCCTGTCTGGCTCTGAAATGCCCCCCAATGCCCTCTGAACTCCTGCTCTGTTAGGGCTAAAGCATGCCATGCTACCCCAACCTCACCACCAAGCTGAAGAGCGCTGTGGCTACTCTGGTTTTGTTTCCTCCACGGTGAATAGTTTGAAATCCAAAGATAAAAATCTCAGTGCTGCTCCCTACATGAAAATCTCTGGGCTTCAGTCTCAGCCTCACAGCAGGAGAGTGACAAGGGTAGAAAGCTGGCACAGCAGAATGGTGAATCAGGCTCTCCCTTTGGTTTCCAGGCTGTTTACTCAAAGCAGCCCTTGAGAAAGGTGCAAGGCCTCAAGCAGATGTCACATTCAACCGGTTTAGCAATATTATGCCTATTTGTGCTCAAACTAGTCAAGGAGGGGAGGGAGAATATAATATGTTAGTGCAAGTTCTCATAGACAACACATGAATATTTAGTACAAAATGTTCTTACAAGGTGGGGCAAACATTTCTAATTGTGACACAAAAAGAAGGTATTTTGTAACATTTTTAACAACTTGCCTGTGAAAAAGCGTTTATGTGAAATATGTTTAGACACAGACTACCTCACATGACACTGAAATATTTCAAGGCTCTGAGTAGGCAATAACCTAGTTTTGGTTTTTCTAAAATCAAATCAGCTTTATCACAGCCAATCCCAAGCAAAATTAAATAATTTGGTTGTGGTTTTTTTGCTTTGGTTGGTTTTTTGTGGGTTTTGTTTTTGTTTTTTTTTAGTTTTTCCTCTTTGGAAAAAATAAAGCTGTACTAAGTCGAATGATTCCACTGCACATGGATTTTATCCATTCAAGGCTTTTTTAATTTCAGAATCAACTTCCTCGTTCAGAGGAAATCGCAGAATTATTCAGCTAATAAATTTTAGCATAAGGTTTCAAAAGTTGTTTTACACACTCCTTAAGTCCTGAAGATTTGCAGCTTCCAAGAAGCTCACAGACTACTTGTCTCTACAGAAAAAACTGGTGCAATTTGGAAATAGTCTTTATTTCTATTTGGACCTTATATTCAAAATGAAGATCTGAATAATCCCTAAGCTGTGGAGACCTAAAAATTCAGATATATATTTTGCAGCACAGTCTCCCACCTTAAACATTGGAAATTGGCTCAAGGTCCAACTGAGCAGAAACAGTTAAAGCCTCCGTTTTCTCTAGCTTACACTGCACATGCAAGTGTTCTGCAGTTGCTTCTAACATGATTGGGCAGTGTAAGCTAAGCACCTGTGGAAACAGCCCTTGGTGACAGAGACATCATCCTTCTTTCACCTGCCATTGCCTGGTAGTGCCCAAGAGCAAAAGAAAAATAAAAAGGCTTCCAAGCAGGTGACAGATAGATAGATAGATGTGGAAGCCTTAACTGTGACTTTCTGCCCTTTCCTGAGCTCTCAGCCAAACCACAACCCGTCAGCAGAGGGTTCACAGCCCTTCTTGCCTTGAAGCCTGGCTCAGAAACCACCACGGGGCAGGGTCAGGTGGTGGGCGCCGTGGTTGGTGAAGTTGTGCAAAGGCAAAACCAGAAAAAGGGTAAAAATAAAAGCATTTTCCCCAGACAGAAAACTCCTGGAGCGGGAAAGAATGGGAGTGCCCAGCCCAGCAGCTGGGAAGAGGAGCAAGGCGGGATCAGCAGGCCCTTGCTCCCACCAGAGATGGCACTGACAGGTGGTGCACCCAGTTCACCTCAGCATCCCTGGGGTGGGCACTGCGCTGTGCCGAGACTGCGCGGGAGAGCAGGAGTGCGAGGGCTGTGAAAATTCAAGGCAGCCAAATTGCTTTTCCTGGGATACAGCAAAGGCATGGAAGGGGAAATCTCTGTTGGTGTGCTGTCAGGGAGATTCCCTTTGGGTTTGAGCTACTGCAGGGTAGACATGCTACTTACTCTCTCCTGCCTCCTACTTCTGGCCTCAGGCACTGGCCCTGCATCAGCAAACCTGGCTTTAGATATCCAGTTGGGAGAAAGCACTAGGCACAGAGGGTGCTAAATTCCTCTCCAAACATCTTCTGCCTGCATCAGCTTTGGAAGCACAGACCACTTCCAAGCTGGAGAAAAATCCAAAACACCTCATGTAGAAGCACCTTTCCCTTGGATTTTTATTATCATAATTTTTAAGAATATATTTTGTACCGAAACACTGTCAGCGTTTTTTATACAATGGAAAATGACACAGTCATCATGTATCATGTAAAAGAGTAAAAACAGAGCAAGACAGGAACATTTCAATTCAATCTGGAGTACAAATAGAATCTGATGTAAAGCTTAAAAGCCACACATCAGATAAAAAAGTCACCTGGAAAACAACAAGTTCTCTCTTAATTTGGAAGTAAGAAGAAAAGTCAGGGAGCGTCAAATGTTAAGGCTAAAAATTGAATTTTTAACTTGTATTTTATAGGTGGCAGCCTGATTCTTATTTTGTCTGGAGCAGCAGCAACAATCCCTCAGCTTTACAAAGAGATTTGCACTTGCATGAAATAAGAATCAGGCTTCTATGCTCAGAGGACTCTGATTGACCTCAACAGGCTTTGGACTAGAGCCACAGTTGGAATTTCAGCTTGCAGTCTAAGGCTTCTTAACTGCAGGCCAAATTAGCACAAAATGAGGCTTTGCATTGGCATTCTACCCTTAACTTTGGATATTCCAGTTCTGGTGGCTTTAAACCACAGTTTTATTGCAGGTTAAACACAGTTCTGTTTGTGAGATTCTCCTCTCTTTTTTTTTTTTTTTAATACTGTGCTACAAAGGATGTTTTTTATAGTCTGTGTTTTAGTCCCTATATTATGTGTTTCAAAATTGCCTAAATGTATGTTTATATCACGATTATAACTACTCAGAAAGACCCACTACAGACCATTGTGAGCAGCCAGGGAAAAAAGTGTATTTAGTCCTAAAGAAGTCAAGAAAGTGGCTGTGTTCATTTATAGTGTAGCGCAATGACTGTGTTTATACACCTATACCTACTATTTTAAAAGCTACTTGAAAAGTTATTATTCATGTGCAGTAGCTGATTTTCAAGCATTAATAACTTGGCTGTCTAGACAAGTTTTAATTGTCATATCAAAGGCCGAATATGTTCTCAAACAAGTGTAAAGAATCTCCCCTCTCCCTTGGAAAGAGCCTGGTTCTCTTTCTGAACTAAGAGATTGCCAAATTTAACTTTTTCTCAGGTTATAAAAGCGCACTTAAACCTACAAATTTGGGTTTTAAGGTTTTTAAAATGGATCGACTTCAACTCAAACCCATCCTGTGCAGCAAAGTTAGTAAGCCCTGAAAAACAGATCCTCGTGAATATGCGGAGTTCCCCCCCACCAGCTACCATGCCCACGTTTTCCCAGAGGGCCTAGAGGGCTCCACTAAAACATAACTAAATGTTCAATAGGAAACATGGTTTTTTTTCAAGAACGATATGTAAAGTTTACCCAAAGAACCTCAGACGTTTTGTACATTCAAAATGTTTACACGTTGCCGTTCTTAACCGCCAGTAAGATTGTTCATTTTTTACTAATAATACATACAATGAGTATAAATAAATAAACTACAGAGAAGCTTTAAAAATTGTATTAACAATACGTTGTGCAAAAACTCATAACGACCTACATTCTATGCAAATACCCTGACTAAAATACACAGGCTGTGTCCACACACCCTCAGTCAGTTTTTGCACAGCCCTTGGGCCAAACCAGCAGCTGGGAGCAATCAGCAGAACTCCACTGCGAGCTGTGCAGGTAATGCTGATTTACACCAGCAGAACAGCAGGCCCCAAGGTGTGTGCAAAAATGCCATAGAAATCAGTGGGAATTGTGCTTGACTAAGGACTAGACAGTTTGATTGTACCCCGTTAAAGTGAGTGGGAGTTTTGCCATTGATTTCCATGGAACCAGGCTCAGGCCCCGGGTAAGGACGTCAGCACGTGGCCCTATGTTGTGCTACACTACTCCACTTCAGTGCAGAAACAATATTTGCAAAAGAAAAAAATCATTTTTGTTGTCACTACTGTTCAGTAACGGGTTTTAGCGCTGCATTTCAGAAACTGCATTTCTGTGAGATTTGAAACAAAGACTGCAAGTCTTTCTGAATCCATTCCAATTTGATTATCCAGCACAGGTGGGCTATTTTGATCCAAGAAAAACGGCTCAATGTCTATTAACCAACAGTGCTCTTCATTAGGATAAAAAACAGCCCAATTCATCGGCACAGGAGTGAAGAACTGCATGCGGAAAAGGAACAGGGCAGCCTTCCTACCATAGCTGTGTCCAGAGCTGGCTGTCACTGCTCCAAACGGACGATGGCACCTGAGCTGGTTTGGAATCTGCAGTCCTAACAAGCTCAGCCCAGTTTTGTAAGCTGAAGATCTCCATTTATCTTTATTGTGTCAATTGCTGACAGTGTTTCAATACGGTGGTAAAAATCAAAGAGCTGATGTCCATCCACAAATATTCTAAAACGGGGATGCTCACAAAGTATCTCAACCTGTAAAAGATAAATTGTTAAAGCACGTTGTTCCCAGTGTAACTGGAAAGTTATTTCACAGCACACAAAAAGCACTTTAAGCAGTGTTAGTGAAGTTACACACTGTGCTACTAATGTGCCACACAACAGCCAGGGCTGAGACCAGTTTTCCCCCTTGACACCAGTTACACTGTGATGGATCTGCTCTTACTGCCCAGGGACATTAATCCAATCTCACGCTGTCGTAGCAGTAAGCACACCGGAACCCAGTCCCACTGGCTACTGGGAGGTTTCGCCTCTTGGAATAATGCCAGAAACAGACTCAAACCGCTAATCACAGGAGGAAGAAATTGTATCTCCAACCCAAACCTTGCATTCCTCGCTACTTTTTTTTTTCTTTTTCTTTTTCTTTTTTTTTTTTCTGCGGAATAAGGCGGCAGTTCCCTCTGCAATGCTTTCCACACTACTGTTAATTTACTGGAAGGGAGCGAATATGGAGCAGGGAGATAGGTTTGTCTTTCCCTCCCACATATACAGAGCTCCTGCATAACCACAAAGCCTTCACTCCTGGGGCTGCAGACAGTCCAGGACTCCCTGTTGGACTGGACTCCATCCTGGGGCTGCAGTGAAGGCGATGCAGTGCAGGATTGCTTGAATTCAGCTGGGCAGTTTGCACGAGGCACAAACCAGATCAGGGAGGGACACAGCTCATCCCTCCTCCTGAGAGACCTGCAGAAATGCTCTGGAAAAGCAATAAAGCCTGGAGCTGAACAAGCTTGGACAAGTTGGGAGATTCCTGACGTTAGGGGTGGCTTGAGAGGGTGTCCCGTTGTTAAGTTCTACTGGAGCTGCCCCAGCAGGAAGCAGGGACACGAGGGCACAGAACATGCGCTTCTCGTGCAGGCCTTTGGAGACCTCCAGGTCTGGACAGGCTAAGGAGAAAATCTGCAGGGGAGCCACATGCAAATCCTGGGTCATTTCAAGAGGTTGTCCAGAGTGAAGTGCTGCTTCCAGGCACTTGACTCTGCTGCTATTACAGCACGTAAAAATGCGAAAGGGGTGACAAACTGCCTGAGCCAAAGCCCAGCTGACATGGAGCACGTCGCACTGGGAGAAGTGGCAGCTGACAGTCCAGGAGAGCTTAAACTCCTGGACACCTGGTAGTGCACCAAGCACCAGGGAAGGGCCCGTGCTGCCACGTAGCTCCTGTGTCACTGTGGCAGGCGCAGCCAGCCCGAGGCCTTGTTATGTAAAAGATATGGTTACCCTCAACCCTGCTCACAGTCTGCTTCTCCAGATCACCCGGGGCCACGCCGGAATGATAATTGGACTGGGCCACAAGTAATTGGCAAGAACGCTTAATAGTCTAATTTATTCACTGAGAGGGAGACCATCAAAGGTGCAAAGTCAGTTGGGAGCCTAAATTCCATTTGGGAAAAAAAGAGAAAAGAAAAAAAGAAAAGGGGGGAAAGAACAACTCCCTATCTACAGTATCTCACAGTAAACGTGCAATACTGCTGTCCTCCAACCTCAACTGCCATTAGTGGGACACCCACAAAACACGCTCTGTGTAATTTGTCTGGCTCGTCTGAGGGCCCAGTCACCACCCAGTGCAGCAGGCAGTGGAACCCTCTCAGCTGGAGCAGGACCCAGCCTCCAAGTCTTTTCAAGTTGCATTTCCCACACCACCAAAGGGTGTTGCCAGTTCTGATGGGAGAGTTTGTAGAAGCAAGTAGAGCGCAACCAATTTGCGGCAAAACCAGTCACAAACACCCTCTTAAAGCCCAAGCATCTGGGGAGATGGTGAGCTTTTGGGGCTGGGGGAGATTATCTTGGGGGCAAGAAGGATTAAGAGAGTTTGGCAGCTGGTCAGAGCACTGGCATTTAGCAGAGGGGCTAGTGAGGTTTTGCAAGAGGGGCGGGGAGGAGGAGGAGGAAGGTTTTTCTGGGTCAGCTGCATGGAAAAGGCATGCAGCCTTTTTTCCTCAATGTAGTGAAGCAGCCCTCTGCAGCCACATACTTTGTTAGTCCTGATTTGCAAAGACATCTTCACGTAACCATAAACACTACAGATGGGAATCTGCTTCTAGGTCAACCCAGTCCATCCACAGTGCTACAGTATTTCCCAGAACGCCATTTTCAAGTGACTACAGACTTAAATTTGATGGGAGGTTTAATCCCAGGGTTCAGGAAAGAATACCACTATTGCTTAGCTGTTTAATCTGCTAACACGAAGAGCTACGGTCAACCTCTACAGAACATCCCTGGAGACAAAGGATGAACGTGATCCTTATTAGCCGCACTAAACTGCAAACACTATGTCCATTAAAAAAACCATCAAAACATACAGCAGTCCCACAAAGTATTTACATTCTCCAGTAATAACTTGTAATGCACTAATAACATAGAGGTACTTTTTAATATATAGCTATAAAACTAAGCTCAGGAAGTTGGACTTCATCACACAGTATTACAACCTCCGACTTGTCATAGCACCCAGGTGAGGTGTTCACAGCCCCATCCGAACTGCCTGCAGCTGCACGTAGCAGCAGGATCCCTGCACAACTTTTGATGGATACAAACAAACCAGCAACTGGTGTCTCAACAGGAGCAGCGCGGGCTACACTGTGATTTCAAGAAAGCCAAGTCAGGTCCTGCTGCAACTCAGATCAAATGACACTTTATCGGATACAGTGTAAGCCGCTGTCATCCTGGTACTCACCCTAAAAGGCTGGTCCGGTATAAATGGAAAGTAAGGAATAGACGACTGCTCTTCCCCCCATTCTCCGGCTACACAAGAGTTTCTGACAAACTGTCTGTCTGTAAACACAGCTTTCAGTTCTATGGCTACATCCGCAGGAGGATCTTCTGACTCCCCGCAAGTCAGACTGATGCCAAAGCTGCAACACAAACAGGACGGCTCTCGTTCAGCCAGAAAAAAACAAATAAGCCCCAAATGCCGCCCAGGTTCATTTCTCAGCTTATTAAAGCCATTGGTATAGCGTTACAGGGGGGATGATAGCTCAGCTAGTTCAGAGAAACCCTGAAAGCTCAGCAGTGACAGGAACATGGTTATGGCATATATATATATATATATGTCTGTGTGTGCATGGTGTTGTACATATATGTGTACATATATGCATATATATATATGCTCTATATGCTCCTTTACTCCCAAGTGAAAACGGGATCCCTTGAAGAAATGCCCCCTCTATGGGTCAAAGGAGAAATCAGCATGCTATATTTAAAATGATAAAAATAATCCTTTCCAGAAAGCAGGGATCCGTGTGTATGTGTACGTGCGTGTGGCCGCTCCCCCATCTCCCCCTGGCCGGGCCCAGGTGTTACCTCTCGGGGTTGAGGTCCACTATGCCCATAACTAAGATCTTCTTTCCCGGCCTCATTCCTCCTTTGATGTGCCCACAGAAGGGGACGATCTGGAAAGGACAGGGGGAAGGTGGCGAGGGTCAGCTCGGCATCAGCAGCGGCCGCCGTTTTGCAGCCGGGGCGGAGGAGAGGGGGGGAGTAAAGGGGTTAAAAAAAATAAAATACCGCCCACCTCCCCCCCACACCCAAAAAAAAAGAAAGAAACCAAATAAAGGTGATTTACCAAGCGAGGGAAGTACACATCAGCTTGCACCGGGGATCCCAGGGAGTTGTTTAAATGCCCGTCCTCTATTTTCTGCAGGTAGAAAGGAGAGCGCTGAGGCAGGGCCAGGCGCAGCCCCCCCGCCCCCGCCCCGCTCCGCAGGTGCCCTGCCCGGCCCCCCCGGCCCCGTCCCGGTGCCGGTCCCGGTGCCCGGGCGGGGGGCGAAGCCGCACTCACCAGCGCGTCCCGCTCGGCCACGGTCCCCGCCATCTTGTGGAAGCGGCGGCGGCGGCGCTGGGGACAGGGCGGAGGGCGGGGGAGAGGGAGGGAGGGATGGAGGGAGGGAGGGGGGCTCTGTGGCAGCCTCGGCGGCGGAGGGGCAGCGGCGGAGCCCGAGCGGAGCCGGTGCAGAAGTAGGAAGGCGAGGAGGAGGAGGAGGAAGAAGAGGAGGAGGAGGGGAGGTGGCAGGCTGGCTCTGCCTCGCCCGGCGGGGAGCCCAGCCCTTGGCCCGAGGGGGAGCCGGGCAGGGCGGGGCGGGGGCCGCTGCCGCTTCCTCCGCTCGGCAGCCCCGCGGCGGGGCCCGGCCCTCGGGCAGCGGGGGTACCCCGGGCCCGCTGCTGCGGTGGGGGGACGGCGGTGGGCCCGGCGTGGCGGGGTCCGGGACCCTCACCTGGCACCTGCAGGTGATGGATGCCCGGAGAGCGGCCACAGGAGCCCCACGCCCCTCACGTCAGGAAGCACCTTTATGTCTGAGCTTGGACGCCTCGGCGAAGGCGAGGTGTCCTGGATGACTCCCCTTCTCCAGGGGTGCCTCGGCCGCTCCGAAATGAACCCCCACCCCGCTCCCCTCCGTGCCCCACGGCGAGGACCCTCAGGGGGCCGACACCCCGAGCGGGGTCGGTGGGCAGCGCTCAGGAAGGGGAGGGCGAGGGGAGCCCAAACCCGCCTCCCTGCGGCCCCGCAGCGGGGCGCGGTGATTGCATAAGCCGGTGGATGCCGGTGGGGAGCTCCCACTGACATGCAGTGTCCGTAGTTATGCAATGCGGCCGTGCCGGCGGGGAGCACCGGCCGAGGCCACCAAGCCCTGCCCGTGCCATGCCAGGAATCCCTCGCCTGGACCACAGCAGGAGTGACTTGTGCCGTCAAACATGCTGTAATGATCATGTTGACGAGTTCGGGGTCCTGGGCGGGGGGGAATTGAGGAAGGCTTTCTTCCCGCTTCCTCACCGCTGGGGTTTGATGGCATGAGTATCTCTTTAGAAACGTGACACAGCAGATGGACTTGGCCTGCGCTCTGCAGGACCTCGCACAGTTCCCTTGGCTTTTCGTGCCTCATGCCTGCACACTGGGGTTGGGTTGGTCGATGCCGCTGTCCTTCTTCCTCTGAGGCGCTGTGGGGATTAATTACATTGAGTAAAGTGAAGTGGAAGAAGCTAAGTCACTGCAATATTTAGGGTTTCAATATGACTGTGTCCATTGGGAAACGCTTGCAATCAGTGGGTGATGCCATCTGAAAAATCAAGAGGTACTGAGAGTAAGTGCAGATTGTGCAAGTGTTTAGACACTTGGCTAACTTTTTCAGCAGTGCCCACTAATTTGGGGATGTTTTCATCTCTGGATGCCCAGCTGGAGATGGCTCACAGAAGCTTATGTTTGAGCATACAGCTCTACTGTAAATCATGTGCTGAAGTCATGGCTTCTTCAGGTGTACCGGCACGGCTGGGCACGAGGGCAGTGAGCATCCCTGTGGCCTCAGCATGGGAAAAACCACTGGACTCTTTTCTTCATGCCGAATCACTGGGTGTCAGCTGCCACCACATGGAAAAGCATCTGGCTTGTATACTGCCAGAAGACTGAATTCATAAATAGTGCAGTAACATGAACCCATCACACAACACAAACAGCTGGCTTTCGAGTGGGGAGGTGAGTGCATTCACAACTTCTCCGCAAAGTGGAACTGGAGTTAGCTTGATGGGTTTGTCAGCTCCTGAGTGCTGCTTACCGCACCACAATCTGATGCCAACTGCATTAGGCTTTTTGTTTGTTTGGGTTTTTTTTTAATTTAGTTGTATGGTGTTATGCATTGTCCCAAGAGCTCTTTTCAAAACTCCTTGTCTTCTGTGCTGTACAGGGAGCCACTTTGTTGGATAAGATTAAATTCATTGGACATAAAATCAGGCCAGCCAGTTATTTGTGCCAAAGCACAAACTTATGAAGAGAGAGGTAATCATTATGTCTTTGTTTTGTAGCTGGTTTTAATTGAACTTTTTCATTTCAAAATAATTAAATATCAAGACTTGTCTATTTGGCTGGCTGCTTTGCCTTGTGTTTGTCTTTATGGCATGTTTTCTGAAAACTAGCACAAATGCAGCATTTGTTTTGTTGGCCGTGGATTGTCTGGAACAACCTGCACTATGAAATTACGGTGGGAGAGAACATTCATCAGTTTTTAAGTCTCTGGTGGTCTGTGCCTTTCTGTTTCTGTGCCTTGTTCTCCTCTTACCCTATAACAGCCCAGGAGGTTATTGAGAATCCCGTGTACAGTACAAACAAGGTGAGGCAGCCAGAGCAGGAGCTCTGCCTCTGTGTGCCGCTGTCCTGCCTGCGTGATGGTCACTCCTGTGGTTTCTCCAAGAGAGATGTTCTCCAGCAGAAAATTACCTGCCTCTGCATTGCCCAGCAGGCTGTGGAGCAGGATTCCATTTCTGAAATCGCAGCACCGTGCCTCTCACCCATGGAGGGGCTTCCTTGAGACCCAGCTTCCCAGCCCCTCTGCAAAGACCTGCAGGGTAAGTGCTGCACCTGAACTCCTGTACTTGTTCTTCTGAAAAAGGAGAGGTCTGAGCCAAATCTGTTCCCTCACTCATGTAGACCTCTTTAAATCATCTTCACGAAATAGTATTTTTCCCATTCAGTATTTTTAACAGCCTTCTTGGCAGGGAAGCTCTTGAGTTTTCATGCTTGAGGGCCTGAGCTTGCAGACCTTGTGGCAGTAACTGGAGCAACATGATAAATATTTGTGCACCACTGAAGTAGTGCTGAGGTACAAGTTACCAGACTTGTCCGGTTGACCAAGTGCAAAAAATGTTTTGGATAGGTATTGTCTTCAGTTTCTTGGTTTGTACAGCTTTTTGCCCAGTGGGAGCCTGGGACTCTTGAAATACAGAGAATCATATAAAGATTAAAAAGAAGTGACATGGTGTGAACACCGTTTGGGAGCATTTAATGACATGCCCAGCCCAGCCACCAAAGCCATTGCTGAGAACTGGCAAACCCAGAATTTCATCTTAATCCCAGCACCTTGTATCTTGCAGCCACTCCCTTTGATGATTTAAAAAGGTGTATCTAATTCTTAGCCGGCCTTCACCAGCAAGGAATGTGGCACGATTGCAAATTTGGTGTGGTATAATTACCCTGCCTTTCTTGCCCCATTACCACTGACACTACTCTCCTCATGACTGGGTTTATAGGCTGACTTGTAGAACCTCTCTGGTTTGTTTTGCTTTTTTAATAACAATGTTGAGAAGATGGGAGGTGTGTGCTGGTTTCATGGAAGCTTCCTTTGGTTTCTGGGTGGCAAAGCACTCAAGTCCTGTTTTTTTGTGAGACTCGGAAAAAGCTGAGTCATCCAATAAAGGAGAATGGCTTGGAATAAGTTTGATTCAGTGGTTGGAGCCAAGTGTTTAATAGTTCAGAGGAATTCCTCCTTTTCATAATTACAGCAGTAAAATGGCAGTGCTGATAACCAATTTGGGTTGTGTGATTTTTTTTTTTTACCTTTGTATCTTTGCCACTGCAAATCCTCAGGCAGAGGTCTATTTTTTTCAGGCATAGATTCGTCCTGAGTGGGTGTTCAAGGCAGGACTTGGGAGAGGATAGTAGTGACAATGAATAGGGGGTTGGAAGGGGCAAGGGCTGGAGAGCAGAGCAGGAGATGTTGTGCATGCCCTGTTGCAGTGTGGCTTCAAAGTGTTCCAAGGACAGGTTCCTCTGGCACTGTGTGCCAAGGCTGAAGCACGGGATGCCGTGTACTGGTGGAAATGTTCCTGAGCCTGCCCTCCCACGCTCACCCGTGGGAAAGACAAATGACAGTTATCCGTACGGACAGCGTGGAGAGAGTGTTTACCACGCCTGTGCGCTTTCCCAGGCTAGTGCTGTCACATCCTCATGGATGGAGGAGGGAACCCAGGGCCAGGAGCAGCACCCCTCTCCTGACATTTATTTCATGTGGCTTCCTTGCTCTCTTGTTGCCCCCTGAGTTATTACGGTCAAGAGTTTTGCCCTTAGGGGTTCGGTCTCTGGCCGTGCACAAATCCAGTGGAGAAGTCAGTTTTCTGGGGCTCCCAGTAACGGGTTGTGTAAACTGGTGTTTAAGGAGATGGTCCTGGTGACTGAGTTGTTTGGTTGCACACAGAACCGCTGCACATCTGCTGCAGAGCAGGTGTGTATCAGAAATGCCTATCTTGAAGATTGTTTACTGGAGTTTGCCCCAGGAGCCAAGGGCATGTACATAAAGGCAAGTTGGATATGGCATTACTTGCTGGTTGAAGGCTGTAGACATTCAGGATCTTTCAGCACTTCCAATCCTTTCTACAGAGAATCAATGTTTAAGTGCATCACAGGCTGGTCTTTCCTGCTCTGTCTTTTTTGGCACTTCTTCGGTATTTTCCTATCTCAACAATTTTTTCATGAATCTCATAATGTTGGTTCTTTTGTCTTTCTGTTTCAGTGTTGAGGCCTTTGTCATTTCACAAATACCTGGCTCTTATTTTATTTAAGCTGCTTTTTTGTTGTTGTTGTTGTTGTTGTGGGGTGGGGGGTTGTTTGGGTTTTTTTGTGTGTTTGTTTGGTTGTGTTTTGTTTTAAAGAAGCCATTTCTAGCAATTTGAGAATTTAGCTATTTTCATAACAACTGAAATCTAGTGGCAAATAAAAAGGACCATTATATACATGTATTTAAAAATCTTGTGATTTTTCAGTCCAGCTTTGGCAGGAGGGGGTCAGGACTTAAGGAAGCCACCTCCAGCTCACTGCTTGCCTCTCCTCTTTGCAGACAGGGAGTCCCAAGGTGCCAGTCAGGAGGATGGAGAGGGTTGGAGAACCACTAGGAGCATTGGTATGTCCTTGCTGTTATGTGGGACAGGGAGTCTGGGAGGACAGAGAATCCTGGCTCTGCCATGCTCAGGCTGCTGCTGCCAGGTGGCAGTTCGCTGGTGGCCCTTTTTGCTGAGGGGCTGCTCTCCCAAGGGGAACAAAATCCTGCCTCCTCCTGCCTTTCCAGTTTTCTCAGAGCTCTGTGGCTGTTGTTGTAGGTGCTGATTCCTGTTCATCAGCTGGAGTGCTGTGACTCTTGCGGCCCCCCCCCCCAGGTGATGTCCACAATAAAATGATCTTTCCTGTCTTCTGACTGTGCTGCCATAGGACATCCTGGGGTGAGGAATTGTTGTTTGGGGATGAATCTTGGGGGAGAATTGAGTTTGGGGTCATTTTTTTTTGTCCCAGCACCCTTCCCAGCAGGCAGCAGGGTTGAGTTGAGGTGCTTTAGGAGTCAAACCAAAGCAGAATATCCCACCCATGTGTGGAGGTTGTAAGGCACCTGTGAAAGTCGTCCTAGTTAGAACAGCTGGGACCAGTTCATCACTGTATGGGTGTAACCCAAAACTGTGTATTGTCTAGCCTTCCATGCCATTTCCCAGAAACTGTTATCAATAGGCCATTTACACCCTCTGCCCAGAGCAGCCTGACTCCTCAGGCTATAAACTAGGTGTTAAGAGGCCTTCGAGATAGGAGGATGCTCCTGTCCTCACACTCATTGTGGAACTCCCCGCCCTGAGGGAGGTACTGGGCATTCCTGCCTGAACTGGAGGATATATAATCTTGGGGTCTTGGGACTTTTTAACCACTCGTGGGATCCAGAGGAAGACTGCAGATCACTACTCTCAACCAGACTGCAACCACCACTCTCAACCAGACTGCTCCAGCACTCTCACCAACAGGTTTTCCCCTTTCCTTTTACTTTGGACTCAGGGGGCCCAAAGAACACCATTCTGTTCATGCCCCAGGGTGCTGGGTTATACATTTGGGTTTTGTGGGTTAAAACCAATTCTTTGTCTGTATAATCATACTTATTGTATTATTTTATTGAATTGTTATTCTGATTTATAATCTCTCTTTTGAGTTGGATTCATTTCCCCTGCTGGTTTACCTTTAAACCAGCACAGTCGTCTGATCCAAAATCTGCTCCAGCAGCCTTCCCTAGAGCAGGGTGGCCAGGACCAGATCCCGGAAAGTTTAGGGGACCTCCTTAGAGCAGGGCCACGTGGTCAGAGCAAGGGCAAGACATGGGCAGGGCGTGGTGACCAGGAAGGGCTAAAGGGCCTCTCACAGCCACCATCACCTGCAGCTTGCTGTCCCCTGCAGCCAGCCATCCTCCTTGCACACTGGGTGTTGGACAGTTTCCTCAGACCCCTTAACTCATGGCAGTGGGAGAGATTCACTTCCACGCTGGGCAGTAGAAATGTGTCAGCTCACCCAAAAAGCCTTTGAAGCAGCAAGACCAGCAGCTGGACTGCTGAGGCTTCCATGCATCCTGGTGTGATCCAGTTGGACACCTGCACCCTGATGGAGAAGGAAGGACGATCACTCTCACCATCCTCTCTGTATTGCTCATAAGTGCACAAGTTCTGAGTTGCAGGTTGCCTGTTATGAGTTAGAGAACATGGGTGTTCAAAACCTGATGAATTAAGTGGTAAATGAGTGAAATGACGTGTTAGACTCATATGTACAAAGGGGATTGAGCCTTTATTTGCTGGGTTTTTTTGTTTACTTTTCTAATGAGCTCATAAAATATAGTTGAATTTATGTAGTACCTTGTATCCAAACATACCATGACACTGCTCAGTCCAGAAGAGGTTTCCTGTAGCTTTTCACTGTCTGCAGGACAGGGTGGGGGCTGTTTGCTTTATTGAGAAGCTCCACAGGGAATATTCTTCACCTGTAATTTAAAAGACCTGCCTTAATATTTCTGGGTTTAAAGTGCTTTCTGCAAATGAAACGTGGAACACGGGAATCACATCTTTACATTTAATGGCAATACTGCACTTGGTTGTATGTTGGCAATGCAGTCCCTGCATGGATTTGCTGGACATCACTGGTTTGTCCAAAGTGGTTTGCTGGTTTTGGTGCACCTGGAGCAGAGCCAGCATCTGACTGAGTCCCGAACATCTGCAGGTACAGCCTGAGACTGGCAACTTCGCTTCATCCACCAACAGTGCCAACAGTGCCTTCAGAAAATTCCACACAATCAGCATGTCTGCCCAGGCTGGGAAATGAGGCTGTTCCTGGGAAGAAAAGGGAGAGATGGGAACTGCCAGGTGGCTGACCAAGTCAGGTTTCCCTGCCTGTGCACATGGGTTTCAGGTGCTGTATTCCCACCCAGGACTTGTTGCAGTCTGAACTCCTCTTCCCCCCTGGATCGTATGAGGTCAACGTTTCGTAAGAACAGTGCTTTGTCCTTACAGGCATCCTGCTGTGCATTGCAGCAGTTCAGAGCTAAATAATTTATTTAGGAAGCATGTTTTGTACATGACTTAGAAAATGGAAGAGAAGAGGAATATTGCAACAGCAAACTGTGGGGTGGACAAATACATCCTGCTCTACAGTTCCTAAGCATTGCACTTTGCCACTTTTGTTTCAAAATTGCTTTCTCTCCTGTAATTATCTTCAAAAGAGAAAGCTGATCCAAAGTGTTTCCTTTTTTTATTTTATTTTATTTTATTGTTCAGGGTGGCTCATTGATTTCCATTTTCAATAATAAAGGTGAATAAATAGTAGAAAAAACCCACAACGATATGTTACCAGTATTCAAAATAGAGAGAACGTGCATATGTGCCACAGCACACTTCATCTGTGGACATCAAAGTGTCTCATAGAGGTCACAATCCTTGTTTCAAAGATGAGGAAACAGAGGTGCTGAGAGGGAAAGTGGCTTAGCAGGTCAGTGGCAAAGCAAGGCAAGAGTCTCCTGAGCCTGTATTGCAGGCAGAGGTAAGGGAGCGGAGGAGAACAAACCTGTCCTCACCTAATCAGGACAACCAGGTCCCAAGTGCAGTGAAGGCACAGTGACACTCCAGGGAAAGCACCAAATCATGCCACAGGCTGTAGAGCCAGCAAAGCCTGGTTTCCTCCAGTTTTGTGTCTAGTATGATAGTCTGGGTTTGTCTGCTGTTGGCCTTTGACAGTACAATCACATGGAGTACCACTGTGGCCTTTCTCTCACCAAGGGTACTGGTGGAGTCTGGCTCCTCAGCTTTGTCGTCTTTTTCCCCAAAACTTTTGGGTACTTGAGAATTTTTGAGCTTTTCTGTCATCTGTGGTCACTGTGAGACATTGGAGGCACAAAGAACACATTGTTGCACACACACACACACACACAGGCATGTTTGACTTGGCATAGAAATTTGGGGTTGCCTTATCCTATGGAACTATGCAACCAGTCAACACTTTAATATTGTAGATCTGTGACTTTGAACATTTTTTCTTTGTAACAGAGTTCTGAAAGTGGATAAAGGGTGGCACAGCAAAGATGTTCACAACGTTGATTCAGTAGCCACTTATGGAAAAATGTTTCCCAAGGGAAGACACAAAATTGGACTTCCAACTCTGTAGCTGCAAATCGTTTGAGCCCTGAGAGGCTCACAGCAAAGTGAGATTCATGTTATTCGTTTGATGAGCAACTTGAGTAAGAAGATTTCTTCATGCCTGCAGCCATGGCCCCTTGGGTCATGGTCCTGTCACATCTCGTTACCCAGAGAGAGGGAGGTTGAATGGGAATTTTGATGTTAAAATCTAAAGTAGTTAACTTTTCAAGCTTTCTAGATCTGTGAATTCTGAAAATACTTTGAGGACTTGTTGAGCTTCCTTGATGGCAAATTGAAACATGCTGATAAGAGGTTGGTTTTCTCAACTTTAACAAACGCAATAAAGGTAGGCCATGGATTGCGCAGGTCTGCTGGCCAGAAACTAAGTGCTCTACAGAACACCCCTGGTATTTCAGGAGTGCTTCTAATGGCTCAAAAGAGAGCATCTTGCCCTCTGAGAACTTCAAGACAGCTGCTAGATGAGTGTATAGAGTTTCATGGCACAATGTGGCCATGCACTAATTGAATGTCTTGAAGTGTTTCTCATAAAGGCATTTGCCCCTGAAAGATAGACACAATTTGGCAGATTGTCCTACTCTACCCATATTGAAGGAAGCAGCAAAATCAATGGGAGTTTGCAGGTGAAAGTAAGTTTGCTAAACAGAATTTTTTCTCCCTCCACATGCTGTGAGTGACACTTCCAGGGGGCACTGCAGTGATGGGATGCCTGTGTGTCTGGTTACTCTTGGAAGGATGGCTATCTGGAGGAGAAGGCCCTCATCCATTCACTTCTAATCCGCTGGTTGGCTACTGAATGTTTTTCATGGCCAGGTGATTCAATAATATTCTTCTCTTAATACCAAGCCTTTTCACTGATTACCAATATGTTCCTCGGACTAGTGAGGCTTTACAGGCTGTTGTTCCAAAGCAGTTATTTGGAGAACGTACACAGATGATGGTGGAGGAGGGATGCAGGAAGATCCTCCTTCTTCACACCCTACCAGGAGAAAAATTCTTTTTACTGTGCTAGGTGGTCTTTAGGTGGTCTTGCTCCTCTATCTCTTCTGTGTCATGAACCTAACATTCCTTGCTGGATGCCCAGTGGTCTGATGTCAAGACAAGCCAAGAAGTCTTTCCTTCCCTCCAGCCAATGTGGGTGCTTTGACAGGAGGTGCTGGTTTGTTCTCTGTTAGACTGAAGGTGGCATTTCCGTGTCTGTTTTGCCTTTGGTGAATGTCACAGTTCCCTTGGTTGATGCACTGCCTCTTGGCATGACAATGTGAGAGCTAAAGCAAGGAACAATCTTCTTTTGTTCCCATAAACCCCTGGGATTCAAAATCCACCTTGAGGAGGCTCAATGGAGGGGATCCATTTTCTTAGTTCTTCTTACTGACCATTTTAGGTGTTAATTGCAACTACCCAGCAATTATGGCACCTCCTATTGGAGGTGTAGCTGAGGAGCTGGGGTTTGGATATTTCCTTGCTGGATCCAGGCACAGGGACGAGAGGTGTAGGACTTTCTGTCGCCACACCTAAACCCTTTGCCCATCTGGGGCCAGGGTGCCCAGGGTGATTAGTTGTTAATGATGGAGGAGCTGCCTTGTTTGTCCACTGAATAAATAAATCATATTTTCTAGGTGTTTCCTCCTCCAAGTCTCTCCCAGCTCCTTCCAACTTCCCCACATCACTCCCTTTTCCTAATCTCCCCATCTTTTCTCTGTGTCTTCCCCCTGCTGTTTCAGCTCTGGTGGGCAACTCCTAGGGTGACAGAGGGCTTTCCAAGGGCAACCTGAATGTTCCGAATGTCCCTGCACAACCCTCTTCGTAAAATCATCCCTGTCAAAAAGTGATGGTTTTGCCTTGCATTGCAATGATCACATTTAATTATTAGTTAAATATCGAGGTCACCAGCCACTCCTATCCCTAAAGAAGCATTGTGCCTTTTAAGCAAGTGAAGCTGGAGGGCAAGGGCATTTAATGATTAAACCATTAGCAGAAGAATTGACCTTTCCATTTGTCCTTCAAAGCCAAGGTTGCCATATTTTCCCAGAGCCTGTGACCTGTATAGCAAGTTAGTGTCCTGCTAGGATGGCTAGGCCTGAGGTGCCCATGTTTCCTGCCACCTGTTTCAGGAACTGCTGTGTCTTCAGCGTCCTTATGAAAAACAATTCAGACAACCCATTATGTCTTTCCAAAAGCAGAAACGCAGCACAATGGGACACACCAAAAGCCATTTTGAAAGTAGTACACTGGTTAAATGGACAGACCCTGCGGACATTCTGAATCAATATGCAATAACACTGGTGCTGTATGAAGCTTTTATTCCATCAGAGCAGCTCTGTGACATTGATTTGTGCCAGAGAATAACTGGGGAGCTTTTCTGTGTGAAAATCCGCTGCCTAACCAGGCAGAATTTTACAGCACAAAAGTGGTAGTGAGATGTTGGTGCTGATTTCTTCCATGTGTTCTAACAGGGATATGTTTCTGATCCTCTTTGCCCATAGTACATCTCCTTTTGAAATGTTTTGGGTTCTTTTCTGGAGGGGCATTACTCGGGGAAAAAGTTGATTTTAATGACAATTTTATGATGTTCAAATATTAAAGTCTTTGCATAGCAAAGGTACGTATTTTCATAGCATAAAAATGCACGTGTTTACATGGTTCTGGGAATCAGTTGAAATTATGCTAGCAGGAACATGGGTTTTTGTTTATATATTGGAAAAGCCAGTACTGTAATTGAATATAACGCTAAACAAAAATAAGCCAGGTGCAATTTTTCACTCACAGGCCACCCAATTCAAATATATTCTCACCATCACTGTATCAACGAGGGCAACTGTGTGGAGCCAAGTGAGTTGGAGTCAGACTCACCTCACCACCTTCAGCTGTCCAACTTCAGCAACACCAACTCGATACTGGAGATTCTTTGTATAAAGGAATTTAGGATGAAATGAACTGTGGTCTACAATTATCTGTTTCTATCTGTTGGGTTTTAAAGGAGCACAGAACTGCCACTTGCAGTGTAAATATCCAATATTGGGTGGATAAATCCTGTGTTTGACCCCTGAGATACTCAGTAGGTCTCCAGACTGCCAGTCTCACCTCCCACTCACCTGGGCACAGTGCCTGCGGTGTATATAAAGCACCAGTCCCTGCTCAGCCTGTCTTAATTAAAAGCAGCTTTATTATCTGATAGGTACCAACAGAATATAACCTGCGATGCAGAAGGCTCCTGCCCTGGGGACATTTCCCTTTAAACAGATGGCAAGCAGAAAACATGCCAGAAAAGCTCTGCCTTGGAAGGCTCCCCTTCAGACACAGTATCACTGCTGGCTGGTGTGGGCACCAGTTACAGAAGAGGTCTCCAAGGCTAAGGCAGCATGGAAAACCTGCAAGGGAAAAACGTGAAACCAAACGAGGGAAAAAGACGCGACCAATTAGTATTCGCCAGCGAGGATTTTGTTTCAGCCCGTCGCCCTCCCTCTGTGCCTAGCACTGTACATACACACCATGTAGGAGAGCAGCTCTGCCCAGGAAGGTGTAGCATCCACACAGGCAGGAGAAGGGGTAGGGGACGGCATGTACTTGGCTTAATTTTGCAGACTTGAACCAGATTTCACCAGCTGACGTCATGACCGGTATGAGGTTGGTGGGGATGTCGGCGGCAGAGGCAGTAATTAAACCCCTGTCATTCCAGCCAGAGGCACGGTCACGTCCTGCTCCATCTGAAGCAGAGTTGGTCTGACACAGCAGAAGCCTTTACATAAGCAGGCCAGATTTTCATTTTTGGAGCAACAGTTTCAGAAGAGCTCCAGACAGAGTTTGTCGCTATTTATAAGCCGGGGAGCGAGCGCGCTTGTGTCGCCTTCTGTCTCGCACTTCATCAGGTGACGTGTACGTCAGGGAGCCAGGGCTGCTCTTCCAGCTCACCACGCAAGACTTCTGTTTGCATTCCCGTTTCCTCTGTGTTTTGTGCTGGGATAGCAGAGGTTTGCACTGGCATGTGAGACATTTTCTCATTGCTCCTCTACAACCGCAGTCGTGTTTCAGAAGTGTTTTGGCACGTTGCCCTGCTGGCAGCCCATGACCACAGTAGCAGCTTCTCAGGCTGAAATGTTTTTGTTGCAATGCATTAGCCCATCTCTATTCTTGCACAAGCTTTTCCTTTCACCCTCCCCTCCATCTGCTTTGGTCCTGTCAGAAGGTGCAAACCCTTTTCAGGGAATCTTTAATCTTTTTCAACGTTTGGAGTGAACCTGAATTGAAACTTGTCAGGAAAAGAAACTCAGTTGGAAAGACTTCGTGTGTTTCTTGGCTTGTTATTCTGGCTGACACCATCTCTTGCAGATGCAGTATTGCAACAGCAGTAGTGCAGCAATACACTTACAATGGCCTGGTACATGATTGTTTGTAATGAGAAGAATCATACTGACATGCCTACCAAACTCCTGATGTGGTCATTGCCTATCCCATGAGCGTGCTTTTCTTGTAGACACACTCACCCAGTGGTTTCCTGGAAAAAAAAAGAGGCTTAATGCTGATAGTCATTTTCTAACAACACTTAAAACTGTAGGATAATTAAGGTTAAATGCTTTAATTCGTTGGTTCCTTTTTCAAGTAAAACTATTCATTCAGCAAGAATAGGGACAATAGATGACTCCCCATGAGTTCATCAGCTGTAAATCTAGGGTGTAAAGTAAAGCAAACACATCATAAAACTTCTGCTCTGTTTTTTCCCACCTGTTTTCAGACTACCTGTCTTTTTTTGGAAAGTTTATTATTTCAGGACTTTAAAATCATGGGCTACACATGAGGAGCAAGTATGATGTGCACATGGAGGACACTGAGGTCTTGATTTGAAGCAGGAGTGGGAAAGGCAGAATGTTGCTATCCTTGGTGAGAAATAAAGCAAGCTAGAGAGTAGTAGGCTGAAGAGGGGGGCATGCATGGTTTGGGGATCACTGCCCTAGTTCAAAGCACTTATGCAGATACTTGCCTGTAATTTAAACCCAGACCCAAAGCAATTAAATACCTGGACAAACACAAAACTCTAAGCCTGCCACCTAAACATGTGCCTCTGTGCTTTGCTGAGTCAAAGCCTGCACAGTGAGGTGGGTTGTGGCAAGAGCATTGCTGGGCTACGGGCTCACAGACTGGGACCAGCAGAGCTGGAGTATTTTGTAGGAACTCAGCTACCAATGTCAAAATCTGTAGAAGCCGCAGTCTCCAATTAACATCTTTAATCTTACTATCTCAAGCCTTTTATCTTCGCATTTTCTTGTCTGTTTGTTTGTTTTCTTTACATTTGTTTACATATACTGAACTGAAAGTTTTTCTGGAAATGCTGGTGTAGCTTTTAACTGCAAGAATGATTCACTGAGAATAATTAAGTCAAAGATCTCGGCATCTCTTTTCGTTGTAAAAAAGGTGGTGGATATTCTGTGATTTTCTTGAAAGATTTTTCCCCCTGAATGTGCATGTTTACACTCACACCCACACAGACTCACACACATTTGCAAATGCAGACACTTCCCTCTTCTTTTGGAGCTTTCAAGTTCTGGAGCAGCACATCTGACCTGTACAATTAACCCTTTCTGCTTTGTACCTCCTTTTTTTTGTGTCTGAAAGCAAGACAGAGGTTTTGAGGTTTGTGGGACTCATCCTATAGGTTTTTGTCCATACCATAAACCTCTTGAGCTTCCAGCATGGAGCGGGCAGCTCATGAAAGCAGCAAGAAAAGTCTGTGCTGCAGATTAACTCCTGAAGTGGTTCAGGCTCCATCTGGGATGCTGCCAGTTGGCCTGGGTCAAACCAGGCATTTTTCTAAGGAATTAAACAGCATAGATCTGCTCCCAGGGCTCAGGATTGTTCCCCAGCATTGTTTAGTTTATTAAGTATTGCTCTTGATATAGAAGTTATAGCTTGCTCTCATTTTACTATCTATTAGCAGCAAAAGGAGTGAGTTCTGCCTCAGACTTTGTAAGCCCTCAGGAGTATTCTTAGGTAGCAAATTAAGCCTGGACCTTGCAAGTCTGGAAAACAAGCTCATACAGAACATAAGGGGTAGGATTTCCCCACTGGCCCTATACATGAAGTCTCTCACGAAACTTGGAGTGCTGTAAACATCAGCAATACTTGAACTATTTGCTTTGTAGAGCTTGCAGTTTCATTTCAAATTTAGGCACCTAAAGAAAAACCAAGGTGCTAAGCACCTTTGAAGAGTAAGATCTTATTTTTCCCCTTGTTCTGAAGAAGGTCACTTATGCAATGCCAGAATCCCTGTAGCTCAGTACTTTGCACTGTTATTTCAGAAGTTAAAAGCTGTGATGGTGCTTTTTAATCACTAGCACAGCGTGACAAAAATTCTAGTTGCTTTGCAGTGATGGTCATGTCATTGCAATATTAACAGCTCCCTTAGGACGTGTGCAAGGTAACAAGTAGGCTGGAGGTGAGCTGGGTTCAGCCAAATAAACATAAGGAGACCACAGCAGAATATGGAGTCACTCACTCTGTAATTATACTCCTGTTTTTTCTGCCTTGTCTGTGAAGGAGAGTCGCTGAAACAGGAGAACTTTCATGAAATCAGGGAGGGCCAAGATTATTATAACTAACTATAACAACACTTGGCTCTTTGAGGGCTTTCATTCAAATGTCTCCAAGCCCTTGCTCTTCACAAAGAGAGATAAATGTAATTATCACAGTTCTAAAGTGAGGAAAGATGAGGCTTAATTAACTACTTGTGGATATACGGCAAATCAGTAGCAGAGATGGGAACAGAAACCGGTTTTCCTGATTTCCATCTGTGCTCCAGTCACTGAATCCCAATGCCTTCTCTATCAGGCAGCAACTGCAGTGGGATACACAAGACAAAAATACTAAGGGGGCGAAGCTGAGTCCACAGAGAGTCCCATGTCCAGCTGAAGTGGCTCTGGGATACACCTATTGCCTATGGTCTGGCATTTAGTGAACCCAGACTGGCATCGGGAACCTGCATGTTGTATGCGTGAGAGACAGTTTGATATCTCACACTGTCCTCCCAGCAATCCTAAAGTTTACTCGCAGGAAAAGTTCCTGCTGAGGCATCACCTGGCTGCTCTCTGCTGCTCCACCCCTCCAGCTGTACTAACCTGGGACTGGCTTTATCCAAGTCAAGGAAGTCAGTGGTCTGGGATGAAGCCACAGTGATATACACCCTACGCCATCCACTGAGGGCTCTTGCTTTCCAACCTCTGCCGCTTTTGTTCCAACAGCAGGAATGTTCATGCAGGCTCAGACAGGACCTGTGGCCACCGAGCCATGCACTGGGTGACTCCTTGTTCCAGAAAGCTGAGCCACGCGCCTGGAAGAAGAGGTTGTACTAAGAGGTGCAGAGATGAGATAAGCCAGGCACTGATTCCTCAAAGGCAGCATTTAGCCGTTGTTTTCCCAAAAGGCTGATGACGGAGTAGGATAACCTTGAAGTGTTCTGTTCCGAATAAACAGCACCAAAGCAGAGGAGAGGATCTTTCTTTCAGCCCTCTTGCTGACTTTGGGGCAGGTATATTCAAACTCTCTGTTTCCACAGCCTACACAGGTGCTGTGTCCTCCTTAGGCACCGCCAGCTATCCTAACAACTCTGGAAGTCAAGGTGCTCATGGCATCTCCACAGGCTCTCTGGAATTTTCTCCACCCATTTGACTTAGGGGTATTTTTCCTATGGTTGTGGTAGAAGTTGTCTCAGCAACTGAGGAGAATTCCTTGCTACACAAGTGAGATCACTTTCCTGTTTCGGGTCAAAATATAACCTTGAGTCTTTGCAACAGATCAGACTCCTCTCCCTGCGGCTCCCTGAGCACACTGCTGTGTGTCTGCAGCCATTTATCTAACTCCAGGAAGCAAATCAAGTTAAAATGCCCAGAACAAGATATTTTTAGCCTTTACTCATGACTTATTACATTGCAGCAGTGAGGTTTTCAAAACAAGAAGGTATTTCTACTCCAGGCTGAAATAGCAGGCTTTAGCACACCCAGCAGGTGTGCTGCTCACAGACTGGGAAATACCTGCTTTTGCTGAGAGTAGAGGTACAACTGTGGCAAGGGGTGACTTTGATGGCAGAAAGAAATCTGTAAATAGGAATAACAGCTTTTGCTTCCAGCCACAATTAGAAGGCCTATCTAGCATTCAGTCAGCTTCCTACAGGACAATGTAAGTGTCATTGTCATCCCACTAAAACTTAAAGGTGGCAGAGGAAACCTTTGAAAACTAGCTGTCTCAACTAGAGTGAGTCAAAGTGGTCACTGACATTTTTGGATGCTACATACAAATGCATGCATGTACATGTATGTGTCTCCTATTGAAGATTTTCCAGTGTGACTTTATGTTCAGGGCTTTCAGCTCATAGAGATACTCATGTGCTGTTTTTTGTCTCAACTGCTTGAAGAGAGAAGTGGAGACTCTGGCTCAGTGTTCTGGTGGTTGCCTGATCCATCACCCAGCTATTTTATCCCAAGGACATATTTCAAAATAGATGTCAGTAAAGTGCTTATTTGTGAGAAAGAACGTGAAGAGTGGAGGAAAGCAAGGAGGGAGGCAGCAGCCATCACCTGAAGGCGCTGTGGGTGGAGATGCTGCTGCAGCTGCCCTGCATCCCCTTCCACTGTGCAGATGCCAACAGCTGTAAGAGGAGCCCTGGATGTACCTTGGGCTTTGCTGGCATTGCTGATTCCAGAAGCTATTCTGGAATGCCACCTGCTGGCATTTTTTCCTATTAACTGCCCTAAAGATGAACTGTTGTGTGGTTGCACCCCAAGCCTGGAAGCAAAGACACAAACTTGACATAGTCAGTGAATGTCCTTCTTGTTTTGTTTTTTTTTTTTGGAGAGAGGCTGCCCCAGGGCCTTGTGAGAAGTCCAGTTACGTAAGGGAGGGATTTTTTAGGTGGGACTAGGAAAGGGGATGCCGATGCCAAAAGAAGCGACAAGAATGGAGGCGGGTGAAAGAAACAAGGGAAAAAATAAAACAAGGGAGAAAAAAAGTCTGTAGGCACTAGTGAGGGATAAACTGGAGGTCTTCCCTAGCACAGCTCTGGGGGAGGAGGAAGTTTATACCCATCAAACACCAGTTTAAATAGCCTTTAAAAAGGAGCACTTGAGTCCATGATTTTTCTTTTTTCTGTCAAGGTTTATACGGCACTGATTAAAAAATAACCCCACATCTTTTTAGTTTTTGGCTGCAGCATTTTAAATTGGAAAGGAAGAAGAGGCACAACTTCTGACTGCTCTGCCTTTTGGCACCAACACTGAAATCTGTAGCGCTGATGCTTACAACCCCTGACAGTCCCAACAGCCAGACCGAAGAAAAGAACAAAGGCCCATAGTGGTCAGTCGCCCTCATTTACACAGCAGGCAGAGCTCTGCACGCTGCTGCTGCATGCAATGCAGATGCCATTCTCCTCGTGGAGCCACAATCCTGCTCCTCCTCCAGTTTCCCAGCTGTGAGCCGTGGGATTCCAGTAAAAAACCCCAACAAAGTCCCAGTGCACCCGTGAGTCCTGACTGCTCTGAGCAGCCTCAGTGGGGACCTCCACCCATACCCTCTGTGCAGCAGCTCTGTTTGAGCCCAGCCTTGAGCTGCCTTGCAGGTGGGTTGGTCCCTGGGTTTGCTGTCCAGGGGTGTGTGGTAGCTTATCTCCAACCCTGTGGGCTTGGTTCACCCCTTTGCTCTTTCTGCAGCTATTGATGAAAGCTGCTGCCAGGCACTGTGTGGGTGAGGGCACTGCCTGTGCTGGGATCTCCTCGTCCCCCTTTGTGGGGCAGTGCTGCTCCCCAGTGTAGATAAATGTTATTGATACTCTGCCATTTCTTGTCCCTCAGACATTTCTTGTCTCATCCAGGGTTTTTTTCAACAGAAGTTCCTCTTAGTATGTGTTTATTTTTTTTTTATTTTTATGTCTATATTCCTCTTTTGTTCTCAGGGTAGTCTCACAAATTTTCTTTTTTTAAGTGCTGTGGGTGAAATGGTTTCTCTGAAACGTGTCTACAGACTGTACTGCCTGATGATGAAATCTTGCTGTCTGTGACCGCCATGAATGAGTATTTTTGAGCAATAACCTCTAGCCTTACCCAAGACACAAAGATCCTTAGACAGTCTACTTGGGAGGCCTTAGCTTAGCACTCATCCTTCTGGAATGGTCTGAGCTCTTTTCCAGGCTTTTATTTTAAGAGACCAGTTAACTTCTGGGCGTAAGTCTGACTGTCACTGATGGCTGAGAGGACAGAAATGTAACAGGGCTGTTCTGGTGCTGTGCATCCAACGGTCTGAGTAAACCATCATTACCTGCAGAGATCCTGCTGGCATCTCTGGAAAGCCTCCTGCTCAGTGTCAGGATGGTACAGGCAGGAAAGGCTCCTGGGACTTCGATGGGATTTCGTTGGGTTTTAAATATCAATTTCCTTTTTTGTTGGATGTAGAAGTTGATGTATAAAAGATTTATCTGGCAGCCCTTGGAAGTGGAGTGTGGTACACATGGGGTTTGAACACAGCATAATGGCTTTTAATATTTGGAGTTTATGAAGTGATTATGATGCCTCTCCCCCTAGCAAAGCTGGAGTTCTCTTCCTTCAGACACTTTCTGTTGTCTGGCATATTGCAAAACAAAGCTTTCACTTCTGTGCCATATCACCCAGGGCTCTCCTTTCAGGTGAACCCTGCCAAGTGACAGATGTGTTCCTGAAGAACACTTACATGCCTTGAGAACACATCTCCGGCCAGAGAAGCGTTCTCTGATTGGGCAAGTGCTCTTTTTATGGGGAAGTAAAGTAAGAAGGAGATTTATGGCCTACACTGATATAATGTGATCCAGCTGTGACAGTCCTTTCATCACAGTGAATGATGGGTCTAGTTGTTATTACTTTGCTTTGTTACTGTAACAGGTAGGTTTGATCTACGTTTGCCACAAAGGATGAATGTGTTTGTAAGGATAACACTGGAGTCCTTGTGGTTCAAACCCACTTAAGAAAAGCTGTCCTGCATGTCAGGTGTGGACTGTTTCATGTTGGTGAAAAAAAGCCAAAAAACACATCCAAACCCTTGCTGCTGGAGTTTGCTCTTTTCAGTGTGTGTTTCCTGATTTTTGACAGTGGAATTCCTGTGCTCTGCTTCTCATGTTGTTGGTGAGGTCTCTGAGGAAGTATCTGTGCTCAGAGCAAGTCTTTTAGCAATTAATACTAGCCCTGATTCTCCTTGATTCCCAGTTGCTTACAGGTAAGTTGTTCAGAGTGGGTCTTTGTATCTGCTGATGTTTTAACATAGGAGCTTTGCAGGGTCACGTGGCAGACTGGCAGATTATGTGGCCTATAAATAATCTCTTTTGCGGTAACAACCATCCAGTGTCTTTAAAAAGAAAAAATACACTTGGTGAGAATGATCCTGTGTTTATCTGTAGGACCTGGCTCTCTCACTTCTACAGACTTTCAAACAAAATAAGTCATGATATGCCTCAACTTGTATGACAGTCTGAGCTTCTAATGATGATGAAAGAGGGGTGGGGACTGACTGACCAGTCATTTGTATTTTGCACGGCCCACATTACGTGCCAGTCAGGTGCCTTAGTCTGTGAGACTACCAAAGCCTTGTGCTGATGGCACTTTCAGACATTTGGAAGCTGTAATGCAGAAGAAAAGGATGTTGTCCTACTATCCAGAGAGCTGATAGTTCAGCTGTATTCCCAGGCATGACAGCAAGCGTGCAGTGATGGCACTACTGAGGATTCTGACTGTAGACAAGCCTCAACAGAATAGCCAGATCAAAACTGCTGACACCATAATTTCACTTAAAAATTAATTTATAGGAAGGAGGGAAAGGAGGAAGGGCAGTTGAGTTGCAAAAAGTAACACCATAATAACCCTGAAGGGTGTTTGGACTAAGACAACACAGGGTTTTGGTGTTTAGTGGAAAATATGGTAAGAAGATGATGTTGCAGAGTTGATGCACGTCACCAAGGTACACAGGGCTTGGGCTCTCACTGTCTGTTTCTGGCACTTGTGGGAGCTCTGTCGTCATCAGTCTGCTCTTAATTATTTTCAAAAGAGGTGGATGATCTCACTTCTGACCTTTCTGGATGCTTCTGATGTTCTGAGGTTTAGATTGGATATTAGGAAAAATTTCTTGACTGAAAGTGTTGTCCAGCCCTGGCACAACCTGCACAGGGAAGTGGTGGAATCACCATCCCTGGAGGTATTAAAAGATGTGTAGATGTGGTGCTTGGAGACATAGTTTAGTGGTGGCCTTGGCAGTGCTGGGTTAATGTTTGGACTTGATGATCTTAGAGGTCTTTTCCAACCTAAACAATTCTATGACTCTACATTGCCCAAGGAAAGAATTCCAGTCCCTCCAAAGAACAAGCCAAAGGACAAGCTAAGGCATCTCCTGCTAGAGCTCCCTTTTTTCACTTCTAAATTCACCAAAATTCCCTCTTCAGCTGCACTTTTCCCTTATTGCTGCCATTTCCCATTGTTTCTTGCTTGCCTCAGGCTTAGCTTGTTTCTGAGCAGTTACAAGAGGTCTTGATGGTTTTGATTAAGTTGAGGACGAAACTGTTGTTTTCTCTTAAATTTCTGACTGAAATAACTTTTTGATTATTTGAACACTTCCATGTTCTGAAAGGAAGCCTGGAAATCTGGCTGGAAGATCAACACGGAAGAGTGGGTGTGCTTTTTTTGCCTTTGGAAAGTAACCAAATGATTCTGTTGAGTTATAGGTCTGAAAATACTTTTTCACACCCTTATGAGAGAGGAGGGGGTAGATATTGGCAGAAAACAGCCTTTGGAAATGGTATTTTCCTGAAGGGGAAGGGAGCAATTTTTTGGAATAGTGAGAATGAGACAGGTGAGCAGATGGACAAGCAAGGATGAAAGATGTGGGAAAGAGAGTGAGTGAAGCTTGTATTGTAACATATACACAAGAGAGCAGAGGGACTGCTGCCCAAAATTTGCCACAATATACAGGAATTTTCAACCTCTGCATTTCTGTAAGGCCAGCAAAAGGCTGTGTAGTTTGTTGCCAGGTTTGTTCCCTGCTCTGGTTCACAGCAAGTGAACGGCATTCAACTTGTGCCACGATCTCATGTGGTTAAGACCTGCCTGATGTGGAGGTTTTTAAAAGAAATACCGGTCCTGGTATGAATGGAAATGCCTGGCTGAAGACAACAGAAAAATACCCCAGCAGATGAAGGGTTAAAGGAGTGGCCTGTATTAATTGCTGCAGAACCACCCCATGTGTTTCATACAAATAAATAACCAGAGGACAATAAACAAACTGAAGCCTTAGAGATAAGCTGAGGAGGTGATGACCCACAGTACAGAAACTGTGAAATACGAGGGTAACAACAGACTCAGTTTTGCCTGAAACTCTCGAGGTATGAGACACAAAATCACAGTATCCACTGCTGACAGGTATAAAAGATGCATCCAAAAATAAAGAAGAGCCCGTCCAAGAGATGCAGGGAGGTCAGGATGGTGTTATCCCATGTGCTTCCTCCTCCTTCCTGATCCTGGCCAGCTCTGTGCATGTGTGTTGGTGGGAGAGTGGAAGTGGGTAGAACCAACTTATTGGAATCTTATCTTATTAATAAAAAATCGCCTTCTCTATCTGTAAGGTCTTGCAATAAGTTTTGTTCCACTAATTTCACACAGTAATGAGACTAAATATTCTAGTCCTGCTCGTAATTCATGTAGGAGGTGGTATATACCCATATGATGGCATTTTATATAAACTCCAGTTGCCTTTAAAAAAGACCTAGATAATTAGATTGCAAAATTGCTATGTTAGAGGAATATTCATGCAAAAGTGAGGCACTCAACTGCTGGGAATGGTAGTCATCTGTTTAAGCTTCATGCTGCCCTCTTGTAGAAAAGCCACTGCCATCAAAATGTTTCTCACTTGCTAAATGTTCAGCTTGAGACATGCATTGAATGCTGCCAATTAGAGGTGACACTGCTGCATTTAAGCATATAAAATGCCACCAAAAAAGTGCCATAAAGAAAATCAGGCCACCCAAGTTACCTCTCAAGCTGGTTTTCTGCATGAGAGGTTCTCACTGACCTGGATGCTGCAGCTATATATGAAGGTAGCTCTCTGCTCTCACAGAAGTCAGAAAAACTTCTGCTCTGGACACAATCGAGGTGCCTTCCATCCCTTCCTATCTGTCTCTGTTCCTGACCTTGCTGGGTGGCCATGTGGGCTCTGCAAAATAGCCATCTCTGCCCAGTGAGAGCTTAGAGACAGCTGTGCTGCTGTCAGTGCAAGGGGCTTGTTTCCTGGCTGCCTTTTGCTCTTTTTGGTGGAGTTGTGGGGAGAAAAAAAAAAAAAAGCTTGTGAAGCATTCCAGGGTGATAGTGGTGAGGGCAGAGAAAAGCTATCCAGGAGGGTAATATGTCTGTATTCTTAAAATCAGGGTATAGAAGTGACACTGAGAAACAGAGTGCTGAATGAACGCTGTTGGTTGTATCACTTCAGTGATGGAGGAGGACATGGGAGAGCCCTGTGAGCAGCAGTACTGCCATGGGATTGAGTAAAATATACTTTACACAATTAAGAAGTTTATAAATTGAAGATATCCAGCCATATAAATGTGTCTTTGCTTATTCCTGATCAACTCTGCTGTTTTCCTCATCTCTTCACAGCTGCACTGTTTGAAGGGGTGGGTTGTGCAGGTGAGTTTCTGGTTCCTTGTACCTGCCTGCTGCTGTGCTCCTGGTCTGATGCTGTGGATGCTGCCTGCCAGACACCAGACACTGCTGCAGACTCTTGGGCTGCCCTCGAAGAAGGAAAACTCACCAATAAGTAAGTGAGAACATCTGGGGAGAATATTTTCTGTTGCTTCTTAGAAGTTTAGCTTGAAGACAGAAGTGCATTGTCTTTTTTCCTCTTTCTCTCACAAGAATGGGCAGGGGTTAGTTTGAATTAGTTAAATGCTTACAATAATGTCCTTAATCAGAGTTCAGTGGAAAGATTTGGAGAACAGTCAATGAATTTTAGCATGGCAGCTTCAAGCCTGCTTGAAAATAAGAGGGTAGTGAGTTCTTCTTACTCTTATTGCTCCCTCAAACCTAGGGATATTTCCCTGCTGCCAAAGGGTGGATCTGTTCTGTCCTCCAGCAATAAAAAGCAGATGATTTTCCTTCTTAAAATTCCCGAAGGGGATTGCTAACACAGATCCTCTTCACTGTGTGCCCATCCTAGTGTGCACAGCCAAATCCCATCCCTCCCAGCAGCAACGAAAAGCTAATCCGTGGCATTGAAGGCACCCAGATTAACCCACTGCAGGATTAGGATGCTTGAGCTGTTGTTAGAAGATTAGTATATTTGGTTGTCAACACTTGCTGAACTTGGCCTGAAAATGATTTCCAGCGAGGTCGCTGACTCCTGGGTGCCAGTTTGCCTGGCACATTAGGAAAGGCTGGAGTTAAAGCAAGTGGCTGCAAAGATTAAACTGGAGCTCTGAGTGTGCAGAATACCTTTAGGATTTAAACCTTCCATCACTGCTGATAGGCACAAAGGGCTTTGGCAGTTTCGTCAGAATTGCTGAGCTCCTGCTTTGCTGGGGAAGTGTTTCTGGAGCTTTGCCTTCTGGAGTTTCCTGCTGTTGACAGTGTGTGGCATTATGTGGGTGAGCTGCCCACAGATGAACTTGTCCCAGTTCCTGCACAGTGCAAAATGAGTTTATTTTGAGGACAGGATCTCCACAGGGGCACCTCTAGGTAGAAAGCAATTGGCTTCCACTCCGTCCTGGGACTCAAATTGTCTGTTCTCATAATGTTTTATTTCAGTTACTAGCAGGAGGATTCATGTTTTTTTTTTAAAAAAAGGGTCTTACTCTTGTCAGCAGGGCAGTAATACCAGCACAAAGTCTGCTCATGCTATTTCAGCACCTTGTAAGTGCTTGCATGGCCTTCCAGTGCATGGAGGAGTGGCAGTGGAGATGTGGTCCCCTTGCAAGCAGTCCTGCTGTTGTCTGTGAGCTGGTGTCTGAGGTGCCCTGATGCTGGGGAGCACATCATGGTGCTGCAGGGAGTGTGCATGGGGAGGGAGGGGCATGGTACAGCTCCTCTCTTTCTTGCAAAGCAGCTATTTTCCTATTTATTTTTTTCCCTCCGTGAAATTGCAAATGAGAGCTCTCAAGAGTCTAAAGATAGACCCTTCAAAGATTTTTGGTAATACAGGGAGAGTATGTATTTTCCTCTCTTTATCAGTGGAAAACTGCCATGCTTGTAAAATAACTGTTAGTTGGAAACTGTTTTTCCCTATCATGAGCCTGGTGAATATTATTTTGATTCAAAGCAGCTTGTCTTGAAAAGTACCAACCACTGTCTCTGTCATGGAATTGGTTCCAGTGATTTCATTCAGTGTTGCTGCAACATATCTGGATTTCAAAGCACATCCTTTTGTCAGTGTGGATTGTATCATGCTTCCCTTTGTGCATACAAACTTTTGCAGCCATTTCTTGACTGAAATGTACATAACTGCATTTGTCACTCCTCTGACAAATTTTTCTTCCTCAACAGGCCAGCAAAGATATTCAAATGAAACCCATGTTGAAGATATAAGCCTAAAAGTTCTTTCAGTGAAGATACACTAGAGAAAGGTAGGGTCTTTCCATAAATACTTCCTTTGAGTTTGACTCTGGTATCTTAAATCCGTAGCCAACCTGAGCATTCCCACTTTTGGGAATGCTGTACAGCCTAGTGAAGCAAGAGCCGTTCAATTTTAATACCTTTATAAGCACTAAGTACATTCCTCTGTACCTTACAAACATACTTAAGGGGATTTCTGTAGTGCTGCATGATAAAATAATTTCGAATATTTTATCTAAGGCCTGTGTTGCAATTTATTCTGCAAAAAAACCCTTCTGAATCTCAGAACGTGGGCCTAAAGTTTCTGCCTGGATGACTGTGTGTGGCAAGAGGACAAGGCCACCTATGGTGGCATTGCTTCCAGCTGTCTCACTGCAACAAGAGATCCATTATGGAATAACCAGCAAGAACATGGGACAGCAAGGGGTTGGTGTATGTTGGTTCTCCCACTTGGCCAATGTTTCCCACATGCAGAACTTACGTGGATTTAGATCAGCATGGACCTGGCTGACCAGCTGTGATAAAGTGGTCTGTATTCAGTGAAGGATTTCAGGCCACCCATTTGTTGGATGAAAATGGAATGTCTGACATCATGCTAAGGTAGTTTGGACTATCTGATGAGCAAACACACACACATATATATATCCACTACATATATACACAAGTAGGCCATAAATAAGACATGGTCCAGTGTGGAAAATGGTGCACTGTAGATTTTAGGAACAGAGACTGTATAGTGGCTCTTGTATTTCATCCCATGCTTGATGTAACAAGAGCTTATAAACTTGTAACCTGAAGGCAGTTTCTAGGACAGGGGCAGAGTCACTGGGTTCATATCTGGGGGATACACAAAGTGAAAAAAGGAGAGAAAAATGCAAATGCCACCCTGCTGTGAGCTCACGTCTTTGTCTTCTTCAGGGAACAGGTTATGTATGAGCAGCTCTGGCTAGTAAGAAATGATCATACTTAAGCCACTGGTTTCCACATCAGAATACCTTCAGAGGGTGGACCTCAGAATACCTTCAAAGGGTGGACCTCACACCTACACTGATAAATAGGTGAGGACAGTGCTGGCTGGATGCCCTGCAGTTCCCACTGCTGGATAATCCCTGTTCACACAGGCTTTGCACACCTATCTGAATGACCAAGGAAGCTCCAGCTGGGTTAATTCCCAGTCCTATGATGTTGTTTCCAATGGGTGAGGATAAGTGCCAGTTAATCACTGCCTTTATATTTGAGATGGGGCAGATCCCAGCAAGACTGTCTGCTTGGTAGGCACTGTAGCTGCACAAGGTAAATAACATTTCGATGCTGAAGAATATTTGAAATTGGGTATAAAAGTTTTAATTTGAGAGGAAACAATCAGAAATATAAAATGAAAGGGATGGATGTGGTGTGCCTGTGGTTCTGTAGCAGACAGAGGTGCAGGTGGAGACTGATCAGGTAGCATGGCTTCCACTGCTTCTATGGGATGGGCTTGCACTGGTGGGGGTGGGCAGGAGCCTTTTACATATCTAAAAACAAAAATTTACTTGTGAACCAATCTCCATCTGTTGCTAAAGGAAGATGCTCACAGGATCCAGACCTTGCTGTGTTGTTAATGGTTAGACTGGATCTCAGAGGTCTTTTTCAGCCTAAACTTTTCTGTGGTTCTGTGTGTTACATCTGGACGTTCATCCCTGGAAGTGTTAGGGCCAGGCTGGATGGGGCTTTGAGCAAACTGGTCTAAGTAGAAGGTGTCCCTGCCTATGACAGGGAGGTTGGAGCTAAATGATTCCTAATGTCCCTTCAAATGCAAACCATTTTATGATCTTCATCTTTCCCAAACCCCAAATCCAGGCTGTTTCTCCAGCACCCTCTGCCAGCATCCCCTCTCCCACTCCGGAGTGCTGATTCTGAGATACAATATTTTGCATTAAGTGCTCAGTTTCCCCCCTCCTGGCAGAAATGGGGAAGGACAAAGCAGGCAATAGCCCAGAGCACGCACTCATTAGCTTCTGTCTGCCAACAAGTTTGGGATCATGCAGTGTTTTATGCAATGTCTGGCTGTTATAAAAGGCTTTGGTTAAGTAACCACATCTCTCTTGCATAAGTGCTTGTTTTTGGGAGGTTTTAGCCAATTGGAGGCTGCAGCAGCTCACAGACAGAAAGTATGTCTAACTACTGTGATACTTTCTTTGCTAATAATACAAGATTATTAATCTGCTGAAAGTTGTATAAAATTTCTTTAGGTAAGATTAGGCGGCGGAGACTCCCCAGCGCTGCTTGTAGCTGAACTGCAGCTGTAAAACACTGCCAAAAATCCTGTGTGGATCCCCGTGAGTAATATTTCTGATTGTTCTAAAGGGTGTTTGTGACTGGAAACTGCAGGCAGAGACATATTGCAGATGTTTATTGCAAGCAGTAAGTTAGAAGGAGGCAGGAGGTGAGAGACAGTGGTGAAACTATTGATGGGTATAATAAGGCTTTCCTCCTAGACTTCCGTAAGCAAGCATGGGTTTCTCTGAAGATGTGCAATCAAGGTTCTTCCAAATAAGCTAATGAAAAAGAAACGAGGTGCTGAAGACAATTACAGGACTGCAAGAGGACAGAGATTTGGACTGACAGTGAGATTAAAGGACCATCTTGTCCCATATATTGGTTTGGAGTGGCCAAATGTCCTGTTCTTATATTCTTTCCTTGATCATTGACAAGTGTACAGTGATATTTTTCTCCTATGTTTTCATGGCTTTCAGAAATCTGCATGTCAATTATTTCCTGAGCCAGAAAAGATATCTCTAATAGTACAAGTGGATTTTTCTTTTCAGAAGTTGCTAATCCACTGTATCTGTTGAAGACAGTGTGTTGTTTCGTCATTTGACTGACATAAACCTAACTGGGATTTGATATCTTGAGTGAAATGAGTTCTCCCACATAGGATTTTAATTTTTATTTTAAAAAAAGGGGGGGGGTTCCACTTAGAGAGAACTGAAAAGGGCAAAGCATGGTATGGATTTACAGAAAACAGGAATTCCCTTCCCACTTCCTTGTGACGTGTCTGGATGCAGCTCAGTCAATGAACAAAGCCCGGAACTATAAAACCATCCACTTTTGTGGGAACTGAAATTTATTAGTTCAAGACTGAGCAACCTGGAACGACTCCAGTTGTTGTTCCTGCCAGCCCTGGAAGGCATTAGAGTGGCATTGTACAGAGAAGGCAGCTCAAGTGCTGAGCTGTGAGGAGAAATAAAGGCTGTTGCCTATAGTTTGGATGTATGTATGCTTACTCTTAGAGGTGGCACAGAACTCTGCCGTGATAGAACAAATTCTGGACTAATGGAAAGCACTTGGGAAAGCTCAAGTCACTACTTACTAACCTTGAAAAAACATAGTATGTAGATTTTACAGTCTGTAAAGTTCTTGAGACCTGCTAAAGCATTTAAATCTTATTGGCAGCCAGTAGATGAGGAGGTAATACCACCATGAAAGGAAGTTAATTTGTAGGAGTTATGGGATTAGAGAGGTAAATGTGAAAAGTTATGTTGAACTAAAAGGCACTTGGCTGCAAGGCCAAGACTTCAATATTTTCATATTTGCTTCCTAGAGTGGGTAAAACTGATAGGCCTGTTTGCTTCAGTAAAACTGCAATAGTGATGTAAATAAGCTGGGATCACTCTTTTGCTGGCTGAGTATCTAGGCCTTAAAACCTTTGATTTAGGCAAACCTAAGCTATGGCTCTTGCTCTGTGCCAGTAAGGGATGGAGGCATGGAGGGATGGAGCAGGCTGCTCACTGGACAGCCAATGGCTTCCCATTTCCATTCTACCACCTAGTGAGGTCTCCTCAAACACAGGTGCTCCCAGCCCATGCAAGGCCTTTTTAGTTCTAACGAAAACACCACGAAAAAAAGTCAGCAGTTAAAATTTGGGAATTTACAACATTATTTCTAAAACAGTTTTTGTCTTACAGAACAGGAACAAATCCAGGCATCCTTTAGGGTAGTCAAACAATATCTGTAACATGTTGCAGGGTAAGATGGATGCTGTACACAAGTTGAAGGTTTTGGTGATGTTTCTGTCTCTGGCTACTTTCACGGTCATGGTGATAATGAACGCTGGAAATGCCACTGGGATATTCAAAGGTACCACAAGCAAATTGTCTTTGTTCAGAGGTGGATTTCATGCATTGTGCAGTTTGATGATATAAGGATGGGATAGATCTGTTTGTTAGCTCATCAACTGTCCAAGTACACCTTGTTCTGTGAAAGGTGGAAGTGGCTGGTGCATCCTCCAGGTGTTACAGCCAGATGCCTGAGCCCAAATCTAGTCCCTTAAAATCCAAGGAAATGATCTCGTCCCTGGTGAACCTTGATCTAGTGGTGCAATGTCTTTGCAGACATTGCCCTTGTGTCCCTGCTGGGAGATGTTCAGGCTGCTGCTGTGGGTTTATAGAGGGCAGTGGTGTTTATAGAGGGCAGTGGTGTCATGTTTGAGCACTACCCAGCTGAATCTGCCAGCAACTGACGTTGTGCTTTTCTCTGGATTTCACACACAGCTGGCTCCTCTGGTTCTATATAAGAGGGAAGGTGCTCGGGGTTCCCCATAGGGACAGTGATCCCATAATGGGTGTCTAAAGGGAAGCCAACTGCAGCATGTGGCTTGTTTACACCAAGGGTGTGCTTTCATCATCCCCAAACCCATTGGGGTGTGGATGAAATCTGGAGGAAGATTGAAGGGTGAGGGAAATCAGCAGTCTTTCCCCATCCTTAGGATGTAGTAACAGTTTTGCCTGCAATAACATTCACCACCACAGGTCTGTTCAGGACAACCCCTGGAAACATCTCAGACAAGTACAGCACTGATTTCACACCAGCTGGCTGGACTTTCCTCATCTGGAATGTCATCTATGCCTGGCAGCTCGCCTGGCTTCTCTACGCCTTGTCTGGGATCTGTCGAAGGTATTTTCCCTATTTACTGTTTATGGTATAAATGAGAAGGGACAGTGACTCTTCCTTTCTGTAGTAGCTCAGAGTCTTAGCCCCTTTTCTGGGGTTTCTAGTAAGAGTAAACCCATTGCCATTTATCTTGACTTGGCATGCAGAAGGACTGCTGCTGGAGCACCTCTTAGGTTGAGCATCCAAAGCTGGGAAGCAGTTTGGAGGTGTACATGAACTGCTCTAACATGTGAACAGGTATCAGTGTGTAAACTGCTCTGTGAGGCCTCATCTCCACTAACTCGTGGGATTTGACAGTTTTACCTGCACTTACCCACTGCTAGATGCTGACAATCCACAGGGGCAAAATTAATGGATTATGGATCTAATGCTCTGAGTTTACTTGCTGTTAGACATCAGAGAATCACCACTGGGGAGTCTCTTGGCTTGTTGAACTGGACTTCAAGCTTTTTCTGGGGCTATGAGGTCAGTAACTGCCTCATGCAGTTCCTTGCAGTATCTGTAGTATTCCAGGATGTCTTCTGTGGGGAGGACTTACACTGTACCTCTCCTGTCAAGGGGGACCACGGAGTGCTTAGCTGGAGTTGTGTATCTGCTATTTTTCCATGGTTTGTAAGAAATCTCTCAGCTGGTGATGAGCAACACTAAATGTTGAGGGAAGAATGAAGTGTGTGTTTGTACAGAATTACCAATCAGTCCATACACATGTATGAGCACACACAAAATACATACTCACATACTCACACAGTGATCCCAAAAGCCCCAGGAACGAGGCTAAAATTCCATGGCCATGCCATTGCCGCCACCAGCAGTGGCACAAGCTTTACAGCATCTGTGGAGCAGTCCTTAGTATCCACTGTACCTGTGATGGTGCAGAGACCAGCAAGAAGTTCTGTGCTGTGGGACAGTATCCAGATGGGGAAAGCCACGGGGACTGTGTTGTGTCAGAGAAGGATGCACAGGAGAAATAATCTGATTTAACTGGAATATTTAACTCCAGTGTAGAGTCCCTGGTAGTATAAGAAAAATGAGGCCAGGAAAGTTTGGTTGGTCAATGCAGGCATTGTTTTCCTTTCTCCATGCCCACTTTGTCCTGGCAGGAATGAACTTGGATGTGTCTTCATAAAGCCAGACTTGCTGCCAATACCTTTTTATGTGGCATGGTGTCTGAATAATGGCCTCAATGTTGGATGGCTCTTTCTGTGGGACCGAGAGTAAGTTGCCTTTTGCTACAAATGCTTTCTAGCACTCTTGTTCAGAATGCCCCAGTACTTCATTTTGCCTTTTCCTCTATGTTTGAACACTTAATCACACCTGTAAAACCCTATGGCAGGCCTTGGCAAAACACAGCCTTCATAGAAGTCTGGAGTTTTTGCATGATGTTGTCATCTTGCCCATGACCTAGCTTGGTCATTGAAGTCTAAGATCTCCTCAAAGCTGCTGCTCTTCTATGTTTTTACCTCCACAGGTAAGACAGGAGCCATGCCTCTTCATAAATGCTCCCTGCCTTGGATTGTTTTCATAATCATGGCCACATTAAGGGCTTATAAAAGCACCACTGTCAAGAGGTGAAGAAATTAGTTGCAGTTAGGAAAATAACTTCATGATTAACAGAGTAAAACAGCAACAGCAGAATGTCAAAATGTGGGCTACGTGTAGTGATTACCTTTATTAAAGGCTGATCAACTTAAATTCAGGAAAGGCCAAACACTAAAGCTATGAATTAAAGCATTGTGACACCACTGAAAAAAATGTACTGTCTATTGTGTGTGTTCTTTGTCCTAGATACCTCCTTCCAGCCCTGGTGTTCCTGGTAGTCCTCACTCTTACCACGTGTGCCTCCCTCTTCATTTCACACCGAGCCTTGAGCATCTATTCTTCGTGGTTTGTGAAGGGCCACAAAGCTGAGCTCTGGCTCATCCGCATTCTGGTAGGTAGCATTTGGGAAGCTGTGCTGTGGCTAAATGCTAAAAAATGCCCCCCCTCTGTGCAGTGTTGGAGGTATCAAGAGCGAAAGATTCAATGGCAGGACACAGGTAAGGAAAGAGTTCTGCCCTGACTTTGACTTGTGCTTGCTGCAGGTGCACATAGGCTTAATTGCATCTGCTTCCTATCAGACACCATGGGAATGATTCAGGGCAAGGTACTTCTCCAGCTGCTGCAGAGTGAAGTTTTCAGTGGAGTGGGAAAACTTCAGCCCAAACTTGCATCTGGGGTGGGGAGAATATTTCTTGCAGGGGGAGAAGCCATTACTAAGGGTGGCTTCTGATGCTGTAGCTGATCATGATGTTCCTGACATTTGACCTCAAAAAATTATATATTTCTTATATGGGGAAGTGTACAGTGCTCAAGGATTCAAATGCAGCTGTCTTTCTGAGTTCTGTGAAATTCTGGAAGGAGTTGCTTTTCTGCTGTCCCTGAGAAGAGGGGTTGTTTGGCAAACCTCACAGAGAAAAAAAGATAAACACACTCATACTCCATCAGTCCTGTTCCTCTCTCCTAGCTCAAACCTGCCACCTTGATGCCTTCTTCTTCTCTCCAGGACATCTCACATTTCACTCCCATGGCTGCCTGTGTGTGCTTTAACCACCTTTGATTCCTTACTTAATGTTGGGGTTGCTCAGTGAGAAAGTGGGTCAGCAGTAAGAAACCACCCAAGAAGAAAGTGGGGTTTTTGGTGGAGGGGGAGTTCTGCACGGAAAAGTTCCTACCAACCCTTCTGGAAACGTGCCTACATCTTTTAACACAAACTGAGAGTGGGCTCTGTTCTTTACACCCCTGTACTGAACTTCCCTGCAACACCTGCACAACACACTGCTGGGGTGGATCCCTGGACTTCCTTGGGGACTCCAAGGCTTCTATGCCTCTCCATCCAGAGGGACTTTTCCTGCAAGTGGGTCCAGAAGTCTGGCTTAACTGCCCCAGGGCCTCTGGGTCACAGAAGGCAGAGATTACCCCATTTATCCCTGCTTGTCCCCTTGCTGTGCTGTGTGGCAGGTCCAGAACGGGCTGGCACTGTACGGAACGTGGACCACCATCGCCACCCTGCTGAACTTCGCCGTTGTGCTGATCTACCAGGGGAACGTGTCCCACGAGAAAGCAACCACTGCTTCTCTCAGCATCCTTGCTCTCTGCCTGGTGATATGGTAAGCGCCCTCACGGGTTCCCACCAAGCCTCAAAGACCCCTCCCACCTCTCACAAATGGTGTCTGTCTGTCCCTGTTTGTTTGTGGCTCGTCCCTGTCCCGACACGGAGCACAAAGGCCTCTGTTACAATCCGTGGCAGATGAACTGGGACACTGGGCAGAGCGTTTCTTCCCTGACCCTCAGGAATGCCAATAAGCACATGCTGTGGGCCAGGAACAGGGTTTTGTGACTTGCACGAGCCCAACCTGCCTCAGGTGTACAGACGAGGGTGTGATATGGAAAACATATGAAACATGGCTTTATTTTCCCCTAAACCTACCTTAAATAAATGACTTATGAATCTTCTGAATTTTAGTAAGTAAAAAAATTTTGGACTATGGTCCAAAGTAGCCCACAAACCTCCCATTCTTTGTCTAATTCCTTTCTTAGAGAATGTAAAAAAAAATAAATAAATAAAAGTGGAGAAAATGCTTACTTTGGTCACTCTTTTTCTTCACAGGTTTTACCTAGAAAACTTCTCTCTTGACAAGTATGTCCGCTATAACCTCACAATCTACCCAGTGGTCATAACAGCCCTGATTGGCAGCGCATGCAAGAACAGCTCGTTTTCATCCCCAATGACCAACAACATTTTCATAGGTGAATCTTTTGGACTGTTTCCACCTCCTGTAAAAGAAAGGCAGTGAACAATTCCACATTCTAACTGTGTATTAGGGGCAGAAAGCTCGCCACTTGAAAAGTGCTATTTATTAAAAGCAGAAACAGGGATATATTTGGAGGTATTTATTCTGCTAAGTAAAGAGTAGAGCAGAAATCATTGCCCATGAGCCTTGGGGCTGAATGCAAACCTTGTGTTGTCTCAAGTTCACTCCTGAGCTCTATGTGTTTGCCCCACAATCCTCCATCACCCACTTGAGTCCTCTGCTAGTCCATCTGACACAGGGCGGGCCAAGGGAAAAGCAGGGCTGGGATGAAGGCTGTGGACTTCCCATTTGCCCTGTATTGTTTGGGATATGGGAGCAGTGCATAAGCTTCTGACCCACAGAGGGCTTCATAATGCAAAGCCCTGCACATGCTCCTCTCCTATGCAGAGCTCAGGCCGGCCTTAACAAGTCTTTCTGGGATTATTTGGCAGCTGCCAGACACTGTACCAGAGCTGAGTGTAGTCATCCATTGTAAAAGGGCTTAAGCTGTCCAAATTCTGTACAATCACAGTCTGGCAGGAGCTATACCATTATGAGCAGTTTTATGCTGGCATGAGAGGGACTGAGCTGTGTGAACTCTGAATCCTGCTGTAGCAGTCTGAGATGCCTATTCCCACTGTGGGGTCAGCAGAAGGGAGCATGTTCCCACCCTTCAGCCTTCCCACTGCCACATACCAGTGGCTAAAGCTAATTTCTGGACTGGTACCACCATTGTAACCATTCCAGTACATGTTCCCTTTGCTGTAAGTGCAGCTGGAGTTCTGGTCATGTCTAAAAGCACCAAGCAGGACTTGGAAAAGCTTGTCTGCCACAGGTATGGGGGCACTGGAGGCTTGTCTCCTATGTTCCTGTAGTAGGTGCATTTCTACCAGCAAAACTTAAATCTTAGTGGTTGAGCTTGTTTGGCTGGTAGGACAAGAATGTGCTTTTCCCAAACTCATACATGTTTCTTTATATAGTTCAACTATTCTTGGAGTGTTTTGTTAATGTAATGCACTTTAATTCCTGTGTCCATGAAGCCTCCCCCTTTTTAGACGTGCCTTGACCTGGAAACATTGGGCAAATTTGGCTGTATAGCAGTGAAACTCTGAGAAATACAACTCTGGGGGCAATGGATCCTATACAGGGGATTTTTTTTTTTTTCTCTTTCCCTGAATGCCCCCAGTACTGAGAGCTGGGGTATGACAAGAGGGGTCATGTCTTTCTCTTATGCTCTAACACGCTTTTGTTTCATTTTGGTTTGTTTCTAGTTGTTCTGCTGGCAGGGACTTCCCTGATCTTTGCTGTTCGGCTGGGACTAGTCACTTGGAGACACTATAAGAGACCACTGGAAGCCTCAGGAACCACAGACCCGTCAGGCACAGTGGCCTGAGACCTCTGGCATGTTGTGGCAGATACTAGAAAGGGAGAAAAAAGAATTGGGCATCTGCTGGTCGTTCCTTCCAGTATCAATTGCCTTGTGCTTTTCCCTCTTATTCTCCATCCCAAAGGCAGGTAGATGGTGTCTGCAGACCTGTTTCACTCCCACGTTCTCTCGGGCGAGCTACTCACAGCTTTTACTCTGGAAAAGTGCAGGGAAAGGTCCTTTAGCTGAGCAGCCCTGTGCACCTCTGTGGTGCCTGAGCTGCAGCTCTCTGCTCCTGCCAGAGCAAGGAGAGCTGCCAGTGGGAGGTCCTCAGTATCCACAAGTCCTGGTGCTGTGAGCAGATCTCCTGCAGGCAGCAACTGCTTCCTTTCCTGCTTCTCTTCAGCATGACAGAAACAGATACTACAGCTTGATATCTACCTTTACAGTGTCAGCTCTGATGTTTGATAGACAAGGGAGCAGGAGGAGTGACTGAAGACTTCTGACACAAATGAGTTGCCTTTCCCTGAGCTTGTGCTGGCTGGATGTCTCCTGCTGGAGGATGGTTTGTGGCCACTCTGGAAGGAGGTTAGATGTACAGATGAGATGGTACCTGATCTGGGGTGAAGCCTGCTGCTTCAAAGGAAGCCTGTTTAAGGAAAAAAAAATAATATCTGAACCGGTAGAGCGAGTTCATCCTGGATCAGTGCCTTTCTCATGTGGTTTCACTACTTCTTAGTTGGTATTAAGAAGCCTACAAGTGGGTTGACTGAATTGTTGGACCACTGCCTCTATTTCCTGTGCCTAATCGAGAGTTGGTGGTGCCTCACAGGTGTCTGGAAAGTGTTTTTACATGGCAGGTGCTTTCAGATATTGAATATCTTGCAATACTATTGCAAAGCTAAATTCTAAAATAATGTGTGTTATTGTTTACATTTAGCAAAAACCAAAAGCAGTGTAATGCAATTCCTCTCATCGTTCTGGCATGTTGTTTTATTTTCTAATAAATCAGCTAATTCTGCCACTGTGCCACTAACTCTGTAGATCATCTAAAGCAGCTGTCCTGGCTCCCACCTCACTCATGCCCGGGATTCCACGGTGACTCTGATCCCTTGCTGGGATGCTCTTGGATGGAGCTGCTTCCACTGAAAACGCCTTTGTCAGCCTTACAGGAGGATGCAGATTCCTATGTGTGATTTAAACTCCTCTGCCCAGCACCCTGTTCATTAAGTTTCTATTTTATAAGCTCTGCCTCCCAAGAGCCCAGCTAGTAAATTCCCAGCAGCCTCTCCTTAAGCTGCCTTCTTTAATACAGTGGTATTAAATCCACTGGCATGTGGATTAAGGGGTCCAGGCAAGGTGAGTAGCTGGTGTGAGGTTGTGCAGCAGTTAATGCACGGGGAGCCCTGGAGGGTTTTGCATCCTCCCAAGCAAGAGCATTGCAAACAGCTCCTGGACCAGGGCAGACTTTCCACAGGACATTAAAGAAAGCCTTCAGGAGGTTTCTTGGTGTCTGTACCTTATGTCTGTGCTGGCCAAATGACTAGAAACTATACCACAGAATGCAATTAATTATCTGAGGAGAGTCAACAGGGCTTCTGTAGAGGGAAGTCGTGTCTCATGAACCTCTTCGAGTTCTCTGAAGGAGTCAAAAAGCACATTGGTAAGGGTGAACTCTTTTATATTGCCACTGACTTCTACAGAGGCACAAAAGCTGTCATAAAAGTCAAAGTCCTCTGACAGACAATTAAAGCTGGGAGGCAGAGGGGGTGTTTCTCCAGGAAGGAAGGCTGTTGGTGCCATGTGTCATTAGTCAGGGGTTGGATAAGGTGGTCATTAAAAACTAAAGGATTGTTTGATGATGGACAGTTATTTAGGATGCTAAAGGAGAAGGTAGACTGGGATATTGCAAAAAGCTCTTATGAAAGTGGGGAAATCATTGTAGGCATGTACCAAAGGATGCTGTGCTTCACCTTTCAAGTGATGTGCTCTTTTCTGGCCCCTGCCACTTGGGCACAAGGGCTGGGCACTCTGGTAACCATTCTCACTCAAATATTTCCACATCTGGCAGCAGTAGAGGCAAACCATGTATCAGGAATGAATAGCTGGAGAGAAGTAAAATTTAGAACACCCTCCTGCCTCTCTAAAGGTGCTGTGGCACCCACATCTTCAGGGCTTTGTGCAGTTCTGGTCCTTGCATTCCCAGGAGACTATAAAGGCTTTGGAGAGCAATGGCATCAAGGAGTGAGATGCCTCCCTGGCCATCCATGCCCCCCAGGAGCTGAGGAGCAGCTCAGCCAAGGAGTGTGAGCTCCTTTCCCCTGGTCACCTTGTGTGTGGCACAGGGGTGGGTGCTGCTCTCAGCACTCCAACGTGAGCTGTGAGGAGAGACTCAAAAGGCCTTTTTTTGAGTGGTGATGAGGTGCTGCAGCAGCACCAGTCAATCTTTGCAGACCTCCCTGTGAGAAAGCTCTTGGTAACTGCCCTGAAATGACAAGGCTGAGCTGCCTCAACCCTCATCTGACCACCCACAAATAATTTCCTGGTCCCCAAAACCCTCCCCAAGCCCTATTTCCTCATAGCTGAGGCCAGACAGAGGTTTCCACAGCTGCCCCAACACACAGAGCTTCAGCCAGCTTCGGAAAAAGTGACTTTTCTTGCGTCTGCAGCAGGAACAGGAGCCTAAAAATAATCCACTTGCCCCTTTTTCTTTCAGCAAGCATGGAGGAAGGAGATGAAAAATAAGTGTGAACCTTCCTCTTCCAGATTTGAGGATAAAGATATCCTCAAGACTATTTTTAAAGGCTTTTTTTTTTCTTCCCTTAAATGCCTTATTTTCATTTGTTTTTCCAAAACCGTTGGTACATGATTTTGCCCACAAAAGATTTTTCTTTCTGCAGAGCTGCATTTCATAAAGCTGGAAGCCTGCCAACCTTTTAGCACAAAGTAATCAGTCCAGCCTTTGTTTCCATGAGCAATTATGGGATTTGGGTGAATTTTGTAGGATTTAAAATTTCTTGGAAAGCTGGTGGCCTTAGGAACCCAAAGCCTGAAAAATTATTTTGGCTTCTGAAAAAGTGATGCATTCAGGTGTCTCTTAGCCCAGCCTGGGATGTGACCCAAGTCCTTTGGACACACTTATCTCCCCATGAGGTTGGAAGACAGATGGGGCTGGCAAAGCCAGGCATTCCTAAGATACAAAGGTGTACCTTGCTTTCTGATACCAAAAGCTGGGTTTACACTTGTCATCCTCTGAAGAGATTATTTTTCTGACTAAATGGGGAAATAGGGAATAGCAGAGTGATCTGTAAACCACCACTGGGTAGACCACCCCAGTCCTATGTCCAGGGATGCTCAGGGATGCCTCCTTCACTCATCTGTGGCCAGCTCCTGCCCAGAGAGCCTCCATTTGAGGATGGCCCATCAGTGTATCCACATTTTCTCTGTCGGGCTGTATCAGCTGGGCTGAATGTTTCTGAAGCTGCAGACCTTTTTCAGTTGAAATTCCTGGAAAAATCTGATTCAAAAGAATTGTTGTATGGGAGAAGTGTGGCAGGGGAAATATGCATTTGAATTGAGAAAAAAAAATAGTGTTAATTCAAAAGGATTTTTTTTTTTTAATGAAGTTAAAAGGCCCTGGATCAGACTCTCTTTAAAGCCCACACAGCTTCCAGAGAAAACCATGCCTCATTTCTTGGATTAGGACTCAGCCAGTTCCTCTTCAGCCATGGGGAGAGCTGAGGAGATAGTGGGATTAGAGCAGGCTTCCCTTTGACATCTTTCTCCAGCAGCAGCATGCTCTGGGCAGTGCTCCCTGGACCTCATCCTGCCCACAGCCCCAGAGCACTGCAAACTCTCATGACCTTCTTGGCTGCTGAGCTCAGGCAGAAGCCTCTCCTGCTGGGCTCCCAAAAACCAGAGCACCCAGGTAGAGGAGACGTTGTGTTACAACCTAATTTGTTCTTGGCTTGATGCTACCCTCAGGACTAATTGCTTTGTATTAAAGCATCTGTGAAAAGGAATACTAAATAAATAAAGTTGAGCCTGCTGAAGAGAAGAGATGCTACTCCATAAATGCAAAGCACCAAAACAGAAAATCAGCATTGCTCTTCATCTGCAATTCCAAGCAGTTTTGCAAACCCATCTCCTGGCTGCAGCCAGGGGCAAGTGGCACAGTGGGATGTGGGGATTGTTGCTGAGACATGGGTGCAAGTGGCACCAGCCACAGTGTCCACCAGCAGCAGCAGCAGCAGAAAAACATGAATGAGACACCCGCTGGTGCCTTGTCACTTCTCACAGCATCTCGTCGGAGAAGCCTTGGAGAGGAAACACAAAGTGCTCGAAATGTGGCACCCCAAACACCCCAAATCCAGCCCTGGCCGGGTGTGCCTCCATTTCCTTATCTGTTATGCGGAGCTGAACAAGACAAACCTCTCTGTGGAGGACTGTGAAGATCTCCAGATAAAAGCGCTGAGTACAGAGGAGGATGATTAAAGCCATCAGCACCCTTTGCTATGCACACAGTCTAAACACGCTTGGGCCATCCTGGGCTCTTTGAAAACTGTTAGATGTTTTCGAGCTAAATATTTATTTTATCTGCCGGGACAGCCCTGTGTCGGTAGATCAGCTCACTCCCTCTGTCAAAGGCGTTCTCAGCAAAGTGTTCCGGGCTCGGGCGGGACTCATGCACGGGCTGAACATGTGGGAAAAAATGCTGGAGCAGCCCAAGAGCCTGACCCTGCTCCCAGCGGGGCTGGGGCACCGCTTGGAACATGCACCAGCCACGTGATAGCACAGTGGGCACTCCCCACTGGAAACTTTGACTCAAAACCCTTGAATAGCCGCACAAGGATGCTGGTATTTTTTCCTTCCTCGTTGGGAAAAAAGGGTCTTGAAGGCCTTTGCCCAGGAAGCTGGTAAAATGTGATGTTTAATCAATCGAGAAAAGATGCCATCCGCTCAGGATGGGACAGGTTAGGGTCAAGGAGTGCAGGAGATGACAGTGACATTAGCTGGTAACTTGGTTTGTCTCAAGGCTGTTCTAGTAAAAGCTTAAAAAAAATAGGCATTATTGGAGAGTATTTAGCTTAAGTAAGTGACCCATGACATGAATTATTTTCATCCAAGAGAGAGAAAAAGAATTTTTGTGCGTTTGCTATTGCTTCCCATGGTGACAATCCATATTTTGCCACCTATTTTTCAGGAACAGAATAAAGGAAGATTTTGCTATGAGGTGGTCTCGGGTCTGAGAGAGGAGCAGAGGGATTGGGCAGAGACATCTGAGAGCTGTGTCAGACCAGCGCCAGAGCCAGAGTCTGTGTTTCCTTGTCCCAGTGCTTTTACCTTAAGCCCATTGAAAATAGCATGGAGAAAACACCTGCATGCTGTTGTTGTTTTGGGCTGTGGTCTCCTCCTGGGAGACCCACTGTGTTTCCCCTCATTCAGAGGGTACCCTTCCCCTGCAAATATGTTTCTGCCCAACCCACTAACCGGATGCCCATGCACGACTTGAGGGGGTGCTCATGCATGAGCAAAGAGGGTGCTTGGGTGTGTGCAGGTCGAGCACTAATGCATGAACTCCTCACGTGTGAATGAAAGGCTTGCTCATGCTTGAGCTGTTTGGGTGCTCATGGAGGGATTAATTGTGTACTCATGCATAAATTAATTGGGTGCTCATGCATGGATTAATTGGGCGTCCATGCACGGACTGAGTCTGTGCTCATGCATGAACTACTTGAGGTCCTGTGCAAGAACCAGCTGCCAGCTCACAGGTGAGCACAGCAAACCCTGCACTTCATGCTCGATACACCACTCACATGCAATGGCCAGCTGACTTAGGGCTACACATGTTCTCCATCACCACTGGAGCAGGTGGGGGTGCTGCATGAAGTGTTATTGTCTGATTGATACCCAGGACAGGCCCTACACACCAGTCCTGCTGTGGACATTTCTACCCTGACACACGAAACCACAATTTGGATGTTTCTGAGTCTCCTTGGGAGGGCACCACCCAGTCTGCTTCGGGACACTGTATTTATGTATCTCCTTATGTTATCACTCCATCAGGCACACCATCTCTCTGACCTGGAGCTCTGGGCTCACATAACCAAAAGCTGATGGGAAATGATGGCCATACTGTCTATATAACACTGGCAGAAGAATGCACCCTACTCAAAATACTGGGAAGAAAAGCTGCTGGTGTGGTTTAATAGGATGGATGGAAAACCAGGAAAAACACTGTTGTGGTTCCTCAAGACAAGAACATCTCGTTCAGGCAAATGCAAAGGTGTTCCTTGAGGACAATCTGCAGAGACAAGAAGACGGGATGATGGCAATAATGTTGGTGCCTGGCTGGGAAAATGTGAAGGAAGTATTTGATAATTATCACAACATTACCACAAAACATATGCAGGCAGGATAGGAATGAGGTCAGGACTTCTGCAGCATCTGATTCTTTTCCCTTTTCTTCCAGTGCTGGTACTGTGCAGAGGAGGGGAAGGAAGGCAGTGGCTGAGAGCAGTCAGCAGTGCGATATTCCTGCCCATATTCCGGGCTGGAGGCAGGGAGGATCTCTGCTGTGCTTTGTGAAATTTTGTCTCACAGCTGCCACCAGACTGAGGTGTCCCCGACGCTGGAGCTGCTCCAGTCCACAGTGGCACTGGGGACACTGATGTCAGGCAGCACCTGCTGCCTGACCCTGCAGCAAAACCAAACCCTGCAGAGCCAGCCATGGCTGCTTACGGGTTTCTCTGCTCTCTGCAGCAAGTTTTTGAGTGCAGTATCAGTTGCATGTTATCAGCTTATATAGGGAGGAGCTGAAACAAAGCAAACAGCCATCCCAAAAATGCCCGTGATACTGCAGTTCATGCTGCTGAGCTGCCCTGGTGACCCAGCTCAGATGCTCGTGTCCTTGTCCCTGTGGGGGATGCCAGCCCTGTTCACCACCCCATTTACTGCCTGAAAACCTCTCCCTGGGGCTTCCCCTGAGAGTGTAAACCAGGTAGAGATGTTGATGCATTACAAATGTGCACTTCTTAAGCAGCCAGGAATTGCAACCCAGGCCTTGGGGTGTGTGCCCCAAGCATCACTCCACAGAGCCTGCATTACAATGGGGCCCAGTTTTAATCTGCTGTTTGAATATTGAGGGCAACCTGCACGTAGGCATCCACTCATGGGTGCAGAGAGCTTGCTGCAGTCATTTGAGATGATTTGAACAGGCATGAGGATGCAGTGAGATGGTTTTTTTTCAATATTAATGAAGCCTTATATGTTGCATATCTGTTAAATGGGAGGAAGTGAGCAGCATGAGGTGTCCTGGGGCTGGCTCACACCAGCCCTTGTGCCACATGAAACCCGAGCACTTGAGAAGTGAATGTTAGTCCCACTTACCTCCAGTGTTGAGTTTAAAAGTGTTTGCCTCCCATCCACCTTGGGGAATGTAGATATGTTCCTGGGGTGGGCAGGCAACTACACCTCCACCAGCTCAGCCCAGCCAACAGGGCTACCCGATGCCGAATGGCAGGGAAACAATTCACAGCAAGACTTGGACCTGGGGCTGGCATGAAGAGAATCCACACCAGGAAAGGCCTAGAACATCTCTAGGACAAGACCCACTTGTGGGGTTTCCTGCGATATTGCCTTTGACACGTAGAGGAGAGAAGCTCGTGAGGGAAAAGGAGCTTCCATTTCTCGCCCTTTCCCACTGATGCTGTCCAGATGCAGAAGTGGTTAAGTCTCTCAAAAGATGCAAGGCTTGGCATAAAAGGTTTGGACAGCTTCCTCGCTGCCCCCAGCAGCCTCCTAAAGGCTGTTTCCTCATTACTCGTCTCCTCACACCCCTCTGTAAATCTCTTGATCTTCAAATGTCTCTCAAAAGGCAAATATACTTGGTGTCAGGCAGGACTAGAATAGCTGCCAGCATGCTGCCTTCTGCAGTGCTGGGATGGAGATGGTCAGGGAAATGACTCCAACTCAGATGGTGAAACAACGATCTTTTTTTTCCCTTTTCTCTCCTTCTCTTGTAAAGCAGCTCTTTTCCTCAGCAGTGATGGGATCTCCTGTCTTCCAACACCAATCAATCACAAATCAAAGCAATGTTGGGTCCTCACCTTCTGGAACAGCTGGTTCCCACAGCATCTCCAGCAAACACTATCAGTGCTCCTTAGGTCAGCTCTGCACTAGATCCCAGGATCTGCTCTGGGTTGAACCTAGTGGCTGGACAAGGCTAGGTGACATCACATAACCCTTTGTTTGCTTCTCCTCTTTGTGTCCAGGAAATTTTTTAACAGGCCTGGACAGTGCCAAGGCTTGAAGGCAGTGCATGGAAAACCTGGTCAACCCAAGAAAGATTGGGGACCTGTTGCCTCAGAAGAAAGACCTACCTAAAACCTTGTGAAAACAACCCTGTTCCTCCATGGGCAGCAATGTCTACTTAAGACCTGGCTTGAAATGCCTTTAAGGCTGGGCCTGGTTGTTTTGTTACACTGGAATTATACTAAAGAAGTTTGGGAGGGTGGCAGTGCCCCAAATGCCACGTCTGAGAAGAGGACTGGCTTCTGACTTCTGCAAAGCCAATCCCTTTGCTCAAGCTTTCCCAGCCAGGGTGTGCAGAGCAATAAAGAGCCTCTTGAAAGCTCTTGACAGCTTGTCAAGGGAGACGTCTTAGGCTGTGTGTGCTGAAAGTATCCGTGACACAGAGTACAAGCCTCTCTGGGGGTTTTTATTCCTGCAAAACCAGCTTTCAGGAAAGACTTGTTGTTGGGCAATGTTTTCTGTCTTCACCGTGGGGGTTTGAGCAGGCTTCAAAAAGAGTAACAGATGAAAAACATTGACTCATGGGTCGGAGGCTTCAAGATGAGATGCTCCCCCCGCCCCCCCCACTTCACAAAGAAAACACAGGAGATGGCAATCAGGCAAGAAAACTTGTCATTTAAGCCTTGAAATTCCTTTTTCCACCCAAAGCAGCCCCATCTCTGTTTCTGGGTAGCTCTCTTGCATGGTCAGAAAGCCTCTCCACTTCCATGCTGTACATAAACACTTGTCATATTCCCTATCAAAGGGTGATAAACACACTCTAAGTGTGTTTATCTGTTGGCTGACAAGCTCCACTTAAGAGCTTAGTTTGCTGAGCTCTAAAGAGGCATCCTCCCTCCCGTTTGGCTCGCCAGGCTGATGCCAGGAGGGTGCTGGAGTGTGTCTGGTGCTCCACAGAGGCAGAGCCTGTCATTCAGCCCACCTAATGCTTCAGCTTTCTGCAGCTCATCAGTCTCTGGCTGAGGTTGCATTTTATTTGACAGGACAACCTGCCTGAGCCCACGGCTTCGGCTGCAGGAGGCAGGGCTGGCTGGGGTTGGCACTTGGGTTTTAAAGGGGGAGACACAAGCACTGTGGTCTCTTGCTGTGCCTGCAGGTGCTGAAGCTCCCAGGACACTTTTTGTGGTTGCCCACAAACTGTGTGTCCACATGTATGGTTGGAGAGAGGAAAAGTGTCCTCCTCCAGCTCAGTCCTGGTCAGGGCAAGTTTGGACATCCTCTGCCAGGACGTGATTCCGCTGTGGAGGGCAAATCAGTGCAAACAAGGGCCTTCCAGGCAGGGGCCAAATGATCTTGCCCTTTGCTCCATCTGCTCAAACGCCTCTTCCTCAGTGCATTTCCCACTGCATTTCAGCACAACCCGAGGGACGGCTGCTTCTTCAGACCCCACTGCCACTGCGCAGCGTGCTTTGGCTCTGCGGAAAACATCCCCCGAAGAGCCCGTCCTCCTCCCACCTTAGGCTGCAGCTGGAAATGCAGCACGGGAGAAACGGGCTCTGGCTGCAAAAGGCGTTTCATGGGAGGGTGTAGAGCACCATCTAGTGAAGGCCAGCGAGGAGACCATCAGCCAGCCTGGGTCGGGATCATCTGTGTCCTGGAATCGTAGAATAATAGAATCACAGAATCACAGAATTTTTTAGGTTGGAAAAGACCTCTAAGATCATCGGGTCCAGCCGCCAACCCAGCACCACCAAGTCCACCACTAAATTATGTCCCTAAACACCACATCAACATATTTTTTTTCAACAATTCCAGGGATGGTGATTCCACCAGTTCCCTGGGCAGCCTGTTCCAACGCCTGACCACCCTTTCAGTGAAGCAAGTTAGCAAGTTAAGCTAGTAAGACATGAGATTCCCCTCAGGAACCCATGCTGGCTTTGACTGTAGGTGCTTATGCCTTCAGGTAGGCACCGAGCAGGGATCTGCTCGTCTTCTCCCAGTGTTTGCACAGGGAATATTAGTCTCAGCAGCAGAACAGGTGGAAATCAGAAGGGAGTGCAACTTCTTCCGGCACTTCTTTTTCCAGCTTTCTCCTGTCCCTCCTGGGGTGAACAGGGCAGATGGGACTTGTTTGCAGATGAGGAACAGAAGTCTTGCCCATAGCTGAGCTGAGATTGCTGCCATAGCTGAGCAGAGCCCTTTGTCGAAGGGCCTGGGGAGAATTTCAGGTTCCCTACAGCTTCATGTGTTTGGACTTCAAAATTTTTTTGTTCTGTTAAACCTTAAAAGGACCCAAACCCCCTTTCCCACTGCTCTTTATTGTCTGACCTCTTTCTGCGACTCTGGCCTGAGCAGCTGGAGAGTCAAGGTCCCCTTTCAAAGGCTATGAGATGCTGCACACCTGCCTACCTGCCCCTGCAGCTGCTCTAATTAAAACCTTAAGGATGACTTAACATGTCTTTCTTTTTTTATGGACCTGTTTGAAGTGCCTCGTTGCTTTGGGCAGTCTGTGCTGTAATTAAGTTATTAGCAAGGAAACTTAAGCTTTACAATCGCCCTTTATGACAAAACATCTCGGAGGGCTGTCAAGCAGGTTTATTAGAAAGTGAAAACATCTTTTGATGCAAGAGCACTCAGGGATGTCTGAGGACAAATCAGTAACGGTAAATCACTGCCAGAGCCGCCAGCCAGGAGCCGTCTGTCCGGTGATGGGCTGCCCTGCAAGTCGCTGACAGGGTCATCTTCCAAGGCTGCTCCTTCAGGGCAGCACAGCACTGCTTTGACAAGGAGTTTATCCTGGTGTCTGAAGCTGGAAGCTTCATGGTGGGGTGTGTCTCCTGGTGGTAGCCAGTTCTGAGTTCTGTTGCCCATCTACGTCCTCCTCACCCAGAGGTGCAGGCAGGTCACCTTTATGTGACTCCTGGCTACGTCCTGCTGCTCTGACCTCAGGACGTGGTGCTTGGCCCTAAATCATTCCAACCCCTCAAGAGGATCTCAAAGCATGGATCCAGCTCTGCCTGCACCAACAAAGCAAAGTCATTTCCAATTTCCCTCTCCCCATATCCTGCTTGGCTTAAACAACCAATGTAAACAACCTCCTTGCAAAGCATACGGAGTGTCTGCCACTGCCATCCCCCCTTAGCAGAGCTGAAGATGTTCATACTGGCTCAGGACAATTTGGGCTCACATCCATCCCCTTCCCAAGGCCACCGTATGGCCATTTGCTGCCTATGCAAAACCCTCTAGAGGGAGCCCTGATCCCGGACATCTCCATCCAAGGTCCTACCAGGTCATAAAGACCTGCGTGTTCAGATGAAGGTTTTGTGGGGGTTTTGTTGTTTGGGCTTGTTTTATAAGGCTCCACACTACCTTAGTGACAACTATGGGGCTCACTTGCCCTCTCTGAACATTTTCTGCATGTTCCTGTTCTCCCCAAGTGCTTTCTCACCCACCTCCAACATCTCTCCCACTTAGACCTCACTGAAGGTGGGATGAAATCTTCTGTGGGGTAGGCACTGCCCTTGCACAGGGAAACCTCCTCCCATGATGGCCTCTAAGGGCACTGCACTAACAGAGGTTGCCACCTTACTGCCCTGGCCCCATGGAGTGGAGTGTTTTGGGGCAGCAGCCATCCTGATTGGTATTTACTGCTTTTCACACTGCAGTGCCCTGGTCCATGGCGAGTTGTTAGGGAGCCCCCGAGTGCTCCTGTACAAGGAGCTCAACTTTGTTTCCTCACAGAAAGGGGCCTGGTAGGCTGAGCACAGTGCCTGGAGCAGGATGCTCTGAACACTGTGTTTCCAACCAGTGCCCACCCTGGACCTGCTCACTGAGTCCAGTGATGAGTCGTCATGGAGCACTTTGGTCTCTACACAGGAGCGGGTGTGAGGCAAGTCATGTCCAGGTGTTCACTTGTGAGTAGTTTCGGGCAGAAGTCTCTAAGCATTCCCCCTTTTTGCATGGTTGAGACAGAGCTCACAAAGGCTTCTTTAATTGACCTTTAATTGCTGCTTCTTGCATGGGTTTCACCTTTCACCAGGTGGATACAAATAGGAGGTCCTCCTGGATCAAGTTGTATTCCAAGTGAAATAGCCAGGGTCGGACTTGAGTGTACATGTGTATAATAAAAGCAGGGGCATGGGCAACTTCTTCCATTAATCTCAATGTGTGTACCATGCTCTGATTGCACATTGAACAGGAAAAGTCACTTGAGCTCCAAAGGCAGCTGTGCCCATCCTGCTGCAGGGCATCCCTAGGGAGTATCACATCTCTTCTGCTATCCCCTCTGTCCTCCTACCACTCTGAACCTCAGGGTCATCCATCCCCAGCAGACACCCTGTCATCCCTAGGCCTTGTATCTGAGCAGCCACTGGGTAAATTGGGAAGAGCGCTGGATGCTGCCTAGTGCCACCAGAGCAGCTGTCCTTACCTGGTGGGCTCTACTGGTAGCATCCAGCAAGGCTTGCAATGGCTCTCTTCCCCATCCTCATGCTTCCCTTCTCCTCCTCAGCTACTTACAACAACAAAGCCCTGAAGTCTCCACTCCTCCTTTCTCAGGAGACCTGGTTAAGCTGTTGGTGAAGGATTTATGCTGTGATAGGAGGCTCACTGCAGCCTGTAGGAATAAATCCCACGGATATTAACCACATCGGGATCAAGGCCCTGCTGGTTCGCCTCCTCCAGCCCGGCTGGATCTTCCTTCCCTTCCTGCCCGTTCCTTTATTCATTTACAAGTCCTGTGAAGTCCCAATGCGACATCTGATTTCCATCCAGTTGGACAGTAAACTTACATTTTTCTCACGGTCTCTGTGCTCTCGTGCTTTGGGTCTCTGCCAGGCAATCCACATCTTCAACTTGCCTTTTTTTTTTTTTTCCAGACCAAGTTGATCTGGTACTCTCTCCCTCTTTCCTCCCAGCCTTTAAAGGAAGCAAAATAAAAAAGGTCAACAAGAAGAGCCAGGACTCCCCAGGGATGAACCCGCTCCCTTCCTTCGTGCCAAGTGGCTCAGAGATGCTTTCCTGCAGTCCCAGCAATAGCAGCTGCTCAACCCTTTGCTCCAAAAGTGAGAAATGTAGCAGCCAGTGTCAATAAAAGGGGTTGCTTTCTCTATCTCTCCCATTTTGTCAAGGGCTGTGCTGTGACTTGGTCACAAGTTGCTGCCTCCAGTCAATTGTCAGTGACAGATACCCTGCTTGTTATTTCTGTTTCCCAAAATTCTGGGAAACTGCTCTCATTTTGGGGGGGCCAAGTGGATATTCCTCTCCCCACACAGCTGCTCATCCACTTCCAGCCTTCATGAGAAAGCAGAGGGAATGCAACATATACCCTCAAACTCCCTTCCTTTCCCACAGCCCTGTTCCTTTTTGCTTTCTGCTCTTTTGGTGGCAGGGTGGGAAGGAGAGAGGAGCACATCCTGGTTTCCCCCCTTCCTAAACCTCTTTCTTCCCGGGACATCCTCCCTTTGACATCCTTCTGGCCAGCTATGGATACAGGGATGACGAAGAGATGCAGACCCAAGCACCAAAGTGGTGGCCCCAGTAAACCAGACTCTGGGACTGTAGAAACTAATGCTGGTAGCAAAGTCTTGCAGCTGGCTGAAGGCAGCAGGAATCAAGGCAGTTTCTCTAAAATAACCAAAAACCAAGCAGCGACAAGACCACCCACCACTCCCACCAGCTGCTGGTGCTCAAAAGCACCGTGGCTACATTGGGACTGGGGCTTTGCTAATGGCCCACACCGAACTGCAGTGCCATAAAGCCTTTCTTCTGCTTGGAGACAACCTTGAAACAGAGTGAATCTGAAGTCGTGGTGAAAATATCCTTCTGGATCAGATGTTTTATGGGCTACTGGGGCTGTGCGTTCCCTTCTCGCATACAGGCGTGTGTGTGGAAATTTGCTCTTGTGCGAAGGCTTACTTTGATCCCAGTGAACTCTGCCCCTTCTTGATTTCCTCCACAGGAAGCAAAGTCCCTCAGGTCAAAAGGTCTCCCTGTTTTACGCAGAGGAAGTCTTATGGCAGCATAGATACACAGCCTTGCCATCCAACTGACCCAACTGATTTTTCTAGGAAAAATTATTGATATTTAAATTACATCATGATTTGAATCAGAAATAGGAGTTTTACATAAGCAGCTAAGCCTGCCCTCAAATTTTTATTAAGGGCATGACGAATCTCACCAGTCAGTAATGACTGAGGGTAAAGGCTGCTCCCCCCTTTATGTTGGACATTATCTGCACCAGCTTGTGAAGATGCCTGTTTGAAGCCAGGTAATTGCAGAAATGTCTGTCCTCTTACAAAATAGTAAAAGATGCCCTTGGCTTTTCTTTTTGACTGGACTAGTTGGTTTCTGTATCTCAGAGGGTGACAGCAATAAGTGCATTTTGATGACATTAAAAAGCATCATTTTCTCATTTTCCTAACTGACAGAATGGACGGGATATATGACCTTATCTCTTCTCCTCACCCCAAGCTGTCTCTCTCATGCTTGGGACAGGTTTGTGGGAGGCCACCATGACACCGTTGCCCCAGCCTTTGTTTTGGCCAGTCTCTACCACATTGAACAGGCTGCTCTCAGCATTTTCCTTGATCTTAGGCAAAATTGCAGAGGCAGCAGAGGTTTCATCCCATTCCTAGGTCTCATCCACCAACACCTCCCGGTGGCAGATGGGACTCCCGTGCAAGCCTTTCAGGGGAAGTTGTAGGGCTTGCACATGATGGTCAAAGAAGAGTTTAGGACTCTTCAGCCTGACTCATTTCTTTTCCCTCCCCCTCATGAATCAGTTTTACCTCTTTTTGCTGCAGTGTATGAAACTGTTTTGGGCTGAGCTTTGTGCAGACAGCTGGGCACTTGAGCACTTGCACTGGAATTGGTGAGACTTGGGCGTTTGCCTTGGGCCATACTCAGGTGTTATTTGGTGTCATCTAATTTTAACACATCATCAAGAGAGTTTTTTGGCTGTGTCCTGTGGAGGCTGAAGGCAAAGGCAGCATGGGTTATGCCAGAGGAGTGTTGCTTCCCACACGGGCAGGTTAGCGCAAGGCACTGGTGTAGCTTTGAGGTGCCAGAGCACCATGGCTTAATTACTGGGATGCTTTAGGGAGAGAAGCCTGTCCCTTCACCTCTTTTGCCTGTTATCCTCCTTCTGTCAACATCTATGGAGTCTAGACAGGGCTGGGACCCACACATACAGCTCCCCCTAATTTTTAGCTGCCTGGATGAAAGTTGTAAGTGCTCCATGACTCACCCTGCTCCCTTGCATAAGGAGGAAACTTTTGTTTATTGCTTCTCTCTGTGATAACTTCTTCATGTAAAATGGGTCCTACTGGAATGTGCCAAATCCCTGTTTCATCCCCCAAGCTCTGGTTTTCCATTTTTTTAACCCCTGTTGCATCTGCACCACATGTCTGCTCCATAGGGGCACCTGAAGGCCAGGCCCTGGTTCCAGTGTGGCTGGAGTTCAGTTTGCATCTGAAACAGAAATCAGTAGCAGTAGTAGCAGTAGTAGTAGTAGTAGCAGTGAAGAAGAAGATGAAGAAGAAGGAGAAGAAGAAGAACAACGACAACAAGAAGGAGAAGAACACAAGAGCAGGACCAGGAACGAAACAGTGGAGAAACACGGCACACTAGGGTGAAGTTGCATTTCAGCCCTTCTTTATTTATCCTTCATTATTTCTTCATTATTGATCTTGGAAAGAAAACAGAGCAGAAGTGTGAATCTAAATTTGAGATGCTTTTCAGTAATGAGCTGCTCAGTGTACCTAAAAGCCTGGTTTTCAACAGCTCTGTCATGTGGATTCCCTGATGTCTGATGTGGGACAGGCTAACCTACAGCCTTTCCCCCAGCAAAGCTATCAGTAGGGTTATTTTTTAATTGTATAACCACCCACCAATCTCTGTGAAAACCTGTGGAGCCTTACTAACAGTCTTGGAGGGTGCTACCCTCTGCAGTGACTTGCTGAAATTAGGCAAGAGGTGCTCCTACTTAATGGAGACAGCAGGACCATGCCAGGGTGTACACGCCAGGGAAGCCATAACTCTTAAAAGAAGAGTTTGCAACCAAAAAAGAAGACCAAAACTGAGTTTCATGGACTTGAAGCCCTGAAAAACAGTGAGTGGAACAGTGACTCCCCAGACAAGCAGAATAAAAGTGTCAAAAACTTTGGGTTTTTTGGGGTAGAGGTGGTTTCAGCCACATGCTAATTCATGGTAGTCATTAAAACTTTATATCAGTACTTTAAAAATAGGTCCTGTGATGACGGAACACACTGCCAGGAAATGTCACTCACTGTGTGACATGGCAGATGGAGATTTATACGGTAGCACATAATGATTTTAATGGGCTCTGCCTAAAATGGGACTTGGTGCTAAAAATCAAATTGTACAAGGTTACAGCGAGTGCTGGGTGACCGCTGGCAGAGCCTTGAAAACAGGAAATTTGGCTTGGCAACAGCAGTAAGACAATGCAGCAGTAAAACCTCAAAGTACATCCCCAAAATGCAGCGTGGGACTAGGCATGAAAGATTTCAGGGCTGTCCCAGGCAGGATGAGCCCATGGCACCCTGAGAGTCTGGCCCTGGGACACGTATGGCTCCCATCCCTCGAGTGATGTTGCAAAGAAAGGCTTAAGAAAAGACTTATTTTGGTTGCAGACAAACCACTAGCAACTGAAAATAAACAGGCAAGACATCAGCTCCCACTGAGCTTTGAATAAAATGCAGGATTTTGAAAAGAATAGTTGTTTCAAGCACAGCTTCAAGGAAGGTAGAAAAGCCTTTGATCTTCTGGGCCCCTCTGCAGTGCAGCTTTCGGTTTCAGATGTGTGTCTTGTTGGGTGTAGATCTTAATATACTTATTTTCTTATACACTTGATGCAAAAAAAACCTTCCTGGTCATGGCTTTGGTGCAAGACATCTGGGTGCTGGAGAGCTTGGGAGGTCATGGAGGCAGTGGTCCCAGGAAGTTTTCCTTTGAGGGATGTTGCTTCATCCCTACCTAACTTCTGCAATTCCTAATGCCTTGGCAAGCTGGAGCCTCCAATCTACGTGAGCCCTGACACCTACAAGGACTAATTTTCAGAGGAGGAACAATAGGGATGGAATTTTTTTCCAAAAAACTTTTGATTAAACACAATGCCACTAAGCAATAGAATGGTTTTGAGCTCAGTTTTCTCTCGCTCCTTCTGAGTCTCTGATTTCAAAGCTTTTGTTTTTCCCTTTAAATATGCATAGATTGCTTTAAAGATAGAGTAGCTTTTCCCTGCTTGGCTAATTAAAGCCCCAAAATTTGCGTTCATGCAATGGGCTTGCCTGGTCCTTAGTGTGCACAGAGATAACTCTGTTGTAGGGCTTTGATCATGCCTGGACACGACTGCAGCATTGGAACCTGCTCCTGCTGCCCTGGCACAAGTCCAGGCAAGGAGAGAGGGCACCCAGGGAGGGCAAGAACCTCTGGCACCTAAAAGGGATCCCCCCTTGGTTAAAGGGTGTGGTGGGTGCAAGTCCTCCTGCACAGCTGGGTGGTGATGTCCAGCCCTGGATGCACTAAAGGGACCTGGGGGGAGGATCTGTTTTGGTGGATGGAGGAAAGGATGATCCCAGTTGGAATAACCCCAGCCCAAAGCTGCACCATCCTTATTCCCCTTCCCTTCCTACCAACCCACGACTCCTTTCTGCTATTATATCTGCTGTTTTTACTCTCAAACACATGTCCTATCTCCACATGTCAATTTTGGGGGTGACACCCTTGAGAAAAGGGTTTAGGGTGTGTAGCAATGTCATCTGTACATCATATATGATGAGAGCACTCAGATTTTTACCCAGCAGGGTTGGAGACTTAAATATGTCAGCTGAAGGGATAATTTCTTTGACCATGAGCTGTGAGTGCCCAAGGGTACATGGGATCTGTGGGATCTCATAACTGTATATGGAGGAGGTGATGTGGATGTAAAGGGGACCAGAAAGAGGAAGGACAGCAGTGACAAGTTTTAGGGACCTGGGTGGTTGATGCTGCAGGTGGAGTAAACACAGTCCTGTGGTTGGGTTGATGTCATAAGCACCATCCTGCAGACACCCACCAGCATGATTAGACCATGGCACTTGGGCTTTTTGGGCAGGGGGCTTTACTGGGGAAAAGAGGAACTTGTAGAGGAAGGAGGAGGGTAAGAAAACTGTCGCATGAAAAGAAACGAATGAGGATAAATTAAATGTGACCTGAAGAAGTCACCAGAAACATTGTTCAAGGGAGGCTTGGGGGCAGAGGGAAGAGGCAGAGAACCCATCACTGCTTAAGGTAGCGGTCTGGAGGAGCCAGCAGCACAGAAGGAAGCAGGACTTTAGCTTGCCCCTCTAAAAAAATACATTGCACAAAGAGTTGCCCTGACTGACTGTGCTGAGGTTCCTGGTGTCCAGACAGCTGCCTGGGTCAAAAGAACAAGCGAGATCCATCTCTTTTTCCTGCTGCTCCTCATGACTGCAACATTGCCCCAGTTTCCAGCGCCCAGTGGTTAATTCATGAGCCCCCAGTTGCTAAATTCATTCATTATCCCTCAAGGCTTCTCCCCTGCTTGACCCCACCTCAGTGGCAGCAAGCAGAGCACAGCTCCACATCACCTCCTCCAGCTTTTCCTGCTCCAGCCCAATCTGGTTTGCATTGGTGCAAGAAAAAAGTCGCACAAAGTTGTTCAGAAACAGGCCCCTCCGGTTATTTCCAGCTACTCCAAAGCTGTTTGAAACCCTACACCAAGACCTCCCTGCTCTGCTTTTTCCCCATACTCCTATTTTTTTGTCCTTGCCTTCCACCTCAGTGGCAGTGGTTTCTTCAACCCCCTGCCTGGGTGAACCACAGCCGTGCTGCACCCCAGCCATCACCCAGAGCTGCTGGGAGGAGGTAGCAGCCTTTGAAGCCCCCAGCTTCCCATCCAGCACCTCCTCAGCCAGGCTGCAGCATGAAAAGCCAAGCCCTGTAGCAACAGTGGCAGCAGGGTGGCAGCAGCAGCTGCTGTATGTTCAAGAAAAATCAGCAAATTCTCTGCTGACATGAACAGTTTGATCCTCCAGCTTGAGTGCTTCAGTCAGCTGCAATATTATATTTGTAATATATTATTATTATTATTATTATTATTATTAAGTCCAAGAATTATTTCCCTTCACCATTGCCTCACTACCTGTCACATCACAGCATCCTGGTGTTGCAGGCACCTCTCACCAGTCCCCCGTGGATCACCTCTGCTGCAGCTGATGGACCCTGGGAGCTGTTTTTGAGGTGTCTAAGCTAAGAGCTGACAGTGTCATGAGCAGGGCTCACTGGACAAGGCTTGCTGCAGTGCCTCAGGGACAGGTTGCTGCTTCCAGGGTCCCCATGGGGTGATGTGCTTGAATGTGTATGGGCTGGGGTTTAAGATGCTCCAGGGACCACAGCACGAGCAAGGCATCCAGAAGAAAGCCTCACCACTGCCTTTGTCTTTGCCTTCGGATGCCTTTCACCTCCCATCCTGCCACTGTGTCTCAAAACTCAACAAAGAAAGCCCTAACTTGTCAAGTTTGGGCACTGATCAAGCAGTGCCTGGGGACCTGCTTGTCTGCTGAGGAGTCCCAGCATCTCTGAGTGGGGAAATACTGTGGAATGTGATGTACCAAGGGGGCTCCTTCCTTCACGAAGAAGTAGGAAAACACTTATAAAAAACATAAGTTTGATGTCTTTCCTGGAGGCAGAAATTGTGCAGATGCTCTGTGCTCCCTCTTTCTCATGTCCTTTTATTCTGGAGGTTAAGAAATATTGTATTTTTATCTTCTTTGCCGTCTACTCCCCCTCCTTCTTGGCCCCATGCCTCACATCAGTAGCCTTCTCTAATAAATAATGTAGCATCTGTCCAGGCAGTCATTTGTGGTCTGATCTTATCTGATGGATCGTGTTAGTGGAGGAGTTGAGCCAAACCTGCTCTATTCTCTTCCATGTAGGAGAGCTATGCCAATGTCCTCTGGGAGAGATGCTCTGTTCAGGTATTGATCCCATATCAGAGGTATAAGCAGGTTGAAGCAACATTTTCTCACTCTGTGCATGAGCATCCTGACTCAACACATGGAGAAGGCACACATGGCTTAAGGGAATAAAACCTCAGGGATTTAAGTATAGGCCTAAGGTTTTACAAGTGCTTGAGTGTGTTTCTGAGCCTGAGGGAATAGTGTTATTGTTTTACCCAGCCTTTTTGGCATTGCCATGGTCCAGTAGGAGCACCCAGGCAACTGTGGAGGTTTCCTGGGGCGCTGGGCACATGGCCCTCATGAATTCCCTTCAGCATTCGTTGAGTTGGGTTTGTCTCTCAGGATAAGGAAAGCACAAGGAAACCTGCACTGGAGATGCTTTCACAGCTGTAACTGTACTGCACATGTTGAAGTCTTGCTTTATTTCCCAATGTTCCCTCAATGGTCTGTGGGAAAGAGACTCTCAGCTGCCTTAGAGCAAAAAAAAGCATTGTTTTTGGGCTGTATGTGAGGAGATGCGAAGCTTACCCTGTGGCAAAGGTGTATTTTCATATAGGTGAGACTCCTTAAACAGGCATCTTTATGTAGGGGCTGGACCCCACTGAGTGCTGAGACCACTCCACTTCCACCCAGAAGGATGCTGGGGTCAGGTTATAGGATTCAGTTCTAAATTTCAGAAACCCTTTCTGCAAACAAATCTTTCTCACTATGAGAAAGCGGCAAAGTGATGTGCCACATACACATGAGCACACACCTCTCTGGGGAGGAAAAAGCCATCTGAGTTCAGTGGACTGGAGGAGCAGGGAAAATCCCACACTGAGTAGGCACTTCTTGCACAGGGCACTCCAAAAAACTCCTTATTCCTCCTCCTGTCAGTTGTGCCACACAGGCACAGGAGCCTTCTTTTCAATGCTACATGGCTTATACTGATATTTTCCATAAAAAAGCAATTTTCTTTAAAAGACCATAGAAAACATTTTAAAACAATTAAAGCATTTAAAAATATTTCTAAATAACTTTGCTTTTGAAATTATCTTTGCTTTTAAAAATTACTTCAGTCCTAATTGAAAATGAGATAGAAGTTGATTTTCAGGGGTTAAATGACTTGGAAAATAACTTTGCTTAAGTTATACACAAGTGCTTGAACAGAGACAAAAAAATAGAGGTTGGGAGGGTTGCATCAGAAAAATTAAACCAAGCCTGAGATGAGAGTTGTGTGCTCTTTTCCTGCAGCACCAGAGGAAGAGGAGGAAGAAGAGGCTCTGAGCATCCCAAAAGTTTTTCTACAGTCAGGGAGTTTTCACCCAGTCACACATGGCTGCTTTCCAGCACAATAAACTCCAGCGGCTGCAATCTCAACTCCAATCACCTTTTAAGTGTTTTATCTGCTGTCCTGACACGCATCTTTTATTGCCAGAGCTCCTGTAAAACTGTTTTGAAGCCTGTCCTGTTGAGCAGATCCTCAGTTGAGTGGTTCATCAGTTGTGGCAAGGGGGAACACGTGCTCATGTGCCCTCTGGAAATGCTCTTTTGGAATGGTTTCAGTCTTCAGCAAAGGCAGGAGGAATGGGAGAGTTGAACATGTGGACATCCCATGGCAGGACAGATCTATTTAAGGTGTATTAAGATCTAAGAGCAAGAACAAAGTCCATCCTGATCCCCTCCCCTCCTAAAGGAAAGAATGAAAATCAATCATGCCCCCTCCGTGGTGAAATGATGGATACTGTCTGTGATAACTTTCCTGGTAAAAGCTATTTGGAGCATCTTTCCTGTTATTGCAGCTGACAATTTTTTAAGTCTTATCTTTTATTACATGGCTCTTCAATCCTCCCTTAGCAGACAAGTTTGCTTCAGAGTATTCAAGTTTTCTCCCTCCCACCTGGTGAATTATTTTGGCATTCACAGCTCTATTACTTTCTAGCTTGTGGTGGCCTCTGAGTAAGAAGCTTTGCGAGCCCTTTCATGCTCTTTACACATATCATGCTTTCTTCTACATGCAATGTTACTGGGCCTGCCTGGTCTCCAGATATTCATGTACAATAATGTGTATGAAGATGTCTCCTTGCTTCAAGAAGAAAGTGCAACCTCCAAGCCCTTCCTTGGAGCCTTGGAGTGCTCCCGAGCTATTTGAAGGGACCTCACATGATGAGGAATCGGCCTCTTCTTCTGGTTATTGTTGGGATTTGCTGTGGCTTTGTCAAGCAGAAAATATTCCAAGGGCATATGAAAATTGTCCCTGAACTTCAGTGCACACTTGAAGCATGTGAATTTTCCTACTGAACACTTTCCTCAGCCACCTCCTTTTGAAATGCCAGTTAATCCTGTCTTCAGGCAAAGCAACCCCCTCCCGCTGCCTTTTGCAATGGGAAGCAAATCCCTGCCTGCCCTCAAACTTCCCTCTATTACCATAACTCCTTCTCTCCCCATTAAAGCTGTTTTTTGTTTTAATACAGTGAAAAAAAGCCCTTTAATTTTGGCTCCCTCATCCGTCACGGCCAGCTTTCTTCAAGTGCCCATTCCTGGGTAGCAAGAGCCTGCTCGCTGAGGGGCTTGTGATGTGCCATATCCTGCCATGGTGCACCAGGTGGTCCTCAGGGCTTGTCTGAGGCTGGTCAGTGGCTTCCCTCAGTGGCACCATGGGGCTTTCAGGAACTGCCCAAAGAGACATGTGGCTTTGGAGACAAGGTGCTGGTGGCATCAGGCAGGAGCCCACCTGAATGATCCGCCTGCGGATTTTGTAGATGTTATCGTGATGAAGACATGCAGCCTGTTGAGCAATTCACATGTGGAGGAATTCATCTCTGGGCATTCACGTGGGGTAACCCTGCCATGAGATGTGGTTATGTATGTGATTTATTTACAGCTTCTCTAAACCGTTCTCAGAGCCATAGAAATAATTTTGGGATGCCTTGAGTTGAAGTCTGCTTCTCCATGGTGATAATTTCACATTCCTGCTGTGCTCAGTGATCCTGGCTTCGAAATAATTCCAGTTTTCAGACTCTGGCTCCGTGTTTGTATCTGTGATAGGGTGGGTTGAGTGTCTCCTGATGGTGCCATCACTGGACGTACAAATTTGGAAGCTGTGTTGTGTGTGCCCAAGTGCAATGCTGAATGAATGCTGCCCTTTGAAGAAGGGCTTAAGGTCACGCTCAGCCCAAAGGGATTAAGGGAATTAGCTGATGTGTTGCATTGTTCACTGAGAACAGTGTGTTGAGCACCATGCACAGTTCACAAGAAGGTGCAGACCACGCCTTGAGGAGATTCCATCCTGCAGCCCCAGCTTTGCTTGGTATCAATGACTACCTGTCATAATTTGGCTGGCTTGCCCTTTTGTGAGAACACCAGCCTTTTGTTAACAGACCAGGTTTCCAGGTCCCTCAGCCTCCCCAGCCAAAAAGAGCTGGAACAGAGACGTCTCTGGGTCAGAAAGACAATTCCTCACCTTTGAAGCCCAGTGGTGACTTGAGTACCAGGTGTCCCAAACCCAACACTTCTGCTCTTGGAGAGCTGACAGCTGGGGAGCCACCAAAGATCAGTGTTCTCATATCACACTGACAGAGGTTCAGATGTCAAACCCCTCGAGGATGTGCTGGCTGTGTTCCACGCTGGAGGACAGGCTCCAGAAGGAAGCGGTGCATGAGTGGTGCAGCTTGGATGGATCCAGCTCCTGTCCCCTTCCATATTCTTGGCACTGCTTTAGCACATCTGTATTTCCAACAAGAGGCCATGTTGTGACTCTGCAATGACATCTGCCAATGAAGGTGCTAACTAACACAACTAAAGGAATCCACAGCTCACCCTGGGATTGCCAAATCTCTGCATTTGAGTAGAAACGTGTAGTGTTTTTCACCAATGTCATGTGTCCATGGAAAATATCACTCACAATCTGATACCTCAATCCCCCTTGTCCCTCTCTCACCAGCCTATGAGAGTTACAGCAGGCATGGGACACAAAAGCATCTGATGAAACACCACAGCATGACCTAAAGCACAAAAGGTCCTAAACCTAAAGGTTGTGGGACAGCAGGGCTGTTCTTGCAGTTGCAGCACTGTGAGGAGGGAGAATGAGAAGCCAAACAGCCCGAAGTGCAAAGCACATCCACTACTGATATGGTCACTTGTGCCAGGCTGGCTGCTGTGCAACCTCTGCTCATGCTGTGTGTAAGTGGAAGAGCATCCTATTCACTTATGCATGAGCATCCAGTGTGTTTGTGCTTTTGCATCCAAAATAATTTGCACCTGAGTGCTCAATTCATTTACACTTGAGCACCTGAACAACTTACACAGGAGAGTAAAGGATCATTAACAAGTGTTCTGTGCATGAGGGAAGACCTTAGTGGGCAAAAATCAACTCATAACATTCAGCTGGAGAGCTGGAGCAGGAAAAATGAAGTTGGTGACTTGGGAGGACAGAGCTCTAGGGACACAGAAGAAGTGTTGCATTTGTAATGGGCATATATTTGAACTGCTGTAATGTTTTTTCTTGCAGGGACAAGGCCTGACGTTCATAATAGGTGCAAGGGCTGGGGTTTGCAATGGGTATTTGTTCAGACAGCTGTGGCCTTCCTGGCTAAGTGTTTTGCAGGTATGAAATTTGCAACAAGTATTGCATCCAGGTTTTCACAACATTAATTCCTCCATCCTAGTCCTCAGGGACAAGAGGTGAAGTAATGAAAAATACATATATTTAGACTTTGGTAATGTTGACCCTGATATTCTAGTCCATAGTATAAGGGGTGGAGCTCATAACAGATATGAGTTGGGGCTGTAATGCTGGTAACTCCCAGACTCTGATTTCTGGGGGCAAGGAGTGAAATCTTAGAGCATATGCAGACACCGCTTCAGTATTAATCCCTCCATCTGGTCTGCAGGAAGCAAGAGCAGAGCTTGTAATAGTTGTGTATTAAGATTATGATGATGTTGAAAGTAAGGTTGATAAAGGATTTGTGTTCAAACAGCTTTTAAGCATGATCTTCGAGGAGAGGATTGAGTTGGGCATGAACTTCAGGGATTACTGATTACTGCATTTGCCCACAGGCACTAATTAGCTCACACAGGAGCACCCAATAGGTTTGTGCATGAGCAGCTGATCAATGCATGCACGAGCACCCTATTAATTCACACATGAGCCCCCAGATAGTGCCTGCATGAGAACCCAGATCATCCATGCCTGGGCAACCAATTGATGCACCCATGAGAGCCTGACTAATTTACACATGAGTACTCTTTCTGTTCATGCATGAATACCCAAATGACTCACGCATGAGTGCCTGATTAGCTCACGCATGGGCACCCAATTAATTCATGAAGCCGCGCCAAGCTAATTTATGCATCGTCACCGGACCGGTTCATGCCTGAACACCCAAACAGCTCAAAAAAAGGGTGATGGGAAGGTTGTGTGAACTGGTACTAAAAGAAACAAAGTCAAAACTCCCCAGGTTGAGACTGTTTTACCAGCAATGCTACTGAGCCCTGATCACGCAGTAGCAGTGCAGCATCATGTAGGACCCGTCTCTGGGCCATGGGAGCGAGCTAGAAAGAAGGAGTCAGGGCAGGTTTTGTCCTGATGATGATGCTGAGATCGTTGCCTGACTTGTTGTGTAAAGGGGCTCCTGCAGTGTGACAGCTGGGGACAGGACCTTTGGGAGCATCCCCTCCGACCCCCTCTAAGCAGCTCCCAAGATGAGTTTGGTGGAACATCCTATGGTCTGAAAGGCTTGACCAACCTCCTCAACCTGGATTTCCCAGAGAGTAGAAACTTCAGCTGCAGGAAAGTATGTTCTTTAGACAACAATCTCTGGGGGTTTTTGACTGCCAACTTTTGATTGCTTTGCAGTGAGCACATCAGTAAGAGATAACCTGTCATTACCCAGCCACTCAGAAACTGGCCATTGGGCTAAGATCTGAGTTTTAGATACTGTGGCTTCTAACTCACAGGGGCCAGAGCATCATGGTTGTGACTGCCTCTGCCCCACAGGCATTTTACAGGGGTCAGCTACTTCACCTGGGGCTTTCTGCATGGCACAACACAGCACAGGTTCCTCCAGCAAAGTAGGTGTTGGGTCAGATAGCCACTTTCTTGTTTTCTGAAGTCACATGGAGAGTGAAACTGCTGGCTCAGGCAAATGGCAACCCACAGCTAACCACTGACATTGGCCTCTATTTAGCTGTTTGGGTGTTACTGCAGATGCTACATACTTGGTTGTCGTTTTGTTCTGTATTGCATGACCTAGCAAACATAACTAATTGACTGTTGCAGGGTTGAATGGCAAATAATAATCAGGTAAGCACAGGTATATTTGCACAGGGAAGAGGCAAAGTAGGTGGTGCTGACTTTGGAGGCATTAAATCGGGTTAGGAACAAACTCAGCAGAAATCCCCATTTATTTCCTTTACTTCAGTGTAGACCTGACTCCCACTGATCTCAGATAACTCAGGGGAACCCAGCTTAAACTTAGCAGAACATGCACTGAGCTTCACTGGACAAATTTCAAAGCTCACACCTCCAGAACCAGGCAGTGTTCAATGCAGACATGGACCCTGGAGGCCAAATCCTTCTTTGGACTTTGCTCCTGGATGCTCCTGGACAGGGAAAACCAGTTTGGTGTGGTTGACTCTGTTGTGAGTGTCTCTGACAGAGTATCCAGCTCAACACAGCAAAGCGATGGGGTTCAGACAGCAAGCAGGAGGGAGGGGATACGTGCTTGTGTGCTCTGATGGGTGATGAGCCAACCCTGAGTCGTCCCCTGTCATCCATCCCTGCCTGGCCATGGCTGGAGCTCCCTTGCCCTAGCATGGCTGTTTTGGGACTGGTGCTCCAAGGGAACGATCGCTTGAACCCTCAACCCACCTTGCAGATGACAACACTTTGAGGATGGCGTGAAATCTGTGCTCCTCATCCAGCTCAAACGATACATCTTCGTCTCACATTCAGGAAAGAATTCTTCTGTCTCACATCTGCTGCCCACCTGGGATGCTGGAAATAAAGCCATCCTTTTTCTCTGCCTTTTTCTAACCTTTGTTGTAGGAGAAGGATGGTGACTTCAAAGCAGAAAGGGCTGGGGAAGCCTAAACTTAGGAAATATTAAAAAGTAAATTAAAAAAAGCTTTTTCTCTTCCTGAAGCTTAAACTGAAATGCTTTGGGTTTTGGGGGTTTTTTTGGGTTTTTGGGGGGTTTTTTTGTTGTGGTTTTTTTTGTTGGTTTTTTTTTTTTTTAAAGTTAGGCTGCTGCTCTGTCCCAGATAGCTGTGACCTGGCCACAAGGGCTGAACAACCTTTCCCAACGACTGCCTGGCACCAGGATGGAGCACAAGGAGGCAGTGGGCAGGCAGCTCTGCTTTCCATGAGCGCCCTGGTATCTGCTAAACACCCCTCTTATGGCTGAGGTCAAGGAGAGCTAGCAAAAACATTCTCCCTTCCTCAAGCCAGATTTGCAATTGCTCTGCTCCGGGTTTGCCAAGCACCATGGCAGCAAGAGCTGGCAAACCTTCCTCAGAACGAAAGCTCCGTGGGGCCGGATGAAGCTGAGAAGGGTCCTAAATCAATAAAGGTAAAAGAAAGCCACACCAGGGCAGTTACTTTAATGGAAATAAGCTGCTTGATCTTGCCCTTGGAAGTTTATGGCGTTTGAAACAATTGTAAACATGTGAGTGTACATGGATACGGTTTCTATAGCAGCACAGCAACAGTTAAGGGCTTGCTCCCAAACATACCCCAAAGGAAACTAAAAATAGTGTGTCTGTTGGATCAAAATCTGTATACATATTCGGCAAGACGTACAGAAACTAGGAGTTTGTGAGCCTCTATCGCATTTTTTATTTTTTTTCGTTTTTTTTCTCCTTTCTGAAGGAACTGGAAGGAGGGTGCTGGATTAAGCAACAGAGCACCCTCCCTGGGAGGGACATGCCCAGTGCTGGCAGTCCCGTCCCCAGTCCCTCCCAGCCCGGACCAAGCCAGGAGGGTGCCGTGTCCTCTCCCCACCCTGACACAAACAAACCTACCAGTTAGCGGCTGCAGAGTTACCTCGTTTTCTCCCCTCTGCTCTGTCCTCATCGTTGCCTGGTAGCAAGCAACGCCTGCATGAGCCTGCTCCTCTGCCACTGCCTCTGCTGCAGCCTGGAAAGCAGTACAGCTGCTGGTTTCCACCGGCAGCACGGAGAGGTTTGGGTACACAGCACACATCGTGCACCCCTTCCCCTCCTCTGGTGCAGCAGGGTTGCAAAGCAGGGTGAATCATATGAATTTACGGCTTGGGGAAGTTTACTCTTGCCGTTGAAACTGCATCTAAACAAGCTGAGGAAGACGGATGCTCTGCGAAGGAGGACCCTGCCGGGGTAGAAATGCCCCCCCCCCCTTGCTTGGCCAGCCTGGCCCAGGCACCCACGTCCATTTCTAGGGCGGCTTTAGCCCACCAGTGCTGTCACTGGCAGCATGTGCTCTGGCAACCCAAGGTCGCCTTTGAAGCAGAGGGAACTGTGCTCATGTGGTTTGGCAGCAGGAAAAAGGCAGTGAATGGCCTTTCTGGGAAGGAGGGTGTGTGCTCCTCAAGAGGAGCATTCAGAAACACTCCTGTGGCTACATGGGAAAGGTTTGCAGTGACAACATCCTTCTCACTGAGAGTGCAAAAGTCCATTGCATTCCTAAGAGACTGTGTGACGTGTGTCACAGCAAAACCCAAGACGTACAGCAGAGAAATCAGCCAAAATATACAGCAGATACAGCATGCCAGAGCCAGCACTGAGAAATTCGACTAGATGCAAAGCAAAGATCTTCAAAGTAGAGATAAGCACTCAGGGCATGGGTAATCTTCTTCTCAAAGACCAGATCTTCACCCCTTTTTTCCATGCACTTTCACACTCAGGAAAGCGCATAATGTCAGTTATAAGGGTTGAATGGAGGAATATTTAAAATCCTCCAAAGTGAAACCATCTCACATCTTCCATCTTTTTTTTTTTTTGTTTAAAGCATCAGTCATCTCATGACAAAGTACCAAAGATACAATGGCAGTTAAGTGTCCAACTACCCCACGGTGGTGGTGTTGTATCCCGTGCATTGTTCATAAATAGAGCATCCCACCGATCCTCTCAAGAGAGCTGCAGGCACAGAGAGCATTACTCATGTCTCCTGTTTTGAACAGCTCTACTCATGCTAAAATGTTGCTGCTTCTACAACATAAAAGTTTTGTGCTTTTTATTTTTTTCATTAATTACAAACAGGTGCCTTCCTGTGTTTTGAACAAGCATTTCATGCTGCAGCAGTTAATGAGTGACTGGTCCCTGCTAATAAAACCTGCATGAGAGAATTTATTGTGGGCATTAGTTTGCAAAGAAACTTAATGAAGAAACATTTCAGGGAAAGACTTTGGGACTGTGGTCAGTATTGGGGGAATTGCTTGCTAGCAGTTTGAAATCATCATCCTCTTCAGCTTTTTGGGGATGGTAACTGCAATCTCTCAGATAAGAGTGACATATGGCATTTAGCATTGCTGCAGCATCTTTAACTACAAAGCAATAGCATCTCACCTCTCTGTCTGTTTTTATTCTGCAGAGTTCAAATTCTCCTGCTTTGACAAAACTGAAAGTTTTGTCTGTGTTCCTAGTAAAATGGGAATCATAAGCTGGAAACAGCACATTAAACTGTAAGGAAGGAAAACCAAAGCAGCTGCATCACAGCACCTAATAAACTTTGAGATCTGTCTGAGATTTTGTGGTTTTCCTACATTTCATCCTGATTTAAGGCAAGTAAAGCAGACTGCCAGCAAGGGCAGTGTGTCCATGACAGTGGCCTTGAAGGTGCGGGACAGGATCCAGCTTTGCTCCCTGTCCATGCAGCCCCGTGCTTTGAGAAGTGACTGTGGCATCACATGTCCTCCTGCCTTTTGCTGTGCCCTTCCAGCTGTCCTGTCCACTGCCTTTAGGATATGACTGCCCCCAGCGTGACCTGAATTTTTGTTTGTTTGGGGAAAATGGGCTCTGGGGCAAAAATACCCTTGGGCTAAAGCCTGGTTATGGCATCAGTTATTTGTTTATGCAACAGAAGGTGTAGCAATGATGCCATTCCCAAGGCAACTGGCAAGATGGTGCCATGGACTGAACTTGTTGACTTCACCTGGTCCTCCCTTGCACATCATCCCCTCACTCCACTTCTGCTCTGCCAAAGAAGAAAACTCTCTCCACCCCAAGAGATCCAGAAGGTCATGCCTATGCTCAGCCAGGGTTAAACTGCAGTTTGGCTTCGGTCTTGCATTCCCAGCCACCTCCGTGCAGGCTACACCAGAGGAGAGCCCAGACACACTGTCTCCCAGCTGATTTTACTCATGGGTTATTTAAAGCAGACATTGATAGCTCTGAAGTCGCAGCAGCTGAGCGGGGCCGCCAGTGGCTAATGAAGGTGAATGTCAGGAGTCATCATCTAAGTGATTAGTATAATTAAACTGAGCTGTGAAATGCCAGTGCCAGCAGCAGAGAAGTCCCTCTGATGGGAGGTTTGCTTCGCTGGACTGAAAATTAGGTGCTTTCTTTGAATCTCCTGATGCACTATCTAGTTTTCCTTTGCATCATCTCTCTTGCTCTGAGGCAGTCGCTGAGCACTACCCGCATCTTGGCAGCTGCTCGTGCTGTGACCATGGACAAGCTGCTGCTTTTTTTTTTTTATTTGGTCTCACTTCCCAAGCTATAAAGCACAGATGAAAACATTTAGCTGCCTACCTGACAAGGCTGATGTGCAGATTAATTAATATTTCTCAAGTGCCTTGAAATTTGCCAAGTATTATTGCTACATAACAACTGTTGCTACGTAGGGAAAATTCCTGCCACCAGATTCAGGCGTGGACACCGCACCTACATTTCCTGGCCTTACAGAGGTCAAAGCCCGGCTTTGCTATGAGCATGCATCCAAAAAATCCTCCTTTTGGCCTCTCTGATGCTTTTCTCATGCTGCTTCTGCAGTTTTTGTTATTCCCTTTGGTACGTCAGGCAGTACAAGACACCACCATTGGTTGCATCTGTGTGTCCCACCCCAAAGGAACACGAGTGATGGTATCTGCCAGGGGTAGAGGTGGGCAGCAGCTGGTCTTGGCATGGCTGGGCTGCATCAGAGCACGGCTCACTCCCATCGGGATTTGCTGGGCTATTGATGCTGGGTGGCCCAGAAGAAAGCCCATCTTCCTGGGTGATCATCTGTACCCAGAAACAGTGTCAACACCCAGCCCTGAAAAACTGCTTGGCTCCTGCCATAGAGGCAGCGAAGAAAGGGTGGGTCTGCCAAGCTCTGCAGGCTGTGATACCACACCTTAGTGTCTGCATGACTCACGAGGCACTCCACGACCGTTTCATTCCTCTTCCCCTTTTGCACAACTGGACTATGAGGTTTCAAAAACCAACATGTTTCCCCCTTCATTTTCTAGTTTTCCTGCTGGGAAAGCCTTGTTTCCCATGGCTGTAAATCTTGGCTTGGTGGGCATCACATTGGTCACTCCCACTGAGGAGCATCAGTGTTTCCAGCACTGAGGAAGCGGGTGAGCTTGGGTTACACCAGTGTCACTTGGACCATCACCAAGACTCAAAGGCAACATATATATTAATAAATTAAGTGTGTTGTGGGTGGCTTCCTGATCCTGAGTCCAGCTGGCAATGTACTCCTGCTGTCAGTGCCTGCTGCAGCCCCAGATGAGGTGGTCCCATCCAAACTGCCTCCTCTGAGTGGTCCCCAGCTCACACAAATTCCTAACCGTGCCTGGGCAATGCTTGAGCTCATTGGCCTGCTCCAAAATGGGGCTGAGGCTCTGGAATGGGTTATTTTACTGTCACAGACACAGACAAGATGTATTAGGGGTCGTTTATCACCAAGCCATTAGAGGCCATTTGGTGATGGGGTCCTGAAAAAAGACCACCAGTGTTGGGTTGAATGGTGTCGCATCTTGCTCAGGATGATGCCGGATGCATGGAGCCACCAGAGCCCTGGCTGGTGGGCAGGCAGGGCTGAGCATTTGCTAGGAAGGTGGGATGCTCGCTCCTCCTAGTGAGCCTGTGCTTTCACAGCTCTGATTCATGCTGGGTTGCAGCAGGCTGCCATATCCCAAGCCTGCAGACACCAGCCTGGGATGTAATATTCTGGATACTATTCAGAACAAGGCTTTTTCCTCAACAATACCCTAATGATTTCCTTCAGGCAAGCCCGAGTAAAACTCAGGGGCTGAAGGAGGGAAATTTTCCCCTGTGGTAGGACAAGATCATGCCAAACGAAATTCAGTGACAGTAAATGAAAATTAAAGTGCATCGCCAGGAAATGTTTTGATCTTTTAGGTGAAAGGAACGAAAAATGGTTATGAATGGCCAAGTCTTGACTCCAAAATCCAGCAGCGACCTTAAAAGCAAAGAGAAATCCCAAACCAGTGGTAGGATACAGATGCAGACCCCAAGAAAGGGGCAAACACAGCAGGTATTGGCTGGCCTAGAGAAGAAAGACCAAGAGCTGCTGCTAGACCTGTCCCATAGGACCCCTAAATTGAATGGGGAAAATGAGAGGTTTGAAATGCTTGGTGTACAACCCTTGAAGCCCAATGCCCAATGCCTCTACAGCTGGTAGGAGCCTTTAAGTTCCTCTCCCAAAGATGTTACCCATGTCACTGGTGGTGTCCGGGCCTCTGTTCCGATGCTGCTGGAGATGCCCAGAGGAGACCTGGTAGGTCCAGTCAGAGCCAGGCCATCGTGGGACTCGCTGAAATCACCTCTCAACACTCAAAATGGGTCGAAGGGTTGAAGGTGGCTATGCTGGCCTGGCCCTTGAGAGCCTTTGAATCAGGTCCTTCAAATCTCCATTGAGCAAACCTTGTTTTGACAGAGCCCATGGTGGCCTCCTTCCCTTTAGCTTCTTCCTTGGACTGCCAGACTTCAACCATCCAGAAAACACTGTGTTAATCATACCGTTCGAGTGGGAAAGCCAAGGAAAGAGTATTACTCTGTTACCACGCAGCCAGCTCATGTGGCTTAAATCATAGCTACAACGAACAGGCCTTCTGGCATATGAGTTCCCAGGCAGAAAGCAGAGGATTTTTTTTCCATGACATGCAGAGAGGCACGAAAAAAAAAAGCTTTGGCTGCCTATGCTGAATACAAGCAAAAATATACATACATCTCTGGTTTTGTGTGTTTTCATGGGATTCAAGGACTCAGAAACCGCTTTGTTTCTTCGACCAACCCATGGTTAGACAGCATGGACTTAAACGTAGCATAGACTGGTCTCTAAGTGGTAAATTGGCAAGGTGACAGTGGCTGCTCCTCTCAAAGGAGGGTATGACATGAAAGGCTGAAACATCTGGATGGATGTGGGTGCTATGGGTGCCCCCACTGCTTGCCGGTCCTCTTAAAATATGGGTAAGGTACCATCTCAGCATGTCCATTGCTCACTCTCCTGTGCTGGCCCCAATGCTCATGATGTTCTGGGCCAAGCCCCTTCATTTTTCTCTGCCTCAGTTATCTCATAAGTAAAAGGGGCTGTGGAGGTCACCTATGAACTGGACCCATCCTACGGGTGCCGGGAGTACTCACATGCTGGTGTCTATGTACAGATTTTCTTATTACTTCACCCTCCAGACTGATACAACAACTCTAACGAGTGACACATGGTGTTTTCTTTCCACCTAATTAAAGGCATTTAAATATGCTTTGCTAAAGTAACACCTGCCTCCTCCATTTTTCTGGTTGTGTTGTGAGTTGGGTGAGGGGGAGATGCTACCCTGTCCTCTTCTGTGGGAAAATGCATGGGGCTGATGTCCTTCCACATGACAGCTTCAGAGATCGTGTCCTTAGAACAAAAGAAATAGAAGAGGAAACAAAAAACCTTTGATTTTGGGAGTGGGTGTCTGGGAAAGCTGAGATGTATGTTTGCATGATCCATGGGAGGACCACTGTGATGTCTGGCAGCAGCCAAGCACTCTCTCCCATCTGAAAAACCCAAGAGATGCACCTGGGAGGTGCTGTTGGAGGGCTTACTGCACCTAGTAGGGTACAGTTGGTGGAGAAATCCCTGCAAATGGCGAACAAACTTTCCCTCTAGACCCACATTCCAGGAAAAACAATGAAATACATACCAGAGCCCACGGGGTGCAATCCCATCCTCACTGAAGTGGCAGCGGGAGGCTTCATGGTCTGCTTAAGTTCCTCTTTTGCAGTTGTCTTTAAAGGGAGGTCCTCTGAAAGGACTGCAGCTTTTGTCCCATATCATTAATTAATGTATGTCAGGGGGATTGATACGTGTCCATCCAGGGTGGCCAACTGCTCTGCAGCTGTCAGCAGCATCCTCGCTGAACACCGTGCTGGTACGACAGCTCCATCCCTCCCTCCTCTCTGCCGTTATGAAGTGCCCCTTGATTTTACAGCTCTGCAAATACACTTTGAGAGGGTAGATGTTTGCTTATTAACTTAAAGCAAATTACATTTCTAAGAACTGGTGGAAGAACGTAATTTAATTGGCGTACACGATCATCCTGATTGATTGCGGATGATTACACAGCCACCCCTTTGCTCTGCCTAAGTGGAGTGCAGATGCGAGTGCACACCACTGGGCATGGGAAAGAAGGGATCAGCTGCCAGGCTCAAGGTGCTTCAATTTTTCTACCATGATTTGATGTTGAGCCCTTGATGAACCAAAGTCTGAGTTTGTAACGAGTCAAAAGAATTAGCACTCTCCTTTCAAAGAACCCAAAACCTGACGATCAGGCCGATGTCTGTGCTCTGGGTTACAGCGTCATGCCTTGTGTTTGACAAGCTCTGACCTGGTGTCCATCAGAGCTACATATTAATTTCCTTAACCCTTCCAAGAAGGAATTCAGCATTGACTTGTAATCTCAAATATTTTCACGCGACTGACTAATGACTTAATCACAGCTCATGGCACTGAGCCACAGTGATTACCCACGCAGGCATGAATTGCAGCATGTCATGGCACCAGCACCTGCCCAGCACCCTGTCATCATGCTCAGTCCCAGCAGCATCAGTCCCTGATGAAGTTTGCTTGGCTATAGATTTGAACCCCTTTGAATCTTATGGGCTGGATGAGAAAGGTGATGCGAGCTTCTATTTTGCAACCTGGGGAGGCAGCTCATTCAGACAGGCATGAGGACACTCCTTGGGGACATGGTTTCTCTTCCAGGAAGGAGGGGCTTCTCTGAGGTTTTGGGGAGGACTTGGTCAAGTATTGGCTGGTTGAACTTGGCAGCCCAGGTCTAGAAGATGATCTAGGCATGGCCAGGAGATGCCCTGAAGAGGAGTTTTGGATGAGCCACGTGCTTTTGGGGTCACAGGCAGCTCAGCAGCAGGGCCCTGAGCCCAGCCAAGCCACTCTAGATCAGGATTGTTTTATTTAATAATATAGACAGGAGCAGAGAGATGTGAATGAACTGTTGCTGTTGGGGCCATATCCACAGAAACCTGGCCAAGAGCCTTCACTATTTCTTCATTGCTGCAGTGAGATCACAGGACCATACGTGTTCTGATGGGAACATTAGAGAGGACCATGTGTCATTTTGTTTTGCATCTGACTCAGAGAGCCTGTTCAACATGAATACTGGAACAGTATGTGACTGTCAGAAAACAGAAAATAGTCATTTAAATATCAAAGATGATTTCAGAGTTCCACTTTGCTGAGTTGCATCTCCAAGTTTCAGTTTTGGGAGGGAAAAAATGGTGTGAAATGAGGTGCATCAGGGAAGGTGATGTTCTGCCTACCTACTCTCCCTTCTCCAACCAATCATCCATGGTGCTGGGTCACCTCAGGCCAGCTTGACTCCCCCAAAAGATTGAGTCTTTTATGTTTCAGCTCCCTGCTGTCTCTACATGGAGTGGTACAAGCTTATGATACAAGGGGACACGGCAGGATCAGAGGGAAAACCAGCCCCCAGGCTTCCTGCCAGCAAGGAGCTCAGTTCTGAAGCCCAGTTTTTAGCACCAGCTTCTCCAGACCTCTGGGCATGTCGTAGAAGACTGTAAGCCTTGAGTGGTGATTGCTCTTTTTCCATAGCAAGGGACATGTGTTACATATAAGGAAATACCAAAAGCAGTCACCAAACTCAGCTGTTTTCTTTTTCTTTTTTTTTTTCTTTTTTTTTTTTTTTAAAGTAGGGAAATAAAAGCTTTCTGAAAACTGTTTCTACTACAAGAGGAATGCTTTGTAATGCTGATTTGTCTCTTAAGCTTCCTCTGAAAGTCGTTGAGAAAGAAATGAACCCTGAGGCAGGATAGAGAGGGAAAAGGGAACTGGGAGCAGGGCTGAGCCAAGGGGTTGAGCAAAGAATAAAGGCTTGCATGGATATAAGAAGGGATGGGGCCAATTCATGAAACAGAAGTCCATCATGAAGGTGTTAACTTAGAGTTAAATAAAACATGGTAAGCAATGGGACACAGGCTCTGGTCCTGCTGTGGGTGCTGTGAATGATCTGCCAGGACCGGGCCAGGCTCAGCATTGGCATTGCTGGCAGCCAGGACTTGTCCCAGAGGCAGCAGGGACAAGGCTGCAGCAGAGATGCTGAAATACTGGAAATCTCTCATCGTCATTTCATCTTCTGCAGGAGAGTGGCATGGCCAGACAAAATCAGGAAGGAGCCACCCAGGAGTCAAAGTGATAAACCCATCAGATACTACAGAAGAGCTCAGTGTGTGACAACAGACTGGAGCAGTTCTTGGGAGTTGAATGGGACCCCATTCAACAAGAGGGACTGTTTGTTGTGGCAGGATGTGAATGTCAGGGGCAAGGCTCTGTAATGTGAATGCCAAGCTCATCCTCTTCCCAAGCTCAAGCTCTTCCCAGGCTTTCTTCAACATAGCCTATGTCTGCTTCTACCATCTGTACCTAATTCCCATATGGCTTAGTAAAGTAAGCATGGGATGGCAGCACGAGGTCTTCTGTAATCTAGCCCCAGTGTGCCCCAGGCATAATATTCACCTCTCCACGCCTCAGTTTCCCCTAGTAAATTGGATAATAATGAGATCTATTACCACTGTCATGTTACATCACATGTGTGGCAAGTGATTCATTACACGTAAAACTCTGAGCACGTCAGGCAGCACACAGGGGTCAGGCAGCAGCGGGCTCATCCCAGCGTGATGCCTGTCTGTGACTGTGGTGGCTTTCCACCAATTCCTCGCCTTCTTCCCTATCCCATTTCCCTCAGCTTTTGCCTGCCATCCCAGGAAAGGAAGTGCCTGGTCCCTGGGATGAGATATGACTTCCACCCAGCTGGGACTCAGCAGGCTTTCGGTGTCAGAGCCAATGCCAGGAGCTTCTCCGCCCATGCCTCTGCACCAACGTCACCTGCCACCCATCTGCCACGTGCCTGCACATGTGCTCCTTACTCCCTGGTGGCTGAGTCCCATGGGAAACAACACCTCCAGCAGCTTCGGGGAGATGTGGAGTATGCTCCTGCTCAAGGATGATGGTATGACTTGCCCCATAGTGAAGGGTTGGGGGATGCCAGTATCATCAGCTCAGCAAAGAGGAGATTAAAGGATGCCTCTATCAGGGGGCTGTAAATACACAGGTTGGAAATACAGCAGAGATAATGGGCTGTCGAGTGCAGAGAACAAAATTATAGCAAATCCAAAGGCCAACCAATAAGCACTCCCTGGAGACCCCAGTTTTAACACTGGGCTTTGTTTGAAGCAGTCACCAAAAGCAGGGGTGGGTGGATTTACTATCGGGACTATTTTTACCTCGGGTGTCAACACTTCTTCAAAAGAAATACTGCCTTTGAGGCAAAAGCTATTTTTGAGATGTGTAGGGTTACGCCAGAGGTCAGCAGGGATGGTCACCCCGACCCTTTTGTTTTTATAATCTGGGAGCTGTGAGTTGTATCTCTTAATCTCTCCTTAAAAATCCCAGGGCCAATGAAACCAAAGTCAGGTTAATGACTAGCAGAGTTTACACAGCCCGGCATCACTGATATTCCTAACCCTGGATAATTCAGCAGCTCATGGTATGATGGCTATGGGAGCATCTCCATTGGCTTTGTGAGTTGTGCTGGAGCAGGACCATGTTGTTTTCTGAGTGATGTGGTGGTAAAAGCTCCCGTTTTCCTTAAAAATCTGTTTCTCACTATGTACATGAAAAAAAAGTTTGAAGACCACGTCCAGGCTGTGTTTTCTCTTGAGCTATGGAAAATATAGAACAAAATCAATTAATATAGTCTTTCTATACATGCCTAGAAGGGGCTTTGAATTGAAATAGTATTTCAAGGTGTATTTTCATTTAACATGTATATGTGTTCATTCAACAGGTATATATTTCATTCATTCATTTCAACAACATGTTTTGTCCAGACAAATACTCTTGGAGAACCACTACAATAGTCATCATTGGCAGTACAGCTGGAGCAGCCCAGGATACAGAGCAATCTTCCTGCCTTGCTTGAAGTAGATTTTTATATATTTATTTAAGCCCCATACACACATAGCAAGACATATCTGGGAGGACTGAGGCAACATCAGCTCTGTATATATATGTCTGTGTGTATACACACATATACATGTACATGTGTATACATACATGTATACGTTTTTATACACATACATATGTACATACACACGCATATAGATAACACATATGCATATACATACATGCGTATGTACATACATATATCCATATGTATACATACATAGATATATATACACACACCTGTGCACACATAGAATCACAGAATGTTAAAGGGTTGGAATGGACCTTAAAGATCATCTAGTGCCAATCCCCCCTCTGCCGTGGGCAGGGACACATCCCACTGGACCAGGTTGCTCAAGGTCTTATCCAACCTGGCTTTGAACACTTTCAGGGATGGAGCAACTGTCCCTGGGCAACCTGTTCCAGTGTCTCACCACACTCAGAGTAAAAAATTTCTTCCTAATATCTAACCTAAATTTCCCCTCTTTCAATTTGTGCCCATTACTCCTTGTCCTATCACTACAGTTCCTGATGAAGAATCCTCTGGCCTCCCAGTAGGTCCTCTTCAGACACTGGAAGGTTTCTATGAGGTCTCCATGCAATCTTCCCGTCTCCAGGCTGAACAGCCCCAACTTTCTTCGTAAGGAAGGTGCTTCAGTGCTCTTATTGACTTTGTGGCCCTTCTCTGGACTTGCTCCAGCAGTTCCATGTCCCTCCTACGTTTGAGACCCCAGAACTGGATGCAACGCTCCAGGGGGTCTCACAAGAGAAGAGCAGAGGTGAAGAGTCACCTCCTTCTATCTGCTGGCCACGCTCCTTTGGATGCAGCCCAGGATTCAGTTGCTTTCTGGGCAGCGAAGTACATAAAAGTACAGATACCTACACAAGGGTATGTGTGGCTCTTGGGGGATGAATGAGGGCGCATGGCTCTGTGGGGACACACACGGGTGCATGGCTCTGTGGGGACACACATGGGTGCGTGGATCTGTGGGGACACACATGCAAATGTGTGGACCTGTGGGGACACACACACAAGGGTGTGTGGATCTGTGAGGACACACAGGGATGTGGATCTGTGGGGACACACACAAATGTGTGAATCTGTGAGGGGACACACAGGAGAGTGGATCTGTGGGGACACACACACAGGCGTGTAGGTGTGTGAGGGCACACACAGAGAGGGATGTGGATCTGTGGGGACACACACACACAGGCGTGTAGGTGTGTGAGGACACACACACAGAGGGATGTGGATCTATGGGGACCCACACACACACACGGGTGGGTCTGTGAGAACACACACACAGAGGGATGTGGATCTGTGGGCGCACACAGGGCTCTGCTCACGCTGGGGGCACTACAAGTCCCGTCATGGCGCGGGCCGGGGGCGGTTCCCGGGCGGGTGCCGCCCCGCCGGCGGGCGGGCGGTGAGGCGAGGCCGGCGGGGCGGGAGGCGGCGGTGGCAGCGGCAGTCGGCGTGAGGGCGGCGGAGCCGGCGTACATCGGGTGCTTCTCTCTCGCCGCTTCCCGGCAGATACCACCACCACCACCGCCACCACCGCCACCACCGCCGCCGCTGCTGCTGCAGTTTCCCGGCCTGTGGCTCGCACTGCCGGATCCCTCCGTGGCGGGGACGGAGCGCTGCGAGGCTCCTCCGCCTGTCGCCCAGTCGGAACTATCGCCCTCCGTGCGGCCGCGAGGAGGCTGAGGCTGCGCCTTCCCCTTCCCCCCCGATCCCGGCCTGCCGGCGTGGGGTGCCTCTGCTGCCCGCTGCCTTCCTCCCTGGGGTGAGTATCGCGCCTGTCGCGACAGAGCCCACATCCGCGCGGCGCTGTCGTGAGGAGGTGGGGGGCCTGCCCGGGGCCTGCCCCCCTCTTCCTTCCCCGACTCCTTCCTCCCCTCCCCGCCGCCCTGCGCGCTTTGTGCTGCGCCTCGCAGGGCTCCCCTCGTTGCGGCTGTTTCTAAAATAATTCTCTATTTTTTTTTTCCCGGGCTTTGGGAAGTTTTTTGTCTTTTTTTTTTTTTTTCTTCGTCTTTTTTTTTTTTTTTCCCTCAATCTTATTTCCTTCCCACCCGGACTTGGCCCCGCTCTGGGGCTGGATGTGCTGGAGAAGCTCTTTGTCATGGAGCGGCTGCCGGAGCCGTCTGCCCTCGGAAAAAAACATCACTAAAAAAAGAAAAAAAAAGGGAAAAAAAAAAAGTCGCTCGGTACTCGGACACTGGGGTTCTCTTGAATTCAGGGCGTGTGGGTTTTTTTGGCGGCAGTGTTTTATATATATATTTTTTCGGCTACGAACAAGTCCCCCCCCCGTCCTCCCTCCCCGAAGTCCATTGATCGCAGCCCCCCGTGCCGGAGCAGCACGCAGGCGGGTGACAACAAAACAAAGGGGGATTTTGTTTGGCCGTTGTTAACCTGCAAGATCTTGGTGGGAAAGCTTGCTCCCTTTTTTTTTTTTTTTTTTTTTTTTTAAATTATCCCTAGCTCTTCCAGATATGATGATGTTTCACTCTGGAAGAATCCAAGATAGTCGGTAGGTAAGTTGTGTGCTTTTCATTTTAAGCTTCTTGGGGGAATCACAGGGTTTCTCTCCCGTCTCCCCAGCCTCGGCTCTTTTGGGAGCAGCCTGCCCATCCAGCGCAACTTGTGTCCGGTTTTTCTTTTCACTCCTGTTTTCACCTAGTTAAATAATGCGTTTTCAGGAAGATCTAATAGGAGGGGGGACATTTCCGCCTGTAGCAGCCACGGAGAAGATTTTCTGAAGGCAGGGGAGAGGAGGAGCAGTTGTGTTTCCAGCTGAATAATTTTTGCCTCTTAAAGGATATATTTTAAAGCCCTTAAACGTTTTTATACCGGAAGCATTTTTCTCCCCCCCCCTCTTTGTTTTTGTTTTAACTACCTCTTCAAAAATTGCAGCTACTTCACCTCTGCAAAAATGCAGCTTCTGGAATACATGGAAGCAAAACGCAGTGTGGCTGTAACACTCGTGTTTCTGGCCTTAAAGGCCACCCCTTTTTTTTTTATTATTTTCCTAATTTTTTTTTTTTTTTAATATGCTGGGACTCCTCTGCCTTGACAAAACACTACTTGGCGAGGAAAAATCACAAAGCCTTTCAGCGAGGCAGTGCTGGCGCTTCTGCATCTGAAGGGCGATGGGTTTATTTTTTCCATTTTGAACGCGTGTGGGGGGCGGGGGGAGACCCGGGGAAAAAAAAAAAAAGAAAAGGCCGTTTCCGGTTTCTGTTCAGCGGCTTTTCGTATTTTTTTTTTGTTATTTCCCACAAAGAAACAGCCGGATGACCTGTTGATGATACATCATCGGTTGCTTTTTGTTCCGAAAGGCGCCTGTAGGTTAGTGCATGTGAGCAGGCTGCCCGGATTTTCGTTTCTGTCTGTCGCTGTGCGGTTCACGTGGCTTTGTAATGTTTTAGGCCGACAATTTTGGAGTGAGTAATGTAGAGCCGAAGCTCAGACGTCTGTCTGGGGTATTCCCCCTTCTCCTATCCCCCACGGTCCTTTCTCCCAAGAAAAAAAGTCGGTTTTTTTGAAAATTGAGCAGTGGTAGTTGGAAAATCAGACCCTTTTAGTGCTGCGTAAGATAAGTGTCTCTTTGAAGTCGTGTGAATGGCCTGGCAGGAAGCTTTAGGAATGCAATAGGCAGCTACTGGGTACCTTAAGCTTCAACATCTCCTGTTTCAAATGAATTAAACATGTAGGAGCACCTACATTGTCCTGAGTAAAGTCCTGCGAAGTGTGTGCGCCTCATGAATGTTTCCGTTCTTACCAAACGCTGAACCGTATTTCTCAATACAGCAGGTCACCGCGCTAGTGTTCATCTTGGAAATAAAAGTTTTGAGTAACTACTAGTATTTCAGTTAGAGCAGAACTTAATATACTGTATCTACCACGACAGTTTTGCATTTTGGTAGCAACGCCGGTTTCTGTTAAGAAACTAAGCTTGGAAAACAGGATCCTTTCACTTCAGGATTTATAGCTAACGTCTGTGTTTGTAGATGTGAAATAGAGGATCATCTGCCTGGAGCCTGTGGTATTTAAAACTCTTAGTCCTTTGGAAGGAACTAATTACAAGTATATTTTGATATAAAATGTCTTTTCAGACAGGAGCTCTGGAACATGGGAAAGCAGAAAACCCAAAGCTGTTTGTAGATGCTAATCCAGGCCCCGAGCTAAAAAAAGAAGAATGAGGGTGTTTCATGAGAAATCAGTCACCTTTAAGTGCATACTTGTGAGTGAAATTACACAGCTGATTAGCAATTCCTGCTGGATGCCAGTAATTGGAGGTACTTGTTGCTCCCTTGCTGGTCGCTGTGCGCCTTGCTGGTTAGATTGTAAAAGTTTTGACTGAACATCAAGAAGAAAAAATCCAGCTCTTTTGCTTCCGAGGCATTCATTCCTTAATCTCCAGATTCACAAGCGTGCTGACAATCTGTCAAAGGAAGTGACAGCAAAGAGATGGTGTAGGAAGTAGGTCGAGCATCGCTGAACGCTGCTGAGAGAGTTTCAGTGGAAAAAAGTAAGCATGTTTCCATCTGATCTAGTTTCTGTGTCCTTTCAATCTGCCGGTTAGCAAGATGCACCACTGAATGTCATACTCTTCCTGTAGTTCCCCAGTTTCTACTGAAAGGAACATTACATCCCTAATCAGGCCCAGTTAGTCTACCTGGATGAAAAGATTCGTGGGGAAGAAGGTAAACCAGCGGTTTAATTGTGAGAAATGGTGTCAGTGGGGTAAAGCTGAAGTGGCTCTGTGTCTCCTAAGAGGCTGTGGTCAGCTCATGGGGTGGATTTTCCTCTCCAGTGGGTGGTTGGGGGTGGGCTGTGACAATAGGGTAGCATCATGGCACGTTCTTAGTGGCCTTGATGTTTTGCAGTGGATGTAGCAATTAATAGTTACAAGTGATTGTGTTTCTTGCTTAAGATGTTTGAATTGATGTGTTGAAAAGCCTGCCTTTCAAGTTAAAAAGGATGGCAGGTCTTTGCCGTGCTAGAAGTCCTCCTTAAATTAAAAAAAAAAAAAAAGCAAGCTCTACCTTTGTAGAGCAGTAAAAACCCTTGACAATAACTTGATTTGCAGAAAAATTACAGCCTTGCACTGAGAGTGTGTTCTTTTACAAGTATCCTGTATTATATTGATTTGAAAAGAAGCTCTTGCTTCAGGTAGGAAGAGGTTCTTCAGTGCTTTGCACGAGTGAGTGCACGGCTTATGGGCTACCTGGGTAAGCCCTGTGCCATGGACTGTTTTGCTGACCCATGTGACATGATTGGGAGCACCAAATGTTCCTAACTGCTCAAAATGACCTTTCTGGAATAACCCTGTAGTAACGAATGGATGTGAAATAGTTGGCTGGAAACGACAGGCTTTACAGGAAAAGTCTCTTGTCCCCTGCTGGCACCCTGTGCTGAAGGTAGCTAATCATCAATACCTGTCCTGCTACAGCAGCATCCTCCTGGCTGGCATGTGAGGTGGGAATGCTGTGAGGTGGCATTGTGGGACGTGGGCTCAAGTGTGAACTAGTCAGCAGCTTGTTTGATTCAGACTGAAGGCAGTGCCTGGGTGGAAGTGTTTAGTTAAGGATTGATGGTATTCCCTGGAGCCTGCCATGCAGGAGCACGGTTCAGTTCGTGAACAGGTAATAAAAGTTAATCTGCTGACCTTGTTTTTAATCCATGCTGCTGAATTTAATCATAGTGACTTGACTGCCACTCGTGGTACTTATGTAAATGCTGAATTTTGGGCTTGAATCTCGTACTCGAGAGCAGAGTGGACTAAACCTTGCTGCGGTTTCAGGATTGGGAGTGTCCTATAATTTTACTCTTCTAATTAAAGGTCTATTGCAGGTTTTAGATTAGGAGCAGTCAAAACCTCTTACTCTGGTCCAGTAATTATGTTTCTTTTGGGAAGAGGATCTGTTAAATTCACACTCACTTTCCTTGTTCACCAGTAATGTGTGTTGTAGAAAACTTGGGATTTGTGTCATGCTGGCTCAAAAATGCTCTTGATTTCCCTGGATGTTGGCTATACAGCTATGTCAACCAGATGTTTTCCTGTGCCAGCCCTGTTTGTAGCAGTTAATTGCATAAATATGTTTTTAGAAGGGAATAAAACCTTCCTTGTGAGAAGTACAGAGATATTTGTGCTGGAGAGGTGCTGGTCTGGCTATGTTAGGGTAGGTTTATATGTGTGAACGGCAGGAAGGTATTGAAAGGCTGAAGAAGGCTCAAACCAGAAGTGATCTCTAGAATACTTATTATTATTAGGGTAGTTGATAATATGAATAGCTACTAGGTAGTGGTGTTTTATGGACTGACTGAGGTTTAGAGTGGATGGGATATATTAAAAAATACTTTGTAGGTTTGAAGAAAGTCAAGTAGGATTCTTTGGGGGATAGTTTCTTGGAGCTAGGACTTGAAAGGAAGATTGGAAAAAATCAAGAAAAACCCAAAACAACCAAAACCCATAAAAATAATAAACCAGAAAACCCTGCTTAGGCATAATTGTCTTTTAAGTAGACCACCATCAATATTTTTTTCCCTTCCATTGCCAATTGATTCATCTACCTGGATGTACTTAGCTGTTTGTATTTCAAGTTTGCAATGCTTCTGCAACTACACAACCCTTTGGGCTTCTTTACAAGTGCTTAAAAATATTCTTTTCTGAGCTGGGATACCGATTTTCCTTAATTTATGGACAAGGTGGGAAGTAGAGATTGAATTTGAGGTCACTAGTTTGTTTTCTGTTAAGAAGAGCGTTTAGATTTGACACTGGTCAAGTTCAAGGCCTGCAAGAGTTTCTGAAGGCATAGTAAGAACAAACTTAAGTGATGTGATTTGTGCATCTCACACTGTCCTTTTTGTCTCCTCAGTGTTTCTGCTTAATTGTCTGAACGGAGTAGTGAGCAACTGGAAAGTTGCAGCTGTTGGGTTAGTTTGTCCCTGCCAGCTTGTCCTCTAGGATGGTAACCCCTTGTTCTGTGTCAACAGCACTAATGGCTTAATTGTTCTTTGGGTCAGGGCAGTCAAACTGGCATTTTTGGGTTAGATGTGGCTTGAGATATTTCTGTCCAGCTGGTCATCTTTGCCCAGGGATTTATCAGCAATGTCTGGGACAGCACACAAGGCACCCAGGTGGAACTGCCTCCCATTAGGAATGGGAACTAGTGTGCCTATGGAAGCTGCACATATGGCCCCCTTAAACATTGAGTCCGCTGGGACACTGTAAATTAACACTAAACTAGCAGCAAAATTAGTGTTAGAGTTCCATGTGTTTGTAGTTCCTTTTCTTGTGTTAAGATCATACCTCTCCTACGGTTACAGAGCTGCCCCAAAGTGCCCCCTGTCCCTGCTCTAAGTTCATTCTGCCTTTCATAGTCTAACAGTATTTAAAGACTTGATTTTAAAATCATACAAGCTTGAGTACTTCATCTGTGTTTTCTTTGTCCTAAGACAGATTATTTGTGTTAAATGATAAAAGTGGTCCCTGGAGAATTTCTGCTAAGAAATCTCAAGGCTCCTCTTCTCTTTAAGTGTTAATATGTGTACTGAGACTTTTGACTCATGCTACCTTGATATTCTTTCCACTTATCTGAAGGAGTTGTAGTTCACTACAATATTTTTACAAGAATAAATATTACCTTAATTGTGGCTTAACACAGGTTTCAACTTGGAAAATCAGTAATGATTCTTTTGTCAGATCACATAGCTGAACAATTTATTTGGTATGAGGTTAGGGGTAAAAATCCAAAATGCATCATACATGGAGGCTTACTACAAGTAATTTGCTTACTTTTAAAGAACTTGTTGCTCATTTTCCTCCTTTAATGCACCTCTTGGGATAAACTGCTAATTCTAAAAATATGTCAATTCTGCTGTTTCCCACTAATATTTTTTTTTCTTTGTTTGGCTTGGTTTACTTTTTTTCCTGAGCCACTTTAAATACTCTGAGGAATGTTCAACATGGAAGAAAATAAATGCATGTAGATATTTGAGTTGCTGTATTTTAAGGTTGGCAGAAGAGGACTTTGAACTTCTGTTCTGCAGTGTAAAAGAGTAAAGTGGCTTCAGCCTTACTAATGTTGGAGGTAGAGTATCTGCTGCATTTTGGATTTGAATCTGAGTCCTTTCTGCTGGGCAAGTGCTCTTTTCTGAATTTAGGAAGGAAAATGTAACATGCTACAGAACCTGCTGATAGAAATTTCCTGTGTAGGAAACCACAGTTGTTGACTACTAATGTTTGAGAAGCCAGAGTTATGGACTGTGCAGTCAATACTGCTACATCCATTTTCATGATCAAACCTTCATGGTAATTACGTTTCAGATTTAGGGATGCTGCCTTTAGAACTCCACAGAAAAAAACTGTGATGCCTAGAAGTGGCATGAGCACATTGGCTGTCCAGTTGAATAGTTATAGGGGAGAAGATAATAGTCAAACTGTAAAACAAGTCATTGTGGTAAAACTTAACTTCAACACCTGCTAGTTGTGGGGATATTTATTTTATGTACTTTCAATAAAGAGCTGGGAGAGATCCAGCTCAAATTGCCTGAAACTTCTGGGGACAATCAGTAAAAACTGCTTTTTAACAGGGAAAAGATGTAACATTTTTTCAGTTTTTCAGATAGGTAGTGCAGAGACCCAGGAGGCCCAGAAGTAGACAGTGTTTCACTTGTTCTTTTTCTCATGTGATAATGTTGAGGCAAATTTGCGATGGTAGTGCTGACACTTCAGGTAAGGGCTGCTTCCTGCTCCAATCTGCTGTCCTTGTGCCTCTTAATGTGTTTATATCTATATATATATATACACGTACACACCATATATATTTATGACTATGCACTTCATACCCTGAGATTAGCAGACAAAGCGTTAGCCAAATTATATTGTAAAGCATATTAGTCTGAAGACAGTAGGTCACCCTTTTGTGCTTAGATGGCTTTCACAGCCAAGTCATTGCCTCTTGATTCCTGCAGAAGGTGGATCCATCATACTGGATCTCTGGGTTTTTGGTGAGTTGTGGGGTTGGTTTGTTTGTTTGTTTTTGGGTTTTTTTGTTGCTGTTATTTTTATAATAAGGTAATTACTATGCTGCTGATAGCCCACATCAGTTGTCTTAGTATTTATTTGGTCCTGTACATGGTGTCTGTGAAGTATCATTCCAGTAGAGTTTTCCCTTTTGGTGCAGCACAAGCCTGTTGGGGGAGGTTTCTGTAAACTACTCGAGATGGTTCCAGAAGGCTGGAGTGTACCATGGTGAGGTAACAGCTTGGTGGGGTTTTTTTCTTGTTCTTTCTAAAAGATGTGATGTATTACTGTGTCGAGGCCATCGGCCACCTGCCAAAATTGAGGAAGTCAGCTTGATCATGCAGGCATAGAAATGCACAAGTAGCTTTTATTTTTATGCATTTCTCTTCTTGCATGTGTGTAATTTTACAGCCAGCGCTGTGGCCGGTGTATTAGCTTTGTCTGAGGGTTTCTGAGCAGCAGATGTGAACATAGAGTAGGTTCTTGTACCTCTCACTGCTGGCTGGGAAGGGTCAGGATGCTGTAGTAGAAAGTGTGGGCTTATAAGCCACTTGTGACTCAGATATAGCAACTGCTTTTGAATTTCTGTGCCAGTATATATACACTATTAAGTTTTTTCCCTCACTGAAATAAACATGCATATTTCACTGTTCTGAGATATGCATAGATAGCAAGAGAAACTTCTACCCCAGAGGGAGGGTGTTACAAGCATTTTTCCTGCCATCTTTCCCTTGCTCTGCAACTTTGGGGAGGGGCTCATTCAAGTTGCAAATACCTAGAGAGGAGCAGAGGTAGGAGCCTCAGCCAAACAAGATGTTAACCCCTAAAGCAAAGAGACCTGTCACAGGAAGAAGTGAAGAGCTTATTTATTATGCCAATAATCACTTGTCTGATGCCTTTCAGTCTCTTAGAGTCCACAGCACCAAGTGTTGTAGGCATGCTGCTATTATTTTATAGCTGTTAATGAGGAGGAGTAACAGGCAGAATAATCTGGGTGTTTCTAATATTTCAAAACCTCAATCATCAAGAAATAGCAGCTTTAGAGATCCAGATAGTGCTTGGCTTACATGTAGAGTGAGATGACATGAGAAGTTTCTTGCCTGGCTTTGGGCTGATGTCAGTGTGGCATTGCATGTTTCCTCTTCTCTTGCTGTCCAGTTTCCCATGGCAGGATTCAGGCTGAAACATAACAAAGCTGGAATTGTGCTCAACTCTCCTGTCAAACAAGGAGGGAACTCTGTGTATGGGAGGTGACAGGGAGAGGAACCTGTGTGCTGGGATGATGGATGATGTCTCCAAAGCCCCAGATGGCTGTTAGCCTTGTCTCTTTTTTTTTTTTTTGTCCTTATTTTAATAAAGGTAGGCAACTCACAGGTGTGTTGATGCTTAATTTGTTAATGTTTGGGGGCTGCTACAGAAATGCAAATTAGTCTTCAGTTACTAATCAAATCTTGCTCTGCTCTGAGGCATGTAAACTAATGAAGTACCAACAAACCTGAAGGTGGGTGAAAAAAACTAATTGTGCAGCGTGAGTTCCTGTTTGGAAGTGTCAGCGTGACCGAGGGCCAGGTACAGAGCTTGTGTCAGACACAAGCCTGATGCTAAGGAGGAAAGCACAGTGGTTTGGAGTATGGGGAGGTATAACATCTGTGTGTAACCTTTGTCACAAGTGGAACAGATTATAAAATGATAAATACTGATTATCTGCCAGTCTGCATGTGTTCCATTCAGCATTGCACAAAGCACGCCCGTGAGATTTAATACAAATGTTCCCTCAGAAAGATCACCTTGATTTAATTTTTTTTCAGATGCATAAAGTAGAAATCAACTGAGGTTCTCTGTTTGTTCTTTAAAGACTTAAGTGCTATATTTCTAGCTCTTGGCAGACATTGTCCACAAGTACTTCATGTTCCATTGGGCTTTTGCCAAATTTAATGTACTGTGTGTACTGAAAGCATCAAAACCAGACTTACTTTAATTTTAGATTTTACAGCTACTGTTATTGATTTTTCTTAGAGCTGTTCCATCCAATCTGCTATCATGTTAATTTTTTTCCCTGCAGGATTTTGGGCAAGGATCATGACAGTCTTTATTTGTGTGGCCAGGGACTGTTTATGTGAGTGAGAGCTGTAGATCAGACCTCTCTGCAGTGGCCAAACCCTCCATTTATAGAAGCTAAATCATCAGACTGCATTATTTGTGAACTCTTGTCTTTAATACTGACTGGTATGCTGTGACTGAGAATAGTGTTATAAACAGTCAATCAGTTGTCTTTCAAGAAACTTGAATTTTATAAAAATTCCTCTGACAGGAAGCTCCACGTACCAAAAATTGTGAACTTCCATTTTTTCAGCTCTTGTCAGTTGTATGAATAGAAGCCTGACTGAAAGACCTTGGACTCTGAAGAGACAAAAAAGGGAAGAGGTAGGGGGAGAGAAGCAGAGCACAAATAGGAGTTATGGTAGGTAGACAAAGAGAGGAAGGAAATAACTGAGGGAAAGAACAGGGTATAGTTCAAAACAGCCAACCAGCATGGGCTGGAGCATTCCTAATGCTAGTCCTCAGGTCTGCTGATCCCTGCCTGACAGCTGTGTCTGCTGGCCTCATATTTTGGCTGTTCATCTTTTATTTTCAACCCTCAGGGCCAAGTAGCTGTGCATAAGCATGGCTTCAGGCCAGGTGGCTCATAGCCCTCGGAGTGGAACAGGATTCCCTTCCATTGTGTTGGTGTGGAGCAGCGTGGCATTCGATGGAGCCTGGGTTTTCCCCCTTTGCCTCTTTTACTCCTTCTGCTGAGCTTCCTTTTCTTAAATGACAGTCTGTTTTGGATTTTGCTTTGCAGCTTTACTCTAACAACTCTGGCAGAAGGTAAGGTTGCTCAGGGCTTCAAAGACCTGCATCTAAGTGAGGAAGTGAGGTGTCTCGTGATACAGAGCGACTTAAAATCCCAGTGAGTTCTACACTCCCTGTTAATAGTAGTCATTGTAATAAAGTATGTGGGAATTCCTAGTTAGTCTGCTTTGTAAGCTTAACCATGACACTCGGTGATTTTTGTTAGACCTCACTCTTATGCTGAAGTACTGAGCATGGGTTTTAAGTCTGACTTCAGCTGTCCAGTCCTCAGACATAGTTTATGTTTCAGACTCCATCTCAGAGATGATTAGTCTCTGGAAGTATTACTTAAGCATTGCCAGTCTTTAGGTATTATCTCACAGTCTTCAGAGTCTGTATTTTCTGTCCTACACCTGTCTTCTTATTCCACTCCTTGTATTGGAGTCTCTGTTGGGGCCTGTCCAATTTCTGCAGGTTACCTTTGCCCAGGCAGTGTTAGAAGATGCTTTCCCAGCATGCAACCAAATGACCAGTTCAGGAGAATTTTTGGTGGAAGAATTTTGGCAACCAGACCATACTGTGTGTAAATGTTTGTGTACCCCAGGTTTTATTGTAGCAACTGGTTATGCAGGTGACTCACATTAGCAGACAGGCTGTGCCTCATCTTTTAGCCTCCTGAAAGTGTTTTGGTAATTTTTATCATGGTGTTGTTCCTCATAAGAAGAATTAGTGGTACATAATGCTGCAGAACTGAATAGACTAATGGTGCTTGTCTTCCTCTTGTCTCTGGAGTTGTCCTAAGTCCTAGGCCCCTAAACATAGCAAAATCTCTGACAAAAACATTGCCCTATGAAGAAACGTACGGGAAATGACTAAGCCTGATGAAGACAGAACTATGGGTTGTTCCAAGTGAGGTTTTGTAACTAAGAATTTTAAATTTTTCATTTACTGCTGTTACTCTGCTTGTTTTCAAACTTAATTTTAAAACATCCTTCATATAAGCTTAGTGTTAACTCAGAATGCATGCTAATTAGATTATTCCTGTACTAAGCAGTCTTTTGCTGATAAATGTAGCTTCTGTTACCTAGAGGAGCAAAGTAAATTGAATAGAAGAGTGAGTATAAAGAAAACAAAATTAGCTCTGGAGTTAAGAATGGAAATAGTTAAGTTCCATTGTTTTTCAAGATTAAACACAGCTTTTAAGTACTCCTCAGGAACAAACCCTTATTTCCTGTTATCTTGCTATTGATCAGGCTATGCCTTTAAAAGTACATAATTTTACTATTTTTCTGGAAATGAACAGAAAGTCATATGACAGGTGGTCCCAGCTCTCTGTCCCTATCCTTTGTTCAGGTGCTCTGGGCACCAGTAAATCCAGCTGAGAAGCAGACGGGGGCACACATCTGTGAATCACGGTTGTGCACAAACCCTCTATTATCCAACTGCAAGGAGCAGGCAGTTCCTGCTGCCTTTGCAGGCAGTGGTGTTTTATGCCACCTTAAAATTGTTTGACTGCAGAACGTGCTCCCGCTCTTTGTTAACAACTAAGTTCAGGCAGTCGTGAGAATGGGCGATAAATAAATAGCTCTGTGATGCAGGACTTGTCTTTGCATGCAGAGCTCATGCCTCTGTGCAAATGGCCAGGTTTGTCAACGAAGAGGAGAATTTATTTTGGAAGGGAGCTCTGGAGTTCATCTGATCCAGCTCCCCCCGCTCTAAGTAGTTTGAAGTTAAAGCCAGGCCTTTCATCCCTTTATTTTGCATGGTTTTGGATAACACACAGCCAGGGTGTCTGCTGACAGTGCTTGTCTAAAGCTTACCTGCAACTGGCATTTCTGTAAATGTAAAACTTTGACTTATCCAGTATAATTCCAGAACATGTTCTTAAATTTCAGTAAATCTTGAGCTCACTGAAACCAGCCAGTGGGTAACTGAATTCCCTGACTAATTTCGACCAACTGAACATTTTAGTTTGCACTGGGAATACTGGCTGGAGAGAAGGGAATATGCCGTGTTCAAAGACACTTTATTGGTGCTTTTTTCAACATGCATTTATTCCAGCAGACACTGAGCCAACACTGATAAACCTCTAGGACACCATTCCTTACAGGGGCTGTGACAGGTAGGCTTCCCACCTCTGCCTGTCCCAGCTGACAGTTCTCAGTTGCTGATGGGGCTTAACCATATGGTCTCACTCTGACTTTCTCTCGCAGTGTTGAAAACCGTTGCCCTGTCTCCACTAGCAGCTAAACTGATCTGAGCTCATTGTTGACAGCCACCATCATCAACAGGTCATTTCCCCTCTGCGAGTGTGGCTCTTGATTATGTATCGTAAATCCAAGTGGAAGTGCGGTTACAATCTCGAGGTTCTCGGACACGGTGAGTTTGCATCTACGCAGTTGTTCTACGAGAACAAACTTCTCCTCCTGCACACCAACTTCTTTTCAATTTTTTTTTCATCCAGAGAATTCAGTAACTACTTCTAGAGTTCCTTTAAAATGGAGCTTTTGTTTACCTCTGGAAGATTTTGATTGAGATTAGTTGCTAGAAGTACAAGTGTAGAACAATACAAACTATTAGTATTGTCTTGCTGTAACCACCCGTAACGGTATTTGTTCTCTAAGCACTAATTTTTTAAAAAAGAAAGTGGAGAGAGAATGCTTTAAGTGGTTCATTGGACAGGATCTCTCTACAGCAACCACTCCCAGCTTTTATAAAAATGGGGATTATTATATTAGTGAGATGCCTCCTAAGCTGTACCAAATTTACCTTCCCATGCCCTAATATTGGATTTCTACCCAAGGTTGTTTCCAGAGGCTCTAAGCTAATACACTATTTACTGCCTGCTGAGAGCAATGCCTTCTCCATCTCGTCTCCCTGGCCTCTGCACACACGTAGCAACCCCTCCCTGAGCTGTGCAGCCCTGGGCCTGTCTTTGCTCCAGACCTGCTGACCAGAGGCTTTCCACGAGCTGAGTTTTCTCACTAACTCAAGAGAAACAAATGAAGTGTGGGAGTTTTTCAGGGAGCTGTGCTTTAAGGTTTTTTTATTAGACTGACTATATATCCTTCTGATGTATGGTAGGCTTAAAGTTCTTGCGTTGCTTTCCATAGATTTGTCTGCGAATGTATCTGTGTCTTGTTCTTTTTCCTTGGCCCTCTGGTTTGAGGACAGCAGCTGCTTCCTCCTCTCGCTGTTGCTTGAACCAAAGGAGTAATGAATGTGGTGTTGTGAGAACACCAACTTTTCCTTGCTTAGACCAGTTTTCAAATGGAGCTAATGCTACTGAAATTGAGAGTACAACCTCAAGTACAAAGGGTGTGATTAATAGTGAGAGGACTTCTGGCGTATAACTTTGAAAATGTTTATAGTTTCATTTTACATCTCAGGGGATTGGAGCAAATAGGCAGGAGATGCTAATCGTAATAATGTTTTTCATGATCAAAGGTATCAGTACTTCAATGGCTGCTATTTGTGTTTCAGCTGCCAGAATCCTGAAACTGGTTATGAGCAGTCAGTATTGGTGGTTAACAGCCTGAAATGGTTTAGGTATGGGAAACACCACTTCATTATTTATTTCATGTGAGTTTGCTGACTTGAATTCATGCTGCATATTTATTTTAGTTTCTGATCAGCTCTGTATTATTCCACTGTGCTTCCTGATTTTTCTGTCAAGTTTCTCTCACGAGTGAATTCTTACTGCAAAATTCCTGAACTCTGCCAGTGTATTTCAAGGGGAAACTCACCAGATAGTGCAGGATGGTCTGGAGCTTTGATAGTAATGTAGCTGTTAGAGCTTTGTTTTATCAACTTGAGAGTCTCGTTGGAAGATAAGGTAGGAAGATGTTTCTTTCTAATGAAACCTGGTGGGTCAGAGAGGACTTGCCATGTTCAAGTACTTGTATATAGGCCAAAAATACTTGCAAAAAACTCATAGGAAGAGTTGTGAAACACAGTTGAGTATAATGGCTTGAGAAGCTGGAAGGTGCCTGGCATGTAAGTGCTTCTTCTCTTCAGACAAACAATACACAACTTAAATACTATAACTGACATTGAGCATTGTCTCTGACGGCAGTGTAATTATTCTGAAGGTCTGGGGCTTATCCAAAATCAGAGTGGTGAATTAAATTACATGTCCAGCCAAGATCTGCTCTAGTACAGTCTTGCTTAGTTAGGCTGATAGTGATCTCGCTTATGCTGCTGAATTCAATTGCCTTCAGTGCAGTTGAATCCTTACTTGCACCTGCATAATTGGGCTCAAGTATCAGGTTTGATGAACTGACCTGGTGGATGAAGAAAAACAGAGTTTGGACTTCATTTTCTTTTCCTTGCTAAGCATGCCTTTACTTTTTTGCACAGAAACAAAGTCCTCCTGCTCAGTGCAATTGCTCAGATGAGCTGCAAACCTCAGTTTTATTTTTACAAAGCATTGGGAAGGTTTAATATAATAATAAAAAGAGAGAGGGAGAACTTAGTCTGTTGCTTCATTACTGTGCCAGGAAATAATCCTTCCTCCCTGACCAGTTCCTTAGCTGTTCCAGCCATGATATGATGTAGTTTTATTTTTTTAACAATGGCTTTATTTAGATTATCCTTTTAACTAATGGTTTTGGCACGCTTTAAAAAAGACACTTAAGGGAGAGGATCTTGTTGCAGAATTCCAATCTGGGCTAAACTTATAGGCTGCAAGTATATTTTTACTTTGTTTAAATTTAATTAGAGAGTCTTCATTTGTGCCACAGTAAAAACCATCTTTGTAACATGTTGAGTTTGCAAGCAGTTGTCTGGAAGGCTGAAGTTTTGTCAAAGGATTCTGTTTTCTTTGCTCTGGAGCTAGTGTGGATTACTCTGTGCATTTGTGGTCCAAAAGAGATTTCATGTTGCTTTCGATTAACAAGAAAGCTTTTCTTATGATCTTTGATTTCAGTTGGCTGCCACTTCACTGGGAGTTTCAACTGTAATATTTCAATGCCCCTTTGTGTTAGATCTTCTGTTATCTTTGCTTAACTTTTATATTCTGGACCTTTTTTTTTTTTTGCTGGTAAAGATAAGTCTTGCTGCTTCAGTGTGTAGAGCCTTAGTGGTGTTGCTTTGGGGGTTAGGATTGCAGCCTTTCTTTTACTTATACAATTTTTAGGTAGACTTCCATATCAGAAGTTAAGCACCAAGCTACATTTCGGGGAAACAGAGGCATTTATTTAAATGTGTTAATAAAAAAATTAATAAGTAACCTGTGAGGATGTATTAACCTTTTCATATTGCTGAATGAGGGAGGATGACCTGAAAAGACAGGACTAGATATACAAAGAAACCCAGTAATTCCTAAACTTGTACCCCTTCATTTTTAGGCTAAGTTCTGTTCTTAAAAAGAAGGGCCTAGAACAAGCAAAACATACAGTTACTCCTGCAGCTGGACTTTCCCAAATCCCAGTACAGCAAATATGAGGATGCTTAGTTGTAGGTTTTAATCCCAGAAGCAGTAAAATAGCTTCTCTATCACAAAACTGAGAATATGTGCTCGTTCCCAGAAGTGGTGCTTTGCTCCACAGACACTGAGATCCAACTCCCACTTCTCGTTGGGCAAGTTTTGGGACTGGAGCTTTGTGTCAACAGTTACATGTCCGCATTTTGGGCTGTGATATTTGCATCACTCTTTTAAGTAATTAAAAAAAAAGTGTTTCTTATTTCTAATAATATGAGATAGCTACTATAACTTTGTTAGATTTTAAATATAATGAAAATTAAATAGCTGTGTATCTAAAGTTACTGACACAAGTTCTTTCCCACCATGTTATTTAAACCGTACTTTCAAAATAAAGAGCTTAGGCCACAGATTGGTTTTAAAGTGGAGACTTTTTTTTTTTTTTTTTAAGAAAATAGGGTTTTTGTGCTTGCCTGTTTTTGGTGGTGGTGGTGGTTTTTTTAGTTTTTCTGCAATTAAAATGGAGTACATCCTTTCTAGCAAGGAAAAAAAGCCTCAGCTTGGAAGTGATTAGTAAAAGAAAAATACTTCACCTCAGAAACTAGTAAAATTATTGGAGCTGATACCCTCCTCATGCTGGTTTTGTAACACTGTATAGTGTTGATAATATTTCAGAGTTGTTTGGTGTAGCTGACCTTGCATCTTTTTGTCCTAGCAGTCATGTTTGCAGACAAGGAATGCCTATTATAAAATAGAGAGTAGAGGGAGGGTGAGCTTGTAACAATGCTGTATTTATTTGTATAGTTCCTAGTTTATTTTGGGGACAGGTAATCCACACGCTTCCATCAGTGAAGTACAGAATGACTTCAGTGTTTTGAAAAGCTTAAGTGCAACAGTGGCTGCTAACCCGGAGAAAAGGGTTTTCTTTCCTTTGTGTTTAGAGAATATATGTTCTACAGCTGGGGTTGATGTTGCTGAAGTGAAACTGAGCGTGCTTGGAAGTCTGTTTTTGAAATTCTAAATAAAACTTCTGCCACTAAGTTGCACTGAGGTACTACAGTGTATCTAAAGCTGCTAAAGGCAGCTCTGCTGATCAGCCTGGCAGACTTGTAGCCTTTGTCCCACTCGCCTGGCACTTGTTTGGCTTGATTTTTTTTTTTTTTTCACTTTGAATTTGTATTGGTTAAGAAGTGTGTCAGACATCTCTGCCAGGTCTGGGCAGTGACTTCTTCATTGCCCATGACAGTTCATACCCTCTGAGCATCGTGCTCTGCAAAGGGTTGGCAGGAGACATCCCTAAGCAGGAGAGTGAGCAATGACAAATAGAACATGAGCAGGACTTCTCTGTGCGTGTGAATGAGGCACTGCTGTGCTCAGTGTGAGCAGCTGTTTGTAATTTGAAGCAATGTTCATAAACAATGTCAGTCCAGAGAGGGCCAACCTACCCCTGAAAACTTGCAAGGATGACTTCTGAAGAGCCAGATTTCTTGGAATGAATTTCTTGGAGTCTGCTCTGAGTGGCTGACTGAAAAGGGGCAAGTGAAACAGCTCCTCTAGAACAGATTATTGCTGTTAACTTTGCTCTACTAGAAAAACGGGACTTGAGATTTCCATGGCACACAAAAGGTGCACTTGAAGATACCCAAATGTCGCCTAGGTAGGTGTATGCAGTGCACACCGTAGGTTAACGTGGAGGCTTCTCTCAATCTCTTTCTCAGGGTTGAGAAGGGAAGAAATCTGTGCTATATTAACCAGTCAATTTGGTTAATAAATAAGTGATGCTGTAAATCATGTGAAATTTATTTTCAATCTCCATAAAGTACTGCTGTGTTCTGGATTGTCTGGTACTGTTCAAAAATGGCTTGGTCATGGTGCTGTCAAAAGTGCCATTTTTTGTGGCTGTATGCTCTTTTTGGGATATTTGTCCATTGGTGTTTCCTATTTCCTGAACAGAAAAATTTTTCTTTGAGAGAAAGCAAGTGATTCTTTGCTGCTTAAAGCCTGCCTCTCAGTGCATACAGGTACAAAGTGCAAAGCCAAGGTCATTTCTAGAAGTGAGTTTGCAAGTGTTAAGAGGCTTTTGCATGTCAGAGAAATGCCTGAAATGAGAGAGAAATGTAGGTTTTCTTTCATGCTTGTGGCAATTCAAATCTAGCTCAGTCTTTAACTGTTCAACTACATTTGTTTTGCGTGCTTCTTCAGGTAGCTTTTACATATGAGCTGCTATGTACAGAGAACCTGAACCCTGGCTTTAAGCACGGGGCTTTGTGGGTTATTTTTGGTTTTTTGTTTGTTATTTTTCCCAGAGCAAAACATGAAGTTGCCGTATAGAACTATATACTTTCTCGTATTTGAGGGTGACTTTTTCCTGTGTACGTAGCAAATCGAAAACTTTAGCGACACCTTGAAAACTTCCAGCTGTAAGTCAAATGTTGAACATAATGATTTCCTTAGCTCTTAATTAAAACTGGACCATATGGTCAGACTAAGGTCCCTTGGGTCCCTATAGAAATAGTACAGCTCCATCTCCATGTTGAGGTGTTCTGTCCTGGCCTTTTTTGCTGAGAATATATTTGGTACGATAACGTCAAAAATTGCATATGACAAGAACCAAGAGTACCTGCCAGTTCTCTCTTGTACCTGTTAAAGAAGTAACTGAATTACTTTCTCAACCAAGGAGTAGAATTTAGAGATGGCATCTCCAGCACTGAATTCTTACTACTCTTTGGGAATGACCTTCTTTGTTGTTAGGTGTTAGTGCCGGCATAGAGGCAAAATGCAACTGCCTGTTTATTTTTATAAGCAGCAAACCTCTTATCCAAATTGGATTAGAAGTGTAGGAAGCAAAGTATTATGCCTGTCTAGATATGCTAAATCATGCATTGCCCGTGGGATTAGAAAGGGGAAAAAAAAAAGATATAATTGACTAGCATGGGATTTTTTTTCTCTGAGCAGTAACTGGGAACTGGTAGGTGGTCTAACATGAGGAGGTATTTGGACTGTCCTGTTTGCATTGCTGACTGTAGGAGGTGATGAACTTGGAAACTAAAGTGTGCAAAAAGTTAGTTTTGTGTTCATGTATAGATACAAGTTGTATTAGCATAGAAGTCAGTTCACCTGACTCCTTAAGAGACAGCTTTTAATGTATCTGAACATATTTCAGTATACCTCTACCAGAAACCTATTGCATGTGAAAAACAATCAATTCTTGCTCTCTTGGGTTATTGCCTAAAGTAATATTTGCTCTGTACCTGAGCTCATACAACAGTATTTAAAATATTCCTAAAAAGATGTGCTTGAATGTCAGAAATACAGGGAAAGGAGGTACTGAACCAGCTGTTTCTGTGTAGAACTCTAATATATCCTTGCAGGCCACTATAAAAACCTGACCCTTGGCTTTCAGAGAGGAGGCCTCTGACAACTCTCCAGAGGTATGTAGGTCATATGCTTTTATGTGTAAATGCTGGAGGTGATACCTTTAAAAAGGGCCAAGTTTTGTACCTTATATGAAGACTGTCCAGAGTTTGAAGTGAGGAGGAGGAATATGGTAAGGTGGTATGTTTATTAGCAGTGACTTACAGAATATTCAGGTGTGAACTACAGTCTTGGGACATTCACATGCAGAGGTGAGGAGGCCATTTGGAGGTTATCCAGCACATTTTTTTACCAGAATTGCAGATGGACTACAATTGAAATGGTGAGTGTCAAGAGTACACACATACAGTGTGGTTAGGAATTTAGGATAAAGCAGAGGGAAACTGATAAACTTGATTTTGTGCATCACAATGTCTTTGAGTGAAAATGTATTCGCCTTCTTTTAAGAGATCCTTTTGTGTGATGTGGGAGTTGATTAGAAACTGTGTAGTTTTTAAACTTTGTCCGTCCTAAGATGTCTTTCCCTACAATGTGAGTGTGGGGAGACAACCAGTAAGAGCTGAACTTCTACAGCTGAATACTTTTGTTGTCTATTTTTTGCTGGTCTGTATGAAATGTTTGTCATCACTGAAAGTGAGGCAAAGATGTTTTCATCACTGAAAGTGTTTCTACTTCTAGCAACTGTCTGTCTTAACATTCCGTGAAGAAGTCCATGGTCAAATGATCTGGCTTTGTGGTAATGAAAAATTTCAGGTAGTGCAGGTTCAGCTAGTTCTGCTGGTACCTTAAAAGGCTTTGCAAGTATGAAAACTGTGTCTTGGAAATGAATTCAAATTGGGCCTCTCTTTCTTTATTTAGGGGAAACCATAATACCTGAAGCTCAGAGAGTCTGAGTTCTGATGTTGAAAGATGGCAGAACAACAGCTAAAAGATTCTTTGAGGAAGTGCTTGTTCATGGCCGAGGTTAACTGAACCAGGAAAGATCATAGAGAACTTAAAAAAAAGTCTTTAACAATAGCCTTTTCCAGGTACCTGGGAAACTCAAGTTTATTGTCTTGGAAGGAAGCCTGGTGCAGCTACATCTGCATGTTTCTGACTTGGCAGATGGCTCGTGTCAGTTCGGCCTTTTGGGAAACAAATGTGTTTGCCTCAGAATGAGGCCTTGCCTATCCTTCTTTCAGTTTTTGATTTTTAGGAATTGAGTGTGTCTGATTCTTCAGGAGGTACTTGAGAAAGCCAGGTGAAGGACCATCCATGCTGATTTCAGCTGGGATAGAGTTAATTTTCTTAGTAGCCGATACAGTGCTGTGTTTTGAGTTTAGGATGAGAATAATGTTAACACACTGATGTTTTGATTGTTGCTGAGCAGTGCTCACTCTAAATCAAGGACTTCTCAGTGTCCTATGCTCTGCCAGTGAACAGGTGCACAAGAAGCTGTGAGGGACCCTGGCCAGGACAGCTGACCTGAGCTGGCCAAAGGGATATTCCATACAATAGGATGTCATGCCCAGTATATGAACTGGGGGGAGCTGGCTGGGAGTGGCTGATCAGCTGCTCAGGGATGGGATGGGCATCGGTCAGTGGGTGGTGAGCAGGTGTCTTGTGCATCACTTCCTTGGGTTTCATTTCTCTCTCCTTTTATGTCCTCTCCCTTTCCCTTATTATGTTTTATTTTACTTTAGTTAAATTACTAAATTGTTCTTATTTCAACCTGAGGGTTTTACCTTTTTTTCCCTGATTCTCTTGTCCATCCCACAGGACAGGGGGAGGTGTGAGCAAGCAGCCACATGGTACTTGGTGGCTGGCTGGGGTTAAACCACAACACCATCTTGAGAGCAGCTGAATTCCTAAATGCCTTACTGAGGCAACTATTGCTGCTTATTAATGAACTGCTTATTGGGCCACATTTCTCTTGTGAAGCTGTTTTAAAACACGGTGTGGATCTCACCCTTTCAAGTGTTTAATCAGCCCAAACAATCTTTGGTGTGGCTACAGCAAGCTCTCTGCAGTAGTTTTTGGGAATTGTTTTTATTTTAAGCAAAGGTTGGATCCAGCAGTCATAGGAAGGCTGTAAACAAACACGAAACCCCAGACTGGTCTGCAAGTCTGCTTGTCATCTGCTATTCTCCAGCATTCAGTACACCTTTACTATTTTCTGAGGGAATGTGTGTCTTGAGAGGCCATTTCATACTTAAAGCTCCCAATCTCTTGCAGTGATAGCTCCATATCTGGTAAGCCAATTCCTGCTTTGAGCAGGAGGTTGGACTAAATGATCTCTTGAATTGCTCTGCGATTCCATGAAGTCCCTTGTGAGGAAAAGAGTTGACTCAGCCTCTTGAAAACACATAAGCACCTAAAAGTCAGCTGTCCTGCTGTCCTGAAGGTATTCCTTCATTCCTGCCTGAGATATGTTCTCAGTCCAAGGGTCAGAAATCTTGCCTGCACTTTTCCTGATGGGGGTCTGTCCCCTAGGAAGCTGAAAGTACTGAGTTGGTACAGTGCTGAAAGCCATATGTGAGCAGAGATCAAATTGAAGACAGGGCCAATTGTGTTTTGCAGTCTGCAGGATGGGATGTGGATTGATGGCAACAGGCTGTCCTTGAGTAGAAGGGCTTCTCTGGTGTACCTGAGCAACAGGCACATGAAGATGGAAGGGTGGAACAGAACTTGATGAGAAATGCTCATTAGGTTTGTCTGATGGCAAAGGGTGATTAGTGTCATGGGAAATGCCTCTCTGCAGCATGAGGACTTGTTGCCTCTGTGTCAGTAGCCTGCCTCAGCGACAAATTGCTCTACTGTTGCTCAAGGATCACCATGGCTCGATGAAAGACATTTTAGAGTTGGCAGATCCGTTTGAAGGAGCATTTATTGTGCCTTAAGAACTTGAGATTCTACTTGGGTCTTTCACTCAGCTGTCCTGGAAATCTAATTAGCTTCTTCTACCCCCTCCTGAAGTGGTCAGTGTAGAAGAGTTCATGAAGTACCATCTACCCTTCATGGCACAGAAACTTGAGATGCAGAAAAGGGTTCTTATCTGGAAGCTGTAGCTCTAACAATGGACCTTTGTTTGCTCAAGAATTTTTTTACTTCTCACCATAAGCCACCACAGAGTAGTGCAGAGGATTAGGTCATTTCCTTCCCTTCTCCTCTTCCTGCAGATTATTTGATTAACATTTCTATTGTATACTCTAAATAGCATGTTCTTGGCTTCAAGCTGCTTCTCCCCCTTTCCCCCCCATAATCTCCTTAAAACACTGTAGTATGACTTTTTATTAACTGTATAACATGGGAACTCCTTGAACAGAGATTACATGTGACGTAACACAATAAAATATTAATGGGGCTGGTAAGTCAGGAATCTTCCCTTTTTTCTTCTTCCCTCATGCACCTAGGGCTAGGCTTCTGGGAACCCCTTAACAGTGTTAATGCTTTGCAACACATGAAATATTTGGGGGTTTTTGGATATTGTTTGCTTTGCTCAGAGTTCAGCCACTGACTTTGTGGGAAGAAGAGTTAAGGTGGTGTATAGTGCATGTTCAGCATTCAGTATTGAATTTACAAGCCTGCTTCCCCCTTGGGACCATTACAGGTCCTGGTCTTCCACATTTTTGCTCCCTTTTCTCAGTGTTTCCTTTCCTTCAGACTCAGTTCTTATGTACCTGTGTACAGCAATTTCAAGCACTTATCCTGTGTGGGGCTTTTATTCCACTCCCTGCCTGTTCTGCTAAATAAAATTATCAACAGCTGTTGAAAATGTCCACCTTGAAATTTGGCAGTAATACACTGATGAGGTTAACTCCAGGGTGCAGAGCTTGCCATTCAGGCTTCTTGGCAGTGTGGACACCAGAGGCCATAGCAATAAGACTTGTCTTTTTAGCTGGAACAGCTAGAAATGTGTTCCTCTTCAAAGCTCATGTTGAATGTCATGTGAAATCACGTAATTGTATCAAACTGTACAGCATCTGCTCGTGAGTCAGATAGAGGAACATGACGATACAGCCCTTTATTTCTTTTAACAAGTTCAAGGAAAGAACCTCCCCTGCAGTTCAGCATCACTTCATGAAATTAGCAATGATATCTTGGGCTACAGATTCCATTGTTTTAGTCTGGCATGGTATCTCTGCTCCAGGAGAAATCAGATGGCTTGCCTAGCGACAGCACGCTGGAGGCATTTGCTTTCAGTACACAAGACAGAGCACTGGGTCTTGTGTGGAGTGAAAATCATTAAACCCTCCTCCTCACAGAAGTGAGGGACATTGTTGACACAGGAACAGCTGAGTAGAGCATGGCTGTGAGGAAACACAGGCAGGGAAATGAAGTGGTTCAAACTCTGTAGAGTGAGATTCAGAGGCAGCCACACAGCAGTGTGCCTAGGGGCAAAATAAACCTAAAAAAACCCTGCATTAAGGTGGGGCATGGTTAACTATGAAAAGGACATTATCTGGTGTTGCCTGATAGCAGAAGCCTGTGCTCCAGAATACAGTGGGTCACTAATAGGAAGGCAGGTAGGGCACAGAGAGAAGGATTGTTGTCTTCAAGGAGGCTGGGTGGGGCATATCCACCTGCAGCTGCTCACTCTGGAGCTTCTTAGGTGGCATAAAGTAATCCACAAGCTTATTAACCTGAACTCTGAACAGCTGGGTCTGTAAAATGAGAAAATAAAGGAGCTCTAGAAACAAATCAGTCTTTGAGTTGTGCTTTTCAGGATGAATGCTTTTGAAACAGTGCAAGTGTTGCAACTTGTGTGAGAAAAGTAATGGAAGGTAGAAGTGGTCCTACCAATAACTTATCTCTGCTGTTAAATACCTGAATACAGAGCACCCTTTGTACTCTTGGTGCCATATCTATGTGTTAAGTGATACTAATGCAGTCCTGATGTGATTTTCTTTTTTTTTTTCTTAAAAACAAAATTGCGAAAGCAAACCCTATGCCCTGCTTAAAACAGTATTAAAGCTGTCAGCTTTGTATAGGCCAGGACAAAATAGAAAATACTTGAAAGTGATGGGGGAGGTGGGGTTGTGTGACTCTTCCAACCCAGTAAAAAGTGCTGTTTTAAGGATCTTCATGTTACCAGTGGAAGAATTGGGTTCGTGTGCCAGTAGGGTGAAGCCACTGACTTTTGGCAGGGAGGAGGACTCAACATTAGTCTCAAGATGGGACTTGATGAGTCTCTGGCTTTACTGTTGAGATTGATCCAGAAGGTCCCTATCCCCTCACTTGTATTGGTATAGCAGGTTTACAGAATAAACCCACTGACAGATAAGCAAAATTATTTGGGTTAAAATAGTTGGAGGTTTGTTTATTTTGGTTTTTTCCCTTAGCCCTTTGCCAGTTTAGTAATCTGATAGCTGTGATAATGACCATACCATCTCAGATCAGTGTTCAGGAGCACAATTTTTTTGGTGACTAGAAGAGTGGAAATGAGGGAGCACCTGTACATTGGTATTTCTCCAGGCGCTTCTCAGTGTTCAGCAGCTGTGGCTCAATCACTTCTGTGGAGCAAAGTGGTATCTTTGTGCTTAGTAATCTATGATAGGAGGAAAAAAAAGTGTCTTTGAGCCTATGTATGGTTTTATTATCCAGAATATCCTGTGGCAAGGTGTTCTGCAGCTGAATTTTTCAGGTAGGTGCCAAGATCCTGTAACAGGACAGCCATACAGTATTACTTAGGGGAAGATTGGCTGTGGAGGGTAGGCTGAGGAGAGAGAAAACAGGTATGCATTCACCTGGTTTTCAGCAGTGAGGCTGCCATATGTGGAGTTGCAACTTATGCTGTGTCGTGGCATTATGAACAGAAAGCTTGTTTGACAGTTCTTAGATTTAAGGGTTACCCAATGACTATACCATGAGCTGAACTAGGAAAGAGATCCAGCTGAAAAACAACAGAGTGGATATACCAACTTTTAAAAATGTTGACAGATCAGGCCATAAAACTGTGCTTAGAAAGCTGAGGTGGCAAGCCAAGGAGGGAGCAGCAGAAACAGGAGCAACAGTCACTTGTAGAACTCGGGGGATGCGAAATGTCAGCCTGTGTATTATACATTGCTTGGGCCGGGTTAACCAGGTACACCTTCTTGGCCCACTACAACTGTGATGTAAAACTTAATGTAAAGGTTAAGCTGCTGTGTCATACCATGCTTGCAGCAGCCTTTGAGCATTTGCATGATTGATTGCGAGAGGCGGCGATTTGGAAGCTGTGGTAACTTGATCACCACTTTATGGCTCAGACATTTAAATTATCCCACCCACTGGCTCGATGCAGTGATTTCGATGTTGGTGGAATGAGAAATGAGCTCATAACCTGGTCTGGCACGTGCAGATTTGCCTTTCTAAACGTGCATCCTACAGGAATGAGCTGTTCTAGAGTCATTGGCCACAGGTGGTGTCTGCGGGTGTGTGGTGTGTCCAATTCTACGGCGTTAGTGAAAGCCGAGGTAGCAACGCCTGAAGAGTTTCTGCCGGTATAACACTGACTGTATTAAGAAATTACTCTTTGTGTGGGAGGTGAGGAAAGCTAGCTGGGCTAATAAATGATGGTTTAAAAAGAAAAAAAGAAAAGGTATAGGATGCATGGGTACAGTTATGTAAGAGAAGGAAATAAATCAGTGTTTCTCTGAGAACCTCAGCCACAGAGCTGCCAGGCAATTGGGCCGCAGCAGTGTTCTCAGCACACCCTCCGCTTCCTTTTTTCCTTTTCGGGGCGAGGGATGGGTGAATTGATGGAGCGGGAGCAGGATGCCGGCTCTGCCCCCAGCCAATGCTGTGTGGTGCAGCCGTGTTTACCCGGCTTACGCAAGGCAGAGCCAGCCCCTCTTCAGGCAGAAGGCGCTACCCACGGCTGAAGTGAAAGCACTCAGAGCAGAGTCACTCAGTCTGGCAGTTGCCGGAGGTTTAAAGGAGTTGGTGATTTTCGGCTGGTTTTTAACGAGATCGAAGTGTTGGGGTTTTTTCTTCTCTACTGTGTGGAAATACCGAAAGGACACAAAGATCCCGGTAAGTGCTCTGCATGCCATCGCTTTTCCCTTTTCAGCGTGGTATTGTTTCAGTCTGTCTTCAAAAGCCTCCTCAGTTGCAGTGGTTTTCGGTGGTGTGGTGGAAAGGAAATGTGAGAGCGGGCAGTGTGTCTGCAGGCTGCCCTTCCACCTCAGAGAGGAAGAGGCATTCAAAGTGCCCAGTATAATAAATGCTGTTTGCTCGCAGGAAGCACCAGTCACTTCTCATTTTTAGGGTGCAGAGCAAGATGCCTTGAAACTGTCATCATTTACCTAAGGGAATTTCTCATGGAGCTGTTAAATATTTGTGTTGTCTTAACTGAAATAGAGGCTTTAAATGTAACTGTAACTCCTGTTTTTGCAAGATGGTGCAGTATGCTATGTGAAAAGGCTTTAATGTAATACAAATACCTATTTAGCAGATACTTTGGTACATGAACTGCCTCATCAGGAAGTCAGAGGCTCATAAAAGCCAAAGCTGTAATGTTCAGAAATGTAGAACAAGAAGTCATTGTGGTTTTTTGCAATTACAGGCTTCTCAACCATATAGTCCAGTACAGGTACATCAGACAGTGAATCTTCCTGGATTCATTCATCAAAGCTGACTTGTGTAACAACCCTCTTAAAAATAAGACACATCTCTTTTGGTCTAAACTCTTAAGAAGTTTTGCTTTTGTCACTGACTCGAAATGAAAGTTGGGTCTGCTTATTTTTAAGGTAATACTTTGTAATTTGTCTGAAGGCAGTAGAGGCAATAATTTTAAAGGTTTCTACCTGCAGAGTTCTCTTTATGAGAACTGTACTTTTGCCACATTGTACTCATTTTGAACAAAGCTGGTTTTTTTTTTTTCTTTCCTGCCTGTACTTTGGCAAGGCACTCCCTGAAGGTACAAATAGGTAGTGCTATGGCTAATGAACACCTGATGTTCTCCCAGCAGGGCTCTGTGTAGCATTGTTTTATGGCTTCTTGAGATTATAAATAATCTTCATTTGATAATCTGAGTGAAACGAAATCAAAACTATACCTTTTTTAACGTAGCCCACAGAGTTTGTAGTAACAGCCGAAGTGCAGGTGCAGCCAAAACCTCATGGAGACAGCTGCAAATTGATCTCCTGAAGTAGCTTTTGTGAGTAACTTTGACAGGTAGTTCAGCTGATGGAGCAAGTCCAGGCTGTAGCATTTGTCCCTCTGCTAAAAGGTAGCGCTGGCAGAAGGGCCGTGCCCCGTGTGAGAGTCTGTGCATCCTCACCAGTGTGTCCAAAAGCTGATGTGGAGGATAGAGGTGGCAAGGGGGCTTAGACTGCGTGGAAATGTAGCACTGGTGAAGAGCTTTCTCAGCTAATTAAGGACAGAGATAATATTGCGGTGACAGCTTTAAAATAGGCACCTTGTGCTAAAAGACAAATGTTTTTGGCTTCCCACACGCAGTCTGAATTACATCATTTATAACCCGTAGGAGGCTATCGTGGTTTCCTCAGGGGAGGATCAGCTGTTACTTTTTCATAACTGAAAAAAATGCTGGATTCTTTTGATTTATTTTTTTTTTTTCCCAGGGGAATATTTTCAGGATTGATTTTTGTCAGTCTGTCGGAGTGGATCGTTATTGGTTACATAAATCTTCCAGGTTTAGTACACCCAACCACATTCTCATCTCATCAATGGCAGCTCAGAATAAGAGAACTGAAGTTAGCAGAGGTCTGATTGAAACCAGCCTCCTGTGCTTAGATGGCTTTTTTCCATCTTCTGAACAGGAATGCTATTTTTGAGCACTATCATAAAGTACAGATTTTCGTATAGGGGCCCATAATAGAAGTCCTGTTCTAAAACACTTCCCTTGTTCATTGAGCAAGGTTGCCTGTCCTCATAGTGCTGTTCCTGTCTTTCCTAAAATTGCTGAGAACTGCTCAGACTTGCTTCTGAGGCTAGAACAGAACTTGAAGCAAGATGCTGGATGCCAATTCAACCAAAACTGCTGTTTCTTAGCCTGGAAAAAGTTAACTGTAGCCTTGGAGCAAAACAGTAGATTTGCTCTTGTGTATCAAGTTAATGCCCCTTTGAACGTGTCTACACAAAACGGCCCTTTTTATGTGTGTGTGTGTGTGTGTGTGTGTGCTCTGACTCTTGCATGACTTGTTTCCAGGATGACCAACCCACTAATGGCAGATGTCCATGGTAAAAAGATGCTTTCATTCTGTCTATGAGAATGAAAAACTCTTCTACTGAGACTTTACAGATGTTCTCAGGGCACAATAGCAGATAGTTGTTTGCATTGGTTTATGCTTGGTATCCTGTGTCAGGAGAGGCTCCTTGCTCATTTCAGACCTTGGCCTTGTTGTCTTATTTTTGATGCTTTCATATCATAAGACACTATTGTGTGTATAGTGGATGGTTAAGCTTATTCTGAGTTATAAAAGAAAAGGTGTACAGTGTAGACTAAGGAAATAATGACCCATACAGAAGCAGAAGGCTAGACTGATTTTTCCAAACTCTCAAGGCTTGTTCTGGGGGGGGAGAGGGGGGTTATGCTGAAAAGCTCCCTTTTCTGGAAAGAAAATGAATTATCCTTCCTTAGAAAGGTAGTGTATGGCTACTGATCTAAAGTGACAGTGCAGTTTGAATGCCTGTCAGCTGCATCACCATACCTTCCCTGTGCATCCCTAGTGCAGGATGTGAGCTGTGAACAGAAACTGGCTAATCTCAAAAGTGGAGTATAAAACCTACTGATCTTAAAATTGCAAGAATGTGTCTGAAGGAAACATGAGCTTGTTTTTAACTAGAAACTGGAAGAAGTATGAAAACTATGGTTGATAAACACATGCTCTTTCACCTAGTGATCGCTTCAGTAAAAACTATTTCAATACAAGTTTACAAAAAGATTGATAGGAAAAACAGTGAAAGGGGAATAACTTTCCAGTGGTGATTTAACCATCATGTAGAAGAAAGTGATTTCTCAACCTTTGTCTCAGCTTTCAGAAACACAGTGATGCAAAGGAGCTGATTCCTTGTTGCTCACACCAGTGGAAATCAGTAACAACTTTGACATTGTTTGTGAAACCTGACAACCTGGACTTGATGAGAACTCAAACAAGAAGTCAGTCTGCTGGGAATTACTTTTGGGCTTGGTGAATCTCAGGAGGATAAGGACAAAATTGTGTTTTATTGGTAATGGAGTTACTCATAATTTATGTCTAACTGGTCAAAAGTGCACCTAAAGTTTCAGTTGCTTGATAAAATTGTGTTGGACTTCCTAAAATTAACTGTATTCCTAGAGTAATTTAGTTTGGGAGGTTGTCTGGTTCAGTCCCTGAACTCAGAGTGGGACTGGACTGTTTTAGATCGGGCTGTTCAGGGCCAGATGCAGCTGAGGTTGATCTCCAAGGATGGAGATCTCACAGCCTCTCTGGATTGTTTCCCCCTCCCCCCTCAATAGCTAATCAGGATTTTCTGGGTTGTAGCTTGTTTGTTGCCTCTTGTTCTGTCACTGCATACCTAGATTCTATTTCATCTGTGTCCCCCCCTGATTTAACACAGAATTGCTGAGGGAAGAGCTGGATGTGAGAATTGCAAGGATAGTAAATGGAGAACAGCAAATAGCAAAATGTATAAAGATAAAAAACAGTAATAGACAAGATGCCTTGTGCTTTACTTCTAAAAGCCAAAAAAATCCAGACTTTTAAAATATGTAGAGATAGAACGTAAAGAAGATAACGTTATAAAAATGGAGGGGAAAATTCCGGGTTTTGCATCTGAATCAGCATATTTTTATTTTAATGTACTCACTGACAGAGGACTTCTTTCTATACTGTGAAAGTGGTTTTTTATGCAGTATTTTAGAAAAGGGCTAGTCTGGCACTAGCTACAGTTGCTAGCAGCCTATAATGCTTGCTCTGTGTTTAGAAAATGACGGTAATTTATTACAAAGAGACTTTTATTCTAGTATTTTTAGCTCACAGCCGAGTGTTTAATGAATCTCTGCTTGGGCTCATTGAATTTATGTTCTCCCCTCCCCCTGCCCCATTTTAACCATTAAGATGCTGCTGTTCCTGCTGCAATTCCAAAAGCTGTACTTGGTCTACTGAATAGCAAACTTATTCACAAGGTGCTCTGCCTTCCTGCAAACAAGACCTGAAGACTCACTGTCAAAGCCACCAAACGCTGGTTGTATGTGAGTCTCCTGGTCAGAAAAGGCAGCTGAGTGGTTGAGGATAGCTGGTAAACTAAAGCTGATAGTTCAAAACCAACCCAAATTCAGCCTGTCCCCCACTGAAAATGATGTGTTCAGTGAAAGTGAGCTCTTAAACTCATGTACTCCGAAGGTCTTTCCAGGGCATAGTCTGGGTTCAGACTGGGGCTTGCATGAGACAGGAGAGACTAGAATTATATGGCTTTTCCTTCTACTTGAATGTAGTCAGAAATCTGTGGCTTGCTTCCTTCTGTCTTTGCCTTCTGTGACTTTAGTGAGTACTGGAGAACAGGAAGGCTTGTAAGAAACTAGATTTACATTCCTCAAACAAATACTTTTCTCAGCTTAGTTGTTATCTCTTTCCAGTCTTTCAAAACAGTTTCACATGATAGTATTGAGCAAGTTGCCCTCAGTGAGCTTTTTCCTGCCTCCAGAGGAGCCAGTGTTAAGAATAAAAAGGTACTGCTTGTTCATGAGTTCTTTCTGGTCCAGTTTTCTATTTTTGAGACTGAAGGATTTTAACTGGTACCCATTGTGGTTTTGTGCTAACTGCAAACAATTGTGCTCGACTCTTAACCGTGCAAGTTGCATTACTCAGAAAATCTTTTCAAATCTGTAGTACAGGACTGTGCACAGGTAGGGGTTTTCAGACTTTGGCCTCTTCTCTTTGGCAGAAGCAGAGGTCTTGACATGAAAAGTTTGCTGCTGCCAGTTCTGTGATTTTGGAAGAACGTTGGATGAGATGGGATCTTGTAATCGACGCCTTGTTCCTCATCAGCATTGAAGGTGTTTGGAGGAGTTCAGAGCGGTTTGTTGTTCAGAGCCTGCTCCATTGAAGCATCTTCCAGTGATGTTTGGAAATGCTGCTGCAAAAATTGTAACTTGCATGTATTTTGTTCAAGCAGTTGGTTCCTTAGCTGTCACTTCAGGGCCAAGTTGTCTTTTTAACATATTTAATTAGCCTTTCCTAACACTTGGAGGAAGTCTCCTGTAGTATTCTAGGAATAAAAACTGATCAGGTTATACTACAAGAGAAGACCCATTATATATATTAGTCGATCCTTCCTCTCAAAAGCATTGCTCCCTGTAACTTCTTTACTCTGATTTAAACGATCCATAAGCCTGCTCTGTGTCAGGAGTGGAAATGTTATCCCATGGCTAGATTAGACTCCTCTCTAGTGGGACAGCACTTGAGTTTTATTTGCAGACAACAAATTTCCCTCGGACTAGTTGTCAGGATCTCATTGGGAGGATACACTTGATCTTTGTTATTTCTGTGAACAAGAAAAGGTTTCCTTTTGGGTACCAGGCAGATCACACTAGGTGAGAAGTAGTGTGTATGTTGGGCTGATTATTTTTTTTCAGGAGTGTTGAATTTTGTATGTGCTTGAGTTGAAGTAATCTGGAGGTGTTAGTAGTTGTGAAAGTGGTGTGTGCAGCTCATAAAGGTTCTGAGATGTATTTTTAAAGAAATCAGAGTTCTAACATTCAAGCCAGGCTTTTGAAAATGGATGAGCAAGCTGTGTTTTTGGTGATAGCTCCAGATTTCTCTCGAACCTTCCTTGAATCCAATAAGAAGTGGGTTTCCGTCATATGTACAAAGTAAACTTGGCTGGATTTCTTTAAGTGTAAAACAAAAGAAAATGTTTTAAGGAGGAGTTGAGTGTTAGACATTGGACACTTTTCCTTATACTAAGATTTTCTGTATAATTTCTTGTATTGCTGAAGTCTATCCCTGAGCACTGTTGACCCTGTTTATCATTTCTTCTGAGTTACCTCTTAAGAGGAGGTTACTGGCCATTTGCTCAGGTAACACTTTAGAGTCTCCTTTAGCTGTCCATGTGTTATTTTAATGAGACTCGGAAGCTGATTCACACTGGGAGATGTATTTTTTAGCTTTCTGTGAAATTGTTCATTTGGATAAACAGAGGAAGAGGAGGAGCTACACCAAACCTGTTCTTGTATTAATAGCTAAAGTTATTTTTAATGCTTGCCTTCCCACCTTGTCTGAGTGAAAGGATTTTAGCACTTTATCAAACACTGCAATGTTGGGGTTATACTATTTAAATCTTTGGTTACTGTGTCATGGTATTTACTAGTCCTATGCTATTTCCTAGTAGGCAGTGCTCCAGATTTCATAGCAGTATTTCTTGTGAGTTCTTAAATGTCAATGCAAAGGACAACTGTTGACCAAGATGAAATTAGTTTTATGTGGAGAAGACTGAATTGCAGGGGAGAGCCTGCTGAGGAGATCAATATTCAAGTAGGAAATAGGTTAATCATGTGGGGAGGAGATGAAAACATGAGTTGTTTTTAAGATGATAATCATACAAGATTTTAAAATAAAACAGGAAATGCTGAAGTTGATAGTAAAAATACTTCATAGAAAATATATCCTTATTTTTACATACAGGTAAAGCATAAAGATTTATCCTCACTTCTTGAGAAGGAGAAATACTTCAGACAGGAGATGTGGCTAGAGAACTGAGCACTATAGAACAATAAGATCAATACAGTTCAGTGCTGTCAGTAAACCAGCCCTGAGGTGTCTTTGTAGGCACATAGTTTCAGAGAATTGCTGGTGTGTGGTGCTCCAAGGTGGGGTGTGATGTCAGGGTGCAAGGAGGACTCTAGAAGACATGAACATGAAAATTGTGAACAGTTAATGTTGTGGGGCTCCTCTTATCAAATGGGGCAATCCCCACTTCCATGTGTTGCGATTACTGGTGAGATAAAGGCTTAAGGTCTCGTTTTCATAGGATAAGTTTGCTTTGAATTCTTTATCTTAGAATTTTAAATTCAAACCCTACAGCAGTAAGTACCTTCACAATCCCAGTGGAGTTACTGCTAAACTCGGATCAGCAATCTAGAAATGCCTTGGAGCAAACTCTACTGCTTTGCTCCCTCCTGTGCTGCTGCTGCTGCTGTTCCTGGGGGACAGATGGGGACTCTTGCATCAGTATAAGGCACTTTCAGCACCAGCAAAGTGATGGGTCCCAAAGGTTTGAACCAGGACAGCTGCCCAGTGAAAATGCACAGTGCTTCCTATGCAACAAAAATATATTGGTTTAAGTGTCGTGTAGATGGGGCACAGACACTTCATGGGAATGTTGTGCCAGTCAGGTTTATTGCAGTGCACTTGCACATATGGCAGTGGGTCAGGATACAGCTGTGATAATGTTACACATGTGCTAGCCACAGAAACAGCCTGCAGTTAACTTGTGTCAAGCACTATGAAATCTACAGTGCTCATACTTGAAAACAAAGGAGAAAAGATTTGGAAAATAATGCAAAATTAAAGGAGGAATCCTCCTGGTTGTGTTCTGCAGGCATCACAGCAAACATCTGTAGAACAGTGAGACGTCTTTGTGTTTGTGTGAAGCCCTCACAAGTATGTGGAATAGCATGAAGGAGCAAACTGAGTTCTTAGGGAGCACTGTGAGTGGATTGCAGGTGGCAATCAGTATGTCCATGCTGGATGAGAAGATTGAGAACACGTTGAAGGCCAAGCTTCTCAGTGAAGGACCAAAGAGGACTGGGAGAGGGTGTAGAGATAAGGTCAGTAGTGGGATCTTCGCACTGAACAAATACAAGCAAGATGTCAAGCACTGCCACGTCCTTTTCTCTGTTCTTACGACATAAGTTGGTGGTAGATAGAATCTGCATGATGATGTCTTTTTGCTAATAACTATGGTCTAGTTAAGGTAGGAGAAAATGGAGATACAGCACTGTTGTTATGATCAAAGTTGATGACAGGATTCAAGAAATGCTGTGTGTGTCAAAAGGTATATTTGCACGGAAGGCAGGATGTTAACCATCAGTACTAAAAAAAAGAGTAACTTTTTGAGTTGGTGTGAAAACTTACCTGGAAGGAAGGGAATGTTCTTATTTCTATTAAAGCTTCAAACAGGTTGGTGTCAGCTTTATTCTTTATCGACCAAGTGCTCAGCTGGGTGGGCTTTCTCTAGAGGAAGGTCAGAGATGTGCTGGATAGGTCAGGAGTGTCTGGAAATGCTCCTAATGAGACGCTGCAAAATATAATAGTATGAACTGTTCCTCAAAGCAGAAATCTGAGGGAAAAAATGCACTTCAAGACTGTTTTCATTAAGAACTATGTGGAATTCCCTCAGGAAATTTCCTTCAAACATGTTTATATGACTTCTGTCTCTTGGTTAAACATGAGATCATGTTGCACACCCTACACTTGTATGGCAGGCTCAATATCAAATTGTCAAACAACTTCCTTCCGTCTGCAAATCCAGAAGCTTCTTGGAAAGCTCTGAATCAGACACTTTCCATGAAAGCTTCTACCTCTCTGGCTAATGGACTGGTCTTGCTTTGTAATTTTTTTTCTTTACATTTAGTGCTTATCTGGCTCTACTTCTTAATAGCTGAACAAAATATAGTAAATGAAGCTATGTACCATTTATTCTAAAAGCTAGCAGGAAGGAAAAGCAGTGTGGGTATTTCAAGGCCATAGTGGAATTTTCTGAGTGCACTTTTTTGTGACCTGCTAGTTCTTCAAGGCAATTCAACCTTAATTCATGTGGGTTTATATAAATGTTTTTTTAAAATTATTTCAGCCCAAACCAAAATATGGAAAACACAAAATATTGTACCTACTGTACCAGATAGGCGTGCAAGTTTGTGTAATTGATGGATTTGAGTATTTTCTCTGACATTTATATTTGTTTTTGTTTTTCCAGGAAATAATGAAAAAAGTGTGCCACAACTCTTGATCAGAGACCTGAAATTTGAGAAGAAGTCATTAGCTAAGCTCATGTTTTCTCCTGATCAAGATAATCATCCATCAAAAGCACCAGTCAAATATGGTGAATTGATTGTATTAGGGTAAGTGTTTTGAGTGTGAAAGTCTGAGGGTTTTCTCATGGGTTACATTGGAGTCTTGGAGGACAGTGTATCTAAGGGGTTTATTTCAATCAAAAGTCTCTAAAATACTGTCTCTCCGCCAGGGTTGGTGAATATTTAGAATGTTTCATTTACAGCATGAACACACCATTTATAGGTAAAGCCCCAGAAAGGCAGATAATCTTCCTTGGTTTCATGTTTGGGACCCAAGACTCACTGGCTTGTCGATAGCAGATTTGAGATTCAGCTGGGTAGCATTCCTTGCCCTACAAGCTTTGTGTGTCTGTGCTGTGATTCTGTGGGCATGTTTCAATATATTGTGTTCATCGATTCTTGGATTTAAGTGTGATTAATTAAAAATCTGTGATTAGTAACACTGTACTCATTAAGGATACTTTGTGCTTAGAATGAAAGGTCTTGTGGGCCTGTATCTCATGAGGAGCTAAGCAATACAGGAAGATGGACTGTTCTTGTTCTGTGCTTTTTGGTAGGTACAATGGGTCTCTCCCAAATGGAGATAGAGGAAGAAGAAAAAGTAGGTTTGCTTTATTTAAAAGACCCAAGGCAAATGGGGTGAAACCTAGCACTGTGCACATTGCCTGTACCCCTCAAGCAGCAAAGGTAAGCTCCATTTCTCTAGTTAAGTCTGATTTCTCCTAGTGCTGTAACAAAGAGCTCCATCAAGTCAGAGCTGTTATGAAACAGTGTAAAAAGTATGAAGTTCTGGCTGTGAAAAGAATGGTTCATATTTGTCCAAGGTTTTTTGGTACATGTCAGGGTTGGCAAGAAACAGTTCAGCAAGGCAGATTTGGTGCCTAGTCCTTGCTGTGGCTAGAAAGAAAAATAATTATTTTTGAAACAGGAATGTTCCGGGCACAGACTGGTCATGTAAAACTTTGTGTTTTGTTTTCCTTCCAAACTCACTACAGACATCTGTTCTAGACTTTGTGTTTTTGCACTCACCCGTGCTTTAGGGCTAACTTTGCTTCACTAAAGCTGAATTTTAAATGATTCTTTACCAAAGCTCCATGTGCATTTGCTGCTCCATACAATGGGTAGGAGTTCCCCAGGGATGGGGCCAGGTGGGTTTTGCAGGACGTGGTTCATAGAGCTTATAATCAGTAGCAGTAAAGAAGCACTAAAGGAGGGGCTTAGGTCCTGATATTGAATTGTTTGTCATGTCAAAACTACATTATAGCTAAGGTATTAACCATGCAGTATTTCTGTATTGTGGCTATTCAAGTGTGTGTGCAATTATGTTCAAAAACTAATTGAGCATTTCTACTAAAACAGTGGAATTTGAGGAGCTTTAGTGGTTGATTAGAAATTGCCAGTGACAAGATCAGGCCCTTAAACAAATACTGTAGTGTTGAGTGTTTGACTCTCTGAATACCTTGATACATAAAAATATGGATCCCTAAATTCAGGAAATTGCCATGAAGTTTTCTGAAATCAAAAGCATTTTTCTAACCCAAGTTCTTTTAGTAGAATTACATTCATAGGAGATCTGTGAAAAGAACACTTATTTTTGCAAAGTCTTCATGGTCTTCAACTTAAGTGCTGTTTAGATGCACTTCTGAATAGTCTTTGCTCAGTTCCTACTAGGGAGTTGCAGAATGAGCATTCAGACTAACAAACTGAAACCTAGATTGCTTTGCTACAACTTCTGCAACTCCTGTGCTGAGTTGCTCCATTTTACCCTATTTACCACCACTTTTTAGTCTATATATGTTATCAGTCATCACTGATTTTAGTATGAGCTTGGGTCCTGTTTTTAGAATGAAGTCCCTAAGTTTCAGTCCTCACTTTGCTGTTGGACAGGTTGAGGCCGAGATGGCCACGAAGGTGTTACATTCAGTTTTAGCCTTTGCATTTGGTTGTTTTGTTCTTTTGTGTTAAGGCCAGCATTGCCTTAACACAAAACATGACTAATAATATGCCCTGGTTAAGTGTATTTTGTTGCAGCATGTGGTGAAGAGACCAGTTTGGTCTGTTGCTGAATCAGTCCTGCAGCTTTTTTTTTAATAGTCAGGACAGGGTTTTGTGAAGTTTAACTTACAGGTATGTTACTAACAATCATCTGCAATAATTAGCAGAATAGGAGCCTGATGTTTTTATATAGATATAGATGTATATGTAGTCTACTTTGTTGCTGTATATTGAAGAGTCATTGTGCACTGGTTCAATAATATTTGGCATTTTTCCATAGGCAATAAGTAATAAGGACCAACACAGCATATCTTACACTTTGTCTCGGGCCCAGACAGTAGTAGTTGAATATACACATGACAGCAACACAGATATGTTCCAGGTATGTGAAGTAAACATGTAAGTGTATTCTCACTTCTGGTGGGCTTCTAACAAGGCATCCTCTCTGCAGGCTTTTTTCCCTCAGACCTAAAAGTTCACATGTGTCAAGTTTCTACATTTTACTCTTCGGAACAATTTAATTCTGTTTTGTTCCCAAGGCCATCCTATGAACAAGACTGTGTCTGTGCATCTCTCTTAGACTTGGGCAAAGGTGAAAGCTGGGGGGGGGTGGTGTGACTAATGCACAGGATTATGGTTTTGCCTTTGGTTGCTGGTTGGCAAGTCCTGTAACCTGTCTCCTAGCCCCTCTGTGCTAAATGAAGAATAAAGTGCACAGTTCTCTTTAAGCACTTGGAACTTTGCTTCTGGAATTTACAAAGGGATTTGGGATCAGCTAGTTGGAGACAGGGTAGAAGAAATACAGTGTGGAAACACAGGAAAGCTTCTAGCACAACTAATATGAAAAATACCCTGAACTTCTTTAAGCAAACCCAGAAATGTCTGAAGTGCTGGGAGGTGTGGAGAGAGGAGCCTCAGTGCTGACACTGGCAGTTCAGAGCAACCTTGCTGCAGTTCCTGTGTGTCTGAGAAGGGACCACAAACACATTTGCAGCTGTGGTGTGCACTCATATCTTATAATTGTTTCCTGTTTTTCTCAAAAGGAAGGGGGTTGTTTTGGTTTGTTTTTTTTTTAATGTGTGCTTTGTTCTTTCTGATTCCCAGACTGATCTTGCATTGATTTCCCCCCTGCCCCCCGTTACTGTCACTAATTTATGGCAAGGAGTTTTGCTGTCACAGCATTTAGCTGTGACGCCACTGCAAGATCTAAGGAGGTGGGAGGTGTTGGGAAGTGGTGGAGGAAGCTGCTCTGCAACTGCAAATACTTACAACAGAGCAAAAGGACTGTAATGAACTCACTGCAGCATAAGCTATTGTTTGTGTGAGTGTTCTCTCTTCAGGCATGCTGTGGCATGTGTGCTGCTCTGAAATTGCCCCTGGCAAATCCCCATGTACTGATGGGTTATCCTGCCTAAGAAGCAATAGAAAAATACATTCTGACAAAGCAGTTTTGGTCTCATGAAAGCTCTCCAGCCTTCACCAAAAAAAAGCACATCAAGCTTTTGGGTTGTCCTGCTCAGCAGTTAATCAGTCTTAATATAACCCGCTATTTTCACGGAGCCTGAGAGCTTTGGCAGTGAGTGAGTAGTAGTGTATAAGAGCTTTAAACCCAGCTAAGGGAATGTTTGGGAGAGGGATATTACTTCTCTTCTTAGTTTGTAAAGAAAAAGGACAAGGTGATTTGACTGGAAAAGCAGCGATACCCGTACAGATACTCAGTACAGTTGTGTGGGACTGCAAAACTCTCTGAAAAGAAGCCAGCTCCCAGAAAAATCTGATTGTTGTCAGATGTTGAATTCTTGTGTTCTGTGAGTGTTTTCATAACCCCTCTCTACCACAAGCACCTTGTACCTGGTCTTTAACAAAAGTTTTGCTGCTTCTCAGTGCCCCACCAGAGCTGAAGAGACAGCTCACATTATCTAATTTTCCTACATCTACACCTCCACTAGTCTGGCATTGTTCAGAATATTGCAGGCATGCAAAGTGACTGAATGTCACTTTTCTTCCCTCTAACTGCTGTTTCCTGGCTGTTTGGTGCTGCTGCAGCTCTTCCACCTGACCCAAGTGTAACCTCTCTGATGAGAAGGCCTTCAGTGGGAAATCATCTCAGAATTTACTTAATTACATCATTTTACTTTCCCCTTCCTTTAGTTGGCCATACCCAGCTTTCAAAATAACTGTGATCACTTGAAGGCAGAATAATTCATTAATTCGGATTAGGCTTTAGATGGGTAGAGGGGAATGCTTTAAACTATAACATCATGATTTTTATATTATCACAAGTGCTTCGAATTTGAATATTCCCCGACCCAAAGACAAACTTCTGACCGTTTGTTTTTTTTTTTAAATCTCTTTCCAGATCGGTCGGTCAACGGAGAGCCCGATAGACTTTGTAGTAACAGACACAGTTCCTGGAAGTCAGAGTAATTCAGATACACAGTCTGTGCAGAGCACTATATCAAGGTTTGCCTGCAGAATCATATGTGAACGTAACCCTCCTTTCACAGCAAGAATATATGCTGCAGGATTCGACTCCTCGAAAAACATTTTTCTTGGGGTAAGGAGACTTTTTTTTTCTCCCCCAGAAGTTCAGTTCAGGCTTATTTTAAAATTAATTCATAGCTCCGCTTCAGAAGAATTAAAGTTCTCATTGATGTAATTTGTTCTAGGAGAAAGCTGCGAAGTGGAAGACATCAGATGGGCAAATGGATGGACTAACAACGAATGGGGTTCTTGTTATGCATCCTCGTAATGGATTCACAGAGGACTCCAAGCCAGGGGTGTGGAGAGAGATCTCTGTGTGTGGGAATGTGTTCAGCCTCCGTGAAACCAGATCGGCTCAGCAGAGGGGAAAAATGGTGAGAGCAGTGACCAGTGTTTTATGCAACCTGTTCAAAATGGATACAGCCATAAGTGGTAAAGTTTGGGCATAGAGCTGGAATCTGCTGTAATTCAGTGCAGTTGTCACCTCTGCAGTTAGTTACACTGACTTCTGTGTGTCTTGTCTTCATACACAAAGATGTCTTGCTCAACCTGAATTACTGAGTTTATCTGCAAACTAGTACTTCATTGCACATCTAGACTGCTCTTCTAAATTGAGTTGCTGATCTACAATGTACTTCTGCAAACTGCCCTAGTCCTGTGCACATTTTAAAGAGTATTTTTCTGATTCTACCTCTTGAGTGTATGCTTTGAAGGTTTTCCCACTTCTCCTTTTTTATAGAATAATAAGGAATAGTTATAATTTCATTGGATATTAATTCCCACCTTTGCATTCTGAGTTTTCCCCTTCCTCTTGTATACAAAGCTTTGGTGATATTTCAGGAGATAATTGGGTTTGGGATCTCTCAGCAAAAAGAAATGCTACACTGAACACTTTCAGTGAAGTATTTATCTTGGAGCACTAACAGGTGACTTTCTGAAGGAAGGGAAGGCCATGTGTAAAGGTGTGTTTGAAGAAAACAGTCTAAAATATGATGGAGGACTAGGGAGGGCTTGTGCCATTCCTCAATTGAAGTAGCATAGTTGGGATTGCTTGAGGTAGGGATGGGGTTGAGAGAAGTTGAGATTGGAGAGGAACTTTCCATGACTTAATGCGGTCTATTTTAATGCACACACCGATTTCTTAAGATGTTGGGGTGGAAGTTCTTTTCAGGAAAAAAAAAAGAGGGGAGGGAGAAGCTGATACTGGGCTCTCCATGGGCATCTTATACAGGCAGTCAGGAACTGCTCGAAACTTTGGATCTGTGCTATGGAAGTGCACGATGTTCCTCTTCAGGCACCCTTAGGTGACACCTCTCTTTGTCTCTGTCCACCACAAGGTCGAGAACGAAACGAACCAGCTCCAGGACGGGTCTCTGATCGACCTGTGCGGGGCGACGCTGCTGTGGCGCACGGCGGAGGGGCTGTCCCGCACCCCCACCGTCAAGCACCTGGAGGCCCTGCGGCAGGAGATCAACGCGGCCAGGCCCCAGTGCCCCGTGGGCTTCAACACCCTGGCCTTCCCCAGCATGAAGAGGAAAGATGTGGTGGACGAAAAGCAGCCGTGGGTGTACCTGAACTGTGGCCACGTGCACGGCTACCACAACTGGGGAAACAAGGAGGAGAGGGACGGCAAGGACCGCGAGTGCCCCATGTGCCGCTCCGTCGGCCCCTACGTGCCGCTGTGGCTCGGGTGCGAGGCGGGGTTTTACGTGGACGCCGGACCTCCGACTCACGCATTCAGCCCCTGCGGACACGTGTGCTCGGAAAAGACAACTGCATATTGGTCCCAAATCCCTCTCCCTCACGGTACTCACACTTTCCACGCAGCCTGTCCCTTCTGTGCCCATCAGCTGGCTGGTGAGCAGGGCTACATCAGACTCATTTTCCAAGGACCTCTTGACTAACACAGGTGTTACCAAGGACTGCAGTAAACTGATAAGCTAAGCGATTCTGATTTTTAAACCAACTGTTTTTTCATATTCTCTGGGCTTTGCTGGTTTGCATTAAGATGAAGAATTTTTGGGTTTGTTTGTTTTTTTTTTTTGTTACAACAGCTAAATCCCTCTCTGTTGAGAAAAGTCTGGAAATAGAAGAAACTGGGGGGAGAAGGGGGAGAACTCCTGCTTTTTTTAGTTAATAACTACTTCTGAAGAGGTGAAGGAAGTGTTGTAAGAGTGAACTTCGATGCCTTCCGTTTAATGGTTTTGAATCACATGCCCACAAGTGTTTGAAAGTTGTTTCATTCTTTTTGTATATGGAGGGTAAAAAGTTCAAAGAACATTAGTTTACAGCTTGGATGCAAACATTGTAAAATATAACATGTATATTAACTCTTTTCTATTTATCTTTATTATTGAACATATGTAGAATGTTTAGAGAGTAGCATGGTCATAGTGTGTTACATCTGGCAGTTGGATGTGTAGAGTAGTTCTGGATGGAGAAGAACGTGAGATGGAAATGGTAGAAAAATCTTTTAATCTAAAATATTGAGTTCTTAGAATAGTTAAAATGCTTTTTAAACAAAGCTAATGCAAATTATGATGGCATAAAGTTGTACTTTAACCGTGTCGAAAGGTAGCGAAGAAGGACTTCTTAAAATGTCTCTTTGGTAGGACTGTACTCAAGATCTGGCTATGAGGAGAATATTTACCAGACTCTTTGAATATGCAACTTAGTCTAGATTAAGGATTTTTTTCTCCCTTCACGCTAACACTTCTCTTTATTTAGCATTAGTGACATTAGTGAGGGTTTTTCCAATGTTAAAATGAACAGACCTGAAAGATATGAGGCTTGTTCTGTTCCTTGCTGTTTGGGGTGGGGGTGAGGGGAGAGGCAGAGGCACTCGGGCACAAGTGTGGGGAGTAACTTGTGACTTGGCCACATCCCAGCTTGGGAGGGGTTTGTCAGGTGGATGCTCTGCCTTCCACCCTCAGACTGGTACGTGGGGGCTTTTACCATGTGCAGATGCTCATCGAGGCCATAGCTGGAACACAGGTGGAGCCTGGTACCCAGGGGATGTGTGCCCATGTCCCAGCATCCTTGGGCAGCTGGTCACAATTGTCTGTTGTTGGAGGGAGCTGGGGCTGGGCTGGGCTCAGACCCCTCCGTGTGGGATGCTGTGCTTGGGCTCTGGTTAACTGGTCTCTCTGCTCTCCCCTCTCTCCCCTTCCATTCCCTCCATATCCACCAGAAAAGACCAGTGCACTACATGCAGCTTTGCTGCTGACCCACTGTGCTTCAAGGCAAACACACAATCTGAACTTTTTAGGGTTGATTTGAGCTTTTTCGGCCAGCTTCGTACTTTTTTTTTTTTTTTCCAAAATATGTACTGTATAATTAATTGACAGTAGCAAATTTCTGTACTTTATAGCATAGCTTTCATTTTTCTTTTGAAGCTGTTCTAAAATTTTCTTGGTTTAAAGAGACCTGTGTTGCTTAGATGTCATAAATTACTTACTTTGACTGTCAATTATTTCTCCATTTTTAAAAAGAAATTATATATATTGTTTGGTTCACTCAGGAAATGCATGTGTCAGGAAACCTGTACTATAAGTTCAGTTAGCTGTCATGTACAAGTAACTGTTGTTACTCCCTTTCCATAGAAATATAACTGATTTTGACATTTTTCAGATTATATGCATTAAGTAATGAAACTTATGCAGCAAGAAATCCCTGTATTGTAGTTGTTCTAATCATCTTATTCAAACTATAGTATACTGTAGTTTTAATTTTTATTTGCAAATTAATTTATTCAAACTACATGAGTAAACACTTTTCAAAAATAGAAATTTGGGATTGTCTGTGGCTTTGTTTCCAAGAGATGGGGATGGCCCTTCTTTTGTCACCTAAGGTGTCTGTACTGTGCATGTGGGTTAAGAGCACAGAAAAGCAGCAGATGTAAAGACTTTGCACATTTTCCTGGTCATGGCTTTGAATGGTTCCTGTCAGATGTGACCTCTTAACATATTTTATATTTAGCTGTGTGTTAACAAAGGTGAGAGTGTTGTTTAAAAGACACAGTTAAATGATCTCTTCCCCGAGTAAGTTAAAAATACTGATGAACTAAATGTCTGGGCTCTTCTAAAGTTATAAGAACTCTTGATTCCATCTTCCACAAAATCTGGTTGACACTTCCGTGGCCCTGATCTTGTTGACTGTGGGAACATGAAAAATCAGAAAAGGACACGATGAAAGCTGCAAAGCAGTGTGAGTAACACAGAGCTGAACTGTGGGCACAGACCGAGCAGGGGATGGTAGGAGGAGTGTGGAGAGCGATGTACTCACCCTGTGTTGGAGGCACAGCTGGAGGCTGGTGTGGAGCCAGTGATGCCGTTGGGTAGAGGCACATCAGACTGCAGAGGGGAAGAAGAAAGGTCCACGCCCAACATGCAGCCATCCTTAAGCCTCTACCCTCTTTAAGATGATACATTCTGCTTTCACTGTACTTTCCTACGCCACCCTCACCCCCCCAGAAAGAGACTCCCCATACAAAGATGCCACAGCACAACTGGCTGTGTCTCTGGGGAGTGTTAGGCTAAGATCAGTCTTCAGAGTCTGCCCCATGCTCTCTGCCTGTTGCCTACTTCTCTTGACCCAAGCTGGGCTTGTTAATCCCATTTTTAAAAGGGCAGAACACGGGCATTCAAATGCTTGATATGGGGAGATCCCACTGTCAAAAGCAGGATAGCAAAGGTTGAGTGCTTGAGGAGCAAGTTCCATCACTAATAGCAGCAGCTCTGACTGGGGTTCCCTGTTTGAGGTCTGCCAGGCTTCTGTTCTTGTTTGGAACAATAGTCCTCTGTAAACGGTAAAATGAATATCAGATTAAAAGTAAAGTGATCCCTTAGACTCAACCAGCTGACTGAAGCACTCTGAACTTTAAGGCCATTGCTTCTGAACAAATTTTGGAGCTGGGCGAGGTGCAGGAGGCGGCACTGTGCTGGCTTTGAGACAAACCACAGCTCCATTTGTGACAGCCTCAATCAGCCCCTTGCACCTGCAAAAACCAGCCCCAGGTGGGATCTGTGGCCTTCACCTGGTTTTAAAGGTTTGCTCAACTGGCAGAAGCATTGGTGATGCAAACAGCAGATGGGACAGGACTGTTCCCTGGGAGAGCACTGCCATTAGGAGGAATTGATAAGGGGGTGCATGTGAAAATGAGGTTAGGTGTAGGTGCTTCTCCAGCCTTAAAGTTTGTTGAGGTGCTGCAGAAGTGCTTCTGGAAATCAGCAGCCAGTGTTCTGCAGCTGGTTTGTGCATGGCTGCTCTGTCCTGTGCAGTGAGATGTGATTTAATTAACTTAATTTGCTCTTCAGCTGTAAGAAATTGCATGGATTGAACAGTGGTAGGAGGCAGCAGCTTGGCACAGCAGCTGGCTAACAAAGGCTTTTTGTTGTTTTGGGGGTTTTGTTTGGGTTTTTTTCCCCCAAAGCAGCAGTGGGGCAGCTCAGTGTGTTGGCTGGCAGCAGGGCAGGAGCTGTTGGGGAGGTTCCTGGGGTCTTTTCCCTGGGTGGGCAGCCTGGCACTAACGGAGCGCTCCGGTTCCTTGGCCAACCCAGCCACTGGATTGGAGCAGTCCCACATGCACCTGTGGGACCTGTGGCTCTGAGCTGTTTGGTGCAGGCTGTGGATGAGGTGGTCTAATCCCATCTGTGCTAGGCTTGTTACACCTGCAAGAATGAGCCTAGTCTCCTGGAAGGTTTGACAGCATGATGAAGTCACCTCAGGAGACTCCTGTGTTTGAAGGTGCTCTGCAAATCTCATAATGATCCTGCCGTGCCGTGCTTGATTGCTTTATGAAGTGACACTTTCCAGGCTCCATTCTAAAAATACATTTCCAGTTTTGCAATATAAATCTATCATCATGACTACAGCTACTTGCATGCTGTCTTTCAGCCTGGATCAGGCCTGGTTGCTGTTGGATTAGACCACATTTCCTGGTTCTAGTCTTGGCTCATCCCTTTTCTGTAAAAATGCTGGCAAAGCTCATCTATTTTTAATCGTAGCGCTTGGCTTTAACCAAGGGCTGTGATCATCCTAGAAATGCAGTTTCTAAGGCTCCTTTGTGGCTGCAGGAGATCACTTAAACAAGTGCTGTTGTGCATCCTGTAAAGAAGATCTGGAAAAGCATCTTTGCAGGAGCTGTGATGGTTCCTGTGACGTGGGTCAGGGGTTCTCTGGCAAGTGTGGCCTTTGCAGGGGCAGCAGCAGACCTTGCCCCTTCCCAGGTGCTGCTTCCAGGGCAGCAGCAAGAGCAGAGGCCCCTGTTTTCTCACAGAGAACAGCACTAGGTGGCTGTGCTGCTGGGAGCAGTATCCCATGGAAACGTAGCTGGTGACACAAGCTGAGCTGGGGAAACACTGATGGGTGCACAAGGAACAGCCGCCTCCTTCAGCTGTGCTGGGTGCTACTGGTTGTTGGTCTGATCTGATCCCATGTCCTGTCCTGAAAGCAAAAAGGGGGCAGATTTGAAGAGCAGAAAAAATGGGCTGTTACTCCTTCAAGCCTAAGGTGCCTCTGTGAGAGCAGCCAGCCCAAACACAGCCTGCAGCAGGGCTGGTGGCTTTGGACGTGCCTGGGCATTGGGGCAGCGTTAGGGAATGGCATTAGCTGTAAGCCCCAGTGCCTGAATCTTCATGTTCTTGCCTTGGACCCCCTGTGAGCGGCTGCCCATCCTCCTGCCTTCCATCCTTGGCAGATGCACTCCATTATGCAGCCACAAGGAGCAAGGACCTGCAGAAGCAGGTCCTGTTCACCTTGCCTGGCACAAGCCTGTGTGGGATCAGGTAAGGCATCGCCTGGGGCTGTGTTTCCCAAGGCTGAGCTCAAGGGAGGATGAGTAACCAGAGGCAAAATGCCAGCTCTGGCAGTCAGGAGCTTCCTGCCCACTCCCTGCCACTCTTGATTTTGCTGCTGTTGTGCCCAGTTCTCCATTCTTGTCCTACTGCCCCTTTTGCAGGGGTGGCAGGAGGGAATGGGAACCAGCACCAAAGTCACCCTGTTTGCTGACCTGTGCTGTTTGCCTGGCTCTGCTGGTGGGGATGTGTTTGTGGCAGCAGCAAAGGCACCGGCAGGTCCTGGGTTCTGCCATCGCTGCCATACAGGGGCTCAGATACCTTGCAGGGGTGCAAATGACCTTAGAGATCAAGTCCAGAAGGACTTTCCTCCTGTCAGAGGCAACTCCTCTGTAATTTGGCAATGCCTGCAATATTGTGATGTTTTTATTTTGAATACTTGGCTGATTTAGTGTCCCTAAACAGCTCTGAGGCAAGAGTAAATTATGAATGTGCTCCAGTTTCCTTCCTCTACCTTGTCTATGTCTGTAATACCAGTCCTGTACTGAGATTGGTACTGGAGATCTGCTGCCTTTCAGAAATACAATGAGAGTGGAGTCCTTTGGAGTTAGAACTCGTGCCAGGATTTGTCTGTTTTTCCTTGTTGTAGTGGAAAGGTCTCATGAAAAGGCTTCCTCTCTACAGCCCTTGCAGAGCGCACACTGGACTCCTGAGGATTCCCCAGGAGCACCACACGAAGCGTGAACAGCACAGAGAGAGGAGGGAGGAAATGATAGTTCACGTTGTCAGACAGTAGATGTAAGTGCAGTGTACAGTTCAATCACTCAGTGGGAAAAGCTTCCTTAGGTGTATTTTTCTTTACCACCAACTCCCAAGATTAACTGTCTGCTTGTTTATATCTCATTCTGTTGGCCCCTGTATTTGTTTCTGCTTCAAAACATCCCCTCTCTCCCCCCCCCAAAAAAAAATTAAATTCACTTTTCTCTGCAAATGTCTTATCTGAAAGTTTCCGTCATGTTTGCTGTGGTTATTAACTGATTCTATTGAAATATGTGGCTTTTAATGCACTGAACCATGTTGTCTGCACTCAGGCCCTGCAAAATGTATTTTGAGGGTTTTTTTGGTCATCTAGTCTTCAGCCTAGATAGGGTTTCCCTTCAGTCTGTCCTGGAAAAGGCTGGAAACACGAGCTGGTCAAGGATAAGGAGAGAGCAATGGCTTTCCTGGGCAACAGCTCATGAAGGATGAGCTAAGCCTGTCTCTGGCTTGAAGGAATACACTTCTTTCCCTGGATCATGCTCAGATTCCCAGCACCTCCCACTTCTCAGCCCTCTGACACATGTAAAATCATTTTTTTAATATAACCATCTTACAAAAGGGATCTACCTGGGTAATTTCCTTTGGCTGGCTGTAATTCAGGAGCTGGATGAATACGAAGCCTTTAGTGCTTCCATATCTACATCTCTCCACAATAATATTTTTAGCTGATCCCAGAAGATTTGAAACAAAACAAACGCATGCAGCGATATTCTAAACTTGCCTGGATGCAAAGCTAAAAACTGCAGCTCGCTGTCATGTGCTGGATGAAAGGAATTGAGTCAACTCATCCTTTCCAAAAATCCCATGCCTCTTTTTTTTTTTTTTCTGTCGTGTGGGAGGAGGAGAGAATTAGTTATTCAGTGGAACGAGGACAATTAAAAGCAAATGCAGCTTCCAGCGATGCCATCAACTGTTCAGTTGGCCCTGAGCAACACGGAGGCAGAGCCTGGCTTTTTAATTGGCCTCCTTCCTCTCTCTGGCCTGTGCTTCCCCTTGGCACAGTGGCTGGCAGTCTCCAAAGTCTCTGTAGGACTGTGGTGCAGGTGTGCCCACTTTCATTTTGTCTGGACAGTCACCTGAGTTATGACTCCAGAGGGGATGAAAGGCTCCAAGCTGCAGGGCATTGAGAGGTCATGGTCTTACCTGCCCAGCTTGTGTTGCCCTGTAAAGGGGACATGTCCATGGCTCCCACCACAGAATGAGGCTGTGGTGTCACCCTGCACCAGTGCGGGGGGATAAATGCTGCCTGAGATAGGTCACAGGGATGTGGGCACCTTTCCCATCCTCTGCCCCTTCCCCCAGCTTGTGAACACACCAGCAGAGCAAAGCTGCCAGGGCCTCAGGTCACTGAAGTAGCCCTTGCTTCACTTCTGAAGGGGAGCTAAATCAATCAGCGGGTCTTTAAATACCACATAACCACCCAGGGCACGGATATGTGATGCCTTTTCACTTCTTCACGTTAAAAGTGGATCCAGAGCAGCTTTCCTGAGGAGGCAGGGGAAGCGATGCCAGAGACTCGGCTCCACCACCGCTCCGGGGGTTTTCAGTGTTACTCAGCACTTTTTGCCAGCGTCACTCTTTTATCACTTGAAAATCTCACTCCACCTGTTCCGGAGCAGGAGAAGCAGAAGGTGTGTTCAAGCACCTTTGGGTGATGATGAATCACGCTCACGGCAAACTCCTTGGCAGCTGCCTGCCAGGGAAGCCATGGCTGGAGCAGGGGCCAGTGCCTCTGCCAAAGTGGGGCTTGCCTAGAGCCCCTGCCAGCCCCAAAGCAAAAAAAAACCCAACCAGTCCCCCTGTCCCTGCACCAGTATTGCCAAATGCTCATCATTTATATGGTGGAGTGTTTTTCATACCGTGGAGGCCTGGGGTTAATGTTCCTCACAACAGCATAAATATATTTATAGACCACGTGTGCCTGCATTTTGTTATACTTTTAACTTTATAGGCTAATGGTTAATAAAGCCAGGCTCTATTTATGCTTCTGCAGTGAAAAAAATACGTTGAGTAGTATCACACAAGAGGCTTAGGCTCTGCTGGCCCCAAACAACGTTTCAGACTGTAATTTAGGGGCTAATTCACAGTATAGAAGAATAAAGGTGGTATGTCTGAGGTGGGCTTCCCCAGGACACAGCAGAGGAAGAGAAGAGCAGTTCTGGGAGTCCCTAGGATGGGCAATATTTAACCCAACTCTGCTCTTAATACTCAAAACATCAGTGTATCTGGAATTGACTCACTATTTCAAAGGGAAAAAAAAATAAACAACCACCACCAATAAGAGTTCCCAGGTTGTACGAAACAATTTTTTTGCAAGTTTTAGATGCAAGTTCCTTTGCATGAGCTGATTTAAGAACATATTGTTCATAATGTAACCACAGATCCATGGAAGGTCCTCTCCTTCATTAGTCTGCCCGGTGGCAGGGTCAGTTCTACCCAAATGCTGCTTGCAAGTGTGCCACTTGCTTATTCTTTCAAAATCTGCAGTAATGGAGATTCCCCAGCCTCTCCAGACAGCCTGGCCCTTGGTTCAGCCATCCTCTTAGTGAAAAAATGGCTCCTCTTCCTGAACCTAAAGCCCCCCAAAAGGACATCTTTAGCACATTAGGACTAAAGCAGTTAGGACTGAGAGCACGTGGAGGCCATAGCTCCTTCTAGCAGCATTTTACCTAGTTAAGGCTCTCAGCATGTCTCTCCTCAGCCTGTTCTTCTCTTTGCTGAAGCAGTCCTTTTGATCTTTCTTCATAGGTTGTGTTTGCCAGACTGACAGGTCCTTGCTTCTGTTTCCTGAACTCTGTCTTCAGCTTCACCTCATCCTCCCTGAGGCCCCTCTGCTTGCTGAGTGAAGAGAGAAGGTCCCTGCCCATGTCCCACGTGCTGTATGTCCTTTCAAAGACTTACCCACCTCCTCCACTGAGGAAAAATATCCTGATGGTTCTTTGTTTCAGTACGTTTTTGCCCACAGAGAAGCATTTCAATTTTGGGTGCCTGAGCCCCGACCATTCAGCAATTTGGATCTTCTACAGAGTCCTCCTGTCAGGTTTTAACTGCAAGGTGAGGGGGATGATCCACACTGAAACAACCCTGTGCAAGCAAATATTAGTGCTGCTGACAGTGTCACTGCTGCACCCCTGGGATGGGGGTGGAGCAAATTCCATCCTGAAAAACATGATGGAGAGGCTCTCTCCCTACCAAGGCCTTCAGTGCTTCTCCTGGAGCACCCACCATTCACACTCTTTGGGGGACAGATCCTGCCTTAGGATCAGTCCTACACAGCCCATCTTCCCTGTGAAACCAACTCATCAGTGAACAAAGATTGAACTCATAAACTCACATCTACTAAAATGAACCAAGGAGCAAGTTGGGACCCAATATTTACCTACTGTTTGGGGTTTGTTTTCTTAGAGAAAAAGAAACAGCTCCAAGCAAAAGCTTTTGTATTCCAAGCACTTCTGCAGAGCTTGGAAATAAAGCAAAAAAGCAGCTTCCTGCAAAAGGTGTGTCTGTTATCGATCAGCACCTTCCCCAGCGTGACACTGAATGAACTTGTCCAACAAATAGACCTGGAAGAAAAAAAAGGGAGAAAAGGTGCCTAACAAGCCTTAAACCTCTGATATTCAATGTATTAACATTTAATGATGAGCTATTAATAATGAATGCAGCCAGGAAGAGAGGAGAACAGCATTAGAATGGCCTTGAGATCCCTAGTTAGCCACATTTCTCTGCAGAGCTGGGAAAGAAGAGGCCAACTTTCAAAGGATGAGAAGGCTCCTGTGAGGGACAGCTGGAAGCAGCAGGCTGCAGCAGGCTCTGTGGGCTGGGGAGATTGGTAGAAGAGTGTTTTAAGTGTTTCTTTCATTAAAAGCTGAACTGGTGGGTGAATTGCCCGCATGTCTTGTAAAGAAAAGATGCTCGAGAATTCCAAGACCTTGAGCATGGTGTAGGGAATTGGTGTAATTTCCTCGCTGATGGTGATTTCCTGTGTGAAAATAAATGTCTCCCTGTGACTCCCACCCCGCATGGTGCTTGCACAGAAATCCAGTCTCCCACCTCTTCAGTCAGATTTTGGGAGCCGATGTTCCCGTGGCAGTGGCTGATGGGACAGACAGAGCCGGGGACATGGTGAATGTTACACCTTGAGTGTAAACAACTTGATTGCCTGTTCACCTCCCAGTAATGCTGTCTAGGCCATTTCCTTTGGTGGCTGCATTAGCCAGCATGATTCAAGTGAAGATGCAGCACATCTGTGACTTCCCTTTCCTAGTTTCCAGGCCAGCTGCCTTATCAAAGAGAGGAATGGAGCTGATTAGACACGGCCTGTTTTTGTAAGCCCATAGCAGTGGCTTTAAGGCTCATGTGGGCCTTTAATATTAATTAATGCTGTATTTGGATGTCCCTCTAAGTATTAATAATAGGTTCTCTGGTCCTGTGGGACCTCTTCTGTCCCCTGGAGTTTATACTGTCACTCACTGACAACCATTTGATTAGTTTCTTGAAGGCTCCAGAGTAAATTTTAACTTGGTCCTGCTGACTCTGGATTCCTCTCAGCTCTCTTAACTGTTGTTTAAGCTTTTCTCTTCCTCATCTGGCCTGTATTTCCTGTCTCTGGTTCTTACTATGAAGCGTGTTAATAAGCATCTGGATGCCATTAACATGTTTTGAGAGAACAGAAGCAGGATAAAAAGTAGAAATTGAAAGCAGATCCTACATAGAAGTAAATCTGTGTTCTTTTGTGTTTGCATCAGGAGCAACCTCCCAGAAGAAGACATCTTTGCATCTTTCTTGTGCTTGTGAAACAGCCAGACTAATATCAGTCAAGTAAGTACAAAAACACAGTTTGGACAAGGTTGTTGCCATGTGGTAATAAGAAATGCTTCCACAGGATCCAGGAGATGTTAGAAAGAGCTTGGCCCTGGTCATCTCAAAACACCCTGTCCCAGTAAGCGTTCCTCTTCTGGCTCTGCGAGCAGGGAATAAAAAGGGGCAGGACATTAGAGTGCTGATCACTTTTCTCCTTGCTTTTCAGGGCTGGGTGAATCCACAGAGCATATCTGAGGCTCTTTTGAAAAGTCACCAGCAGATGAAGTAATCTGAGGCCTCACCCACACCACGGTTTATTCAGCCAGCTGCGTAGGTCTCTTAACAGAGGTGCTTTTTAATGCAGCATGTCAAGCACTGAAAAATGTCACTTTGATTTTGACATACTCCCCACCAAGAATGATGTATTTTCTGTTATGCGTTGTTGTCAAGGTGAAGAGTTAGCGTGGATTTTTAATTACTTTGATGTTGAACTCTGATATAAGTTGGAAGGGAAACATCACCTTAGATGAATAATGAGGAGGTGCAAGAGCTGATCACCCTCTGGTGAGAAGCCAAGCTGTGCAAATGCAAGGATACGATTTGAAGTGCTGTTTCTATCTCTGCTTGCTTTGAATCAGTTGCTCTGTTCCTACGGAGGCTTCTGCTGGCAGCTAGCAGACACCAGGAGACAAGAAAAGATTGTCTGAAATCCACGTACTTGTCATTTCTGGAAGTCTGGGGAAAGGCTGCCCTCTGCTGTCACGCAAAGCGGTTCCTGGAAATAAGTTTGACCTAAATCAAATCACGGCAGTCACACCGAAGCTGTGATGAGCTCAGGGCAAAAGTGGGGTAAGACAAGCAAAGATGAACTGTGTGCTTAAAAACCTGGTGATGCTTTCCACACAGATCCCTCTCCTAATAATGGCTGTTACCTATCATGCCCTTAGAGGAAGAGAATCCTCCCTGTGGTCCCCACCTGCTTTAATCCCTGCGACTTCCACTCAAGGTCAAAGATAGAGGACTGAGGCACTATCTAGAAAGCTGCTGGCTGGGTGAGCCTGCAGTGAGGGGACAGGGTGCTGCTCCCTTTGTTTAATCTGGGCACCCACATCATTCTACAGCCTCTCAGTTGTAGAATTTTAAAATGCAGAAAGGTGTGTGTTTTTCCTCTCAGCAGGGTATGTGTGTGTTAGAGAACTTGGCCAGTGGCTGTACCTCTACCCACAGATCTTGCAACCTAGAGCAGAGCAAAATCTCAAAACATATGTAATTCCAGGCCTTTATCTCTGATCTTTAAAATAAAACCTGTACTGAACCCTGTGGTGTCTATAATCTAATTCTGATCTCTGAAAGTCCGTAAGATCCCAGCCCTGCTTCCTTGTTACCTTCTTTAGACATCACCAACTTGATCTGCTTTTTCTGTACTTTCGTTCTCACTCCACACCATCACTCGCTTTGAAACTGCACATTTTGACTCACAACTAATCTCAGAAGCAAGAGCTTTTTCCTTGCCTGAGGTGCTGCTCAGACGAGACTGTTTCCCATTACACTTTCCTGAAAACATCCCACCAGAATCCCTCCTTTTGTAATGTTGGGGTGGCAGTGTCCAGATTCAAAGGGAGCACTGCACATAACAAAGCTAGCCTGGAAAGCTGACATAAAAAAAGCCAGAGCCCCTGATGACTCAGGTATTAATGTACTCCATCAGAATAAACTGCTATGTGATAAATTGGGCTCAATCCAGACACAGAAGAAAGAGCTTTTAATTTTACACAGCCTCTTTACTGGAGACAGAGAGAACCAAGAAGAAACTGCGTGAAATGTAGCCACATATGCAGCATGTCTAACGTGCTGAGGAATGACTTAGAGCCAGGAGGAACATGGAGGAATATGTGCCAGGGCATTTAGGAGCAACAGGAGAGACTTGGCATCCCAGTTTTATGGGTTGTCCTTAGGTCATGACAGTGTCTTCATGGAGTCCATTAAGAAACTGTCCCAGAAAGAGCCGTGTCAGGTGGTGGCCCATAAGTGTAGATGTAGGCCAGTCATGTCTTCTCTACACAGGTCTGATCCTGAGCCATAATAGTTAGCCTTTGGTTGACATTATAAAAATAATCTTCAAAATTGTCATCTGTGTTAATTTTGAGAGCCAGAAATGTTGCCCTATAAAACTGCCATCCCACTCTGCATCTTCCTAAGCTCCTGTCCTGAAAGGTTTCTCGTGGCATTGAGCACCGCGCTCCACTTACACAAGGCATGGAAATATCTTCCCTGCTATCGGCATGAAAAATTCAGTCTTAATATCACTTCGCATCACTTAGGACAAGAAGAGCAGAAACTCTCCATCTGCTTTCTCTGCAGTGTTCATTATTTTACATATTTCTTTTATATCCCTTGCTTCCTCCAGGGAGAGCTTTTCCTCGAAGTTTGGTTGTTCCTATCATTGTTTAATGCTGCTCTTTTAGAGACAAGATTACCCACTACACTCAGGGTTCCTACGGGACTTGCCCTCTAATTACATTTAATCACTCTTTTCCCTCATATTCCCTATGGATCACAGTACCTTTTTTCACTTGCAGTACAAGCCAAGCAAAGGTTTCCTATGGAAGTTTCTGAAAGCTAGTGGTACCAGGACCTTGTAACCAAGGACCCTGTAAAACACTATAGCATCCCAAGAAAGGAGCCCAGATATTCCTGGAGATAACCCAGCTGCTACAACAGTTGGCTGCTGGTTCTGCCACTGAGCAGTAATAAGCATTTCCTTACTTTTTATTGTCTCTTGCTCTCTCTCGTATCTGGGAAAACATTGAGCTACTTTGTTCTTTTTACTGTTTATTTTCCACAGCACTAAACCCACTGTTTCCCATTTCCTTCCCAGAAAGAGTCCACAGAAGACTCCTGAACCTGTGTGAGCGCAGGAAAAACCCCCGTCATGTTTCTGTTGTTTTGCAAGAATGCCAATTTAACTCATGTCGCTGAAAAAGTAGCGGTAGAAATATTTTCCTGGCTAAAACTACTTGGGACTGTACTTTTTCCCTTAGAGACTCTCTGTAGGACCGTGTCCCACATGCCCAGGAGTGTTTGTTGGTTTATGTCACCCGGGCACTGTAGCGCTGGCAGGGCTGAGTCGCGGCTGTCCTGCAAAGCTGACGTGGCCCTTGGCAATCAGTAGGAAGCAAAGATAACTGAAATGCCACCATAAAAGCAGACTTTAGGGACAGAAGCTGTACTTGAAGGGGCAGATCAAGTGAACTGTGGTTTGCTGACTCACAATTCCCCCACCTCACCAACCCTGCTGGTAAAGCAATGGCTGCTCTTACCCGCAGAGATCCGTCAGCACATTCAGACGACAGCTCACGATCCCAGCCATTCCACGTGCCTTGGGGAGGTTTTTTAATGGTTTAAACCGCAGCCTTTCTTCTCAAAGTCTCTAGAAATCACCCACTGAGTATCCTACGGTCCAGAGGGGAGGAGATGTCTCAGGCTGGACTGGTGTTGTCACTGCCACCACGGGGTTTAGCTGAAAGGTGACAGTCAGAAAAGCAAGCAGCAGGAGGTAACTGCTTGGCTGTCACCCTTTCCTTCTAATCCACAACTATGATGCAGCACTAGTTTATTTTTCTCAAGGGGAACAGAGGGCTTTGCTGTTAATACAAAATGCAGCAGAACAGTAACAACATTCAGCTCAGAGAGAACGTCAATGAAGCATAAGGTAGAAAATCAAACAGTTTGTTACTTTCCCTGTGTGAGCAGATAACAAGACTCTTTTCATTGCAACTGGAAAATATTAAAGGTCATGGGAGGGTGCATGGCTAAAAGGTCACTTCCAGGGTATGGCTTTCCCGTGTGTCTCTGACACAATTAATCACTGGATTTGAATGTACCTCTCTGGTGCAAGAGAAACACAGACCTGACGTTTTTCAGCCAGATCAGGGCTTCCTGGGCAAATGTCAACTGTGGGGTAAGCCCAGCTCTACATAAAGGACATTTCATGCTAAACCACTGATGCAAAATTTTTTTTAGAGCTGCTCTCAGTAATCAACTGAGATGAACCCAGCAAGGTATCTCCCTGACTCAGTGAAGATGCTTCAAGATCGGTGATGTGAATCTCACCAGCTGAGCACTGAGGTCAGTCCTGCATGACTGGACTTGGCTCTGGCTCAGTTTGCTCACCAGGACCCAAACACATTGCAGCAGCAAGTGGATCAGTCCATGATTCATACAAGGGAGGCACGGAAAATAGTATCCACCCTGCAGGATTGGCCTTCAGCCTCAGCCTGACCCATAGGGCTGGAAAGGGGAAACTTGGTTTGCCACCAAGGCTGTGGGAAGGGCTTTCCCTTCAAAACCAGTGTCTGTAGTTAATAATCACCCACAGCTGCTTCTCTGCTGGGGATTCCCTTTCTTTTTGCCCCTCCCTTCCGATCCCCTCCCATCTGTCTCTTTCCTAATGGAAAGCAGTTATGTAGATACTCCCAGGTCCAATTCCAGAAAGTCAGACCTCTGAAAGCAAACAATGAACATGATTTGGGCAAATCCAAACTTTCTGACTCACTTGTGAGTGGTTGCAGAAGCCATGGGGACACCCCCAGCCAGCTGGCAGCAATGCCGAGGCAGGAATGCTATCCCTAATCCACGTGGCTGAGGACACTCCTCTGGGAAAACAGTAAGTGACATAAAGCAGAACAGCAGGTAGGACAGGGCCAACACCACCTCCCTCCCTCCCACAGCCTCTTCGATTTCCTTGACTTTATCCACATGACCAAATCCTGCAAACTCAGTCTTTCTGCAGTCTGGATCGATACACAGTGATCAGTTTTACCTTATGTTCATGATCTCTCACTTTATTGCTGCTGTGCAGGTTTTAGGGATTAGAAGACAGACAGACGCCAACTAATGTGATCCCCAAGGGGCAAAAAAAAAAAGAAAAAACAAGAAAAAAACCCAAACCACCATGTTTTGCCCACAAGGAGTGTGTCAAATGCGTGTCTGCAGTCTGAGCACAGCAGAGGCTGTAAGGCACAAAGAGATTTCTGCCAGGTAGTGGAAAACATGCTATGAAAATATTGTGAGTGACGTTTGCAGGTTGCTGGAGGGAAATTCCCATTGGCTTCCTAACAAGCATTTAAAATTTAACATAGTTGATTTTTTTGACAGCTTTTGCTGTTCCAGCTTCCAATAAAGTCTGTTTGATCTGTGCTGAGCTGATAATAATTCCGGAAAGCCAAGGATTCAATTTTGAAGAAAAGAAAGTACATCTTTATTTTCTAAAGCTTGTCTACAAAAGGTATAAAGGATGCACATGCAGCAGTGGTGGTGACGACCATTGACACTGAAGGCCACAGTTATGAAGTAACAGTAATAATAAACAGGTCTTTCTGTCTGGTAGTGTCACATTTTCTGCTCTTTAAACTCATCCTTTTGAAGGGCAAACACTGGCCAGGTCGGACACATCTCCCAAGGAAGTCCAGGAGTCCCTGTGACTCTTAGCACCTGATCTTGGTGACTCATTTGGGGTTATCTGCTGAGTCTGCAAAACAAATTGTACGGAGCAAGTGTCTGCCAACATAACCACCGAGGAGCAAAACAACATCCTCAGCCCAGTCTGTCTGGTGTCAGCACAGGGGCAGACACGAACACGACTTAGTGAGCCACGAGCCCAGGCGTGACCCCACGGATTTCCACACACTTCCATTTACACAGCCCACGGCCGCGTGCTCACACGCTTCTGCCATTTAACATACCGAGAATCGCTGCTGTTAATCAGAACCTCCTTGTGCCACCGTGGCCGAGGATTTAATCATTGTCTAAGGCACGACCAGGCGCGAGGCTGCTGTCCCTTAACTGTGACCTAACAGAGTCCCCGTAATTCAGAATCTCCTGTGACCTGATGAAGAATGAATAAGTATAAATCTGAATAACACCGGCTGTGGAGCAGCACCCATCGTCCACCCGGGGGACGACGGCTGGTGCTGCAGCTGTGGGTCACCGAGGGGGGGATCCCACCACCGGGACGGCGGTGGCAGTGATGGGGTCGGGGTGAGACCTGTGAGTCACTCATGTGAGTCACTGATGGGGGTCACTGATGGGGGTCACTGACGGGGGCTCCCACAGCAATGGCTCACTCGCAGGGCCCCCCAAACGGCGGCGCCCCCGCCGCGGACGAGCCTCACGCCACACTCAGCCGGCCCCTCTCCCGACGGGGCGGGACCGCAGCCCCGGCGCGGCCCCTTCCGCCGGCCGCGGCCGCGGCTCCTCCCCCGGGCGGTGGCAAAGGCGGTGCCCGGCTCTCTCCTCCCTCCTCCCGCCGCCGCCGCCGCCCGGGCCGCTTCCTGCGCCGCCCTGCGCGGGGGCACCGACGTGTCGCGGCGGAGGAGCCGCGCTAGGCCGCGCATCCCGCCCGCCGCCGCAGGTGAGGCAGCGGGGCCCGCCCGCTCCACGGCCCGCCCGCCCGCCCGCTCTCGGCGCCGCAGGTGCCTCCCGCCCCCGCCCGCAGCCGGGGCTCCCGCCGGGGGAGCGGCCGGGAAAGTTTAATTTCCCCGGGGCGCCCCTTTGTGTGAGCGGCGCCGGCGGCCTGGGCCGGGTGGCGGGGCGGGCGGCGTGAGGGAAGGGCGGGCGGCGGGGGTGGCTGCCCGCTTCTGCCCGCTTTCCTCTGCCCTTTTCCTGCAAATCCACGGTCTGGATTTCCATGGTAACCCCCCGGCGGGGAGCGGGCGGTGGCTGGGAGCGGCGCCGGGCGTGTTTAGAGGTGCCGGTGGGAGGCCGGGCCTCCCTCATGTGGTCGCTCTCCCCCCGCAGGTCCCCAGCCCCCGGCAGCATTCCAGGCGATGCTGCGGGGACAGATATGACGACGGCCTCCCGGAGATACTCCCGGCGTGTTCTCCCCAAGGTATGGCCGGCTCCTGGCTTTGGTTTAGAGCAAGTGTTTTGGGGTTTCCTCTGTAACGCTGGCGCATGGCAGCAGCAGTGGGATAGACTGGGCTGCGGAGCGCTGAAGGGCTTGCTGGTTCCATAAGCCATTTAGGATTGCGATGGTTCCCGGGTTTGTAAATGATCCTAAAATTGTGCGCATGGGCAAATGTAATTTTTTGCCTTCCCTTACCGTATTTTTTCAAGCACAGTATGTCCTGTTGAGAGAAATACCCATATGTGCGTGTAAAATACCAACCTTCCGCACGCTCAACCAAAACTTTCCCTCTCCGATTGTCTGGTTTAGGCCTTAGTATGTTATTGGTTCTCTTTTCCTTCTCTGTTTTTCTTATATTCTCTAAATACTTAGGGTTTCTCTTACATGACATTGAGTGTACGCGAAATAATTATTGGACTTCAGACTTGCAGGTGTGGGTTTTTTCAGATTTTTCAAGCATAGGTAGTGTCTTCAGCGTGTTACCTGTACCCTGTCTGATGAAACTGTGAATGAGAAGTCCTATGGACCTCCTTGTAGCTGTGCTATTACATCTGCTTTGCAACCCTGTGAAAAAACACTCTTACTAAAAGACCTGACGGTAGTACATTAATTGTTGTAGTGGCTGCAGTAATTACTATTTTTACCTGGGAGTCAGTGTGACTCTTGGCCAAACTGTAGTATAGGCAAAAGCTACAGTTCCCTTGCAGTTCTTTGGGGATAGGATAGTGCTTCTGTTGGTTAGGAAAACAATGCCTGAAATGGACTAACAGACAGGAGATCCATGGCTGTTTAAGCAAAAGTCACTGTGCATCATGTAGGCAGCCTCACAGTGGGGTCAGAAGGTTGCACACCAAGGAGCATCTCTACCTCTGCCATGTGATTTGCCAGTAACAGGATCTGTCCTGAGTGTCCCTGTGTCTTCAGTACCATCTTTCTCTGTAGCAGGAGTCTGGTGTGTGTGTGTTGGAATTTTGCCTTGTTGACAGCACAAACCTCATGGGAGGAGAAGAGTATGTGCATTTCCAAGGTTGAAGGAGGATATTGTTTGCCTGGAAGGTGTCAGAAGGCACTAGAAAGAGTGGAGGAAGCAGACTGCAGACTTGCTCTTTGGCAGTTTAGGTGGGAAGAGGTTGGGAAATGGAATCATGTACATATTATTTCTTCTTTTGGGGCAGCAACTCTGTGTAGAAGCCACTTCTGCTTTTCCTTTTCAGACTTTGGGGAAACGAGGAACTGTGAGTCTCTTAAGAAGAGAGAAGGGCCACAAACATCATGTTATCCTTCCAGTTGGGAGGCTCAGTTTTCCTTTGGTTTATTTTTTCTTTACACTTTGTTTATTCTTCGTCTTGTTTTATGAATGGAACAGAAAAAACAAGTGGATAAGCATGAATGTGGAGGCTCTACATACGTGTTTCTGGAACCTCATGTGATTAAGTCCAAAGAAATATTTACTGGCACATTTAAGATTTATCTTCCCCATGTTTTTAACTTTTTGCATCCACTTCACCTAGGTGCTAGATTAAAATAAAAAAAGAACTGAGTATTCTTTTCAAAAGGTAAAGAATTGTTGATGTATTTCCCTCGTAGTCAAAAATGGCAGATCTATTTACTGATCAGATGTTCCGAAGTACTCATATGTAATAGCTGAAGTATCCCAACTTTTTCTCTATCAATCTGATTCTTAAATAAAAAATAAAAAGAGGAGCTGCTTTGGCTGTGTGTGGGAGCATGTTTAAGATGGGTTATTAGAGTTGGAATAGCGTATCTGACGCTTTGCAATATGCCAGGGGAGTTCCCACCAGTTTTACAGTTGCTGTAAGCAGCAGTGTAAGGCCTCCCATTTGTTTTTTGGCATTCTAGATGCAGCATAACCATCCCGGTTTTTAGGTTATAGAATTATTTATCTTTTGTGTCAGTAGAAGCCATTTGAGGGATGAAAAGGAGGTGATGTGAACAGAGGTGATGAGTCTCATTTGACCTTCTGTTGGGCAGGTATTAGGTACCATGAGAACTATCAGCAAACGTGGGTGGCACACTCTGTTTCTCACCAAACTGAAGTTTGGATGGCCTTGTTTGCTGAGGACCTGCCCTGTAGAGTGACTTCCTGCCTCATGCCAGTGGACTTGGCATCCTATGTCAAGACTGCTCAGTAAGAGTTGATTTGGGGTATGCTGGGCCTGCTTTTTGATGGTCTCTGGGCTCAGCTTTATGCATAATGTCAGAGGTGTTACGTATTTTAATTTGACTCCTTCATAGCTACTTGCAGTTCAGGGCTTGGGTAAGGCTTTGGAAAGATGCAATTCTCATGAAAATTCACATTTTCGAAAGATTGGTTTCAGACGAGCCTAACCCTGCTGAAGACAGCAGGCAGAGAGGCTGCACAGGGAAACTTGCTGTTGATGCAAATTGCCCTGAGCTTCTGTCAGACTCCTGTTGTGCAGTCAGGACCTCAGTGTTGGGATTTTTGCTGGGGCTGGTGAAATTCTTCTGCCTTTCCTCCACATGTCACTGCTCTGCAGTCTCTGCCCGTGACAGACTTGTAGCAGGAATGCCTGCCGGGGCTCCATGGTCTTTGTTCAGCTGCATGGGCCTCTGTGGAGCTGGAGAAGATGCTCATATTTCACCATTTTCCAAGAGGATCATACACGCTGTAATGCTGATGCCTGAAAAAAATGAGTACAAAAGGATTTCACTCCCATCTTGTGTGAAAGTGTGGGCAACTAACCGCGGGCCTTTTCTGGCGTATATTTTTACTGCTTTCCTGATGGTTTCTGAATGATTCTAGCACCCCTGGCATGGAAGAACTTGGTGCATAATGACCTAAATAGCTGTAGAAAGGTCTGTTCCTTCAGCAGAGAAGCTGCCTTCCGATTTCAAATTAGTGTTCAGCGCTGGGAGCTTGGGTTTCCGGATGAGAGGAAGTACATTTGGTACATTGGGTACATCACAGATGTTGCATGTAATTATTTTATTCAGTACCTGAACAAAAGTGAAATACTACTTTTCCAGATAGTTTGTCTATAAGGAGATAATTGCTTTCCAGTTTCTGACAAAATGTCAGAAGAAGTTATTCAGTGATGGGACCTTCTCGGGTAATTTTTTTCAGAGGATCTTATTCTTGGGTTTAAAGAAGTGAAGCTCAACTAAAGCTTTTTTTAGTTTGTGTTTGTTTTTGGTTTTTTCATCTGCTGTTGTGGTGTCTTCAGCTGGGGAGGACAAAAGAAACAAAATACAAAATATAATAATATGAAAATCAGATGTTTTATCCTGGCCTTGTAGTCTATCCGTGATGCTTTACAGTGAGGATGCAGCTGTCCAGTTCTTTCTCTGGAGTCAGATTACTGTTCTTTCTTCCCTGTTTCCCTGTTTGAGGAGAGCATTTTGAGATGCCCTTATGAAAGAGACAATTTAAGGGGAGGGTGGTGGCATTACTCTTTAAGCTATTTAAATGCTCTTGCTTTTCCACAGTCGCCATTATGCAGCACGGTCTGAGGAATTACAGAATCTGCTGGATTGTGACAGCACATGTGGCTAAGCAGGGCTGATGAGAAAGGCAGATAACTCATACACAGCTTCCTTGTTGGGTTGCTTTCATCCCAGCAAGGCTAATCTGTGTGGTTGTCACTCCTGCTAACTTTGCAGAGAAGTTCACACCCTCAGTGTAAGAACAGGAGATTTGGGATACTATTTGGATGTGCAAAATGCACTAAAATACACATGTGTTTATGAATACAAATATATGTACATCTATTAGGCTTTCAGAAAGGCCAGGCTGACCCAGGCTCCTCTCCAGGTCGTGTAAAGAGGTTTGATGTTGGAGTGTGCCCCAAATGTAGATGCCTTGTCATGGGGACAAGTCACAGCTGTCCTCTGACTCCAGCCTCATCATCCCCCTGACAGTCATCTGCTTCCTAGTCTGAAAGCCCAGGGTGGAAGTAGGTTGTTCAGAAAGAGCTTGGCTTAGCAGAACAGCTACAGCTCATTCTCTGAAACTGCTTCAACATTTCTGCTCCACGCTAATCTTCTCAGCTCCTCCTCTGAAATAGGGATGTCTGTCTCAGGGCACCAGGGACAAGTGTGGAAATTTCAGCCTGAGGAATTATTAGGTGGTTGGAAAAAAACCTGAAAGCTTGTGTTAACACAGTTTGGTTCGCATTGTCTTGCAAAGGTGGTGTGTACTTTGCTCATACCATGACTTCCCTGTTACAGGGTAAATCCTGCTGATTTAGCAAAAAGAGCTGCACAATAATAGGTAGGGAAACCTAAACTTTTGAGGACAGAGTAAATACGTTGGATCAATAACAACATGCTATTGGCTGTTGAGGCCCTGGAAGGAATCCCTTGTGCATTTTTCTCCTTTAGTTATGTTTCAGGTATACTTTTTCTTAATAAGGATCTTTGGTATTTATGATGTCTTCTAGAAGAGGTGAAATATTTTGCTTTAGCTTAATCTGTGTGTGGCTTCTGATGGTTTTCTCTTCCAAAGGGTGTTGGATAACCAGAACGGTACTTGCAATGTTTTCATTTCACTCTGTTGTTGCCAAAGCCGTGAAAAGCAGCGGGGACTTTCCCGTGCCATTTGTGTTCACAGAGAAACTTCTCCTGGCTTACTTTTGGGATGCAGAATGTACCTCTTCAAAAGTACCTGCTGGTGTCCAATGGGCACACAGCAGACAATGTGGAATACTTAAAGGGAAGCTTGCACAGTGTTGTATGGTCAGTTGGAACCCAACTGTCTTTCCCTTGGGTGTTTAGTGTCTCTTCTCTGATATGACTGCTTTTGAAGCCGAAGTAAAGTTTGGAGAGCGGGTTCTAGAGGTGTCTGAAGAGCTGAAGCTTATAAACTCCATGTTCCTGGGTGTCCTTTGAAGTACCAGCTAGCTTATCAAAACTGCCAGTTTAAGTCGAAGGTATTACTTAGTGGGCTGTAGATTTATTTTCATTTGGGAGGGAGAGCGCAGAGAAAGGAGAAATATAAGTTTATTTAATGCATAAATGGAGACTTCAGGCACCTTGCAGGGATTATGCTGACTTAATAAATTCTAATTTGCATTAAAGCTTTACAAACCAAAGTATGCACACATGAAAATTCCCAGTAAAAACTATTAACTTGTGCAAAGCTGTCACCTTAAGTAGGAAATAGAAAATTGGTTGATAATGCTAATCAAAATCTACCCAAAAATAAAGAAATATGAAGTTAGTATCCATGAATAGACAAGGCTTAGTTTGCACCTTCTCTAATAAGGTGTTTATATTGTGATAGTACTGGATGTTTCGGTAGCGAAGACTCGCCATCATAGACACAAAGCATGTGAATAACACTCGGAATATGGAGAGACAGTTTCCAAAGAACTTTTGTACAAGTCCAACAAGAGTTACAACTGCCCTGGGCAATTACTTCTGAGTAACACACTTGGTTGTTTGTTGTGTTCTCTTCCAACAGCTGAAACCTCGGGTGTGAAACTCCAGAGTCAGAGCGTAGTCATCACAGAAATAACTTCTTAAGAGTCATGTGATTAATACATTACTAACTGCACAGATCTTCTGTTTTGCTGACTGTACAAATACCCAAGCATGTGGTTATTACTTTCGTCATGGCAGCCGTTTTGTTCCATGCTGTGAGTTGTACAGCTGTGTCATACCGTAGCTGCTGAGCCTGTTATTGAACAAGAATGCTTTTAGAGAGGAAGCTGTAAGATGAAAGGTTACCCTTCGTGTGTTCAGACTGTAAGAAAACTGTCAATTCAACCCATCAGAGATATTTTCATTGTTGCCACAGTTCATTTGGTTTAACTTCAGCGATGTTAAGTCATTACAGTAACAGTGTAATTTAATTTTAACTAAGGAAATTAATACATTGTGTACAAAATAGATGTAATATATTTGAAGGCGTGTTGTAACTTAATCATGGGCTCCAGATTCCATCATTACTCTTGTATCTAACCTCTAAAGTTGTTTTTTTTTTTTAATTGTCTTAGTTTAATACACATTGCTAGACAAAATGCGAGTGACTTATGGTGATTACTGGAGAGAACACAGTTTATATAACACATAATTGTATACAATTTAAATACTGATGTCATGAAGTTACACGGTTGCATATTCTTACTGTGGCCATATGTTCTTCTGAGTAAGAGACTCATGGGGAGTCACCATTTCATAACTCATTCTGCACAGTTTGTGCAGTTAACTGCATTTACCTGCCTTTCACTTGCAGGGGAAGTTGAATGAGTTAAAATATTCTGCGGCAGTTCTGTTCTGTGTTAACATTGCGTTTCGTTTGTTTTGGTATGTTTAAATCAGCAAATTTGTGTATTATTGCATATTTTAAAATGTTGATTCAGGAGGCTGGTTATAGGTTCGTTTGTCTATAAAATGTTTTGTAGTGGAGCAGAAGGAACAGCTGTTCTGTTGGTGAACAAATGAAACTTGTCCAGCTGTGGGCAAAGTTAGTGCACAGAGGAGGGTTTGGGTGTGGGGCAGGATTTTTGTCTACTTATGGACTTGGCAAATGCTCCTTTCTAATTTGAATTTAATTCAGGCATTATTGTCCATTTTTCTTTCTCTCTTTGAAGCTACACTTCCTTGCCTAATTTAAGGACTGCATTTTGAGGAATGCCTGGTTTGGGGCAGTACAGATGGGTTTATTCCTGTGCAAATGTGGCTGTTCATTGAGGTTAATTATCCACAAGGTCCTGACTTATGAGGATACTAGAATAGCTGTTAACTATGAATAATTTAGTACAGCATCAGATTGCGTGCCACTTAAGAAGGCCTCTGCCTGTGAAGCCTTATATCTTGTTTAAATTCACTCAGTAATATGGAGGTTACTGCTTGCACTGATATTTTGTTGTACTCCTTTCATTCTATTTTAAGATTTGTCAGTGAATATTTTATGGTGATAAGTAACAAAAATATCTGTGCAAGAGTAGGTATAGTTTGTTTTTGAAAAGCTGATGTATTGAGCTAGACTTCAGTCTTAAACTGTCTTCTAAATTTATTTTTAATCTTTGACTAGCATAATACAGTTAGCATTTTCTCCACTCAGATTTATGTAGTTGAGACAATTCACATCCTAGACAGTCCTTTTAGGTGGTACTTCGTTGTGGGGAAGGAGCAAGGCTTAATGAAAGACTTGCTAGCAAGAGTACAAGATTTCAGTGCTTTCTACAAATTGCCCTAGTTGCTCATACATCTGGCTAGAGCAGACTGTGTCTCATATTACAGAGCCTTTTACAGGAGAAAAGCTGCAAATACAGCACTCTGAAGCAGTTCCAAGTGCAGATAAATTTACTGTATGCCTATGGGAGACTTGGTCATTGCAACAGAGCACTGGATGTGTTTTTTAAGAATATTATGACAAAACACTGTCATTTTAGCAAGCTAGATTTTTCACAAAACCACCCCAAAACATCCGGGAAGAGCTTCATGAAGAAAGAAGTTGCTTTGGAAATGTCAAGGGAAGAACATAAAAATATGAACATGCAATAGAAGTAGTAGAGAAAAAGGAGGTTTTGGGGCTTTTTGTGGAGAGAGACCGATGCTTTATGATATTTATGTCAGATGTCTGGGAAGGTTTTTTTCTCTATTTCTGACTGTTGCAATTCTCTACATCAACCAGTAGGGTTTTTTTACTATGGGCCTCTTCATTGGGATGCTCTATTACAGCTGTACTTGTATATCTTAACTGGTCTTTAGAATTGTTCTGTAGGACACTTTCAACCTCATTCAGAATGTAGAAGTTTGGGTTTTTTTCTCTTCCAAATGGGATTTGCTGTAATGTGTGTGATGCTGTTAGAATCTGACAGGGTGAGGCACAGTCATCTCTTCGTGCCTCCTTCAGTGATTGAAGATAAAATAGGCCTTTTATCTTTTTGTGCTCCTTCACAGGGTAGTAAGTAATTTAGGTGTCCATTAAGGGTTGATAGTTAAATGCTAAGATCTTGCTGGATGCATTTAATTTCTCCTTAAAGGCGAGGATCCAGATCAGTCCCTTTGAACAGACTCTCTTTGAGCTGTACATTATGGGGGCGTTTTAATAAACATCCCTGTTTAAGGGTTTTAATAAACTCTCAGACCTCTGGTAGTTCTGCATTTTACTACTGACTGATACTTTGATGGAAATGCAGTTTTGTTTACAGATGGAAAGAACTCATTAAGTTCAACCCTGATGTAAATTTTTTGAGACTGTTTATTTTCAAATTGGAAGCTTAAAATTGAACTGAAAATTAGTGGGACTTTCCTTACTCTGAAGCTTTTTGATCTATGTTTTAATTGTCTTGTCTGGCAAATACTTTTTGTGGTGAAATAAACTGTAGTTTACTAGGCAGCCGTGAAAAGTTGAATTATCAATTTTCCTGATTCAAGATCCAAATTTCCTGATATTTGAGAGGAAATTCTGCTATGAATGTGTGCACTGTGGCTGCAGTAACTATGACAAGAAAGCAAGAAATGCCTGAAAGACTTTTTTTTTTTTTCTTTTTAATGTAACATTTTATTGGTGCTGTGCACAAGAACAAGCTATCCTCCAAACCTAGGGGTGCGGAAGGAACAGACTATGAAGTTATATTCTGCCTTTTATTTTTATGTTTAAAGTAAACTTTCTCCTGTTGTTGTTGAAATGTGTCAGTTGAAGTATTGCAGTTAAAAAAAATAATACTGGAATGTCATTGTTTTGCTACAGTGTGTCAGCAGAGCCTTATTAAAGCCTTGATATTTATTGTTTCCTATTTAGCTTTTATCAAGTGGTGATTTTATGCAATGGCATCAAGCCACAGTTCTTCACCAGTGCCTCAGTCAAACAGCAGTGATGCTTTCTTTAAAAAAGAAATGGATGCCACGAAACGCTTTCGCCCCGTGCAGTCACTGCCTGATGTGTGTCCCAAGGAACCCACAGGTAATGTTGGTGTGCAGGGAGAGTGAGAATGCAGTTAAATTTACTGAACTGTTTGCAGTTGTTCAGTCAGCATTTGTTGTAGCGGGTGTAGTGCACTGAGCCATAGTCATATTTGTCCAAGTGTGCTGTAATTCTGCTTTGTACCACCCAGTGTCCCTTTGGAGCAATAGGAGAGACTTGCTATTTGCAGCTTGTTTTAAGGTGGTCCCATTATAGATGGGGTGTGATTCCACATTGCAGCTGTAATCCATGCTCTGTGCAATAAGGGGGTATAGTCTTTCAGAGCCTGCAGCAGATGTGTCCAGTGTGCTTGGAGTCTGGCTGCATTACTTCTGTGAAATGTCCCAGCCCTTCTGCACTACGAAGCAAGAGACTTGTCTACAGTACTGTTATAAGTCTCTAGTGCTGTCATAAAACCAGGTTTTGGTCACAGTTCCAGCTGCTGTGGTGCACTAAAGCTTAGTTTACAAAAATGAGTGGGTGGGGTGGGATCTTCAGAGTTATGATATATAATGGTAATGAATTGCAGCTGTCATTCTGATCAAGTTCAGAATATTAGAAATCTGCTTGTGGTTCGAATTTTTTTCTCTTCAGTAGAAACTGATGCTGTTGAGCTAAATATATTTAATGAGTGTCAATACACCAATACTGTGTTCAAGACTTGTGTTGGCTAATCTGATAGCAGTGCAAGTTGAAGTGTTGCCGAAGAACATCATCTGTCTTTTGCATAGATCATGCTAATCCACTATGTAATTGGGAAAACATGGCTTAAGAACCACAGTTTAGCGAGAACTACAGCTTTGTGTCTGACCTTAACAAACTGTCTTGTCTTTTGTGCTGCAGGCGATCCGAGTAACTTATGTGACAGCCCATCTCTAGTTGTGGATCAGCAAAGATGGACTATTTATCATTCCAAAGTCAATCTCCCAGCAGCACTAAATGATCCTAGGTTAGCAAAAAGGGAATCTGATTTCTTTACAAAAACATGGGGAGTGGACTTTGTGGACACTGAAGTCACGCCTTCATTCTACCTCCCACAGATCACCAAGGAACATTTTGCATTATACCAACAGGAAATCACTCCGGTAAGAATGCCCAGGTAGATGCTCATAGTGCAAGGGACCAGAAAGATATCCTTCTTCTAATTAGAATGTCCCTGCTAGTAGTCCATCATACAGCTAGCTGATAATTAATTTGCTTTTCAGTGTTTGTTGGGCCTTCATTAGACGTTTCTTGTTTTATAATCTCAGTATCCATCATGTGGAAAATGCTGTCTGAATTGTCCCAAGCCAATTTCATATATTTTTTTTTAGTTTCTGTCTCTGAATACTGAGCTCTGCACCAAGGCTTACAGTTCATATTTATTCTTTCTGATTCAGAATCCTTTTTTTTTCTGTGAGAATTGTTTAGTGGTTGGGCTCTACAGTGCCAGCAAAGCATTCTCAGACCTTTGGGTCAAATGACTACATGCTGCAGCATGTAGGGTTGAAGATACTTTCTTAAGTCTCTTCAATCTAAACATTTAAACATTTTATACATGAAGTTCTTAAACTATAAATAGGCCTATTATCTTGATGATTTCTTTTGTAACAGGAAGGTTTAAGCTACATCTAAGGACACCAGGACCAGTAGGAGACTTCTACAAACTCTTAAAATACAGGTGTCAGTAAGTATGTAGTATTCTTTTTTTTTTCCTCTTTCACTGAAAGAACATGTAGAAGTCTCCTGCTGTTTTCTGCTTCCTTGGTTTGTAACTTCCTTATTTTTTTGCTGGTTCGGAATTAGCTGCAGAAGTGTTACTTATGTAATTGTAGTTAAAGACTGGAAGTGAGTTGTCTATAACTGATCAACAGCTGAACTATTGCCACCATTAACTCACATATTCAGCATTTTAAATGTTTAAGATTTCATCCTGTAAAATTAGCACTTCATTAGTGACTGCTAAATGAAAGAAGATTTTGAAAACAGGGAGCTGACCTGTGGGGTAGCTTCTAGCAGAAATCTAGTTAACATTGGTGTTCTTTAGAAACATAATTTCTCACCACTGTGGTCTGTGGTGGTGTATGAAATTTGAAGCTCAGCGTGATGAAACAAGATACGTGGTTTCAGCAAGGTACTCATTAGTAAGATATGGAAGCAATTTCTACTTTGATGCAATTTAATTTATTAATGAAAAAGCATTCATTGTGTGTTAGTGTGATTTCTGGCTTAGACATCAAATAAATGTTTGTTTATGTAATTACAGTTGATCTATGTTTATATATCATTATGTAGAGAAGTTATTACACTTCTTCAGTAACTTCTGTGTTCATTTTCTTTCAAATGTAAAGATACAGGAAAAAAACAACCTATCTACTGTAGGTTGAAATTTTTGGTACCTTTTACCTGGACAAACTGTCTGAGCTTATTAAAGGAAGAAAATAATGTTGTGAACTTGTCAGAATTATTTGGCATAATGCAGTTGTATTTCACTGAGTGTTCTACTTGAAAGAAAAGAAACTTATTTTTTAAAAATGGTTTCTAAGCCTCAGAATAATTTTTTAATATATTTTCTCTTTTGCAGAGAGAGAAGGTTCATGAAAGATGCAAGAATATTTGTACTCCTAAAGATACCTTTGGCAGGACTCTACTACACACACACGGTACAGTCAAAGCCGTCCTTTAGTCATTAAAAAGTAATGTCTTTTTGTATGAGTATGTTATATCATCAATAATGAATGTTATGAGTGTTATTCATTATTGATTCTATAACATACTGATCATCTGTTACTTGCTCAAGGGCTTCATGTGCAGTAGTAGCTGGTGATGATTTCATTGTAACAGTAATTGAAAACTCAAGCATGGTTGACTAGAATTATTCAAGAACATTGCTGATATTTTATAGGTCAGAATGCTTGTGATATCTGCTTTGAAACTTTTTCTTGGCATGTTTGCATTCATGGCAGGTCATTGTGTCCCCAGCAGTGTTTTCTTTAACTGCTTTTTATTTTAACATCCACTGAAACTGTTGCATCAAATCTGTGGCAGCCGTTGTGTTGGCAGTGAAGAACAGCAGTGCAGGGCCATTCCTGTGCCTCTGCTATGAGGATCACAGGGTGGCTGAGGTGGGAAGTGACATCTCAAGGTGGTCCAGTGTCCAAACCATCTGCTCAAACAGGGTCACCAGTGGGATGACAGTGTCCAGTTAGGTTTTGAATTTATCCACAGATGGAGATTACACAACCCGTCTGAACAACCTGTTTTGATGTTTGACCACCCTCATGGTAAAAGGATTTCCTTATGTTCAAATGGAATTTTTCATTTATCAGTTTCTGCCCATTTGCCCTCTGTCCTGTCACTGGGGACCACTGAGAAAAACATGCTATGTCTTCCTTACACCCTCTCATCAGATCTTTAAACACATTGGTTAGATCTCCCCTGGGCTTTTTCAGCCTAAACAATCTCAGCCCTCTCAGCCTCTCCTCCTTGTCTCTTAGTTGTCTTTGTGGCTCTTCACGGAATCACTCCAGTATGTCTAGGTCTGTCTTGTTCTGGGGAGCTCAGAACTGGGCAGCTGTAGCAAGGCTGAATTTCAAGATTTTATGGCAATAGTTCAACTAATTTGAAACTAGACAAAGGAAGGTGAGAGGCAAAATGAGAAAGAAAAGATGAGCAAAAGGAAAAGAAACACTTCATAACTTGGAGGTAGTTTTTAATATTTAATTTATTTTAATTTACTTTCTCAAAAATGCTAGCATAAAATGGTTCATTTACCAGTCCCTGTTTGATAAGGCTTATCTATATCAATGTCTACAGGTAATGCAGCGGGAAGCATTCAGTAGTTTACTTCTGATAAAGTTCTTTCAGTTGACTTTCTTCCTCCTTTTCTGTGCAAAAGGAAACCCTTCTACAGGTTTTTTTTATATGGGTATTATTTTGGAATAGCTGCTCCTGAATGTCTATGGCACATATGGCAGAATAAAAGTTCCTTCTTCAGTCTTACCTTAATCCATTTTGAAAGAGTCTGAGTCTTTTGTTTTTAAAAAGAAAATTAGTGTCACCAAATTAACTGGGAGATCCTTAGTAGCCAGAAAGTTCCTAGTAGAAGCATCATTTGGTTAACTGAAACTCAAAATTTTCTGTAATTTCTTCTGTTAGCATTTCCTGTCTTCCTCTAACTCCAGCCCACAAGACTTGGCCTTTCACTTCCGTAAGAATTGGTCTGTCAAAGACTGAGGACAGCAGGATGATTCTGAGGTTGTCTTTTGTATTTCAATACAAATAAAATAAGAAACAAATCAAGTGAGAAGCAAAGAGGTGAGAGCAATGTGGGAGATGATGCTGAGCTAGCACTTACCGTGTTTGTCAGGGATGAGCAGACCATCCAGCAGAGACATGGGCTTGTTGCTTTTAAATTCCTTAATGTTTTTGTCCTCCAGTGTGCCCTCCCTCCATAATGCTCCTAAGTTAATGAGTAAGGAAGGAAAAGGGGATTTTGACTGAACCTCAAGAGTCTGAATTTGCCTTTTCTTCAAGTTCTGCTGATGTATAATACTGCAGCTCTTTCCCCAGCTCAACTCCCTCACCCTCTGCAGTTGTCAGGTCAACTTACTTCATGGGAAGTACAGCTGCTGTGCTGCTTGCTCACTGTGCTTGGGACTCTGTCCTGAACCCTTGTTTGTACTTCTTGCTAGTCTTTGTGCATCCCATCTCCAAGTGCTCTGCCGAAGTGATTATATGGGCAGCTTCAGTCTGGAGCATCAAAACTGGAGTGATGTTAGAAGGACCTTTTGCTGGCCCTTGCTAGTGCATTAATGAATGTGAAGTGCTTTGTATGTCATTGTCACTGTCAAATCAGCCAAGTGCAAGCACCTTTGAGTGCTCCGAGCATGAGACCTGAACTACAAAGGGCAACAGAGCATTTCAAAGAATCAGAATATTTCAGGTTGGAAGGGACTTCAGAATGTCTTTAGTGCAACTGCCATCTCAAAGCTAGTTCAGCTGTGAGGTCAGACCAAGCTATTCAGAGCTTTAGCCAGAAAATCTCCAAGGATGGACATCCTGCTCCAATGCTCGATTGTCCTCATGGGGGAAAAGGTTCTCCTCCTGTTCAGTCAGAATGTTTCATTTCAATTTATAACCCTGTTCCCTCTCTGTGAGGAACATGGCATCGTTGTCTTGTTCAAGGGAATTGTATTCTGTTGTTTGCTCATGAATGACTACTTGTGTTCTGTTTAATTTTAGATAAATCCAGAACAGATCTGGAACAAGTACCTAAGGTATGGCTTCTGTGCACTCTAAGCTTTTGTAAGGTTTTCTCGCATGAAGTGTTGAATATATGCATGTACTCTGTAGCAACTTTGTCCTTGCTGGTGACTTGGGTTGATTCTCAAGAGGATCTGCAGTGCTCAGAATTAAAAAAAAAACCAAAATGAAGAACACTTTGTTAGACCCATGGTCTTGATTTTTCACTTAAAGTAGAATACAAATACCATTATTTTTTTCATCTTTTAAATAAGAAAAAGTTAAAACCTCAGAACTGAACAAAATTAGCCACCCTAGGAGAAAAGGGAAACTGAAGAGTTTGGTAGAAGCTTGATTATTGCATAGTGTGCAACTTAGCATTCATTTTAACTCCTTGAACAAAGCTCTTGCATATATGCATGCAGTATATATGTACTTTCTGTGTTAGGTTGACCAAAGACACAACTCCAGATTCCATTTTAGTCTGAATAATTTTTTTCTGGGTACATTAAGAAGTCAGAGTGTTAATGTGGGCAGCATCTCTGTGCCAGTTGTGTGGGCTGTGATTTGAATAGCTGTCACTGCATTGTTTAAAGTCCAGGAAACAAGAATGCTTGAGTGTGGTGTGATGCTGTAGTTTATGTTGAACCTTTTGAAATGACGCTCCATAAATACAGGGAAAGGAGTTCTGCTGTGTGCCTGGAAGCTCAAGGTTTGTACCAGTTTTGTCAAGTGTAGATAATGTTATCAGAGAGAATTTTAGATCAGTAGTTCTCCAAGACATTAATGTTGCATGTTACTGACTCTTCCTGAACGTGTTTGCTGCATCCTGCTAAAGGAGATCAGCCTGAAGCTCTGCTCCACCCTGGCAACACTTGCTGCACCCTGACAGCTGGCTCAGTCTGGTAGAAGCTGTGGCCCCAGAAATGAGCAGATCAGCAGTGGGATGCCCCAGTTAGTGGAGAAGGTTGGCTCAGATTCTTTAGAGGACCCACCTGCACTTTAATGCTGCCTATGTTTGCACACTCAGGACGCTTAGATCATCTCAGGTGCTTGAACACCCATGCAATTTTGGAGCTGTGCCTTCCATTTTTAGGAAGATAAGATTTTGTCAGATCACACAAGCTTTTAAAGTGTAAAGTAGATTGGTTGTAATGTCTGGAATGAATTTGTTTGCCTCGATAAATGAAAATCTGGTTTTTGACATCAACAAATAAAGTCTCTGTTAGCTTAATGAGACAGGAGGTGTGTTTAACTGGGGCAGAAAATGTAGGGCTGAGTGAGGCACATTTATTTCTTTTGTTTTTCTATTTCAGATTTTTATGAAACCAGATTTTGCCTTGGAAGATTCCTTAACATTTAATACCGTTTTACCATGGTCTCATTTTAGTACCGCTGGTGGGAAAGGAAATCGTGATGCAGCTTCCTCCAAGTTACTTCAAGAAAAGGTACAACTGATGTGAGATGTTGTTATCCATTGCAGCTGTTAGGTACTACACAGAAACCCCATTGCTGCTGTTGTGTACTGTTTGTTGAGACACCACTCTTGTGGGCTTTGTTCTCTCTCATTTTACATCAGGCTGCAGATTGTTACTAAAGAAGCATCTTGCTGAAAGAGAGCTGTTTTTTTCCCTGCTAAATAAACGTGTCAAATCTGGAAAAAAGAATCTGTATATGATGTAGTAGCTGGCTAAAACTTAGTGAAGCAGGTATACATTGAGAACTTCAGAGATGTGGAGCAGTTTCTTAGGGAGGGAGAGCATTTCCATGAGAAGGGAAAGCTAGAGGTTGTACACTGTGTAAGACAATTATTTTTCTCACATCTCAGGAAAATTCCAGATTCAAGGCACTGTGGTTTCTATGCTAAAAGCAATACTAAATCCTATGGGTTTTGTATTTTAGGAGATTCCTCTTACGTTAGTTGTCATGGCATCTGCACTGATCTATTTTTGCATTTCACAAAGGAGAGCATGAAAGCAGAGCTGTTTCTTTCATATTGGAAACAGAAGTCTTTACTTTTTTTAAAAAAATTTTTTTTTGTTAGTTATGTAGTCACACTGTAGCAAATCTCATAATGAGTCATCTTTATGGTACAAATACCCATAAAATGCTTTTAGAAAATCTGCATAATTGTGGAGTCTGTTTTCTAACTTTAATTTTCCCTTCTGTTTAATCTGCCAAAGCTCTTGGGAGCTAGGGGAAAAAAATTAGTGAGGTATAATAAGAAAAAATAACATGAGATCCTCTGGAAAGTGTTTCCAAATTTCCAGGAGTTAGTCTTCCTGCACTCCTGCCAGGTCAGGAGGAAGAGACAGGCTCTGCTGGAGGCCAACTCATCAAGTTGTCCTCCACACCTAAAGTTGGAGGAATACTTTAGAGTTTCCTGAGGCAGCTGCCATCTGAATATGAAAAAGCAGTGTTTGGCATGTGTTTTAAACTTCCAAAGTGTTCCTGGTAGCAGCAGAATGGACACTCAAGAAGGACTTTGAGTGAAGGAGACCCAGAGCCCTCAGAGGAGTGAAAATTAGGCTTCGAATATAGCCATGAGCCAAGATGCTTTGGAGAGAGGTGATACAAATACCTGAACAGCACAAAACTGTTGCCTCCAAAGCCACTTGCCTAACAAACAAATTATTACACTGCTTCATATTACTGAAATGAGCCCCAATTTTTTGTTTTACTTTTTAAAGACTGAACTGCATGAGGTTTACACTTACCACATGTAAATATGCACCCTGCTGCCATAATTGTCCTTAGCTCCAGGCACTGTGTTTCAACAGGATTTTGAAAACAGTGCCTTAAGCACACCTCCTTAGGCTGTTAGTGCTTTTGAGCTGCTGCTGATCTACTTGAACAATTTCCCCATGATGTTTTCCTTACCTCCTTCCATGTGTTGCCCTGCATTGGGACTGTAAACTCTCTGAGGCAGGTACTATCATTTTGTTCTGGTTTTTCTACTTCATTTTGCATAGTGAAAGGACCTGGGGCATCTGATTGTTACAATCACATGAATAGCCCCTTCTCTGATCCCTGTGTCACAGCCTGTCTCCTTTTTTCCTGTGGCTGCGTGTGTCACAGGTGGTTGGTGGAGGATGCTTTTGATTAAACATATGCACAAAAAAAGATGAGTTTGCATATTGTATAAACCCCTAGTGTATCCGTAGAAAATGCGTGAAAATAACTGTTAACAAGGAAACATTGTCCAGCTGATTTCCTTTCCATCTCTGGATGGGCCTTTTGAAATTCAGTATGAGGTTTGAATGCTTGGCATCTCTTAGAAACCAGGTCATCTGAGTATTAGCATTCAGACAAGCACCCTAATGCCTCAGTCCTTTGAGTTTGCATATTCAGCATCAACCAGAACACAGAACTTTTACAGGTCAAATAATCAGGACAAACCAGTGGTCTGGTAACTGTTCAACGCAGAGAATTGGAATTTCAGGTTCTGAACGTGTAGGTACAGTCTGTCCCTGGGAATCTCACAGTGCCAGCACGCAGGAAATATGCTTGGTACTAACTCCTACTGGTTGGCAAAAAAGCAACCGGAGCCAAAGGTATCCTGGAGATTTTTCTATGCAGAAGGTACTACAGCTCTTTAAGCAGAGCCGTTCCAATGGCATGTCATCAAGTAGAGTCAGCTACACCTTTAGCAGCTTCAGTGGCACAAATTAGACATAAAATATTTGTGTGTATACTGTTGTTGGTTGCAAGCCAGTATCCAGAGCAGTCTCCTGGTTATTGTCCATATTCTAACAGAGCCAGTGTGCAACCATGTGTTACAAAAGTTTGGGTATTTTAGAGTTATTTGCTTTTCTAACTTTGTTATTTTCAAGCAGGAGAAGCATCAAATCAGCCTTCCCAAAGTGATTTTGAGTTTTTTTACAAAGAAATTATTAAACCACAATGGATAGTTGTTTGCTTGCTAATATGACAAAGAGGTTTAGTTTTTATTAGCAAAATTTCTTCATGATGCAATAAGACAAATACCGTGAAAGTGTATTTGCATGGTGATAAAGCTTCCAAGTCATAACAATAGTGTTCATTTTTCCTCTTCCTTCCTCTTTCTAGCTGAGCCATTACCTGGACATTGTGGAAGTCAATATTGCTCATCAGATTTCTCTGCGCTCAGAAGCATTTTTTCATGCAATGACCTCTCAGCATGAGTTGCAGGACTACCTCAGGAAAACCTCCCAGGCTGTAAAATTGCTTAGAGAGAAAATCTCTAAAATTGATAAAGTAATGTGTGAAGGATCACTTCGAGTTCTCAGACTGTCACTCACCAGAAATAACTGTATAAAAGCATACAATAAATTGAAGTTAATGGCTACTGTACACCAAACACAGCCCACAGTACAGTTGCTGCTATCCACTTCTGAGTTTGTTGGAGCTTTGGACTTAATAGCAACAACACAGGAGGTGTTACAGCAAGAGCTTCAAGGTATTCACAGTTTCCGGTAGGTAACCATCCAGGAAATGAATAAAATGCAAGTAGAGCTGGAATGTGTTGAGCACATTATGTGGACTGAAGGGGTTTGTTCTACCTTTGTTCATTCATTCTTAGAGGACATAGTACAAAATGTACAAAATGTAAGTGTGGCATAAGCAGTGTGACTAATGCCTGATGATTTGTTGTTTTTTTTTTTTAAGTGGGGTGAACTTTTAACATCTAGATGCTTTTTACTGCATTCTTGTTTACAGATGTTTTAGGGGTGCAAAGATGAGAGATGAGCTGTGGCTGGGCTCCCATCGTGCACGGCCTGTAGCCTGCAGCTGAGAGGGTTTTTTCCCCATGGGGGTCTGCAATCCTCATGGATGTAGCACCCCAGAGATGGGGGCTGTGATACACAGATGCACTCCAGGCCTGTGTCTTTAGTGACTGATCTGGGCCTGTGGTGTTAAGGGAATATGCACGGACCATGTGTCAGGTAGGTCAGCCCCAGCCTGGGCTTGTGCTGGAAGGAGCTTTGCAAGCAAAAGCCAGTGCAAAACTGTCAAGCAGTGGCTCAGAATGTGATCTGAGGTTGACAGCTGGTCAGATGGGATGTGTTCAGCCACGTCTGCTCTTGTGGCCAGGAGTGTTTCCTCTTGCTCCATTCCACTGAAGAAATCCACTCCTGTGAGCTGTTCAAGTTGCAAAGGGAAGAAACAGTGAGGAGGTGCTGCCCAGGCTGCTGCTGTTGCTGCTGCTTTTTTACCCATGTTTGCTACAGTAATGGGAATGTGATGGAATCTGTTAATAGTGGATACTTAGAGCTCCTCTGGGAGATGCCACTGCGCTGGGCAAGGTCCTCTCTCATATGCAAGAGTATTAATACAGTAGAATTCTTTTAGCTGATGTAAAATAAGCTATCACAACCATCATAGTTTAAAAATATTGTGGGCAAAGCTGCTACTGTGGTGTGGTGCTGGCAGAAGTAGTGTGTGGTTAAATCAGCTCAAGGCTTGTATCAGTCAGCTGAGGAGCTGTATGCTTAGATTTTTTAAATTTATGCTGGGTGAGGGGGTGATTTGTTTCGAGGTTACGTGGTTCCTGCAGCCTGGTGGTCCTCAGCTTGCATAATAAAAGCATGGTTGTTGCTCAATGACAGTAACAGGAATATTGAGAAGTTTTTATGGTTACTGCTCTTGTCCATCTGTTCTGTCAAGCTCCTCTTCTAACACCCTTCCAGCGGGTTTGGAAAACTAAAATTTTATGTAGAAAAGATCTTGGGAAAAGTAGTTACAAATTAAAAAAAAAAAAGGAAAAAAATAATTTAAAGAACTAATAAACTGTTGGGGCAAAAGTTGCTGGAAGCTGTTAGTGCTTTTCTAAAAAACCTAGAAACAGACCATCTAAAAAGTGTAGATTGTCCCTCTTCAGACACCTCAGCACAGTTTCTGTCCCCTTTAGGGTTCCTACTCTCAACCACTTGATTATGGGGCATAGACTGTGACTCAGTCCCATTTGTATTGATCTTGATGATAGTCAATGTACTTCTACAACCCTGTGACAACATCAGTCAGAATTAGTTGTGTTTTGCAGTTGAGTAACCTGTGTGCTCTGTCAGCAGAGAGTGCAATTCTGTTGTCACTGTGGTTGATATACATGATGTCCCAAAAACGTACCATTATTTTAAAATTACCCTCAGACGTGGAACATATTTGCAGGTAGATATTCATCTTGTCTGTCAGGAATAATTTCTATGAATAAAACTTAGCTGGGGTTTTTTTTGGTAGAGTTACAAATAGTGATGTGAGTGCGAAATGTCCCTACTGCTTTGGATAGCGAAGACTCAGGAAGGTGAGTTAAGGGCAGCCTAAGTCCATTGCCCCACCAGACATGCAAGTGCAGTTGAGAAGTTCCCAGCACAATTCCCAAATCTCATAGTGGGCTGTCTCTATATATATATATAGCTTGTGGGGAAAAATAATGTGCAGTGGAAAGATGGAGATCTTGCTAAAACTTCTGAGTAGAATGTTGTGTTTCAAAAAATAAGTAAAATTTTTAAAAATCTCAGTTGATGGCAAGAACATATACTTCAGCTTTTCCCAAGAAATACCAAAGGGATCTTTTGCTTTGTTCTGAGCAAGACTGCTGCAGTTGTCAAGTGAGTTAAATACCTGGTTTGTTTTAAGAAGAGATGAACTTCTAAATCAGTATCTCATTTTTAAAGAATAATTACTGTCTTTTTTCGTAAATAATTTGTATCTGATTAAAAAAAAACCAAAAAACTTGTTGCTTTAGTGTTGTTATGGCAGCTTGTAGAATTTGCTTTTGAACAGACAGCTTTAAATTGAGTCATGTCTTTTAATATAAAGCAGTAAGAAAACTACTCAGGTCATCCATAGACAATAATTTTTCTCTATATGCAGAAAAAAAATGTGGTTTGCCTCTAGTTGTAGTAAAAAATGAAAGAACCTTAATGGTTCTGTGAAGTAATAAATTGGTGTATTTAATCTAGGTTAGTATCCCTAATTATATATGTGTCAGTTGTAACTGCTTGCTACTACTCTGGGATACAATTAAGTTGTAGAGCTCCAACCTTTTCAAGTTTATCTTTTTAATTTTACAAAAAAAACCCCAAACTAATGTGTTAACTAAATTTCAAATCTGTTCTGCCGCTTTCTGCATTGTTTTCACAGTCCTTGTTGGGGTGATGGAGATACAGTGGGTTTATTTTTTTTGCACAGGTATGCTGGCAAACCACACTTCTATACTTTTTTGCTCAGTAAAACCCAGGTACATGAAAAGTAGTTCTCATTTGTGTATTTTAAAAGGAGTTTTACCCTGCACTCATAATTTTACATCACAGAGTTGTCATATTCAGTACTCATTGAAGGGATCTGGGACCTGTTAAGAGATAATTGCCAAGGTGTTTTACTGGAGTGTGACTTAAGGTCTGACTTGTTTCTGCATGTTTCAGGCTGGGGGCATTTCTGTTGCTGTTAGGGACTAGAATATCGTGGGCAAAGGGGTGAGAGCAAGTGCTGGGAACTCTAGTTGGATGTTTCCATACCTGGGGTTGGAGAGGGCAGGTTATGTTGTGTTTCAGTGCAGTTAAGCACAGTTACAGAAATAATATACCAAAGAGCATCTTCATGCTTTCCCAAGAGCCTTTGTGCTGTGGGTATTAGTCCCACAGTAGATTTTGTGACTCCAGTTATTGTGTTACAAATAATAATCATTAGGGGGTTTTGCTCTTGTGTTTGTTTTGAAATGTCCATGATGCAACTGGCTTGGATTTTCCAGAGGCTATTTTTGCTTAAATTAAGTATTTGAAATGTATCTACTTTGTCCATTCAGATGAATCATTGAATAACAATTTCAAAAGCAGGCACGTCCCTGATCATCTTGAAATGAAAAAAACAATAAATTAGTCTGCTCAACTCCAGATCCAGCAAGATTCATTGACTTCAGCTCAGTACTGGCCACGTGGGTTTCTGCAGGGAGGAGATACCAGGGAGTCATGAGCTACATGATCTAGTGGTCCAGCTACACCAGCACTGAATTAAAGCCATGTTCATCCTCCTTACTTTGTATCCAGGTTCTTTATCTAAAATACCACAGTTTCTGCTAGTTCTTACTGGCAAAGTGTCTTGTTTGTTTGTTTTTGTTTAAAAAAAAAAAAGGCAGTCTGATTTTTACAGATATTTGCTCCCAGCTGTCAGGGGAAGTTGAAAAGCCTGGAGTGTTTGACATTTCTGAAGTTCCCACTTTTAGTTTTACTTTGCTAGAAATTTCTCTAGCTGCACAACTTTTAAAGAGTGGTTGATATTTCTGATGTGAGAAATTCCCTTGTGATTCTGTATGAAAACAGTCTGCAAAATATGGTTTAAAATCTCCAGTACATGGAAAACTGTTTTTTATTTAGAGTAGCATAAAAATTGAAAATTTAAAAACTCTTCTGTGTTCTCTGAAAGCCATCCTGCCATATAATGCTATTACTGCATCTCAGTCATGTGAATTTAATGTGTAACCACATCAAAAACTCAGATGTTTGAATTAGAAGAACTTATGGACTGATGAGCTGAGGAACTCAACAAGCAAAAGAAGTATTCTTTCTTCTCAACACCTTTATACTGACAAGCACTGAGTATTCTTAGTTCTGGTTTGCTTCATTGGGCAGAGAGGTACTTCACACCTTCCAAAAAAAAAAAAAAAAGCCCTACTTCCAAATTTTATCCTCCATCAATATTCAAGTCCATATGTTTTGGTGCAAGGTGACAGTGTCTCTGAAAAATGCATGGTTTCAGCTGCTCTGAGGAGTGAAAGATTGGAGCCTCCCATTAAGCCGGTGTTGATTGCATGGAAATTACCTGCTGGGTGGTTATTTTCTTCAGCTGTGAACTAATGATTCATTTTCAGGTTGATTATTTAGCTCATATCTCAATGGCTGTTTTTCTTAGGCATCTTGGCTCACAGCTTTGTGAACTGGAAAAGCTGATAGATAAAATGATGATTGCAGAGTTTTCAACTTATGCTCGCAATGATTTAAATAGACCCCTAGAAGATGATTGCCAGATTCTAGAAGAGGTATGTCTGTTATTGAAATAAACTGTCTGATGAATATGTTTGCATCCTTAACATACTTAATAAGCACCAACTAATTCACTCAGGTCCCTAGTAGCAACACTATAATTTTAGACTATTTCTCTTCTCATCCAAACCTTCCCCCGCCCCTTTATTTTTGTGCTTGATAAAATTAAATAATTCTAATTAAACTCAGAACTCTCATCCAGCCCCACTTTAGTTTTTCAAAAATAATCAGTTCACTTTTCTCTGTTATATGTATCCTGAGTTCACTTTATGAACCTCAGCATGTAAGTGGAAAAGAACATGGACTCTCATTGACTTGGCTGTAAAATTTCAGTTTTGCAATGAAAGCTGATATTTGCATGTTGTTCTCATTCTGTCTCCCTATGCTTTTATGGGTGCTTATATCAAGCATATGGCTACCCTGAATACATGCTTCATTTGCAGTATATATATATATATATATATATATATATTCCTCATTCCTCTGAAGATGATAAACATTTGAAGATTAAGCTGCTGTGATTGCTCTCTAGCCTGGAAAAGATTTTTCTGGATTTTGCCTGTACTGTTCTTCAGTAATTACTGGACCCTAAGAACTGTTCAGTCTTGTTTCATAAAATGTAGTGATTGGCAATAGCAGTGAAATACACCCATTTTGGCCCTATAGTTTCTTCCCCCCTCTGTGCTGCAGTGTGCCAGCCTCTCACTTGGGCTGTATTTAGTGTCAGTCTTGCTCAAGGTAAGGAAACTCACTCATCATCAGAAATATCCATGTTTTTAAGCCCTAGTGAATGAGCCTGACTAAGGAATAGGCAGGAAAGGGGGTGAGAGAAAGGAACTCAGCTGATATTGCCACAGGGAACTTGGAAGAAGTAAAGCATGGAATTAGGCTCGAGGTACTGGACTGATCTAAACGCTATTCACTGTGTGTTTGATACATGAACGTTCTTACTGCTGTGCAATTTCTTAAAATTGTTTCTTGTCTTCACTTTGATATTTTTCATGTATTTTTTTAATTTTCTTTTTTCTTGATAGGAAAGGCTCGTATCTCTAGTCTTTGGACTTTTAAAACAAAGGAAGCTAAATTTTTATGAAATATATGGAGATGAAATGATTAATACTGCAAAGAACATAATTAAACAGGTAAGCCAAACATTTCTGATGTGTCTGACAAGCCTCAACCCCTTACAAATTATTTTTTTAGTTGTTAAGAACAGCTCTGATGAAGTTTTTTGGTGGCTGATGGTCTCTCATTTACAGCAGCTGAGCTTGCAGACACTAAGGGCTTCCTGAAGCACAGAGGTCTGTTTGCAGAAAAGACTTTTGGGAAGGTGTAGATAGCATAACCACACTCCAGTTTTCTCAGTATAATTACAGTTGTTCTCAACTTTCCTTTCTCTCAACACATGTCTCTCCTGAGTAGTATAATTGTGTTTCATTAAAAAAACAAACAACAAACACCCCTAAACCACACCAAAAAGCCTGGCCCCCAGTCCTCTGAAAAGCAAACTCCCCAAGTTCTTGGTTTAAACACATAAAAGAGAATCAAAGAACTTGCCAGTTGAAAGAATCGAATTCCCAGCAAATGCTACAGAAAACATTGCTTGCCTTAATGTTAACAGAGACCTAGCATAGGCACATGATTAAAAAGCTGGATAACACCCTTGCCTTTTTCTGGTGAAGTAATGAGGAAAACCAGCTAAAACCAACAATTGAAAAAAGTTCAGATTATATCTTTGGGGGAAAATGCACGGGCTAGTTTGGGTAGTGACATGATGGCTTTTGTTTGCAAACAAAAACATAGACTGAACTTTGAGTGTGTGTTTGGTACTTTTAATTTTACTCATCTTGTTTGTTTGCACACATATGTGAGAATATTGTGTAAGAGGTGGGTTTTTTCCCTAAAGATGCATAGTTATTTCGAGAGTTATGGTCTGATGTGCTGTGAGCTCCCTCTGACTTGTATCTGGGAGCTAAGTGAGATAGGTGCTGGGTTTGCCATCTCCTGTCCTCATAGTATGTAGTCTGCTGTCCACAGCTGCATTGTGAACTGGGTTGGGAACCTAGTTTTAAGAAGTTTGGATTTATTTTTTTAATATTGTTATTTGAAGGTTTTTGTTTTAAGCCAGAATTGGCTCTCCCAATCCCCTTCACATTGCAGTTGTTCTGCTGGAAATATTTGTCTTCATGTTGAATTTTTTTGGGTGTCATTTCTGCTTAAAAATAGGCAAAGTTTAATCAACTTGCACTGTAAATTTCTGTTGAATAAGGAAAATAAGACAGGACTGGAGTATTTCTATGTGGTTTGTGCAACACTTTTGTGTTGTGGCCCATTGTCTCATCTCTTAGGGATACTTTTCCTTAATGAAGAAAACTGTTTTCCTTCCCACACCTCAAATGTGCTTCCTCTTCAAATGCATTGTTGGGCTGTTTTGGTCAGTGCTTTTTAGAAGCTGTTTATGGCCAGGCAGGTGAAAGGGCAGAGGTTTGTAAGCACTGAGCAGACAGTTCACACACAGTTCAAGGGCAAAGTGTGTTCTTGAAGAACAACACACCTGTTGTTCTGCAGGTGTACTGACCACCATTACTCAAAACACAGGTAAAATCTGTGATGGCAGCCCTCAGTCACCATTGGGATTGTACATATTTGTTAAAGGCAAGATGGGTTCACATGCTACTGACTCATTTGTTCAGATTATTGATTGGCATTTGGGAGAAAACACCTTTTTTGGTCTGAATGGAGCTGATTTGTACCTTGGGCTTACAAGTAGTGTGAAAACAGATCAGTGAAATGGCTGTAAAACAATAGATGTGTTTGGAATGAAAACAGATTGTTCTGGAGACCTGAAGAAACTGGCTAGTTTTGTGTGTACCAGGTGCTTTTGGGGATTTCTTTTGGGTTTTTTGTCATTTGTTTGTAGAGAAACAAGTTGTTAAAGTGATACAAATGTGTCTTTATTTTGTTATTTTACTTTACCTTATTTAACTTGAGGATTGTTGTGTATGTTATGAAACTCAGCAGTGGTTAGAAAGAAGCTAAGATCTTTTTTTGTTCTGTTTTTTCCCCCTTAAAATTTGACAGTGTGTGGTTAATACGGTATCGCAGATAGAAGAAATAGATACAGAAGTGGTTGTTAAGTAAGTATGCAGCCAGATTTTTTTTTTTTTGGTGGTGGGTGGAGATAGGATGTTTTTTAGCACAGATAAATTTACTGCTCTAATTTTTGCTTAAATTTCCCTATAATTAAGGATTATCCTTCTCTTTCATCTTAAACCTCTGCTTCTGTCTGCCTCTGTGTGGATACTGTGTTCCCCTTCTCATTCAGATTCTAATGTTACCTTAAATTTAACTTTAAAATAAATAATAAAATTCTGTGAATCTCACTACATGAACCATATATCTCTTAAATATATATCCACTTGAAAGCATTCCCTGTTGCCATAATCCTGGATTTTATATTAAGACGTGTCAGTAGTTTCAGTTCCTCCTGTGTGATTAAGAACAGGAACTATCCAGAGATGAGACCAGACAGCTTCAGTCTTAGAAATGGTCCGTCAGGAACCTCACAAAGCCCAGTAAAGGCAAATGCCATGGCAGAGATGGAGATGGAGCCAGGCTCCTCTCAGAGGTGTGCAGGGGAAGGACAAGGGGCAATGGGTGCAAGACGAAAGATGAGAAAGGCCAGAAAAATCTGTTTCCTATATAAGGATGGTCAAACACTGGAATAGGGGCCCAGAGAAATGTGTTCTGGGACATGGTCAGGCCTTAACTGGGCAGGGCCCAGAGCAACCCAGTCTAGTTGGACCTGCCTTGAGCAGGGCTTGGCCAAAGGGGCTCCAGAGGCGCCGGGCTCCAGAGGCGCCGGGCTCCAGAGGCGCCGGGCTCCAGAGGCGCCGGGCTCCAGAGGCGCCGGGCTCCAGAGGCGCCGGGCTCCAGAGGCGCCGGGCTCCAGAGGCGCCGGGCTCCAGAGGCGCCGGGCTCCAGAGGCCCCGGGCTCCAGAGGCCCCGGGCTCCAGAGGCCCCGCCAGCTTCTGTTTTTTCCGTGGCTTTATGATTCACTTGACTCAGCAAAGTGTTACCCCAAGATAATAAAAATAGTCCAGCTGATAAAGCAAAGTGAGTGGCAGAATCTACATGGGATTCATGTCCAGATTCGGAAAAGACTGGGCACAGGGTCATTTTTAAACATTGGATATTTGGTCACTATTCTCCAGTGTTTACTATTCTGCTGTTGGGTCCTAACTGTGTATTACAGGGTTTAACTTTTGTTCTGTCAATGACTTTTCTGCCCTTTGCCACAAACAGCTGACTTGTACTTTAATAGCAGAAGTGGTCTCATTGCAATGCCACAAAATGAGCTTAATAACACAGCTTTTGTAACACTTACAAAATATTTTCTTTCAATTTTTTTTGTGATTTTTGTTTTCCTCCCACATGATTTGTGAAAGTGTTATTAACCCCCCTCTCCCTTGTTGGTAACACATACTTATGCCAGGGAAAAGTACATTATGCTTAGGAAAGAAAATAAATGGTAAATATGAAGCTTTCATTTTTTTATAGTGTTGTCTCATTTTGTATCCCTCCTTTCCCATTCCACTTACATGACTGTTGTTCAGGTAATGTCTGTTGTTCTGCCAGATAGAAGTCTGTATAGTTTTCCCTATATTTAAAATTTACAATTCAAGTTAGAGCATGTGGTTTTTTTCCTTTATGTGCCAGTAGGCATCATGGCCAGCAAACAGTTGCTATTTGCTGAATACTGCTCTTTTTTTAGGCTTGCAGACCAGATGAGGATGATGAATTTTCCTCAGTGGTTTGATTTACTGAAGAATATTTTTTCTAAGTTCACAATCTTCCTCAAGAGAATAAAGGTAAGACATTCATTTACAAAGAGCTTTACATAGTTCAGGCATGAAAGGGAATGAAGTTACTTTCCATTTGGAGTCTTAAGGTGTTGGTTTTGCTTGTGGAGTTCAAACTTCTGATTGAAAGAGGGAGAGGTGAATATTGGCATCCAGGGCAAAAATGATTAGTGCTAACAAAGGGAGCAGTGGCAAAGAGATAATACCTCTTTTTGCATGATTACATCTATTTTAGGCTGCTAGGGATTAGGACAGAACTTTTGTATGTGTTAGATTGGTGAAAGAAACCTCATTCTCAGAAACATCTGATATTGGTTCCCATCAGACGGATGGGTCTGCCTCCGAATACTAATTACACAATAGAAAATAAAGCCAGGATTTAGTTTAATTTTGTGGGTAAAAGAAAATCTCTTCCTAGCACGAGCTTGTGGCACAGGGTTTTGTTATGGGGTTTTTTTTGTAATAAAAGTTATGTTTTATTCTAGGCAACGTTAAATACTATCCGTAGCGTGGTTTTCTTGGTTCTAGACAAGAACCAAAAAAACAGAGACCTGGAGGACACCTTACAAAAGAACTCTGCCAAGGAGAGCTTGGTGGACACCGAAGTGGCTTATCTGACCCACGAGGGCATGTTCATAAGCGACGCGTTCGGCGAAGGGGAGCTCCCGGCCGGAGCGGCTGACACTACCTCTCAAAGGAACACCTCCCCAAACAGTGAGCCCTGCAGCAGCGACTCGGTCTCCGAACCCGAGTGCACGACCGATTCCTCATCCAGCAAGGAGCAGACATCCTCTTCTGTTACTCCAGGAGGAGTAGAGATGATGTAAGTGAACGCGGTGCCTGTCTCCGCTTTGCAGCAATGGCAGGAACAAGGTGTGAGGTGCAGGCAGGTGTTTCTAATGATACAGTACAAAAATTGACTTTGGAGGAAAGTGCTTTTTAGGTAGGTGTAGTGAACCTCCACCATCGCCCCTAGAGGCTGCCATCAGAGTGCACTGCTTCCAGCTCACCTTTGTTTCATTTATTTGCCTTGTTTTCACCTCTGTGTGTAGGTGGTACAGGGACTGTCACTTGTTCCTTCTCCATAGGCTCTTCTGGGGAGGCCACTTGTGTAGAGAGCAGGAGAGATGCAAGTCCAGCCTACATGAAAGACAGATTGCCGTCCCTTTAGCAGGCAAAATCATCTCTGTTCCCTGTCCATGCTCCCTATGGCAGTTTTTTATGTTGTTGTTTGTTTTTTTTTAAGCTGGCTTCATGGAATGCACCTTGATAAATTCTAGAGAAAAATCTCCCGTTTGTCATTAATCATTTGACTTGCATACTTAAATAAATAAACCCATCTCAATGCTTTGGTTCCATAAGCAGTGCTGCCCTGAGGTGCTGCAGACTCCAGAGGTGTAACCTTTTGGCATCCTTTTGTGCATGCCTTATGGTGGAAGAGAAATGACATGTGAAGAGGAGTCCAGGGCTACAGGGAAGAGGGGAGAGAGAGAAAGAGGTTGGATCCAAACTAGTCTGGAGCAGTTTGCCAAATGTGCTAAAAATACACCACTCAGCTAGAGCTCTTGAGGAGCAAAGTTGTTTCTGCAGCTGGTTGCATAACTTCATTCTAAAATGAAGTTGCTTTATCCCTCTTCTGTTTTTTATTGCACCTTTGCTCTGTGTTTGGAGCAGGCTAATAAAAATACACAGAACAGTGTTAGCCCAGTTGCTGCTCCATAGTGTCCCAAGTTTTCTCTCTCCTCTCATACTGTCAGTCCCTTGAGCTGGACCAGAAGATTGTGATCTTCACTAGTGACATGAGCAGTGAACGGCAGAGCTGAGCTACTTGCTGACCTCAAAACAGTAGATAAGTCATACAAGCTTTTTAAAAACAACCAACTTAAGAACCTGAAGTCTAAAGAGCTCATAGAACGACAGCCTGTGGAGTAAGGTTGGGGGGAGTGCCAAATATCTATATTTTAGCCAAATATCTATATTTTAGGCCTTACACTTTCATCAGGAGAGAAATGCTGTATTTTATCTGTCATATGCTTTGTGATCCTCAAGTGTTACAGGAGCTAGGTAAATTTTAGCTCAGTAAATGTCAATTTTATTTATTGTATTAGTAATGACTGTATCCGATTTCCTCTTAGACCATTCATAGCAATTAGAATGTGGATTCAAAAAAGAAAAGGATGGGCAGTTATGCATTTCCTCGCTACGGGGACTGACATGACATTGACAGCAGCTTAGAAGATCCCATATGTACAAAGTGACTTTAGTGATTAATTGACTGTCTGCATTTGACAGTCACTGCAAGGCTCTTTCCTCCTTCAACCTGTGTGCAGAAATACTGATTTTTTTCTATAAACTGATGCTCAGTCTACTGGTTCTGTCATTTGTAGGATCGGTGATGACATGAAGCTGACTGACCTGGAACTAGTCAGGCTGGCAAACAATATTCAGGAGTTACTTTATAATGCCTCTGATATCTGCCATGATCGTTCAGTCAAGTTCCTCATGGCAAGAGCAAAGGTAAGGAGCATGGATCAGACTGCTGGTGGTGTCTCATTCTTAATGGGAATTTGTTCCCAGGGTTTTGAAATGGCACTCACAATGGGAGTATGGTAACAGCAATCTACCTTGTATGTCCCATATAGGGTTAAATGATGTGCCTCTTAAAATACTAGTAACCTTCAGATGCTGACTAGTTACTTCTTTACATCTCTGATTTTTTAAATTTTTTTGTGGTGTTTTGTGTCCTTACAATGGTTTTCTTTGCATATAGGATGGCTTCCTAGAGAAACTGAATTCCAACGAGTTTGTTACTCTCTCTCGCTTGATGGAAGGCTTTATCTTAGATACTGAGCAGATCTGTGGCAAGAAGAGTATGTCCTTACGAGGAGCACTTCAGAGTCAAGCCAACAGATTTGTGAATAGATTTCATGAGGAGAGAAAGACAAAACTAAGGTATTTCTGGGTAGAAGATCTTTATTGTTCTTCCATGGATGATTTTGTCAATTGTATGCCAGCCAAACACAATCTTTTGTTACCTAGAGCACTAGTAAGCCTGTTATACTTAAGAGCAGGGGGTGAAAAAACTGTGTTAAACTCCAATTATTTCTAAGTGGTTTAGACTTTTACTGTTTTTGTAACTTGATTTCCTCAAACTGTATTCTGCAATACTGTTCTAAGGACAGTAATGGCTACAGAAAGTACACAAGGCTAACATTGAAGAGCCACATGGCTTTGTCTCAGAAGTTTAAGAATAATTCACTTTCAACTGTTTTCTAAAACAAAAAAGATAAAACTAAACCACTTGGGGAACATGCATCAAGTCTATTTGCTTTCGTCCATCAAAAGCCATAAAAATTGAAGTATTGTATTTGCACATTGCTTCATGGACAATGATCTCATGAAGACCTTTATTGCCTTTTTTTTGGTCCCTATGACAGATGGAATGAACAAACTGTGAGATCTCTAGACCAATACAGTGTTGTTCTGTTTTGTTGCTGCCCGTTGTTAGACACCTCCTTCTGATGAAGATGACTAGCACAATGTTCTGGGACAGTGGCTTTTTAAAAATTGTTGTAGTTTTGATTCCACAGCATTACAGGCAGGAGAATCATCAATACAAGGCTTTTCTTTCTCAGCCTCCTCTCTTTTGTGTTTATAACCAGCCTGCTTTTGGACAATGAGCGCTGGAAGCAAGCTGAAGTTCCCGCGGAGTTTCAGGACCTTGTCGATTCAGTGTCAGATGGCAGAATTTCTCTCCCTGAAAAAAAACCAGCAGGTGTGTATCTTGCAGAACTACTGTGAAATGAATTTATTATCGGCAAATTCTGCTAGTGAGTGCTGATGGACATATTGTGATGCCACTCTTGATCTGCGTTTGCTCACTGTCTTCTGGGGGCATCAGAAGGAAATTGATGTCTATTTTCTTTTTTTTTATTATTATTATTATTTTTGTCTCTTACCGGTGTTGAAACTTCTTGTCCTGACCTTGACAAATTATTTATTTACTTCTTGAAAACACCCAGAAGTGTTAGCACAGGGAGGGAACTGCCTCTTTATATTATACAAGTATTCCCAGTGTAGAGGCTTACAGTCTTTGCACAAATTCGGTCTTTTCCGAGAACAAACCATTGAAGAATTGCCAGGGACTGAGGAGCTCAGTGCATGTGCTCAGCCCCCCTTGTGTGAAACAAAGCTTGCTCCTTGCCACTGCTTCATCTGCCAGTTCCAATGAAAGGCAGCATGCCATGTGGCTGCTCATGGAAGGCAAAACTCACGTTCATTCAATTATTTACCTTGCCATAGAAACCTCATTTGACCTCAGAGAAGTCACTTTTTCTCGTGCCCTATTTCCCCATGTGTGCCGTGGGAATACTTAATGTGTTCTTACCTCGTGGGGAAACTCATCCAATATTGCAGTGAGGGATGTGTGTGAACATCTAGAAGAGGAAGAAATCATACAGAGGGGGAGAAAAATGGCCATAGATTAGAAGAAAGAAAGTACAGTGATGTCTTGGTAGAGAAACCCTTCCAAAAGGAATATAAAAAAACAGATACAGAGAGTGTGTTAGTAATAATCTCTCCAATTATGGAACACAACACTAAAATACGTTTGTCAACCATTGCTCTTAAAATAACCTCTTGCAGCTCCCTTCAGGCAGATAATTTAGCATGAAAAACTGCATCAGTAAGAGCTTCTATGAAGCCTGAAGAAGTGATTTGAAGTTAAAATATTAATATACACAGCAAGTGACTTGAGAATATATAGTAGAAAACCTAGTGACTTTTTCTGCTTTTCTTCTTCTATTTGTAACCTGTTGTACTTGGGGTTTTTAAGACCATAGTGACTGTGGGACATTGTGGAATTTTTGACCTAAAATCACAGCAGATAATAATGTAACTTTGTGGGTTGTAGTAATTATGATGGGCGATCAAGTATCTAATTAATATTGTAAAAAAAAGAGCAGTGTTCCAAAGACTGATTGTGGATTTTTTTCAAACTTTAACAGGTGAACATTGCATTTTTATAAATAACATTTTTTGCCCTTGTTTTTGGTTGAACTCATTCCTTTTCCTGTCTCGCTAAAATGTCTAGCTACTGAAGAAAGAAAGCCAGCTGAATTCCTTATTGTTGAAGGACAAAAATATGCAACAGTTGGGTAAGATGCACACTTTTCTCTTAGCAGTGGGTTAGTTGGCAAGAACTTCTGAGTAGAACTGTGATGAATGCTAACAGCTTTAGCAATCTTATTTAAATTGGAAATCCCTCTCCTTTCACAGACTAGTTTCTCTTTAGTTCCCAAACAGTTATAAAAGCTCTTCTGTACATTAAAATGCTGGTTTTCCTCTGAATGACTTGGCTGAAATTTATGATTTTATTTGAATGGTCTTTTCCATTATTTCATGAAAACACATAATTGTGAAAATACACGTTTGTCTTCGTAGCACACGGTTATTTCTTATGTAGTCCAAGTATCTCTGGCAAAAATCATAGGTTCCTGGAATAGTTTGGGATGGAAGGGACTTTCAAAGGTCATCTAGCCCACCCTTCCTGCAATAAGCAGGGACACCTTCCACTAAACCAGGCTGCTGAGAGCCCTGTCCAACCTGACCTTGAATGTTCCAGGGATGGGTCACCCTCAGGGCAGCCTCTGCCAGTGTTTCACCACCCTCATTGTAAAAAATTCCTTCCTTATATCTAGTCTGAATCTACCCTCTTTTGCTTTAAAACTATTATTACTCCTCGTCCTGTCACCACAGGACCTACTGAGAAGTTTGTCCCCATCTTTCCTATAAACCCACTGAAAAGCTGCAGTAAGGTCTCCCTGGAGCCCTCTTCTCCAGGCTGAACAGCACCAAAATACATGAGTCCGCTACAGAAAAATTGCTTCTCTTATTCAGAAGGAGAAATGGGCCATCTCAGAAGCTGCATACACTGTTTCTTGGCATCCTGGTTACTTTGAATTGGAAAGTAATTTCTTAGAGCTGGTTATATCAAAGACATTTTAAAATACACGATACATACTTCTTTCATTTAAAAGCATGCTGTGTTTCCAAAGACTGTGAGGCTTAGGCATTAAATAATGCATGAAAGTGTTTTTTGGGGGAGGGAGTAAAACCTGGAAGATCTCACTCCCCAGAGTCCTCACATCAATTTACCCATACTTAAAAAAGTTGTGATGTGCAGAATGTCTTGGACCAGCTGTCATTTTATGAGTTGCTTCATGATGATGCATCGTTGTTCAGTAAGAAGCAGAAGCTGTGGCTGAGAACTTCTGTGCCAGCCAGCTGATATCACTGCAAAAGAGCATTTCAGGTCGTGTGGGAGCATTGCTTTAAAGGATAAAATTTACCTAATATATGATGTGTTTGATGATCCATCTCTGCTGATTTGAAACTTGTTACTTTTAGCTCTGTGAAGCAATTGTGAGCCTCATGGTGCAAATATTTGTTTCAGTTCTGCACACTTTTACGTGCAGTTTCATTGTATTTAATCAAATAAAAGGCATTCGTCAAAAATACCTTGATGTTCACAAAGCATTCTTCAGGTGTGTATTTTCAGCTGACTTTTCATCATCTCTCTGCACTCTACTGCCTAAAGGAAGAAAGACATTTAACTCTTTGAAATGTTATAATATCTACTCTGAACATTTGATCTCACCTCAGTTTTCCTGCCTTCTGTGTATTTGAATTCAAAGGAGCATGCCTGCTCTATGTGGGGCCTTCGTAATTCCATCCAGTAGCTCCCAAATTCTCCAGTGCTTGCTGGCTTCAGGGGAAATTACAGGTGTTCAGCATCTTCAGATATTTGGTGCTATTTCTTCACAGCTGCTTTCTCTGTTTGTGACTCCTTAGAATTTATTACTTGTTTTTTCAGAGATTTTTCTCTGATATAAAATACTTTTTTTCCACACGCTTCCCTTTGGAATGAGTATTCATTATAACTGTCTTTATGTATGCCTTCTTTTATATTTTACTTTTACTTCACATTAGTTAGTGGGTTTATTCAATGCTATAATCTCTAGCATTGGGTAGCTTTCTATCAACATGACTGGCCTGTGTTTGATTTTTTTTTTCAGCATCTTCTGTGCCCTGAGATGACATATTTGGCTGTTTCCTCTCTTGTAGGACAGTATTGCTGCTAATAAGAATAATCCTTGAGTACTGCCAGTGTGTGGATAACATTCCTTCCATCACCACTGACATGCTGACCCGCCTGTCTGATTTACTGAAGGTATGACTCAGGATGCACCACCTGTGCTAAGCAGGGGCAGTCAGGGTGGACAAATGTCTTACTCTCTGTAATGCCCTTGGGTTTTTATAATTTCATATAAATTATCTAGAAATCATTGTGTTTTCTACTGTGCCATAAGGAAGCCTTTTAAGTCAAAGGCATTAAAGATACAATTTGTTGTGGGAATTAACTCTGGGAGGGCTGTCTTTCCTCTTGGTCACCTGGAATGTTGGAAATCCCATCTAGCAGTATTTGTCACAGCTGCCTGTCCATCTACACCAACCACCCAGGCTGTGGGTGTATGATTAATGCTGCTGAAGAAAAAGCAGGTTGATCCCAGATGCCACAGAAATATATCTTTATTGAGGAAGGAAAACAAGTCCCTTGGTTTTTTACAAGTCAGTAGAAGCATGAAAAATAGTATGGGATGAAGCTTCTGTTGTAAAATGTAAAGATGATAAAACACCAGGACCTCTTTCTCATTTATTTCTCACTAGAGAAGGGGAAAGCTGGTGAAGCCCAGATACTGCAAGGTAATATTTGTAAACAACAATAAAAGGAGCACATTAATGCACCTTAAAACTATCATATATATATATATATATATATATATATATATATATATGCACACACATACATCCATATCTGTATAGGCTCCAAAGCCTAGCAGTTAATTTATGTCAAGACTTTCCCTTGTGCCTTTACCCACAAAGGTTATATCAGGTATTAGAGTTCTGAACATGAACATAATCAATAAAAGATAACCAGATTCTACTTTCCAGAAGTATATTTTACTTTTGTAGATGCCAGGGAAGGGGAAACACACTCAGGGAGATGGACCTTTAAATAATTTTCCTGTTGGTAGTTCTTATTTGAATAACCAGATGCAGGAACACTCCTCCCTGCAATTGTCATTCAGATTCATCTACAAACCTTCCCCTTTAAAACCACTATCCAAGGCAGATCAGTCTCTTTGGGCCTGCCCCTCTTCACCTCTCCTTCTCCAGCTGCTGCTTCTCTCAAAAATTGCAGCACCCTTTCACAGGCAGGTAGAATAGCAGCAGATGTCTCAAAACTTGACAAGATTTGCATCTCTGTTTTACTTCCCTGTCCTTACCTTATCTTGTAGCTCTGCCATTTGTGCTTTACTTCTTTGTGTTCAAACATCATGTGCAGTTTAATTATTGTATTTCCTATCTGTCAGCAAGGTGCCATCAATTGGAGAAATGTCAAGAACAGCTAGCAGAAACAAAAGCTCATTTATTACACTTTGAACAAAATAGAGCCACTCGAGATGTCCTGGCAGGTCACTACGCTTTTTGTTTGACAACAGTCAGAGCTACCAAACTGTGAGGGTAGCAAGAGCTAGACTTTGTTGTGGTGGAAAATGGAAAGTGTTCCATTTCAAGGTATTGAAATTCCAGGCAGTTTTGAACTGTGGCTGCAACCTGAGTGAAATGACACCAGTGTATGGGCAAAATCATAGAAACATTTAGATTGGAAAAGACCTCTAAGATCAATCGAGTCCAGTCACTAACTGAAGATTGCCAAGTCTGCCACTGAACCGTGTTCTCAAGTGCCACATCTACACACCTTTTAAATACCTCCAGGGATGGTGACTCAACCACTGTCCTGGGCAAGCTTGTTCCAGTGAAGAGATTTTCCCTAATATCCAAACTAGACCTTCCTGGTGCAAATTGAGGCCATTTCCTCTTATCCTGTCACTTCTTGCTTGGGAGAAAAGATCAACCTCCACCTGGCTACACCCTCCTTTCAGGGAGTTGTAGAGATAATGAGGTCCCCCCTGAGCCTCCTTTTGTCCAGGCTGAGCCACCCCTCACCTCCCTGAGCTTCTCCTCATCAGACTTGTGCTCCCAGACTCTTCCCCAGCTCTGTTGCCCTGGAGTGGACTACACTCCAGCATCTCCGTGTCTATCTTGTTGGGAGGGGCCCAAAACTGAACACACATAGTTGTAATTAATGGATTGTTTAGATGGTGCAGACAAGAGAAGGCTTGTGGCCGCGTGCTGGGCGCAGAAATGCTTTCCTCCCAGCAGGCACAAGGAGGGGGTGTTGCTCTTTTGCTGTTTCAGACGTGCTGCTTCCTCACTGCTCTGTCTGCAACAGGCGATCTGGGAACAGCGTCGTGCCCACAGAAGGCGGGGGAGAGTGCGTGTGTCCATCGTCCTTTACAGCCAGAGTTTTTAATGGTCTGCCTCACAGTTAACACTAACCTGAGCTAAATATCTCAGAGGAGCTTAGGCTGTGTGAGACACATCTGTCTACGGCTCAGTGGTTCTACTTCTAAAGTCCACCCAGAGGTGTAAGAAAAGGTCTTGCTTTTCCAGAGGAGGAGATGAAGTGAATGTCAGACAGTTTCAGGGCCTGACCTCTGTCTGAGAGCAGGGTAGGTATTGCCTCTCTCAGGTCAGGGGCCACATGTAGCTCTGGTTTGGTTGTGGTATGAGGTCTGCTCTTCTGGCCCTGGATACACCACTGGCAGCCCAGAGCTGGGGGTGTGGGGTTCATGGTGTGTTCTCTGTGGACCTGCATTTTGTGACTGACTCCAGGCAGTAGCCAGAAAAATTATTTCTTCTTTTTACCCAAGGAGCGCTTGAAATTTTGGGTTTACTCTTGTATTATCGTGAAGCAAGACCTGTGAAGCAGGATTGTACCCCCCTAAAAAAAGGAGGTCTGTGTGAGGGAGATCCTGTGTGTTGCAGACACAAGCTGCAGGGCAACCTTGTCACCATTTCTTCTGAATCTTTAGGTGTATGAGAAAGGGTCAGCTCTGTGTAAGTTTTGCCTCCCAATTTCCAGCCCAGTGTCAATAGACAAACATGTTTAAACATGAGCCCTGGGACTTCTGCTTTCCATTCAGTGCAGGGACAAGAACAATGGCTCTTCTACTGCCTCACCCGGGCCAGTCTGGAATATCTGGTGTCTCAAGCTGGGTGATGAAGCAGAATTCCAATATAAGGCAGAAGATGCTGACAGAAATTGTCTTACTATCCAGAGATTTGGGTGACCTATCAGAGTGTTTTACACATCTGCTGAAGAAAACTGGCAAGATCCTTACCCTTTTCCCCATCCAAGGTCCTGGTTTGAGAATTCTGTTTTATAGATTTGTAGTACGAGGCTGTTCTTGTTACGGCTTGCAAAGGAAGGCTGAACGTGGTGAGTCTGCAGCAAATCTGTCTTGCTGCTTTCTTTCACTCGGAGAGAAGCCTCACCTAAAGGTCTCTTAGAGAAGCAGAAACTAGTCCTTGCATTGAAATCACTGGGTATCAGTGTTTTTAAAAGCAATATTTCTGCTTCCCATTGCTGAAGCACTGCCTTGAGTGCTTTACCATAAGCTGAGTCAAAAAACACTGAACCAGTGACTACTGAGAGTGGTAAAAAAGTTCCTTTTTAATTAGTTGTCATGGACTCCTCTGGAGTAAGAAATATGTGAACTCTGGAACTGGCTTTCATAATAATTGTCTTATCTTGCAAAATTCCGTTGATGGTATTTCTAAACTGTGGTTATGTATAGTTGATAAAGAGTCAGCATGCATTTTCACTGTCTTTTTCTTTCTCACAGTATTTCAACTCTAGAAGTTGCCAACTAGTGCTTGGAGCTGGTGCATTACAAGTTGTTGGTTTGAAAACAATCACTACAAAAAACCTAGGTATGGATTTCTATATTTAAGAGGTCAAAGCTTGTTCTTCTGCCTGTTAAACCAAAATGCGAAAAAAAACCCTGAACATTTATGATGTTGTGTTTGAGTTTTGGTGCCGTGCATGGACACAGAGGGTGATAAGACCTTGCTGGTTACCTGCCTGGACTGCTTTGGCTGCTCAGAAGGCCTGGGAGAACCGGGTGCCCTGTTCCATGCTGCAGAAGAGTCTTGACACACTATTCCAGACCTCCAGTTTTAAACTGTCTCCTGAAATTAAGAGCCTTTGACTGATGGGTTGAAGCAGGTGTCTGAACTTACAGTTCCCGTGTTTCAGGGTGTCCTGATTAGCAGTCTGCATTTCCCTTTTGGAAAGGGAACAGCTTGAGGAGAATGAGTTGAGAGGCTGCCCCCCGAGGGGCTGTGGGCTCCAGCTGGGTCAGGTTTTTGCTGCAGAACGCTTGGCCTGTGTGGTGACTGTATGTCACACTGTGTGTCCTCCTACTGGCTCAGGCCTTGTTGGACTCAGGATAAGCTCAGTTTTGCAGATCCTGTTGGCACTGCAGCAGAAGCAGGTTCAGGACATGTCAGCACTGGCAGGGCAGAGTGTTTCTGTACACCACAGCAGAAGAAACGTTGATGCCTTGAGAATGTGATTCCTGCGGTTAGGTGGATGATGAGTCAGGTCTTCTGAGATCTCTCCAATGTCTGTGTGTGCCCAGGGCTCAAAATCTCAAGTAAACACTTAAAGCCTCTGGGAAAATTAGTTCCTTATCCCATATCTTTCCGAAGCTGGGTGTGAATAGCCAGGTACCAGTCTGGCATCTTCACTGGGTGGGGTTTCCCAGTGGAAACAAACAGACTAACAAAGAAGTGATAAATTGTGTCCGATCTGTCATTTATGTTAAAGGAGATACAGTCCATACAAAATTACTCTTCCTGTGCAATAATTACATTATTTTTCTTTCTGAATTTACAGCCCTTTCTTCACGTTGCCTACAGCTCATTGTACACTACATTCCCATTATCAGGGCTCATTTTGAAGCTCGACTGCAGCCGAAGCAGTTTAGCATGCTCAGGCATTTTGACCACATTACAAAGGTAATTCTTGTGGCATTTCCTAATTAAACACAAAGTTCTGCTTTTCAACTGTACTCTGAAGAATATGAATGCCATTAGAAAATGAAACCTGCTTTCTTCCCTTACAGGATTATCACGACCACATAGCTGAAATTTCAGCAAAGCTCGTTGCCATAATGGATAGCTTATTTGACAAACTATTATCCAAGGTAATGATTTATGGAAATAATTATATACTCTCTAAATTGCAATTGGAAGTCTCGCTGTATGCAGCCTAGATGTTTCAAATGGAGTCTTAAACTTTCCTAATCAGGACTTGTTTGAACTTCTTTAAACTGTGTAAACAGAAAGCTCTGTGCTGTTCTCACGAACATATTTTGTGTTAGCATTTGCCACTGGGGCATCAATCACACAAAAAATAAATTTTCCATTGACTCCTTCAGCAGGAAGAGAAATGCTTTGGCTGGCACAGATGCTCAGGTGTTCAGGAGCTGAAGTGCTCTCCTACCACTGACAGTTCTTGTCTGCGGCCAGGCTCAGCAAGTCCCGTTTTCTGCTCTTTCCAGTGGTGCCTCTTTGGAAGTGGGGAGGGTGGCATTTCCAGCAGCTGAGGAAACAGCAAAAAAAATGCTGAGGAAGAAGAGTTTTTGGAAGGGAAGGACCAGCCCATCTGTTGGGCTGCAGGCCTGGGGACTGGAGGTCTGTGCTCAGCAGTTCCTGCTCTGCAGCAGCATTAGTAGCTGTCCCATGAATTGCTCTTAGTGTATTTTGCTTTTTGAACACTCCTCAGTGGTTCAGTCTGGTCCTGGGCTGGATCTACTCACTGTGACTCATGTTAGGGTGGGATACATTGAGAGACCTCCCCAGGATGGGACCTCCTGGGCCCACGGATCCGACAGATAAAGTACACAAGCTGTTAAAGCTTAGTATTGTGCTTTGGATCTTATGGTCCTTGGGGGAAAAAAAAAAACTGTTTCATGAGAGAAATAAATTAATTCTTTAGTGACAGATTTGATTGATAGGCCTGGGCTCATGAGGAGCACGGGAGCACAGGTGGGGGACAGGCTGATAAGAGCTGCAGCGAGGCAGCTGTAGCAGGCAGCATTTCTGTCTTCCTTTCTGTTTCTGTTATTTTATGTTGTGCTTTTTCATTTCATCTGTTTGTTTTGTCTGTCCAATAGTGTTACCTAAATTTAGGGGAGGAAAAAAAAAAGGCCAAAAGCATTTAAGTTGGGATTCCCTGCCCTTGTTGTGTTTACTTTTTTTAAAAATGTGTTTATGCTCTTTTCTGAAGACAAAAGTGGACTGCTGCTTTTTGGGGGGTTTTATCCCCCATAAAAATAGCTGTCCTGTGAATTAACATGGCTTTTTGGCCACTTTACCCCATATCTCTTGAGAGTAGAAGACAAATGCAGGTATTTACATCATTGATACCAAACAAGTTAGCCCACAACAAACCAGTAACACAGTTTATGTTCTTGATGACAGTTAGTAAGAACTCATCCCTTCCTGTCCTTCCATCTTTACAGCCCCTTCTCCCCTTGGGAGCTGGCACAAGTTATAAACTGCGAGTATTTCTGTCCTTTAGAGCTCTTAAGGGCTTGAGTGACAGTGCTTGGCCCACATGAATGCAACCCACAGAGTCCAGGAGCAAAGGACACCACGTGTTGATTTGCCACCATTCCCACCATACCCCATCATCTGGCTCATCTTGTTCCTGAAATAATGAAATCTGAAGGCTGTGAAGTGCATAAACCCAGGAAATTTGCAAATGGGCATGTCAGTACAGCCGTGTCAGTGTGTTCTTGGGGTTATATGTTTTTCTGAGAGTCCTGTGCATGAAATGGTCACCTGCCTTGAGGTGAACCAGTCTGTGAGTTCCACAGCAGTGGGTGTCCGGCACACTTTGAAACCAGGAATTGCATGATCCTGCTTTTTAGGAGACAGACAGTTTGGTGCAGCAGACAGGAGATACCAGGAGACCTGGCACTTGGGTAACATGAGCAAGTTAGTTCTGAGTTTCCAGGCTATGCTTTCCCCTGGGAGCTCCATGGAATGTCCTCACCCAGTGCCAATGTGTGGAGGAGGTTCAGCTGTCTGTTATCCTTGACAGGAAGATAAAACAGGAATGGGGATATTGAACAGTGGAAATAATATAATTAAAGAATGGAAAAGGCTCATTCGTTTCCATGAATAAGTGTTCACGGAGAAAACCCAGTGTGAGTTCTGAGCTCTCTTGGAGCTTGGTGTCTTGTGACTGTTTGGACAGAAGTGAATTTTTTGTCTGATCCCTCGTGGTGTTACATGCTATTGACCTCAGCTGGAGATAAAATGGCCAGCACCTTGCAGGGTTTCTTCCTGGGGCTGCTGCTTTTCCCTGTGCCTATGAAGAGTTTGTTCTGGCTGTAGTCATGTAAGAGCCTGCCAGTTCCCTCTGGCTTTACAATGTGCTGGGAAGTTGGAAACAATTTCTTGCTTAACTTCCTTGTCTCGAGGCATGATCCTGCATGCTGGGTGGTTGTCCCTTGGAGCAGTAAGCACTATTTTTCTGCTACTTGTCCTGTCAAAATTAGGTCAATGGTTTGGCTTTACCGTAAAGATTTTCTCAAAACTCCTCATTTCTTTTTCTCCTGTCAGGATAAACTTTGTTCTCTTTTGCAATTCGGGCCATCAGAAGAGCAAGCATTTCCTCCAATCTGTTTGTAAATTAGGTAGTTGTAATGATTTGGTTCTTCACTGAATTGTGCAAGGCTCCGTGGGGAAGTGTCACTGTTCCAAAGATGACCTGCCAGTGTGTCACCTGGGCCTTTGCTGGCACAGCCTCTCCAACTAGAATTGCAGAGCTTGTTTCACTGTTCCTGGGAGAGGATTTCAGTGTTTCTGAAATCCTGGTCAGATCTTCCCTGTCCAGAGTAGGGACATAAGCATTTTGTTCCCTTTGTAGCAAATCTCTTGCCATCTGGTGTTTCCTAGTGGATTTCAGGCACTAGGAGAAGGGATGTTTTTTACTTTGCTTTCCAAGGTATTTCTGCAACACTTTTGTGTGGTTTTTGTTTGGTGATGTGGTTGCCATTTTTTTATGGCCAATGATGAGTTTTTAGGAGTTTCCATTTCTTGATGGTTTCCTTTCCTTGATTCTTCACAAATTTGGATATATGTGATCCTAGAGAAGTAGTTTTCTCTCATGAGTTACTCGAGGGGCATGTTTCTCAGAGGTAGAAGTCCTTGTCTGTCATTGACTCATCCCAGTCTGAAGGAGAGGGCTAACTGCATTGGGGTGGCTGGCACAGAGATTATTCTCTCCGCATCTGTAATTCATGGCTGGCTCAGTTCATGCCCAGTGACTGTTTTAATTTGTGATGTGCTAAATGAACTTTGATTCTTGATGTCATTAGCACAGCAGAGCTTCAGGTGGCTGTTGGGAACTCTCCTATATAAACCATTTGAAAGTCGTAGGAAGGAGTAACTGGTTGTGTGTTTATTTCCAGTATGAAGTGAAAGCTCCTGTTCCTTCAGCATGCTTCAGGAATATCTGCAAGCAAATGGCAAAGATGCATGAAGCTATATATGATCTCCTTCCTGAGGAGCAAACTCAGGTGAATGTTATTTTTGAGCCTCATCTAACACCTCGTTTGCAAATGTACATGAACTCAGTAACAAGAGGGACTTTATGTGTGGTGAGGGGAATTCTTTTTTGAGTGTTTGTGAAACCCACACGTTAAAGGGCTTGGCTGCAGTCATGCAGACAGCTTGGGCTGAACTGAGGGAAGTGTTTGGATGTGTAGGGAGATGAGACACACAGAAAGAACAGATTTCAGTATTTTGAGCTGCCTTTTAATGTCCAGAGAGGACAATCTTCAATTCAGGAATTAGTGCTGAAATTCTACACAAATTGCAACACTTTAGGGCTCAAGTACAGCCCTTTCAGAGGATAATTCTGTAATGCTCAAAAGCAGTGGCTTCCAAAAGTCCCTAAATGTGTTATGCACCCAAATTGTACCAGATGTCCTTTTCCAGTATTTTGCTGCAGTTATTGCTACTGCAGAGTTGCAAAGGACAGAAAGGACTGATCCAGTCATTGAATACACCAAGTTGTCATTTCTTTTTCACATTAGATTAAATGGTCCCTTCAAACTGTTTTTCATATTTTTTCTTGGAAAAACCACTTTAAGTGGTTCTAGTACAGGAAAGAGATTTTTTTTTTATCTTCTAGCCTTCATACCAGTTGTTAGATTCTTCAAACAGATAAGAAAAGTTCATGCTCCTAAGAATGTGCAACACAAAATTAGTAAGGGAGGGTATGTTCTGTCCTGTGTGTTACAAATCGTATGTTGGCCAGAAAGATGAGGAGGCCAAAGGACTGGCAGAAGGAAAAAAAAAAATCACATGAGTTGCAAAAACAAAACCAAAAGTTAGTGACTGAAGGTGCTGGCAGTGTATTTCCTCTCTGGAGGCAGTGATGCAAGCACAGCGACAGATCCTTACTCTGGTGCTGTGGTTTCTTGTAGATGTTGTTTTTACGAATCAACGCAAGCTACAAGCTCCACCTGAAGAGGCAGCTGGCCCACCTCAACGTGGTCAATGATGGAGGACCTCTAAATGGGTATGTTGGGGCACTCTTCTTTTTTTGCTGCTCAAAGAATCGGGCATCGTCTCCTGCAAGGAAGTCGTGATTGCAGAATGCAGCCACGCTCTATGTTTTAGTATGTCAGGTTTGGAGCTTTCTTACAGTAAAGGACATGACTTGTGCTGTTCCACAGTAAGTAGGAGTGCAGTCCACCTGGTAACAGGTTGGGAGGTGGACATTGTCAGACTGGAAAACTGCTGTAGGTTCCTCAGTTCATGGATTGCTTTTTCTCCCTTGGTGTGACAGCAGCAGACACAGTTTAATTCACATGAATTACGTGATTCCCGAAGCAGTTTAGAAACGTGGATGGTGACTCATGGCACTGGCAAAGTAAAAATAGGAAAAAACAGCATTTCATCTGTGCAGTGAACAGCTGCTCTACAGAAATGGTTTTCACAGCAGAACTAGATTTGAAACAGAGCTCTTCCCCTTTCCTGCTCCAGCCCAACCCTCCATCCCCAAGCAGGTCAGTGGTGCTTCTCCTGAGGGTGCCTGGCTGTGCCTGATGTCCCCACCTCCCAGGAAAGCCTACAGCCTTTTGCAGGCTGAAATGGTGGGGTTTATATAATCATTCTTAATGACCTCAGGGGGGTTATGTGGTGTTTGCAGTGTAGTAAGGGTGAAATTCAGTTGGCCTACTCATGTGCAAGAAGAGATTGTCTTAGGTTGAAGAAGTCAGAGAAGGAAGTTAATGTTTCAAAGGTCGCTGGAGTGAGTTTTGTTCCTGTCCAATTTGTCCTGGTTTGTCCTGCTTGTGTGTATTCTCCTGTGAGATAGTATTCCTCTGTGAGAGGGTTTATCTGAAATGGTTCTCTGTACTTGGTGTGTATTCACAAGGTGACATCCCGTTGCCTTTGGTACTTAATAAAAGTATTTGTGGGGTGAGACCACTGCAGCCCCACTGAAGTGAGAGCACCTGGAGTGTGTTTGGGGTGTTTCACACTCAGATTTGCAGTCCCAAACACTGAGCTGTGCTGTCTTCATCCTGTGCTGTCGGGTTTGTTTGATACTTGTGGTCGGGTGGATTAAATGAATCCCTTTTTGACAGGAGGGTTGGGGCAGGTGTTCTGGTGACATGCTGGGGTGTATTTCCCAGCAGGCAGAAGGTCTCAGCTGGCCCAGGAACTGTGATGGCAGCAGTTCTTACCTCAGACACAGCTCTCTGGGAGCACATAGTCGGGGCTGTTTGAGAACATCAAACACTGGATGTCACTCGCTGCTGTTCCAGCAGTCTTCATTGACCGAGTTTTTAACATGGTTTTCTGATCCTCCTTCTGTTTTAAACTGCTTGTTTCTGTAGTAAATAGTAAAAATCCAGTTCTGTGACTCCTGCTTAAGTTTTTAATATGAAAATACAACTTGTGTTCCTGCATCTTGCTAGCTAGAAGCATCATGACTCCTGACGCTTCAACAATGTTTGAGGGATTTTAATTCTGTATAAACTGTTACAAACAATGTAGCTGTTACTTTTTACATTATCCTTAGCATCATTACCCTCTAAAATACAGAAGTTAATGTTGCAATAATTAATATTCTTAGTTTCAATGGAATTGGGAGTTCAAATCTAGATAAGCCTGGGATTACAGCAAGAGAATAGAAGTTTTAAATGCCTAATTCCTGCTGAGTTTTCTGAACTCGTGGTTTGATCTCCCTTCCCTAGAACTAGTTTTATGCCCAGCAGTAATCCTGTTATGGATGATCACTGCTGTAAAATAAACCACAGCCATAGCATTGAGTGTTGAACTGATACTTAAAATGTCTAATCCAGGCCTAGGATTTGAACATGTATTGTAGTAATTGTGTGCCAAAGTCCTAAACAAACCCTGGCTATTTGTCTGAGCACTCCAGGTGGATGGGAGGGGGTCTGATTCTAATCTTGTCATGTGTTTCACTGCAGGCTGGTTACTTCAGATGTAGCTTTTTACACTGGAAACCTTCAAGCTCTGAAAGGCCTTAACAACTTAGACCTAAACATGGCTGAAATCTGGGAGCAGAAGAGGTGATAATCCACTGGGAGCAGTCACTTGGCTCTGACAACAGACTGACTTTCTTCTAAGCAGCGTGACAACGGTGAGGTGAATACTTGAGCCCAGATTCCAAGAAAGGGCACGACTGATAGTCAGGGGAGCTAGACTCAGAAGGAGCTGCAGGGAGTGATCCTTCCAGTGTCCTTCAGCAAGAAACAAGTGATCAGCTGTCTGTGCAATGTTTTTTCATTCTCTCTGGAAACAGACTCAGGTTTCTTTGGACCAAATCCAAAAGAACACATAGCTGTAACACAGCTGTAGTTGTCTAGAATGCTCTGTATATCTTTATATTAAAAAGATGCTTTGCATTTCTTCTAGTGCAATGAAATTCACATGGTGTCCCACCTTATTTAATGATGGTACAATATAAAAATCTCGCAGTTGGAACTCTGTAGAAAATGTTTTTCTCTATGAAACTATGCTGTTCTAAAATTTATTTTTTTACAGAACTTTATATAAATAAATGTCTTTTGATTGCTCGCATATAGGATTCAGCTTTGTTAGGGAGCAGTCCTGTTCGAGGGGATTTCTCACAGCTGGGCTCCAACCTGCCATCTGAAGGCAAGATTTTCTAACAAACAGAAGTTCCCCAAAGCCCTTACATGTGGGACAGAGGAGTGACCTGGTCACTGTTAGCAGTGACAGGGGTTACTGGGGGAACTGTAAGGTAGCAGAAAGGCTGGTGTGGGGATGGTCGCCCTCAGCTGCCCAGCCCTGGACTGGCATGGCCCCAGGCAGTGGGAAGGACTGGGACAGAAGAAAACAGGGCAGGAAGAAGAGAATTTTGAAGTTTTTAGGCTGCTTATAAAAGGTTGCACCATTAAGGAAGGCGCAACTGAAATAAACTTAATTTGAGAGTTTTTAATACTACCTTTTACAGACTGGAGGCTGCCAGTTACTAAGTACAAGTGCCTGTGTATCTCACCTCACCCCTCTTTACCTGACCCCAGTCTGAGTGCCTAACCCTGTGATGATCATGGATGATGGAATGATCTGCTGCAGTGTGTGTGTGTGCCTGTGGTTCCCTCAGCCAGGCATGCTCACCTGTCAGCATAACAGATGTCATTAATTGTCAGTCAAAATAAAGCTCTAAAATCACAGTTGTTTTTAAAGACCAACTTCTTTAATGATACATACCAGTGTTATACTAAGCTTATAAAATAAAGTTGTCTGCATGTAAATACAAGAGAAACATTAAGAAATCAATAGTGATCAGGACAGGGATTTTGATTCCTGTACAAATTTAGAAATGACTCGAGAAGATAAATTAACATACATGGCTGTGACAATATGAACATAGGTGTAGTCAACGTGATCCATTTATTGAAAAAAGAGGGCAGATCAAGGATTAAGATATTAACAGGAGATCCAGTCTTGAATGGGATGTGAAAAAGCAAACACCACACATGGATACTGAGGCATTTTTCTCAAGTATTGGATTCTTTGGGCAAGTTTGGAACACGGATGATTCCCACTCTCACGATACGGAAATGGAGGTATTGACAGCCTTACCCCAGTACCTCGACGTACAACTGGGATAGGACATCCCACTTGCAGTTTGGGGGGGGGTTGCAGAGGGCTACAGGTTGTGAGCACATGAAATACAGGGTTTTAAGAGCCTGTTTAGCAGTAGTGAAACTTTTGGTTTTCAACTGTGCCTTCCTAAAACGTCACAGGAGTTGCCAACCATGTTGTCCCACATGTATTGCTTCACAGCTTTATTTCTGCAGTTACAAGCAATTCAAAACTACTGAGTGTTCGAGGCAAGCCTCTTAACTTCTTATCAAAGAAGATCTGTCCATCTTCCCGCAAGACAAACAGTATTGCACTTCAAGGTTATATTAACTGAGTTACAGAATCTCTTTAAGGACTGAAGCATTACTTACGCACATCCATGGCACTATGTGGCTGCTTAGAGATAAGCAAGAGAAATTAATTTTAAATTAATACTGCAGGGTACTGTGAAGATGACAAAGCATAGGCCCTCTGTGTACTTAAGATTTCTAATGCTTAAAAGGTTCTTCCATGATGAGGCTGGTTTAGCACAGCAGCCTCAGACCTGACCGTGCCCTCTCATGGACTCAGTGGTCCAGGATCCGCAGGTTGCCAGACACGATTTTGTTCTCTAGTAGAGCTCCAGCTGGGATGTCAATCCTGTCCCCATGATTTGCAATGATGATAACTGTTCCCTGGGTTTAGAGAAAAGAAAAGAAAACAAAGTGTTTAGAAACTCGTTACCTGTTAATTTGGAAGGAGGGAGTAGGTTGTCTGGAGGACCATTTAGGTGTCACAGGTGACACAGCCAGAGCCTGGATGCCCTTTGTTGTATTGTTTCTGCATAGGCTTTTTCGTGGTTTGTTTTTTTTTCCCCCAGAACAAAGGTTTTAAACAAGCATTATTGGAAACACTGTAATTACCAGCAGACTAGATACTATCAGCCTACAAGTAGAACTGTAACTTCTTTGAAGATACATACTTGCTGTAAGGGCTCTTGTCATGTCTCCTTGCTTTGAGGCGAAAAAATGTTACCCCGGTCAGTCGGTGTGTGACAGCCCAGCCCCCCGCTGCAGCTGTACAGCAAATCCGGGCATAGAGGGACAGGCTCGAGCCCCAGAGCTGAGCCACTGCCAGTGCTGGGGGAGACAGCCCCACCTTGCACCCATCTGGCAGCTGCTGAACTGTCCTAGATGCTAAGGAAGAATCTGAGAGAGAAACTTAACCTGCTCAGCACCAATATTTACTAATAAATCAAGAACCCCAAACTGATGAGAAGGGGCCAGAAAAGGTGTGGGAAGGCCAGCCTGGGAGGTGAGGTGGGACATGCCTTGTCGAGCCACAGGACAGAGATGGCAGCAGTGTCTGAACAGACCTGAGGTCTGTGGCGCTTTCAAGGGTCACAGATAAACCTCATCTCTCCCTGGGCCTGTACAGAGCAGCAGCTCTGGCAATTAACACCCTGCACTCCTTCACAGGGGTCACTGTCGAGCCTTGGCCTCTACGATCCTTGGGCCACTTCCCTAATTCCCAGGAAGCAGAGATCAGTCATGTTTAGTGCAGGGGCATCCTAATTACACACTCACCTTTAATGAAACATTCTTCCCAAATGTAACATCGCCTGAAACCGTGAGATGATCCAGCTCCAGCATATCTGGAATACTTTCAAACCTCCGTAGGTAATCTTGAACCTTTAGAAGGAGAAAATAATAGAGACAGCTTTAAATCCATCTGTGGATTAAAGACAAGCCTCTTCAATACTCCTTTCAGGAACCTTCCTGTAATCTACATCTGAATCAATACAGGAGTTGCTACTTTGTAATTTCTTCCAGAGATAAGTGTGAGGAAGAATAGAGACAGCTTTCCACCAGTGCTGGGCAAGCTCTGGAGAACACACACAGCCCAGCTCACCTTCCAGTTCCTCAGCTGAGGGGGTACAGGAGCACCCAACAGCAGTAGGAGGCTACTTTGTGAAGTACTTTGTATTCTCACGGTTCTTTACAAAGAGCAAAAGGCAATGCCCAGATGAGCAGAGGGAGACAAAGTAAACCTCACTTCTAACTTATTTATTGCTATGAACTGTATTTTTATCCAAAGAGATAAACACCAAGTATAATTATAGGAGTTTACCTTTGTGAAAGAACTTCCCAGTTTGACAAGAGGCACTGTTGGGAATTCACGCTTCTCGCTCATGGTTAGAGACCCAGCATTAAGGCTGTACAAGTTTGACATCACAAGCAAGAGATCTGATGTGGTCTTAACAGGCAGGAAACGACTACGAGGTACGTTTATCCCCAGAGAGTTTTCAAAACTCTTGATAGCAGCACCAACTGCAGTCTCCAGCTGGATAACATTCAAGCCTCCATCCAGAGTCTGGAAGAGAAAATTCACATGAGCACAACGAGCAGGTTCTGGGTCTCAGAACTAGAGCCAAACATCAGCCAGAGCTCTGCCTTCACCCACTTCCTGGAGGCAGCAGTGCCTGTTGGTTAACGGGAAACAAACAGTTCCTTTGAGTCTTTCCTCTAAACCCTCCCCGGCTGGTTACCTTTGGGTTAACAATGATCTCCATGTCAATGGCGTTCTTCTCCTGCAGCCTTTTAATTGCAGACAGAGCAATCCACAAATTGTTGGTATTGAATATTTTGAATTTTGACACAGACTTGAATTCATCCACGTGTGCTTTTGGGACCTGAGCTATCTCCACAAGCCTCAGCTTATTTTCGTATTGCGTGAGCGTGCCACCCTGTGAGGGGCAAAGGAGAAGTTTTAAGTCCTGTTCATAGAAGCCAGAGAAATCCTCCCCTCAGCCCAAACAGAGGCACTGGTTTGTTGGCATTTAAACTTGAGCCTCAGAGCAAGGTTCAGCTGAACACATTTCTTGTTTTTAGTAACCAGCTAGCAGGTTACTAATTATAGAGTGTGTTTAAAGTACAGTCAGAACTGTCCAACGATCATATTTCAGCACTCCAAGACAGTTAATTCCTTTAATGAAAGTTGTTGGGAATCTTTTGCAATTGCCACTGTTGTCAAGAACCACCTTCAACCGTGCTTTGCCAGATGACAGAACAAAAGCTAAATTAAATCTGAGTACTTCAGTAACCTGAACTGTATTCTTACAGGGCATTTCTGTGCTTTTGTAGGACTAAGTCGGAGCTTTCTTAAGAGGTAATCAACACAGGAAAAAAAATCACATATCACCCACACTCACATTTAAAAGAACAGAGGCAAAGCACACTTACAGGACAAATTACTGCAGGCTACAAGTATTTGATACGTCATAAACCTCTGACACGTGGCACACCTGGACTTTGTACAAAGTCAAGGGTTTAGGGCAGGAGCAGATGTGCAGCTGCACCACACGGAGTTGTGCAATGCACACCTGGACAACTCAGTAAGTAGCTTAGGCAGCTTTCAGTCAGAGGATGTAGCTGCTGCATCCCAGCCCTCAGTGCTCTGTTTTTACCACCCTCAAGCTTCTCCCCCTGTGTCAGTGACAGTTTGGAGAAGGCACAGAGGTTGTGACCTGTCCCCTGCAGAAACCACTCGTGTTTGCAGTCAAGCCCAGGCTGCCCTTGTCTGCCGCTGCCCAGAACGTGGATCAAATTTGTCCCATGAATTAGAACGTCATAAACTTGCTGGTTTTGTGCAAGTCAAATTAGAACAAAGCTGATGTGTTAAATGGTGCCTAAAATAGCTGTAAGGAGATTGGATGGATGTATGTCTGGATCCATGCATTCAGAGGAGGTGAGAGGCTGGGGATCACCACCAACACACCAGGCACAGACAGACTCACACCCATCTCCCTTTACCTTCACATCTGCCCGGGTTTTGTTTGTGACTTCCATGACAAATTCACAGCGTTTTCCATTGGGTGGGTTCATAAGGTGGTTAAGAATGTAAAGGTCCACAGTGGCACCCAAATTATCTATATTGGACACAAATATATATTCCTTCCCCTCTGCAATGAGGTTATCCAGCAGACCAGAGTTATAGAAACTGGCGTAGATGTCTCCATGGCCTGGAGGGTACCAGCACTCCGTGTTCTCTCCTGAGTAAGAGACATCCTTGGCTATTGGCAGCAGAGTTTCCTTGTTAATTCTAGGATACCTGTGAAGACAATGGATTTTGTTAAGTTCTCACCAATGTCAGACTGGCAAAAAGAAAAAATACAGCAGGAAAGGTGCAAGTCCCTGGGCTTTTCCACACAGCTTTTGAAGGTGTGCCCTCCAGGTTACTCTAAGTACTCTCAATGGGAAGACCCATCCAAATTCTGAGGTGAGAAGCTACAGAATGCAATCTCACTACTCAAGGATTTAAAGCCAGTTCTCAGACCATGCTGTAAACCAACCTGCCTTTGACAGGCAGGTTCAGAACATGCCAAGCACACCTCTGACCCAGCAGCCACTTTGATTAGAGTTTGTTCTGGATAAGGAACCACGGTCTGTCTCCCTCCAGAGCCTAGGGACACTAAAAGCAAATTCAGGAATCAAGTGGCCAGAATCTCATACACCATTATTCCTATATTTCTTAGAAACTGGGTCCCACACACACCCCTCTCCCTGATTTTAATACATTGCCCTTGACTCTGCCCAACACCCTCATGTTTCAGTCTCAAAAAGAGACCTAAAATAGACTGAACATGGGTACAGAAGACACTGTTGCTACCCCAGCACCTCAAACTAAAATCCACCCCATGTGGAATTTGGAGAAACAAGCTAATTTGCCCTTTTACCCCAGATGGTGAAGTTTTTTGATACCTGCTTTGATTAAAAGTATATATCTTCACACGGCTGTGACTGTATTTCTGCAGGATTTTCTTTGTGTCATCGTCGGTGTTGAAGGAATTCATGAGAACCAGAGGAACATCGGTGTTGTAGGATTTGTTTAAATGCTGAGATGGGAAATAAATGTTAAATTCAGAATATATTATTAAGCTTTAACTCCTGACACCTAAGATTTTGGGAGAAAGAAATTAGATAAGGCAGACTAGAAATAATAAATGCATGAGAGAAAAGAGAGACGCACTTATGCTGACAGAAAGGATAATAAATTGGGTAAAGGAAAATAAATCCTTGTTAGTAGTAAAGACAGGGCCTGTATTAATTAATGTACCTTAATTAATCTTTGTTTTTAAATCTGCATCTAAATTTGTAATTTGAAAAGCACAACACCACAAAATGATCATTTTAAGTTTTAGCTACTGCTGAGTACAAAAGGCAGGTTTTCCATCAAATTGTTACAGTCTGTCAAGATGACATTTCCAAACTGTCTCTGCACTTCTGAGCCTTCCTGGGAGGCCATGAGATGGACAACAGTAGAGTACATAATGAATGAAATGTCACCATGTTAATTATTTGGGAATCTATAGAATGGAGCTGAAATACACAGGAGCATTTCCATGTGCACAGCAAAAAACTGGACATTATGACAGTGTTTCACCAAAAACAGTGTGCAGGGAAAAAAAACCCAATACATTTCAGTGAGTCTTAAGCTTTGTGTATGAGCTTGCCCTCATCTGCTGGAGAGTGTTTGGGATCATTATCCTTTGGTGGAGTTGGAGACTTCCACAATGACCCCTTGGATAAAGAGCCACATCAGTTGGATGTAAATTTGAGTCTGCTACAGAACCATCTATCACACATGGGAGAGTAACTCCAAACAAACACCACACTGAGGCAAAAATTGTTGGCACTCCAGAAACTATGGAACAGGCACACCCAATTTCCTACTCTAATGACTATCTTCATTATCTGCTGGAAGAGGAATATTCAGCATTAAAAGCATAAGCTGAAATGTCCTCTCCCTACACCAGCAGCTGTTTTCTTTCTTCAGAGGAAAATGCCAGCAATTACTTCCAGCATGAGAGTTTAACTTCAACAAGGAACTTGGAGCTGCTGTGAAAAGCTTTCTTCTAATGCACTTTAAAACCTCCTTTTTTAAAAAAGATAAACTTGCAGCTGGAAGAGTCAGAAACAAGCCCAGGAATTAGTTACCCAGGCCAGCTCTACAATGTGACTGCTTGTGTTTCTGGACACAATTCCCACTGTCCAGGTTGGTGTGAACAGGCTGGATCACACTTGTGTGGAGGGGACGGTGCTGACTGCTCCGTTCCTTTGGAGTCTACTCTTCCCAAAGGAATTCTCTACTTCACCCCAGCACTGTGACCAGACCTCGTTTCCCTCTCCTCTTCCTTTTGGCAAGCCTCCACTGTGATCCCTCTTAAAAGGTCATGCAGGAGCAGCTCAGTGTGTCTTGCTTCCTCCAACGCAGCAGGAAAAGCTCATCAAACATTACCTCAATCTGCTGAACCGTCAGATCCAGGAAGGTGTTCTCGTTTCGCACCCCAATAAGACTTTTTGGGCCTTTACAGCCCATGCTGGTGCCCAGGCCACCATTGAGTTTCACAACCACCAGCTTGTTCAAGTCAGAAGCAATGTTATCAGGCAGGCCTCTGGCCTTGATCTTCTCATAGGGCTGGATCTGGGAAAACAAAACCCCAAAACCAGCAGTCAGGTATTTGGAAGGAAATTGTTTTCTCCTAAAAACTTTCAGAACTTAAAATCTGGTGAAAAAACCCACACTTATTTATATGCACATTTATATGAACATCTGCAAAGGGAGTCTATAATAATCTAATTTGTTATGGTACAAATAACCTGATTTGTTACTACAATAACCTCTTTCCTTGAGAGGTTCTATAGACTTTGTGACAACAGTCACCATCAGCTTCACTCAGATAAGAAGATGCCTCTGTCTGCTCTTCCAGGTTCAGAGAACTGACTCAGTGGTAAAGATGGGTAAGGAAGAAGTCACAACCTTCTTCTTGTCCTGCAGAAGGTTTCCCTGGGTGCCATCTAACTCACTGTCCCAGTAAGATGACCCCCTCTCCCCCTTCAGTCAGGCCCAATTTAGGAACTCATATGCATTGCAGGGCATATAACTTTCCTTCCCTGAGCAGCTTAAACTCATAGATTTATTTTTTTTATACTTTGCTCTAAGGTTGTCAAAGGCAACATTCTCGGCAAAAGGTTGGTTCTTTAACTCAGTCTAAACTAACTTTTATGCCAACTACTAGTCCAATCTAATAATTCATCTCTCCCAACAGCATGATACAAAGCGGAAGAAAGTTCCTACTTCTTATCCTGCGGTTTTCAGGATGTGTTCATCCAGCTCACAGTAAAATTTAGAGAGTCTTCTACCTCACTGACAGGTTTAAAAACAGAGTCTGGGCTACACTTGGGGCTAGTGGCGGAGAGCAAAATCAGGCTTGTAATGACAGTGTGTCTCGCATTAGGCACTGCTTGTTCCCTAATCCAAAGCACCTCAGGCAGAGAGACAACAGTAACAATGCCACGGTAAGAATCATGCCAAAACTGTTAGAGCAGAATCAATATAATTATCCTTTAGCCTGCCCTTCTAAAGATTTTCTTTTGCAGAAAAGCCTTGGTGTTTCAGTGCTGTGTGTGTTCCAGCTGCAAGAAAATGATTTTAAACGCTGATAAGGGGTGTGTGAGATCCACAGCTGATTTCCAAGAACAAATACATACAGAGTAGTTTTCAGAACTGTGTTTGCTTTGGGCAAGTTGGGCTGGGGTTCAAATGGAAATTCGCACTGCACTGGAACAAGAGTCATATTTCTTACTGGGATGTGTGGGTGTAGGGAGGAGAGTTTGTGCAATTCCAGCATTCCAGTGCACCACAGGCAGCAGATTAGAGCTGTTCCCTCACATTAGGGAAATTCTTCCTTATGGGACCTGAAAAGCTTATAGGATATATATAAAGATAAGGTGACTCCACACGGAGTTCTTGTGGCTCGGACAGAAAGCAGTAACACAAACACTGCCATTCCCCAGAGGACAAACACAGGAACTTCCTTCCAAGGTTCCAAGAACTTTTCAGGAACAGAAGTGCGCAAAAAGCAGAATCTCACTGGGCTTTGTCGACAACAGAGATTGTGTTCAGGCTGGGCAGACACCTCGACAAACAACCGTTCTTCTCATTAACAAAGATATGATAAACACTGATTTTAACGTCTTGGAGGTACCTCAGGAAGCTTAATGAACGATTCACTACCAGCAGGACCTACAGAGATTTACACTCAGATTTACTGCTTCCCATCCACTCCAAGGTCAATAGCGCTCTGTATTAGACTGTAAATGGATTAGAAGCATTTCAGCTGGAGCTTTAGCTGGGTGGGACGTGAGTCACATCCACGATGTTCAGACACCATCTGAACATCCAGAAAAATTATCTCAACTTTCACGTCTCACTATGTTCTTCTTGCATCACTCACAAAAAGCAGAAAGCCTGACACTCAGCTCAGGGCTAGACTGCCTCAAAAATCATTTGCTTTTGCTGAAGTGCCAACTACCCTTTCATGCCTTCACCATCGTGCCTGAGACAAGCTTATGCAGAAAGCTCAAAGTAAAAATCCTGAAGAAGTTAACAGTTCCATCCAGGCCCTCCATCGAGGACTCAGTTCACTGGATGTTGCATCAGTTACAACACAAAATTTATGACTCAGCCTCACTAAATGTTTCAGTTTCTTCTGGCACAGGCATTGGAAACGACAACTTGGCAATGAAGCCCTGGATCTTGAAGGGTCTTTAATTCAGAAAATAACAAATGTCAAGAACTCAAGTTCCACCAGGAATGCTGCAGCATCAGGACTGCTGGGTGCCAGTGCTATCATGTAGCAGTTCCAGTCATGTGTAGGCACTAATATGCAGAACTACCTCATGATCTACAAGTGTATACACAAGTGTAAGAAGTGCTCCACAGTAATAAAAATCAATCCTTGCTCTAAAGGTTTGGAACAGTGGGCTTGACAAGTAAGTGTTGATGGGGAAATTCCTCAGGAAAAAACAGGGGCAGGAATGACATGGCTTACAGCTGCCTGGCTGCAGTGTTACTCACTTGAGACATGTCTCACAGCCGTGGTTTGGGAGTGTTCTAAGATGACATATGCAGCTTCCTTTGTTTTGCAGCCAATGTCACAAAAGTGATTTCTCAGAACAGTTTGCATGAGGCAGCACTGGGAGTCTGACAAACAGATTTCAGAATCATACTCCTACTGCAAGGAGGCTTTGCAAGAGTTTGTCAGAGACAGACAAAATGAGCATCAGGGCTGTCACTGTGGGTAGACGGGAAAGGAATACACCCGTATTAGTTAATATGTACTTACACTACCAGGAAACATTTACTCAGCACCAAGGGACAGTTCTAGAAATACCACCAAGTGAAGAGGTCTCTGCCCTTGTGAGACCCCACCTGCAGTGCTGCACCCAGGTCTGGAGTCCTCAGCACAGGAAATACATGGATCTGTTAGAGCAGGTGCAGAGGAAAGCCACAAAGATGATCAGAGAGACAGGAGCCCTCTCCTGTGAAGACAGGATGAGTCAGCTGGGGTTGTTCAGCCTGGAGAGGAGAGGCCTTCGGGAGACCTCACTGCAGCCTTCCAGTACCTAGAGTGGGCTTACAGAGGAAGAGTGACTTTTTACACAGGCTGATAGGGATAGGACAAGGGGGAATGGTTTCAAACTACAAGAGGAGAGATTTAAATTAGATCTCAGAAAGAAATTCTTTACTCTGAAGGTGGTGAAGCAGAGGAACAGGTCACCCAGAGAAGCTGTGGCTGCCCCATCCCTGGAAGTGTTCAAGGCCACGTTGGATGGGGCTTGGAGCAACCTGGTCTAGTGGAACTTGTGCCTGCCCATGGCAGGGGGTTGGAACAAGATGATCTTTGAGGTCCCTTCCAAACCATTCTAAGATTCTATGAACCCTTAAAACCCGTTTCCAGAGTTGAAGATCAGAAAGGTGTTTTGCTTTTGAGTAAGGGCATAACATTCATTCTTTCCCTTCACGATACAGTTCCCTGAGATGACAACCTGAGCTGCAGACAAGAATCCAACCAATGGGGAAGGAAAAAAATGGCTCTAACAGACAAGTTCCTTTCACACTCACATTGCTTTGGATGCTCTCTTTACATCCCAGATGAGGTTTTGCATTGCTGTTCTGTGGTTAACTTGGTCACTGCAGTTCTCTCTGAGGCCTCTCAGCAGGACTTTGCTATTGCTTCCAATTCAAACAAACAGATGGCTGCAATCTACATCGAGGGGATTAAGTTACACTTGCCATGTCCACATTCTTTACCTCCTCTCCCTGTTAACTGGCACTCTCAGTGTACTTTCTTCTCTGGAGACTGTAACAGTAATGGGTCCTAACTATGCGAGCTATCACTGTAAGCCTTTGGACATATGAAAGCAAAGCATCTGGAAGGAAAAAACAAGTCAAAGGTTTACCAATATAGTGTGAAATGGGTTCAATCATCTGTTACCATCATCAGTATTAGTTGTTACACTGAAAACATGGAGGCCAGGGAGAAATCTCCCATTGCAGAGAAAAACGGAGGAATATTACAAAGGAAAAATTTCTGTTTAAATTAACTGACAGGAGCCTTTACTTGTCAGTACATGCTTCAGGAAAAAGCAGAAAGCTACATTCAAAGAACAAATATCACAGGTAGCACACTAGACAACCTACAGAAGTCTGATCAGAAATTCTGCTCCTGCATACCAGTCCCTTGGCATTGGGCAAAAGCCTGAAACACCCTTCCCACCTAAAAGACAAAGCCTATAAGTATTCATGAACTTTTTTAAGCTGCTAAACAAACAAAAAAACAGCAACTTAACACTTTGGCACATTTTTGGGTGCCTCTGTTTACAGATACACATGCATGTCTGTATGTATATAAACACACATATATATCTAAACAGATGCTTTTTACTCTGCTAAGCATCAGCTGAAGATTATACTTCCCATAATTCTCATCAGCAAAGCAATTCTCCAAAACAATCACAGGCAAGTAGACTTCCACTGGGGAGAGTAAGCTGGTGCTTTCTGGGGCGTGGTCCTTGTAGTGTGAGATTCTCCAAGCACCCAAACACCCACCACCTCATAAAACAAGGTCATCCCTACAGGCGATTATAAATCACCTGCAAGATCACCAGCAAACAATTCTTGTGTATAACAACCTCTGTGCTCTTCTAACAAGACCAGGAGGAGAATACATGTGAGGGTTTATAGCTCAGAAAAGAAAATGCACCTGGAACTGAACAGAAGCACTCAGACAAAACACGTCGATGTTCACAGATGGATACTTGTCCCAAAGAACTCATTACTACAGCCCTTCAAAAATCATCCCTCTTTATCTCTTCTAAAAAGCTCAGACTGTTCTTACCTGTACTAGCTAGACTAATAATTCTGATATTCTGGTCTTTAAGAAATCAACTTTTATCCAATAATTCCACAAGTCATACCCCTCAGCAAGGAATCCTCTGGGAGAAGGTCACTTGAAAAGGGTTTCACATAAGACACATTTCACTTTCCACGTTGTGTACCTGACATGACTGATGTATGAAAAAGGAGGGGGTAGATACGAGCAGGGTTCAAGGAGGGTAGGGAGATGAAACTCTTATGGTCAGTAAAAAAGAGAAAAGGAAAAAAATATTCAAGTAATTTAATTTTGCTTTCGGTTTTTGCAAGCACTTAAACCCACCTCCTGCCAGATCAGGAAGTGTAAGTATCACCCTAAAGAAACAAATATTTACTATGACGTGAAAAATGCATGGAAGGAAGTTTGTTTGCAGATATTTTGCCCTAGCTCTCTTCTGTAGCATTTATCAAATATCATTACTTAATTTAGAGTTCATGCTAGGAAGCAAAATTCCATTTAAGATCATGCATGCATCTCATCTGACCAGCAGTGACCCGATCTTACAGAATTCTTATCTTGTCAAAAGTTGCTACATAGCACAGGGACACATTTGAGAATAAGCAGTACAGACCACAAGGGAGAAGGCAGATACTCTTTCTAATCCTGTCCCTCTCCATTCAGCCCTCTGTCATCTTAAGTTAGACCTTTGCCTTAGTTCTTTTTTAACACCTTGCCATGTCTGGGAATATCCCCTCAGTCTATTTTAGTGCCTTCCCAAAGCCCTCCTGTTTGACATTTGCTCCCAGTGTCCTACTCAGTCATTTTCAGTCCTTTACAGAACTTGTAAGTTTTTCCATGGAAGGTGTGCAAAACTTGGAAAATAGACAACAGCTCTTCCTCTCCACAAAGCAGCCCATTCACTTGCATCAGATTTCTGTAATTTAATCCCAGGCTTTATCTTGACACAGGGAACAGTTTATTCCTTTCATTGTCCTAACTACCTTTTTACATATTTAAGAGCCCTATTGCCTCCCACAGTCTCAGCCCCCCTACACTGAAAGAAATCCCCTTTTCTTCAGCCTTCCTTCCAAGTCGCCTTATCTAGAACTCCAATTTCTCACCTTGGCCTCTTCATTGAGGGTGGAACTTTTCTCCCCAAAGCAACACTTCATTCAGTGTTACAGTACAGAAAAGAAAGACATCACATGTTTTTGAAGCTAAAAGGAAACACTCAACCTTGGAAAAACCCTAGACTTGCTCTAAAACAGCATCATTCTTCAACGCTTTATAGAGCAGCACTGCATCTGTTCTGGAAGTAACCAGACAGCCTGCCTTTCAGTTGGAAACAGAGCCTCGATTGAATCACACAGAGAGCCTCAGAGAAACCACAAACCTGTGAGGACACAGAAGTCCCGCAATATGCCAAGATCACTACGCTGGGAAAAGCAAGAATCTGTAGCACAACTACACCATTAGAGTCAAAGGGACAGCCTGGGGCCACAGATGAATCAATAAAATGAGGTTAGGTTTAATAGGAAGTATTTATTTCAGTACTAAACAGTGCAGAGAAAATATATAGTGCTTTTTCAGCAGCAGCTCAAGTTACAGGTTATAAGTTACAACAACGTAGATGGCACTAGGAAATTACATTCCAAACCCCCCCCCAGTCAACTCCTTGTTTCAGATCCCTTTCTTTTACTGAGCTGCTGTAGGTTAGAGAAGTTGCTAAATGAGCTCTATTACCCAGCCCACTCACCATATGTCCCCTTTCAAATTACTTAGCATAATGGATCTCTGGAAACAGTCTCATCTGAGACGTGCAGCCTTCTTTTAGGGGCAGGAGGGAAATGGGAGCAACAAGGGTCGAACCTACTTCCCCTCTGACACAAGTTCCAGTTTACTCCAGAAAAGGTACCAAATGGTAAGGTGGCATCTGTCCCATTTTGTTCCCCTGCTCGAAGAACAGCTAACAAAACAACACCAAAGAACTTGACACATATGGTAAGCAGGACCTGATGTTCAGGAACACATACAACATATGTCAACAAATATTTATTTCTCAGTTCAAACCCAAAGCATTGTCCTACTTGATTTTAGGGAACCATGGCAGATAGATCCCCTCGATGGGTGGATACACCATTTGCCTTAAGTAGCAATTATCAGTTTTATGTTCCTTACAGACTGCCACTTCATTGCAACTTACAGAATCTTCTGGAGGTCTCTGAATCTTCCCCCAGTCCACAGATGGTCCCTTTTCTTGTAGGAATCTATGAAATAACTTCTTAAATCCTTCCAGGTCCTTTTTAGTGTGCTACAAAAAAGAAATACATTACTAAATGCTGATATTTAATGCATACCTATTCAATCACAGAAGCATTTCTACACATTTATGTACAATCTATTCACAAGAGTAATTTCATTAGCACTGAAGTAGACAAGCTAAAACTTACGTAAAATTCTAAAAGGTACCAAAAGCTCATTTTCACTAAAACTCGAGGTACAAAACCAACTTGGATACCTACACAACAAGTATTTTGTCAAAATCATAACCTTAACAATTTGACCCAATCTTTAAGATAACAGCTTTACCCTCCCTTTCTGTAATCCATTGAAGATTACATAGAACCTTTAATAACTAAAGATGATTAAACACTTAATAACTCCATCACCCAGTTTATAGGGAACTGAAAGTCTCCTACTGACATTGTATCCAGGCTACTCTTCCACACAGGATCAGAGCACATCCTAAAAATAAGGACATGGTAATCTGTGATTCATCCCTTTGTCCAAGATCTGCCTCAATGTCCTGCACTCAGTTTGTCCTGCTGAGTGGCACCCACGTCCTGCTCCTTACCTCTATCTCATTTGAGTTTGCGGTCGCAAGTATCTTATCGAGTTCTACTTTCATTGAATACTCCAGCTCTTGTCGAATGACTTCCTGAAACTGTGAAGAGCCAGCTTGAGACATTGCTTTGCTGAAATCTGGAATAAAAATGAAAATAGGGGTTAAAAAAAACCAAAACGAAACAAACCTAGTTTATTTAGATTACAAATAGCCTTCAATTTTGTTTAAAAAAACGTGATAAACTCATATAATCTAGTTTCGTTTTATCACTTGTACTACAGGAATCTAAAGTTTTTGTTCTTAGTTAGTTACTTGTGGAACAGACCTTAAATTGGGGCCAAAGAATAACAACCCTTCTTTCAAAACTCAAAAGAACCCGAAAAGACCGATGATCCATCTCAAGAAGTGTCCAAAAATCCACAGCAGCGTATTTTTTTTGCTAAAGAATTCACATCCTGCTGCATCAACACACTTTAGCAAGTGTAAGTGTGAAAAAGGAGAATTTTCTTAGTGAAAAGCTCTGTAGAACGTTGTGATTCTGTTCACCTAAGCAAATAAAACATACGCTTTCGTTATTTATACAGCGCGTTTTCACACGATCTTCTGCTTGTTCCAGTAAATATTCCCTCACTTTATCGTGCGAGTATTTTCACACTACAGCATGCATTTCAGTTACTAAGCAACCTAGAAAATTGGGCTGTCTATCACTTCAGCATTTGTTTTACTTTTGAAAGTGATAAGCTTCATGAATGTGGAAAAGAGTAAATACACAAATGTTCTATAAAGTCCACCCCGCAGGAAGAATCGGGAGAGAACATGACTCTGTTTTCCAACTGAAAGCATTTGAAGCGAGTGTGTTCTCAAAAGACATTCTGAGTATGTTCTCTAAAGACCTCAGTTAATTTAATTTCTGCCAAATCCCCTGAGTAATGACTTCCCTGTAACACAGAGAGTGATGTATTGCCAAATATAGCTGGATTTTAGAAACACCCTGAACACTAGTGCAAAAAGGGACAGAAGGGAACTTTGCAAGTGAACAGAGTGATACTGACAGAAAATATTGTTAGAAGAGGAACCTGCATTTAAAGTCTACCTACTGAGAACACACATTAAAAGGCTCTCCTATTGAGAATGCCTAAGAATGGCAGAGACGGCTCATTTTAATATAATTTTGATTGTATTTTATTTTTTTAAGCAAAGTATTCCACAGCCTCAGCCTCAGTGACAGTATGTAATCCTTGCTTTGAAGCCCACAGAAGCCATTTTCCTGACTGCACTGTTTTGCAGGTAGGGGAGGGAGAAAAAAAAAAAAAAAAAAGACAGACAAGTGCTGCAGTGCACATACTGTGTGTGGTGCAACACGGGAAAACGCCAGCTCAAGATGAACAGTGCAGTGAACAATAGGTTCTTTTTTTAATCAAATGCGTCATTTAGTAGTAAAAGCAGGTAAGAGTTGAAAGCCTTTTAGGCACATCTTTCCAGGTCAAATACATAAAAACACGGACAGCTCTTCATCAGGAAGCACTTTTTCCTACAGAAAAACAAGGAGGTCTGTACCAGCTTAATACTTTCATACCAAACTGCTGCAAGCACTGCCTTTTCATTCTCACATTTTGGGTTGATGCAAAGCAAAACAACTGCTAGGAGATGCTTTCACATGTTTGTAATCCTCCCTGCAACATATTACAATACACCACTTCTGGTACAGCAACACAGTGGCCATTTCTCACAGTTCATCAGCCTGTAAAACATCTGAACCTCCCAATGTGACGCCAACACACCTCAGGAGGAACTCTGCACATCCCAAGTGTTCAGAGATTTTCAGTCGTGCTGTTAAACACGCTGGGGCTGAAGGAGGCAGAGCCAGCCAGCAACTTCCCCAGGCTGCCATGTAAGTAGGAAAAGTCTGCTCGCTCATATTGGCCAAAAGACTTGTATCTACCAGATAAAGCCATTTAGAGACTAAGTAGCACACCAAATGAATCAAAATGAAAAGGCATCATAAAAGTAAGTGCATGATAACGTCCTCATTTTGGTATCTTTTTTTTTTCCTGTAATACTATGAATTCTCACAAACTGAATGAGCAAATGCTAAACACATTCGATCACCAACACCCTCACAGAGAAGCAAAGCAAACCTGTTGCTTTTTCCAATACCAAGCATCAGGCACTCAGAGCGGCAGTAGATGGGACAGCTCTTACCTAAACCCAGCCTGCCAAAGCTGCCAGCACTGGGGGCTGCACCCTTCATGGCAACAGAGGATATTTAGTTTACACTGACCACATAACAACTACTGCAACCCCTCAGTCTCATCCAGATTTGATGTGTCAGGGCAAGGTTTCTTGGGGAGAGTTAGTCAGTCCAATTATTATTTTGGGGACAGAGAGAGGAAGGACATGGCTGGAGTCCATAAAAACACATGCTTGCCTGGTGCAGGAAAAGTATCTATTCTGCATACATAAGACTTTGAATACTGTAACTAAGCAGCCAAAAGAAACAGCAACACAAAGCTCTTCTGCTTATAACAGGCCATTGCGAGGCAGAGGCTTTGAGCACTTCTCTTAAGAGACATCCACCAGGATGTGGGCTGGACAGGGATCTCTAAAGGCTCCCTAAAGTACTCTCTAAAGGCTCCCCAAAACAAGATCACACCATCAGCATTGGTACACATGCTCCAAACAATCTCAATACTAGTTGTTCCCCTGCCCCTCAGAGATTTTGGGAAGAAGCTGGTATTTATGCATCCCAGCCTACTGCCAGCAGAAAGACAACTGCAGTCCTTTAACATGAGCTACAGATAAATTTAACAGCCTGGGTGAAGATTGATTTCCCTTTTCACCTTAGCAGCAACTAGTGGAAAGGCCAGTGTAACTGTATATCTTAAAGCGGTTCTTTCCTACAGGCAACTAAAATTTCCTAAGGCCATAATGAAAAGTAGCTATTGTGCCTCTAAAAATCAGATGAGAGGCAGGGGCGCTGGATAATCACAGGAAGAGATTTCCCAGGATATATGCGGCCGTAAAATCCCAAATTGTGTTGAAATAGTTTGGAAGAGGCATTTCTATTTCGCAACCAACGCCTCAGATTTCAGCCTAAGCCCACTTTTACAAAACCAATATTCTTGAATACTCATCAGAAGTAAGAAACGGGTAGGACAGGGTAGTGGAAGACTCTTGGGGGACCTGCCCACACAGGAAATGAGCACAGACCAGAAGAGCATGACCAAATAGTTGAGACTTCAGAAAACACTAGGCTTTGCAAAAATGACCACCCAGGATATCTTATTTTAATGTCTTTGGTAGAAAGTGCTTCCTCCCAAGTAGCAGAGACAGGACAGCTCTTTAATCAAGTTCCTGATGGTGTTTGACGCGTGGAGAATTTCACTCCAGCCCTCCTGCCCCCACTGTTATTTCTAGCACGCCTTTGTGCTCTGCTCTGACTGCTAACCTGGCCCCTGCCCTCACAGCACAAGCCTCAGCACATGGCAGAGTTACCAGCAGGTTTATGATGCATAATTTTATAACTGACATATGAAAAAAACAAAACATGGCAGATCAAGCCAATAAAAAGGAGGGCTTTGTACACTATCAGAAACAAAATAAGGGGTAGATGTCCTCAGGAAAACTGCACAAGGACAGAAAAACAGTGACCCCTTAGGAACTTGCACGTGTTTCCTTTCTGCCACCCCTCATCTTATTCTATGTTAAAAGCAGAGAAGACATTAAGATTGATTAATTTTATTCATTAATCCACTCAGAAGAGAAGTTCCTGCTTTGGTATTCAGTATACAAGGACCCAGCACAGGAGGGAGTCATGGGACAAGTCAAGCCAGAAGTTCTCTCTCTCATGAGAAAAATGGGGAATCTCTTGGGCTGAGGATTATGAACTGTGATTACTTTCACAATCCAAGTAACAATCCAGAAAGACCTACAGCAGAAAAGTATCTGGGTCTCTTTGGAGCCAGACTACAGCATAAAGATCAAGAAAGGGTGGCCAGTGAGTTACAACACGTAGCTAAACTTTAAATGCTCTATCCTTGAACTCTGTGCTGAGGGCACGGAGTAAATGCCTCAACTTTCAACAGCTCTGCTTAAAGTTCAAGGCAACCCTTATCTCTGGCAAGGATAAAGCTCTCTTTAAATACCCACACTATAAAGTGCAATGCTGATGAATACTACTTTGACTTTCAGAATGGAACGTACCCACTCGGTCTTTACAAACATTTTTATTTTCCTAGTACTAAAGGCAAACTTCGCCAACACATGTTGGACTGAAGCATACATGAAGTGAAAGCTATATGCTCTGATACTCCTTGACAGATGAGCACATTAGCCTGAGCTAACTCAGGAATTTGCAACATAGGAAGCCCTTCTTGCCAGCTGCACACACCAAGAGTTTAGGTGTTACAGTCAGACACAGCTGGATTTCTCAGTCTAGCAGCTGATCCCCATGCTAAAAATATCACTTGACATTGGTAACATGTTTTAGTACTATTGGCCTGACAGAAGAGTATCTAAACACTGGATACTTTTTTTTTTTTTAAAAGCTTTTAGGACTGTCAAATCTTTGGTAATATTTAAAAAGCAAACTATGATCTTTACACAGGTTTCTACAGCTTTCAGTTTCATAAATAACATCAGTTGTCTGCAAGATGGCTACCTCCAGCAGTAGCCTGAGATAAGCCAATTCCATCTAAAAAGAACAATTAGGAATGTATTTTCGTAATGTATTTCGCAAGGGCTCATCTCGGTAACTTTCGTTGAGCAACCAGTCGAAACACTTTCCTCCTTCAGCTCTCTGCCTTTTGCCCAGGTATCACAGGACATTTGCAGACAGGTGATGTATTTACACAGCCAGCGTTGTACAGTCCTGGACACCCACTGTGTGAGGGGACAGTGATTTCCCAAAGCTTGCAAAGGCCCTCAGCTGACTGCAATATCCAAGTTCGTACAGCAAAAGACCTCCTCGTGTTCCTTCTGCGGGCAGCACTGTATTTGTTGATAGGCCTGCACAGGTTTATATTAAGGAACCCCACAGGCACGGATTTCATTACAAAAAACACCATTAGGACACCGGAAAGGAGGGGGAAAAAAAAAACTGCAACAGCAATGCACCAAAGTAATTTTTCTTCCCGAAATGACCTCTTGCGGGCTTGGTTCCCTGTTTCACAGGGAATCCGAAACTCAGACCACGTACACACATGCGGAGAGTAAAGGAGAGCGCCGGAGCCCCGCCGGGATCAGAAAACGCAAAAATGCACTAAAGCCTTCAAAAAAATTAAAAAGAAAAAAAAAAAAAAAGAAGCGAAGACGTCGGACCTCGGCATTCTTCCTCCCGCAACTTTAGCGGAGCGCTGAGCGGAGGGCTGCGCTGGCGGGGACCCCTCGCACAGTCCCGCCGCTCCCGCCCGGTTCCCCCCGGGATCGCGGAGCGGCAGAGCCGAGCTGGGCCGGCGGGGGCCCCGCCGGGATCACGGACAGGGCTGCGGGGAATACCCCGCACATCGCACCTCGGCTGCTGCTGCACCCACCGCTGCCCCCGAGAGAGAGAGAGCGGGGCCAAAACACACAGCCCTAGGGAGCCGAGAAAAACAAATCGCGTCAGCTTACCTTTCACGAGCGCCGACATTTTCGCTCTTTAATCAATAAACACTCGGCCAAACACAGAGTGCCCCGTACCGGGGGGTTCCGCCCCGCGGCTGCCGCCCCTGCGGAGGCTGCGGCGGGAACGACGGCGACCCCGGCCTCCCTGGGAGCTCCCACCCGCCCGCCCGCCGCGCTGCCCCTCCGCCCAGCGCTCCCTCCCGGGCCGGCGGGCGGGCGGCGAACGCCGAGCAATTTAAATTTCATCAATGGAAGAGGCGGACCCGCCGCGCCCCGGGTTTCACCACCCCCGACCCTCCCCTCCCTTCTCCTCCCCTCCCCTCCCCGCCGGGCCGCCCGCCCGCCCGCCTCCCCCGGGGGGCTCCCGGCGCGGCTCCTCCCCACTCCCGGGGGGGAACAGCGATGGGACGGGACAGGCCGGGCCGGGCCAGGCCGGCGCGGTCGCCCCACGCTCCGCCCGCCCCGTGCGGTGGCCGGGCCGGGGGGGGCGGTCCCGGCGGGTGCTGCCCCGGGGCCGGGCCGGGCCGGGGCCCCCCCAGGGCTGTGCCTGGGCGGTGGCGGCGGCGGCCCCGCCGAACCCACCTCGTCCTGCGGCACCGCGGGCGGGGGGCGGGGCCCCGCCCTCCCCCTCCCCCCGCGGCGGGGGCGGGGCCCGCGCCCGTCCCGGCGGGCCCCTCGCGCCGGAAGTGGGCGGGGCCGCGCCCTCCGTGAGGGGCCGCGGCGGCGGTCGTGGTTCTGTCGCGACAGCCGCGATTAAAGGAGGCTCGATGAAGGGGTCTGGGGCGCAAGTGTTGTGAGAGGCGGCTGGGCACGTTTAGCCTGGAGAAAAGGGGGCTGAGGGGTGACCTTGTCGCTCTGCACGGCTCCCTGACGGGAGGGTGCAGCCAGGTGGGGATCAACCTCTTCTCCCAGGCAGCCAGCGACAGGACGAGAGGACACAGCCTCAGGGGAGGTTTAGGTTGGACATCGGGAAGAATTTCTTCACAGAAAGGGTGATTAGACGTTGCAGTGGGCTGCCCAGGGAGGTGGTGGAGTCACTGTCCCTGGAGATGTTTAAGGAAAGTCTGGACGTGGCACTCGGTGACGGGGTCTGACGGACGTAGTGGTGACTGGTTATGGGTGGGAATCGATGATCTCAGAGGTCTTTCCCAACCTGATTGATTCTGTGACTCCGTGTGGTTCTGTAATATTTCTGACTTATTAAGTGTACCGTAACTTAAAGCATCTCCACCCGTGGCTTTCCACGCTCCGGGTGCCTGGACCACATTTCAGTGCTGGGGAGGTACCTGAGCCACGTTCGATGCTGGGGAGGTGCCACACCGGTGCAGCGCCCTTGGCAAGCACAGAGGTGCCAAAGGCCAAGTGTCGCTCCTGAACTAGGCTGTGATTTCCCTCTTCAACAAATGTTTTCCCCATTTCGCCTGCAGACATTTCCCAGAGGTGCTTGAGCTTCCCTCTGCTCGGTGGTGACACCCAGTTATGGCAGAAACCCCCGTGCCCCCTGCCTGCCATAAATAACACCCAGCACCCTGCAGGTAAATGGCACCGCCCTGGTTTTTTACCTTCACAGACCAGTGCCCCTTTACCATGAGGAGAGGGGTATGGGAATTGGCAGGGTGCTGCTGAAATCCAGTTTGAAGAGGCGGATGTGTGGGAGGCACAGGCAGCCCTGCCTTCATCCTTCCTGGCTAAAGCTCCCTGTATGGTCTCTGGGAAAAACCAGGCAGCTCCCAGGATGAGCCTGTCCGTTTTGGGGTGAGACAACTCCCCTCTGCCTCTGCCTGTTCCTTGGCTTTTTAAGAAAACCGAAAGTGCAAAGACCTAAAGTGCTCTGCAAATTTTTCATCCCAGTCCACTTGACCTGGGAGCATCCCTTTGCATTTTGTACCACCAGATGAGTGCAGTGGCTTACTGCATGCTGTCTTCTTAACATCAGGGAAGATGCTCCTCTTTCTGTCCCAGATTCACCAGCAGGAGAAAGTCCTGGGTTCACTCCAGGACTTCAGCAAAGTCCTGAGCCTTTTCTCCAGACATTGATGGGAGCTTGCTGTTATCTTCAGTGCAAGAGCAGCCCTGCTCCTGTCCTTGCACTGGTAATTAAAATGCTTTGATTTAAACCTGTCGCTCCATTCCTACAGCTCAGCTCTCCTATGACCCCACATCCAACACCTGCCAGCGAAGAACACTACGTAGATGTTCTCCAGACAGGACCAGAGCAAATTTGTATAGCTGTCCTGGGTAATTACAGGATAATTACAGGCATGATTTATAGGGTAAGAAACACAGATAACTTTTTATCTGCCAGCAATAAAACTAATTCCAGTGACTTGTCTTACTGTGGTGAAACCAGGAGAAAACCCTCCCTCCTTCACTGAGTTTTGTGGAAGTAAGGGAATAATCAAGACTGAACACCAACTGTGTTGCTTAGGATGAAGGTAACCAAAACCAGCGAATTTTGGTAAAACTCTTGAGTCCTCAGAGCTCTGGCAGTGTCCTTGTAGGAAATAAAGCTGTTGGGCTGATAAGGTCAGTCCACACCCAAGCAACTTCTCCTGACTCCTTTGGCAGGCATCAGCTAGAGGATGGATGGAGGAGAGGCTGTGCAGCACAAAACCAAAAAAAACCCACTTAATTGCCCTAGAGCTGTATTAAAATGAAGGAGAGGTTTGCAGCCTCCTGATGATGCTGCTCCCAAAACACCAACCAGGAATGCTCAAGGAGCAACATGCTGGCAGCCCATCCATCTGCACCAACATTTTGGGTTAAGTTAGACATAGAAATGCCAAAAACAAGTCAAAAGGGCCCGAATGAAAATTCAGCTTTTGCTCCCCCCCATGCCTGATGTCACCATTTCACCCAGGCGGTTCAGCGTCTTGCGGGAACATCAGGCTGGGCTGCATCACAAAGTAACAGCTTGTTATTGGAATCAAGGCACCAAACCCAAACCACCGCCTGGTTTTATGGCTCAAAAATGAACTGCCCCATAAATATGCCTCGAAAATAAATAAATAAAATTATCACGATTTCCTTTGGTTTTGTCAACAGAGAAGTTTACGCCAATGCAAGACGCTGCCAAAAGAACTGGTCCTGTCCTCCCCTTACTCCATCCCTTCTCCCCATCCCACTTTTGGCTCAGCACTGGCAGTTTTTGGCTGGGAAAGTCGTCTTTTGGGTGGGCTCATTTCTGGTTTGCAAGTGGGTGGTGGCAAGGGGAGGTGGAAAAGCCCTTATGGATACCCAGCATCATCCTTGCATCACACTCTCATTTATTTCTTCTTCAGCATTCCTCATTAAGTTTCCCACTGAGGATATTTACTTTCCCTCTCTCCTCTGTCTGTTTTTCAGTCGCTTCATTTATTGCCAATTAACTGACTCGTTCGAGCTGAGCAGGGCCAGCAGATAATGGGAATTTGGGCATTTGTGGGGGAAAAGACACAGTGCAAATGCCAAGGAAATATGGCCAGGAGGCACTTGGAAAGCCAAGGTGTGAACATTTTAATTTACTGACTAGGAAATAATAGAAAAAAACTTTTTTGTTGTTGCCCAAATAGTGTAAATAGTAACACAGGTGCTTTATGGTCATTTCTCAGTTAATTATATATATTTAATAATGATATATGCTACAAATATATGTATAATATACATATGATATCTACACATAATACACATAATATATAATATCATAGTAATATGTATATATGATTTCTATATCTGACATATATTATCCACACATGATATATTTTTCTACATTATATAAATATGTATTTACAGCTTTTTCTACAATATAAATATACGTTTAGAAATCCAAGAATTTATGTTATATACACATAATCCCAGGAGGTGTATCTGGGCATCCAGCAAAGCAAGCATGGATCCCCAAGGATCTGCATATATATAGATGTGTGTATGTGTGTATAAAAACATATATGTCTATCAAATATATATTAATATATAATTAATATATAATTGCGTGTTCTGTATATCTTATGTATTTATATATTAAATATTTATAAATTTATATTATAAATACACGTATTTACACAGTCTATAAAGCCTATATAATATATGTATAGTTATAGATTGTAATTTTTCTTTTTTATTTTTCCCAGTGAGTGACTGGGAAAGGGTAAAAATCAACCTCTCAGCCCTCTGGGGTGGGGCACACAGGGCACGCTGCACCTGAGCTCCGCCAGCTCCTGTTTGTACCAGCCACCTGACACATTCCCGGTTGCTCCTCCGGAGCTTTGTTTCCTGTGACCAACACCCATTTGCACTACTTCCTAAACGAGCAAGGGCTCATCAGCGAGTGCCATCGGTCCCACTCCTGCTTTCCCTTTGAACTGTCTCTGCGGGCTGGGGAACAGCCAAGTTCAAACAACCCGTGCTCGGGCATCAGCCTGGGAGGACGTAGAGCATTAACAGATTTAATAGCACCAAACAGATCAAAGCTTTCAAATTGCATAATTAAAAAATATCCCCGAGGCACCAGTCTGTGATACCACAGGACGCCAACATGGGGTGCAGAAACCTGTGACTACATTCGTCTGAAATATTTTCCGAGTGTTTAAAAAGGTGTAAAAATCCACTATTTATTTTATTTTATTTTATTTTAAAACACATTTTATTCCAACATATGAACCATGCGTAGTGGAACAATGGCTGTGCAAGCAGGACACGGGGCAGGGAGAACCCTGTGTTTTAAAATAAAGATTAAAATAAAATATTTTTTTTTAATTCTATGCCTTTCTCTCTCTCTTACTTTTCCATGTTTAAAGCACGGACACACAGCGCACCTTTGGGGCAACAGCCGAAAGCCACTGAGTCAGAAACAAGCCTGGTTGCGCCTAAAAAATCTCCTGTTAGCAACCTCAGTGGGGACGGTCCGGAGGTCTCGGATGCTCCCCCTTGGATCTGCAGGATTCTTGAACAGTGTTTTTGTAGCATAGCCAACAGGGAACACAGCGGAGGCGGCAAGGGCAGGGTCTCCTGGCTTGAGGGCGTTCAGTGGTGGTGGGAATAGCTGGAGCTGTTCAGGCGCCACAAGGGAATGGAATGGGGGTTATTTTGTCCACAGATAGGCTGGACAAAAGCTCTGGAATAACTCAGTGTCTATTTTTAACTCCCTTCTTGCAGGAATTTTGCAGCGCCCGGTGGCACGCTGGCATGCACACGGCATGCACGGCGCTCCCGATGCGAGTCTGAGGGCAGGATAATGTCATCTGGAATAACGAAGCCCTCCTTGGTCCGGAGGTGCTGGAGGCGTTGACCAGCTAGAGGTTTCTTTAGGCCCTGTCCTGTCAGCTGCTTCTCTGCACGCTCAAAGTCTTCCTACTGATATTTCATAGGAAACAAATCCCTCGGGATGAGCCCTTATGGCAAACGACAGATGAGCCTCGTCCTTACCACCACCCGGTCGTCACCCTTTCACATTTGCCCCTGGGCCTGTTCCCACCACTATAATTAACCACAAATCAGGTGTCAGCTTGCTCTGTTGGACATGGCTGTAGAAATTCTTGGCACGGTGCTCTTCCTTTCGGGGCTGGGAGCCAAGCTCTGGAGACACAGGAGAAAAACAGCTCATTATGCCTGCAGTGGGGTGAGAGCTTTCCCCTTTCTCCCCTACATGCTCAAGGCTAGATCCGGGACCTAGTTGAGACTAAGTGACCGTGGCTGGACATCTGCGTGTCCAGTCAGCAATCCCAGGTGGGGAGAGTGTCACAGCACTATGCCAGGCTCTGCCAGCTCCCAGCATCTGCATCCACGGTCAAGCAGGTTCCCTGCAACAAGGAGCATGGTGGTGGACCTTGGAATGCTGGCAATGGGGGGCCTGACATGGATGTGGAGGTCTGGAAGGGGTGGGACTGAGCCACTGGATGAGCCTCCCTCGCTGCCCCAGTGAGGCTGACTGGGGATGCTAACAGCAAACCTTCCTAGCCCAGAGGATTGGGGACTAGCACTGCTGGTGACTCCTCCCGTGGGTTTGGTGAAATGTCTCAGAGGGGGTTTGGTGACTGACTGGCAGCTGGAGGTGAGGGAAAGAGAGATGGTTGCCAAGCACTCCACTTGACCAAGTGGAGCATGAAGAGGTGTTTGACCGGCCAGTAGTTAGGTCTTAAATGTTGGACATACAGAAAGAAGGGCCATGCACTGGGGCATGGTGAACCTGGCAATGTAAAAAAAACAAATGTGGATTAAGAACAAGACTAAAGGAATTGTTATCTCTGGTTTCTCCACCAATAGACCATAGGTTTTTCCTAGTGAGTCATAGATCTGCAGAAAAGCAGAGGCCAACAACAACCTCTGGAGGTCCCTCCTGCAACCTCTGCTAGATCATGTTGCTCAGGGCCAAGGTTTTCATCTCCCAAAACAGAGATCCCACAGCCTCACTGGGCTCCATCATTGGATCACCCTCACAGAGAACACATTTTTACTTAATGTCCAACTGACACTTCTCATCTTTCACCTTGTGCCCATTGCCTGCCCTTATACTTCCCCTGCACACCTCCAAGAGGAGCCTGGCTCCATCTCCATCTCTGCTATGGCATTTCCCTTTACTGGGCTTTGTGAGGTTCCTGACAGACCATTTCTAGGGCTGAAGTTGTCAGGTCTCCTCTCTGGGTAGTTCCTGTTCTCAGCCATGAGAGAGGAACTGAAACTACCGACATGTCTTAATACAAAATCCCAGATTATCACAACAGGGAATGCCTTCAAGTAGTTAAGGCACACATGCCTAAGTACAGTAGTTTATGATTCATGCAATGAGGTGTACAGAATTTCAGTATTTACTTCTAGAGGTAAGTTTAATTTAAGGTAACATTAGAATCTGAATGAAAAGGGAATTATGTAATATTCTCATGGAGTTGAACAGCAGCAGAGCCTTAAGGTGAAAGAGAAGGTTATCCCTTAGTTATAGATCAATTTAACCACAAATCTGAACAGTAAATTTATCTGTGCTAAAATGTCCATCTCCTATCCCCACCAATAACAAAAAATAGTTTGACTGTATACTTACTTAACAACTACCTCTATATGTATTTCTTGTATCTGCAATTCTGTATTAACCACGTGCTATCAAATTTAAAGAGGAAAAAAAGCAGAACAAACAAAATCTGAGCTTCCTTCTGACTGCTGAGTTTCTTAACATATACACACATTAATCCCCAGGTTAAATAAGGACAAGAAGTACACAGGAAAAATCCACTTGCATCGTTCAACGTTGTGTTTGTCCAGCAGCCCTGCCCTCCAGCGTACCAGGGACTGTGCCTGGACTTCTGCAGCAGCCCCAGCTTTTCAGAGCTCTCTCCCTACCACTGTCCCCTGCAGAGAGGTGACTTTTTTTTTTCCAATTCAGGACATTTCTGAATATTTTTTCTTGCACAGTTACCCAGCCAGCTGGTTTCTGAGGGAAAACAAAGCCCAAGCTTACAAGTACATGTGCAGCAGCACAGTGGACTTTGTCCCAGAGAGGGAATGGTGCTTTCAGACAACTCCTAGTCCTGCACTGCTGCAAAACCAAGCAGAAGACCAACCCCAATGTGTCCAAGTGACCCTTTTTCCCCCCTGAAATGCATAAAATTAATTCACTTCCATTTTATTTCTTGCAGTGGTTGTGTCCCTAACCAGCAGACCACCACCACCTTCCCAGGCATGTGCAGGATTACCTACACCACTATTGGGGTAAGGAAGTAAGGAACACTACTGGAGTAAGGAACATCACCTGTTCTCAAGCATGTAAAAATTCTCGAGGCCACCAGATCTTTTCTGGGCCCCTGTGGTTCGACTGGCAGAAGTGTATCCCTTGATGGTGGTGCTGCCAAGCACTCTGAGGGTGGAGCAGCCCTCAGTGCTGCCTTTAAGGGAGCTGGCAGAAAAAAACTGGACCCACTGCTTTGTTTTGTGTTAGTGGGCTACAGGTTGGGGTGACAGGATCGGGAAGATCCAACAGGAAGACGCAGCTAAAGCTGCTGCATCCCGAAACTTCGTCGGCAACGTGAAGCTTTCTGACAGCCAAACCTCTCTCCGCAGCTGCTTCTCATAGACATAACACGTGGTGTAAATACCACCTTCATGAGGTCACACTGCAGTAAGTTCACAGAGGAGGAATGAGGCGTCCTCATGGGATTTGGCAGGCTCTTGCTGGAGCAGATTCAGGATGGCCTCAAGCCTGGGGCCACGGCTCAGTGAGGTTGTCCTGCCCCTGGGAGAAATCTGCAAAGAACCTGTGGTCCCGTTGGGTCCCCCAATCCCTTCAGGTGCTTATATTTAAGGAGATTTAGGAGGAAGACAAGAAATCCCAGCTGCTAACCCATTTCAAGTCAGAGAGTTGTTATCATTGACTTGTTGCCTTCATCATGTATTAATTTTAGACCTGCTCATTTTGGGCACATTCCCTGAAAGTGTAGTCTATAATAGGAAGGAGAAGATTATGTGTTTATCACTACAAATGATCATGTTTCTCATGTCTTCCATGTCGCTTTCTAGCCAAGTCATCCACTGCCAGGCAACCTCCCTGGAGCCCCTAGGAATCCTGCTCTCGAGGATTTTTGTGGTAGGACAGTGGTAGGACACTCCCCACAAAGTCTGCTCTGTTTTTTTTACCCCTTCTGCAATGGAAATGGGGGCATTTCATCCTTTTAGCTCTTGTCTGATACACGCTGGACTTCCCATCTCCATCTCTGCTGAAACGATCCTATTTCACAGACTCCCCCACTTAGTAAATCCTTTTATTTAAGGCCATGTTTGCTTCCCTTCCTTAGTTAGAGAGTGATGAAATCAGCTGGAATCCCTGCTAAAGTGTTTTCCTCATGCTACTAAGTAGTCATGGAGAAGCCAGACAAAACATCAGAAAACAATTTATTTTTAGCATCCATACCACTGCACGTTGGTGTCCTTACCCAGTGGTGGGGGGGGTCAGAATTTTAAGGTCCCTCCCAAACCAAACCATTCCATGATTCGATAATATTGCCACCATAATGCCACTTTGGTGTCAAAGTCAGAATCTCAGATGAGTTTGGATGACACGTCACAGCTGTTCAGGCTTTCCTAGTGGCAGCACAAATCCTCTTGGAGCACTATCAGCTGCTGTCCTTTCCACCCAAGCTCGGAGTGGAGAGGGTTAAATTTGCCCACAGTAGTGTTCTTTAAATGCTGGATGATAAATCTGTTGGATGATACATCTGCCTGTTAATTGTAGAACACGTTTAACGTTTTATCCATTTTCAAGGAGGTACAACCCATGCCTTTGTTGAGGTCTTGAAGTCTTCCTGAGGGCAATAATGGTCCATTCTGATGGGTCAGGTAGTGGCAGTGGAGAAAACATCTGGAGAGGAGCAAGCAAGCAGCCTCATGCCACCGAGTCTCCTCTCCAAACCAAAGCCATACAGGAGGTCTTCAACAAAAATGGGTGAAAGCGAGCCATGGTTGCACCTCGAAACCTCTTGAGAGGACATGACAGCACCTCCCTACAGAAGGGATTCTTCATTTCTTGATCAGAAATAGTGACTCCAAGGCTTGTGAGTCCCTCCCATCCTGCTCTGGGTGCTGGGCAGCAAGGGAGGAGATGACATCTGTGCCCTGGTTGTCAGGCAGCATCATGTCCTGGGTTGGCACTGGCGCTGCTGGAGGAGGCTCAGAGGGGAGTGGTGCAATACTTTTCCCATTAATCATTTACCAGGCAGTGACGTTTTCTGCAGCAGAAGGGAATGGGCCTAGTGCACACATTTTGGTTTTCCACAGTATTACAGTGACTTGGTGCCTAACACTGTGTGTGTGTAAAAGGCCCATCCAGGCACAGAGCAGGTGTGTGGTACAGCTTGTGTCCTCCTTGGCGTGGGAAGCTGGTCTCAGGCTAATCTTACTCATCTGGCTGCAGCAGACCCCTGACAGCCTGTAGAAAGCCATTCACACCTCCATCACTCATATTCAGGAGCGGGTGTCCATGAGGAATTCCTTACGGAGGCTGTATGTGCAGGGGTAGCAAGAAGGGCTAAATCTCATTGTCCTGGCTAACCTTCTTACCCAGAAGTGAAACTCTGCTTTGACTGCAGCCATGGAGTGAAATATCACAAACATAAAGCCAGACCTTTCTGTCCTGGGTATATTTTCATGGAGGAGGGGTCCTAACATTTTCAATCCTGATCAGGTTTCACTGGGGGTGACACGCAATGAGCCCAGAAGATCTTTGCCCCAAAGAAAACTTGTCAAGGGAAGTACAAAGAGTGATTCCTAAGGATCATTGCTCAGCACCTCAGAAATAGAGGGTAGGATAGGAAACTAGGTCTCTGGATGTGTGACTTCTGGACAAGATGAGGTCAATGAGCAGCCTGAGTGAACAGCCTCATGCCAGGCAGCAGAAAGAGCTGCAGCTACTGAAAGATAGGAGACCTGGGGTGTCTCCACTGCCTTGGACTACACGTGTTACGGGAGGATACAATGCCATATGCTCCACGAGCTGTTTTTTGTCCCATCAACAACTGCTGAAAGCCAACAGCACTTCCCATTCTGCATTTCAGTCCCGATCATATTCCGCCAAAAATATTTAATGGTTGGACTTGACCTTAGAGATCTTTTCCAATCTATGATTCTGTATGAGGGATTGTGCTTCAAAGCCAGGCTTTTCACCTCACCTAACCCCCACCTGACCTGTCCAGGAGCACTTTCCCTTTTTTTTGCCCTAGTTTCATTAAGCTATGGGGTGAAACGCAAGGGAGTTTAATCTTGTGCTACGCGGCTTTGCCGGAGAAATCCAGAAGCAGCCAGAAATGTTTTACGAGCTTATCAAAGGCAATAAATGTTCTTTGCTTGAGTGAAGAGGCTTTTGCAGGAGTTTGGCTGTAGTGATGCAGAACTAGCTCTACAACACAGGCAGGGTCCCTGAGCTTTACCCGTAGCTGTGGGCAACGACCTCAAATGCCGCCAAGTTCAGGCTGTGGAGAGCCCGCGACGGCACCGCCGCATCGCAGGGTAGCGAGGAGCAGGCTCTCCCTGAATACAAATTGCACTGAGAAGCCAAATCCTGCAGCTTTCAGTAAAAAAAAATTTGGAAAACGATTCACTAGGGAGAGCATGCCAAGGGGGTTGCGGGGTTGCCGGTTGGAAGCCTCAAACAAGGAAAGCAACAAGTTGATTTACTGGGATGGCGAACGTGCTGGGCCACATTCCTGTGCATAGTAGTGAGGGGACGGTGCTGTTGGCTTTGTCAGCCACAGAGATTTGACCCAATGCTGTGCCAGGCAGCAGCTGAAAGTGCTCTGTATGGGCTGTATGTATAATATGACCAGGCTGGCCTGACCTTTGGCATCTCTTGTCCGCACTCCACCACACTGGGCTTCAGGACAGAGTTTGCCATTCTGCCCCTGTGGGAAGTTTGGGACAGAAGAGTTCAAAAAATAAATAAATAAAAAAAAGGTATTTTTTCACTGAAAGAGAAATAGGCTGAAAAAATCAAGATCAGAAAGTCACATGGCCACACAAGAGGTTAAACCAACAGGTACTGCCATGCTATTTTTGCTTGGAGCTGTTCCTGTTGAGCCTGAAGTTCAAGGGGCTAATCCCCCATCCCAGCAGCTCCTTGGCTGCTGGAAACTCTGCCCAGCCCAGCACAGGTGTCAGCTGTCCTCCCTGCCCTCTGTCCCAGTGTCAGTGCTGAGCTGACTGTGTTCCTGTGCAGCTGCATGGCATGATCAAACCCTGCCTCCAGCTGTGGAACCACCACCCTGCCTCTTCACAGCCACTAGCTGCCTGCTCACAGGTGGCTCTGATCACTTGGGAATGCAGTGGGGTGCTGCAGTCCCCCAGCCTACAATAATCCCCATACTAGACCCTTTGGAGAGCTCCCAAAAGCCGGCATGGCAAAGCAAAGAGCTGGTTAAGGCAGCCTGCAGGGCTGCTCGAGGACCACCCCATGCTCCTGGTTATTCAGAGTCCCTCTTTTACAGGTCTCCCATGAGGAATGCAGTTACTACAGCAAGTATTTATGGGCAGAGAGTGCATGCAGCCCTGCCAGCCCCCTGCAGCCCTGCACAGCCCTACACGCCCTACATGGTGCTGCAGGACCAAGGCTGCAATGTCTGCACTGCAGGGCTGGGCACAGCAGCATCCTTGCTGCTACAGACATTTTCTTACCTGCCCCAGCAGCAGAGAACCTTGCAATAGGCATTAAAATGCTGAATTCTCAAGTGACACCTCCAGGACTGTGCTGCACTTTCTCAGCTTCTTGGGTATCTCCCAGCACCACCATCACCGTGTGTTGGTTGCAGCCCTGTGGGACAGGAGATTTCATCTGAATGGCTGGGAAGTGGGGACACAAAGCCACACAGCTAGCAACATGACAGCTTGTGAGGAAATAAGCACAGGATTTTTTCCTGGAGATGGAAGTTTGATGAGGTCAGCTGATGAATTCAGCTCAAGGTACAGAGCAACTTTTGCATTTTTTAGAGGCCTGGAAGATTGGAAGTTCCCATAAACTTTAATGAGATACTTCTGCAAAACCATTAGTAGAAGCTGTTGAAAAGCAAATTGTAGCCATTTATGGGGACCCACGAAACTCCAGCAGCTATTCACTCAAAAAGAGCTGGCAAAGCAGCTTTCCTTTCAAATTTCATAGTCCCTTTTGTCAAGAACTTCCTCCTTTCTCTTGTCAGCCTTTAATTAATTTTGCCCAGGATGGACATATTTTCGTTCCCAAGCTGCTTCTCTGTGGAACAGCCTGGAGCTGGATTTAGCTGGACAGATCACAGACTGGGCACCAAACCCGCAATTCCCTGGGGAAAACCATGACCCTCAGCAAACCAAGACCTCACCTGATGTAACTGAAAGGATGATGTAAGAGATGGCCTCCAGGGAGCCCAACTGCTGGGCAATTGGATCTTTTAAAGCTGATTTAGAGAGACTCCTGATCTGGTCAGAAGAGAGGTGGATATGGCTTTTGAACATATCAAATGTCTTTTTAATGCCTTTAATGAAACCTGGGGAGAGGGTAAATTTCTTAGCTGCTCGACTCTCCTATTAAAAAAAGGCACATCTCAGCCTTTCCCAGATAAGAGAGCAAGTCTAGCATGTCACCCTTCACCTTCAAGCTTTGTCTACAGGGCTGAGTCATTACTGCAGCTAATTAGAGACTTCAAGCTGATTATGAGAATTGCAGTAAGTGGAATTACAAAATCTCTGGGCCTGATACTCCTTAATACAAAAGCCACTTTACACTGACCCAGCCTTAAAATACCCTGGGATGATGCAAAGTGCTCTTAAAGCAAATGGGATGAGACCATTTGCATTTGGAGGGACTGGCACACGTCACAGACCCCAAGCTTTCGAGGCTGATGGGGCTCTCAAAGGCTCCATCTGCCCCCAGGTGAGATGAAAGCATCTTCCTGCTTAAAGAGAGTCAGGTCTTTCACAACAAATAAAATAAAAACAAAACGAAATATGTTCAGGCAGCAACTACCTGAAGAGCTGACTGATATTGATCCAATAAAAGCATAATAAAAATGTTGCCCAGTCCATTTGCAGGTGCCCCTAGGGGTGTCTTAACCTCAACAAGACAGTAGAACTCCCCTCCGGGTCAACTCCTCAGAACTTCCATCACTTGGACACTTCTTAAACTTTAGGCATGTTTTAAACTGGATACAAATCTGAAAAGAAGAGCTCAACTTTTCCATATTAGTGACACAGAGAAAGGAAAGGATCTTCTAATGTTGCTTTAAAATAACTCAAAGCAATAGATTGCCCACAGAACAACTTTTGAACCAAAAATGCCAGAGATGCACAACGCTCTTGTGGCCTGGAGGTGAACGTTTGGGTACAAGGTTCCCTCTTTTCCCAAGAGGGAAAAGCCATCCTCCCCAAAACAGACAGGATCCTGCCAGCTTCAGCAGCCCGAGAGCTGCTCCCTCGTCACTCCCAGAAGCTGCCAGTGGTGTGTTCCAGGGTGAAGGACCACACACATATGGCCACAATCTTTGCAGAGAAAGGAAGTTGGAAGGGAAGCCTTATCTCTGGGCTAAGCACGGCTCCGAAAATATGACAGCAGTCATGAGACCCACACCCCCGGTCACCCAATGTAAGGTTACTGCCATGGTGACATTTGGATTACAGCGTCATCTATCACAGCTTTGAGTCAGCAAATAAGTGCAGCCAATGGTTTAGGTTTCCCTGCCAGTAAAATAAAGCAGGAAAAGTGTTTTGCTGGCAAGCCTGTGCCACCTAATCCCAGCAGCTCCCCCAGCCTGTGGGGCAGGGAGGGAAGGAGGGAGCTGGGGAGTTTGAGCATGTGGGACCAACACCTCTATTCACCCTGGGCACCACGAGGTCCTGGGTACCAGCATCGGGGTGTGTGTGGGAGCTTGCACAGAGAAGCCAAAATACTATGTCCCTCCCACTCACTTCCCAGGGCACCTCAGCCCCCTGATATGCAGAGGCAGCGCTGCAGCTCCGAAGTATCCTGTGATACGTAAAGGAACGTGAAAATCCAGCTAAACCAGTATGCCCAGGTGGCAGTATCGAGGAGAACAGCTCGACCCTGGCTGGTGGAAACTGGGACTCCATCTCCTTCATGCCCTACCAGCGCTTCAGGCAAGGGGAAACCCCTGTGGTCACCTTTGCTCGACAGCAGATTAGAAATCTTGGGAAGGACTGTTCTACTGCAGTGGGAGGTTTTGCTTGGAAACAGGTACGAGCTGTGGGATAGCACAGGGTCAGCCCCACACCAGTGGGTTAATGGAGGGGACGGGATCAGCGTTGGTCCCTCCGTTGACAAAACTAGGGCTTGTATTGCTGCCATGGCTCTTTAAGGAAAAATTATGGGTAAGTAGGATGAAGAACTGAGAAGCAACATGTTCCTGCATGGGGGGAAGAGATGCTTTTATATAAATAAATACGTGTATGCATGTATACAAGCATTTTCTAATTTAAATAAAAATACGTGTTTATGTGGCTTGGCGGTCTCATATTAAAACAAATAAAAAGATGTAAATATTTCTTCATGTCCTGAAACCTTCCTGTTGCCCTCACCTGTCTAGATATCTGATCCAGAACAAATGTTGTTCCAGGAGACAGAGAGGCAGAGCAGGGCAAAGGACTGGTACAGCTGGAGCTTGGAATACTTCTGGATCATCTCCTGACCACAGCCAATATTAAAAAAAGCACAACAGACCTTCCTGTGATCATTTTGGTGGCATGTGGTTTCCTACTTTCTCTCATTCATCCCTCACTTTTCCCTCTAGGACTTCTGTATTTCCCACTCTTAACCTGATTTTTCCCCAACCACTGTCTTCTGCCATGATGTTTCTCCCCCCTTTCCTTCTCTGTTTCCCCAGGTAGCTCTATCCTTTTCAGCAGCAATGCCTCTTCCTTCTCTGTTTCATCTGGACTAGCTAGAAGGCCAAGAGTCCTGAATCCATTCCTTGTCCCAGATGCAAGAGTATCATTTTGGACCTTGAGATGCTCAGGGAGCACTTCCAGATGTGCTGTAGCTTTGCTAGAAAGGCTGTCCCTAACAAGCTGGACCTCAGCTGGGTTATCTGCTCCTCTGCTTTATGAAGAGCAGGGAGCTTGCTTTCCAACACCAGCCCTCTTGCATCAGTGTGTGGGCTGTGGTTTGTGTGTTTGCCACAGCTACAGTCCTCTGGGAAGTGCAATGTTTTTGGGAAGAGCAGAAAAGACTCCCTTGTTGTCCTCGTGCTGGCTGGATTACATGGCACAGAGAAATAACAGAGCTGCAAAGTTGCCATGTCAGTTCAAATCCTTGCTTTTCCCATACATGAGGTGCTTGGAGCCTGATTTGGGATTTCTTTTAAAATAAGGACCCTGTTTATTTCTGATCCAGCTTCCTGAAGCTCAGGAGGGTTTAGCTGGTTTGGAGCCTTCACACCAAACCAAACCCAGAGACATCCAGCAATGTGTGAGTTAGAAAGCAGGGAACACAGAAATAGAACTTAAAATATCATGAGTGTATCAGCTTCTCTTGTAAATCCTTCAGTTCTGCTGTGATTATGTCAGCAGCACAGGGTAGGGATCACTCAGGACCTCAGCACAGCCCTCCAAAGCATCCCAGTCCACAACTTGACCTTCCTCCAAGGCAGCTTGGATGTAGTAGGAGACAAACCAGTGAATGTGTTTACAACCTGCTCTTTGCCAGTGTACCCCCAGTACCAAAAATAACATCTCAAATGCATGTTTGCAGCTCGAACAGGGGGACTGTGGAGCTGTGTCTAGCAAAAGCCTCAAGAAAAGGAGCTACAGAAATATTCCACATGTCCATATTTCCCAAGGTGAGGAGGTGTGAGGCGCCAGCTCCCTTGCTAAGAAAATGTGTTTTGCAGGAGGAACTGTTCCATCAACCCTGTTTGGACCCAAAATCCCAGGAGGAAAAAGTCCAAAACCTCTACTGTGGACTCGCAGCCTGGTTTTACACCATTATATATTAACTTATACTACGTAGGTAGCCAGGGATATTTCCTAATGCAGGTCCTTGATCACCTCTGTGGTTATGCAGAGGTTATAAAACAGCCACAACAGTTTTGTCCAAGCCAACCAGCCCAGTCCCAAACCATTTCCCAGCACCTCTTCTAGCTCTGCAATGGGCAAAGGGGCTGAGCAGAGTGGGCATCTTCCATACAGAAGAGGTCCTTGGTGCCTTTGGTGGGGGCACCTAAAGAGAAAGGCAGAGCCAACCAGGACTGCCATAGAGAGAAACACACTTTGAAAATACTCATCTGCAAGTGTCAAGGTGGAGAAAAAGCAAAGTGAGAAGAGAGGCATTTTTCTCTCTGGCTCATTGTACATTTGCATTTGCTCCCACAAGTGCACCAGCACCCGGCTGAGCCGCCGTGGAGGAGCCAGCGTGGAGGAAAACCAAGCAAAACTCTTCCCTAATAAACCCTGTATGCAATAGAGCTGCTACTGTGACTGCACATAAATAATAGTAAACCAGCATGGGAAAAATATCCATGGTTGCCAGGCAAATTAATGTTCCAGCAGAAGAAACAGCAAATATAAATTAGCTCAGGGTGCACACAAAGGAGCACAGCCTTTGTGGGGGCATGGGACACTTAAAAGCTAACTGCTGGACCAGGCAGTAGTGCCTGTTGTTACAAAAACTGGGCTGGAGAGGTGGGGTGCTGGCTAGGGAGGAGTTTGGCAGTGCATTGCTCCCATTAAATCTTCCCCGTATGTTTTTTGGGGTGGAGCTGTAGCTAGCTGAGTTTCTCTGTACCTTTTTTCAAGCATGTAATAAGGTAATGGCTTGTAATTCCTCATGCACAGCTTTCCATGTCTTCCAGGTCAATCCAGCACCCCCATTTTGCTCTCCCAGAGCAGACCCTGGCTGTGTCTCCCGTGGTGTTCTGAGGCCAAGCTGGTCCCATGATGAGATGGTTAAAAGGCACCAGAAATAGCAGAGGCTGTTGAAAAGGCAGCTCTGTGCTGAGAAGGCTGCAGACGGACCTCAGGAAGGGAGGGAAAGTTGCATTACAATCCTGGCATTGATAGCCCCACATGCTGAGTGCGCTTTTCATCACTCGCTGCTGCGGAGAGACACAGGGAAGGGTTACTGAGCCATTCCACATCCCAGCCCCACCGGCTCCAGTGGTGTTGATCTTCTTGTACCCCTTTCAGGTGGGGAGGAGAGGACAATTCTGCTTTTTTTCTCCTTAAAAATACATCCTTGTTGGACTCAGCAGCATGCTAGGACTTCAGTGGAATATTTTCAGTGCTTGTGAGTTGTCCCGTGGTTAAATAATAAACACAGCAGTAAAATGCCAGTACATTTTCCTAGTACAGAAGACAGACCATCTATTGTCATCAGTTCTTAAGAAGTGCTATTATTATGTGTGGTCCCTGTCCTCCTTTCTTATCCAGTTGCCTGTTCTCCAAATGCTTTGCTGGGAGCAGATGCCAAATATGTGTCATTAATTCTTACCATATATTGTTCTTTTGATATTCAGCAGTTGCTGTCAGTGAAATGAGAAGTGAAAATTAGATGGCCAGTGCTATTCAGTTAAAGAGATTTCACTTCTTAATCCTGAAGGAGGGTATAAGCAAGTAACTTTACTCACATGAGCAACACTTGGACTGAACCTGTAAAAGTGGATCCTTTATAATTAATTCTGTCCATAAGCATTTGCCATCTAAGTGTTAAATGGCATAATGCAAGGAAAAAATTTGAACACCAAGAAGAATTCAGGTTTTAAAACACTGCAGTGTTTAAAATTCTTCATTGCCTCTCTGAATTGTAGAATCACGGAAACATAGAATATCCTGAGCTGGAAGGAACCCACAAGGATCATTGAATCCAATGCTTCCTACCAATAATTCTACCAGGAATTTTTCCTCTTAAATGAAATATTTTTTTTTCAAGACTGGCCTGTAAATCCAGACTATAATGAGACCCACTGTGAGATTCACCATTTCCATGGGAAATTAGGGAGCTTGGCATGTCTGGATTGAGAAATACCCACAGAAAACTGCAAGGAACACTAATCAAAATCTGCTCCACAGAGGAACACATCCAGCTGGTATTAAAGAACCGTGTTCTGCTATCAAGGAGCAGCAATTCCCACTGACATAAATAAACCCATCTGAGGTGTCCTGAGTCCAGGTTCAATGACAGCACACGTGATTAATTATGCAGAGACAGGATTTGGCCTTCCACTACCATCACAGGAAAAATTAATGATAAACCTGTTGATGCCAAATTCAGATGGAGGGTGTCTTGTGTTCAATTTTCCCAGAATAACTCAGGAAACTCCTATCCACGAGGCTCCACATGACTGTTTTCATTAAGCTGTACAGCATGTACCAAGCCCCCTGTCTTTAAGGTGACATTCCAAACCCCCATAGAGGAGGGACAGTTGTCAGGGCTGTGCTTAAAATAGATCCTTGTTTGTTGGCGTGACTTTTACTTGGCTCCCAAGAAATGTTGGACTGAGCTGTGCCACCTCTCCCAAAATGAGACATGATCCAGATGGAGGCACATCCTGCTGGAAGTTGTCTTTCAATCTGCCCTGGCTTGCACCCGTGTTAGCTGGGTTGGTGATCACCTCTGAGCATCTTTCAATCACCCAGGCTGCGTTCAGGAGTTTCGGATGGGTTGGCACACCTGGGGGGCAAACCTAAAACCTGGTCCCACACAAGGCAAAGTGCAGTGATTTTCTGGGAGAGCCAAGAGCAGTAATTCAAGGTTCCAAGGGTGGCATTTGCTTGTGCTTACGCAGTTTAATGACTTTTGGGGGACTGCAAGTATTTATAAGGACGCCCAGGGGCTCATGCCCCGTAGCACATCCATCACTTCACACAGCCCTGGTGGTGAACTCAGTCCCAGCTATAAATAGGGCTGAGCCGGTGTGGCTGAGCCCACTTAAGCAGCTCTAAAGCAACACCTGCTAATCACTGGCCCCCGGGCAAGACAGGCATGTGGAGCTTCCCTGTCAGGGTGGGTTTCCAGAGCTAATGCTGGAAGACAAACCTTTTTCTGACGTTACTTTCTCAAATGGAGCGAAAGCGATAAGGAGGAGCAGCTGTGGCATTTGTCATGTTGGACACTGAGCCCCTGAAGATGTCCACATGCTGGCAAGAGGCAAGGCAGAGAAGACAGGAGTTTTGGAGGGAAACATGAGACAGTAAAATTTTGTGACTCTTGCCGTCTTCTTGAAAAAGCTCTCTAAGAAACTCCAGCTACTTGCTGAACAAGAGCTGGAAAAACAGCCTAAGTCCCCCAAAAACAACAACCCAGGACGCATCCTACCCAGTGGAGTGGATTGTCCCTGGGCTGTAAATTTAAAAGACAGGCTTCATTGCCACTCTTCTCCAGAGATGCCTTTTCACCATATTTTACTCTGACTTCAGGAGCCTCCTGACAGGGATGTGATACCTTCCATTACCCAGACCTCATCAGCTTGTAGTTGTGCAAGCATCTCAAATCTTCTCTTTTTTTATCTTGTCATATATCCCAGCTGGTTCAACAGCTTCCTTGGAAAAGGAAGAAGCTATAAAAATATCATCTCCTTTCTAATGTTATGTCTTCCACCTGTCATCCACTCCTTCTCAAAATCCTCAAAAGTCAGGCCCAGAATTTTTGGCGGAGGTGCCAGCAGACAAGACCCGTGACTCAGTCACACTTCTCTTCTGAAGGTGAGAGCTGACGAGGGCTGGGAAAATGCCAGTGCTGGAAGCCAAGGCTAGCTCAGCCCCAGCTGATCCGCCTTTCCCAGATGGCCATGGATGACCGGGTCTGCCCTGGCAGCCCTGCAGAGTGAAAGACCAGGTGAAATAAATAGAAACCAACTCAAATATTGCTTTATAAATGCATTAGGTGATTAGGAAGAGTAGGTTTTTTTATTCTTTGTAACCAGGGAAATCCCTGGTTTGTCTCTGAGTCTGGCCTGTTGTCTAGTGGGACTACTGCAGAAAAAGCAAAGCAAACTTTTATTACTGCTTTTTCTGAGGATAACAGCTCCTAAGGTGACTGAGTTTCTCTTATCAAAGGGACTTTGAGACATTTAAGGTTTCGTTCTTGGTGCCAAGGGGGCAGTGTGTGTACACTGTGACCAGAGGCCTTGATCCCTGTCTCCGGCCTGTATTGCATGTGCCAGAGGGCTGGCAAACTTCACATGATTAAATATTAACATTTATTGCAGCGCATTCACTTTGTTCTAGATCCAATGTAATCTCTTTCTTCCAGGAATGTGGTGGTTATGGTAAGTTGAACAACATGGGAGCTCAGTTATTATGCACAGTACTGATTGTGAATAAAGCTTTCAGCTGAGTTGATGCCCTACTCCCATTTTGGGTAGGTGAATAGCTACGTAATAACAACATCTGATCCACCCTTCCAGATCTGATTTAATTTTTTGAGATTGATTCGTATGGGCTTTTTTAATTACAGTTCTTGCTCTACAACTGCTTGAGAAAAGTTGTTACATGTCTTTGAATGAAACTCTCCAGGGAGAGAGACCCAAACTATTCCTTTTTCCCCAGCTGGTGTGATTTCTCTTACTCTTACAGTGTGCTTCATTGAAGCATCACGTCTGGTTTTATGTACAGCAAATAAAATCTTGGCTCGCCTGTGAAACAATCACTTCTCAAATGAAGCAAATTTGGGATCAAATCAGAAAAAACAGAGGAGAAAAACACATAAATAGGGAGGAGTGTTAGATACTGGATGCAATCATAGTTAAGGCCTTTTTATCTTACCATCTTCTTCATATTCCTCTGCTCTGTTGAAAATTGATGACTGCTTCAAGAGCTCAAATGTGGTGGCGATTATACAGCTCCATAGGGAGGATGTTAAAATAGTTACTGAGAGAACACAGACAGAGCAGGACGGTGCAAATTCGCCTCCCAGCCCCATCATATCTTCCATGGCACAGCTAAGTAGAGGTTGGTGGTGGATTAATGATTTTCTTTTCCCCCCTCCTCTCATGTAAAGGTAATAAATCTCTGAAAAACCTGTGCTCGTGTACAAAAGCTAACACAAATGTGTTCAACCAGGGGAGTCTGGAAGGGAAACAGTAGTTTGGAGAAACAATTCGTCTTCATAATATTGATTCTGTCAAAGCAGCATAAATGAAGAAAAGCCTTTAAGTCTGAGTACCGAAGCGCAGCCTCCATTTGATATAATGAGCACACATTTTCGGGAACTGTGGTGGCCTGGGAGCTGCCTCCTTCCCAGTCTTCTGGCAGGTCAGCTCATGGGCTCAGATGAACCTGTTTAAATGATGGTGGCCTGAAAACTACCGCAACCGTTTGCTTTTGTGTACCCAGTGTAGCACACCAGGATATGAGTCAGGAGAAAAGGTGAGGCACGTCCTGATTGCTCCATGTTATTTAGCTGTTCAAAAGCGTGGGTAGAAAATCATGTGGTAGCAGCACGGATGCCCCTTTTCTCCAGCTAGGACCCTTGCCTCGTCTTTTTGCTGCAGGTGGGAGTTTGGCTGAATTTCCAAACAAAGCACAGCTCTGGGGTTGCTGCAGGACACACCATGCATTCACTTCTCAGAGAAGGATCCAGCTGGTGTCCATTCGCCTCCAGCGCTGCTGCACGCCTGGGTGGAACTGGCCATTAGGTACGGCTGTCTGACTGCCGAGACTGTGCCCAGAAAGGGAAGAAATGCCTGTTCTCTGCCCCTCCAGACTCTCACCTTGAGCTGTGCTGGATCCCTGCTAGGTCCAGAGAAGGAACCCCCTGCAGAAAGGGTTGGGTGGGGATAAGGGCAAGAGCACAGAGGGCCCCTACAGGCCCCTTGTTCTCCTTGCTGAACCAAAAGATTTGGCTCAGTGGGGATGAGAGGAACATTTCACGGAATTTTGGGAAATTTCATAAGCCCTGTCTGTATCTAGGGTCATTTCCAAGCACAGGCTCTCCTGCTGTCACTGCCTTGGTCTTGCTTTTTAATCCACATGATTTTCTCCTCAGCCTTCCTTCCCTGCAACCTCCAATGCTGGCCTTTGGCCCAGACTTCTCCATGGTAGTGTCAATCAGAGTTTTCTGAGCAGCACTTTTCCCCCTGCCTCTGCTCCCATGCTGTGACTCCAGTGACACACCCCAGCCACGCTGGCTGCCACCTGCACTCTGCTCCTGTCCCAGTTACCCTCGTTTGCCTTGCCAACACCAAAGCAAACACAGCGGAGGCACTGCGCAACACTGGCACTTCCCCCACCACGTGCTCCCACAGCTGTGTCCTTCTGGTCTCTGCTGGAGCTTGGTGACCTGCCAGTGTCCTTCAGAGACGTGCCGGGTGTGGCGGTGCTGCCGTCCATCTCATGCCTGCCCAAGCAGTGGGTCAGGTCATAAAATGGATATATCACCTACCCACTATCTCCACATGCTCCAAGTGCTGACCTCCTGTCCATCCTACTTCTACCTTCCACCAGCACTGTCTGTCCCATCTCACCTGCTTTCTCCTTACCATAATAATATATCCATCCTTCCTTCTCCATTGCTCTAAATTCTCTCTATTTCTGCACATATTCCCCTTCTCCCAGATTCAGTAGCTTTGGTGATTATCCCTCAGACCAGCCTGGCTCTCTTCCCACTCCTCTTATTTCCACTTAATCAGCTCCTCCTATTTTGAGGTGATGTCCTCATCCTCCTTTCTGGTCAGGTTGTGTTTCTAACAGTTTCTTCTTTTGTGTCCCCTCTCTTTGGGTTCAGGCACTGGTTTTGTGAGCTTCTGTTACTGATTTCTTTAACTCATCTCCTTGTTTTCTCCCATCTCTTGAAATCCATGCTGTTAATTGATGTTTCTGATTAGCTTCCCTCACTTTGCTTTTAAAAAGTAGGTTAACCTGTGCTAGAGTCAAAAACATACTAGAGAGAACATGCTAGAGAAGAACAAGGAAATTAATAAGTGCACGCACAAGAGATTATTCTCAACCCATTCTAAAACGGAAAAAAACCCCAAACCTTTTATCTGGAGTAAATGGAAGATGATGACACATGATACAAAAAGACAAGGAAGGATGCCACGATCAAAAATGAGGGATCTCATTACAGATAAGTTGTTTGGACAGTATAGTGTTACCTACTGGACAGGCAAAAAGTGTCTTAAGATGAAGCTGGTGAATTAACCAGGGGAACATAAAAATTTGTCATGATGAAAAATACCAGTTGCTATCAATAGCATATAATGGACTGAAAAATAAGGGTGAAAAGCAGCATTGATTTTGTGTCTGGCCTGCTTTTATCAAAGTCCATAACCAAACCCAGTCAAAATCAATAGCAAAAGTGGCTGGGAAACCACAAGGCAGCTTTGATCATGTTGCATCTCTGTGGCTTTGATTTTCAGTTTGAGGTCACTCAAATGGCATTTCTTGACATTTTTCAGTCCAACCTTCTTAAAAAAAAGATATCCAGGAGCCCCTTTATACCATGACACCCCAGTTTTTATTTTCCCAGTGAGAGGAAAAAAAAAGCCAAGATAAACTTTGCGTAATCATTTATTACTTTTTCTACTGTCCTTTTGTTTGTCGTGTGCCCAAGGATTTAAGTGATTTGCCTTCTTGCACTCACTTCCCTGACCTTTTCCTCCTGCCTCCCAGCAGCGCTTCCCACATCCCAGGCAGAGTAACACCACGTAGGAGCCACGTGAGTCAGCAAACAAATTATTTGCTAAGGTGTTAATTCCATTGCCAAGAGACATTTTAGCCCTAGGTAGATGTGGAATTCACCACCTGCTTTGCGAACATACCAGGAACCAGGTGAATCATGACATAAAGAGTTTGCAGTAAGAATCCGGAACATGGCAGCCCTTCTCTCACTGACAGGAAGTGCTTGAGGATTTTATGACTGGTACTTTTGATGGAGATACGTAGTAAGGCAACCTTTGCAGGCAGTATTTCTAACAGCTTATTTCCCCTGTAGGATTCAAGCAGTTTTCCAGGATTATCTGTGCTGATGAATGTGTCAACGAAGCATTATCACTTGGGTGCTTTAAGAGGGACGAGTGTCAGCTCCCTGAGTTTTGGCAGTGTCATTGGTAGCTTGTAGCAAGATAGCCTGAGATTTGGAAGAGGAGCTGCAGTAACCCTTCATCTGTGGGGTACCTCCTCAGCTGATATGGGAAAGCGGTTAACTTGCTCCAGCTCCCCACATTCACTGTCAGCAATTTCCATGCCAAGAGCAAAGATAAGAGGTCACTCTCCGCTCATCCCGTGACCAACATCATTACCCGGGTTCAAAGACCAGGTTGAAAGACCATGGACCTCCAGCACAGGTTACTCTGACCCTGTCTTGGTGCAGACAGCTCGTAGGTTTGCAGAGACCCTCCAGCAGATATTTTTCTGTCTGACAGACTTTCCTTCTGTTGACTTGTCTAGTCTGGAAGGGAAAACATCCAGTGCTGAAGATCATCACCGTCAGACAAACCCTGTGTTATATTTTAGAATAGCAGCCTCACTCAACTAATAGCAGTAAGGATGGGAGGCCTGATAGTCAAGTGTAAATGTAGAAACTCCGAGACATCTTTTCTTCCCTGCACTCACCAAAAAGCAATGAAACCTCTGGGGTTTTCTTCCATCACCAAAGGTTTCTCTGTGCTCCAAAATGAAGTGTGTAATTTCTGTGCTCAGGTGAAAAGTAAAAGAAAGGAAAGGCTGGTTTCACATCACGGTGGTGCTTTTGGTTGTGTCTGCCAAGACAGAGCTTCACAAAGGGCTATTGCTTCTGCTGTCCTCTTCGTCTGAGAGAATTTGAGCTGCTCAGAAAAAGGCACAAATTCTGCATTTTTTGGGGAACAATGGAAATTTCTCCTAATCTTACCTTGTAGAAATAATTATACAGCAGCAGGAACTGATACCCTCAAGATCCATTTGCTGTCATCTCCATGAGAAGTTATTTAGTTATTTTGCTCTCTGGATCAAAAGACCAGGACCTAGGATGAAAACTTTCTGTACCAAAATGATCAGTTTTTGGGAAGTTACTGTTTGGCCAAGAGGCATCATTTCTCTAGATCACTTCTCTGCCTCTATCTGGCAGGCATGCTGAGACAGCAGGGCAGTAGGACTAGGAAAAGACAAAGAAAATGGAACTTCTATTTTCCTGTGCACCTACATTGCACCTATTCCAGTTAGAGATCCAAGGGAGACTGGGAAAGACTGAGTGTTTTTCTCCCCAGATGGAAGGGGATCACTGTTTCTAGCATAAGACAAAAAGTAGACATTCACCATTTAAAAAAAAAAAAAGAAAAAAGGGAAAAATAAAATATCAAGCGTCAGAACTTCATGCCCAGCACTTCGGAGTTGTGTCTTCTCCTGTGTCTTCCCTCCAAGTCTTCTTCAAGGCTGCCCTGTGGGGACACCTCGTGGCTCAAGTGGCACCTTTGTTTTGGGTGCTGGTGGCTGCCTTTGGGGAAACAGTACCCCTTAATCACACCACAATCTGTGCAAAATATATTAACTGCCAGTGTGACAGCTGGGAGGAGAAACACAAAGTCAAATTTGGAGATAGGAGCTGCAGGGGAAAAGTCTAGACCCACTCTTCTAATGATTATTATTTTAGCACTTAGTGAAATTATAAGTGACTGAGTTCAAAACCCCCAGACCTTCAGGTGCCCTTAACCAGCAGTACTTGGCTGCTGTGCATTCCTGCCGGGCAGTGCAGGTGAGTCCCATTATCACCAGTCCAGGCCTGCAGGGGGCAGGGGACTCAGGCGCTGGGGAGATGCTGCCAGGGATCCGGCCATGGGGATTTGGTTTGTGGCAGCTGAGATCAAACAGTTCCTCAGATTTTATTGTTACCAGCCTGGGCATTAACAAGAAACTTAATTTACCCCACGTCCAGTTTCGCAGCGATGCAGCAGCTAGATAGGAGCATAGCATACGTGGAGCCTGTATTAATTATTTCTGTGTTTGTGGAATGTGCAGATGAAACACCTGGCACCTGCCAAGAAAAGCCAATCTCATCTCCTGTGGCTTTGCAGAGAAAAATGGGAACGGCTGTAGTTCTGTCTGGCTCCCACATATTCCAGGTATTTCCATTCAGTGACATCAGCAGGCCCTAAACCCACAGGTGGCCTCTGGCTGGTCTCCATGTGGCTTGTCTCTGTCTCCCCTCAGGAAGGCAGAGCTCTGGTGGAGGCTCTCCTGGTTCTCAGGAGAGGTAGATGTTTATCCTGTGCTCTGCTCTGCAGACACCAACACCAGCACTGCCACCAGGCCACACTGAAGAGAAGTTACCAAACACCGTTTGTGATAGTATTTTATAACGAGGAGCTAGGCTTTATGTTTTTGTCTTAAAAGACCACAGAAGCAGCACAGCCTTCCTCACCTGTATTTAGCTTCTCCAGTTAGGAGAGGAGAAACGAGTGGGTCAGGATTACTTATTTTGTGGTTTGCCTGTCAATGAAGAGGTGGCTGAGCTTTCCTGCTCTGCTTGCCTCTCACGCCAGTGTCCCCTGGTGCATCCTGTCTTCTCCAAAACACTTGCAAGGAAACTCAGACTATGCCCTTTATAGCATCCTCCAGCCAGGGCTTTCAACTCATTTTTGCGCTGTTCCTACCTGGGAATGGAAGAGAGGGTCACCAGCAGGGGCGGTGCCAAGCATGTCTGTAGGTTATTCTCCTTGCCGTGGAGAAGGCACCTTTCATGTGGACATCTTCCCTGCTGGATGGAGGCAGGTTGTCCCCACTGCTGGAGATGAGGGTATTTGGCCAACACTTTCCCTCTCCTGTCCAAGAGTTTCCTGGGCCCCCAGCCTTGTAACTGCAGATTTGGAAGATTTGTTTGCTTTCTCTTGAGCAAATATTTAAATTCTCCAGGCTTGCAGGTGGAGGGGAAAAAAAAATCTTCCCAGTGTGACTCCCTCTCTACTAGCTCCATCTGGAGGTTCCTAGAAAACTTGCACTGCAAAATTATTTTTATCTGTATTTATTTATTTAAGTATTTATTTAGGATTTTAGGTGGTCTTGGCATTGATAGCTGTGGTTAGCAGACCTGAAAAAAGAAAGTATCTGCATAATTAGATTTTTAGTAATAAATTATTAAAGATTCTGTAAAACCAAAACAATGGGCTTATTTCTGGCTAAGCTGAAGACTGCATCTCTATCTGTTAATTTTTCTATTTGCCTGCAGTTACAGTATTTTAAGCAGCTGACTGATCAGCCTCTGCTTTAATTCAATAGCATTTATCATTTTCCGATTCAAAGCTGCCACTTAAAGAGCTGTTGGAATGTTTTTTTAAAAAAAACCCAACTTTGAACATAAAACATCTTCCCTTTAAGCTGCAAATAATTTTATTTCTGTAAGTTCCTCTTTCATTACACTGAGCTGTAGTTATCCTCTAGGATTTGCTATTTGGAATTCAAAATGTGTCTATAAATGTAAAAAAGTCCCCAAACCACAGGAAACGGGGGGAAAAAAAACAAAGAAAAAAGAAAGTAATTCAAATGAACTCATCCATGACACCTTTCCTCTGTTTTGTAAATCCAGTGCTCTGAAATCTGCATCTCTCTTACCTGACAGAGTTCTCCTGCCTTCCCTCATGCAAAGTGAGATTCAAAACCTATTGATTTGATAAGACACCTTAGAACTATGCCCAGGTAAAAAGTTCTGTGATGAGCATCGGTGTAATGTTGATTTAGATTCATTCCTTGGATCTGGAGTTTTCAAAAAAAAGAGCAGGAATAGCTGTAGTGGGAGAAGAACGATGATGTGACACAAACTTGAAATCAGTTTTTCATTCATTTGGGGAAAAGCTTTACTTCTCCCTCTCAAAAGAATTCTTGCTGGCAATGGAAAGCTGTCGAGAAAGCACAAAGAGATCAGCTTAGCAGCCTGCCTTGTACAGCTTTCACAAGCACGAAGGGAGGATTTATGATCCATGGATTTGGCGCTCCACGACAAGGAATGCCAGTCACGCTGAAGCTTTCAGCCTTCCCTGGGAGCCTTTCTGCTGACACACAGACTCAGCCAGGAGCCCTAATGTTCTCAGCTACTCCATCCAGAAACTTTCCAGGAGTGCATCTGACACTTCAAGTCCTAATTTCCCCCAGGATTTGTTTCTCAAAGAACACTTGTACACACTCACTCAGGAGCTGCTGTTTGAAGTCCTAACTTTTGTTCTCTTGGAGAGATAATCAGCAAGTGAAGAGTGGATGTAAGATCCCTTCCTGCATAGAAAGCCTGCATGTCCTGAAAATACCTCGCTGCTAAGCGAAGAACAACTTTCAACACATGTGCATTTAGAGTTGTTTAAAAGATATAGCTGGTGTGAAGACATTCAGTGGCTTTCAGTCACAGAGTTCAGCAGCTGTTCAGTACAAGTTCCTGCTAAATGCAGGGGTAGGGCCAAGGCTGAAGCTTCCACAACCTCTGTGGTTGTTTCAGTATCTGATTACCCTCAGATTTGATAAAGACTGCACAAAGTAACCCGAGCCACAGTGAGAGATAACTAACCACAGCAGGAGGAAATCTCCCAGAAATAAAAAAACTGGAGAGAGTAGAACAGAGGACAGAGCAGTCCAGAAACATGAATACAAAGAATAGAAAGAATAGCCACCACGTGGTAGCTTGAGAGTTTGTAAGTAGTGGGATAGTAAAGTGCGCGGTCAATGAGCAGATGAGAGATTTCCTGTTGAATGGCTTCACAGAAATCTGGAGGGAAGAGAAATGGTGTGTAAGATTCAGTATGAGTAGTCCAATGTAAATTCAACTGTTAACATGAGGAGTTCGGTATGTCATGAGACAGTCTATCAAGTACTGAGGTTAGTTATGCAATTGTTCTGATACCCTATGTGTTATAAGCATTACACAAAGTGAGTTGTCTCCTGCAGAAGGCAGCTTTAAAACAGACATCAAAAACCCTGAAGAGCCAGATCTTCCACATTTTCTTTTTTGAAGCTTCTTCCCTACATTGTGATGCTTCTGTAGGTATGGCACAAAGCACACTGCAAGGGATTTAGCATCCCTTAATTTTGTTTATCAGGCACAGATGTGCACTCTTCCCTTTCCTTCGTCTTTTCACACCAAGTAACAGTGTGCACTGGAGCTATCTCCTGTAACATTCACTGTAAAACACATTATTTTAAAATAAGCTGTAGCATGGTAATTACTGTAATGAATTCCTTTGGTCGCTGGGCTCATGTTGAAATGAGATTTCACTGACTGCATGGAACACCACAAGACAGTCATCACATTGGCAGCTTTCCTTCCCTCCCTAATTCCTGCAGAAGTGCCCAAACTGTTGTGAAAAGACAGATGTATGAAATTTTCTTCTGATAACTTCTCCATGGTTAAACTCTAGGGGGCTTAGACGAATAACAGTGAAAAAATACAATTGTGTGTATTTCTTGTCTATTCCTAAGACTGCAATAATGCATAAATTCTTGCAACAGCTGCTTCATAAACATTCATGGCATTCACTGACTGTGCCCTGTCCCAGTTGCCCTGTGCTGTAGCACATTCCTATTATCTGAAATGTTTGTTTTCCCTTTCAACTCTATGTATATTCTTTGCTGCATCACTGTCACTATACTCAATAGGTACTGTAACGTTCTGAAAGAAGACTTATTTTTATAGATAAGCTTATTGATGATGGCTGATGTATTCTATATTCTTGTTGCTAAATCCTCAAAGAAACCATTCAATTTGCTTATAATTCAGTTTAACCTTTGCTTTTTTGGTCAGAAAAGTTCTATTTTTTGTATCCTTATTTAATGACAACAAACTGAAAAAGAAAAATGAGATGACACCAGATAAGACAGACCAAGATTTACTTTAGTACAAGGCGAAAAATTCTATTGGAACAGGACAGTCAGCAACTTGGACAAAGGGTGGTGCTAGTCATCAATAAAGCTTCTTAGAACTCATTTCCCTCAGTTTCTTAAAATAGGCTTTCAGGGTTTTTTTTATCTTCTACTAACAAACTCTGTTAGTTACATAACTAAAACATGCAAATAAAGTGCAACAGACTACTGTGATTAAGCAACTTTTAATATTTCTATTGACAAACATTGTAAGCATAACCCGAGTGAACTGTGTATATTTGAAGACTGTCCAGTGACAGACTCACTGAACTACTGGTTCAAGGGCAATTACATTCTAAGTTCATTTTCAGTTGAGCCATAGGATGCTGAAGTGATCATGGACTAGGACGTGTTCCAATAGTGCCAAATTCTAACCGGATTGTGCGTTAGTAGCCAAGGCCGAGGCAAACAATTATCCTGTACCACACACAGAAAGCAACTAGTATTGAAAAGACAAAAAGTTTGGTCAACAAACTAGTTTTACTTCTTTAATAACATTTTTGCTAATAACTCCAGAGGCACAACAGTACCAGTAAGCTTATGAACTTTAAAATGCACAATGGCCACAGACAGTTGACTTGGATACAGTAATAGTGTTTGGTAGCAGACCTAAAGACGACTCTTAGATTCTTCCACTCTTAAATGATTTTGTATTTCCTCATGACCTAGTCATGCACTGGAGAGGAATTCCACAGCAGTCTCCTTCTCTTCAGCTAACTCCTTAGCAGTAAGATCCATCTTCTCACGAGAAAAATCATTAATGGGAAGACCTTCAACAAACTTCCAGGCCTTGTCCTGATTGAAAACAAAAAAATAAAAAGCCCCCACCACGTAAGAACAAGCTTTCAATTCAGTCTGCATGAAGGACACTTTGCAGCATAAGAACCAAAGTTTACAGCCCTAAAAAACACATCAGGCAGCAATTAGTTTTGTTTCAGATAAAGAATGCAACCAGCACCAGCTAGTCATGTCAGATTCTACTCATCAATCAGCACTTAGTTGGCAACCAAGTTAAATTACTTGGCTAAGAACAGTCCTCTCTGTGAAAGACTAAAACCCCCACATCCCAGTAACTGCAGTCCCACACAAAAATCACTGCTATTAACAAGCTCACATGACAGTTTTTACGTCTTGCAGAAGATACATGGATTTCAATACAGTCTAGTTACCTTGATCACAACAGGGAATGAATATAGCAAGTCTTCAGGAACACCGTAAGAATTGCCATCAGAAATGACTCCCATCGAAACAAATTCCCCCTGAAACCAGAAAAGTAAGAGATGAATGCATTTTTCACTGCTAGAAGAAAGCAAAATTTTGATTTTTCAACATCCTGTATTCTCCTACGAGACCCTTTACTCCAGAAGAAGATGGATTCTTTCCTCTGAACACACATACGCAACGGAGGTCAATGATGCTGGCATGTAATCAAAGCAAATTAGGCAAACATGCACTTACTCAAAAGCAACATCTTACCGCTGGAGTACCAAACCAGATGTCCCTCACGTGATCACAGATAGCTTTGGCAGCTGACATGGCACTGGACAGCTTCCTGGCCTTAATAACTGCTGCTCCACGTTGCTGAACAGTCTGCAGTTAAGAAAAAAAACCCCAAACCCTAAATCGTAAAGCAGCAAAATCATGGCTTGGTCCAAATGGTGTCAGTAAATGCCATGACGAAAGATCGTTGTACATAATTATTTAATTTCATCAGTCAAGATACAGTTCTATCATTAAACATGGCATACATGGCATACAATCCAGAAGAGTGTTGTCAAGACAAGAACATAATGGAACATTTCAGAGGCTGGCTCAATCTTTAGTACTTGCTTTACAGCTTCTCACATAACAACCAGATGTCTCAAGCTTTTCCCACCAAGAGACTTTGTGCATGTCAACAGTAACAGATGTCTAGAGCAACACTGTCAATTAAGGTTTTTTGCTGAATACCAATGTGAACTATTTGCTGGTCTCAATACTACAATATTTACTGCACAAAATTCATGTAATTCCCAAAGATAGTTGAACAGACCTCCCTTTATTTAGAAATTTTGTGTTTGTGAAATTAGAGTTCTCAGAATAGGCTTCACTATAGTTTTGGTACAGCTTTATGCCAACCACACCCCAGTCCAGAAAGCAAGAATTATGAAATCTTACCTTATCTTAGGTAAAGCATTCTAATACAGTCCAGCATTACAATGCACCTAGAAGGCCAAATCTGTTTTGGACATGTAAGATATAGCTGAATCAAGGACAAGGACAGCTTTCTGCTTACACTCTGGCTCATGAACTTTGGTTGCCAATCATTTATTCCACAGCAACAAGCATGAACTGAAATATTACATCCAAAACAGGACAGAGCACTGCCATATGACAAAAAACATCCCCTGTCCTAAACTAAAGCTTCCTTGGCTAAGGTGTAGTACCTGGCTGTTCGGATGCCAGTAACATTGCAACACCAAGCAGAGCACAGCTATTCAGAATCACAGGCACCTGGGGCTTTCGTAAACCTGTCTGACTTCATAGATAGCCTGTGCTCTCAATCAATTAATGCCATTATTACAAAACTGGCCCCAAAAGTCACCACAGTGAAATGGCAAAGGTGCTTCTTGTGTCAGACAAGTTTCACCTGAGTTATGATCAAAACTCTTTTTACTGAATCATTTCAGCACTCCAAGTGGATTTTTCTAGCAGGGTTTACATAGGCCTTCATGCCTTAAATTTTTCAAGGGCAAACAACTGACAGCAACAAGCTATGTGAGGGTGGCTTATACTAGTGAGATAGAACAGCTGCTTCACCAAGTCACTCAGGTACATAGATCACAATTTCAGATAAGGTTAGGACCGTTAAAAAAAAAAACAAACACCAAAAAAACCACCTGTCTTACCAGGATAAAGTCTCCCTTCAGCCAGCTGTCATCTTTTATAGCTTCATAAACTCCAACTTCCTTTCCTTTCACGTTAACCTTCGCATGGTTGACATCTGGATATTGAGTGGAGGAGTGGTTGCCCCAGATGATGACATTCTTCACATCATTAGCAGTCACACCAAGTTTCAGAGCAATCTAATGGGAAATTAAAGATTTCCAGTGCATTGACTTCAGTTTCTCAATTCACAGGCTCCTTTGAAAGCACTGTTCTGTTTGTGTTTAGCAGAGATAACAGAATAGGCTCTTTTTACCTGAGATTTGGCTCTGTTGTGATCCAAACGAGTTAAGCAGCTGAAGTTTTCCTTTGGTATAGATGGAGCTGACTTTGATGCAATCAGGCAGTTAGTATTTGCTGGATTCCCAACTACCACAACCTGAAAATGAAAAAGGGGAAGATGAAGTCGGTATTTCTGCAAAACAACTCCCTCCAGTGAAATACACTGCTTTGCCTTCAAAGAAGCTATCGAAGAAGTGAAGTTTTCTAAATCTCTTGGTTGTCTTCAATGTGACTGTTTTCTAAGTGTGTGGTTCATAGTCACCCAGTCTTCTATAACTGTACAGAAAAATATTTTCTAGGTAGGTATTTTCTTTATAACTTGAGATTCAAATGTGAAAGAGAACAAGATTTCCAGGGAGATCTATATACTGATCCACAACCTGGCTTCAAATCTCATGCTACCAGACACAGGAAAAGCAAGGTACATGCACACTAGTCAGTCCACAGTGACTTCACCAACGCCTTTTAAATACTCTTTAGTTTGGCTGCCACTGCTTTATATAATTGCTTTATAATTAAGAAAGCCAGAACAGTTACTAATCTCAATGTTCATAAGCAGTTAGAAGTAAAATACTGCCTCAACTTAGATCCATTTATAGCTATGGAAAACTGATTTTTATTCATCCTTCATTTGTGCCTCAAATGACTAATGTTAAGCTCCATATACCCTCAATCACACAATCTGATCTGCAAACCTCCCTTTGTATCTCGCCTTTTGAAAGTGAGTTCAGTAAATTTTCCACTACTCCATAATAGTTATATTGATAGTTTTTATTCCAACTGGATAAAGAAGCAAACAAGTCTTTAGAAGCAGTAGGAAGTTCATCAGCAGAGGAAGCAGACATTAAAAAGTCAGTTACAAAGCACAGTTGGAGTCTGGGTTTGAGATTAAGAGCAGTGGGAGAGCAGCCCCATGATCCCATTAACTGTGCTGAAGGAATCTGAGAGAGAACAATTAAAATCTTCCAGTGCTCCAAAGAACAAGACACAAACAACCCAAATAAAGCCGATTTTTTGTGCAACTGTAATTCCATATTGATACTGAAGTTAAGGGCCATTCTGTTAAAGCCACAGATGGATATGAAGTAGGCAGCTGCATGTAGAAGATTTAGTTCTCCCAGAGGAGAGAGATAACGAGCAAAAGACTGCTCATTTTTTTTAATATGGTTTTGTGGGGTTGGTTTTGACTGTGGTATATTTTCCAGGGCTTAAGGAAAGGAATGCCTGCACTGAACAGGCTCCTTCTTGCGCAATATCATTCTACAATATATTTAGATCTCTACATAACCGTGTTAATGTTTTAAATTCAGTTTCTATATTCACCTTGACAGACTTTTTGGCATACTTGTCCAAGGCTGCACCCTGAGACTTGAAAATTTTCACATTTGCTTTGAGTAAATCCTTCCTTTCCATGCCCTCTCTCCTTGGCATGGAGCCAACCAGAATCGCTATGTCAAGGTCTTTGAATGCAACTTCCTCCTTGTCTGTTGGAATGACCTCTAAAAAAAGGAAAGAGGGGAAAAAAATCAGTAAGATAAATACTCATGGCACAGTGTTAACAGAATATTCTTTTGTTCATAAAGAGTATATAATCTAATCTGACAATATCACCACCTTCCCCTTCCAAAAACACAAGTATAGTCATTTGGCCCTAACTCCACAGATTAAGTACTTGCCAGTAAATGATTTATATGTACAAATTTTTATCTAAAGTGGAAAACATGGGAGAAATCTATGTAAAAATATAAGTTTCGTGTGTCTCTATTTAAATATATACATATTAGTACATATGCTATTCTTTACTTTTACAAAAAAGTTTCAATGGCAAATATCAACACAAGTGAAATTTTCCTTCCTCTTTAACAATCCCAAACAAAGATTCTGAATTGGGTTAGGTTACAATTCAAACCGAAGGTCTGAATTATACAAGAGCTGGTAGCTACATGGGGTTTTTTCAAGTATTCTAATACTGTAACACCTACTCACTCCCTTTCTTCTGCTTGTTTAAAGTACCAGAACTTGTTTACATGACTTAATGGGTCATTTTTTATTTCATGTCCTTATACAGAAGATATTTCTGAAGTCTAAAATTATGGTGTAGTTTTCTTATTTAGCAAAGAAATATCTAAAGACTGTTATTTCACCACTGGGCTAGAACACAATGCACATATGCACAAGTATCTGACAATTTGCTGTCCAGGCTGAAACCCCAGGATTTGCTGATATAAACCAAAACCCACATATCTGTGTTGTCAGTTCTTTTCACAAAACTCATTTGATGTCATTCTTGCTAGCTTACAGCCTAAGTTAATTTATCTTCCAAAAAATATAAAACCAAGGATCATAAAATATTTTCTTCTGTTTAACGTCCTGCCAGCTACAGGAACTCATAAATGCAGCAGCTCTTTTACAGCCTATTGTAGGTATAAGAAAAAATTCTTTTGGACACCTCTGAGCAGTGGCAGAGCACAGTCCTGCAGCTCCATCACCACACCTTCCAGTACAGTCATCATAGGAGTGATGTCCAGCAGCACAAGAATAAGAGGCTGTAAAGAAAGAAAAAGTTTAGTGCAAGTTGGGCATAATGAATTTTGTCTTGTACTCTGCCAGAAACTGCTATCTCCTGCAAGATTTAAAACCCATTTAGAGAAAACAAACAACTTCAGCACAACCAACAACTGAAAGCTTGTGTAACAGAGCAGGACACCAGTTTTCCTCACTTAAAGAAGAAATTACTTGCACATTGGTAAATCAGTGAGTGTCTACAAGAAAACCAGTCCCAGGGACTGCAGTTGTGACAATTCAGTGTGAGAGTTACCTGGTCTTTGCCAAAGACATCTCCCTTGGCAATGCTGTAGAGCAGGGAGTAAGCAATCTGCCCAGCAGCTCCAGTCACCAGGACTCTGACAGGTTCACCCTGTAAGAAAATTAGAGTCTTTATCCACTGCTACACAGTGCAGGTCACACCACCTGAGTGTTAAAAATTAACAGTTACCACAGCAATATCATGGATTATTTAACCTAGATGCTAATGTGTGCCTAAATGCAGATCAGCCCCAACTCCTTGGATCATACTTCTGTTCTACCAGAACCACCAGCAATTTCTCTACTTGCTTTTACAGAAACAGACCACACTGGCAAAAGCATCCTGAAGAATCACTCCTGGAATAACTTCCAAAATGCCAGGAATAACAATGTATTTGAAAAACTCTGTATTCCCCTTAACAACATTGTCTTTTCAACATAGGACAATACAACAAACACCCACTCATTAGATTAGCCATTCATACTTGAAATTTCCTACAGTTTCACAAGCTGTGACACTTCACTGGTTTTCACATTCTTCTCCATTTTGAGGGCTGTTTCCATTAAGCATTTTGAATGTTTATTTGCAATCAAAGACTTACTGAATGCCAGAGACCAAAGAATCTAGTGGACTTAAAACTAGTGCCCCACTAAACTGTTTGGCAGTAATTTAAGAAATCTACCAGACAAAAGGTACATTATGGACAAATCCAGACGCTATAATTCATAATACAGCTGTTTATTGTCAAACTGACCCTAAACTCCACAAGACTGGGAGAAGACTGCCAACATGTTGCTATATTGCAAATAAAGGGGAAAAAAATGCATGCTTTATAGTAAACATCCCATTTTGTTAAGCAGAACTAAGATCTGGGGAAATCCAGAGGTTTTTCAATATTGAAAACTGAAGGCTGAGAGAGTTTGGGTTGTTCATCCTGGAGAAGATAAGGTTCCAGGAAGGCCTTGTTGTAGCTTCTCAATACTGAAAGGGGACCTTAAGAAAGACTACAACAAACTTTTTAGTAGGGCCTGTTATGAAGTGACAAGGAACAACAGTTTTAAATTAAAAGAGGGTAGATTTAGATAAGAAAATATATTTTCCAATAGGGCTGGGGGAACACTGGTACAGATTGCTCAGAGAGGTTGTAGATGCCCCATCACTGGAAACAGTCAAGGTCAAATTGGAGCTTTGAGCAATCTGGTCTAGTTGAAGATGTTGCTGCTCATTGTAAGGGGGGGGTATGGACCAGATGACCTTGAAAAGTCCCTTCAAATGCAACATTCTATGATCCTCTGAAAATGGAACACATGCTAAAGGACCTTCATAACATTCCCTGTTTCTCTAGAGGCAATAGGGCTGGGACAGATTGTGCCCGGACAGGAACAAGCAGACTCTGACCGGGCAGCTGGAGTGTCAAACCCACTTTGTCAAATAATTAAAAGGTGACCATTTGAGATACAGACAAAACACCAGGCACAACTGAACGTGAAAGAAGTGATTTAATTGCATCCTGGGCTACATTACGAGAAGCGCAGCTTGCAGACAAAGACATTCCACTCAGTGCTGGTGATATTGCAGCTGGAATACTGAGTCCAGTCTTGGCACCCTGAGTTCATGTCCTGTAAAGTGAGGCTGAGGGTGCTGGACGTAGCCTGGAAAGGCAGAGGATGGGGGGTGATGTAACAGCAGCCTACCACACCTTCACAGAGTGTTACAAAAATAACGCTTCCCAACACCTCTCCTAGTGGCAGACGGCAGAACAGGGTGCACTGGCTACAAAAGGGTACCCAGAGAGTCTGTACAATCTCCTCCCTTGGTGGTTTTCAAGACTCAGATCAAAACACACATATGATATGATTTATCAGTGACAACAGCCTTGCTGTCAGGCTGGACTGGACAACTTCCAGACTTGCAGTGAAAGAGGGAGGACCGTGTGACCTCTAGAGATCCTTCCCAACCAATGTTCCTGTCATTGATATTTATAGGAAAACCATTTTGGGCTTTGAGTGTATCCTCTCTGCAGAAGTGACCAGCCAAGCACAGTTGCATCAAGCTATCCTTAAATTATTACAAAAATGAGGCCACCTACCCCATCTTCCCACATACCAGATAAAATGAGAGTGTAAGTGATGACATTAAACTCCTGAACTTGCAGAATTAGACCTGGCCTGATTCTGCCTTCATTATGGGAACGATTCTTTAAATATCTGGTTACAAGATTAGCAGCTACACAGCATTGAACTGCATTGTTTTCTTTTGAATCTGTCCTATTATGAGCCTCATCCCTCATGGAAACTCCACACAGAGGGGGAAGGAGGGTGGACAAACAATTCTTGCTGGTTTAAATCTCAAAACCAGCATGGTATTGTATTCCTGAGTAAGGAAATGTACCATAACATCTGAATGATGATGGACAGCATGGATTAAGATGTGTATCAAATTTTAAAGCCAAGTTTACAGCATGTTTCTAAGGAGATCCTACATTTTATTTATATTAAGGTGACAGTGAATACTCTTTTATGGTAGCTAACTATACTAGTTAATAAAATGAGAATTTTTTTCCACTATATGCACTTTATATGCTAATTTGATTTAAACATAAAAAATGTCAATCTATCCACTAATATTACGGTGAGTATTTAGCATAACAACAGGAGAAGGAAGGAGTAGAAAATAAAAAAGGTAAGAGATAGAATTATTTATTATACTTTTACTGAGACAAACTTAGCATTTAGCCTTTTTTTGGAAAAAAAATCCCAACAAAACCACTTTGGTCATGACTCAGCTCCACCTTCTCACCATAATTATGTTTGCTTACAACCATCCTTCCTGTTCTCCCCCCCAATGTGAGGCTGGAGACAGAAGAAACACAAGCTAAAATAAAGTGAAGAGTGCTGCCTACTTGCTTTTTCTCTCCCAGCCTTCAGTCCACTGGATTCAATACATTCCCCAGGCTCCTTTACTCCTGCACTAATTGTGAGCAATTAGTATCAAAGAAACTTCCATGCTGTCTCAAATCCAGAAGCTAGATTAACAAGCCAAAAATGCTGTGTTTCTTACAAAATGTGGATAACTCTCACCAAAGAAAGAAAAAACTTACATCACATATCAAAATTGGTCTTATTGAGCATCAGAGGCTACTTTTGGAGGTTGGATATTTAGAGAAATGAGTAGCTCCCCAGTGGAAGTTGTAGGTTCCAAACATTCATGTCCAGGCCCTTCAACTCGTGACTTGGCTCCTGCAAGACTACTTTCATGTGGTAGCTACAGGGGTGACCTTTACTCACCCTCAGGTATAGAACTAGAGGACAAATTAAGCAACAACTAACTGAACTATTTTGTTTCAAAGCCTTCCCCACTCCGCATTCAGCCGATGTACAGTTAAATAGCTTTAGGAAACTAAAAGAGTAGCACCGGTAGTGATAAAAAGGATGAGGAAAAAACCCCCAACAACTGAACATTGTTGGGTACCCTTCTTTGTCTAGTTCAGCAACCATGTAGGATTTCTCCCCTTCCTCAACTATGACAGATGAAAGCGAAGCTTCCAATACCAAACGAGGCAGTTGTGGGCTTATTGCCCTCCCCACAACACTTTGGCTGAAGAACTCAGTGCCTCAGTTATGTCTGTGATTTACAGGTGACAACAGCAGACCTAAAATATTAGTGCTATACAGGCAAATAGCACTACACCGCAAAACTGATTCAGGAGGTTACAAAGGTGAGTTAAAGATAACTCACAATCTATCAAATGCTGTGGCAAGAACACCCTGTCTACTTTCCATTGCAAATTACAAATGAAAGACCTCCATACACATTACTGCCGATAAACTTATCATCAACTTAACTTTTTTCCTGAACAGTAAAGCCAACTAACCTATCCCACCTTGCTTCACGAAGGTGATTTAAGCACCAAGATAAACTTTATCTCCTCAAGAGTCTAGAGTCTGCCTAAGAAACTTTCCCTTTGCTCTCCCTTCTTTAAAGCAGAGATACGGTGACAAGAAACATGTTTGGAAACAGAGTAGAAAGTGTCAGCTCTGCACTTGAGGAGAGCCACCAGCACAGTCGTTCAGAGACCGAATTCCAAAGGCGTTCTTTCCTTAAGAAGTGACCTTGACACAGGTGCCCTGAAAGACTTTTTTTCACTTCATTTATCTAACGGTGGTTGCATCAATAGACAGATAATTTTATTTCTGGAGTTTAAAGCCTCTGCCCACCACCACATGCACAACTAGAACAGCAAAGGCAAGATAAAACCAGTGACATTCTGAAAAGTCTGGACACCAAAGTAGATTACAACCAGCAGTTCTCTGTGAGATTGGTACATTCATGTCAGGCAATGATCTGAAAGCTCAGGTACAAACTAAAACCTGTTATCTTGTGTCACTCCTCTGAATCCACATTTTAAACAGAAAGAGCAGAGAAGTTTACAGACTTTGGTATTTTTTAGGGTATAGCTGAAATAAGCCACGTCCCAGAGCATGCAAGCATCCTTTCTACAGCAAAACATTAAAAGTACAGGTTTGAATAACAGGGTATAGAGTCTAGAAAAACCTGGAGACGTTTTCAGGGTAACAAAGGAAAGGAAGGTCTCTGTGCAGGTTTGTGTGTGCATACATGTAAGTATATATGCTGCAGAAAAGCAAAGCGCTGCAGTACCCTGTAATAACCTCAGGGCAGAACTATTGACAATCTGCACAAACAGCAGGATTTCTGACAGCACGCAGAGATTAAACAATAAAGACATTTCACAAGCGCTTCCCCTTGAGCTAACACAGAACCGCTCCAAACCCGTTAAGCTCTCGCGGACTAAGGCGAAGGCTTTCCCGACCTCTCGGAGACAACGTCGCCACCCGCGGGGCCCAACGGTGCCATCCCCCGTCGGGAGGCACCACCGAGGGCGGGGGGGGGTTCGCTCCGCTCCCACATCCCGCCCTCCCCCTCACGCCGCGCTGGCACAGACGCCGCCAGGCCGGCACCGACCCCACGTCTCCCGCTGGAAGGTCACCCCTGCGCGGCCTCCGCGGGGGTTGCGGTGAGCTCTGGGGCCGCCGCCAGGCCCGGCTCCTCCGGGTGCCGCCACCACCAGCCACCTCCAGGTCACCCCTATCCCCCACACCCCGCGAGCAGCGCGACGCCATTTCGCGGCCACCTCCGCCCGCCGGATCCCCCCGATCCGCCCCGGAGGGACGCGGAGGGCGCGGTGCGGGCGCCGGCGCAGCGGGCCCGGTGCGCGGTACCGACCATGTTGGCGGGAGCGGCGGGAGCGGCTGAAACGGCTGCTCGGGGTCACCTCTGCGACACGACTGCGGCCGCGGCGGCGCTGCGCCCAGGAGCCGCGGAGGGGGGAGGGGCGCGCCGCCCGCGCGCGGCCGCCTGGGGGCTGTAGTCGAGGCTACCGCCGACATGCACTGCTTCGCTCTCTGAAGGAACTACAACTCCCGGCGTGCCCGGGGGCCAGGGCGCCGCGCCCCCGCGCTCCATTGGCGGTTGCCGCCCCTCGCGTCACCCCATTCATTGAAGGGCAGAGCGGCGCGTGAGAAGCGGAGGGGCGGGGGCTGCGCCAGCGCGGGCGCCCCGGGCTACGCATGCGCGCTACATTGCGAAAGAGCTGGCGGCGCATGCGCAGGGCGCGGCGTGCCGCTGTTGCTGTGGGAAACAGGCGGGAGGGCGGGACGGGGAACCGGGACAGGCTCCGGCACTGGCGGTGCTGCTCCCGCGCCCCCCGCGCCCCGGCCCGGCTCCTCGGAGCGCTCGGTGGGTGCGAGTGCGCGGCCTGACCCTGCCCTTTCCCGGGGGGGAGGGCGTCCCCGGGAGCCCCGGTGAGAGCGGGCGGAGCGGTCCCCTCACGGGCCCCTCGCGTTGCCCGCGCCGCTCTCTCCTGCCCGGCCTGCTCTGGGGAGTTACCAGCGCGTCCCTGCAGCTGCAGCCCTTTGTCCTGTGACTCCGGGTGTCTTCCCTCGCCTCCTCCCTCACATTCCCTTCGGCCCTGCGGGAGATGGTGCAGAGCTGCGTTTCACACTTCACGAAACCCCCTCGGCTTGTGTTTAACCCTTTATTATTTTTAGGGAAAGCTGAGAGCTTACCTGTGCTATCCCGCTGCTAGAACTAGGGACCTCTTGTACAAAAATAAAGTTTGTCGTCTGCTTGTGTTTTGGACTATTGGGTGAAGTCAATTCCTTTTGGTCTGGCTTAAAAGTGAGGCTGATACTGGTGTAAATACATCAGGAAAATACAGCTTCATAAACTGTACTGGTTATGCTATAAAAGAGGGTCTTGGGTGACACAGTTGATTTTTCTTTTCCCTCGGATCTTGACAGGATTCCTTATTGCAAAAAATCTGTAATTCAGTGAAATGTTTAGTGAAGTCTCACTTGTGCCAATATATTTCTGCAGGATTAGTTTTAAATCTCTCTCTAATCCTTAGAGTAGATAGTATTATTTTTTTAAAACAGTCTAAACAGCCTATACGCTTATGCAATTTCTTCTTCGGTCTGTGACAGAAATAAGAAGTCACTCCTTTAGGGCAGTGGGTGTAAAACCTAAATATTTATGCTTGTCGTGCAAAATGTTCTCCTCTTAGTGAGTTGTGCTCGTGCCTCAATTCAGAACGTCCTGTGTCTTGAACAAGTCTTTAGCTGAACCCCTGACAGCTCCTGCAGTACAGAAAACTGTGCAGTCAGAGTGGGAAAGGTACAGTCATGCTTAGTTTATTTTAAATGTCAACCTGTACTGATTTATGTCAGTTAATAACTGTACATTTTTAATATGAATGAAGATTGTACCCAAGTTCCCTTCTGGGGATGAATTTAAAAGCCAAATAGCTGCAAGCAAAGCTGAAGTCTGGCTTGCTGTGAAGTGTAGAGAAGCTTGGTAAGTAGGAGGGAGCTTGTTTTACAGTCAGAGTTTTCCAGAGTGTCCTGAGGTGCTTTACCCTGGTGACTGTAAGCTCTTCTGCACCAGGACATTGTATGGACTTAATTAACACTATTTAAGATTTAAATGTACACAAAGCCTGACGTGGGCCCACATAAGGTAATTTCCACCAAACATAATTAGTTCAGTTTGAATTGATTCCTTATCAATTTTCAGGTAAATCACTGTTAGCATGCTGTAAACTGATTTGTCTGTGTCAGCATAGCAGATTGTATTGATTTAGTGGGTTTCAGATAAGAGCTTAACTTGAAACTTTCAAACTTTCTGTAGGTAAGACTTCCTTTTCATTCTTGGTCCTTTTTTTGCCTAAGCTTGTGCTCCTGGAACTATTTGCTGCTGGAGATGACAACAAATCTTGTTGTTATGTTTTGTTGAAAGTGATTTGTTATGAATGTGATGGAAAGCCATTTGTAAATGCTTTTGTTTGTCACTTTATTTTCAATCTGTTTCCAGTATAATTAGTCCAAGAGAGGCTGAATTGTCATCTATGCTGATTTAACTAAAGATATTGTAAAATTTAGTGTTTTGCGAATGTGGTGTATTTTTTAAACTCAACAAAACTTAATAATTCTAACATTTCCTTCTTAAATGGCTTACATTTTGTTTCTACTTGTTAAACTCTAATGTTTTCCAAGCAAAATTTAAGTGTAATTTTTTTAATATTCTTTAATGCTTCCCCATGTTTTATTAGTATGAGTCTCTTGTGTAGCACTTTAATCCAAAAAACTGCATAAATGAAAACATTATGTGCAAATGAAATAATGGAAATTTAGTATACATGTGAATTGGGCTCTTGGCTGATTCTTCAAATACATTTTAAAATTTTTGCAGTCAAAAGATATTGAAATACGTGGAAATCGGTAATTAATCAACACACTGAAGTATTAAGATGTTTTAATCTCAGTTTTCTGGGGATCAAGTATTATTTTTCAAGGCAACTAGTGGTTTTGAAGGGTAGTTACCAGAATTATCTCTTAATTTTTTTATATATATATTAAAATTAATTATTCTCTGTTAACAGCTGGCTGGGTTCTTTAGCTGTATTTTGGATGGGATTTTCTTTTACTTCACTGCCATCTATAGAAACTGATGAATATTTTAGGTAAGTTTTTATGCTTAATTTTCAGTAATTTTTGAAGTTTTCTTTTTATCCTCTCTATGTATGACACAGTTTTTCTTTTATCTTATGCATTTACTTGCAATTGTTATTACCAAATTGTGTCTCCTGTAGCTAAGTCTGTGTGATATGATTAACATTCAGAATGTTTAAGACTCTGTAAGAAAAATTAACTATATAATGGCTGGGTTCAATCCTAGAAATACTAGAATAAAAACAGTTTTGGAAGCCTATTCTGGATTATTGTCCAAGGAAATAATAATAAGAGATTTTTCAGAAATAAAAGCATTGCAAAAAAAGTACTGAAATAGAATTAAGAGGATCAAAAGCTGTTTTGTAAAGTATGCGAGAAATCTATCATGGAGTTTATAAAAGATAAAGATGTAGATATAAGCAAGAAGAATTAAAGTTGTAGTTTAGAAAACCATCACAGGATTTATTTTATTTTTTATTCCTGGTGCTAATGTTCAAAACGTTATTTTTCACTGTTTGTTTCTGAACTTCAGTCACATGATACTGCATGGACATTAAATGTTATGAGGAAACTGATGTATCTATAAATTCTGCTTATAATCCTGATTTTATTCTCGCTGTGGTTCAGAAAACTTTCTAAAGGATAAATTTTGGCTTCTATGGGTCTGATTTGATTTTATCCTGTGGCTTATTTTTTACGTGTTAACAGTTTAATTGGTTTTTTAATCAAAGGTGAGTAATTAATCATTAATTGATTTATACAACCTTTAGTGTGTTTTTGAGAGGTGGATAGGATGCAATAACACATTCTGTACTCATGTGCCTATAAAGAGACACAAATGATGTATAGCTTGCTTGTAATATGGTCCCTTCCAACTCACATAATCTGCGATTCTGTGAACATGTATTAGTAATCTTTATGAACTATTCATGAGTCAAATCTTAATAAAAATTGTCAACAGAAGGTGCTTTTTTATTTCTTTTTTTTTCTAAGTAGTACAAACAGCTATTTGTAGGTTTGACAGGCCTCCTTTGCCGTCTGTGCCTCCTCAGATCTGAGGCGGGTGGTCTGTGGTTCCTGGAGTGCAGCTCAGGTGTTCAGGGCTCCATCACTGACCAGAGGTTTGGTAGTGGCACCCCCGTTGTGCACCCCCAAAGCTGAGAGACCCTGGAAGCTCTGTCATCATCCACCACCTGTGCATCATTTCTGGAAGATTTTCTTCTCTCTCTTTTGGTTGTTACAAGGGCCAGGGTATAGAGAGTCCCTGTTTAAGAAACAAAACCAAACAAAACCAACCCACAAAACAAACAGCCAAAATGCTCACACACACATGGCACAAAGACTTTGGTGTATTGGCTGTAAATTCAGCAGAGTTGATCTCTGAATTGTTACAAAGAGAACAGAAGGGTTGTGTTCCTGGTGCCTGAGAAGTAGCCTTACTGGATTCTTTTACCTTAACACAAGTCTGTCTTTATCTTGGTTGAACAGAGACTTTGTGACAGCCATATGTGGGTTTTCTACTCACTAATGTCAGTGTGTGGAGGAGAAGAGGCAGGTTGGTTATCTAAACAAGAAATGACCTGTGTAACAATTCAAGTTCTACCAAATCAAACCTTGTACTCTTAATTAATTGCAGCAATTTAAAAAAAACCCAACAAAACAAACACTACCGCCCCTTTCTCCCACTAAATTAAGCTGATGTCCTTCTGAGTTTTTTAAATGAGGTAAGCATTCAGTCAAGTGGAAAAACAGCTTCTGCTAAGAATGTATGTTTGCTTTTTCTTTTATATGATTTCCTCTTGCACTTGTTTGTTATAACCTGATAATCAAGTAATAAATTTGATACAAGAGGTTAGCAGCCATCGTGATGACTTTCCGTTTTCTAGACTCAGTGCAGGGGGGTGAATCCATCTGCTTCCTTTATCCATCCTTTCCATGTCAGAATGACTGATGAATGTTGTTCCATGCCAAATCTCTTGCATAATGACAAGAGTTTTTCTCATTAGGTTTATTTCTTTGAATTATGGTCACGTAGTTTGATTAAAATATTTCAGGTTGTTTTACAACATCTGTTTGAATTTGTTTCTGTATTTTCACAGAGCTAAGTTGTTGTATTATGTATATAACATAATTCTTTGCAGAAGGAAAATACTGATAAATTTTTATCTTAATGATATTACTCATATTTGAAACATAACTTTTAAAACATGAATTTATCACTAATAAGCAAAAGAGCCAACTAAACGCTTTGTGTCCTGTGTGGAGGTTTTTCTTCTGCTTCACAGATTCATTTTGGTATCTGGCCTGCTTTTGGAAACCTTATCCAAACTGATTTTTATGCAGCAGCAGAGTCTATGGATGGCTTTAGTACCATGTGTGCTTATAGTAGTGACCATACTCAGTGTCTTTACTGATATTTGATTAAAGAAAGAAGGAACTGTATTTATTCATTCTGCTCACATAAACAGAAGTACTCAATTTTTGTACATGCTTGTATTCATTCAGGCTAAACTGTCCCCATCTCTGAAGAAAAGTGTAGGCACATAATTCCAGCTGTGTAGATTCTATTGGCTGTACCAATGCTACGTAACTTGGAGTTTCCTGTAGCTCAAAAACATGCAGACATATATTTTTTGTTGGTTTTTCAGTTCAGAGTGTTGACAAGAGTCGTGCTGGAGCCCATGAGGATGGTTTTCTTAGAGCATGAGACTGAGGACCAATGTTTAAAACTTTTGGTCATGTCATGAAGTCATTTAGAGTTGTCTTGTGGGGCTGGGATGGTGTTGAGGAATGACTTCATTTGAACTCATGGTAGTCCTACTGTTTGAAGCAGCATTCCAAGCCTTTCTGAGGGGGGTTGTCAGGCTTCCTGTAGGGGGGAGCTAAGGAATGAGTCTGCATGTGCCCAGTATAAATGATAAGGGAACCACATAGAAGAAAACTGGGAGATTGACCACTTATGTTGTGACACAGGTGTTGTAAAAGTAAGCAGCTGCATCTTTGAATGAGGGAGACTTTCCCATGAAGTAATCGAGCAAAGAGAATCGTGATTATAATTTGTCTTTTTCTGATTTTTTTTTTTTTAGAATGATATACAACCGTGCCTTTTTGTTTCATTTGCCATCTACCCTTACCTGTATGGAGTAACCATGGTAAAGCACTAACACATGCATGGTGCAAAAATTGGATCTTAATTGGATAAAAGCCTTTTGAATATTTTGAGTCTTATTGGAAAGGTCTTACCTTTGACTATATAGTAGAATATATACTTTTAATATGTCATGTGCATTTACTTCGTGACCAGTAATCCCATTTATTGACAATAATGAACCAAATGCAGTTTTTCAAGTTGCTCACTCTCTGACTTAGGAGAATAGAAAGTATTGCTCTGAAATGGCCTTTTATATTTGCCTGACATACAGGGTCTGGCCTCGGTGTGTTAGGCAAGGGAGCTAGAAATACACCACAGTTAAATTATGGGTTTGTATCTCCAGGTGGTGCGTGAATTCGTGGTTGAAGACTGAAGAAATTAATTTTGCTAAAGCAAGAAACAACAGGACATTAAGCTACTATGCCAGCTTTAGATGTACGCTTCAAAAATTTTTTGCTGCTCAGCATTATGCAGTAATCTTTAACTCAAATTGCAGGAAATATTTGAAATTCCATTCTAACAATATCCAACAGAGAATATTAAAGAAGCATTAAATTTCAAATGCCTGAGGGAAAATGTTCTCTTGCAACACCATGGGCATTTGGATCTCACTACTATATGCAGTATTATAGTCTAATATTATGCTTTACTTGGTCTAAAATGAAAGCCCAATTTTAATTCTATCTCCAAAAACTTGGCATACTGCAGTGCAAAATAATTTATTTGAATGTTGTTTTTTAATACATTGCAACTAACTTTAAAGCTTCCTCATATAATACTCCCTCTGTGGCTTTTTGTAATCTGACCCTTTCATTAGGACTTCAAATATATTGCCAAAGACTTATCTCAGTGCTTTCATTGCTAATTTACAAGTTATAAGATCCCAAAGTTACCAAAGAAGTTTTTCTCATTCTATGGAATTTTTCTCTTATAAGACAAAACTTTAGGGTATCTTTGTAAGTATATAAAACACCAAAGAGAGGACTAATTCACTCCTAAGATTCAGGTAATATGCAAACTCAAAATGGGGTTTAATAATATATTCACACAGTTCTGGGCTGGTTAATTTGGCAAACCCATTAGTGAATTTAGGTCAAAAAAGTGCTGATTAAAGCTTTGTGTTTTTATAACCTATGTATGCCTTATTTGATAGCAAAGCTATTTCGGAAGTGAATCCCCGGGTTACAAGATTTGGGGGAGAGGTTTAGAAAATTTCTAGCTTGAATATATTTTTCAGTGTCTGATCAAGTATCTTGGTATTTGGCACAGTAAGGGCAAGTGCTGTGTTTCTGTTGGAAAAATAGTGGTCTTTAGAGAGGAATAGTAGGGTTCTTCTCCACCTGCAGCTGGCTTTTTTCCTGTTTGCACTTTTGACTGTTATAGGCAGAGCAGTGTCCAGGAAAATGTCAATACTGTCTTGTGATATTTCATACATGCTTAAGGTTTGACAAGAAGCAGGTTTTTTAACAGTAGTGGGCCAGTTGCCTGTGAAATTGGACCGTTGTGACTTGCCTGACAAAAAAGACTGGGGAGGAAATGTGATTTAAGGACTTAAAACCTGCAGAGAGAATTCAAAAGAGCAGCATACTCCAGACGGCTACAACGTAGCCAAGTGGGACATAAATTAGTGAAGTTTCATCAACAGTATCATTAGTTTAGCTGCAATGCTAGGCTCTATTCTGGCCAAATTAATGTCACTCATTTCTGTAATGGAAGCTGGTGGAATATAACAGCCCTACCACAAGATCTGCTGTAGTGCTGGTGGACAGCAGCTTGCCTGCTGAGGGCCACTGGTAGGCTCTGAATTGCCACATTCCTTTTAATGGGAGCTGAGGCCTACTGAAAGTTGATAAGGTGACTGTTTTTCCATCTTAGTCGGTCTCAGGCAGTTGTACCCAAACTTCTGAGCAAGTAGAGTGAGACACTCTCTTGAAGATGCAGTTGTCATTGTATAAAATCTGAGAGATGATCATCTGTTTGAATGTGCCTCTGAGAAGGCAGGAATATCCCCCACAGGGTAATAACACCATCTTGTTGCATAATTTTTAGACAGAAATTACTAAACTCTTAAAAAATACACCTTTAAAGAATTGTCTGCATTTTGGATGACACTTAGGTGGTTTTGTAAATGTTGAGCCTGTCTTCCTTGAGAAATGGAAGGCTTGTAAAATGCATTAGAAATACATCTTGAAAGAATAGGTCTGTATGGACTTCAAAATCAGTCTTATTACATGGCTTTGTTTCCAATTCTAGTGTCATAATTTTTTAAAAATTATATTTCTTTGATAATGGTTATATTAAGGGAGTCTTCTTTAAATAGTAGTATAAAGAAAAGCTGAACCAAATTTAAAGCTTATTGTGATAATGTACAAAGCTATTTTCCACTCTTTCTTATCTGAGTCGTATATTTAGGAAGATGCTTCCCAATCCATTGTTTTGCTAGTTTTTGTTCTGATAACTTGACCAGATGCAGTGAATTGCAATGATTTGCCAAGTGCTTTTATCACAGAATGGTTTGGATTGGAAGGGACCTTTGAAGATCATCTCGTTCAACCCAGTGTGGGTGGGGACATCTTCCACTAGACCTGGTTGCTCAAATCCCCATCCAGCCTGGCGTTGAACACTGCCAGGCTTGGAGCATCCACAACTTCTCTGGGCAACCTCAGAGTAAGCAATTTCTTCTTTATATCTAATCCAAATCTCCCCTGTTTCAGAGAAGAACCATTGCCCTTTGTCTTGTCACTACAGACCCTCATGTAAAAAGTCTCTCTCCCTCTTTCTGATAAGCCACCCTTCAAGTATTGAAAGGCTACAATAAAGTCTCCCCAGAGCCTTCTCTTCTCCAAGCTAAACCCCAGGCCAAATTCACTCATCCTTTTGAAAAAGGGGAGCTGTTCCATCCCTCCAGTCTTTTTTATGGCTCTTCTCTGGACACGTCTCTAACAGGTCCATGTCTTTTGCTGGGGGCGCCAGAGCTGGACACAGCACTCCAGGTGGGATCTCACCAGGGTGGTGTAGAAGAGGAGAATTCCCTCCCTCAACCTGCTGGCCATCTTGCTTTTTATGCAGCCCAGGATGCATAAAAGTTGGCTTTCTGGGCCGTGAACACGCATTTCTGGCTCATATATTATTTTTCGCCTGCCGATATCCCCAAGTCCTTCTCTGCAGATCTGCTCTCCATGCATTCATCCTCCAGTTTGTACTGATTGTGCTGATTGCTCTCACCCAGGTGCAGGACCTTGCACTTGGCCTTCTTGACCTTCATGAGGTTTATGTTGGCCTATGTCTCAAGCTTGTCCAGGTCCCTTTTGGTGTTATCTGCAGACATGAGTGCACTCAATCTCACTGTGTCATTAATAAAGATAATGAGCAGTACTGGCTCAGTCGGACACAGCACTTGTTACTGATCTCTTTTGGACATGGAGCTGTGGCAGTCTGTATATATCGTTATATGGGAGGAAGCAGACGTGGTTTTTAAAGGTTGGTGTATCTTTTAGGTATTGGAAAAGGTCCTTTGTAAAAGGAATTAATACATTTAAATTGGAACAAAATTCTTAGTGATTTAATGTCAGTGACTGAGGTGCAGCTTAGGACACAATTCATGTGAAAGATCAAGATGGTTCCTGGAACACTGCTGGAAAAGTCCCCTCTCTTTTAGGAGTGCTGTTAACTTTGTTACTGCTTCAGCTGGCTGCAGAGGTCTCTTTGTGTGGAGTTCAGGGTAAGACTGGTGCTAGAAGACTTGTAACACAGTGCCACCCTTGTGTTAAAGTCCAAAATCTTGGCAGCTGTGAAACAGTGGCATTGGTGGTGGTTTCATTTGAACAAATACTTGGGTAGTAAGCAGAGCTTACACCTTGGGACTATTTCAAAATAACTTGATTAATTGACGTTTCATCAAAGGGCAAATTAAATATTGAGATTCCATAAAGACCTAGGTAGACTAGCTTCTTTGGCATCTGTCAGTGATGAAATTTAACTTTATCGACTTTTTCCTCTTGCTAAGAGTGTTTTTGGTTTGTTTTCTGGATAGAATTTTTATATGTGCTATTAGGAAACCCCTTAAGTGACTTTTTCTGTCTCTCTGCTTTGCGATGTATCAGGTTGCTTCCCTATTCAGTAAATTACTTAATAAATGAATTGCACTGCAGTCATGCTTGTTTTCTGAATCTGATTACCAAAACTATGCAACACGTTCAGGTCCAGAGCATGGCTGAACTTCAGTGCAATGATCTTGAAATCACACACAGTGTACAGGTGGGTGAACATTCCTTAAAAAAGCAGCCTGCAAAATATACCACCCATAATGTCACTGAATAAATGCCAGCTTTGGCATGAGTGCTCTTTTAAAATATGTGCCTTGCTGAGGTTATTAGTCACTCTGAATTCAAGGACATGTGAGTGTGGACTTTGCATAAAGCTCTGGGAGTGCCATACCTGTGAAGTGCTGCTGCTTGATTTTCAGAAAAATGGCATGCTGTGAATTTTGAAACTCCCTCATTGTGGATGAACTGCAGTAAATGCCATTTTGTAATTGAGGCCATGTAAGTTAGTTATTTTACATGTATTTCTAACAATGAAGTTTCAAAAATCTCTTTGCTGGGATCAAAGAAATGTTATCATCATGAAAGGAAATGCTGCAGTATTTGCTGAATAGGGCAAGGAAGGAGAAAAATGAAAATTCTGCATCTTTTCTCACATATATATAATTGTCATCTGTTTCATGGATTAGTGTGAAGATTATGCTGTTGGCTTTCTGTTTAAAAGTAGAGGAATAATGATAATGGTGAAAATATTGCTGCTTCCCTTAACATGAACGTGGATGAAAAGGAAGCATCACACAGAAATGTAGCAGCAGCTGTGACTTTAATTTGAGCAAACCCAACTCAGACAAAGATTTTTGGGAAAAAAAATCCACAGATCAAAATGAGAAGAACCCTAATATTGTATCAGTCCTAAAAAGACTTATGTAAATAAAGGCTTGTGTAAAATACAGAAATTACTTAACTCTGCTTCCTCCAGCTGAAGCCATTTACTGGCTTTGTTTTGCCCTGCCACTTGTGTGGAGAAGTTAATTTAATCATATCTTTTACATCTGTGAAAATGGTAAGAGCCAACTGTTGCAGCTGACTAGAATGGTTGGTCACAGCTCTCCTTTGAGAGAAGATACTTCCAAATTCCTCAGAATTAATGCATTTTTAAACAATGTCCTTAATAAGTGAGAAATCTGGGATGGAATTGTGGTGGGTTGACCTGGCTGGACACCAGGTGCCCAACCAAAGCTGCTCTCACTCCCCTGCTCAGTGGGACAGATAAAATATAACAAAAGGTTTGCGGGTCAAGGTAAAGACAGGGAGAGATCACTGCCCAGCTACCATCATGGGCAAAACAGGCTTGACCTGGTGAAATCAGTTCAATTTGTTACAAAACTATCAGAGTAGGATAATGAGAAAATAAAAAATAAAGCTTAAAAGAGCTTCCCCCACCCCTCCTTTCTCCACAGGCTCAACTTCAGTCCTAATTTCTTTCCCTCCTCCCCTCCAGCAGCACAGGGGATCGGGAATGGGGGCTGATACTCACAACAATAATGACAATGACTAATTGCTATATCTGTTTAAATTCTTTTTTTCTCTTTTTTTTCTAATTTTTTCATTTACTTTTTTAAAACCCTGTGAAAGTATATAAAAGAACCAAGTTATTTGCCAGTGATTGACTGATGCTGTCAAAGCATCCTTCCTTGCATGTCCATCTGCAGAATAATTGTCAAGGAATAGGTTGTTTGCTTGGTACTACCCTTTCCATTACGTTGCCATTTACCTTACATGTAAATTGGAGCCACATGACAAATGGGTTGGTAAAAAGAAGGGGTCAAACTGTGAAGTGACTAATAATTAAAAGATATGCACGATGCAAAGAACAAAGTTAAAATATATGACTGTACCACTTGAAATTTTTTAAGTTGTCTGATTCCTTATAATTTCAGTTTTTTAATTTTATGTGGTACCAAGGTAGTCAAGATTCTGTGACAGCTCGGATCATCTTTTTGAGGAAGGGAATAGAGAGAACATGCAGCATTTTAATGGTTGTTGGTAATTTGGGGCTGCCAAACCAATGCTGTTCATGCTGACATCCTGCCTTTTTAGACAATGAAATAATATGTTGGGGTAATTAAAGACAATTGCTTGTAATTGCAGAAAATTATTATAATCGTTTTGTTTTCCAGATAACAATGCAGATTTATAATTTCTGTGACCACATCCAGAGTTTTACTAACAGAATTCACAGAGAAACCATAAATAGTTGTTATTCCATTAAGCTTCATGTCAGGGGTATGAATTTAACTGTGTTTTATTTAGAAGTCCATCGGGACAGGTTTCATCTTTATTTTAAATGGATCCACAGCAGCTGAACATAAACTGGTTTTGGTTTTCAAAAACTTGTTTGTATTTTCTCACACCCATTGGTCACAAGTCGTATAGACAGCTTGTATGGGAATGAACAGTTTTTGAAGGTTTTATAAGGAGGCTTTGAGTTAATCTTGAGGTGAAAGAAAGGCAAATTTCAAAATGCTTCTGCCTTGCAGTGATGTCATCAGGTAACTCCAAGCCTGTTAGCAAACTTGGTCACTTGTATGCTATTTCCTCGTGTTCTGTGACATTTACAGGATGCCTATAATGACATTTTCCCCTCCAGAACTGGGAAGGCCTGTCAGAAGGACAGAGGGAAAGCTGTCAGAAGCTGTTTTAAAAACTATTTGAAAACCAAACCAAAACAAAACATGTGTTTGTTTCAACGATTTCTTTTAAAACATAGCCTGAGTGTGATGCAGCCAAGAATGTTCAGTAACCTGGAAAGCTGTAACAGAATGTGCAACTTTGCCTATACCATAGAGTTACTATTCGATTAGACTTCCTTTTTCTATGTTAATTATTGTGGCTGAAAAGCTTCATGAGACTGTAAAGAGCAGTCATTCATAGAGAGGACATTCATGTCTTTGTTGATCTTGGGTGATTTTATCAGTTTGGAGGTCATACATACATACACAGTGAAGCTGTATATGCTGTGTTGAGAATTAATGCAGATGATTCTGATCTTGTTCACACTAATTGTACTGTTGCCAGTTTCTTTATTATGTTATGGTTTGTTATGTTTTTCCCCTGGACTATTGCAAGCTTTGTCAGTGTAAATTTTGGCTATGTACATAATATAGCCTCTTTTAAAAACATTCACTCATTACTTTAAGAACCTAAACTTTTTGAGTGATGTAAAAATACCTATTTAGATATAATTGCAAGGTTTTTTATTTAAAGCATTTTAGTCATCTCCAGTTTTGCCTGTTAGCAAGGTCTTTTTTATCTTAAGAAACTAAAAGTGAAAGACAAGCAAATGGTTTGAGATTATATGAATAATTATGTTAAATGGTTGTGAAACAGAACCTGAGGAATGAAAAAATATGATACGGGAGCATCAGGATGGTTTTCTAAGTGCTGAAGGTTTTGATATGCTTGTATAGGACGTGCAGCGTAGTGACTGAGAGAATCACAGCCTCAGGGGTTTGGTCTCTGGCTTAAGCCAAAACTGAACATTCCACGGGGGCAGTTTCCCACCTTGGCCCCATCTGTGTGCAGGTACAGACCCGATCATATTCTTCGAATCCCCTTGCAAAAGTCACCTGGACAGAGTAGATGCTCTTGTAAAAGTTGCTTCGTAGAGGAAAACAAAGCCAAAAGGACTGGGAATGTAGTGCATTAACATCACGATGCACTAGAGGGCCCAGGCTGTGTAAAACCATTTCCCAAGAGGAAAAATGGGCAGTAAGCTGAAGGAACCTGAGAAATTACAGCAATATTAGGAGGAGAAAGAACTGTCTGAAGCCAACAGGGCTCAAAACAGGACTGAATGTGGAGAAAGGTGATAGGATGACAAATGCATTCAACCTGAAAATGTAATCAGACAAGCATGTTCCCCTGCTGGAGAAGGATTTAGCAACTTTGAACTCAAAATCATGTGATTTTTCTTCCTCCTCCTGGCTAGATTAAAAAGGGGAGTGATGTTTTTAATATTATATCATGCTTAACAAACCACTGCGTGCTGTGTCAAGTTCATTTTCCCTATCAGCCCTGGCTAAAACCCATTGCTATCTGTAGTCTAGCCTGAAGGTGACAAGAGATTTGAATCATTGTAATTAGGCACTCATCATACTGCAAAAAGATACAACTATCTTGATGAATCAGTATGAAAAAAAAAAAAAGCTGTGGGGGTTTTTTTATTTTTCTTTAACTGCAGTTGGTGTCTTGGGAATGTAAGAGAAGAAATGAGTTTGGCAAGAATTGAGGCAGTTTCCTCAGCATGACAACAATTGTCCTGTTCTCTGTGCAGAAAAAGTTAAGTGTTTCTTGCCCCTCCAAGTCCTGTTGACACCTTCAAGTGTTCTTGGACCTGTCCCAGATTTTACTTGACAAACATTTTCATATGTCTCACTTCTTTCTGATTCTGAGAAATAATAAGAATTCACTTTCTGCACTTAAGCAAGAGGTATGAAGTGAGTTATTGTTTGCCTTTTAGAGTTGTAGCTCCAGGGCACACTTTTGCTATGAAGTACAAGTGATGAAAAAGTGGATCTGCCCAGCAAAGTCAGGTTTGTGGTTGGATATGGCAGGAATGGGGTATAAGGAACTTTATCCCTCTAGGGAAAGGTATTTTCCCTGCATACCAAAATGTAGGTTTTGTGACCCCTATTACAGCTGCTTTGTATTAATAATCACATTTTGTTCTCGTTTTTTGCCTGTGTCTTAGAAAAAGTGTAGAAAGAAATCCTGAAATACTTATGGCTTTCACCAGGTAGGGGTGCATTGCTATTTTTACCTTTTCTTTCTGGGAATAATGAGTTACCCTTCATTCTTTTTCTCTGAAGATACTTTATCTTATCACTCATCCGTGCATCTTTCCTCAAAGCTTGGATAACATTCCTTTTGATTATTAAGATGTTACATTGTTTGAAAATGAATCAGGGAATGGCATTTATTGCCCAGTAACATGCTTAATGTGCAGTGGAGTCTTGTCATAACCACAAAGTGTCTAAATTCAGTGTTCTAATGCCAATTTCTAAGTGCCCTAGTTTTCAAAAGTGAAATGTGAATATGGATTTTCATACTTATTTTAGGTAGTGGCAGTTGAAATGGGATAATGTACTTTGGGAGATGCAGGGAACAAGCAGTATGTTGCTAACCCTACGTGACTACCCTGTGAACTATGGATGTTTCTTGGGTGTTTTAATGAATATGTGGTATAGTTTTATGGATAATTTTTAAAAGTTACACAGTTTTGCTAAGTAATGTCAAAGCTAAACAGCTTTGGAATGTATTGAAAGTAGATTTCAAGCTGGAGTTTGTAAAAATTTACTCTTCTGGAGTGAGCAAACACAAATTTTGTTGGCCATGGAAACTGTGTTTTTGTCTCATGAGATTATGTTTTAAATCAGTTAATCTGCAGAACTAAAATATTAGAATCAATTTCAGTTTGCAACCTTAGATATTTAACAAGAAATGTACCTGAGAGTTTTCCTGTCTTCAAATTATGAACTAAACACAGCCCAACCCAGCACCCCTAATTTCCAGATGGACAACAGATGCATTTATATTCAGAACACTCTTATTTCCTTTTTTTTTTTTAATCACCTGACTTACGTAAGTAAAATCTGCTGAGTAAGGAAAGGGCATTTTTCTTTGCTTACCTAAAGGGACAAGCTCACAGTGCTCACAGTCTGTCTTTCAGTTCCCGCATTCATTTTTGGAGCTTGCTGGCTAATTTGATGGGTTTGGTGGATAAGGTAGGGATCTCAAAAGCTCCAAATATGAACGTGTTTCTTGAGAATTTAAGGAATGCAAGTTGGTGTCCCCTTCCCCAGACTCCTCAAGAAAAGACTGTGACCTGAGCTCAAGGATTTTTTTTCAATTTGGCCTTTGATATCAGTCATTGAATGCATGTGTACCGATGGCTGAGAAAGCTTATCGCTCTGGAGCAGCCACAGCGTGCTGCTTGTGCTTGGCTGGCATCAGAGGGGCGTGCAGTGGCAGAGGAGAGGGAAGAAAAGGGAGTTGAAGGGCATGGCTACAAAGAAGTGAATGAGCTGAGTGTAACGTAGAAGGAATTTGGGAAACTTGAGAGAAAAGCAGGGAACCTAAACGTGGAGGTTTGGGATTATGGGGTTGGGCTTGTAGATAACCAATGCATAGAAAATCAGACAAGTTACAGTGCCCTTCACTATTTTGTCTGTGCTTTGGATTACAACCTGAGTGTGTTGTGAGCATACAAGAACACTGAAAGTAAATTTTTAACTAATGTGTAATTCTTGTTGCCATTTCTTTTTTAGTTTGATAACTTATTCATCATGGGCAATGTTTTCTTTGTTTTCTGCTGACAGAAGAATGCTTCCCTGTTCTTACATGTTGATATATTGCTTCGTTTGAGGGAGAATGTTGGTGTTGCCTGTAGCACAAATGATGTATGCATTTGCATTTCTGGAACACTTTCAGAGTTTCCCATTTGCTTTTATCTCCTCTACAGAATGAGCAACTGTTTTCTAGTTTATCTTTTCTGAAGATCAGCACAGATTGTTGATTACAGAGTGCAATAAATTAACTTGTCGACTTTTGCCACATTTCACATTTATGTTATATATCTGAACAATGTTGAAGATTTATAGAAAACTTTAAAAATTAATCCGAGATGTAAACACTTGAGAACAAAAGAGGTTTCTTTTAAGCCGGATTTTATTCTTAAAAACCTGCTACATAAAATTGCTTGTCACTTTCTAGAACAAGCCTTCTAACTTTAGTTGCTAAAGGGGTTTTCTAGTGATTTATGAGACACCTGACTTTGTGCAAAACTGAAGGTATATCATCATAATACCAAACCCTATTGTCGTCTTTATTTGCCTAAACCAGAAAACCAGAGAATTTGAAAACACAGTGTTTAATAAGGTAAAAAAAATTACACTTTTTGTCATGTTGAGTTCTTCAGTTTGCCTTTAAAGGAATTTGTTTTTCTACTGTATTGCAAAATAGACCTTGAAAACTTCTCTAGAAGATTTGTGTAGTCACAATCTAATTATTCATTAATTTGTTACCTGCAGTTACTGACTAGGTGAGAGAAATTTGTCAGTTTTACTTTTTCGGTAGAATCAGATGAATTACTCTCTTCTCTACTTGTGGGCAGCATGCTGTTTTGTTTTCCAGTTCCAATATATAGAAACAGTTAGTTCTTGCCTCTCTGTTCCATTTTGGTATTCTAACCAGAACTGTTAAACAGTAAAAGAGTCTGAATTCTACCAAAAATCAGACAAGGCCTTTTAACAATTTTCTGAGAGGAAAGTTAATGATTCCTTCACCTATTCTCCTCCTACCCCACTGCCTTTCCCCAAACAGGACCTTCCTTTTGCCCTTGGGCAGCTTTTTTCCCATTCCTTTACCATATAAACTCGATTACATGTCTCTGAATGCAGTTTAGGGGATCCCTAGACAAGGGGTAAGTCAGACCTGAAAAAGGAAAAGGATTCTTGCTCCCTAGAAATGAATTTGGAAGTTTACCTATTTTCTCCAGGTAATTTTTGTCTTTTAAAAGCAGCATATAATTTTTTCTTTTTGTGGTCTTTTCCAGTTCTTCTGGAATGTTCACCCCTAAGTATCTCATAAGTTTCCTTGCCTGTTGAAATTTAAGGACCTCTGGTAACTGTGTTTTCTTTGTCAGTGGTGTTTCTTGCCCCATGGATGTTTGTGTCTTAGAATTTGTCTTGAATTCAGACACTTTTTTGGAGAGCTCAATTATTTTTTTTTTCTACTATGGGTAGGATTGACGGCCTGAGGTTCTTTACCATAATTGTTTCTTAAATTATCCTACAAGCTGGAGTTTTCTGTGTTTTGGCAGGTCAGATGTGTATGTTAGTACCTCTTTTACATGTTCTTTGGGTTTGATATATTATAAACTATTGAAGACCTGAGTTTAATTTGGTGGTGATGGTGTTAATGATGCGAGCTGAGAATTCAGCTTGTCTGGTTTTGGAGCTGTGGCTTTCATGATTTTTTAAGTGGTTTTTAAAGTGTTGCAAAGTAGAAAAAATAGCAATTACCTCATAATGGACATTGTGGCCTTCTCCTCCAGATCCCTGTTTGCACTCAACCTGAGTTACCGCATGCATTACTCTGAGAGATTGGGAATAACCAGCAAAATCCCAACAGTGGGTGCTATGGAAGCACACAACTACATGGGAACATTGCAATGCGTTTTAGAATTATTTCTTTTCAATTCGTAGCAAGTGTCACAAGTTTCATAAGTAGAATGGTAAGAAGTTCCCTGAAGTGATGGTGGATTTTTTTCTTTTTTAAATGGCATGTGGTAACTCGGGTTGTGCAAAAACACAGGCCTGGAGGATGAAATTGAAAAATCCTTTACAATGTGATAAATATTTTCTTATATTTTCCAACAAATAAATTCTAAATATTCTTGTCTTGTTAGGATTATCCTGACAACAAATAAGCTGTACAGTTCCTGGTCATCTTTTTTTTCAATGCTATTTTCTTGCACCTGTATTGCTTCATGCAGCCCCTCTGTCACTCTTGTGAGAGAATGATCATAATGGGTTTTAGCGAATTTGCTGAAGTTGGTAGGGCTAGACTCCACTATTATCAAGGTAAGAGCCACCATTTATTGTGAGTCACTCATTTGGAACATTCTCTTCAGGATGTGTCTGATGAAGTACAATCCTAATTCTTTGCCTTCGAAATCACAAGCCACCGGTGGCAGTCTTTGTTCTCTTAATGTTGCCACACGAGAAGCCTTCCCAAACACAGCTCTATGCCTTTTCCAACAAAATGGATTTTTGGTGGGCTTTCCCCCTTTCTATCTGCCTTCACAATATTTTCTCCCTGTTCTACACGTGATCAGTAAGACAAAGGAAGATTTGAGCCTTATGGAGAGGGAGTCAGGTTGAACTGACTGGAAGTAAGAAGTGCCATTTGAATTTACAGTTTGTGTTTACTGGCTTGGGACAACATCCTGGAAGTTTCCCACCTCCGCGTGTTTGCTGGCACGTGTACCAAATTTGCTTAAAAAAATAGTAATAAAATAAAACTTCCTTATGCAGATCTTTTCACTCAAGGTAACTTTTAGTGACATCTGTATTTTTACTCTTGTTTTGACAACAACAATGTTAACATCTGCATCATTAATATCAAGGGCTACTGAATATTGATTGTAATGGAATAAATTTTAAAGTTATCTTTGTGTTGGGAATAATTTCTGTTTAATTGCATTGAAGTCAATTATTATTATAACTTGAAGACAGGAAAAATATATTGAGAAAGGTTTGAACAAACTTTCATGTGGTGGCCAGCTACATCAGTTTGTGATTAGATGAAGTGCCATACATTTATTAATGGGACCATTAAGAAGAGTATTGTTACATCAATATTGAATTTAATTTTTTCTCTCTTTGTTCTCATTGGGCAAATAATTACTGTAGCAGATTTGAGAATGGGGAATTTCACTCCACAGTTTTGTTTTATGTATATATAAAAGCATGCATGTGTTTACAGGCAAGCAAATAGGTGTGACTTGGTCTCCATCTAAAATGCTGGTTTATGAGAGAGATATCAAGAACTGCGTGGTATGAACGGGTGCTTTGAGGCTTAAACAGCAACCAAGCAAAAATGTGCAGCCTGCCCCTTTTGTCTATAATAGGGTCGACATTGGGAACCATGATCCCTTTGATCTTTACATAAAACAGATGAAAATGCATAAATTGCTTCTAATCAGAGATGAATTAAAGGAAAATAGCCTCCCGGAGGACAAAGCACCCCAGGCACCCATCAACAGCCTTACCAAATGACAGACCTGGAGGAGACTTCAAAGCTGCAAACACAACTGCCAGTGAAATCCACCAAGAATCAAGATGCCATTTAAAAAAAATAATAATTTTCACAGTTTACAAGTGCCTAGAACTCTCTCTTTAAGAAAAAGTGACAGAAACACACTACGTGGCCTTGCTTTTTAAGGCACTAAATGTTCTTTTTCTTTTAGGAGAGTTGATAAAGGCAAGACTTGCTTGTTTAATTTAGTCAAAAAATGTGTTCAGACATGACAAACATTGATGATTTTAGTGTCAGGTAGGGTTTACTCCATTTGAGTGGCATATTGTTTTGAAGCTGAAGTATATGTTTTTAGTGGAGGGAGATCAGACATTTATTGTAATTGCTTCCTTGATTGTCATTCTTATTTGTCCCTGTGAACACAAGCACAGTTAACATTCCTCAAACTGCAGAAGGAGGAGGAAGTGTAATGAAATATCAGACTTGATTTTGGAGGTAAGGGAAGGAAGATTTGAAGCAATAATTTTATTATGAACATTTTCTCTTTGTGGAACAAAGAATAATTTATCCTGAGTTAAATCAGAATTGAGATCCTCTTTTAGCTCAGGTAACTCATTTAAATATTATTTAGATATTAATATCAGTAATGTGAAATATAAGAAATAGACTTGAATAAAAAATATTAATTGCAGGGTTGTTTCAAGGAAGAGGTAACTTGAACATAAATTTTTAACTTTTTCTTGGCATTCTTTTTATGAGAGGATATCAATAGTGCATTTAGCATTTTTAAGAATATAGGATAAACACAATTTTATGGAGTACTAAAATACCACTTTTAATAGACTGATGAAGTCTTCAATATAAATACTATATTTGGAAGGATTTTACCTGCTGCCAATTGTACACTTTGCTTATTTGTTGTGTACAGCATAACATCAATATCCAAGCCCACACAAATCTGAGAAACTCTTGGTCACATAAAAAGAACAAATGACATTTCCAAATATGTAACTGCATATGAAATTGTTCAGTGGACTGAATGATTTGCTGTAGGTGAGGTCAGAAAGGTCACCTAATTCACGTTGTAAGAACTTTCTTTCAGTTGCTTATGACCTTAATTGCTGTAACTGAAGTATTTTATGTCTACAGCTATTGGGTTTTGTAAGAAGTAAAAAGATTTTGCCAGCCTGTCTAAGGGTGAAATTAGGAAAAATTGCTGAGGATTTTCATTCTCTTAAATTTTTTTTAAGGTTTTTCCCCCCTTCCTGAAGACACTGATATCTCTGTTCTTTGGAGCAAACATTTTAAATGGGTTTTGAAAAATTGAAGTTTGCCTATGGCTTGTGAGACCTTCAAGAGCTACTGTTCCAAAGCTTGCATCTTCACTGAATGCACTTGTCTCGCTTTTGGGCCACTGACCAAACTACACTTGACTGAGTGGAGATCAACTCCTGGCACAGCAGACATAGCTGGACTTCCTTCATAAGGACTGATCCTGACTGATCCTGTCAGTCGCCGGACTGGAATGGCAGAAGGCTGTAAGGCAGAGCAGGAAGTCTGTCTTGTTCTGTCAGGTGGGATGAGAGCTACAAAGAGAGGGAAGTGAAGTCTGAAACTCAAAAAAAGGAAAATCAGACGTCTTGGATAGAACTTGATGACCTGTAACAGTGCAGAGCAACAGCCTATCCGATTATGGACTTTTTCCCGGCATGAAGAAAGGTCTTTGCCACAGCTTACACGGGGAATCTTCCCCATTCCTTTAGCTTTTGCTCTGACACTACTTTTCTGCCTAACAGCCAAACCTCCTCTAATAATGAGTCATATTTCATTGGCTGATCAGCATACAAAGCCTGAAAACAAAGTCAATCATCCTTTCCTTTCGTGAGTACCTTGAGATTATTGCAGATAACGTGCTTCAGCACTGCTGTTTGTTTCTCCTATCTTAAACTTTTTATCACTGTGAATCCCTTGGATTAGACTGGGCCTCATGTTGTTGGGGCTTCTATCTCTGTCATAACTTGGCAAAGAGAAATCTCAGTTCACCATGAGTGAAAGTGAGTGGTGGAACACAGCATTAATGCCTTCCTTCTGTAGCACAGGTACAAGTTGCTACTGCAAGGCATCACATCTTACTATGCTTTTTTTTGTTTTTAAAGAGGGAACTCATTTTCTCAAATCCCCTTTCTAGATGCAAGGGACTTTTTACTGTTAATTTCATATTTGCTATGTCAATCTACTTGGAAAGGAAAGACCTTGTGTGACCATCTGCATTAAGCAATCAGCATGATGGAGTCATCAAACTCTTTGCAATATCTTCAGGCTCCCCCTAAGGTCGGTGTATGTGTTCATCAACCAGTTAAGAGTGCCAAAGTGCTGCTGCTTCCAAACTGGGGCTCACAGGGGCATGAGATGCCCCAGGGATCTGATGCTCAGTCCGTGACTTTATTTATCTTGGGATGGTTGCTGTGGTTATTGCACAGCCTCTGCTTTGGGAACAATTCAGTTGCTTATGTTGCAGATCTGCAAAGTACAGGTTGGCAAATTAAGGCAAGCTGAAATTGGTGCTAGTGCACCACTGGCACTGAGCTGTACCTTGCATCAGTGCAGGACTGTGAAATCCCTATTTCACAAGTAGCTTAGCCACCCTGCAACAGGGTAAAAACCCCTTCATCCCCAAGGAAAAGAGAATTAGGGGTACAACTGGTATGAGCTATTGCATTTGTCCTCTAATAATCTGCCCTGCTCAAGAACTGGCACACTGAACTAGAGCAATTGTATCCTTTGGCTTTTCCCTCAATCTTTCAGTATCCACATTCAAAGCAAGGTAGATAAAGAATAAACGATTTAATGCCTTGAGTACTGCAATGCTCTCCTACACAGAGATGTCCAGTTCACCTTCTAGATGCACTCTCCAGCAACAAAGATATTTTTGAAAGAATTTATTTACAGGATTTCTCTACCTGCACAGAAATCAATTTTTTTGCGATCAGGATTTTTCTGCTTATAAAGGACCCAAACAGAGACTTAGAGTTCTCAAAAACTTTTAAACTTCTTCAGATCTAATAAGTTTGTTTGTGTTGAACAGGAGTCATGACTCTTGACATGTGCATGCAATCAGTTCTCTCTGGTTATGATAATTTGATCAAGAATAGGTATCCAGTTTTTCTGTTCTTTTAATATTTACTTTAGGAATTGGGTAGTGGTAGCCTAATGTGAGAGGCCTTCATCCTGGCAGGAATGTGTAGGCACTGCCATGCTTACAGGTTTCCTTGCAGAAGCCCAGTCTTGAACAGCTTTTAGTATATCTGCTTGTCAAAATACCATTTTTCTTCTTTTTCATCATCATCAACTTTGTTAGGAATTTGCGACCTTTATGGCTTTTCAGTCCACAGAGATGGAGTTATCATGCGGTCTTGAGTTCATTTGTGCCTCCATTTGCCTTTTGATTTTCGTCTGACACAGTATGCCTCATTTTTCTGGGCTGTGACTAAGCAGTGCAGTGAATTTGAATTTTCAAATTACCTGTAATCCCATTTTATTCAGGAAGGACAAAAATGTTTGTCACAGTCTTCAGTTTGTTCACTCCCTTGCCTTCAGCAGCTGAACTGACAACCATTGCTCTGTCTTCAGCCTCCTTTTCTTCAGAGAGAAAAAAAGACCAGAAAAAGCTGCTGTTTACCTGCCTGTAACTCAGTACAAGATATTTGGGGCTTGCTGATGTGCTGCTACTGTCTTGATCTCCCAGAGGCGCTGGCATGCAGAAGGCTGTGTCCCCTTCCAATCATATGGAGTACAGAGAACAAAGCATGCAAGCACAGCTCAGTCTGTGAGGAACATGTCACTGTGAGATGCCTCTAGTTGTTCCAGCCTCTGCTGCTTATAAAAACAAGTTGAATCATCCCAGGTTATAGTCTGTCAGATTAATATAAACTGTGACTGGTTTTGATTAGTCTTAATACGCCAGTCTTGTGTTTGTTCAGCAACTCTGATGCAACGTCTGTGGTACTGGAGTGCAGGGGGTTGAACCGTGGGAGAAGAGAATGAGTAGAGATGTCCTGGGGTAAATAACTGATAGAATATAGACTTGCTTGGTCACACTGTCCACTCAACTTCTACTGCTATGCCGGGGAGCAACAGGACCGTTCCAGGCATCTTCTGAGGTATTCTCTCCTTGTGGAACTGTTGTGTCCAGCTGACTCCAGCTGAAAACCCCTTGCAGATATCAGTGGTTCACATAATATCTCTCCTGAGAGTTCAGTTTTAAGAAGCATGTTTTTGGCAGCCCTGCCAGCTGACACAGCTCTTGTTTTGTCCTTGCATCACTGGCATAATTGCACTGGCAAACTCTTTGTAGAGTTACATGATGAGCTGGTTCACAGAATTGGACTGGCTTTAAATTGAACATTTTAATTTGTATGGCCTTATAAGCGGCTGTACCAGCACACCTGAAGGGAGATCAACAGCTTTGGCTTTTCTTAAAGAGGTCCATTATCAGGATGCTCAAACTCCTGGAGCTCCTTTGAAGGTATAACGCTAAAAAATGTTGGCAATAGATTTATAAAGAAGGTGTGCAAAAGTCTGCACAAGAATATTCTAGAAAAGTAGTGGTTTTATGACATTGGTGACTCAAGGGGATGTGTGACCATTATATCAGGGGCCTCAAATACTGTGCAGTGGAATCCTTCGTAAACATCTGAGGAAATATGTAGGTATTTTTTGACAAAACTTGCCTTTATAGATTTTGCCTTTATTTATATTTATATTGGCAAATAGCCAATAATTTAAAAGATCTGACCATTTTTTAAAAATAAATTATGTGAAGATAAAGAAGAAAATAACAGGTGGAAGAGTAGAATAGAGAGAAGGATTGCACCTGAAGTAAGGGTTAGGTTTGTGAGGAGGAGCGTATGAGATGAAGTATTAACTGCATCTGGGATCAGCATCTGGGTGCCTGCAGTGGAGGGACAGTGGAAATAATAGGATGCTTTTATTTGAGATGCAAGGAGGGGACTCAGAGGATCTGGTACTGCCTAATCAGCATAGAGAACAGGGAGACTGGAGCATCCTAAATAGGAATGGAACTTTTGTGGCCCTTATTTTCTAAAACTGATTTTTTTTACTGAGTAGTTGTGAACAACATGGTTGCTTTTCCTGCCAAAGGCCAGAGATTTTTTTTTTCCAAGGTCCTGCTTAGGTATAGTAGGGCATGTGTTTCAAAGATAACGATTCACCCTGTAAAATAGAAGCAACTGAACCATTTTTGTTGGAAAATTACTTCACTTTCCACTTCCAGAATAGTCAACCTGGTGAAGACTTATTTGGTTTTCAGCTCACGCAGTTGAAGTTTTGCAAAGTTATTCACAACTTTTAAGTACAGTTGTAAAATTAGTAAAGTGGTTTGACACTTCTAAATGGCAAGGCTGCCACTCTGCCCATAACAGTAAAAGCTTGGGCACTGGATGATGCTTTTTTCTAATGTTGTAATGTCTGCCTTTAATCTTTTAAGTAAACATTTTTACAATACTTATATTTTTGAATTATCCATTTAGTAGATAATGGTTTAAATTACATATATATGTAGCTTGATTTCCACTTAACCAAGCACTTACACTCCGCTTTAGAGATGATTTTATTGACTTTGACCCCAAAATAAGTCATCCATCAGGACCTGTGCATTTCTTTTAAATTAAAAACAACCCGGGACTAAATTAAGAATAAGCTCACAGAGGTTGTGTTGTAGGTTATTTTGGACATGGAAGACACAAATGCAAACTGGTAGAAAGTAGGATGAGTCTCATTTGAAAGAAATAGTAATATTTTTATTATATATTTATATATTACGAAACGGCATCAAAATTTTAATTAATAAATCTATATTTAAATATCTGATACGTTTATATTTTAATAGTTATGGTTTTCATCAGCTGTGAGTGAAAGGCAAGGAGTTGAGGTCAGCGTAAGGATTGAAAATTGGTATTTGAAACACAAGGTGGTGCCATTGTGTAAAGTTGTGTTTCTGTGGAGTTTCTGAAGGCAGTGGAGGTGAAAACGGTGTTTAAAAACTTGTGAGAAATGTGTACAGAGAAGTTAGCAGTTGCAAATGAAGGATTTTTAGCACAGGATGAAGGGGAGTGTGCCTGGAGTTCTGGTTTTGTGATATGCAGAAGGAAAAGGGATCTCTCAGCAAAGAGCTGTGTGACAAATTGATGTTTTATTTTGACTTTAAGTCCTCTTGCAAGTATTTTCTTTTTTGGTTTCAAAGGGAGAGAGAACTTAACTCACAGTGTGAATCTAGGAGCCATCTCCTAGCAGCTTTATATTGTGAATATATCAAAACAAGCTTCCCTTGTGTTACTTCAAATACACCCTAAAATGCCTTAGGATTAAAGCAATCATCTGTAATACAATATCTGTGGCTCATTGTTGATTGGCTGAAAACATGAAATACAGCTTTTTTTTCTTGGAACAGTCAGCATGTTTCCTTCATTGTCTGCTTTACCAAAATTCTGCATTCCTTGTCTAATCCTGAGATATTAAAATAATTAAGTGGGATAGTCACAGTTTCACTAATGAAGCATAATTGAGCTTTGGAATACTTTGATATTAAAATAAAAAGAAAAACATAAAAATGGATTTGCTGAGCATATACACATTATTTCTATATATTGCTCCCTGGTTTAGGCAGTAACTGGGGAGCTGGCTTGCCTAAGGACACTTGGGCTGTCCTGCTAACAGGTTTTTTTAGCCTGCAAATCTTTATCACAGAGTGTGTGCAACTATGCTTATTGCATCTGTGAGAAGAGTTAGCTCTAACCAAAGTAATCATTATAACTTTAGGAGGCAAAAATTTGATTGCATCAATGTTTATTCTTTTAGGTAAAGTGGTCAAAAGAAAATCGAAGTTTGGCAATAGCCATTCAGATCTGGTTGCTCTATGTAAATGATACGTTTTTAATTAACTTGTTGGAAGAAACGTGTTTGAATTTATTCAGCAAATGCTGAATAATGTTTCTGAATGATTGTTCCTATTGAGTCAGATAAAATACATTTTAATGTGCTTTGTTACTTAAATATATCAGGTCCTAATAACAATTTATGTGACCTAGAAAACACCAAAGACTTGGCATCAATTTTCAAATTACTTCTTTCTTTCAGACCAAGAACCCTGTTCTGTAATAATATCTTGCACACAGGGTTGCTTATTATAGATGTTGCATATACTTTAACTGCTGTGCAAAGCACCTCTCCCATGTAATTACACAAGCATATTCTTAATTAATATGATTTGTGTTAGCGTGATCGAGCAATGGAATATTTTTTAGGTGTGTGTTTTGCAATCCTGAAAGAAGGCTGACAAATGAGGAATGTAGTTACTAAATATCACACATCTCAGGAAGAAATCCTTAGAAAGGACAAAGGCCAGGACAGCTGTGAGACTTCATGGCAATGAATTACCTTTAAAAGTCCCCACATGTGTATTGATGCAGGAATTGCAATATCCCAGGCTCCTCCTGATCTCTAAGGATCTGTATAGAAAGGTGTTGTCAGATATGAAGAGCACTTGGGGGAACCGGAATAGTTTGTTTGTTCCATGTGGAGCAACTTGACTCTGTCAAACTGAAATGCCTCTCTATAACTTCAGTGTGCTGGAGTAATGCATTTTGTGTTCCCTGCTTTTGTAATTTAACCACGGGGTATCCTGAAGTTTGGACCTATTGTGCAATGTTATGCTGCTCAGTTCCATGCTGTGAATCAGTCACTTTTTTTATGTGTTTATGCAATTTTTCATATGTCAGTGCCTGGAATACTTGCAGAAATATTAGTATTGAGAATGAAGCTGGGAAAGTTATGGTTCATCTCCCCTATCCATTAATTTTGCCATTCCATTTGGTACTGCTGTAAGGCAGCACAGAAGGTATGTTGTAGATCGTGATAATCATTAATGGAAATAAGACTGTGCATGTGCATGTGTAGCCATGTAGAGAGATGGTTTTGGCTCCGTGATTTCATAGAACTTCTGAAGCCGTGGCCATACAGCTACTGAAGGAGGAGGAGCGGGTCCGTGACGTGAGCAGTTCCTTCCCGGGGACGTTTGTCCAAAGCCACTTTGTTTGGTGGAGCACTGCTTTAGGGATAGATCAGCTGGTGCTGGTATATGTGGGGAAGTAGTGTAATGATGCACGGCTGGGATGACGAGTGGTGGAAGCAAAAATTCAGTGTAACCCAGGCCACTGACCATCTCTGAACTCACTCCAGCGAGTGAGGTAGACAGGAGAGTTCCTAGCAGTGCCAACAGGCGTTTTGCCATTCCCATCTGAAAGCTCACTCAGTTGCAAACTAGTTGAATATTGAGAAACAGGTGTTGGGACTGTTGTGGAAATTTCTGATGCTTTTAGGGAGGAGGCTGCTGTGAAATGCAACAGCAGAGGGGATATTTCATAAATAGAGTGCTCAATACATTTAAGTGGTAGTGGGAAGGCAAAAGTACCTACCCTCTTTCCCATTCTTCCATTACCCTATACAAACATAAATTCTGATGGGAAAAAATATTTTATAGGATGTCACAAGCAGACAGCATGGAGTATAGACAAATGTACTTAAGTCTTCCAGCTGATACTGCCAAGGGGAGTGGGTCAGAGGAGAACAGATGTCAGCAATTTAGTCACTGTGAATAAATCTCAGCAATCTGCCTTGATGCTGGAGTATGTCTAGAGGCATATTCCCAAGAGATATTGAAGACTGTGTTCAGAAAATCTCTGGACAAAAAAAACCAGAGAAAACACTGCTGCTGTTTACCAGGATGGCATCCATCTCTGGGGATGCAGCAGTGGAAAGGGAACACCAACTGTGAACCACTGGGGAGGAAACACTGGACGTGGCTGTAGGCACACCAAAGTCTTTGCCTTTTGTTTTCTCATGATCTGAAGGTATGAGAAAGACATGGCTGCTGTAATGTCTGTGTTTCTCATTGTACTGAAAGGAGACATTCCTGGTTTCAGCTTCATAGGCTTGGAGCCTGCGTAGGTATGAATACAGGACCTGCTTAGATGTGAAGCAGTGCAGTGAGGGACTGAAGTGCAGTAAGACTGCTTGAAGAATAGGTAGGAATGTGTCTGTAAAACCAGAAAAACCAACAAACATTCTCTATAAAATTGTTCCTTTTCATTTAGAGTGACATAAAACATGAAAAAGTCAGCTCAATTAAAGTATGAGGACATCATTTTGGGGAGGTCAGCTTAAGTGCCCTATCTGTTTGAATGTCTTTTTTTAGACAAACCCTGTGTTCTGGTGATTGCCCTTCCTCATAGATGTATGGCTCCACTAGAGCCATACTCATTTGGCTGAGTTTTCCCATGACTGCTCAATAATAGTACAGAGGGAAACCCACAGAGAATTAATCCAGTCATGGTTGTGCTAATTTCCAAAGAAGCAACTGAAAATAAGGGGAGTTTGTAATAAATGCAATATAAAACCTGTTTACATGACTGATTCTCCTCCCCACCCCCACCAGTCTGACCTTACCTCATTCCAGATTTCCCAGTTCTAGCTGAAAGCATTTTTGTGAAGAATGCTACCAGGAAAATTCCCTTTTATATCTTGGCTATGAAAGACTTGTATGAAAGACCTTTCAATAGAAAGAGGGAATCTGTCTAAATGTGTTGCTATTGAAAGATGATTGGTTTATGGTCGCATAGTTCGATATTCTTAGGAGGACTATACATTTAATCTTTGATCTAGAAGTGATTTTAAGAGTCTGCTCATAAGCTAAAAGAATTTCTATCTACATGTGCCATCTTCAGCTCCAGATGCAACCAGAAGGATTGTATTTTTCTGAGTGAATTTTCTCAAATATGGTTTCACTGGATAATTTCGGGGGGTTCTTCTATCTTCATTTAACTGGTGTGTTATTTTCAGATAAAACACTTTGTACAGGCTCCATGTAAATTATTTTTTAATTCTTTATTCAAGGAGAAAGTATGCTGTCCTCTTTGAGGTTGTGGTGCTAACACCAACAAACTAGGGAATCCAACAAACTAGGGCTCCCAACAAACTAAATTTCTATGGAAGATGCATACAATTAGGTATTATGCCTGACATATTCTTGTCTGATTTCCAGGAAGAGTAATTTTAAGGAAGGTAAGGCAAATCTTCAGGTATGAAAAGAGTGTCACTGAAGATTTATTTCTCAGATTTTAGGAAGTGAATATGATTTGAAGCAGTTCATTGACTTAATGGATTGAGATGCATCAGAGGCCTGAAAGAGTCTCAGTATAATAAAAGGTCAACACTGTGTTGTCTTTATGAGCAGTTGTAGCTCTCAGGTAAATAAAGCATTTATGCATGTACTTTAATACCAGTGAAGCCCAGTGTTTTATAAACATGAATTTTAGTGCTTTGCCAAAGCAAAGCATAATTTTGGCATAGAAGTTGTTTGGGCACTTTTTTTTTAAAGCTGTTGTGGAGATTGAAATGGTGAGCTCAACTGGTCAAGTAGGCATTAAAATGGTAAAAATTGCAAATGGGAGTTGAAAAAATGTTGACAATATGTGTCCCCCCCACACTTTTCAAAAACGGAGGGCAGTTGCTGGTTTTGTGCATAGAAGCCCTTCCCACCTTTATATTTTCACAGTCTATGTAACAAACATCCCTCACCATCTTTACACAGTGCCTCAGCCACTGCTTGCAGAGACTTCTGTTGCCCCAGTTGTGTTTTGGCTTTTGGTAGGGATGTAGGATAATTTCCAATTCTTTCAGACTATTGACTTTCCTAAATACTGTATTTTCTTCAGAAATATAAGTACAAATACATGCTGTTCTTAATTATACTGAATACTGTTGAACCAGTGCATTGTGTATTTAATGATGAGAAAAATCCAATTCAATGTATTTTGTAAAATATACAATTAACTAAACTCATCCCTTTATGTAGTAAACATGCACTTTGGATAATCTGTTCAATGAGAATAATGCAGACATTACACCCATTCTGATATGTAGAAGATGATCCATGGGGGGAGAAGATATATGTGCATAAGTCAATTATTTGAGAATAGAGTCCTTAATTTCTTCAGGGTCTATAAAAAGAGTTTTGGCATCTGCACATATTTATTTTAGAGATATAGGGGTAAATCTTCAGCACAGAGCATGGGGAGTTAACCATGGAACATTCATTAATGTTAATGGGATTTCTATGGCTAATTCCCCACACTGAAAATTTAGCCCAAAGAGATTTGAAAAGTGATGTTGGGAAGCAAGTTGGTCGGTTAGCCTCATTACTTTCATGTTATTAACTGCTCTATCTGCCACTGGCTTTGTATGAACACTGAGATATTATACTTAAGAGTTAATAATAAAGGACTGTACGCTAAGTACACCTTTTAATGTGGAGGTAAAATAATGCAGTTATATGAGCAAATTTTGGATATTTTCAGGAAAAAAAATCTGCAAAGCCATAGAATAGAAGGGGGAAAAAAACTATTAAGGCATATATTTTGACAGCAGAAATGGTTTACATTTCCAGTACAACTTAGGCACCAAAAGGAATTTGTTTCTCCTAATATATTTTACTATTGGGATGTAACTTCAGAACTGGCCAACTTAAGCAGGGGATTCGACCCAACTACTTCCACGTTCCTTCCAGCCTAAATTATTGTAAGATCTGGACTTAATATAGCATTTTTCTTAAAGCCTTTTTCGACTAGTTTTCTTTTGTAAAAGTTAATTGAGATAAGAGAGGAAATTCAGTTTCTGTTTATCTTGAAATTTTGAAGAATGGTTGGAACCTGGGAAAACATAAAAGCTATTTCATCTGCTAAATTGAGAATATTGTTTTAAAAGGAAATACAGGCTCTAATTAAAAAAGTTTATCAGATTCATGGTGCTCCTTTTCTGTGTTGGGGATATACAACAGAGAATGTATGTGAAATATGTATATGTGTGTGTGCATATGTATATTCACATTTCTTTTTTTTTTTTTTTTTGTATCTTAGCAGTTTCCCTTGCTTTTTAAGGGAGCTATTAAATTGCTTTTCCAGTTGTTATTCAGAGCAGTCAGGAGCCAGCCATTAGAGGGTGCTTCTGCACCAAGGAGCTCTCTTTCCTTAAAACCAATTTACTTAACGCTAAGTATTTCTAGATTTAACGAGGAATCATTTTATGTTTCCTAGAATTACCTAACTTCCTCTTTAATTTACATTCCTATTCTTGGAATTCAGAGGGTTAAGATGCAGATAACTAAAGGGGATTGAGAGAAGGTGGAATGATTCCAAGCAGCAAAATTATTACATTTCATAATTGTTACTGTAAAACCAAAAGAAAATATACATGGACCCCATGCCAGTGAAAAAATGGGCTGGTCTCTTACCTAGTTAATGGCAGAGATAAGCATCTACATTTTATAGCACTTGCTGCAATATTCCTGTCTTGTTTAGAAATAGATTCATTCATTATAACCCCAGTTCATGTATTTGCAGCAAGAATAGTAAAATAGATGCAGTTTGCAAATTTCTGCCATTGCTAGTAAAGATTTAAAAATAAAACTGAGTACAATAAAGTTGGGGTTTTTTTCTCTAAAATCATGATTCTTCATTCACTAGCAAACTTAAAAGTGCTATGTCTTTGCAGTAAGGATGTGCAGGCAGCAGAGTAGGGAACGGGTTTTGTATTTGTATTCCTAGAACATTTGTCCTAGGAATACAAATTTAAAGCCTGCACTTTTGACCTGGGACACTGGTGCAAGGTGAGCGGAAGAGAATGGAAATAGAAAGATTTTCAAGAGAAAATTCTGCTGTTATGGAATCAGTTCCTAAGACTGAATAAAAACCATTACATTTCACAAATGGAACACAGTACAAAGCAGTACATCTCAGTTCCATGCCCAGGAATGATCACGAGCACTCAGCAAAGAAATCTACCACCTGCAAGTCTTTGTTAAATTCAGCCCATGGGGATAGTGATTCTGAAAATACTCCTCCCAGAGAAGTTGATACATCTTTGCACTGATTTTCAAATTAGAGTTAAGGATTTCTGATTTCCAGCTGCTTTTGAAAGCTACCCAGACTTCCAAAGACCTTCTCTAGTAAAGTGTTGGTTGACAGCTGAAGGAACTGGCACAGAGCTCAGAAAGGAAAGGGATCAAAGTCTTCTTCGGGAGCTTCTTAAGCTATATAGCCTTCTAAGCCTTAAAAAGGGTAGCAAAATATCCCTTCAGGCATAAGTGTCCACATCTTTATTGCACCAGTATAAGTTGATAATGCTCATAGTAGTATATTTATGTGAAGGGCTGCAGGTACTGTGCCTCCAGTTATACATATACAGCACTTGGATATCTTTTCTGAGATTGTGAGGACCTTTCTTCTCAAAGGACAGTTCTTACGTTGCAAGAACAGGTGGAATTAAAATCAGTGAATCTTCCTAATGTCATATTCACTATCAACTTGGGAATTGAGTATTTGCATCTATATTTAAGTAGTATAAATTTCAGCATCAGTGGGTGTGCTTTGTGAAGCCGACATCCATTGTTGTATAACTAATTTAATTCTAATTCTTCCAAGATTTTATACGATACTCATTTGTTTGTGTTTCTTTTCACTGTTAAAAGGTGTACATTTTTTCTTTAGTGCTTGTACTGTTTGGTTCAGATTCAAGTAATTTGTTTTCTAATTTGAGAGTAGAATCTAAGCAAAAGTAAAACATCTTTCTTTGGTGTGGACTGAATAATTGGATATTGTGAATGATTGGATATTGGATATTCTGTTCTTTCTCTTTAAAATTTGGACCTTCTGAATGAATGCACAGGAAATTGGAAGCATGTGAGTGCTGTGAAGGTATTAGGCATTGAAGGTTATGTCATGTCATTTTGAAAGTACTTGTTCATAGATTTTCAAGGAGATTTTTAGCTCAGACCTATGAAAACAATATAGCCAGGTACTAAGGAGATCTGTAATGCAACAGTTTATGATGTTTGCCCAGCAAACTTTAGCCCTAATCTGATAAGTGTGTTTGGCATTAGTCTCATGCCAATCATAATAGTATTATAATTTGGAGCAAAATATTGGTGTACACACTCTGCTCTCTCATAGCTTGGACCAATTGACCCAGTAGTAGTTTCTCCTCTGAGCTGAATGATAACAGGATCCCTTTTTAAGTTATAAACTCTTAGAAACTTAGCTAGATGGATTTTTCTGCTGGTATCATATTTGAGTAGCTGTTGTAAATCACTGGTTGAGTTCACAACTGGTGTTATAAAAGTAGAACCAGGTCTACCTAATCGTATACTTTAGTAAGCTAATTACACCTTCTCTTATTATACTTTATAATTTTAACAGGATTGATTCTTTCAGGAAATATTTCTTGTATTAGCAAGAGCTACTTTGTATTATTTTTTTTTCCAATAAGTCCATAAATCCATTGCTTAATGATGGAAGTAGAGCTAATAAGCATTAATATGAAAAGAAAGGGTAGATGAACAAATATACTGGACATGCTAACTGGTGGCTAAAGATAGTAAGGATACACATTTTTTGATTGAGTGAATCTTGGCTCTTTCAAATCTGTCCACTAGAAAAACACCCTCAATATTCAACTAGACAAGTAAGACAGTAAGCCTGAAACCAGAGAACATATCACCAGTGTTATCTAAAAAAAAGAAAAAAGATGGCCATTTCTATGGAGAACCAATTCACATTTCTCTCCATAGTTTGGCTACATGTTGGGAAGATGCTGCAAGCTACCTGGTTGTTTCTGAGTATTAGGAGTTGTCTAAAAGTCCATTTTAATTTCAGTTTTCGTTTAATATATAATACATATAAATCCCATCACTGCATTCTTTTACAGAAGCTAAGAAGTGCCAACTCATTCATACCAACCAGAAGTTAGCGCACTTGCATACATGAAACTGAGGTTGGTGGATGCAATTACTTCTTCATCAGTATCAATATCTAGTATATCAAATAAAGATGCTGTAATATTCCACTTTTTCAGGCAGATGAAGCTAATCATGAAGTGGCACCTAGCAATGTTTATCCAGTGGTGATAGTATTGTTAGCAAGAGAAGTTTTCCTTAAGAAATGTTGGATGCTATCCATTATCTATGTGATTTCTTGCAGATCCTAAAACAATTTCTCTTTACTGTGGATACTCAAATGTATAGCAGTAGTGCTGGAAGTTAGTAAATCTGTTGTTGTTCTGTTGTAGGACAGGTTTGAGACCAAAACTGTTTTAAACACTGGTCAAAGACAATTGCAGGGATCTTACTGACAGCTGGTCTTACTCTGCTCACATAAGAAGTAGAATGAAGCTGATCTGAGCTTTTGACCATTTTGGACCTATTTTGTTTGCATTTTTAATAAGGCAGATTTCTGAAACTAGCTGTACTTATAGAACAGGTATTTCTCATGGTTTTCTTAAGAGTAGTAGAGCAGTTTGTAGTTCAGTATAAAAATCTGTGTATATTTTGGTTTTGTATATGACCCCACTGCTCAACAGTTTCAAATGTAATTATGAAAATGTTTAAATGAATGCGTTTCTTCCTTCAAAGTTGTTTTCCCTAATGCATATCTGCATAATTAGAACACAACATAAACTGTACTGTAACATCACAATCAGGAATTAATTATTGTAACGTGAAATTTTCATTTTTTTTGTCTTTCCTAACTGCAAAGGTGAGTATGGCTTAAAATTGAAAAAATATTAGTCCTTTTCATAGAAACTTGTTTGAAGATCATAAAGGAGTACAAAAGAAGAAAAGCTTTTTGTTTGTGTTTGCAATCAAATCTTTCTTAAAAGGAAGTCTGACACACAGCCATTGTAGTTTTTTTACTATTACATTGAAAAAACCAAGATACAAGTCTCACTGGATTAACTAGAATTCAAGTATAGCTGAAAAAAAAATTAAAAATAAATGCTCTCAAACCAGAATCTCAATGAGCCTTGCAAAAGGCTATTCAAAGGTGATTTTCAAGTATTAGTGAAGCTTAATTTGTTGCTTGCCTAATTTATTGCCTGCATCTAAACAAATTAGGTCAACGTAAAATAGCTTCTGAAAATTTTTTAAATAACAGAACATTCTAGGAAAGAATGCAAAAAATACATTTAAAGATACTGTAGATCTAAAAATAATCTGTTTGTTCTAATAAGTTTATTCAACTCACACCATATACTCAGAAATACATTTCTGTTTTTAAAAGCAGCTTGCAAATTTGCAAGATTTTTTAATTAATTCAATGTGTTTATGAACATTCTTTTGAAAATTCTTTAAATACACACTCAGTGAACATGAAGTGTGTGAAATGGTAAAGGTGAGAGCTGTACAGTTCAGTGAGAAATTTGTTGGTACAGCACATAAACAAATGGAAAACTAAATAGATGTTCATGCTGTATTTTTAGTGCTACTCTTTGAGTTAAGTGACATCCATACAGATCTGGTTAGTTGTGTGATAGATGAATCTGAAGCACTGCATAAAAATATAGAAGAATCTTATTTGCTTAGGTGCAAGTATAGTTAAAATTCAGATTGAATTGTGGCTAACCCATTGCTTTGTACTTAACTGTTGTTCTGGTCACTGTTTATTTAATAGTAGCAGCCCATGCTGCAAGGCAGCTGATGAACTAAGATGCCTATGCATAGAGGCATAAATAGAAGGAAACAATTCAGATCTGCTGTCAGTAGTACTGCTGTAAACCCACTCATTTACACCATGAATTTCCAATGTGAACTGGTGTTCTGAGTTTAACCAATATAAACCTCCTTCCTTGCAAACAGGAGTCGCAACAATGGTAGGGCAGCAGAACAAGGACTTTTCCTGTGCTTGGATTATTTGCAGGTCCTTCTACCTCCTTTCTGCTTAGCTTGAAAAAAGAGAGATTTTGTTTCCTTCTCCTTTGACTGACAGTAAGAAATAACTGTTACGACCTTAATTTTATGACCTACTGACCTTTAGTATTGAAAAATTGGTTTATTTACAACAGAAATCACTATCTAAAAGAATGTCGAAGAACAGCTTGACATTTAGTACTTCTGTAATTGCCTTATGTCATGTGTCAGTACTGGATATCTATAGTTTGAATCACTTATCTGCTATCTGGTTTATATAAAGACCTTCAGGGTCTTTATCAAAATGTGTATATGAACTTTTCACTCTGTGAAGTAAAAACGCAGGTCAATTATATCTATTTTCTGTGACCTTCTTAACTTTTCACACCCACTATGTCTGAGAGTTGTTATAGATTGTAATACTTGCCTGCAGTATCAATTGGAGAATGGTTCCTAGCCTCATTGGTGTTGTCAGAGGTGTGGCTGATACATAAACTTAAGTGTCTTCTTGACAAATGGCATTACCTCCCTCAAATTAATTCTGCTTAAACGTTGTTAATCTTATTATCTGTTCAGTTAATCAATAGCTGTCTTTCGAAACACCAATAACATTTATTGGAAGTGTGTTTCTGAAGGTGAGAACAACAGTAGTGTGGCAGGAGAATTCAGTTTCTGACCCTGTCATCACCTACTTGGGTGACAACTCGGCAGAAACTGTGCCTTCAGTTTTGACACATGAACAAGCAATTTAGTCGCAACAAGTTACCCCCAAATAAATTTTCTGTAGTATTTCTCCATGTGTCCTTGAACTTCAGCACACTCTATCTAGTAGACAGAGTTTTTAGTTCAGAGCTCAGAGGATGAACTGGACAGCTGTCTCATCCAACAATTCCCATTCTGAATAATGGCCCTTGTGGCTTTTTTGCCAATTACGCAAGAAATAATTTTAATTGATATCAACTGGAGATAAAATGTTTGTTCTGTTTTACAGCATTTACAGATTTTCAATGTTCTTACTATGTGACAAATAGTCTTAATGTTCTTAAGGAGTTATATGTATATTTCATTAGTAAATATGTAAATAACCTAAAGTATGAAAACTCAGTAAATACAATTGTCATTGCAAAAAAAAAAAAAGGATTATTTGCAGACCCAGAAAACAATAAAACAAACTTCACAAAAAAATAATTCAATGGAACATGATACAACTTCACAGCATATGGGAATAAATTTACAGTGTATAATTTTCATGCCAGAATTCTCGAGTTATCAGATAATGTATTTCCTTTCCATGATTATTCTGCAAACCATACTTAGGCCTTTCTTACAATAGAAGTTTCACTGTGTATTTCGATACAGCTCTTGAGTGTTGTTCACCCATCTACAAAATAGTTTTCCTATTTAGATTGGGGGAGTTGGAATAATTAAAAGAATTTGCTTCATTCATGTGTTTGGCAAAAATATTCTGAGTCATCCAATTCCGAAGAAAGTAGCAAGAGTAAATATTTGCCTAGAGGTTCAGATTTATGATAATTTATCAACTTTTTATTTGTGTTAGTTGGAAATACACCAATATTGTAGTATGAATTATTATGCACTGAATAGATTTATAGAAGCATACCTGTATTTCTATTTCTTAAAGTCAGAGGTTGGTCTTAGTGACAGGGGATCTGATTTTCATTTATACTGCAAAATCTACACTTCTTTTCTCAGTGGAAAAGGGATTTAAAGGAGAAATAAATGAATATAAGGATAAAGCTCACTATGCTACTAAAGATAGCCAAGATCTCAGGTGGGGAGTTTCAGTCCCGGTAGTTGTGAGGAGGGGCTGGCCTAGGCTCAGAAAGAAGGTGAGAAGGATTCTGAGTTCGAAGAGTATCTAAGAAAAGGGAGGAAAAAGAAGATGAGCTCAAGCCTGCTTATAAAGGGGAAGGTGCCAAACTGCAGTGGTGATCTGGAAGCAGAGGCATGGGGGAGCCAACCCAGTGGAAAGAATGGGGACCACCAAAGCCAATTTTGCCGTTGCCATTACAGAAGAATTAATAACCCATTTGATTCAAATTTGATCAGGTCAGTCTTTTGCTTTATGTAGCCAAGGCATTTTTGATCTGATCTTGAATGACAGAATAGAATTCACCCTTGTGCTTAACCACAGTCTCACTGTAAATGAGACCCTGAACTGGATGCTGTTTGTAAAGCACTGAAGAGCTTCTGTTGATCTCAGACTTTGCCACTGCGAAGCAAAAAATGAAGATTAGAATCTCTACTTATCAGAAAATAAGGTTACGCTTTCTTTTAATAAAAGCAATCTGGATTCTGTGCCTGGTATGGGTCAACCCTGGATGTACATACAAACTGGGGAACTGCTGGAGAACAGCACTGCAAAAAGGGACCAGGTGGTCCTGGTTGATGGCAAGTTGAATATGAGTCAGTCATGCCCTGGCAGCCAGGAGGGCCAACCCTGTCTGTGGGCATCAGACAAAGCATCGCCAGCTGGTCAAGGGAGGTGATTGTCCTACTCTGCTCTGCACTGGGGTGGCCTCACCTGTCCAAAGGAAGGTCTCAAGGATGGTGAAGGGCCTAGAGAGGAAACCTTATGAGGAGTGTCTGAGGTCACTTGGTCTGTTCAGCCTGGAGAAGAAGAGACTGAGGGGAGACCTCATTGCAGTTACGACTTCCTTGAGAGGGGAAGAGGAGGGACAGGCACTGATCTCTTCTCTCTGGTGACCAGTGACAGGATCCAAGGGAAGGCCTGAAGTTATGTCAGGGAAAGTTTAGGCTGGATATTAGGAAAAGGTTTTTTACCCGGAGGCTGGTTGGGCACTGGAACAGGCTCCCCAAAGCAGCGGTCACATCACCAAGCCTGTCTGAGTTCAAGGAGTCTTTAGACAATACCTCAGGCAAATGATGTGATTCTTGGGCATGGTCCTGTGCAGGGCCAGAAGTTGGACTTCAGTGATCCTTGCAGGTCTCTTTCAACTCAGGATGTTCTATGACTGTGTGATTTTATGGAATAGGAGAACACAAAAGGATGCTCTGTGACAGTTCTTATAAAATAATTCCTGGTATTTTATTATTTGCCAAGAAATTCTGATACCACGTGAGTAGTGAAAATTGATTCTGCAGCATTTTCTTTTATTTGGGCCTTCTGTCCTATAATATCTGCCCAAATCCACATCTGAAGCACCTTTACTAGTATATGTACACTTGCCATTGCAGCAGCTCTGTAACTTTACCAAAGCATAGAGGGACCTGCTTTCTGACTGGCTTTGTATTTCACCTTGTTTCCACTCCTTAGGAGTGTATCCCAAACTACAGCAATATTTTGGAGGACATTGCCCTTATTTATTGCTCTTTCACTGGGAATGTTGTGTTTCTGGGAGCACGTTGGCCCACCTTCAATGGAATAGGTCATCAAATGCTGCCCTGGAGCCTGCAGTTTACTCTTAGAGGGGCATTTCAGACAGTATTGTCACACCAAGCCATGCTTCTGGCACATGAACTACAAAATTCAGATGGTCTGTTGTAGTCAGTATCTCCTTTTCTCTAGCTCTAGATTGCTCCTAGTATGTTTTCAGAGGTCATGTTCTTGGGATGCAGGAGCTGAGCATTGCCTTTCACAAGCACCCCACTCTCCCAGGTAACTATGGAAAGAGAAGAAATGCAGTATCACTGCCCCAAATCACTCAGGCAGTGCACAGTTTATAATTGTTTGTCATGACAGCGTCTCTATTGGAGGTGTCAGAAAGGACTCTGGATATCAATTTTGGCATTTGTTGAGGTTTCAGAGGGGCCAGGCAGTTATTTTCTGGATGATTTACTAAACTGAAGATTTTTTTCTTAAAACAATCAACACAGACACTGGCACAGGCTGACCATTGCAAAACATCTCCATTTGTCAGTAAGCTTTTGCAACCACTAAAATATCCCTGTTGTTCGTGATATTGTGAAAGCACACAGTTGGTATTGTGTGAGCCAGAAAAAGAACAGCTGGTAAATTCAATTCCAGTTTTACCTTAACAGTAGAGTTATTTCATCCCATTTTTTTCCTGATTCTAATCAGTTTTAAAGAGGGAAGGATGGAGTCCTTAAAGCTCAATGGGAGGAATTTTTATGTTTTCTTACCTACCTCTTGGCCATAGTGGGGCCCAACTTACGGAGTTGAAGGAACATTGTAAATTCTGAGAGGTACTTTTCAAATACAGAAAGGTCACTTTGTAGTCATCATCCTCATCCCCATTGTGCTGGAATATAATGATGTGGGAAATGGTGAGATGTAGTTGCATAACTCTGAAAGTTACCATGTATTCCTTCAAAAGGAACAAGAAAGAATAATTCCTCTGAACAAAATATTCAGACTTTACAATGCCATATTTTGTTACAGAAGCAAATTTTCTCTCTTTTTTTTTTTCCCCCTGTAGAGTATAACTAATCAGAAGGCATTTGAGATTAGAATTTGTTAGACTGGAGCAGTATTTTTGGGCAGATGTCCATTCTCACTGGCACAACAGTAACAAGCATTCCAATAATTAGCTGATTAGTGAGGGTTCAGAGTCCAAGGAAAGGGAGCAGAAAAAAAGCTAAACTTGAGATTATAATAATTGTCAAAATCTCTTCTCCCTTTTTAGGTACATTGAGAATTTTGCTTTGTCAGTGTGGAACTGAAGGGCCGTTCTTTAGAAGTCTTTGAGTTTTGACATTTTCTTACAAACTTTTTTTCCCCACATTTTTGAGGACAAATTTTTGAAAAGTACATGTCTTGCACACTGGGTATTTAGTGCTCACTTGAAAAATTACTTCTGTTTTTTTGGCAAGTTCCCTCCATGTGTCTAACAGTGAAAAAAATAAGGACTCGAAAATCATCTCTGATCTGTCAGTTGGGAAGGCACACAGCAGTATTATGTGAAGGCTTGGGAGGACACAACTGGAAATGCCCATGCAGCTTTGGAATAATTTGGGGAATTTATGTTAGGTTATCTGTCATACCAAAGTCTTCTAGTCTTAGCTTGTGTTTTGAGTTTGTGCAGTAAGATTTTAGGGGGGGGGGGGAGAGTCTACAGGGGTGGCTTCTGTGTGAAGTTGCTGGAAGCTTCCTCCATGTCCAACAGAGCCAAGGTCAGCCAGCTCCAGGACAGACCCAGCGCTGGCCAAGGCTGAGCCCATCAGTGATGGCAGTAACACCTCTGGGATAACGTATTTAAGAAGGGGGAAAAGTTACAGTGCGAGAGCAAATTGCAGCCAGAGAGAGGAGCGAGAATATGTGCAAGGAATAACCTTGTGAACACCAAGGCCAGGGAAGAAGGAGGGGGAGGAGGTGGTCCAGGCACTGAGCTGTCCCTACAGCCTGTGGTGCAGACCATGATAAGGCAGCTGGGTCCCTACAGCCCATGGAGGTCCACGGAGGGGCAGAGATCCACCTGCAGTCCATGAAGGAGCCCACACTCAAGCAGGGGGATGCCTTAAGGAGGCTGTGGCCCAATAGAAAGTCCATGCTGAAATGGGCTCCTGGCAGGATCTGTAGCCCCCTGGAGAGAGCAACCCACACTCAAGCAGGTTTGCTGGCAGGACTTGTGACCCCACACTAGAGCAGCCTATTCCTTATGGGGGAATAGGAATATTCCCATGAGGGGCCCACACTGTAGCAGTCTGTTCCTGAAGGACTGCACCCTGTGCAAGGGACCCACACTGGAGCAGGGGAGGAGTATGGAGTCCTCCCCTCAAGGAGGAAGGGGTGGCAAAGTGTGATGAAGTGACTGCAGCCCCCATTAACTGGGGGGAACAGGTACAGAAATCAAGAGTAAAGTTGAGCCCAGGAAGAAGAGAGGTGGGTAGAAGGTGTTCTTAAGATATGATTTTATTTGTCATTATCTTGCTCTGTTTTGTTTGGTGATAAATTAAACTGATTTCTTCAAGTCAGGTCTGTTTTGCCCATGTCAGTCAGTGATCTCTCCACATCCTTTTCTTTACCCACAGGCCTTTCATTATATTTTCTCTCCCCTGTCCCCCTCAACAGGGGAGTGAGGGCAGCTTTGGTGGGCACATGGTGTCCCATCAGGGTCACCCCCACCACACCTTGCTTCTGGGCAACGTGCCTTCTCTCCAGCTGAACAGATCATCTGCCACTCAAAGGTGTGTGAGGGTTTTTTTAAGTCAAGCCATGGTAGGATTTTGAGAAGGTCACTCAATTTAATGACTTCCTATTAGTGAGAGATTCTGATCTAGGATCTATGGGCCCTGGGGAATGCAAGTTTTGTTTCACTTGCTAAAGTAAGTAAGGAAAAAAAAGAGAAAATAAATAAAATTATAATGTATAGTCTTCTTTTACTTTAGTCCATATGGAAAAAGATGGGCTGCTGTCATCCATATTTATACCAAAATGGTTCCCATGTTCAACAGACTACCATGCTACTAATCTCCTTGCATTTTTTTTCCAAACCTCATTCTCACCCAAGATGAAGGTATATTTACTAGATCTGTGTTGTGAGCTTTCCTTTTTTTTTTTTTTTTTTGATAGAACTATGGGATTTAGTAAGTCAGCAAGACTTTTTGTACATTTGGGGATCAGTGGAAAGAAAATGCTATTTCCACTTGGTGCTATTTCAGTGGATTAGGCAGTACTTCAAAACATACACATTAGCTTGAGTGATAATGCCTCAAGGTCTCCCAGCTCTGCTGGGACCATGATAGCTTCCTTGATGCCACCTGAGATTCTTGCACATGTTTTTCTTCATGGCACTCTTGACACAAAGGTCTGGTACTCTATGTGATAGAAATTCTGCAATCATCTCGTAATTGATTCACTGTCTAAATGGCACTCATGGAAAGCAAATTAAGAGTCTACTTCAAAAAAGAAAAAAGTTCAAGCATAATACCACATTAACAGTGGTCCTAAAGTTGCATAAATACCACTGCTGAGTCCAGCTTTCAGTGGATCCTTGGGTTTGGAGAAAGTAGTGGAAGTCATTCATCTGATGGCCCACTGCAGAAAATCACTCAGGGAAGTCTACTGGGTACTGTGTCTTGGAATATTCCCAATTCTCCTTTGAAACACAAACATCCTCTGCTGGGAATAGTCAGATGGATTGTTTAAAGAAACATAGCAAACATTTAATAAGTAGCCAGTGTACATAATATTTCAACTCATATTCTATATACTTAACATTTGTTGTTTTGTCAGTTCTAATTGATTTATTCTAAGTGCTTTTTTTTTATTTGGGAAGACATCATTTGTTGGTTTTGGCACTATAACTAGTATCTGCAGATGTTGTGTTCAAAGCTGTTTCTTGACTATATTGACACTTCCCAATGTACAGCATTTAAAAAATTTGGCCTGACAGTCAAATTTTCCTATCTAAACCGGATATTTAAAGAGTGGTTCCACTTTTGCTTATGTCAAGGTAATAACTATACAGTAAAAATAGATTATAATGTGTATATAAGACGCATCAAGCACAAAATTATTTACTTTAGTAAGAGCAACACATTTAAAGAAATGTTGATTTGTGTCTGTGTCTGATGTGTATATAGACATATTCTATTTCTTATCCTATTCTTTCCCATGCATTATTCATTTTATTGTGGTCAAAAGCAACAGCTTACATACAACAAAATATTGTCAGTGCTAGGTTCTTCTAGCACTTAGTTTCCAAAATACCTGCAGTTTCACTGGTGGTAGAGGGTAATAAATTGGCTCATGAGGATTCTCTCCTTCTTTTCCCAGTGCTAAGGCCCCATATGTCACCAGATGTCCTTCTTCCTGACTGAGATGTTTCTGTGGTCTTTGAAGACCAACTTACGTATTAGAGGTGAGCTCTTACCTGTTACTAAAACAAAACATCAAAGCTTGTTGGTGAATGTTAAACTAATGTAAAATTCTGACTACTCAAATGAAATGTTTTTTTATACTTAAGGGAAAGAAAATTAGGCAGCAATATGGTGTTTGAACTTGGTCAGCTTCTTTGCTTATCTTGCCACAGAACTGGAACATCCTTTCAAGTAAAAAATGTTAAGATTATATTTAATTGAACGCATTTCTCTTCTCAGGAAGCCATAGTCTACTTGATTGTAAGGTTCAGTGTAATTTTGGGTGAATGATCTATAGTCAAGTGATTTGCAGAGGCATTGTGATTTGTACTCAATGGGCAAATAAGAAAATACTGTGTGTTCTGGGTGTTTTGCATAATTACTTGAAATTTTATACTTGTAAGGACATATTTATCTAATTAATTGATTGTTCCAGGAGACACGTGACTAATTACTAGTCATGTAGAAATTACCTTCATTCGTCTTGCCTTGCTATTGCTAAAATATAATACTGAAAAAACCCACTGGTTTATAAGTGGACCACATCAAAATATTATTTATGACAATACTTTTGCTGAAATATTATTTTGAATGATCAGTGGATATTCAGTTGAACACTATTATTCAAATATTGACTCAATATGCCTTTGACATCCCGTCTTTGTGTGAGAGCTGTTCTGTAACAACAAATAACATCAAAAAGTCAAAAGCTGTATTTCGTAGAAGTCTGATGGTTTAAATAAATCACAGTTGTGATTTATTGGAGTTAAAAGAGTGTGTTGCTGTGCCTATTTTCCACTTTTGACCTTCTTGCTTTCATTTATTCGTTGCCTAGAGACCTCGTTCAAAAATTCTGAGGCAGAAGGGAGGACTGCTGTCCTGGTTTAAAACCTGCCTGCCATTTCAGTGTCTTCCTACCTTCTTCCTCCATGTACGGAATTTCTCCCCATGGTATATCCATGTCTGAGTTTAGAGGGAGATGGATGCAGTGACAAGCTAATTATTTAAAAAAGATGCAGTGTAACACTGTCCTTTAGGTCTGCTCAGTGCATCTTGCCTTGGCACACCCAACTATTTACCTGTCAGCCACATCAGGAAGTGACTGGTGTGGTTGCAGGCCCAATGTAGCTGAAACATCCAAATTTCTTTGCCTTGGGAACCAGGTAGACGATATTACCTATAAATTAAGAATATTGGATCCTTTGAAAGAGCAGCTTTATGAGTTCATCAATCTTAAAAAAAATGCTGTTGTCTTTAACTCAGATGTGTCAGTCATTAGGAGACATTTTCAGTTATTCTAAGGTACACTTTTCACTGTGATCCCTACCTTTCCTTGTGAAAGAACACAAAATATGCTGATTAGGAAGGTGGTAAAAATACTTTTGCATGTTGGCAGCTGGAAGAGAATCAAAGCGTATGTGAAGGTAATGACAGCTCCAAATAAATTTGTCACATCCTTTTTCATGCCTTGCCTGCTGGTTCTTGGAAGTCCTAATGGTATTCAGGCTGTATGCTAGGGTTTTTTTCACCATTGCTTGTATTTTAATACCTGACACTGTTTCAGCTGGCAAAAGCTGAGATGCTGAACTTTGCTTGCTAAGTTGTGTTCTGTTTCTAGTGTCACATCCATAATGAAATGTATTAACATTTGTTTGTATAGATGAAGACATTGGGATCCACCAGTACTCTGAGAAGAAAGAACCAGGTAAAATATAAATAATCGTAAGTGAAACTAAACAAAACCTAAACACCAAAAATGCAACTTTGAATTTCTTGTTGATATATGTCTATTTCTATGGAGTAAGGAAGCACAGAAAAAGATACTCTCTCCCAATTTATGTCAGAGTATTTGAAAACTTTTTAAACCAGAGAAGAAAAAAAAAATTGGAAAAATATTCACTTTATGCCACTAGAAACGTCAGTGGGAAGTTATACTCTGAATTCTTATGTTTTTTAAGATATTCTCTGTTCTGTTCAGCCCAGCACATGCTGGGACCCCAGCAGAGGGCATCTCGAACGCGCCGCAGTGCCAGTCCGGCCTCGGCGCCCTGCCTGCTATCTGAAATGGCCATTTCAGAGAGAACGATCCATTTTCTTTATCTGATTAATCCTGTTAATCCTACAAGTTTCACCACGGGTCCAAAGGTCTGTCGGGCTGGAATTACCCCCTCTTTGGGTCCAGGGTAGCACAGTCATCCCTGTGGTCCACACTCTGCTGTCTGCGTGGCTCTGCCGGTAGACAGACGGACTCAGCCCGGTCCTGGGCTCAGTTGCAGCTCCCTTCACTATCTGATGAGACTGGGGGGCTCAGTAACACCAGCCCACCTGCTGGGCTCTGTAAGCCTTTCTTTCACTGCGAATTTAAGGTATCTCCCTTACAAGGTGAAAACATCGGGGCTGTCTTAATTTTTTCTGGTAAATTTCTGTGTTTTATCAAACTGTGTGCGTCCTCTAATATTAATATTTGCTGACAGCACTTGTAAGGATTATCATTCCTCTTTTCATCCTCTTTCCTTTAGCATCACAGATGAAGCACAGTTACTTAGAAGAGAAGCAAAAGCTAGCAGAATGTAAGGATATTTTCTGAGTTTCTTGTTTCAGTAAGGCCAAATTGTTAATTTGGATTACTGATGTCCCTGGAAAAGCATTAAAATAACCTCAGACTGCTTCTAATGTAACTTTCTGCACATGTCATCCAAGATAGATGGTCACAGAACTACACAGCACAAGACAATTGAAAATTTGTAATTATTCCTTCCTGGTATATTTGCAATCTGGTTTTTTTTTCTGTCACTGAGCATGGTAGCGTGTATTGCTTCTCAAATCCAGTGTCAAAAAGAATCACAAAAATAATCCAGATTTTTCCTTATGAAATTTTACTTAGCAGATGAGCAATAAACATTTTCCCAATCAGCTCTTGAATTGCAATACCAGCTGCCTTAAAACTGAAAATTATAACTTAAGTACTTTCAGGCAAAATCAAATTCCAGATTAATAATCAGCTGCCTTCATAGAATGCTTTTAGCTTTTAAACATTTACGCTGTTCCTGCATTACCTGGTTCAAATAATTTCAGTTCATATTACCACACAACAGTACTGTGGCAGTTAAAGATTTGTTTATATTTAGTACAATTTTTCTTTAGCTCAAGTTTTACAACTCCTGCATAGTTACTATTGCTCAGAGCATTCCTTAATGTTCGAACATTATTACATGACAACTCTGAAAAATCTAACTGGTTTTTTTTAGACAACTTCACCAAGGAATATCTGTGCTGTTACCAGAATGAAAATTTCCACGGAGTTGTGCACACATTCGAAGGCAAAATGTGTTCTGGAAGGATTAGTTCTTTGCAGCACCATTAGGTGTGTTTGGAGCAGGTCGAAGCCCCGCTGGGGATGGGTGTACAGGTTCATGCAGCCACGTGGTCGATCTACACCCACTGCAGAGGGTTGTGTGTCAGTGGGAATCAATAGAGCTCTGTGAAGGTGGGGAGGTGAGGAAGAGTTGCACACAGGGAGGAGCATCATAGGTTTACATCCCTTGTGCTCAGTGTGGCGTTACCTTACAGGCACTGCATGTCTGAAAGGAGAAGCAGGCCCGTTACATGCCAGCCCTGGCTGTTACGTGTTATACATGTGACAGGCAAAAGGAGCACAAGCTGCTGCACTTCACTGCTCTGAATACAGGGGTGCCCTTGGCACAAAGCCTGCATGGCACATTTTGGAAAAAGGAGCACTGGGGAACTTTATTCACAGCTGTTGATTTGTACAGATAGTTTGGTATCTGCACAGGCAATTTCCCATTTTGCATATGTGGATAAATATTCCAGTATTTATGAAGGCAACCACTGAAAATGTGATCTTACATGCCTAATTAATATTATCATAACAGTTACACCAACACTGGCCTCAGTCCAATAAAACACAAAGAGAAGTTGTATGCTGGTGTCCTCTTTTGTTGATATATGAAATCCTTCATTTTTTCACTCTATAGCACTCCTATTGTAAGCTCCTTTTTGCAGGGAGGTTTAAGCATAACTGCTAAGTCATTCAGTCTGGAAGTTGGCATACAAACTGACAGCCTGGAGCTCAAAACTTTTCATCAGGTTTCCTTTAAATAGGAACAGATTTTAAACAATGTGTTCTAGTTTCTCATGGTTTTTATTGTGCACTTATGAACAGAGAACTGCTCACTTTTAAATGAAGAAATTTCACAAGTTGTTAGAGCCTGATTCTCAGCCATGAAACAAGCCAATTACTGGCAACTCCAGAGGAAGCTTTGCCTCCTGGTTACTAGAATTAATGTATTAGGCCAGAATTTCCACAATAGTGTGCTGTACATTATTAAATTTGTTAAAGAACTTCAGCAGTCATGCAATTTCTTCTTTGCTTGACTTGGCAGATTCTTCAGACCAAATTTTCAAAAGCAAATCCTATAAATAACTATACTCTATAAGTTATGGCATTCACAATTGCCTGTTTTTAATACTTCTATATATGCATAAATTCATGCATATATATTTTGCAGACATGTTAGTGCCTGCTTTTTGAAACTAGGCAATGAAATGTTAGTTCAGAAGAATAGAATCTGTTTAGGATTTGATAACTTAAATCTGAGTTAACATACTGAACAGGAGACACTTTTTCGTTGCAAGCTGGGTAAGGTCCTGAGAGCTTTATGCATAATTACTGTGTGGAAGTCATGGTCAGTGTGGATAGAACATGCCAACTGTTCCTATGACTGAGCCTTCCAAAAGGAGATCCTTTGACAATAGAAACCACAGCCATTTCCTTCCAATGGTGGGTAAGTTTTACGCTTAAAGTCACTCCTAGGAATCCTAGTGTTGTGTTTCCACAGAAAAGGAAGCTCAACTTGAAGAACTTTTTAAATTATGTGTAAAAATGTTTGTACACATTCCCACACGTGCATACACACACACACACACATATATATATACATACAGTCACCTATATATACACATTTCTCTACCTTCTGCTTTTTTTTTTTTTTAAACTTTTATTTGACAGCCCGAGATTATCCTTGGATCCTGAAAAGCAAGAGAGCAGACAAACTGCGAGATGCACTCAAGGAGGTGGAGGTACGTTTCAGAAGGTTTCAAGTACAGCGACATCTAATCCGGTTTTTAGACCTCTTTCAACAGCTTTAGTTTTCATAAAGATCCAACTCTCCCAGTGATGATAAATGTGCTTTTGTCTGGTGGGCTGTTCTAAAACAGCTGCATCTTTGTGTGGAATGCCTCATCTGTAAACTTGAAAAATCAGAAGTCTGTTAACCGATAGTGACAATGCGTGCTGCCAACTCCACTCTCTGTTTTCTGTTGCCCTCTAGGACTTAATGCAAAACACTCCATGTGTGCTGAGCAAATGGAAGAACAAACATACCTGTCAGGTATTGTGTTATGCAGTGTTCAGTCAGTGGTGCCAAAACAGCCATCCAGTGATGGAAGCAGCAGTGTTAAAATGTTAACTAACACCAAAAATCATTGGGCTTTTTTTAATATATGGGCCTTTATTACCTAGATTGGGTTTATTTAAATTTCTACTCCGAAATACATGCCTGAAATAAAAATCTGGGGTTTATCAACACAAAAAATTACATTAAAGGGCCCTGATTGTGAGAGATGATGAGGATGATTATTGCTGCTGTTGTGTGTCGTTATTGTTATTATTACTCTTATTGTTTGGGGAAACTGAAAACATCCTCAGAATAGCAGACTGAGGGACCAGTTAAAATATATAGACGAGTCTGTGGAATATGACACATATAATCTGTGTTATATTATATTTTTATGTCTTAATTATTTTCATGTCTGTCACTGTTACTTTATTCTTGTGTAATATGGGAGGGAAACTGTAACTCTAAACCAACTAGATCATTAATCAAGTTATGGAATAGGAGATATTGTGACATGGGGCACACATACAGCTATGTTCTCTGGCTGTATGAGTTCCACATATTGTACAAGAAAAAACTTTTCACATCCTCATTACAACAGAGCAGTAGGACAGGTAGGAGAGCTGAACATGTGCTTTAGCTCCTTAGTCATGTGCTTCTTCTGAAAAACATATGTCATGAATTTTTTATGTTTATACAGCCTTCATGAGGAATTGCATCATATTTGAAACTGCTTGGCATGGGGAATACTTGTCAATATAACTGTTTCTAAAAAGAAGTTTTATCTTCTAACTTTTATGCTTTTTCAGTCTCATAATTTTTTCTTGTCATTCAAATAGCTCCAAATGTGGGCCAACAGAATGAATATTAAATATCTGAACATTATACAGCTAAAATTCCAGGAATGTCTTTAGGAATAGCAAAATGTTTAAATATTTGATATGCCAAATGGTATGTAGTCTTTTCACCTCAATAATAAAAATATTATTGTCTAAGCTACATTTGCCTATCAGATCTTACCCCTAGTTAATGTCTATCATTCGTGTACAGATTACATGTGAATGTTAATCTTCTACAGCGTATTTAAATATTAATTGTATGCTAATTTAGAGGATTCGTTTTTTCCTGTTATTATTGTTCTGATTAGGAAAGGAGTTTAGTTAAGAAATACTGAGTCAATTAGCTGTGAGTGTATTCATTTTCTTCCCAGTTTGCTGTCTCTTCATTTGCTTTCCCTGCCCATTCTTCCTTTATCACTTTCCTTCCCCTCCCATCTATCTGCATCCACCCTCATTCTTTACAAACACATACTTTGGAACAGTGAACTTCTTTCCAGAATGTGATCATTCTGCCTTCATCATATAACACCTTTGGTTGACTGTCAGTTCTGTATAAAATCCTTCTTTTTTTATTTTTTGACTTTGCATCCTCTAAGTAATTTCAGGCTTACATCAACATAAATGAGACAAATACAATTTTACTTATTTCTTGTACAAGATGGGAAAGAAAAGAGATGGGTGCTTTTATCTCAATATATTAGGTCTAGCTCTATATTGGGTTGAATAATGTAAAGGAGTAGTTTAATTAGTTGAGTATTTTTGGGGTTTCTGTAGGTGGTTTTCATGGCCAGAGTAGAAGTGATGGTGTAGGATATAACATAGCCAGAGTGAAAGTTATAGATAAAAATCACAGTCATTTCTCTGTCCTTAAATTCTCCTTTTGGTTTCTCAATTACAAAACAAAATATCTTTTTGCATAATAGTGGCTGATTATTGAAATCTCCAACAGGGCTTAGAATGTTTTGCTGAAACAATTGTGTTATTCCACTCTCTGTCTTCCTGAAAATAAGAGACCTCCAACAAATGAAAATAAAATAGAGAAAAATGAATCATTTGGAAGAGTCTAGAACAGAAAAGCTGTCTTCTATCAGTTTTGATGTCAGATGGTTTGTTTTTCTGCTCCTCATCTCTCTTTGAGCATTTTACAGCAATAATTGGACTGTCCCTTTTTGATGCAAATATTCTGAAGCCTCTGGAAAAGATGTTGTACATTTATTTTTTAATTTTATGTAGAATACTAATCAAATATTTCAGAAAGTGCTTACCATGTAATGGTGGGATCTGTGGCATAGCACCACTGTATTCACAGCCTCTTTTATATGGATACCAGAGCTAGTGGGAAGAGTCCAGTTTGCATTAACTTTCAAGGGTAATAGAAAGCAATGTGTCAAACAAACAGCATGAAGAGCATGTAGTGAATTACCCTGGTTGTCATAATTTTGATGTTTTGGGGTAAATTTGAGTATATGGTTTAATTACAGTATCTTTTTTTTTTTTAGCTCTTTGGTTTTAGTAGCAATACATTGTCAAATAAACTCATGTATAGAAATTTAAGTATTGAACTCAACAGCCATCATATTTTTCAATAAATGTTCTTTGTATTTGAATCTGCCATATCTGTACCTGAACCAGGAATAATACTCTTTGTATTGTAATAACAATGTGCCATCCAAAAACTCTGTGGCTGCTGAACCTTGAGCAAGACAGAACAAATGGAAAGAAATCTAAAGGGTGATACAATGATAACAAGGCTATCCTTTAAAAGAGTAGTAGGATTTCCCTCAGATTTTGTGAAAAACAAAGGAGTGCTGCTAGTGTGCCTTCTGTAACCTAAACATCAATATTCCTAATCCCTCACTGCTTCCTCCAACACTTCCATCTTAAAACTAGCCCACAGGCAAAAATTGGGGGCTATAATTTTACATATGCATCTGCTAAAAATAAATGTGCTGTCACACTAACCAAATGACCAATTAGACTTCATGCATATGTCTCAGTGAGAAATCTTGTCTATGACATGAATGTATTTCTCAAAGTTGGCTTTTCTATAGGAGTTTGCCTAGAATGACCGTAACGTTGGCCCAGCTTTCTACCTTTCTGTTCATTTTATGCATCAAAATCTCTCCTATTACTTTTTTTTTTGTACAATCAGTGCACTAGAAGTTTCACATTTGCTTCCTTGTCCGTTGCCAAAAAAAAAAAAAATCCATTGACCTTTATTTTTGCAGTGCTAAGTACACATTCTAGTATTGCTTAGGGCTTCTGAAATGGATGATGTGCCAGTTCATGTAAACATAACCTAGACAGTACAGGGACTTTTGTCAAGGAGCTTGCTCTCATATTTAAAAGAGCTTAGTTGAGTCCTAAAGGGCTGAGGTCTTCTCTTTAGCTCTGTTCCAATAGGATCTGAACCCACACCATTTCTGTATGGTACTTCTGACCCCCAACTTTGATGACCTGTGTTGAGTTGCTGAAATAATCCTATAATCTTCAGTTAGCTGATGTCAAAGGAAAATAAATAGACCATAGAAGAAGGATGATGGGAAAAAGACAAGAAGTCTTTACAATAAGATGCCACTGTGCTCCTCAGCTTTCCCTACTGAGGAGTAATAACCTAAGGAATTAATTTTATCAGTATTGTTGAGTTTACTCAGCTCAGCCCTGGCTGCTTCCCTTCTTCTTGGTCTCCTTCTCTAATTCTTTGGAATGCTTTTAAGTTTTGCCACAAAATCATGAAATCTTCCTATGAAATTATGCCATTGGTTCAGTTTGGTTTTACAATATAAGGCAGTAAAAATTAATGAAGTCTAGCCAAAACATTTGATTTCCAACTTTTTTTTAGTTTTACATTTGCATTACGGTGTTGAATTAAACACATGCCAACACTGTTATACATTTTATTGAATCAGAGCCAAGCACTAGCTATGAATCATATCTATTACCTGCTAATGAAAAAGATTTATGTATTCTTTGCTAAATTGTTTTGATTTCATTTAATTGTGCATGTGTTGCAATTTACATATGCATATAAATGGTTTTTCTGTTGCCATCACTGGCATACTTAGAACTGGATTCTGAATTGAGATCCACAGCAGTGTTTTCTGACATGGCCTGTTCTATCACCTACAATGCCCATAAGCAAAGTGATTTAGCAAGCTATGTGGTGACACAGAGCAGCACATTTGATATCAAAATCAAGTCATTCTGGCTAGAACACATGAGCAGCTAGCACCCATCACCAGTTACTGAGGGGAGCACTGCCCTCATATTAAATTCTTTTGGTTGCTTTTGATCACAACCATAAATGTCTTGTGTGGTTTTAGATATTTGGAGCTAGAAGTACAAATGCATTGATTATTGTGAAACAGTAACGTGTAACAACAATAACTTCATCTGTAATAAGGCATGCAACACAGTAATTATGGTGGAGTGGCTAAGAAAGCAATCTGGAATGAAGAGGTGGGGAAAAACCCTGGGAACCTGCTTGAACAAGAAATGCTTTGCAATTCTCTTCTCCTTTTGCATATTCCTTTGTCAGTTGGACTCTGTAAGAGAAAACAGTTTGCAGCAATATTTTTTACAGGCGTTATTTTCCTTCTCTTCCAATTTTAATCAGATAGAAGCAAATCCTGGCTTTGCTCCGCAGGTATCTTTTTAGGTAGAAGGGCTGATAAACAGCTAAGCTGCATGAATGAGGAGGCAAGAGCTAAGGTTTCTGAGGGTAAAGGAATCCACTTAAGTACATGCTTAAGTTCTACTAAACTCCGTAAGTCATGAACCAGTACTTAAGTCCTTTGCTTAATAAAAACTAACGCAAATATATATTAGACCACATTGCTATTGAGGAAGGGAAGGGCTAAGTCTTCCCCTGAGTATCCTCAGCTCCTTCTTATGTCTATCTTGCTCATTGGAGGACGATTTTTGGCACATAAAGTACATAATCCCTTCTATCAAAGTCTTCACATTCAATCCTTGGTAATACTGATATTGTGGCCCTTCCTTCCCAGCATGTAGAATGACCACATGCCCAAACATTTCACTCAGACTACATTCAAGTACAAAGGCTCTGCCTATTCTTCCAATAGTTATGAAGTTGTGTTTTCATATTTTGTTTAGGAACACCTGGAGACTGTTTAAGTTGTAGAGATTACTCTTCTGATTTTATTTTTCCCATCACAGTACTTCAATCTGAAAAATTTATGATGTGTTTCATTATTGTGAATTTCCTTCCCTAATTTAATATCTGTTAGATGGAATGATTTAGTGCCTAGTGTAAATAAAGCCTCTTACATTCGCTTTTATTCCTCAGAAATGATGGGCAGTTCCCTTGAGCAGTACTTTTTGGAGCTGAATCACTTTTTATCTGTGTTCAAGCCAAGTTTGCAATCTTCCCTGTTTGCTTTATATTCATTTGTACTTATGATTGGACTGCTCCCATCCACCAAAATGTGAGCTTAACTATACAAGCTTACGTGTACCAGCACTTAACCCTTGTTATCATGTAACAGTCTTTGCATAGACTACACTGTGAGAAACAAATTGAAATAGTGTTTTCAATTTGAGCACATAAAAATTTTCTCTGTTACAGAATATTTTTGACCAAAGATAGTCTAGAATCATAGAACCATTTAAGGTGGAAAGGACCACTGAGGTCGAGTCCAGCTGTTAACCTAACAGTACCAAGTTCATCACTAAAGCATGTCCTTAAGTGCCACGTCTGCATGTCTTTAATACTTCCAGAGGTGGTGACTCCACCCCTGCCCTGCTCTCTTTAAGTACCTGCTTGTATTTCGTGGTAAACTTTAGGAACTAATTTTTAAAAATCCTCAGTTCTAATCCAAAACATTTTTAAAGGAAGATGGATTAAATACTAACCTTAAATGGCCATATAGGGTGAAAGGGCTCTCATTTACTTTTTAAATTTAGACTCTGAAGTTCCTAGAAGAATGAACTTAAACCTATGGAGCAAAGGTGTGTTACCAGTCATGGTAAGTTAATAGAGTAAAAATTTGTTAAAGTAAAATTTAAGTTTTTCCCAGATTTCTCAAACTTCTGAGGAGTGTAATGGGAAAAAATGTTTTACTGTAAAATGAAAAGAAAGAGGGAACGCAATGGGAAAAATAGTAAAAGCCATGAAAATTACACTATTTTTACCTTCTTTCTGTCATTCTATCATGTCATGTTGATAACATAAAGATCTATGCGATGTTGAAAATCCATAGCATTGGTTTAATGACTAGTTTCATAGATGTAAAGCAAAGCACACCCATTAGCACAATATCTTATGTTTATATAAATGTCTTGTCATCAAACACTGGAGCAGTTTTCATTAATTTTTATTCTAACTCTGTAACAGGTATGATCTATGCCATTACCAGGAAATTAATATATAGAAATAAAGTGAATTTACACCCTGAGTTTAAAAATGCTAACCTTACTTGATGCACTCAGGCCAGGAGTTTGCAAGCACATCTGTACACAGGGTAGTGGATGGACGTGTCAGCAGAATGACAAGCATGTGGCCTCATTCCATAATGCAGTCAGTCAAGATCCTTAACCATCAAAACACATTTTTTCCTGTTTGGCCTCCCCTCTTTACCTGGTTGGGTGGTGTGTTTCCCTACTCTATCAGGTAAACCTGGAGGCTACCAACAGAGTTCTGATTCACAGTGGGTTTTCTCCCAGGTTAACTCCAGTTTGTTTTCCTTGCTCCCTGCAAGAACAGGAAGCCTAGGAACAACCTACCAGTATAGTAACACTTTCTGAGGGAAGGACGTAGCTCCCAAGCAAAGGTGCTGTGGAATAAACGTATTGGAGAGTTTATTTGTGTGATTGCACCATCTCTTCTGTTGGCACATAACGCTGAAAGTTTTGGGGTGTTTTACTCTTCTCTATCAGGCTAATATGCATTCAGTTACTTAGAACTGAGCTTTCTAGAGTACGTAATTTTTCTTGATCATTGCTTACATCGCAGTTTGGCAACTTCTGGGTTCCAGCCCTCACTTTTTCAGCTGGGTTTTTCGGACATTTGTAGCTAGCAGTAGTCAAACTTTGCTGGACTTCACATTACCACGTTGGAAATAAATTGTGATTTTATCTACTCTAACTTCAACATAAGGACAAATTGAAGTTTTGAAAGATTGTAATAAAAGCTGCATGAGTGTAACCGTGTCTAACATTTTTACTAGGACAAAACCTTAAAGGACATCTGTCATCGCAGGGAATATTGAAACATTGACTATATATATTTATCAAGTGAATGCATGATTAGATTTTGGCAGGATGGAGGCTGATCATTTTGTTCTTAAAAATTCATTTCACATCACACATTTTTTTTTGTTTCTATTTCACACATCACTAGAGTTTATTTTCAAAAAATGTTGGTTAAAGATATTAGTCAGGGCAAGAAGATAATTTATTTAAATACACTTGTTCTGTTCTGTGCTATGGAGAGCACAGAGCTGTAGTAATATAGCAAAATATGCATAACTGAGAGTTTCTGTAACTTAATTATCAGGAACAGGGCATTGCACAAGGGGCAAGCTCAATTAGATAACTACATTCCTGTCCCTCATACTTTTTACTTATTATATAATCCAGTGGATCTCACTGCAAGAAAGTTCTAAAAATTATATTGCAAACATATTTGTCTCATATCTCCAACATAGAACAAAAAGGGATTTTTTTTTCCTTCCAAATTCTCCTACAAGAGCAAGTATTTCTCTAGTAGTTAATTTTTTTAAAAAGCACAGAGGTTTCTTTAAAAATCTGCTGTTAGGTAGAAGAAAGAGCTGGAGTCCAAGATTCCTGGCCTTTGGTGAGCCCTCTGGACTTGTCTGCAACAGTCTTTCCATTGAGGATTTCTGTTATGGGTTTTATTTTCTGATTTCCTTTGCTGTAATAGTTGCATTCAGAAAATAACTAATGGTTTTATTATGCAAAAATAAACGTTTTTCATAACCCCTCCCACTGAGAATTCTCTCTCTCATACAAGATAAGGCATCAGAAGGACCTGATAAATACTGTGACTTAGTCTTCAAGATTATATGTACCATTTAATTTAAATTAATTACACAGAATTATTCTATTAGCTCTGAAATAACCCTCTGACTATACTGTCCAACAGCTTAAATTCTTTCTTTCTTTCATCTATAACCTTATGTTGAGGAGTGACTGGGATTTATTGGGAGCTCACAACTATCTCTATGGTAGGGCATCATTATTTAAGTTAAACAGTATATGAATGATCAGAAATAACAAGGATAGCAAAAAGGTGCTGGTTTTAATCTGTGATAATAATACAAAATTACATTAAACTCTACTTTATATATTTTTTCATGCAGGCTGTGCAGTTATTTTATATAGAAAAGATCAGATCCATGGGTGATAGAGTGATCAGTGTCATTCCTTCCCTCACTCAGGACAGAATTTTGATCTCCATTTTTAACGAACTAATTTACTACATGTTATGTAATATTTGGGGACTTAGCATGCTGCTTCTTCAAGCGTTCAGCAATTGTAATTCTCGTACCCATGTAATTCAGTGTGGTGTTACATCTCTCTCTTCCGTTGAAAGAGCTTTCAAAGTCATTATAAGACATCTTCACGTCAATGATAATTCATTTTTGCAATTTTGAAAATTAGGTTACTACATAAAGGACGGGGGATAATATGTACCTTGGAACGTTTCGCTTTATTAATGATTTTTGATGTCTTGTTTTCTCGCTCTTTGGATTTAGCTCCTCTTTCACTCAGGTGTCTTGGTGTCCCTAAGCCTTTCTGGGCCACAGCTGGAGAAAGTGGTGATTGACAGGACCCTGGTGGGGAAGCTCATCTCCGACACCATCAGTGATGGTAATTACACCCATGTGCAAATCAATTGCCTACATTAACAATAGACTAGAGAAATACTATGTCAACAGGTAGACTAATTATTGCCACTGGGGACTTGCAAACACAACAAGTAATTGCATGTAATGCCATAGTTACAACCCTCAGGACTAAGAACACTTTAAGAATAATTTTTAACATCAAAGTTTTCAGGCTTGTCAAATGCTGCGTGGGTTTCTAAAATTCAGTTTCTTGCACATTGTAACCACTGTGAACATGCCATTTGAACTCGTCGTGTTTATTTTGTTAAGTGGGAAAAAGGGACAGAACCAAACATTGGCCAATTGATTAATTACATGGGATAGTTATTATTAAAGTTATTATTAAAAAAGGCTGGGTAAGATTAGTTATGTGGAGGTATTCTGATTTAATTTCTAAAAATCCAGAGTCTCACTATTGTTATGAACTAGTGACTGCTAAAAATAAAGTTTTCACTTAATGCAGAAGAAAACTTACAAAAACATGCCTGTTTTCTGTACCTTTATAATATGACTACCATATCATTGAGAAATCAATCAGGTATCTTGGCTTCTGCACAAGCAAGAATATGAAATTTTAATGCGAGCCCTATTACACGTGAATTATCTTCCAAACTCTTTAAAAGTAGTCCCACATTATATCCTTCTGGTAAGATTTTGTGCTTAATTCAGGTTTGATCTTTAATGATTTATTTTCCTCCATACCCAGGCACCTATTGAATGTTGGCCTGGTTCTTTAAGAAACCTACAGTACTGTGTCCCTCTGATCTTTTCTTATCAATGTATTGTAGTTTAGTCATGAAAATTAACATTATTATGTTTGTAGAATCTTTATTTATAAGAAAATTTAACCCTAGCCTCATTTTTTATCAACTAATTACACAAAGAGCATAGAACACATTTACTTTCTTGATTCCTTTTTTTCCACTCTTCAATTAAGTTACTGGATTCCATCTCCAATATTTTACCCTCAGTTTCCAGAGGGAAAATATCATACTTTCAGGTGACAAAAAGTAGGAAAGCATGGAAGCTAAGGTTATACCCAAATTGAATTTGTTTGTAGAAATTATTTGGAATACTCTGTCTTTAAGAAAAATTAAAAATTAAATTATATGTATCATGCCTTACCTTGGCTTAATATGTCATAGAAATACAAATATTTGTCTAAAAAATACTGCTAACTAAAAAAGCTTACAACTAAAAAAATAATAAAGCAATAAATATGCTTTCCTACGTTTATACCACTGTATTTATTATATAGACAACATTGTATAATAGTTTGTCCTTATTTTCACTTTTTCAAGATTTTCCTAAACTTTCATGTTCACTAATACCCATGTCCAGAGGTGAAATAAAACTGCCTCTGTTCCACTAAAGCAAACCACCCAATAACTCATTGCAATTCAGTTTTTACTTTCATGAACAACAAAAGATACTTTTATTACCCAAACAAATAGTGTTCAAAATACAAATTTTTATACTTAACTATTCCTATGTGAGAACCACAACATAATGTTGTCCCAGAGGAAATTCACTTTAATTCAAAAAAACTGCACATCTTTCAAAATCTGATTTGGAATTGGGCTTGTGATTATCAAGTTGGCCAAAAGAAATTCTATATTTAGTACAAGAGCCCTGTATAAAAATAATATTTCTTACTTTAGCAACTGCGTATACATAGAAATGGATAAGGATCACAATCTGCCAAAATTACTTATGAAATGTTATAATTCTAATTTGAAGTAGCATGTCCTCTTAACATTTGGAATAAAGGTCAGGTTGTGTGCACAAAATACAGAATTAATACTGCTTTTGTAGTGCTCCTGCATCTAATAAAGTCCTCCTGGTTCTGATTATTTGTAGGCAAAATTTCATCAGCATCTGAGGTGTGCTGTGGCTCATCTTTGATGTAAACTGTGTCTGTGAGGGCATCAAAATATTTTAACTGTGTGCATACATATTGAGGATACCACACTCAGTGGTTTTCAATTTTCATGTGTGTGCAGGATCTCAATTATGGCACTGAGTTACAGATCTCAGTTATAGTCAGATACTTTATCACCTTTTTTTTTTCCCACCAAAAAAAGCTAGAGTTAATGTTACATTTCAAAGGCAATTATTTGGCTTTAGACTCTACCCTTTAGCATTTGCATACCAGATACTTCAGAGTTGTGCCAGGACATGGCTGTTGGAAAATGCAAGTGGTTATAAATCAGACTAAATCAAAGCAAAGCTGACTAGCCAGTTTTCCATGCTTCCATGTGAGACTGAACTGTCAATCTACTTAAGGATATGCAAAATTTAGATTTAAGAATCTGGGATATTAGTAGCAAGTGCTTTTTTAAGTTTGTTTTTCAGAGATTGTTCCACAGGGTTCTGTCTGTTTGTTTTTAAATCCAGATCCACTTTATTTGGCATTTTCTTTTTAACAGAGGTTTCTGAGTTTGCAGTCTGAACACAGCTTGCTAGCTTTACTTTAAACATGTTTCTCATCAATTATTCCTCGGTGATCTGGTAGTAGTTACCCCAATGACTCACTTCGTACTCACACATCTCTTTAAATGTGGGTGCTGCTTGAATAACTGGGAAAATAACTTGGGAAAAATCCTAGATACTATTTTCTAAGTAATTTTCATTGACAGATTTGTTAATCACTTTTGTATTGAACTATTTTGGTCTAACACCCCCTTATGATAGCAGCAGGGATTCCACTGTGCTTTTCCAGACTCCAAGGGAGTCTGTTCCATCTGGGTTATTTGTGTTGTTTGGGTACCCCCACATGTGAAGCTTTCATCAAATTCATAACCCCCCTAAAGCAGAATCCTGTATGTCTGCAGCAGCACCAGGAACCTTACAGTGTCAAATACCAGATACACCTGAAGTACTAATTTGCATTTATCACCCTTAGCACAAACTTAGCTGTATTAGGTGCATTTCTGAAATACTGGTGGATGTAACCATAAGAAAAAAAATACTGAAGGCTGAACTGAGATGAAAATTAATGTGGAAGGGCATAAAACATATATTTGGATGTAGTGGCAATTTGATATGAGATAATTTATTCGGGTTTGTGTAATCAGAGTACTCCTTAGGCTTTATTTCTCATTTCCAAGAAGGTCCTGGCAGGATGACACATTGATTCTTTTAGGACATTACAGAGCTTTCAGTGCAATATTTAAGACACTGTCTTGAAAAAAATTGCTTTTTGCAGTGTCTCAGTGGAGTGTTCAGTACTTTTTTTTTTGTTACTACAAGCAGGTATTACAGTACTGACAATTTTTATTTGGGTTTCTTTTTCAGCTGTTCTTACAGACAATTTCATCATTTTGTCATTTGAGGATCATAGCCAACTCTGCTTTATTCAGTTTACAAAGAAGATGGATTCTCCTGATGTAAACAAAAGACTGGAAAAACTCTCTTGTTTGGACTTTAAGGTATAGCTGTCAATGGTGACTGCAAATACTGCAGGAACTGTACGTTATGAATCACTGGTACTCACTGATACTGTATAGCAGCATAAATTGCAAACCTTTATATAACTGACCAAAGCAGCTCAAATTCTGAAAATGGCAGTTACTGAAAAAAAAACAAAAATAAAAAATTATATGACATCCTGAGTTAACGTGTTAAAATACTGAGCCAAGAGGGATCCAAATTTCTACTATATTTACGTTTGGGCTCAGACACACATTTGAGTGACCACTGCTTGACAGATTACCTTGTGTCCATTGAGCAGCAGTAACTGACCCTTTGCACATTCTTGACATCTAACAAGCATGAAGCAGAATCTGTAATGGTAAACCTCAGTGTGAAAGATTTAACTTAATGTGTTTTACCTCTTGTTTGTCGTGGGCTGAAAACACACACATGGTCAATTACTGTGGCTCAGCTGATAGACACAAACTCATGAAGCTCTGATACTTCAGCTATCTGTCTGAGCTCCAAGACTGCTGTAATTCTTTGCAGAAATCTGAATTTCCCCTCTAGTTACAGTGATGGAGTTGTTCGGAGAGTCACTTTTACAATTAAGCCACTGAGTTAGGGCTCAAGGTAAAGAAGCTGAGTTTCTCACTACTGGTCAACTATATATGTGACCTTAGGCAAGTGATTTGGTTCCAATGTATGTCAATTCACTAGTTACACACTAGTGAAGATTAAAATACTCCTTTTTTGCAGCCCTTTACGTGCGGGTTTGTCTATACCACAGTCACACCAGCAGCTGAAAGTAGCCTAGAGAGAGCTGAGCTGGCTTTAAACTATCCAGTCTGTATGTCAGTGGAAACCAGCTCATCTCAGGCTGAATTACACTGTATCTTGGATGGATTGGGCTGTGCAGACATAACTGATTTCAACCATAAGCTCTCTGGCATCAGGGCAGCAGCTGACCTTAGGTAGAAGTGCATGGTGCTACAGCAGTATGAAAAAATAATCAGCCAAGGCAATTAACTTTGAACAGGTGAAGTAGGAAAGGGACTGCATCCAATTCACTGCAAGAATGGAGAAGGGTCAAGCCTTTGCCCGAGAAAGGTAGAAAGATGCTGTGAGCAAAGGAGAGAGTTTGTATTTATTTCAGACTGGGTAAATGTTAAGGAAACAATCTTGTGCTAGCAAATATTTTCCCCTTGACAACCCCTTAGTAATTTACTTGCTGATATAAGGGAGCTTGCATCTGCAAGGCAAGCTTTTTAAGGATATGTTTAATTTAAGTTTTGCTATAATGTGTTTTAACTTGCTTGGTAGAAATACTTTCTGCTAGGATTAATATCTAATACATTTTCCAGGCTGTTTCAGTTCAGGGCCTCTTTTCAGCAATGGCTTGTGTTTGCAAGATTGATCCAGCCTCCATAACGTGGATTTGAGACAGTTCACTGTTCACTGGGAACTGAGCTGATACATACTTTACTTTAAAATTATGTGCCTTGTGCCTGGTTAAGGCTGTGCTTTGGAAGTGAGTGTGGTGTGGGGGGTGGGTTTTTTTTTTTGACAGTGCTAAAGTTTAACGAGGAAGCCATGGTGAACTGACAACTGCCTTTGTCATTGGAGTGTGAGGGCCACAGCTCCTGACTTAATGTTTGGAAAAACCGGAAATATCTGCTGCACTCCTTAATAGGGTTGTTAAGTTTTCAGTTCTTTGCTGACACAGCTGAGCTTCTCAAAACACCTCCGTGTTCAACGTTAACTTTGCTTTCTCTTGAAATCAGTGGGAATCACTATGGAATACTTCACTGCCAGCCAAAAAAAAAGGCATTTGCATTTTTTAATTGAATGTTCTTTTGTGTGAGGCTTGCTAGTTAGGCAGCTAAATATAATTTTTATTATCTTCAGAATTGCACCAGTGTGAGACTGCAGGAAGTATTATTCACTGCTGCAATAATATTATGTCAGCTCTCTACACTGATTTAGAGTTCTTCATGGCTGATTTTGGTCAAACTTCCAAAAGCTAAAGATCACACAGTCAGCACTAATGCCACTCTCAGTAGAAACAAAATCATCCTCAGTTAGAACTGTGCAAACTTGTAACAATAACAAATGGGGGGGTGGGTAGGGAAAAAACCCCATTCCTTAGAGCTGATTTTTTTTCAAGAGAAATTGAATGAAAAAGATAACTTGCACTGGTATAGAACTACCACAGGATTAAAATCTGGAGCCAAGATTCAGGAAATTTGATTGTAGCCTTCACTTCTGCCTCTGACTTTTGGTGTAACCTTAAGAAATGTAAATGAGAAAAAATGCTTGCAATGATATAATTAAATTTCTCTCATATTATCATTGTAATGATAAGCAACTTCACATTGTTTGGTGTCCAGGCTCACCGTGGGCAAAATTGGCAGCAGTGCTGGACTGCCAGAGTGCTGTCAATAATAAGAACAAGTCAACCATGCTTTCCTCCTCACAGCTTGATATTTATCCAAAAGTTGGGTTTTTTACACAATGCATACCTAAATGAAAGAATTAATCTCTCTATCCTCTTCCTTTCTAAATGATTGAATTTTATTTACATTCTGAAACAATAAAAGAAAATTTATTATATGAATCACTACAGTTTTGAGACCAGCAAAATAGAATACCAACTATTATCATTTGCCTTTTCTCAGTGGCACTAGTCCATATTTGAGAGTGACATGTCTATTGCAAGACATAAAGGTTTACAAAAGATTTGTGGCTGTTATTACATATGAAATTGTTAAGAACAGTTAATGCTACTATACAGGACTAATTAACACGTGGAAGTATTTGTGCTTTTCCAAGCTAATCAATGTGTTGTCACCCAATTAACTATTTATATATAGTTCTAATTCAAGTAGCAGCTACCTGTTAACTTTTGTGTATGTTTTATCTTTACACATCTAAGTATTTTGACAAGTAAAACACAGGATATTCTGAAAATATTGACCTTTTGCAAGTTTTTCCTGTCTGTGGTTTTTTAATCCATTTCAATTTACTGAAGGAGACAGAACAAGGAGTTAAATGTTTACCATGAGAGAACAACATTGGTAATTACTTTGATTTCAGTTCCTTTTGATGTGTATTCAGGGGATGAAGAGGTCAATAATATTATGACCATGCAAATAGAAAAGGGTTCTTTTTGACCATATAAAAAACAGCAAAGGATTATTAAAGCATTAACCTTGATTTTAATGGCCTTGGTTGAGAGCTGAGATCACAATTTGGATGAGCCTGATTATTTACTAAATACAATACATAAATGCAACGGGTTCTTAACACCCATTGCACTCTGGCATTATCGCATTACTGCCAGCCTTTGTTGCCTTGCAGACAGGAATATGAAAGCAATCTGTCATGTAGTGAGACTGGCTCCAGAAGCATTTCTCTGATAAGAAGACCCCCTGCCCTTTGCTAGTGTCTGGTCCAGTAGGCTTAGCCATGCGCTTAATCCCCAGAAAGTGGTTCGATTATTGCTGACCAGCAATGGCAAGATAGTTTTTTTTTCCCCTAGCTATCAACCTTCCATTAATTCCTTAAGCAGAAATGCGGTGCAATCTATATTTCCTTGGCATGTGTCACCCAGATGGTGCACTGCTCATGTTTTCAAATAACCATGCTCCAAATAACAGAGTTTGAATAATAAATTCCACAAATCCTTCCTGAGGAAGAGGCACAATTCTCAAGAGCTGCATAAACTTTACGCATGATGCTGTAGCTCATCCACATTATGCAGAAAAGTATATATTCTTTTGCAAAGCAGATGTTTGTGTTTGGATTCTTTAATTTAGGGAGGAAAAAGAAAGATATATGTTTGCTCAAATGCTGTAGAATATATTTAATATTTGATTATGTCTTAAACACTAGCCTTAGCTCCGTGGTCAGCTTTGCAGAACTTGTCATTTAATATGGCTAAGCTTAAATCCTATGTGGAGGTCGATGCTGTCAAGCAACCATGACTGTACATTTTGGTATTGATTGGAGTCATTGCAGTAAATTCCTTCTTAACTCATATTCCTTTCCATCCCAATCCCCTCCCCACAGATAAAAGTGTGAGCATGTCTTTTTCTGTCTGAGGAGATATTTTTCACGTTTACAGACAGCCTGTATGAAGATATATGTAGGCAGTACTCTGTGTGTATATATACATTCTTTTTCACACACCCAAAGTAAATGCTCCCATTTGCTCCTACTATGCTACTTTATCACCTCAAATATTTCCTACATTTTTTTCTTCCATCAGATTTCTTATATTGATATACTTGGACCAGAAGGTAGAAGGATGAAACGTCACCTGGCAATAAACTGTATGCAAGATATGGTCATTTGCTGGTGGTCAGCAACTAGTGATGGAGCATGGCCTTGGTCTCCTATTTCCTGTGAGAGGGACAGAGCCAACCTATTGCTATTAGGCTGTGCACATGGCAAATTGGAGGTAAAGTGCTGAACTCTCTTGTTGCATGATTTTTTCAGATTTTCTAAAGAAAGAACTATTCAACTGAAATGCATATTCAGCTAGATATAAAGAACAGATACGATCAAAACATAAGAGAGGAAGATCAACCATGCTAATCTTAAAAACAAAGGTTTGTTATTTAATTAAAAAAGCACCTTATTTAGTATGTTTACTATTTTCACATTAAGACTGGAAACCTGAAAAATGTAGCAAGGAAGTTATGTCTTTATCATGGAGTAGCTTTCATGTTGCTAAAACTGAAAATAAAAGTGTCAGAGTTCCACTAGAAAACTGAGTTAGAAATTGTAACTGTTGCATGCATGTCTGAAGCAATTATTTTACATTGGCTGCAATGTTAACTGATAGGCATTTTACATCTATTTCAAGTGTTTTGTTGAAGTTCTATCTATGCCCAGATGGTGTTTAAATTGTTGCTATGAGTATTGATCAAATCAGGAACTGTTTTTTTCTAAAAGAAAAAGTCAAAACTCCTCATCTACAGGTGGGAATGTAAGATACAAGTTAGGACAAAGCTACAAGCTGACCCTCTTCCTGACACCTGCTTAACTTACCTTTTTAGGCAGATGTTTCCGTTTCATCTGTTTCATTTTTATTTCATCTATTCAAGAATCTTCGAATCCAGTTTATTTTGTTAGGCAGAAAAATAAAAACAGAGCCATCTCTGAGAGAACTGGAGCCTGAATTTAAAACACTAAAGCTTTTCTGGACTAACGTCTTGTATAGATGCTCCTGTATTCGGAATTTTATTTTCAGTTTGTCTTAAGCCATTTTTAATATGGACTAAAAAGGCACTGACTGTGGGAGAAGAGCACAAACTTGAGGATCAGCTGTGGAATAGCTGTTCTGGATTAGCTATTAGAGACTATTTCCCTATAGGGAGAAACCCTAGGTAACACTTTAAAATAAGCCACTCTTACAAACAGCACCCTGTTCTCTTTAATTAGGGAAGATGTAAATGTTTTAATGTCTTGGAACTATTACTTTGATAACTAATATTTGAGTGAGATTTTTTTTTCCCTTGAGGCTTTCTATATATTGAAAACCAAAGAGAAAATGTAGTTGAGACAGCTTTTCTTTCTTATTTCTGTCATTAGTCACTGTAGAATTGAAGTTTAAATTACCTCCAGCTCTGCCTTCTTTACTTCTTTTCAATTGACCTCTCTCCACTTGCGGTCATCTTTGACTCATCTCTCTGCTCTGCCTGCTCTACACCTGCAGTTCTCCATTCCCCCTGCAGCTATGCCAGATCACATAGAAAAATTACTCTGGGAGCTAAAACGCGTGGCTGTTCTTTGTAAGCTTTTCCAGCCTAGTCCCTGTGCCAGTTTGATATTATGAAACTTCATCCTACTAACATTTCAGTCCTTATTTCGTACCATGACTTCTGTATGTCCGGGTTCTGACAGCGACATTCCCATGTCTTTTTTTTTATCTTTCTGCATCTTCCAGAAAGCTCCCTAATGCCAACAAAGCAGTTTGCAATCTCTGTTTTCTGAGGTGTTGTTTGGGTGTTGTTTTCTTCTAAGAAATTCACAGAAACCACCCTGTCAGTTCAAAGTTTTCTGTGTTTCAATTTTTATGTTATAGGGAGATTTCCAAAATCGCAGGATTCCTCAGAATCTTTCTGTGCACCTAGTTTTATCCTTTTCTGGTTTAGACTCTGGTATAGTCCTAAGCACATCACTGGTGCTTTGCACAGTAAAGATAATTCACATTCACTGAGGCTTTAGGCCTCATAATCCCTTTAATTTGGCCCATATTGTAATAGAAATATAAGAAAACTCTTTTTGAAAGCAGAACTGCTAAATTTGACTGTTCAATTGCTTTCCCTTTTTTGATTACTTGCCTGTACTTGTCTGTTTCAATTCTAAGATCTTTGGATGAAATTTCTTCTCCTCTATTTATCAATAAAATACAAACACTATGCCAGGGCTACGGAAAACTGAGTCATATATGAATAATAAACTGTCTTGCTGGTTGTCAGTTAGGCTGTTCCATGTACTTGGAATGTTCAGTGAGGCTCAAGACACTACCTACATGCGTAGCCTATAAGTATAACCTATGATATTATTTGGTTGAGGTTTTTAACCTTATTTCCTTATGGACAGGAGTTAAATTCCTGTGCACAGATGGGAGAACACCATAACCCAGCAGTTCTAGAAGTAATGTCAACCCCCAACCTGCATTTAACTGAGGTACATTTTTCCCCTACAGAGTCTTGGAGGGGGACATTAACTTAACACCTTTAACTTCTGAAGGTCATTTGATAGCTTAAACATGAGCAAAAACATAGTGAATATTTCTCGAGCACTCTAAACGGTTACTCTCCAGGTCAGACACCACAAAAATACAGTGGTTCTGTAAGCATGCTTATTTTCCTCTCTTTGCCTCTACTCCCTTAACATTAGTATTCTTCAGGTAAATAAAAACAGGATGTGCCATTGTTATGCATGAAAGTAAATCCATATTTATCCTATTTCACCAGTAATATGACAATGATTATTGTCAGCAGTAGAAGAATAAGAAGCATGAGCTGATTCAGTTTAGAGCATTTATCATAAAGAAGTGTAATCAAGTAATATCACCATTTTACTTGAAAATAATAGTATCGGTTGGATAAAGGAGCATGATTATCTAGAATTAAGAGAAAAGCAGAAATTACTGAATATCAAGACCATAAAGAGCTGTTTGGCATATTGGGTTTGTGAAACCCAGCCCCAGGAAATGAATGGGTGCCACCCACAGCCATCACCTCGGTGCTGACCTTTGAAAACCACAAAACGACCTGCCAGCTGCTGACACTCGTGTGTTGGGGCAGAGCAAAGGTAAATGGGGCACTTATTTGATACTACTTCCTGCCTGGAAGAATTTTTTGAGTATTATTGGCTGCTCACCAGAAGAGTGTGTATGAGGATGAGGACAGGAATAACTCTGGGATGAGACAGCTCAACCCCTTGTCATGATCATCGCCTGTAACTACACGTTCTGTGCTGGGATGATTCACATTGCCCACGGAGTATTTGGGATATTGTGTGCTTCAGCAGCTTTTCAACTTAATGAAAGAAATACATTTTACTTTTTAAATACACTGTAAATTTGATTTGAATTTTACTATGTGGCTTTATATTTTAGCATTTACTACTATTAAGGCTACAGGTAAACATTATTCCTCTAAAAACAGAAATAACTTTTTCCTTGCAAATCTCAACTTATTTTACTGAATTTTTTTTCTGAGATCAGTGTTTACTGTATTGAATGCTGTAAGATTTGGTGAAGAATTGTCCCTTGAAGAAATAAAAGTACTTTTCTCTTTAGCATTGTCTTTGCTTTGGTGTCTGATGTACATTTGGACAGATGCATCCATGTTGCTGCAGGAATATTTGTCTGTTGGACCTTTGTCTGCTTTCCTGTGTGTGTTGGTTTCCTCCAGTAAACCCATCCATTCTCTAATTTATTTATTTAATTATTTGGTGTTTGTTTGTTTTGTTTTTTCTATATTAAAGTATCAGTGATCAAGGATGTTATTTAAATTGTCTCCCTGTGGAGATAACACTAGTGTTTTGTTTTCAAAACCAGAAGAGGAATCTTCCAGAAATTACTTCAAACAATTTGCTATGAATAAAAAGGATCTGATGTGAAATCATCTTTGGATTAAATGCTTTGAGAGAAAGTCCAGTTAAAATCAACATGAACTTTATTCTGCAAACAAAAATTAACAGGGGGTGCTGATGCCAGGGCTGTTACTGTAGTACTTTGCATTTGTCTTTGCCATGTTTATTTTCACTCCATTTAGTGCTAGTGTGAATGACTGAAATTATACTTCAACCTTGTGGAAAAAAATAGTTTCCCCGAGAAAGAATGTTATTTTTCTTTCTCCCAAGAGAAAATATTTAAGTTATTGCATCCACGTTTCACCTCAGATTTGTGAAAAAACACGGCAGATCTTTTCTGTGTGCCCTGTCCTGTAGTGCTCAGAAAAACATCCACCGTGTGTGACTGAATGGCTGAAATACCTCTCACACACATACAGCAAAGAATGTAAAATCCTCCATGTCACATTGAGTTAAAAGTTCAGTGAATAATATGGGATAAAGATGATGATTATGATAAATTTTGAAAGAAAATAAGAACAAATGTTGACTGGAGATCTAAATAGTAAGATTGCATGTAGGACTGTAGACCCAATGCATCCAAAGAAGTAACCTAGAGTAGGAGCCTTGTATTTTTATTTTAGAAAGGTTTTGAAATAGGGTGCGTTTTTTCCTTTTATCTTCACAGTGCTGTATTTAGAGCTATTTTACTCTAGTATGCACCACTCTTCCCACTTTATGTTTCTAATTAAAATGTTTGTTGTTATTTGGAACCTCACTGTGTGAAATTAAATAAGCCACTTTTTTAGCATCCATAAAATAAATCAAACATTTTTTCTCATCTGAAAGACACACAATTCAGTCACAGCAAGCTTATTTCTCTGTTTCTTTTGTTTTCTTTTTTCATCTGCCTGGTAAGCCAATTTTCTGCTTAAGAACTACTGGTTAAAACTCTTACTTGTTTTGATATGTGGACTTTATCCTTTCCCAGTATTCTATGCAAAACACTTCAATATTCAGTGTTCAAAGATTTGCACTGAGAAGAATGATACTGCCCACACAAGCTAGTGCTATTATTTTTTTCAAACATAAAATGAAAGAGTTTTAACTAGCATGGTTCAGGGCCCTTATTTATAAAGATTAAGAGATTCCTTTACTTGGATACTTATGATTCCTGACTCTAGGATTTGAGAGCCTGGCATTGTAGCATCCCTCATCCTGCTGATGAGCTGATGCAGAGCCCAGGTTAGCACTGCAAGGGGAAGACAATATAGATGTGCAGTAGTGGTGCATGGCTGCCACATTAATAAGGGAAATATGTATAAATTATGTGAACAATATTTAAATGCATGTACTGTATTTTTGTAGCATTCACATCACAAAACTAAAAGGGACTTCTACATTTTTTTTAATTATTTATGTATTTCTTTTCCACGAAGTAATTGGTTTTACTTCATGCAAGGTATTTCCAGAAATCTTTCCTGGAAATCCAAGGCTAAGTGCTTAGCCCAAGATTTATGGAAAGTACTTAACACTGAAAGAACTATACGCACTGCCATGTGATCTTACAGCTCGATGTTTTCAGATCCACTGCCATATCCCCTCCTCCACATATCTGACAGTTGTCCTACCCATTTCTGAGGAAACTCCTCCAGCTTTTGCTTCCCCATTCCCCAAGCAAATGATCTGTTAACTCGTTCAATGAAGTTCCAGAGAACTGCTGCTTACCAGGAAGGAATCCCACTGGATTCCTTTAAATGGACTGCTAAAGCACTATGTGCACTACATTTACTAGCATGTGGCTGTTTACCAGATAGAAGAACAGTTGGCAGAATACTATCTTCTTGGGGGGAAAAAAAAGTTTTATTAGACTTCTTATCTTTCAAAAGCATTATCTTAGCCTTATTAACATGTTTCTGTAACTGTATGTCTCTCTGCTTTACTTTTCCAGTTAGCGGCATGAAGAATGAATAATAAAAGTAACTTCTGACAGAGAAACTCAAATCTTCCCTCTGAGATGAAAGAGAATATCCATTTTTTTTCCTTCAGAATGCAAAGTGGCAGTTACATTCAGTAAAACTGGAAGCCAGAACAAAGAGGTCTCTCAGCTTGATACTCTTCCTGCAAGAGGCACATGAGGCCACTGATGCATGAGATCCAATCTAAGGAGAAATGTTTCTCTTGTTTTCAGCCAGAATATGAACAGGAGTGTCTAGAAAAGTTTCCTTTAAGCCTTATGTGTTTAAACATTATGCCAAAACTTATGTTTTGCAAGGCAGCAAATAGTCTTTCTCTCCTTGCAGGAACTTTTTCCTAGTTTGGAATTGTGTTATATACATCAACCAGCCCTACCCTAGACTTCATTTCAAGGATTTGCTCTCAAAATTATGTGCAGCTAGGAAGCTTCTCATCTCAAGACTCATTAGATTAGCCTTCCAAAATGCAAGATTTTACTTTCTTTTGAATTCAAAGTAGTGGTCATCATTTTGTCCTACTTTCACTCTAAGAAGGCAGAACAAAATTATGAAATTTGGGCGCAGTTTACTTGCCGACTCTCAAACGATCGTATGGCAACGTCCATTTTTCTGTGACTGTTTCCATTGCTTTTTTCCATCAGTCACTCCTATGGAGTTGTGAAATCCATATTTCACATATTTTCTTCTCTGTTGTCGTAACCTTCAAGGCCAGCCTATCTTCAGAATTGAATAGTGCTTTCATGCTTTCATCTCTCATAGGCTCAATTATTGTGTGGATCTCCATGACTTTCTTGTAGCTTGTGAGGAGATATCCAGAGAAAAACACTGGTTTGGGGTCAAAATATGTAGCTAAATAATGCAGTGCATTGAAACCTGCCACAGTAAGACAGAAATCTGAGTCCCACAGGGCCTCAAGGCTCATTTCACTGAAGTTATGGAAGCTTTGAAGACTTGCTTGGGCAAGACTTCTGTTTCACACATTTGAAAGGGAGCTACCCGGGTCTCTGTACATACTCTTAGGAAAACTGCAGAACAAACAATACCACTTCGCTTTGTCTTTATTTGGGGTTAGAGAACTCTGTGGTCACAGTAATCCTTTGTCCATAATAACCTCTTTTAGGAGTTTCCTTACTATGCAATTTAACACCCTAATAAACACACTTCAGCAGCTCTAACATCTGCACAGTAGCCACTGCAACATTTTGTGGGCATAAAATGCCTAGTTGAGGAGGCTAAGTCATTGTTGAGGGAATGATTGAGGTGAGAAAATGTTTTTCAGACTATATAAATAATGTAATAATTTATTTCCTCTTTAATATACATTTTCATTGGTCACTACTCTGTTGAGATTTGTGGGTGAGGTTTTCACAGGTTGGATGCGTTGGTTGCTGTATTGGGTGCTTTTGCATTAAGTGGTTCTCTGCATGCTACTCATCTTAAAAGTAGCAAAGACTTTTGTATTAACTGTCAGCTGGTTTCCAGCCAGAGAACTGCAATAATCCTTTTTTTCTTTCTTTTGAATGAGAAACCCTTTTGCTGACAAAACAAGTAAAGTGTCAGAACAGAACATCCTAATCAGCCTGATCAACGTCCCAAATAGCTTGTTTATAAACTTATCAGTTACTTCTGAAGTAATGGGTGGTATGCCAAAAAATCTAAATTTCTTATTCTCTTTTGGAGGATGAAAGGCTAAATTATGTGTTCCATTGCTCTTGTGATCTACAGAAAACAAATTTAAATTGCTGTAACATTATGTGTGCATTTCTGTTTTCAACCTGAAATTTCCAGCTTTCCTTCCTCGTCCTCTCTCTGTCTTTTGATCACATTTTTTACCCCTTTCTGCGTAAAAGGTGCTTTCATACTACCTGAACTTAAGGGGCTTCCAAAAATTGTAGCAGGTCAGCAGCTTTAATCTGTAGTGTGAAGATTGCTGTGGGTATACCTGAGGGCGGGGTTCGGCTCAGGCTGACATCTTCCTTTCACTCTTTATTTCTGCATGAACGAACACCAGCAAGTTTCTGACTGACTTGCACTACTCTCATTATGCTAGACATGGGTTTTCTCTCCCTTTCAGAGAAATAGCTTTTCATAACTTCATTTGCATCTTATTTACAGCTGGTTTTTCTCCCACGGTTTCCCTGTTCATATCCTCTACACCACCTCTCGCTCGAACCCAAATATCATAGGACATGAATCTTCACTGTCTCCACTGTTGTCTCCCCCACTTTATGGTACTTCCCATGTTTCCACACTACAGATTCTTGCTCTTTGCCAGCTGGTGTCTTTTATCACATTACGCCTTTGTGTTCTTCTTCCAGTTCATTCAGCTTTCAAGTACCCCATAATGATCCTCCCTTTTCTGCTATCACAAATTCATCTATTCTGCATCTAAAGCTATGTGGCACCAAAGAACATCTACCACCTACTCATTTGGCAATATACAGTAGATGTTGTTTAAACATGCCATTGTTTCTACCACTACAGTGTAGTATTTTCTGTTACCATGGCCCTGCATCTACACATGATGCTCAGAGTAATCTATTATAGATTTTTTCAGTAATTTTGGGATTTCTCCCCCACCCCCCTTGTGAATAATCAGTTATTCTGATATTCTGCTCATTTTCCCTCTTACTAACGTTGTTAAGACCATCCTCTCTTTTATCTTCTATTCTGCTAACCTATTATATAGGTCTGGACAAGCAAATACAATTCAAACTATATTGCAGGGGTTTTTTAAATGAAATGAGTAAACCTTTTAGAAGTTAAAACAGTAGATTCTAAAGGATGCATATCTGTTTTACTTACTGACCCACAAGAAAACGTATTTGCAGTCGCCTATTTTTAAATCATCAAAATAAGAATAAATTACTACAAATGCCTACCAAAACCTCTTGGATTTTTTTTCAGGTCCTGAGTTTTGTCCGTACGGAATGGGATCCCCTCCATGCCAGCTTCAGCACTCACCAACCTTACCAGGTGCACACAGTGGAGCACTCGGTGTCAGCAGCCAAGGAGCCCATGGCCGACAGCTGCGTCTACAAGTGCCTCAGGAACAAAATCCAGTGTGCAGCCATCACCAGGATACCGCTGCGATCCAGGGCCATCAGCTGCTGCAGGGATGTTACAGAAGACAAACTAGTCCTGGGCTGTGAAGACTCATCAATAATTCTGTATGAAGCCTACAACCAAGTGACTCTGTTAGCCCAGGCAGAACTGCTGCCTGCTGTGATGACCTACCACCCCGCCGGGGCCGTGTTCGTGGTTGGCAGCTCTCAAGGGGAGCTGCAGCTTTTTGACACAGCACTGTCCCCCGTTAAAATTCAGCTCTTGGCACAAGACTATTCACCTGAGGCAACTTTGCAATGCAGTAAACACTTTGAGGTGCCTAGCAGCCTCATCCAGATCCAGTGGGCTGCCCCTCCAGTTGCGTGTGCCAGCCCTGACAGTGCTGATATTCATGACCTTTTGTTGGTTAGATTTGACAAAGGACCCTTGGGAGTACTTCACTTTAAACTTGGTAAGTTCCTAAGCACATATGGTGAACCCTGAGCTCTCAAGGAAACGTCTGTACCCCACAAGGTTTTTGTAGTTTGAAGCACGCTAATTTTAGGTATATGGGACCATAGCCTGAAAAGCAAATTGTTCCAACAATATCTGAAGATATGAACCAAGGAGTTCTTTATCTGTTTCACAATGACTTAATATCTTTTCATATGGGGTCAGACAGGATAGGACCCCAATCTGTTGTCAGGTCAGCATCCCATCATGTTCCCCGTTACTCTAATAAAGCATAACAATTTAGCATTCCTTTAATCTGTAGTATATAACTTTAGGAATTGTATTCACTCTGTAGCAATAGCCCTAACAAGCTAAAATAATCCATATTTAATAATAGAATAGTAATTCTATTTTTTTCCCAAATTATTTTTTTGTGTGTATTATGTATATTTGTCCCAGTACTCTGTTATTCTGGCTTCAGTACATGAAGTTGCATCTTTTCTTTCCTTGAAGACTTTTCACAGAAGAACAAAGTTCTTCATAACCTTCAAAGAAGTTTGGTCTCTCAACTAATTTGCAAGGACTTGTGAATAAAAGGATTAATAATACTAATTTTAGAATTTATATAGCACTTCTCATTTTAGGTGTAAGGAGACTCTGAAAGAGTAAACCCACAACTATCTTCCTCTTATAAGCAGAATAACAAGAAGTAGAAAAGGAAAGCTAAAGGGCTTTCCAAGAGCTACACAGTGAGTCAGTGGCTGAACTAAGAATAAAACCCCTGCAGTCACTCATCAGTGAGAACTGTATTCTTTTCATTCAAGTCAGGCAAGTTACAGTGGTGTAAATCCAATGTGAGGGCTAAAAAAACCAATCATTCCTAAACCCTCTGACTCCCAAGGCAGTGTTTCAGCAGGGCAGACAGCCATCCTGGAAAATTTCACCATTTTGCCCATTGTCCAAGAAAACAAGATTGCCTCTATAGATCTTCATGGGTGTTTTTAAATGATTCTTTTGTATAAAGCTACTGAGATTAGAAACAAGCCTTTTTTAAAAAGAAAAACAAACAACCCCCCAAAAAACCCAAAATAGCAACCTAGTTGACAGTAAGATCTGAAAATCTACTTTATTTCTTTACTTAATGAGACACACATGTGCTTTTGTGTGGGATAACCTGACTAAAAGTACCACAGACCTAAGAATTTGAAAGACTGAATTAATAAAACTTAACCAAGCATGGCACTGCAAAAAGGTAAATTAATATAATGAGATGTTTGCAACAAAAAAATGTTGAATTGACTTCTAACTGTGTAGTTTTAAAAGAGCTGATCAGGATTATTGCTGTTGTCCAAAAAAACTATTAAAAAACCTGTTTGCAGGTTATCATTTATTTTGAGATAATTAGCTGCATTAAGTTCAATGACAGGTTTAATAGTTGCAGAGTAGCCCAGAACACTAATTATAGCAGCTATTTGATGTTTTTGTGCATGTTGGCCATTTGAAAAAAACAAACCCTCTAAATTATCTGAGTCCTGATTTTGGCTGGGATGGAGTTGAGCAGGAGGCACTCTACCCACCTCTACCTTGCTTTTCTTCAGTCCTCCCTTGTGAGGTTTTCTCACAACAGCTTTCCAGAAAGCACAGCTTTCCCCTTGCTATCTTTAGCACATTTATGTTCTTACCAACGCAAGCAGGCTCTCAGTACAGGGATTTAGAGGCCTTTCCTGCTAATTGCCAGCTTGTAAACTTAATTGGACTGTCTCCCTGGGCACCGTTCCTAAATCAATTAGGCAGTGAGTTGGCTGTCACCTCCTTTTCCCAAGCAGGTTGCCTGGAAGCGCACCACCCAGGAGAAGTCAAGCATCCAAATGGGAAGATGTTGACCTCTACAGCTGAAAGTTATCACATTTTAAAATTCATTCTGTATAATTACTGTAAAATCTCTTCTAGGAAGAAGGCAAGGCTCTCTCCCTCCTTCCCTCCCTCCCTCTTTGTAGTCCACTGTGCAAAAATGTGCTGTTCTCTGTTTCATCCTGGTTTTCAGCTTTACACTTCTGCTTAGTTTTGCCACACTACCAAAGTAACTGTGTTGCTTAGCGAGCCCTTCTTCACAGCCTCAGCAATTTTTAGGTCTCTGCTGTTTAAGAAATAATGCAAATATAAGTTATACAGAAAATACAGGGGTCCATGACAGCAAGACCTAGACAGGCATTCAGGAGTGAAATAAAATCCATAATTAACACATGGCTTGGAATGGTTTCCCACAGCAGTCCGTTAAGAAACTATGTCAATGAGAATAAGCAAATATGTTTTTAACTTCCAGCTATATTATAATTTTGGAAAAGTTCTCTGAATTCTCCATTGTGCTGTCTATCCAGGAAAAGATTCATATTAAATATACCCTCAAACATTAATGGCAGATGTCTTTGGTGTCTAATGCCAAACTCATTTCCAAAAGCATTGCAGCTTCTTGTCATTGATGTCAGCCTAGATCCTGGATAAGGCCAAATGTGGTACTCATGCCAATGGTTCAGCATTGCTGGCCTCAAAAGGCATTTAAAGCATAATATTATATTTAATTAACATGAAAATAAGTATTTTCACATTCACTTAGTTGTTAATGTGAAGATTGCCCAGCTTCTGTAATACTTTAAAAACACTAAACATTTAGGAAGAATAAAGTCTGCCATAACTATTAGATATTGACAGGTTAAACGTGGCTATTACACATTGTAATGTCCACAGGCTTTAATACATGCAAATACATTAGAAAACCATGTCTTCTCTTTAATGATGCTAAAAAAATTAAGTATTTCTCTGTTACAAAATATAAATATGCCCCCCAAAGCATCAGATCTGTATATGCAAGTTCTTAGCAGGTTACTTCTCCTTAAGATATAGTCAGATGTTTTTCTTCACTTTTTATTTTCCTCAATTCTTATTTTGCATCACAAACAGTATTCACAACAACATTTATGAAAGTTGTGTGAGGTATGTTTTATATATATCAGGTCTGCTTTTCTCTGTTATCAGACTTCGTTTTCCCCAGCAAGTTGTATGACTTTAATATCAATATTGAAATTAAGCTTGTTCCCTTTCTCATCAGAACATTTTCCTTAAAATTAATTTTTACAAACAAGATCAGAATATAAATTGGGAAAATAAAAAAAAACCACATTATGTTTTCATTTAAAGAGAAGGAAAAAATAAATTTATTCTGGTCTCTTTCTAATATTTGGAGGAGTAGTGATAAAGAATATCAGAGTGAGCAAGACTTGCTAAAATGCCATGTGTGACCTATGTTACATGATCATTTGGCTAGTCAGAGACAATAAATAACATTACTTTCTGCAGCATTTCAGACATCTTTTCTGCTCAGAATCTGAGATCTGCAAGTCAAGAAGCATTCTTCTGGCAAACTTGTTCTTGGTTTCGTGTACAACTGTAATTCAAAGGTCTCTAGGTGTTGATAACTCCGTGACATCCCCTCACAGTAAAAATGCTTCACTTAGAGAATATTACCAAGCTAGAGGTAGGTTCCAGAGCCGTCACAGTGTGGAGACTGATTGAGTAACAGTTACTTTGAAGTTGGAGCTGCTGTACACTTGTATACACAGGTACCTTTGTGTGACACAAATGCTGGGGTTCAGTGTTCTTCAGCAGTATTTCCCTACAGAAAGGAGATACTGTGAAATTTAATTTATTACCCACCATACAGTAGTGATAAACTGTGAATAAACTTTTCCTACCATGTCTAAAACAAACTTCATTACATGATGTTGTCACCAGTGAGTTTTGGCTGCATTCGCTCGACCTCCATGTATGAAATTAACTGATGATTTTTCTCTGCTGTCCAAAACATGCTCAGCCTAAATATACCAAGATATGAAGGAGCTACCTCGTGTAAAAATTTAATACTGAAACCCATCAACTTACTTTTAAACAGTGGCAATTATTTTTAACTGTGCTGAAAAGTAGTCAGCTACTGTTTTACATACTCTATATCAAAGTATAAACCCACTATCTTTGGTTTTAATATTTCCTGTTAAAGGTGTGATCACAAGAGGACAACTGGGCCTTGTGGAAATTATCCACCAGTACATTCGTTATGATGAGATACACGAGGCAATTAATGTCCTGAACACCATGAACTGGAACACAATGGGTCATCAGTGCTATATCTGCTTGAGTGCCATTTGCAACCACCTTCTTAGACAAAAGCTTACACCAGACAGGGAAGGTAAGAGACTGCTTATATTTCTAATGTATTTTTGTGATCTCTTTTTAATTCATGTGTGGATTATGACAATATATTTATTGACCATATAAAGAAGACAATAGTGAGTATCCGGACAGCCAGATTATGGTGCTTCATAATCATAATCAAGTAATTTCAATAAAATCTGGGCTAATGTGTTAACTACATTTTAGTTTGTATCAATAGTGATACTAAAATAATGCATATTTTAATATACATATGCTATAGGCATTAATATATAGCATTAGCATATATATTCTGTAACTTCACTGCATTCTATAAATGTAGCTTATGTTACAGACAAACAGTACTGGATTGAATTGTTTGTTATATGTACATGCTGAGACAGCACCAACTTAAGGAGGGATGTTTTTCTGCAACAGGGACAAGAGATTTTAGTATGTTTTTTAAGGTGCTTTTGAAGGGTCATTCTTTCATTACAAGATACAAAGTCTTTGAATACACTATCCTCTGCTGCCTCCTTTAGGATTAAAGCACTTGTCCTCACTGTAATCTGGCCCCCTGCAGTAGTAGCTGGGGTCCCTCACAAGAAATTATGAATTTTAGGTTTAGCCCCATCTCTGCTGAGGCCTGTTGTGATGCCTTCCTCTTGATTTGCTGTCTATCTTGAAACTCAATAGACTTCAAGATTTGATGTGCCTCGATTTAGTGAAGGTGTTATCCTCCAGTCTAGCAGGCAGACAGCTGGACACCAGGCATCTTTTGTAGCAAGAAAGAATACTTAGGATTCTGGCATGTTTGATGATAGAAAAACTCCAAGGTGTCCTACATCGCAGCCAAGCCATCAGCTATCCCATTTTGTGGGATATGATTTTAAAAAAATCTCTGCATTGCAAACATGACATGTTGATTCTAAATAAAACATGCTTTGAAAAGGACTTGTGAGAAGGGCTGAGCGTGAAACTCTTCTAAAAATATGTACATTATAAACAGATGTTTGTGTGTTTTCCCCCCATGCAGCTCCCTAACACTATTTGCAGCAGAAAGAATTTTATTCCATCCAGGAGTTATTCAATCTGAATCTAACAAATTTGGCATGGTAATTTGTTTTCTTTTTTATTAGCAAAACCCAGTGGGGCCTTTTATTTATAGTGATGGGGCAGTTATCTCTGAGATCTTTATCCTGCCTTCAACATCAAGCTGGGCTATCTGATGAATCTATAACTGTGATAGTGGTTACTCATATTCCATGTCGGTTGAAATGTTTCAGAAGTACAAAACATGCTGTCAAGAAAACAGCAATGGCAAGAGAGTATGTCTTGTTTTTCTATTTTAATCTAAATTGACTGCTGCTTTGAAAGAAAATACCTTTAAAGTTCGACTTATCTTACTATCTAGATTTAGGATAACACAAAACTAGTTTACTAACAGTTTACCTGTGTTACTAACACAGTACTACTAGCTGATTTAGTGCTATCAAGCTAATAAAGTAAAATATAACTACGCTCGGAAGAAAAAACCCATTATTACAAAATACAGAAATGCCTAGTCCAAACAAACATTAATAACAGCGAATCGATGAGATTTTATTTGCCTAATGAGACAACATGTTATATTTTCCTTTTAAAGCAATGTTAGTATATAGCAAATAAATATATAGTAAATTCTCCCTATTCTGCCTAGAAGGCCTTGTACTATGTTGTTAACTCTCAAGCAAAATTCACATAGCATAAATATTATTGATCATTAAATTTCCTTTCAGCTAAGCATGTGGGACACAGAAGTGTACTGTGTATTTACTTGCATTATTTATAATTTTGTATTAAAAAATTGTAGGAAAATGCCTAAGAGCTTGAGCTGTGGAGTATATCAGTCAGAAAATATTTAAAGCAGAGAGAACTTGTGTAACAAAAGGGTTTTATTTTATTGATTACAAGGGAGGTTATCCTGTTTCTCACCACTACATGCTGTCAAACCTCTAGGGTTTTTAGACCCTTTTATCTAAAATTTTTAAAGAACCGTGGGTTCAAGGAGGTTCCTTTAGACCTCAAGGCCATCACAAGGAGGGTTTTGTTACCTGCTGACCTAACACAATAATCCCTGAAAAACCGAACTCCCTTGTTGTTTGCCTAAGAGGACAAAGATGATTTGAGCTAATTGAGAGTTCATCTCTACTGGACAATCTTGTTCAGACTGTATTACTCTTATGAGTCACTTTTAGTTGTAGGCTGCTGGTGAGATCTTGATGTGTTATAGACTTCATTATCCTTTTGATGGCTTTTATTGCTCAAAGTCCTTGTCAGCTCTGCCTCAAAGTGAAAGTTTATATGCCCATTTGTGTTTGTACAATCTGTCATATTTTAATTTCGTCTGTCCTACAACAACATCACGTTTCATCGGTGTTTGAGGAGTTTGACTGACTGCAAACATGAGCAACCTGTTGTAATTGAAACTAATTCACTTGCTTCATTGCTGCTGTGTTTGAACTCCACAGCACAGCTTGAGGCAAGCCTTGGAACCTTTTATGCACCAACAAGACCCCTCTTGGATACAACTGTGCTGGAGTACAGGGACCCAATCAGCAGATACGCAAGAAGGTTCTTCCACCACCTGCTCAGGTGAATGACAGTTTCAACTTCTATCAGCTTAAAATTAATTGCATATTTCAATAACTGCCTACTTTAATGTGGTTAACATTTTCCAAGAGGACCACCCCTGACAAAAATGCATTCATTGTTAATGTTTGTTTAACTTGCACTTTGGTCCCTTCAAATAGAGTATTTCAGATAAAGTGCTATTCAGAGCTCTTCTGTCATCAGTACACTTAAAATGAATCACCCTTTCCCTTTTAGCTTGATAGAGAAAAGAAAACATGCTTATGAGAGATTGATATTCAATAACTACTTTTAGATTAGCTATTGAAAGAGCTTACAAACTTGGAGAAAACCTTGCTAGAACACAAAAGAATGCTGCATGATCCAAGACATTCCTATCTCTGCACCACTGAAATCTGAGCATTTTGTTATTCTTACCTTTAAAGTTCTCATATATAAATTCATGTCCCAGTAATTTTCAGTAAATTTTCAGTGACATTCCTGTAAGAGGAGAAAATGAAATGTTGAATTTGTCTGTAAATTATATAAAATCATGGAATGATTTGGGTTGGAAAGGACCTTAAAGATCATGTAGTTCAACCCCCTCACTACCGTGGACAGGGACACCTTCCACTAGACCAGGCTGCTCAATGGCCCATCCAGCCTGGCCCTGAACAGTGCCAAGGTTAGGACATCCACAGCTTCTTTGGGCAACCTGTTCCAAGTGCCTCACCAACCTCACAGTAAAGAATTTCTTCCTTGTATCTAACCTAAATTTCCCCTCTTTCAAGTTGTACCCATTATTCCTTGTCCTATCACTACAGTTCCTGACAGAAAGTCCCTCTCTGTCTTCCCTGTAGACACCCTTCGAATACTGGAAGGTTGCTATAGGGTCTCCACACAACCTTCTCTTCTCCGGGCTGAACAGCCTCAACTTTTTCAATCTGTCTTCTTAAGGGAGCTGCTCTTACCTTAGATAATACCAAATTCAGCTAGAATTTATAGTGCATTGGTTTATTGTTTTATTTTTCCTTCAAAATAAAAGTCAATAGCTTGAATTTCAAACAGTTATCAATATGCAGCAGTTTAACCTGTTCAGTTGTTCAACAACAACTATAGCTGAAGCATTCCCTCTGATAATTATCCAGTGGATGAAAATAAGGATGAATCACCTTCTGAAAGACACAATGTTTGTAACACCTTGTTGAGGGGTAGACATAGTGAAAAGACGTACAGTGAACCCTTTTTTAGTGATTCATTCAGATTGTATACATTGTCTGCATAGGCTAAGCTAGGAGCTGCAAGTTACTTTGACAGTACAGTGTGCTTTTTTTCAAATCTTAAAGCAAAATATTTTATATTGTCTTCTGCACTTTGAGTCTGAAGAGGATCATCTTACTGGTAAACGGAACCATTCCAGTGGGGAAATTATTCCAAATAGATGAATGCTCCAATATTTACATAACATGCACCAGCCTTTCACTGGAGTTTTCCTAATACTCGTGGCCACAACAGTGGGCACAAACTCTGCTGTTGCCTTTCTCCTAGAAACCAGCAGGGAAGATCTGTTGCGGCAATGGCCAACTTGTGGTGGCTGTGGGCCAGTTGCCTGCGGAGGACAGATGCAGAAAGAATGCCTTGGAGATTGCTGAGAGGTGTAACTACAGTGCTCTTACATCTGCCAGAGAAAGGTGTATTCCCTCTGACTCAGGGTTTGCTTCCAAGTGCTAGCAGGCATGCAGAGGCATGGGGCCCCAGCTAAGCTGCCAGCCCTTGGGGCTGCTGAGTGCAGCTGAAACACTGACTCAACCTTCCTAAAACAAGAACCTTCACTGTCAGAATGCTGCCTGGACAACGTGGGGCACAGGCAGGAGGTGTGCAGAAGAGTATTTTACCTCCACCATAAAGCAGTGCTTGAAAAATCTACAGTTGTGGCAATTTTGGGAAAAATGTGTGCTATTTTGCTGTTTTCCTGTTGTCAAAGGGATTTGTATTCAGCTGAATCAAAGTGATAGGATCGTGTGATTGCTGCAGAACAGATGGTAATGCTTAAAGCTTATCTCAGAAGACATAATCTAAGTACAAAATTAAATGTTCAAATACGGGAGATTTATCTGATAGAAAGCAAAGAAATGATGTTCAGAGCTGATCATTATTGCATTAAAGTGGCTGTGCCTTAATTGGTGTTTATTTCCTTTTAGATGTTTTCTTCAGTGACTAGAATGATTTGAATGTAGGCTAAGCAGAGAAAACTATAGATTTGTTGAGGAATGGCAAACCATGGTTCTGGGTGAGTGAATGCCATCCAGGCATGATGCAATGTCTAGGAGGATCATAGGGAGGCACAATGCTCACTAATTCAGGCACATGGAAGTTGCAGCTGCTGCTGTTACATCTGTCAGTGAGAAGCCAGCAAGACAAACCACTTCTGCCAGACTGCATTTTGAGTTGTAGGTTCAGAACAGGAGGAAAAGTGAGAAGACAATTATTTTCTTGCCCTTTTGGGTCAGCATGTTAAACCCCTGAGGACACTGAAAATGGAGAGTTCCTCCCACTACCTGTTTGTCAGAGACAGTGGCTGTTTCAGGGAGTCGGGAAGCCCACATTTTAAGTCAGTTGTATGCTCTCTGTCTCAATCCTTGTCATTCCAAAATGTTGGAAGTCAAGGAGACAAGGCAGAAGGCCAGCTTGACTGAGCAGGGATCTTCTTTTGGAGATAAGGCAAAAAAGGAAGGTGTATGCCCAGTGGAAGCAAGGTCATGTGACATGAAAGAAATACAGAGATGCTGCTCACCACTGTAGAGAGAAAATGTGTGTGGCTAAAGCTCAGTTGGAGTTGAAGCTGGACAGAACTGGGGAGGACAATTAGAAGAGTTTTTTTAAATACATTAATGGCAAATAGTGCAGAAATAACATCAGCCTGTTACAGGGTGAGGATGGTCGCCTCACAAACAGGGACATAGACAAGGCAGAGATGTTTAGTGCATTCTTTATCTCTGTCTTCAACACTGATGATGAACTAGGGGGGGTCCAAGTGCCCTGAGCTGGAAGACCATTCCAGTGAGAATTATAAACTCCAAGTTGAACCTGAAGTTGTGTTGCACCTGCTGATTGAGGTGGTTCCCAACAAATCTATGGGGCCTGATGGGATTCATCTGAGAATATTCAAAGAGCTGGCTGGTGTCATTATGAGGCCTCTCTCGGGTTTTGAACTGTCTTGGAAATCCAGAGAGGTCCCAGTTGACTGGAAGCTGGCTAACATTGTCCCAGTTTTCAAGAAGGGCAAGAAGGATGACCCTGGAAACTACAGGCCTGTCGGTCTCGCTTCAGTGACTGGAAAATTATGGAGAAGATAATTCTGGAAGGTAGTGACAAACACCTGAAGGACAACATAGTCATTAGTCACAGCCAGCACAGCTTCATGAGGGGAAAGTCCTGCTTGTCAAACTGATTTTCTTTTAAGACAAGGTAACCCACCTGCTTGATCCAAGGAAGACAGTTGATATAATCTTTTTGGATTTCAGTAAAGCTTTAAAGCTTTTGATACCATTTCTCCCATTCCTCAAGGGAGGTAATTGTCCCACTCTGCTCTGCATGAGTGTGGCCTCACCTCGAATATTGTGTGCAGTTTCGGTCACCACAATATAAGAAAGATATTAAGCTATTAGAGAGTGTCCAAAGGAGGGCAACAAAGATGGTGAAGGGCCTTGAGGGGAAGCCTTATAAGGAGCATCTGAGGTCACCTGGTCTGTTCAACCTGGAGAAGAAGAGACTGAGGAGAGACCTCATTGCAGTTACAACTTCCTCATGAGAGGAAGCGGAGGGGCAGGTACTGATCTCTTCTCTCTGGTGACCAGTGACAGGACCCAAGGGAATGGCCTGAAGTTTTGTTAGGAGAAGTTTAGGCTGGATATTAGGAAAAGGTTTTTCACCCAGAGGGTGGTTGGGCACTAGAACAGGCTCCCCAGGGAAGTGGTCACAACACCAAGGCTGACAGAGATCAGAAAGCGTTTGGACAGGGTATGATTCTTGAAGCTGTCCTGTGCAGGACCAGGAGTTGGACTTCGATGATCCTAGTGTATCCTTTCCAATTCAGGATATTCTGTGGTTCTACGATATGATTTATTCACTTATTTACCCTTATTCATTTAGCACTGAGTGCATGCAGGCTTATTACAAATAGCTAATGAATCTCTTCAGAGTGGATTTTTTTGTTACAACAGATGTGTTTGCATGACCAAACAAGAAGACTTGAATGCAGAAGCCCTGTAAACTGCCAATGCCAACTTGATGCAGCACTAAGGGAACATTTTGTTACTCCCGTATGAGCATGAGGAAACAAAAGCAAAGTGATCACTTTGTACCATATTGCAGCAAGAAGTAGAAGACACATAATGCTTCCTAAATTATGTGCGGTAAAATTATGGCCGATATTCAAAAACTGTTTCTTGGCATAGAGTAATGCCTTCTGCAATTCATTTTGGCTTCAGAGAAAGCAAGCAGCAAATGCACAGAAGTTAAATCTGGTGGATAAGGAACGAAGGAGAGAAACTCAGAGGTTTGGTAGGAAGAGTGAGGGAAGGAAGTGAGGTTATGAGCATGAGTAGAAGAGAAGGCATTGGGGATGAAGGCCTAAAGGCAGGCATGGCGATGTACAGTGTCCTTCAAAGAGAGCAGAGTGGGAATACAGAGCAAAATAGGGGAAGACAGCTTAGGATATGTGTGGTGGGCTATAGAAGAGACCAGACACATTGAGGGATGGACAGGGAAGGGTGGAGTCTTGCATACAAGATTAAAACATTAAAACACTTAAATATTTCTAGATCTAAATCTGAAAAATGTTCATATAAACAAAAGTCTTCACCCCCCTCTCCAGCTTTCCTTTGAATGCCCCACCAATCTGCCTTAAGCCTTTTCTAGAAGGACCCACTCTGGAGGGAGAAGTATTAGTTCATTCTACATGCTGAGACAATCTTTGACCTGCCTGCTGAGTCTGCCAAAAAGGTGCCAGTTATTGTTGTACTTTTAAAGATGTGAGTGTCTGTATTTACTAGAATTGAGAAATACGGTTACCTGTTCAGAAAGGCTATCCTCACCTAGCCATGTGCCAGTGATTTTAATCGCTACTGTAGGCTGGAAGGTTGTACATCCAGTTGCAAATGACTGGAGACGTGCATTTTCACATTATCACTGACATTATAGGCTAGCTATTTTCCTACCATCAGCGAGATAAGTTTCTAGAAAACAGTGGATGCAGCAATGGTAGGTTCCCTCTTTAGGTATCAGGCACTTTAGAAAGAAGATGCTCCATCCAGCCTGCGATGGGCAAAGGAACACTGACAGCGTGACTGAAACAGATCACAATTAGGAGGAGGGAAAACGCTTTGCAATATGTTCGACACTGCCACCTTTTTTGTGTATGCATCATTACAAAAGCTAAGTTCTTAAATTTGCAAACCATGCAGCATCTGCAGCTTCCACTAAAATAGAAGCTTAGAGCTTTACAGGTATAGGCCCTGAATGTAGAATGTGGAATACCTCCAAAAACAGGCGTTCGGGATACAAAATTAAAATTAAAGGCCTCTTAATTATATGCCGGGGATCCATTACAACAGTATTTACGGAATGGATAATTATTTTCACTCTAAATTCTTATCTATAATTAAAAAATACAGGAACTGAATTACAAGAACAGAAATGTATCTTAGGTGTTCCTTGCCACTTCAGTAGCACTCTGGTATTTTATTATGATGTCACTGCTTATAATAATATAACGCATTATATCATTATGTAAAATGTTGAGCAGAGATGGATTTATTGGGAAGCCTTGGGGAGCTGTAACCTCCTTGCCTCCACCCTTTTGCTACGTGTATTTGTGTGATGGGGGAGTGGCTGTACAACCTCCTGCCTCTGTCTAACAGCCTCATCTATCCATGTACAAAACATGGAATGGGATGGAATAATTTTTCACTCGTTAACTGTGGCATCGCTGACTCATGGCTTTGCTTCACTCTGATCAAGCATTCGTAAATTGTACTTGTCATATTTTCTAATGCATGAAATTATCTTGTTTGTTTGACACACACACAGAGGCACAAACACCTGCCTGCTCTGTTTTGTTCCATTTTTTGAGTGAGAAAGCAGGGCTAGAAAGTAAAGTCTGCAGCGCAGGAGTTGCAGAATTAAGATGCAACCACAGCTCTGTGGTTCTACTGTGCCCTTTCCTCCTTTGTAATTCTGTTTTTACGTTTGTGAATACTCAGGTTAAGAATTGGGGTTTTTTTCCTACATGGAGAAATACTAAGAGTCAAAATCAATTGGACCTTTCCATCTGATAATTTCATTATGATAATGTGATTTGGGCTTTTTCCCATAGTACAAACATATTTGCCTGCAAACCAAAGCTCTGTTGTAAATAGTAACATAGTGCTTTTGCTTATTTCAAGAGCAAAGTGCAGCTCTGATCACATTCGATGGTAGAATTTTAGATGGATTCATGAAAGATTTTCCTATGCGTGGATCCAAAAATGAGAACCTTCACCATGTTTTTACTGTTACTGTTTCTTCTCCTTCACAAATCTTCTCAGAAGTGTTGTACTCTTCCCAGTGTTCGGTGTTAGATGCTACTAGTTAAATGCAAAAAATTAGCTGCATGTTGTGCAGAACTTTCATAAAGTGATGTGACTTTACACACAGGACTTGATGGAGCTTCTTTGTAAATAAACACTCTTAAAGGAGATGAGAAAGTAGGTGTTCATTAGCATCAGGTGTTCATTAGACCTGCTTTCAGCCAGTACTGGTTTTTATCAATCACTTCACTATTCAAGAGTTATGAAGTGCATTGCTATACTACAAGACATGATGCCTTGACACAGTCAGTTATCATTTAAGTCCAAGACAGCCTTTGAAAAGCTAAAATAAAGCTCTTCTGCCCTGCAGGTACATCACTAATGCAGTACTAACTACCCCTTGGTAAGCAGGTTCCTGTATCACTGCACTGCAATCTGCAAAGTAGACATTCACTGTGAGTATATCCATCCTAAACAGGACCCTAAATCAAAGGTGAAAAAGATGCCTCAGCTCCATAGGAATAGTTTCCAATCCCGTCTGCTGCCATCTGTATGGAACTGAGAGCCAGAGTGAGCAAAGAGCTTTTATGATCCTTTTTAAGAGCACCCTAGAAGTAGAATCTATAATTATATTGGTACATAGTGTGTCACGAAATATGTATAAACATTAATGATGACATGGTTGAGGACTAAGAATGTCTTTTATATTCATAAGGTAACCTATTAGGCATTAAATTATGCCTTCAGATAAAATGACCACTGATGTCAGTCAGGTTCTCTATGGTGGCCACATGAACAGAATTCATCTCTATGGGAGTAAGTTCAGTAGCAGCATTTTGACTAAAGTAGCACCTTCTGGAGAGGACTTTGAAGAGTCATTTTTTATTATCTTTTGAAAATGATCAAAACCAAAGGTTTTCATATTACCATGGGACTGATAAATGAGAATTTATATTGCTGTGATGGAACTACACATGAAAAGATTCCCCTGGTCATGCTTCTTGACCTGTTTTAGAAACAAGAAATAAAGGCACCTATTTAATGCAACTAAGTTATTTTTGCAGTTAAAGAGGTTAAATATCTCAGTAGAAGTTTAGAATGTCCTATGTAGTTAATGATTTTTTTTTTCTTAAACCAGCTCCAACACAGTTTTCAATTTCAAGCAGATACTTTGATGCTACAGGAATAGCTCTAGGATTTAATTCTCTAGTGATGATTACAATGTTAGAAATATTGAGAAAAACATTGGAGTGGGGGGATAACAAATGATATGACATAATTGCTTGAGAACAAAATTCCATGAAGATAAACCACAAGAAATACCTGTCAGAGGTTTGCTCCTCAACCTAATGAAAGAGATTGCTTGGAGCATGGGAATAATGGCCCCTTCCATACCCTTGGAGCAGTCCCAGAGCTGCTTTATAGCAGTCTCATTTCACACAGCCACCAGCAGATGCTGTGTGGTGGCCCAGAGTGCCAGAAGTCCTCCAGTTCTCTGCTACGTCCCCACCCATGGGACTGCACTAGAAAAAAGGAACACAGAGTAGCTGTGCTGGGCTGATGTAGTTTGTGCCAAACCTATTCCCACGTGCTGGTTAATCTGACTTTGATATTGCTACTTTCAGAAGCTGAGCCCACATCGAGACCACTGTTGTGTTGTGTTGTGTAACTGATAATCTGCCCTCATAAGGTGGCTTTTTCCTGCTGTACCAGCTGTGCAGTTTCCCTGAAACCTTACAGGCTTTGGATATACATTGAGAGCAGAAACAATGCAAATACACCATATTCATGGACAGAAAAAATCAAGAATTTGTTCTTAACAACACATCACCCTTGAGCAGCTGCTGTAAATCAGCCTCAGCCTTTGCAGGTTATCAGTTACTCCCTCCCCATCAAGTCCACCTAGTCACTAATAGTATCTCCTTTTGGAATGACACTCAAAAATCTAATTTGAGGTCCTGGCTGAGAACTGAATTTAAGATTTATTTTTTTTCCTTGAAGTCTTTCCAAACTATTTCATGTCACATCTCTTTACCAAGATACTTCTTCTCCATTCATCTTCAGAGTCCTCCTGAGCCCCACCCTGAGCCTTCCCTTTACTGTATATGGATCATCTGGCAACATTCTGTTTTGAACTCAGCTCATCAGATCAGACTTTTCTCCCACTCTCTCAGCCTTTTTTTTCTGACTTTTCTCCCAGTTCCATCCAGTGCCCTCCAGGAATTGCTAACTGAATAGTCAGGCAGCCCTAGGCTTTCTGTCTTCAAATGCAGGTCTGCCTTTTATGGTTCCTCAGAACCAAAGAGCCTGCCAAGGAAAGAACACCATAAGGAAAATTTAGAACAAAAATCAGCGGTAGTCAATTGTCCAATAACTGGATGTAGTGTCTTGGGGGTGCACTTCACCTCTCATGACTTAATGTAGAATTTATATGTCTCACATGCTCATCTAGTCTTGCTCTGTAGTTAGTATAAAGACATGGGCACCCAAAGGTTGAGTAATCCCATCGAAGGGAGATCTCTAAGATAAGCGTGAAGAATCAAACGTCAGTGCCTATCAATTAACTATAAAAGAAGCCTCCCTAATTAGCTTAAATTAGCCATGTAAAGGTAAGCTGTTTGAAGATAAATGGAATGATTTGCACTGTAAATGTCTAGCTCCTGTATCACATTATTACTGGCCAGTTAACAGAAAAATCTTAGATGCTCAGATGGTTTCTGTAATGGAAGGAGAGAGGCAGAAAGGCAAGCAAAATATGTATAAAGAAAGGTTTACAAAAAGCAGATAGGCATGCCAATCTCTTTAAAAATCTCCTTTTGACCAACTGGCCAAGATAGGAAAGAATGGAGATGTTTCTTAGTTTACACTGGTAAGTACTGAAGTATCAGTAAGAGAGATTATACTAGAGATAGATAAACAGTAATATATGACCAGGACTAGGTAAAATTAATTCAAAATTTCTAGAGGTAGTCAAGCATAAAACATCTGAAATACACACTGTGGTGTATAACCTCTTATTTAGAATGACCTTAGCACCTCAGGACAGGAACATGGAAAATATTAAGTCAGTTTTCAAAACATCCTGGAGAGACCTTGAAGAACTATAGCCCTGTAAGTCCAGACTCTGTACCGATGAAATTAGTAGAAACTATATTTTAAAAATAATGTGAACATACAGACAAATAACGTTGTACTGGGGGAGAGTCAGCAGGATTTATGTAAAGGCAAGTCATGTCTTAAAACTCAGAATTCTTTGATGTCGGCAATCATGTCAGTAATAGATATCCAGCTGCTACTGATGAAAGTTTGACCATTGAAGACCTTTTTGGAAGGTCTCCCACCAAAATGTCTTAAAGAAGCTAAGCTGCCACAGGATAAGAGGAAAGCTTCCCTTTCATAGATAAGTAATTCATTAAAAGGTAAGAAACGGAGTAAGAGTAAATGGTCAGTCGTCATGGAGGTCACCAATGGAAATTATAAGCATAGCAGATCTATACTTATAAGTAGCCTGGCAAAGGAGCAAATAGTGAGGTGCTAGCATTTGCTAATGATACTAAATTATTAACACCAGCGAAGATACGACCTGCTGTGAAGAACAGCAAAAGGGCTTCACAGGATTCAGTGACATAGTGTCAAAATTGAAGATGAAATTAAATATAAGTAAATTCAAAGTGAAGCACATGGTGTGTGTGACTCCAAACTTCGTGTATAAAATGATACAGTCTGAGCTCAATATTATTCTGGAAGAAGAATTTTGGTCTTAGAACTCTACAACTATAAAATACTCAGTTCATTGCTCAGCAGAAGTACAAAAAGCAAATTGCCTGCTAGGAATTCTTAGAAAAGGACTAGACAACAAAACAGTGAACTTCAGTTCACCTGAATTTTGTGTGTTGTTTTGGCGTCCCATAATCTGTAAAAGGATATAGTAGAACTCAAAAAGGTCTAGGAAGGGCAGCCAGGATGATTAAAGGCATGAAACAGTTTTAGTGAAAGGAATGACTAAATAGACTAGAACTCCTCAACCTAAAGAAGAGGCAGCTGAGATAGAGATCTATTAAATTGTGAGTGTTAGGGAGGAGCTCAGCAAATGACTGCTCATTGCTGCTTCTAATACAAAAACTAGAGGTCATCAAGCAAAGCTAACACGTGGCAGTTTCAAAATACAGTGATTCTTCACGTAACATGTAATTAAAATATGAACCTCCTTACCACAGGATGTTGTGGATGATAAAATTGTATGTGAGTTCAAAGGCAAGGTTCAGAGAAGAGAAATTCACTGAGGAACGCCAGCCTCGAAACCACCTCTGGCTCAGCAAATCCCTGAATCACAAATTGTTGGAGACTAGGAGACTACTTAGGGAAGTATCACCATATGTTTGCCCTGTTCTTATATTCCCTCCTTGGTGCCCAGCTGATGGCAAGGGATTAGGTCAGGTGTACCTTTGTTCTGAGCACAATGGCTCTTTTACGTTCTGTGTTCTTGGACACGATGCTGTGCAGAAAAAGCATGTCATACTCAGTTGTTTTCCATTTGGTCCCTCAAAAAATGTTCCAAAATTCATACAAAGTTTCAGAGAATTGCTTGTCTGTCTTTCCTGTGGCTGTATTTGCTGTAATTGAGTCGTTGTGGGGGGGAATTTCATGACCATTACCACTGCATTATTTTATTACAAAGAAATAATTTGGCTATTGACAAACTTCGGTAGAAAAAGTAAATATACTCTAATGGATCTGTAACTCAGCAAATGATTCAAAATTTGGCCCTGCACCATGATTCTGTGAGTAGATATTTATCTTCAGGCAACCAGCTTTAGAAAATATCGAGGTAATGTGTTTTCTCTGAGAAGTCTTAGCACTAAAAAAACACATCTTATCCAATGTCAGGCATGAGGGAGAATTGGCCTTGTTCCTCATGGAAAGTCAAGGAGGAAAAGGGTCTGTTCATCTTAACTTTAATACCAAATTTCCATCTGCTGCAGTTGGAAATGGCAGAGATATCACACGTATACAATAGGGATTTATTATAGAGGCAGCAACTCATCCTTAACCACAGCGATGATACTGGGCCTCTGTTATATAGCTGTCTTTAGTGTGTAGACATGCTGATATGTTTGCTCAATAAAACCCAGCTTTCAAGACATACTGTTAAGTTTACATGATCACCAGAGTGAGAGGGATAAAGCTGGAAAAGAAGAAAAGCAGAAGCGAATTAATGCAATAAAGGCTAGGATTTAACAGACAGGGTTGAGTAAAATAAATGTGAAACAACAGGTGTCACTGACTCTTATCAGCATTTTTAATTAACACCTGTTTTTAGCCCAGAGTACTTTGGAAGAGTATGTTGGAGTGTGTCTGTATTTAAAGATAAAGATAGACTGTTGAGGAGTTCCTAAGTAGTGAGAGGTTGGAGGAATGTAGAGGTTTGGGAGTGGGGGGAGCCTGTGTTTGCTGGGTGGGTGTCACTTGCAGCTTAGAGAAACCTGAAGGAAAGCCACTATGATAAAATTGCAAGGTAGGGAAATACTGCTATGGCAACAAAGTATATTCTCTTCAAGGAAAATGAGTATGAAAAAGGAAAAAAGGAGTGTAGAAAATTCAAAGGAAGGACAGATTACAAGAAAAGACAGAATCTAGTTTAAAAAGAAATAAGTTTTAATAGTTTCAATTTATATATTAATATTTTATTATAGTAATAAATTTCTGTTATCCAGACTTTTCTAGCATCTACTGTGGAAAATCTCAGAGGACTTGACAGATATGAAAGAGTTTTGATATGGAAGAATTCTGACTCACAGTAGGAAAAGATTGCTGTTGCTTCCAACAGCCCTATTCTTCAGTGGTCTGTCCTACAAGAACCCAGGCTAAAGTGATTGACCAACATCACATGGAAAGCGTGTGACATAAACATTCACAAAATCAGGATCTTTAAACTAATATTTATTTGGTGTAGGTATGAGGCAGTTCTAGAATGTTAAACTAGTTCTGGTTAATTTGAGCAAATAAACAACGTATCTTTCTTTATACCTAAACCCACTACCTTTTCTAGAATATTTCATATATCTAGACTATTTCTTGCTAAATATGTGCTTTCAGGGTTTAAAAGATCCCTTATTATTAAACTAATTTGTTCAAAAACTAACTTGGTTCACTTGAATATCTGACTCAAAACATAGAAAGCCTGTCCTGAGAAGAAACATGTGTGTTTAAGAGAGTCACCTGAACTATTTCACACAAAAGTACATATAGGTTTCCTAGAGCAGAATATCACCCTGGAAGATAGGAATCACAGGGTAAGATTATTAACTTCTTTTTTATGTTCAGTTTTGGAATGACTTCAAGATTCACATCCAGTTACAGCCCTCAAGGGCTTTCTATGGTCAGAGAGTCATACTGTCTGGCTCCCCTTATTAGCTTTCTCTTTCCTCCTATTTTTTTAATTTGGTTTGCTTGTTTGTTTTCTTGCTTCATACCAGAGGGTACTCTTTGATGTGAAGGGCATTCGGTTCTATGCCCAAAAATCTATTAAGTTATAGGTGGACTTCCTTTAGGTCAGAGATATGTAGTTTGGCAGTATCCTTCAAGTAACAGAAATTTTGGGTGCCTTGAGATAGCTGTATTTTGTATTTGTATATTGTATTTTCTCATGGTTATTCACTCTTACCTGAGACCTATTTGTGTATGACCTTTGAAAGGTTCCACAAGGGATTTCTTTTTAAACAAGTCACTCAGGCCCCAAATCCAGCACTTCACTTAACATGCCCATATTTAGGGCCTACAGAAAATTATAGGTCATAAACTCATACATTAATGCTTTGCTAAATCTGGGCCTGAAGGGATGTATAGATTATACCTGGACAACTTTCAGAGCTCCTGCATCTAAAATACAATTTAGGAGATTATCCCCTTGACTCACATACATATAGACCCAGTGGCTGTTTCTCCATTAGCCTTTGGTGCTCTGCAGCACTTTCTCTTGGTCAGCTTGAGTGTATCTTAGAAGGTAAAAAGGTTTGTGTGTCCTGTTCAAAAGAGCTCATAACCTAAAATCCCAGTAGCATAATAGCAGGAGCTTGGCAAAATAATACTACCAAGCATCTCAGAGGTTCCAATGCATGCATTGATCCTTCTGCCACTTCCCTACTAACTTACAGAATCATTGGTGAATCTCAGCCAATTTAACAGAGGGTAGAAGTCTCAGAAATAAGCAAATGCTTGCAAGTTTTGTGAAAATCAGCAACCAGTTAGGGTTAAATAGAGTGCAGGAGGTTATCTCTGTCCCAGAAAAGCTACAGTGAAAGTTCAGCAGATAGATGTTCTGCCAATCAAGACATGCACTGCTTAACACCAAACAGTGTCCCCATTGCCCCTTGCTCCAACCATTGCTGGGAGGGAGACGAGGATACCCTGCTGGGAAAAGGACAGTGTATTGTCCAGAGTATATTTTGGCAGGGTACCTTGGGAAGAGGAAGGGTTGTTGTGCTGAGGCTGTGTAAGAGAAAGCATAAGATGGGTTCATTGGAGAGTTCCTGGTCTTCAGGCAGAATTCAGTTTTCAACAGCTGTATTATTTAAAATAGAGTATCCTACTGAACTCATTAGGGTGAAATCATATCAGGTTTTGGTTGACTTTTGCTTAAAGTGTTTTGGTTTGGTTTCTTTTCTTATGAAACGTAAGATCTTGATGTATTTATTCCTCTCCAGGAACTCTAAGTACCAGTTTTTCAGCATTCACTATAAAATGCAGGATATAAGTCTTTGACTAATACTATACTTTATACATGACAGATTACAAGCATTCTAAGTCATCAGAATTTTCTGAAAATTTACTTCAAAATATTTCATTAAAGTTCAATAGGATTTCAGTGCTGTCATTGTAAGGATGCGCTGAAGTTACATCGTCTGTACCTGGCTTCATACCACATCCCTATGTTTCATGTGAAATGTGGGAGTCTTTAAGCCCTGGTTTTGTAAATGGGCTCTGAAGCTGTATTCTGATCTGCAGCTACATGCCTAAAGCAGTGGTGTTGTGTTCAACAGCTTGTTGAAAACCAATCTGCCCCCGTTTAAAAATCAACCACTTAGCAACCTAGCCACACACTTTTTGCATTCTTTAACTTGATAATCTCTAATTATTCTGGCTCAGAATTCCAGTGAAATGGGGTTCAGATTAATTTTACGGATGTCATTCTTTATTCTAATATTGTCTAATTTAAAAGGAAAATATTTCAGATAATAACAACATATTTTGAGGGGGAAAAAAAAAGAATGAAAATCATTTCTGTTCCAAAAATTACTGATATGAGAATTTATGGGGAAACAGCTCCTTTTATGAATAATTATTATTATTGAGTTTAAGAAATGGGCAAGATGCCTAGAAATTGAATGAAAGAATGAGCTATTAAATTGAAATATTAAATGAAATAACTGAATTAAAAGTGATCATGTAAACCCAGCAGTAAGTGTTGGGAGCTGTAGCTGATTGAACATATTTTCATCATCTGTTTTGTATGCTTAAATACAATTGCTTGATGTAAGTAAACACTTGATTGATATTCTGAATACTTTAAAATCTGCATATGCATCATGGAATACTGAACAATTAAAACTTAATTTCAGTGTAGTTTGATTACATGTAAATTATATCAATATTCATTTTTTCCTGTTCCGTTTGCTCAGTGTATATTTAATATCCACTTTTTGAATGTGTATCACTCTTGATTGGACTGTGAGATGAGGAGGACTCTGAAATTTCTTCCATTAAAAAGGATTGCCTTATAAATATTATTTGTGCCACAGCTCTTCCCCTGCAGATTATTTTCTAAATGTTGTGTACTCTTATTGAAGACAAGGAAAAAAACTGCTGCAGCCCTCCTTTATCAGCCCAGCACAAGGAATATGCTTACATGGTCGATGAGCATGTCTAAGAAGGCTTGTTGGTTGTAACTAGTCCCTAAAGAAATGTTTCCATCTTTTCTGCACTATATTTCTTGCTTGCATGAGCTCCCTTTCCCTTCCTTTCCTCCTCCCTCCAAATGATTTTTTTTTCTGGTTCCTGGAGGTCTTTCAAGGCATTTTAATTTTATGGCTAAATATTGCAAGTATTTTCAAGTTGACCATTTTCAGCACAAAAAATGTATCTCTGTCTTTAAGTGACCACATTCAGTTTAGCTGTTGTGGAATACATATGACATATATTTGTAGAACCTCTCATAAAAACCAAAGAGACTTCTTTTCCCTTCTCTGCAGGCTGCAATCCATGCATATTGTTTCAACCAACAGTATTTAAAATTACTTTATTTCTGGACATCCAACAGGAAGAAACCCTGGCCATTTGATTCTCTTTTTATTTATGACAGTGAACAGGATAGCCTCTCGGAAGTTACAGATAACATATTTTTTTTACTACTGATATATTTTATTTAAAAATAGAAGGCTTTCCTGGCATCTTGTCAGTTAAGTCGCATCCCAAAATACAGGCAGACATCAGGTCTGCCACTTCACTGAAGGAAGGCGGGTTTGGATTCTTCTCTACCTTGACCATTTTTGACCTGCATGACCTCTGTCATACCACTCACATTTCCCCTTGATTTCCTTGTCCACACTAATAGCCACTTTTTATATTTTTGTAGAATACAGAGAAACATTGCATATGTGAATATAATAACAGCATTATTTTATTACATGAGAATTTGAAGTTAATTTTGTATCTACTAAATGGCTCGCAGGGAGATATTTTCCTGTATGTCCTACATAGTTAATTGCAGTTTGAGGGTTTTAATCTTGAAAGTCATATTTCTGTTGCCTGTCACTTTGACCAAACGAGTGGCTGAACTTCTTGGTTTGTAGGTTGATTTCCTTATCTCTCTTTTTCAAGAGACATATAAGTCTTGATTGCTGGAGTTATTGTGAAACAAGCAGTTGCAAGGTGGAGGAAGGGGGTGGAGGAAGGGGTGGGAAGACACCAGGGCCCTGTAGATTCCATTTTAGAAAGCAAATATTGTGCCTTGTGATTGTGGCACAAGAACAAAAGGGAGAGAGTGTTTTGCTTGGGGTTTTTTTCTTTGTTTGAGGAGCTGAACAGCAAGAGGTCTTCCCATGACAAAACATGCTTTACAAAACAGGCATGATTGGCTTGAGGTTGGTCTCATGCTATATAGACCTCTCTCTAATGATTCCTGTAGATGAAAACCAACACAACTTTCATACCAAAGAGATTCAAAATAACCATTATCTTCTAGTAAAACTGGGTTAAAAAACCCTGGACATTCTTGACTGATTTAATACTGTTTGCCTTAGTAATGCAAACTTGTCACTTGTCTTTAAAACCTTCACTTTATTTTAAAGTAATTCCATTTATAATAAATTATGAAGTAACTGGGACTGTTATTTCCAGTTCTTGGTTTGTGAAGGGCATTTCTAGATACTCTTTATTGCCCCTTTTTTCCTTTGGTACAGATCTGAAAATATTGAGCTAACTTCACAGTTTTATGAATAGGGTCCATAATGGGACTGAAGTATGTATGTTGATTAAAGGGAAAAAAATTGAAATCTTTGTGAACCTACAAAGAAATGACAGCTAAGGCTGTTCTGCTGTAAAATCAAATGAAAAAGTTACTTTACATTTTTTGGTTGCAGACATTTTTGCCTTTGCTAAAGCAAATGTCATTCAGATAGTCTGTATATAGTGATAACTTTGGGAAAACAAAATAATGATAGACATTTTTTTTAGTTGGTCGTATAGCTGGTTTCTGTTTGGTTTCCAATTTCCCCTCTAAGTACTAAGAATGTGTATTTAATCTGTAATGAGAAAAAAAAAAGTGCCAGAAAAAAATACATACATGATAGCTGTTCAAGATAAACGTATTATAACGTGTACTTATTTGTCTTAATTAAAGCATAGCTTCAGAAACAGCATTTCAACACTACATATTTTAGTGGAAAAACCCTCACAGGAATCATGTTGAAAAGCTTCAAACACCTATGATAAAATGGGGGTGCACTGCCTGCTTCCTAGTGATCAAGAGGTTAACTTTAATTCATCCCCTCCCCTCCCTTAAACTGGTTCTGTGAGGAGGGCTGCAAATTAGTACTTGGAAGACACAGCAGGGAGATTAGCTCTAGGGAGGAAAGGACTCCCCACTCCAGCTCTTAGGAACCTCACCTGGAGAGTGCATTTCCTTTTCTACTTAAGCTAACATATTATGCCTTCTTGTCACAAATGTTATTCCTTGAAGGAAAAGTCCTCTCTGGTTCTATCTTGCAATCTGCTGAATCATTCCAAATGTGCGGTGCAAGGGAGCGATAAGGCTGTAACAAGAGGGAGGCAGAAAACCACTGAGGCTTTTGCCAGAAACAGGAATCCCAGCATGGTGCCTCTTATGGGACTCCTTTACCCACCAAGGGGAAGGAGGATTCCCATCTTTCCTCTTCTTCACGCTGTCCCAAGGAGGAGCTACATCACTGTCCACTGATTCCTAAGATACCACCAAGGCACAGAACTGTATAAATTCTGGTATCTGTGTCATGCTGCCTGACAATATTCATTTGGCAAACACAGACCCTGAGAAATCACAATGCTGCTTTTTGCCCCAGTCATCTCCTTCCTAAACTTCAAGTATCTACAACTGATACATTGTTGACATATAACAGGTGAAAAGGGGGAAAATTTACCAGTAATGGGAAAAACAGAGAAATCATTTTACATGGAATCAATCTTTTACCTCCCAAATGAAATAACACTGGGGTATTTTGTTGTTTTGTATTTCCAAAAATAATCCCCAAATCTATTTTCATAGGTCATTTTAAACAGTTAAAAATGGGCAATAGAAGAAAATGTGTACAAATAAAATCACTTTCTCATAGTATATTGTCACATAATAATTATCTACATCTAGTATAAGAGAAGCATTAGCCCAGTGCAGAATTTCCCATTGGGATTGGTGTTTGCCAGTGCCACGCTGTGCATATATATCCCCAGAAATCTTCTGATGGATGGCTTGTTTCCTTCCACTTCTATGGAATTCCAAAGGATTGCAAGCAACAGGATATGTACAGCCTTGCACAGTATGTCCATCCCATGTGGGTATTTGCTGTAATTCCCAGGAGATTGTGTGTGGTGTCTGGGTAGGAAGAAGGTGTCAGTCTGTCACCACAAATGGAAAGAGCTGTTCTTCAGCAAGCCCTCAACACACCAAAGGAATGGTCTCAGTGTGCCATGGAACAGCCCTCCTGGCTTAACTATGAAGGGGAAGTTCCACATCCACACTGCCCCTTCCTACTCCACCGCATCTCTATGTGGTGCTGAGGTGGTGCCTTCCAGAGCACATCCAGGAGTAATTTTTGCTTGTGATTTTTGCTCTTTTCCCGCTAATTTTACCTCATTGACACAATCTTCTTCACCATAGAATCTCAGAAAACTCTCAGGAGTCTGTGCCAGTACTGGGCTAAGGTAGTTATGAGACAAAACAAGGTCACCCCCTACCTTTTCAGTCCCTAAGGACTGAAAGTCATCTTTAGGATGACTTGACTGGATTATCATCTTCAGAAAGCTGTATTGAGGGGTCTGCAAGGCCAAAACTCAATACAAATTTCTACAGGGACCTCCAAAGTCATGTGAGATTTGGGATTAGTACTTTCTGTAGAGGATTTTGAGGTTCCTACCAGCATTGTTGAGGATACCATTTATCTATGTTGTGGCTGGTATCTTTGTGAAGGATTGATTCGTTATGATCTACAGTTCGGCTCCCTTCAGACACGACTAGATCTGATGGGACTCAACACTGAACATAACACTTCCTGAAGGTTTTAAACAATGAAGAAGACTAAGGGGTAGCCACTGTCCTACCTCACAGTTTTGCAATCTGAATATGAGCCTATCGAGTTTCCCCAATAAAGCTTTAACATCTCTTTTTATGATTATTGCAGGACTTCCTCTGTCCATTGGCAATATTCGATGCAGCTCTTAAATTAACCTCAGCAAGTGACATGTTTCCTTTTTCTTTCAGGTATCAAAGGTTTGAAAAAGCGTTTCTGCTTGCTGTTGACATAGGGGCTCGGGACCTGTTTATGGTGAGTCATTTCTGGAGACAGAGGCTGTTGTCAGGATGTTAAAATGGTTTTGTGTCATTTGCAGTCTTGGACAAATACTGAAGACAGAACTTTTCTACCTGCTTTGCCCTTTGCCATCATGGAACTCATCAGTAGGGGTTAAGTATCTTTAGAGTAATTGACATATTCCCCAGCATGGCCTATAGGCCATCCTTTATTTTTTCAGGAATTGTTGTATATGTTTTTTAACTTTAACCTTCTCCGTCTGACCTGCTGTGGCTGAATGTCATCTTCATTCTAATAAGTTTATACATTTCTAATGTGTTCCTTTAAGTCCAACTGCTGTGCCCTGGACACAAGAGCTGTCCATATCCTGGGGATCCTGAATGCTCTTAGTTTGTCTCTTAGGGCTTTGTGAAAAGTGACAAATTATGAACGCCTCTGCTGGTACTTTTAAAACAACAAAGCTCAGCAGCATCAACACAAGGGTTTTAACATTTTATGCACTCTCTGCCCCCTCCCATTTAATTAGCTACAAAAGTAAAATTAACCAGCTCTTAAAAGGTCCTCTGTGTGAGCTCTGCAGGAGGTTCTTGTTTTATAAGATCGTGCACCGCAATGTCACAGTGAGGTCAGATGGACAAAGCCAATCGTGCTCTCCTAGTCTCTCAGCATGTTGCTGCTCCACAGCTGATTTCATTGTTTTCAAAGAAACAATAGGAAAGGGCTTGTTGAAAAAAAAGCCCTTTGAACGATTCGTTTACTTGACTCTTTTGCATAATGAAGACATTCTGTTGTTTAAATTAAGCTTTGACACTTGATGTTAATATCATTTATCCCATTAAGTCACTTGCCCTGCTAGTTTGATCTTGATATTTAAATTGTATGTTAAATTACACAATTAAATCCTGCTTTTAGGGGTTATGAAAATTCCCTTCTAATTATATAAAAAGTTGTGTGAACCTTTTGATGTTTTTTTCATGGCTCTAATCATCTGGCTTGTTCCATCTAATTAGAAAGATGTGAATACTGCGATAAACTTTCCTAAGTATGCATCAAAAGAATGTGATGGAAATGTCAGACTTTTAGGAAATTCATTACACGGTCTGTGTTTACTCTCCTTGATTTTTCCTCTTTTTAGATCGTCTTTTTCCTTTTCTCTTTTTATTGAACATAACCTCCTCAGTACAGATTTTATACCTAATCATGCTAAACACTGCCACAACTACTTATAAGATTCAGACTGTAGGATGTTTGGAGCAGCTTTTTATTGAGGGCTCTCCCACTGTACAGATAATAAATTCTCCCTAATTTTAGCCATGCTGGCAGAATAAATGACCCCTCATTTGGCATGCCATCCATCTAAAGGGCCCTCTTTCATATGACTGAGAGCATTTCCTACATGATCTTTTTCTCTTTCCTTCCCTCTGCTGGCAGCAGGATTGAAGGAGGACCTCTGTCCCAGGGCAGAGGGGGAACACCAGTGTTGGGTCATGAGATGGGTGCACAGCTGCTAACAAGAGGGAGGGACTGTCAGTACTAGCTCCGCAGGTGATATCATGTTCTGCTCTCAACAAAAAGGTTCTCCAGCTTTTTTCAAGAGGAGGTTCAATGTTCACCAAGAAATTAACTCTATCCTTTCCTACTCTTTCCTTTCCTCTCTCAACACCTACTCTTCATTTCCCATCCTACCAATGCCCTTCATCATAAATATATACTTCCAAAGAGTTTCCCCTGGCTTATGTTACTGTGAGATCAAAACTAGTTCTTTAATGTCCTTGTTCTGCTTGCGTTGCCTTTGAGATTCCTCATAGTTTCCCCTAAATTATGCAACAAGCAGCTCACATACCTGCCTCCTCTGGGGAAATGTCCTTTTGCTAATTCCTTTTCTAAGTAAGTTATAATGAACAAACTTTGCAATAAGCTAACAGTGGCACTACTGCAAGACCACTAAGTACAGGACTCAAGAAGTTTAAACATGCATAGGTCATTACAAGTATTTATTTGTGCCATGGTAATTTCTAGGGAATTTGGTTTCATTGTGCTTAATACTGTGAAAATTAGATAGCCTGTTCCTTGAAACCTTACAGTTCTTCTAGGTATTAATATAACAATATTAATATTAATATAACAATACTACTGCTAAGCAAGGTCTGTACATCCCTCTCTTCTGCTTAATACTGAATGATTCCTGTATATTGTTTATATAAATCAAAATGCAATTAGTAACATACAACTTGACTTTACGTATGTTTAAAGCCTTTTTATCCATTTTTAAAACCTCAGATGGCTCTAGGAGTCACATCACTTTATTCCAGTTAATTAATAGGATTTCAAGAAGAAATAGTAGTCTAAATAAAGACATCTGATGACATAGGCAAAATGAGAAAGAAAAAAATCTGTTTATTAAAGGAGAACAGAGAAGCAATAAAAAAGAAAGGATAGAGAAGAGCAGATATAACATAGGCTGAGGCAGATGCAAACATTGAACAGCTGTCATCCGAGACTTCTGAGAAAATGTCCTGTATCTTGGAGAATTTATTCTGAGCATCTCTTTCTCCAAACAGGGCTCTGCAGCATTCCCATTATTTGTTTTGAAATTATCGCAGAGAAGTTTGAGGAAATGCTATCTGAGAGCTAATTTCTTTCATAGAAATGAAAAAGAAAAAAAAAAACTTAGAAGTTAGTCCTATGGCTATAGCATCACTGGTATGATGCCATAACAAGACAAAGATACACTGCTGTGTCTCTCCACAAGCTTTACCCTCACGTCACATCTAAGTCCATCAATTAATATCATCTCCTACAAAGTTCAATAAAAAAATAAAACTGAAAGGGACATAATATCATGAACAACAGCTCCATTTATTGGACAGTGACTGATCCAATCTGTGACAGAAAAGATCAAGCAGTGGAAAGGTTGTTAGCTTGAAATCCTTTTATAGTACGTTCCAGCTCTCAGCTGCTGAAAATTCAAAAGGCCATCCCACGTACCAAAGGTAGCAGAAAAAAGTGCAAGGAAAAGACACTTTAATAAAACTGTCAGATCTTGGGTGATACACAGATGAGGAAAGTGCATGCTTCGAAGAAATGTTGGAGTGTTGCCCAGAAATATCCTATAGACAAATGCACATCAGTGTTTCAAATGACTTCTGCTCACCAACGGCCAGCTCTGTGAGTCACAAAGGTGAGGGTAAAAAAAGGAAGTAGTCCAAAAAGTAAGCAAACTGTTAAATGATAAAATACAACCCTTTCAGCAAGCTCCCAGTAAGCAGCTGGAAATTGTTTTTATTGTCCCCATTGTTTTCGAGAAGGATGTGATCTTGGGACTGATAAATTCTTAGGTAATTGTGTGAAAAAAAAATATGTCATGAATGTTCAGGTAATTTAATTGCCTTTTTTCTGTCATTCTTTAAACCACCTTGTAATCTGGTGTTCCTTCTTTCTCTTTTTTAATTTTCTAGTTTAGTTCTACTCACAGAGTCATAAATTCATAGAAAAATCCAATTTTACTTGTTTATTTGAATGAGAAACACCTAAATTTAATCTGAAATGGTCTAATTAGGAGATTTTATTTTGGTAATCTTTTCTTTCTAAAGCTTGTTTAGAGAGGAGACAAAAACAACTTTTTTTAATTCTTCTTCCTGACAGCAACTTGAGGAATAACAAAGAAAACCACTTACCAACCTACTGCTAACCTTTATTTCTTACAAGGCCCCTGTTAGTCAGTGATGTATATGTGACATCTTTACATTTCTTTACCCAAAACAGAAAACAGGCAAAACCAAGGTCTAAAATACCAGCTGCTTTGACACACACGGAATGCACAACTTCTTTGCTGACAGAACTTCTTCATTTTCTGCAGCTGTTTCCATCCTCTCCCCAAGTTTATTATTTAAAGTTGCATGGAGGTGTGCAATACTTCTCATAGTTTAAACTACAAAAAGACAGTCATTAAGCATTGTCAGAATGTATTTTAAGTGTCTACCTGTACATTCAAATCTCTATAAGTTCAGACTTGTCCAAGAGCCCTTGGGTTTTCTATTGTTATCTTAATAAGCTGACAATATCTGCTGTTTAATCTTCATAGAAGTCATACCTTGCTACTCAGGCCCTTTTCTCCCGACAACCGTGTTAGACCTACTCAGAGAGGAAATACAGAGTTCGCCACAAGTTCGTAACTCATTACTTTGCTCCAAGACACTTGCACATTTTTTTAAGTCACACCTGTGTTTGTGATGAGAAAAAGCTGTTGTCCCCTGCAGACTGTGGGGATCCTGAAAGTCAGGTCCAGGCTTTCTTGCATAATCAGTCTCAATTTCCCTAACGTTCTCAGTTTGGGTCTTTTTTTTTTGTTTTTTAATTTTTTATTGCTATTATTAAATGAGGGGTTAATAAGGGCAGCACATCTTTCTGCTAACACTATTACTCTCACTTTTTTCATATAACTTCTCTCTGTAGACGAAAGTCACTTTTCCTGTAAGAGTTTCTGTCATATTGATGAAAATGGCAGTAAATTCACACCAAGAAGGACAGTTTCACCTGAAATCTTCTGCATTACTGAGAATATAGTTGCTTTTATGGTATGCAGAGGTCAATATTTCCAGCAAATACTCCTTTCCCCTTTAAATTCCTGCATGCAGATGGATTGCAGAACAAAGGAATGACTCAAATCTCTGGATACCAAATGGCATTTTCAGCAATGAAGTGCGGGAAAAAAAAAATTGCCAACTGTTCTTGGATTACCCTCACTTTCTGTGTCACAGTTCATGCACAGAGCAACATGATGCCAAATGAGAAGGGGATTAATTATCTCTTTATTAATGGTCAAGGATGAAACTTTACTTCAATGGCCAAAACCAGGGGCAGTGATACTGTAATTTGTCAGCAGGAATAATATATTCTTGAACAAATAGTGCTCTATGTAGTACTGGTGGTTTTCACCTCAAATATTAATATGAAATAAAAAACCTTGTCTTTTGACAAGGTCATGTAGGGATAGCACAAGGGGAAATGGCTTTAAACTGTAAGAGGGCAGGTTTAGGTCAGATATTAGGAAGAAATTCTTCCCTGAAAGGGTGATGAGGCTCTGGCACAGGTTGCCCAGGGAAGCCCCATCCCTGGAAGTGTTCAAGGCCCCGTTGGATAGGGCTTGGAGCAACTTGATCTAGTGGAAAGTGTCCCTGCCCATGGCAGGAGATCAGAACAAGATGATCTTTAAGGCCCCTTCCAATCCAAACCATTCTATATTTATATATAATGATACATCCCTGCTGCAGCCCTCTGATTTTTAACCCTAAATGAAGGAGTAGATTCAGAGTATTAACAGCTATTCATGCTAGACAGCAACATTTTCGTAAAGCCCCTTGTTGTCCAGGAGTGACTCAGGAATCATGTCAGCTAGGTGGACGTTAAAACCATTGAGCAGCTACTGTTGCTCTTATTACCTCCAATATCAGCCCAAGGAGGACCACCATCACCTTACTCAAAGAACAGTGAGTGAACATGACAGCCTTCAAACAAAAATTAGTGCCTCCAGATCTTTACCCCAAAACTCATGTACCAGGTGGAAACCTTCGAATCATAGAATCATTTAGATTGGAAAAGACCCCTAAGATCATCAAGTCCAACTGTTAACCCATTACCAACAGGTCCACCACTAATCCATGTCTCTAAGCACCACATCTACTTTTAACACGTTTCAAATACGGGCTGTCAACCAGAAGAGTTCCATACTTGAGGTCTGGTTTACACAGAGCCACCTCCTATCAACCCTCTTTTAATTCTGTTGCACCAACAGACTTTACTTCAAAAGTAGTTAGGTTTCTTTCATACCCTGAGTCAATAGCTTCACTTTTATTAGTGTGTGATTGGTCAGTGTTTTATTCATTGCTGTATTCAACAGCGCAAGTAAGATAATAAATTTGCATTGGGAAGGAATTAAAACATAATGGTAGGTTCATCAGTTCCATCTGTGTTTGTGATCTAAGTAATAAAAGAACCTCTTTCTTTCAAAATCCCTTTTGTTGCTCCTATTGAGATTCATTTTAGATTAATCTCTTTTTTTCTGCTTTATTTCCAAAGGACATCCATTACCTTGCACTAGATAAGGGTGAATTGGCACTAGCTGAAGTGGCAAAGAGAAAGGCTAATGACATTGATACAGAATCAATAACTACTGGAATTGGTAAGAATTAATGGTGTTTAAAAAGCCCTTTTTGTTTTAATCAATACTTGTCCTGTAGAACATGGTGTTATATTTGTAGGGGAGTTATTGTTTTGATTGCACTGTTTTCTTTGAAAGTGAGACTGTATTTTTATTTGTAACTAAATAACTGGATTTTTATTCATAACTAAAGAAAGAAGCTTATAAAAATAAAAACCAACTCCCAAACTTTGCCTTTCAGTACCCATATGAGGATAGCTATGAAGCAAAAAATTTATACCATGGCTATATAGAAAAGTTGAGGCTGTACAAACTGAACTGAGTGTGAGAGGTAAGGGATTGAATTTGAAAATTGCTGTTCATGTCAGCATTAAAGGCCATGTATGGCAATCTCATTCACCTGCAAATATTTGCTGGTGCACACTATATGAATAATGGGAATCACATCCATCATTAATGCTTCGGCAGCATTCGGATGGAACACTTACTGATGTCAACACGGCCTCAGATCCTGGCTTTAAAGCAACAGCTTTGCTTGCAGTGGGATTCTTGCTGTTCCATAAGGAATACTGATGCAAAAGTTGCAGCATTAGATTAGTTGCTAAAACACAGACAACTTTTCAGGCAGGGGAACTCATTCACTTTCTCCTTGTGTTTCTTCTGAACCGACATGGAGAAATATATGCAAACACTTCAGACCACTCTGATTTCATACTCTATAGCATGAACCAAGCAGAAGGTGTCTGTGTCTTGGGAGTTGACTTCCATCAGAGACAAAGTAGAAAAGGGTAAAAAAAACCAAAACCACGAAAAGTTTATATAAAATATGCACAGTTCTGTGTTGCTTATTCTTCTGCATCTTTGAATATTAGAGGAAATCACTGAGCTTTTGTTCTTGTCCCATGCCAAGAGGTAGAATAGGTTTAAAACTCAGAAGTGTTTTTCATGAGTCAGTCACAAAACCTTTGAGATCTTGGGTAACACAGGATTCTTTTAGAACTGTACATCTCCATGTTTACCCAGAGCATACAAACAAATACCACTACAATACATACAAATGCAGAGAAGCATTATATGCATTTATGTGGCTGTTTCTATCGACTGCATAAATCCATGACTTTCAGGGCTATGCAATACGGTATCACCTCCTTTCCTCTCTGGCAGAGTAGGAATCAAGCAGTGCCTGTCCTGAACTCTTTTCTTCAGGGTGTTTAATTTTCATGCTCAAGTCACTTCAAGCATTTTTTCCACCACAACTGGACCTTTGGTCAATCCCTTTCACCACTGGAATTCCAAAAAAGAACATTTGTTAAGTTCTTTCTTTACAGAGCACTCTTTAAAAAGTACAGTCACATCTCCTTTGCTTTCTCTTCTCTTACTTCTTAGGTATTTGTCTGCTGCACCAAATATAACTGAGATACCTAGGACCTGCATCTGATCATTATCTATTCTCTGACACTTAATCTAGAAGATTTAAACTCTAGTATGTGTCTTAATTCCTTTCAAACTACCATTATTACTAGATTTCTGAAGTTAGGCTATTTTTAAGTTTACTAAGAGCCTTTTATAGTATTGTAGACATATGTGCAGGGAGAGGGACAGGGAAAAAAACTGAAGTGATCACAAATGTTTTACTTGCATATCAAATGTAATACACGTGTTACTACAGTTCATTATGATTATTGTGTGCAGGCACAGTCTTCCCCTCCTCCAGACCAGTCCTACAGTTACGTCTGCAATGCCCCATTAGCATAAATTATTAAAGTTATTTTATATGATAAAGTGTTTTACTGAATAATTAACTATCAGAATGATTTAAAATAGTTTTCAATGCCCCCAGGGACAAACTGTCACTGAGATTCAGTCTCTAAACAGTAATGAATTTGCATCCAATTCATTTTGTATGAAAATAATCAGGAATCTCCCATGAGTTTGTTTCACTGCAGATTGGATCTCACCTTAAACATGTGAAATATCAACCACAGATTTTGTTTTATTATAGCTTGTTCCAACGTCCTTTCTTTATGATGTTATTATTTCATAAACTGTTGTTGTCAAAAAAGATGACATGAGGGATGAACTTCGTGGACCCAATGAAAACAAAAGATAAGAAGTGCTTTATATGTAACTTGCTATATTTTTCTAATATTTTGAGAGGGGGAGAAAAACTCATGCCAGAGCCAGAAGTTTTAAAATGCAGTTTCAAACAAGTCTCTATCCCCTAACCATTTCCCAGGCCCAGTCCTCTTTGTTTAGTCCCTGCTCTCTGGAGCCTTCAGCCACTCGGTTCACCAGTGGTCACTTCCCGGATCAACCCCCAAACTTCTTGAACACCCACTTCAGGCTTCTACAAGAAGACAGTAACCTAGGCAAACAGAGGCAACAAAGTGCAATCAGTGCTACTGAGGTTATACTGGGCACCTCTCTACAGCACATTTCAAATATGTATATATATTACAGTATAATATTTGATCCTAAATAGTACAAAAGCGAACCATTCTCGTGTATCTGATGAAATTTCCTGAGTTAACCCATCCCCAAAATTCAGCTCAGCGCTACTTGAAAATAAGATGAGTCATTGCTCCTGGCTCATTCCCAAGCCTTTGAAAGTGCTCCATCTTGCCCCAGATATATTTAATTTGTCAAGATATTTCTGTGTACAGGGCTCACTTCAAACATAATATATTTCAAACTCAGACTTTAGGAAAAGTTTTGAACTCCTACAAATAATGCAGAATGACAATATAATTTCATCTGAAAACTATAGGTGTCATCCAGAGGTCTGTAATCATTGGTAGATTCCTCACATATATTATATCAAAATTTATGTCAAGATAAAACTAAAAATAGATTGATTATTTTAAAAATTTCTGAATTTTGGTCTTTCTCAGTTCATCCCATGATTGTGGTTTGGTAGACACCATTTTGGAGGAGCCACCCTCGAAGCTAAGGATGTTTGTGGGCATATGGTAAAAACACCTGTAGACCTCCAGAGCACAGCGGTTTGGTGAGAATATTGCTGAGCAAGATGAAGTGTCAAGGGAACTATGGTTTTGGCAGAATCAGATATTTTGTTCACCTGATTAAAATCTTCTAAAGAAAATTATTCTCATAAGATTTTATGTTTGACAGCCTGTAAAAATGCATCTTGAGAGATGAGAAGATTGAAGTAATGGTCCCGTACGTCTCAGAAACAGCATTAGCTGTCTCCTCTTTCCCTGCTCCTATTTGATCAGCAGACCACTGGCCATAGATACTGTGGTTTCTTCTGCCAAAGATTTTCTCTTGAATTACTTCTGTAGAAGACCCATGAGTTCCTTAACGAGGTCAGGGAGTTCTCATTTAGCCTAAAATGTATGCTGTGCACCTCATTTCACTTGATTAAAAGAGAGGATAAATATTTATTCAATATTGACAATATATGTAGGCTACTAATAAATTCTGTTTGTGGGTGTAACCTGGCATACACTCTCCTGGAACAGTATTGTTTGTGGTGGTAGAGTGTGTCTGTTCAGTGCTGTAAACTGGAGGTTGCTAATGTAAAACCTGAGTTGCAAAGAACTGACATGGCACAGCCTGTTAAGAAATGCCATAACTAATAATGATCATGGAGGTGAAGAACTCAGCCCTTCAGACATCATTGCTCAATGAATATCCAACAAAGAGCATATGTAGGCAGTGTCAGAAAGTTTCCCAAGGCCAACTTCCAACAAATTACATTAGGGCCTAGCAAGATGATTTTAACCTTCAAATCAACAGCTTTCACCCAAAAGGGATTCATGTTGTGACAAGACAGATAACTGCTGCATAGTTGAAAGGCAAATTGGGAAACCTTGTATTTCTGCTTAGAAAATTCAGAATATTAGTAACACTAATGTTTAGGCAACATTTCTAACAGAGGTGTCTGAACAAAAACACTGATGTTCAGATAATTGTATTGTTCTGAAATGCTAGATGGGACTGACTAACATTTTGGTGATTCACTAGTGTCTCATGAAAGTGCTTGAGGTTTTCCCATTTAAAATAGAATTTTAAAATATTTCTGAAAATATTCCATAATGTTTGCAAGCGAGATAGGAAATCATATCAGTTCTCACAGAGTCTGAAGTCCAGTTTCCCACACTGTTTGTAAAATGGCATTCAAAATGCAGGAACCCTACATGCTTCACCTTATTGTCAAGGAGCATCATCAGTTTGAACCTTAAGTGGAGAATTTATTTATTTCATCTTAGTTCTGTGGTAGTGTTTTATACTGAATGGCTTACATGGTCTTTGTGATAATTAATAATGACACATGCTATGGTGTTTTGTCTTCCATGCGGTGTATCAGAGATACCAGTCTGGACTTGCATACAGCCTGCTACCTCCAAAGCACTTGTGATTTACTCAGATCTTCCCCTATTTCTGACAGTCCTGGGGAGCCTGCTTGCATTTCAAGACCACGTTTAGAATTGTGCCCCTGTGTTTGTAACTTTCTCAGGCCCTACATTAGCCTAGTTGGTAACATTTCTTCCTCTTCTGATCCATGAAGACTCTCAATCTCTCAAGCAATAGACTTCTCCCTTACCCTCACATACCCTTTCTGGCACTGATGGCAAAACCTTCTTCATTTCCTGCTCTTCCTTGGCACACACATCTTTCTCTTGTCATCTACTGAGTTTCAAGTTAACTGAGAATCTTAGCCTTTATTTCATGGCATGATTTTTATTTCACTGTGTAACATGTTTCTGGCATGCTTCAAAGGTGTTATCCCGTACACGGGTGAACTGTGATCTAGAAAGACTTGGAGGACACCTGTTTATGCTACAGTTTTTTTGGAGTTCTGCTTCCTTTAGTGTAGGTGTTAGATCTCCTATTTATTTATTTAGATTTTCAGTTTAAGTAATTCAAAACCTTTGGATTCAAATCCTTTGCTTTTTTTTTCTAATAATATGACTTTTTCGCCAGAGAGCCAGAAAAACATTTTTAATGAAAAATGTTTTCTAAGTATGATTGGCAGTTCACCTATGGCAAGAAATTAGTTTCCACAAGCACTTTTTTAATTTTGTGCCACCCAAGATGAGTGTCTTTGAAGATCTGTAGTAATTTGAAATTATTTAACTGTGTTCATGTATACACTCTCTTGAGCACATCAAGCCACACACAGCACTTGATACAGAGCCTGCTAAACACAATAAAAATATTTCCACCATCTTCAGTGGGCTTTGGATGGGGATTTTAGCAAGTAATGAGTTCATGTGTAGGCCTGGCATTACCAAGACTGCTGCCATCTGCAAAGAGCCTGGTCTGGAAGGATGCTCTACTTGATGTAGACTGGTTTCAAGAGGAGTGAGCAGCAGCCAGCACTCATTGCATGGCATCCTATTGAATTCTTGACCTGGCATACCTGCCTCCATGACAGTGTAACAGTATGTTCCCAGAGAAGTGGATCTGCTGAATTTTCTTCTATATTCCAATGATTAGCTTTTTGTTAATGACGTGTTTAAATTTCCAACTGGTATTGAGGGGTTACAGGTATTAATTAGTTGTTCCCCTCCTTGTGTTCTTTTCAAGAAGTGAAGTTATTTGTTTTACTTAAGGTCTATAGTGATGCCAAGCTATTTTTGGCTCCACCTCATCTCACCTCTCTGCTTGCTTGTGTCATGGTGTCAGTTTTGATCTATACCTTCCCACTGCTAGATAGCTTTGCCTAAAGACGTAATCCTCAGCCCCTAATAATTGTAAGTACATCAAAGGTTAGTTGGTTTGCTTAGCTGCAGAGGTCTACACAAAGATCTGTGTATCTTCACTTGAAAGAGGTTTATAGTTTTGTGTCAAGCTTTAAAATAATCATGGCGTTCCATTTTTTTCCCTTCTTTATTGTGACATATTCTTGCCTGCTACATAACCTGATTTTAAAAGTACCACTATATGCCTGAAATGAAGACACTATTCTCCTTAATATTTTAATTTTAATGATCCTCATATTTTGTAATATCTGCCAGCATAAAACTATACCCTATTTAATATGAAAAAGTCTTACCAGAAGTCATAGAGTAACTGGTTTTTGCCTTCATTTTAAATTATGTGTTGAGTAGAAAAAAAGAGAAAAATCAGTAACTGGGAGAGTCAGCTTTAGGGACTTAAATATTTTGTATCTATAGCCACATGCTATGACTGGTTTATAAACAAAAAATTACAGTATTTCCAAATTCTGGAAATCGAAAGGAGTTGTTTGTATCTGATCTGGTTTTATCCTGCTAACAATTAGGGTACTGCAAGGTATGTGAGGTCACACATATCAGACATCTTATCCATATAACCCCCAGCCAAGCTGATGCACACAAACAGTGAATGGGTGACACTAATTACCAAGTAAACAACATATTTTCTGTGGACATGTATCAAGAAGAAAGTTAACAAAGTGAAAACAATTCACAGAGCTATTCCTTGGGGAAGGATCTAACATGATAAAGAATAACTCAGCGTAAGAGATCTGGAAGGGATGCCCATGGCATAACATTGAAGTGAAGAAAGTCAGTACTCAAGTTGTTGGCATTATGGCTAGGAATTTAAGTAGGAATTTGACTTCTCATCACTGACTCCATAGACTGTGGTAAATTTAAATAGAAAGCACACATAGTTAAAATAGGTGTTGAAACAAACTATCAAAGAAATTGATGCATGGAAAGTGTCTTTGCATGGAGACTGAATGAATACCTTTCTGGGAAATAGGTTTTAGCCAAATACAATTTATGCATTAGTCAAACACATGTTTTTCTGGCTTGGTGTAGGATACCTGGATGAAATTTAATAGCCTCTAATTTACTGTAGGTCAAACTAGATGATTTACACCGTAGTATAATATTCATATGTTCTGGATTCCACTCTTGCCTACAGCTCTGTGAAAAAGCCCCTGGTAAATCTCCCATTAGCTTCAAAAGGCCCACATGTAGGCTAAAAGACTGCACTTAAAAGCCACATAATATATATTCATACATCTCATAGCATGCACGTGTGTGTGTGTACATTAAGTGGGTGTTATATTTATACATACACAGCCAGAATCTGGCCAGTCATAAAAATAGCTCCAAATCTGAACACGAGCGCCAGGGGAATTATTACGTATTTATATTCTGCTTCATGACATCAGCAGTCACAGAATCCACTGCTGCTGGTTTGTTTGTTTTTTTTTTTTCTGAGAGAACAAGAAATAACCACAGCAGGAGGTGCTTTCATAACTACTGGGAGCTGCAGACCTGTGTGCTCGTGGTGTGTCAGAGGTATGTTTGTCTCACACACCCTAGAGCTGTCCCTCAGCCTCTCGTTTTCCGACAGGGAATTCGCCGATTGCGTTTCTGCGCACCAAAAAGGGTTGGCAAACACATATTTGCATGGCAGTTGGTATGTGTTTTGTCCTGTTTGTTCTGCGTAACGTAACGTGATGTGACAGGCTGTAATTCATCACATCAGTTGCATGACAGCAGAGGAATTGGAAAAGAGATGTAATGGTGGGCTGATGTGAGGTGTCAATTTAATGTTCAATTGTAGTATTTCAACATTAAGGCTTTTTATAATGACCTACCAAAGAATTATCTCCGGGTATTCCCTGCGCAGGTGAGATTTAGGAGGAGTGATCAGGCATAACATAGTCAACATCAGGAGAAGGCTGTAGATCCCTTTGCTCAGAAGCAACAGCTCTTGTGAACAGGAGGACCTTTGCACATCTGGTGCTAGATCAAACAAACAAACTCATTGAAGGACTATTTATTTATTTCCTTCTCTTTCACTGCACTCCCCAGCCACACCACAGGTCCTTGAGTGGGAAAACTGTGGAATTGCCCACGGCAATATAGGAGGTTGGGGCTGTTTTCCTCCAAAGACTCCTACACAAGAGACTGCTTGACATTTCACCCCTGAAAAATTCCCACAACAGAAGTGAGGGTGTTAGTTCTTGTTGAATGCTTTCAGCCTAACAAAACCAAGTTCCCTGTTAAAATCCCGTCTCAGGGCTGGGACATTCTAATCAGGACATGGCTGGTAAAAGCCTTAGGGAAGAGCTCAGTGGGTCCCAAGGGTGAGCTTTGCACCCATCGCTGTTCTCAGTCATGCACTTTCTGAAGTGTCAAACTTGGCCTCAAGATGAAAAGAAATGAGCTGTTTAAGAAAAAACACTGGTGAAGAACTGATCAGCAGTGCCTAACACAAAGCCGTAAGTACATCCAGAATTAGTGACTGTTTTCTTTCCTCAACATACATTCTATATTTAATTACAGCTATTTGAAGTGTCTTTCCCCTAAATATCCTTCCTGTTGGTTAGTCTACACTGAGCCTTCTTTTTACTTTAAATCTCAGTGCCATGAAACTGCCGCAGCTCCTCAACTCATGCCCTTCAATAATATTTTCCACAGCATTCAAGGTACCAAAAGTCCTGAATTGTGCTAGATTTCAAACTGTAAAATTCAGTCTTAAAAACAGATTGTGAGGCAGTGTTGGTTATCTCTGCAATGCTGATATTATGAAATGGCAAAATATTTTAATACGATGAAAAGATATCATTAATAATAGCTTATAAGCATGTATGGTGATCATTTGAATTAGTTACTTACTGCAGGTACTCTGCCAGTGTCCCACCTTTTCATCTTTATGATAATCAAAGATGCAACAGCCACTTGATTTCTGCCTCCTGCCCTCCCAGCCCAGGGACACCCAGCTCAGTCCTTGCACACCACATCAGTAAAAAGTTAGTGTGTAGGTCTCACATAAATTAGATCCCATGGATTAACAATGTTTAAATAGTTTAAAAATTTTCACTGTAAAGGAGCATGGAAGCCAATATTCTTTCCTGTAGATTTGTGTTCAAAACCTATGCCTTTTCATTTTTCAAAAATATAGCCTGACTTCTCATTTTTTCAAAAAAACCCATTGTTTCATAACAACTGCTGGCTTATATTTTTTTCTTGATGAAACCTTCTGCTACATCTTACTGTGGTTATTCATATACCTCTGCTGAATTTAGTAATTTTCCTTGCTAATGTTCTTGCTGTTAAAGCCCCCTCTGGAGATATCCAAATACACCAGATGAAGAGCAGATTCTGGGACCATCCCAGAGATCTTGTAGAATAACCCCAGGATATGATTTTACATCACTTGGTAGGTGCTGGTGAACCATCGGGAGCCTTACATGAGCTCACTCTCTGACTGAAGGATTTGGAACCCAGTCTAAACTTCTCCTAAATCATCATTTGAAGTTCCCTGCTAAATTGCACCACATCTCTATTTAAATCATACAAGCTTTTATTAACCAGATGAAAGATGATGGCTTCGATTAATTATTTATTTTACTACATAGGATGCATTTTGACCAAAGAAAACAGCCACAAAGTGCTTACCTTAGGCCCTTGCTTTTACCACTGAAGGACCCAATGTTTAGCTCACAAACACAAATATGGAGCCTGTGTGGGCACACTCTGCTGCAGTGTAAGCCCAGATCATCCTGTTGACTATGCTGCTGTTGCCTCATGTAAGGGAAGAGTTAGTACCACAGCACTTCACACTGGTCACTGTAATAAACAGAATTTTAACAGTAAAACATTCTGGAAAAAATCCTGATTTCTTCAAAATTTCTTGAAGGAAGCACAAGCTTTAGTCAGTGCCTTTTTTTTCATATATTATTATCAACTAATTCCTTGCATGTTTGCCAGTTTTTGTGTCCACTGGTTGGGATTAGAAAGAAGACAGCAGGTTAAGAACTGGATGAAATTAGACCTTTACCATCACCAACCTACTGGATGACTCTGGCCAGCTCATTTTAGCCTTCCATTTTGGTGCTTTTGTTTTCCGTGAGGACTGTGTGAGCTCTCTGTGACGGGCTGCCCATCCACATCCCATGCCACAGCCCCTCGGTGTCACCTTCCCAGCGTTGCCCTCCCAGAGGCTGAACACACGGTCAGGTGAAGTCCATTTTCTAAGCTTACTTATTTTCTATAATTTTTACAAAATAGGGCAAAACCACAGCCCTGGGAAATCAGCCGTAATACTCTAGTTCGTGTCTGCCATTAGGTGTCAGTGTGACAACAACCATGATGCACAAAGGCTATGCCGGGGTGTGCAGGGACACTGCCCCATCCTAAACTTCTCCTTGTCGACTCCGGGAAAATACGGTGTGCAACTGAGAGGAAGGAAGAGGCTGAAGAAAGCAGTAAACATTTTATTTCGGGTTTTTTTCCATCACCTAATTGAAATTATTTACTAACAGATAAGTCTGTTTGCATTTCATTCAGTGCGTCTCAGGTTCCCACTGCTGCAGTTGTCAAAGGGTAATATTTACAAAACCAGGACAAGAGTTTCTGCACACACTGATCTAACCCTATTTTGGGGAAAAAGAAACAGTCAATACTACCAGTAATTTGCAGTCTGCAGGAGGTAGACTACTTTGCCCAATGCAAATGTTAAATTACTCATGTGAGTTGATGCCTGCCAATTTGGTGATTGTAGATGGATCCTTCACGAGTTGTTTGAAATACTGTATTAGAAATTACAACTAAAAGTTCCACTCGTTCCAAAGAAAAGAGTATAAAAACTTTAAAACCAGTTTTGAAACAACTTTTTGTGTCAGAAATAATGTCCTTTTTTTTTTTTTTTTGGTGTATCAGTGGCATTCATGATGAAGAAATGGTAAAGTACATTACATATATTAAGGAGTTTGAAATTGTTTTTAAAGAAAATTTCAGACTCATCCCAAAATGTAGCAAACAGGTTTTGATTATGTGGGAGTTTTAAAAGTTACTATAAGTTTATAGAAGTTTTAGAATAAAAGTCAGGTTTTTTGGGGAAAAGTATTTTAAGAATAAAATTAATTTATAAAATATTCTCTGCTTGCCTCTAGTATTAAGAATAGCTCAAGGATAGCATTTTTTTGCCTTATGTTTGGAACTGTACATGTTTTCACCATTAACTTTAATCAGATTTTGATCAGGTCAACATAATGGCTAAATCAGCTTGGCCTTCACCAGGATCAGTGAATCTGTTGTTCAAGAAGATTGGGGTTCAGCTTTGCCTTCATCTTTTCTGCTTTGGAAGGGAGCAGATTGTGAGCATCGCTTAAATTTGGTGTTGGTTTTTTCCTTTATATTGATAGATTAAATCTGAAGTAACTGTGATAAGCATCTGAGCGAGCTGGCTTTTTTTTTTTTTTTTTTACCTACTTCCAGTTTTCTAGTAATTGCATGACACAGAAGTGGTTAGTCCTGAGCATGCACTGCACAGCCCAGGACAAGAATGCTCAGATACCATCCCTGCTGCAATTCCCCAAGTTGAGTAGTTGCAGTTCTCTTCAAGAGGGCAAAGCCTCCCAGACTTCTGTTAGCCCTGCCCCCCTTCAGTTTGGGGATGGGAACTGAAAAATGTCATGTGCCAATTTGACGTTGTCTTTATAATAGATAATTATAGGCTTTAGGAATAGAAAAGATGCCTGATTAAATGGCTCCAGCCATCTGCTGTTGCAAGATTGTGAAGTAATCCTTGACCATTTTCATATTAAGAGTTGCCACGCTGATGTTCTCCCACTCCTTATGTCACTCAGCTTGCCTAGAAAGCTATCTCCTATACTTTAGTTTGCTAACTCACTTTTGCTTTATACTATTTTAAATAGCAATGATTAAATCTTTATATTGGTACTGTTGGGGGGCTTGAAAGTTCCTGCTGTCCCACACATCAGTTTTGACTTCAGAAATATAAGTTGAATAGCTGCTTATTTTTACATGTGGTTGCAGATCAGGTTCTTCTTCTTCTTCTTCTTCTTTGTGGTACAAGGGGAGCAGATGAAAAGCCACCCAGGTTAGCAGTTTTTTAAAAAAAACAGCACTGGCCACTGTGGTTGGTTGTACCCCTGATCCATTGGGGCCCCAGGGTAGGTGTAAGACGAGGCTCCAGGGCCAGGCACGGGCTGCTCATGTGGCACTGTCTGCCACAGTTAGTTGAGCCCAAAGGTAATTTTGTTGATTTTGAAGCAAAATCATTAGTCAAATAGACCTGAAAGCAGCAGAGAGCTGTAAGCCTGCTTTAAATTGAGCACTCTTCTTACAGAGATAGTACTGCTTCAAGCAGCTCTTTGCAGATCAGAAAGGATCCTGGTGACAGGATTCATCTGACGGATATCCCTCAATTACGGACTGGTATGAATACCAGAGTGTTTTTTCTTTTTAAAACCTCACAGAGGTAGTCCAATGCAGTTTCCAAATGCAGCCTAAACCAGTCCAAAAATGTGTCACAAAATGTATGGAAGAGTTTCCACCTGAAGTCAGAGAAGAGGCAGAGGGAGCAGACTAGCAATCAGGCCATTAGGGCACAGTAATAGCCAGATAGATATGAAACATCTCTGGGTGATGCACTTCTGTGTGAGAAGGACTGGTGGTGGCATGTAAGGAAGGAAAAGGATCACTACAGCAATGCAGGAGTGTGAAAAGATGCCTTTGTAAGGGCAAATTTTACCTATTGAACATTAATTGCTTTCCATGGATACAAAATGCACTTTAAGTGATGAAAGGAGTGACTGACAAGCAATGCTGTATTAAACAGATATCAGAGAATGCAATGTAGGTTAATTATCTTCTCTTAAAAAAAAATTAATTTTTTTTTTCTGAAGAGGTGAGCATCTGTCTGAGACAGAATCTTATCTCCAAACTCCTGTTGTCTGCTTCAATGAGAAGAGGAGCAAGAAAGGGAATGAAATGGGGTGGTGAGGAGACGCCAGCAGGAAGCATGGTGAATTTTTTTCCTTGGCATCAAGCGTCAGCTCTTTGCATCTCTTCCCATGGACTTTCCTCCTGGTTACCTTCAGAAGCAGAAGCAATGCCAGGAACTGCCCACAGCTCCCCCCAGGGCTTTGAGCTTTCCAAGTGGTATCCACAGCTGCCACTCCAGCTGACATAGTTTATTTAAATAGGCAGGGAGAAAGCATTTGTGTTTGCAGAAGGCAGTGTATAGTGTAAACTACCTCTGTGATGTTTTAAAAAGAAAAAACACTCTGGTATTCACGCCAGTCTGTAATTGAGGGGTATCAGTCAGATGAAGATCTTCCCAGGGAGTGGAAGGAACAGCCTGGGAATAAAAAACCCACTGTTTTTATGAGGTTGCATTTCCCCTTCCAACAGGGCATACTAAGTATGGTGTGTCTCCTCCTCAAAGCTGAACATTTTCCCTTTAAATCAGTCTCTTCCAGTGGAAAGGGCTGGGAAGGAAAGTGTCAACCCATCAGTCGGGGTTTTCAGGTGCCGATAGGGTCACATCAGCTTTTAAAGCCTTTGGGCACCCAAACCACAGAATGTGCTGGTGGTTATCAGCAAGTCTGTGCAGCAAAGCTCTGGAGCAGGTGAGTGACAGGATGCAAATATCTATCAGGGAGGACCTGCCCCTATATCTGTTTCAATGCCTTTTTAGCCACACCTTTCTGGTAAATTGTAAAATGTCGGTCAGGGTGCTCTGGAGATGGTTAAAACTAGGTGTGCTCATACCCCAACTTCTTTTATGTCCTAATGCCTTGAGGTGCATTTAGAAAATGCATCCAAGTTTTTTCTTATATTGTAGGATTTAGCCAAGAGACACTGAGCAGAGCACCGTGTGTCATTAAGAGAGCTTAGCAACAGGATATGCATGTGTGTGTACATATGTGTGTATATATATGTGTGTGTAAGCACACAGATTACATATATTCACACCACAGTAAAGTTTTAGGTTTTGTAGGTTTAAAATAATGTGTTGCTACCAACTGTGTAGCATGTTTTCTGTACCTTGCATCAGTGTTGCTAATTTTCTATGCAGACACACACGCACAGACCCCATAGAAACTTGGCTCTCATTTTAGGAAAACTTACCTAGGACATTATCAACTTAGTATCCTCATTCTTAAAGCATAAAAGGCTCTACAGAAAGTCAGTATTTTTAAAGTGACTGAAAAGAACATGTAAGCATTTTCAGTTTTTCTAGATGGAAAGCGTGCTCCTGGTAAACTCTGTAAGTATTAAGTTCATTAATATAGGAGCGAGTTTAGTCTATACAGCCTTCCAGCATGAATAACATCTTTCTTCCATGAAACCCACTGACTGCAAGCACATCAGTCTGGCAGAAACTAAAAAAAAAATGCTGGTTTATAATTTGGGCTTTATTTAAAGATAGGATTCACATTTTTCCATTATTTGGATTAGGCAACTAAGTGGTCCCAAGTTTTTCTTCATTAAAAGAAAAAGGAAAAACCCTCCTTTTAATATGTGTGTGCTTCACACTTTTCAAACTTCAATAGCATAAAATTTTTCACTTGGTCAGAAAGCTGATTTAATTTGCTGCTAGGTTAAATGTTAAAGGTTTCAGTCTTATGACCATGAATTCTCAAATTAAATTCAGTGCATTGCTTAAATTTCTAGCTGCAGTGCATTTAGCCTAATTGCTTTGGTAAGTTGGGTGCTTCATAACTACTACTCTTCTGAATTTTCATCTTTAAAGGTGAGCAAAATAAGCCTGAGGGTCACAGGTGGGCTAGCCTGCTCTTTGGGATTCACCTGTGGGGTCTTTGGATATCTCTTCCAGTCTGACTGCATCCTCAGACCATGTCTGATGAGACTGTTCTGCTGACAAGGGAGAGCATTTAAACACCTGTAGGTTTTAGCTATTTAAGCCCAAATCAGTTTTGAAGCAACAAGAAAGGCTGAGCAAAATGGTTCAGATTTCAGTCAGTTGTCAACTAAATGTGTGCACTGGGCCTTTAAGTATTTGGCCAGACACATCTTGATTGCTTCTCTTTTGTTTTTACCCTTGGAAAGTCAGCTGGATAATACCCTGTAGCGAAAGTCTATTCTGGGATGCTGTAAGTGGGCTGGGCTGGGGATGCCTGAGCAGGGGGAAATATGGGGGGGGAGGGGGGAGTGGGTGAAGGGAGAATTAACAAAAAATGGAGTTTTATTCATGTATTTCCAAATTTTTGTGAGCCAGGCTATTTGCAGTCATTTTCAGTTTTCTTGTGATGTTAAATATAAAAATCATGGGGCTATAAAACGATCCCACTGGTGCAGTCTCTAAGGCAGGCTCTTCTCCTTGGGGACAAGTCACAATGCAAACATGGAGGTGATGGAAGCAATCGAGGAAACTTCTACCAACGGCACCCTCAGAGGCAAGCCCTGAGTGTCTAGTTTTTTCCTCTTTGTTTACAGTATTTTTAAGGCTTTGAGTTCTCACGCAACATATATGTCATTAAATGGCTGATTCCTCTTTGCACACGTTGTTGTGATGGCCTGTGGCAACCTGAATTAATTGTTTCAGTAGTTGATGGTGGTTACTAGCCATAATTATTATAATTTGCATTTATAAAAACTTCTTTCATCTAAGGATCTCAAAGTGCTTTTGCACACATTTAATTAAGCTTCACAACATCCTGTGAGGTAAGTGTCAAGAGTGTTGTTATATCCATTTTTACACAGGTTTCTCCAAGAAAACAAGGTCAGTCTCTAACGCGACTGGTATTTGGTTCACATCACTCTTGCACAGGACGAAGCAACTAGCACAGCTGCAGGAATTAGGAGTGCTGATCTAGGTCACTTTGCATCTCCCACATAGCTCTTGCTGCTGCCACAGTGTGTGGACACACACACTAAGCCGCTGCAAACACAGTCAGAGAAACCTCAGCCCAGATTTACAGTCTGAGATGGCCCTTTCTTTCCCAGGAGCACTCCAGCAGCAGAAAAGTCTTGGGAAGAAAAAGAGATAAGCACCCGACATGTTGAACAAGATGACAACCCATCATGCAAAAGACCTGTTCTTTCTGTAGTTTTCTCCCTTAACATTTCAGCCTCTCTTTGCAATCTGCACACAGCAAGACATTCTACTAAGCTGCAGGCAATGTAAAGTTACTCTTTACTAGTCACTCACTTGCTCTAGAAGAGGCTTCACACACTTCATCTCCAGCCCTTACCAGCCTTAGACCCAATCTTGTGGGCAATCAACAATTCTGAGATCTACTAAATCCTAGATTACCACTTGACTGATATTTAAAAGTGAGGATCAACCCAAGCAAAATAGACTTGGAACTTGATGGGGCAGCAAGAGGAGACAGTTTTCAAAAGCTCATTTCTTTTTCAAACATGTTGTTTAAATTGAACCTAGCTCTCTGTAAGCTCTGTTGATCACCATATTAGCCCTGAGGAGGATAGGTCTAAGTAAGGGCTTGCAAATTGAGTAAGTCCCAGGCCATACCTTAGTGAGTTCTTTACCATCCTCATCAATTTATGTTTACATAAATTGTTTACATTTGGCAATGACCAGATTAGCTATTTGGAAAGAAGTCTGCCTGCGGATGCACTTGTTCCAAAATAAAAGCCACTTTGCTTTTCTAAATTAAGTGGACTTAAAGGTGGAGAATGACTATTCTGAATAACATAAGAAAGAAAGCAATTTCATTCCTAAGCAGACCATTCAGCAGAAATATTCTGAAATAATCTGTCTGTCTTATTTCTTGTGTTAGCACTTTTTAAGGCACTGACATAGTCGCACAGTCAACAAAACCCAACTTTGTTTTCAGTCCATTGTTTTCCTAGAGAGGGTGTACCAATGCAGGGCAAGAGTCAGAGATTCTTTTCAGTTCCCCTGAGTCAATGCACAGGATTTATTGTGGTCCACGTCTCTCCTGTGAGGGAAGGAACGCCTGGCAGGCAGAGGAGAAGGTCTGGCACATCATTTCATTTTACCTGATGCTGTCTACTTAACTTTCATCAGAAACAGGGGACACTCATCGGGCGAAGCCTGCGTTTTCAGTGAAGCTTTCTTATGCTTTTCCTCTGCTACAAACTTGTTCATGTCTGCTGCTGCACAGAAAAGAAAAATGTGGCAGCAACCTGTAGCTTGGGAGAATACAAAGCCATGGGAATCCCAGCATCATGCCCACAGAGGGGTTTTTATTGCAGCTGCCAGAAAGCTTTCAGTAACTTCAAATCAGTACTTTTCGAGTATGTTTCTTTATTTGGAGGGGGGAGGTAAAAATACTACTCGTATTATCTCATGTTGCAGAAACTGAGACTTGATGGGCACTACGTTATCCTTTTCGGACCTCTATCACTCCCAAAGATACAAGATGAACTCTGCCTGCCCAGGCACCGGAGTCGGTGCCCCAGGGAATTTCTTCATATCTAAGGGATATGCAGGATGTGTACTCGCATGCCCTTGCTGCCTCTCAGCTCCAGCTGTACATGCAGTTTTGCTTTAGGAACCTGTACCTCCAGTATTGCAATACCTTTTTCAGTCTCTGTCATCAAGAGTTTAAATACAGTTCAGATCAGTGTTAGTGGCCCAGCTCCAAATTAGGAGAATTGCTGCAATTCGTTATCTTGACAAATTAACTGGTCTGAGGCAATTCCTTTTTGAGAGAGATACAATTACCTAACTCTTGAACTCTAGCCTTGCTCCAGTGCTATGGTGTAGTTATGCACCTGCTCAAAAAGTGTGGATAGTATGACTAAAGGCTTTCCCACCTCTAAGTAAAATTTCTGCACTAGGAGCTGATCAAAAAAAAAAGGCTGACTTAAGACCAAGGTGGTCTTGTTACATAGTGGAGGGACAGTGCTGGAAACGCAAGATCCTTGTCCCAAAAACACCATAGAAGGGCCTGGCAAGAGAGTGTTATATCAGAAAACCACATCACCAGTTGTCCCATCCTCTGTTTGGAGTCCAGCTTCCCGGTCCAGTGGAAGAAGGCAGCTTTCCTGCTCCCAATCCACCACGCAGAAAACAGTAACCCATGCAGACCCTAAATAGAGATTTTCTTTGGAAAAGGGGAAAAAAAATACAAGGTGTTTTCTCCCTGGGATTTAGGCAGTAATTTCTAGTTTCAATCCTTCAGTCCTTATATACCTGGTGAAAAATGGGTTTCCATCAGGTACAGTATTCCACTCCTGATGTGGACAGGAGCTGGTGCTCTGAGAAAGGTGATGACTCCCAGCCTTGCCCTGATTTCCCTCACCTCCTGGCCTGGAGGACCAGCTCCTTTCTGCCTTTTCTACCAAGCAGTGAAAATACATCCACAGTTAGACATTGTTCTTCCAACCCAACGTGGGCAGATGCACTTCTCATCCGCTTCCCTGTGGAAAGCAACTCCTTCTGCCCCTCAGCCATGGCTCACCTGTGGGCATCATTTTTCCTTGTAAAAGAGCTCCCAGATGCTAAAAGATATCCCTTAACTATTCATTTGAACCACTGCCTTTTGGAAACTCTGTTTGGGATAAAGCTGTCCTGCAGAAGGCTTGTGTTTGCCTAGAGCCCCTTTGTATGGACTTGGTGGCTGGGAGTTTCCTTGAGCTCCTCTTTGAACTCCAAGCCTTCAGCATCCAAAACATTTAACCCTCAATTTCTTTTCTGCTTTATCAGTTTGGCCAGCTTCCAGCTGGCAGCATTCATTTGCAGGCTTCCATTCTGCATCCTGTATTTGCAGATGCATTTGTCTTTCAATTAACCCCTTGAAATGGTTTTCTTCTCCCCTGAGCCTACATGCCTCCGGTCTGGCCAGCACTTCTCCCTGCTCTGGATGCCTGAGGGGCAGAAGCCAGGAGTGGAGAAGCTGGGTCCTTGAGCTGCAAGTGCCAAGCAGAGGGTGTGCCCCGTACACAGGCGTCACAGAGAGCAGCTGAAGGAACACGCAAGTTCGGCAGCGCCTGCTTTGCCCATTGTGGGTTGGGGCTTGCAATGCCAGAGGCGCTTTTTGCCTATGTGAAGTCTCTAGAGCATCACTTATGAATAATGAGATCTTCCCGGAATGCTTTCGCCAAGATGCTCTGGAGCACGCGCCCACATTTCCACGCTGCAGCTTTCCCCCTCCCCAAACAATGGGAATGTCTCTGCAGCTTTTGCCTGGCTTTCCTTTGGAACAGCTATTTCTAGATAGTCACTTAAAATGAAAAAAGAAGAAGAAGAAAAAAAAAAAAGGAAAATAAAGACCTCGTCTAAAGCATCACTTACCAAACAAAGAAATTGCCTAGTCACCAGGAATGCCCTCCCTCCTGTGCCTGCTGTAATTACTGAGTAATAGCAGCCTTAGGTTGCTCATCTTGGCACTCCAGCTGGGTAACGTGCATCCACAAGGAGAGGGAGAACCACTCGCCCACTGCCAGGATTGCCAGGCAAACTTCACACGGGTCGGGAAACCCGATAAAATCTAGAGGTGCAGGATCTCTATTGCTGAGACACTAGTCAAGCCTTTGAAGTGAGAGAGCAAATTGAATTGAAGCAAATCCTTGGTTATTCAGTCTCTGTCAGCTGGCGACTCACCCTGGCTTGGTACTACCACATCTGGATCACCCTGTAAGACACACCTCTTTTTTTTTTTTTTTAATTCATTAATATTGGCACTGCTAGGGGAGTTCCTAAGGAACCTGATTACTTAGGCTCCAGGGAGATATAAAATGAACTGTATAGTGGTTAGCTTAATTTTGTGTATGATTCTAGCTGAGCAAATGAGTAGTAAAGATTGAAATCTCAACCAAAGCCAGTAAAGACTTAGCATTTGCATTTGCAGAAAATTTTAGAGCCAGTTTTCATGGCAAGCTGCAGAAGGCTGCTATGTGACGTGTAACTGTCTACACTACAAAATAAAAAGGAGTTCTTTATAAATGTTAGCTACTTCTTTAGTTTTAGCGCGTAACTTTTATATTCATTCTTACATTTCCTGGAACACTCACTGAAACAGTTTTGCAGCTGCTAATACCTCTGATATACCCCTAACATCTGACTAGCAAAATAATGACGTTATGCTACTATTGAGGGTTGATTCTATTAGTAGTGATGAAAGTGCCTTATCTTCTCTGGTATCAAATTGTTAAATTACAACAGAAACGGGAGATATTCAGATTTAATGCACTTATTCCAGCTCTCTAAGCACTAACAGCTGTTCTCAATGAGTTTTAAAAGTACTATAAAACAATATTTCAGCAATTTGTATTTGTCGAATGCAAACATGTCAGCCTTGGGAATTAACAAAACAACAGAAAAATAATCTAAAAATAAGAATCCATGGAAAACTAGTCCCAAAGAAGCAAAGAAGTTTGAAGTTGCATGTTTCCACACTCACAAACAAAGCTCTGTGGTTCCCCTGCAGGAATTTGTTGAAACGAAACAATTTTATTAGAATATGTTTATTTAGAAAGAGGTTTTCAGGAGAACAATTGTAGCCAGAAAAAAAGAACTGACCACACCCAAGTAAGTAATGGAAGTTTCCACTGATTTTGATACCAAAAGGATTTTACCCAGTGGCTTTAGAAGTAGCTTCATGTAGTTTGAGAAAACCTGGGGTAGAGTTAAGGTAGAACAACTTGATAATGTGTGAAATCAGGCTTGGTCTCATGGCTCCTGCAGCAGTTACTTGCCTTAAAAAAATACCCAAAACCTCACAGAATCATGAGAGCTTACTTTCAACAGGTAAAAATAAACACTTAAAAAAAAAAAAAAGTTAATGCATAATAAGAGGAGATATGAACTTATTCACATAGAATTAGCTATTCAAGTAAATAAATTATTTAAATTCCTAAAAAAAAAAATTAGTGTGATCGTTGTTATTAAACTCTACTGTTTTACAACACTCATTTTGCTTAACCATTTGCATTTCTTCTAACCATTGATTTGTTTCTCTCGGAAAAACACTACTGTTTACCTCTTTATTTTTGGTAAAACAGCAGTGTGTCTGAAGTCTGTGTGGTTCACTGGGAGTTCATTGGGATATATTTGCAACTCCTGAAGCAAAAAACTGGTATTTTATCTTTAGAAGGAGTCACATTTTTTGAACTTATTGAATTTTTCAAAGATCAGCATGAAGAGTTCTGATTAAATGCTTGCTTCAGCGTTTTAAAGGCTTCTTGTGTCCCTGTTGCCTAAGGAGGTCGTACATGAGGATTGCTCTGTAAACATCAGATTGTACAGAATTGGCTCTGCGTACCATGCCAGGCACACAAAGAAGAAGTCAAATGGCTTATCTCTCACTTATCAACTAGTTTATTTTTCATGCCCAAAAAAAGGCTGCTAGAGGAGCAGCTGCTACTTTGTAAATAATTTAATGGCTTCTGTTAAGTAGAGCTGTCAATTTTGCCAACAGTATTAAAAAGAAGATTTTCATTTTGCCACGGATTTGCACGTTTTAAAGTGTGTTTTTATCCCTGAAAGTCCAGCGAAGGATTCTGGAGAATGGAAACAGCTTCCGATTTGCAGTCACAGATTCAAAAGAGAATAGGTACAGCTAAATAATGACAGATGTATGAGCAAGGAAGGTGTGATATCTCATCACCTGTGTATGTTGCTTGGAGAGCATCCTGCTCATTAAAGCTTAGGAAAACTTTTAGTGGACTTGTAAAGAAACGTATTTGGCTCTCTCACACAGATGTTAGATGCAGCAAGAGCAATTGCCAGCAAATTTTGAAAATGCAGAATGTGCATTGTATGGTTGTGTGTGCAGAATGTGCATTGTATGGTTGTGTGTACAGAATATTATCCTAATGTTGATCACGACAAAGAGGATTTTTGTGAAGATTTTTAGCACAAAAAAATTCATATTATTGCATCTGATAAATTAATTTAATGATGAAACAACAACATTAGCCATGATAGCAACTCTGAAGTTTTTAAAATTCAAATTCACATCCCCAGATCCTAACATGTTAAGCAAATACTAAGTTAGAATTTAAAACAAGAGTTTATTGTGCAATAAGCCAAAGGAAGGTCCCAGAATGCCTGAATACAAAATCCTAGGTGAAACTTGTGATCCCTCCAGTGCTAGCACAAAGTCAAGCCTCTATTAAGCACCAAACCATAGCCAGAGCCCTCATCTAGATGTGAGGACCACCACCCTCTCCTGGCTCTATGGCATTGTTGCCAAAATCCTTCCCTTTTTAATTAAATGTGGGATATGTTGCCTCTAGTTTGGGAAGGGCTGTGTTGTTTAAACAGGGTTCCCTGTGCATTTGTTTTTCCTGCTTTAGCATTTCTCACAGGGAACAGACTCCATGTCCCACAACAAAAATATTTATTTCTTTACTCTAGAGCTCATATCTGATGGTTTTGTGGCTTTGCACCACTCCTGGCACCTGATCCTATCTAATGTTCAACACTGCAGCTGTAGACCCAGACTAGAATAGGTTCAATGCTCATAACTTGAGGTTCAGATACTTATTTTAGATATGAAAAGTGAAAAGAAATTTCTTTGCACTCCTGTGGGTAAGAACCCCCCTCTTCCTCCAGCTTTGGCTACAAGTGTGCTTGCATATGACAGACTGCTCTGTTTTTCATGAGGTTCCTATGGATCCAGTAGCATTATTTAACACAGGGTAGCTGTGCTACATCCACAGTGCAAAATATCCGAGTCACTGGCTGTGGTGTAATTAATTGCTCATAGCACTCATATATTAGAAATATGCCACGTAAGGACTGTATACATCCAAACTGTAGCCCACTCAATGTTAAAAAACTGCTAGGCACCACCTGGAGCACATGCCTGAGTTACACTGAAGTGATTGGTGTGAGAGGGCTGTGATTTACTCAGCTCTGGTTCTCAGCAGGTATGAGAAAATACAAATTATTAGCATGACAGAAAGCAATCAAGGCAAACTTGACCCAGTTCTAATTTGTTTCTTTTATCAATACACACTCCTCTATCAACATCTCTCAGGGTTTTAAGTTCTGAAATGCCCCCACTCCTTGGAATTAGGTCAGCCTCAGGAGTGATGGCTTACTCGAGGACATCAGAAATTGATGGAAGTTTGTTACTTTAAGGGGGTAAGTTATGTAGGCCTTAGAGGTTACTGAGTAGATGGACAAAGAAAAAGAGAGAGAAAAGAAAAATTAATTCTACCGCTTTGACTCGAACTGTACATCTGAGCTTTGATATTTAGAAAATTAAAAGGTTTAACATTTTGCTCCTTAAAAAACTAAAGCCAGCTGAAGAGGGAAGCTCTTCAGGACCAAAGACTTAGTTCCAGGTGGAAGCAGGGCAGTGAGAACTGTGTTCCCAAGCAGAGGCTGTCAAAGCTTGTCCCACGAGAACTTTTGCCTAAAAGTGGATTTTGCCTAATTTTTTTTCCCTATCAACAGGATTTTTGTTTAAGCCCTTCCCCAGAGTTCTTCATGCACGTCAAAAGCAGTTTCTCCTGAACCTTTTTAAGTTCTGCATATTGTTTCCCTCCTTCTCCTGGCTTCTCACTCCACAAGAAGAGGTCTCCAGAGAAACCTCCTTTACTTGCCCTGTTGTTGAGATTCTTAGACATAAAGCATTGCTTGTACACCTGTTTTCTCCTCTCCTTTTTTTCCTCTCTGGATTTGTTATTCAAGATGGAGGACAAATTGCACCAGTGCCAGTTTAGCACCTTTGTTTATTGTAGCATGGCATGCATGCTTGGAGGTGTGTTGCCCCCAACACAGTTGGCTTTTTCAACTATTCTCCACATTGCTCCATGTGTGGGAAACAGCAGCACAGGCTGTGAGAGTATCAGTTACCTGAGAAAGTCAAACTGGTTGCCACACTTCACCCTCTCTCTCACCACAGATGCTAATGACATTTAGGTATCATAAAGAGTAGAACTAGTCCACAGCAGTCTTACACCATCGGATATTTAGGACTGGGAGATTCAGAAACACTTACAAGTAGATTTGCTCTCCTAAGCCAGTGACTTTTCTGGGTCTGCAGACAAAACGTAGACCAGCAGCATGGCAACACTCACGAGAGTGTTATATTCTTCCCCCTGCCCATGATATTGCCATGGGTATCATGCAGATTAGCTTATAGAGGATCCAAGAAGGCAGAGAACAAGGGGAGAAAAACAGGATTAGAAGAAGGGAAAAATGCAAAAGAGTCTTACGATTTTGAGAAAAATCTTTTAAAGTCTTTATCTGTAACAGGATTTTTTTTTCCTTTATCCAAACTCTGCTAGCCTGCTATTTGATTTATTTATTTATTTGTTTATTTGAGGTCTGGCAGCAAGAATATGCAATTCCTCCTCTATATTATTGAGTGGTTCAGGTATTGTCAAACAATTCCCTTCCCCAAAGGGCTCAGACTGAAACTTTTGAATGGGAGGCCCCTGATTCACCTGCTGGGCTTCACGTCTTCATTGTGAACCAAAATATTTTAAAACAAAGCTGAGGGAAGTCTTTATTTCTGAAGGAAGGAGTTACACATATCCTTCTGGAGGACCAGTCCAGTTGATAAGATTTTGATCCATATGGCAACAAGGAAATACTCATATGCAGCAGCTTTTGGCAGCCAGCTGTACCTTCTGTAGTTGACAATTTAGAGAAAGCATTTCCTCCTTGCTGACTAGAGCCAATACACACTCGTTCCCTGCCTTTCTAAAACTCTTGGATATGTTATTGTTGATGGTAATTAGCTACTCAGCCTCCTTTTCAAGGGGAAAAGTCAAGGGTGAGAGCTGTGTAAGCATATGGTTTTCCATTCAACTTGATCCTTTGCAAGAGAGGACACCCTTGTCCTTATTGACATCTAAGGCAACCAGTTGGCAACTTGGTTGGTACTTTTAACTTGAGTGTGACACTATATCTTGGTTCATCTTAGCAGAACTTCTGGGGCAGTCAGATGAAGAAGACCCATCTTGTGAAGCTTTTGATCAATCTTCAGAGCCGGGAGGAGGGTCCAAGCCACCTGCTCCAGGCCCTGCCACCAGACCACCAGCACAGAGCTGTTCCCACAGGTGAGTGGTGCAGGGAAGGGCACATGGGAAACATTGAAGATATTTCATAAGACCAAGGAAAATCCTGCATTTCCACAACAGAAAATGGAAGGGTGGGGGGTGGGGGAGGGAAACAATTAACTAAAATAGTTTTGAAATGTGTGTTTGATATCCTGAGCTTTCCTGACAAGTGCATTTGTCGTCAACACCGTGACTGTAAATGAAATGAAACATTGAGATAATAAGAAGTAACTTAAGAAAAACCTGGAAGCCTGAAGGATGTGGCATGGACACAAAGAAATCTCCAGAAACACAGACAGCATTTAACACACACTAGCACAACCATTTTCAAATTAAATCATTTGGGCAAATGATTCCTTGTTGAATGTGGAGTGAAGAGAAATACAGCAATGGAAATGCAGCAAATTAACAGTTACAGGTGATAAACAGAACTTTAAAAAATCTGACGTGGTCTTTACAGATTTCTGTAAGCATATCTCTAGCCTGTGACCAAAATCCCTGGGATGATCTTTTGAGAATGCTCTTCTTCTGAAGTTGGATAAAACCTTGAACTTACCTATTACGAGAGAAACAACAGTTCTGATGACTGGGATTTTTTTCCAATGCTTTTGTTGCTAGTGAACCTTACAAGGGATGAGAAATTAGAATGAAATAGCTCTTCTGCGAAGATTCAAAAAGCATTTATTTCTCTTATTTTTCTTCATGCATTCTTGACAGAAAAGAAAAAACAATTATTTTTTTCCCAATGATTATATAGATGTGTACTATATAGACTAATTTTTATTTTCTATGCTACTGTATGTAGGAATGTTTTTAGTAAATCTAGTGTGAGAACAACATTGAACTTCCCCATTGAATTCATCCTAACCATTTGTACATAACTGTGCTGAACACACTTCATGTGGGCAATACACACATTTCATTCTCTTTCTGGAAATCTGTATGTTACCTAGTCTTCTGTCATGAGGAGACACATGGGGAGATTGAGCTTTTTCAATATTAAATGTTATTCCCATTTTACCAACTGCTTACCACTAGTGAAGTATTTATTTTATACATAAGCTACAACTTTTAGGATACAGGACGCTGTCTAAAGCTTTCAGAGCTATCTCATGTATTTGGACATTGAGCCTGCCTTTAAAAATATAGTGCACAATTGTTCCATCTTAACTTTTGGGATGAAGATAGCACCATATTGATATGGGCAAATAATAAAGACAGTCTCCATGATGGAGACTACACTGACTGTGGAGGACTTTCCAAGTGCTCCAATAAAAGGAACTCTTTTAACAGCACACTAAAGCAGAGACTAATCCCAACATGCCTCTGATCCCAAGTTATAAACATGCTATCCTCCCTTCAGCTCACCTTTTCCCTTTCGGAGGTTGCTATGACTCACACGTCTCTGGCAGTCCCACATCTGCCTTTGTCAGGCATCTTGGAGAGAGATTGCAGAGTTCAACTTTACTCCCATTCCTGGGCTCCCTGGTTTGACCACGTTGGCCTGCACCTACCCGGGTGGGTCACCGTAAGTTGCTGAGCCTCATGAGTGGTTCCTGGCAATCGCCGGAGCTGCACAAACTGCTGGGATTTCCCAAGGCTTTTGGTTGCCTCTTGCCAAGTTGGAGAGGATATAGCAGGCTCCCACCATGCTTGTGGATACCTGGTGGTGCAGCTGACCTCCCCTGGGAGAGGCCAGAGTGTTTGGTGGCCGCTTGCAGAGCTGTGGAAGAAAATTTCTCACAGTTCCCCTGGCTGGCCACAGCTGCCTGAAGCCTGCCAACATGAATTTAGGTTTTAAAGGCACTCCCTGTGACAACACCAGCCAGCTGGGAAGGTCATCTGCTGAGGTGACTCCAGCAACTTCTTCCCTGTGCTTAAGAAAAGCCGCAGATGGTTACAAGCACTGTGGCTTGGTTTGCCTCCAGTTTCACAGTTTGTTTTCTTTAATGCATCTGCTGCCAGGTCTGCATCAGACTTCTTCATGTGAAGAAATCTGTATGAAGAAAGGAAGTTTTGAGTGTTAGGAGCCTACGTAAATAGGGCCGTTCTCAGTTCTGCAGTTGTTGCAGTGTTTCATCTCTATGTCCAAGATACTCCAGCATTACTAGAGATTTCCAGTTTTGTAAAGGGCTTCTTCTGAGTAGCAGTGGTTCTCCAAATTCCTGTGAGACATCATAACAGGACTTTGCAGTTGTTCAGCAAGAGTACTCAATCACTGCTCTTTCTTCTCTCAGAGTCTTTTGTTACCTGCCTTGGCTATACATCTTTGTACCACCTAGTCACACCAAACCTGTGGAGTTACTACATTACTGCATTTTTAACGCTGCCACTCCTGTCATACCCAGATACTGTCCCAAATCTGCATTTCACTCAAGTTTCTGGAAGCTCATCTCCAGCACATACTCAGACTTCTTTCTTTCATATCAGCTTTGACAGAAACTTTGTTTTGGGAGAGCTGGGGCATGTCTAATAAGTTACACCTAGGCAGAAGTCCTGGGCAAGGGCCCTGTGAAGACTAGCAGAAGACGTTTATGTTCCACTTGCTTAATAAACCTGGTTATTGATGCCCTTCGGGGGGCCTGACATCTACATATGTGTAACTGGAGCCCAGTTTTCAGGCTACATGATTAAAAAATCACTTCCTTTAACTCTTCACATCATCATCTCCTTGGCCTAACCAGGAAAGCCATAGTCTGGAATAGACACAGGGACAGAAAAGGGACAGAAAAGGCTGGAAACAAAATAATCCTTAATAATCCTTCATAAAACAATCTCAAGGGTTTATTTCTTTGAGAACTTGATTTAACTCCATGGTATTTTATGAAAGTAGCAATACTGTTCCTGCTAGTGGAGAGGTGTAGTCAACTTTTTGAACCATACACACACATACAAAGTTATGAGCAGTAAAGATTCCAGGACAACACTCCAGAGAGCAGCATTTCATTTGCTGTGTGATTTCTTTCACTCTAACATAAACAGGACAGTTAAATACCACCAACAATGCACACTTCAAATAATTTTACAAGACAAAGGTCTTATCTCTGTCTTATATTTGCCATTGGCCATTGCCATTTTCTCCTTCCAAGTGTCAGCTATGCTACAGCCCAGCAGTTCTTGCCCTCCCATTATTCTTGTTATCTATTTATGAAAACATTTTGATCGTCATAACGCTGCAGCAAAAGCCTGCAATTGAGGAAAATATTTTGTATGCTGTTGTTCAGAAGACCAAGGTAGCATGCTGATTCTTTCAGCAGCAAAAAGGAACTGATCCACTGCCCATGGGACAGCTTGTTTCTGGATGAGTCGACTAGTGAGTGCCTGTGACCATGCCAGAGTTTGGCACGTAAGAGTCAGCACAGAGCTATGGCTGCACTCACTTCTTTGCTGTTGGCCTTGGCAGCTGCAGTGTGGATTTCCACCCCAGCAGTGTGTCATTCTGTTACCTTACCATAAGGCATTGTGGGTTTAAATACCTTGCAGTTGTTGGCGGTGTCAGGATGTATGTGAAGATGTGTTGGAAGGTTTTTTAGCTTATTATCCGTCTACCTTGTCCCCATCCCCCAAACCAGAACTATTTTAATTAGGCTATCTATTATTTTAATACAAGTGATTAGGACAGAAGGTAAAAGTGTATATCATCACAACGCTTTTCATCATAAAACTTCCTTGTGGCTTATGTACTAAAAAATATACATATTTCTACTTCTCTATAAGGTTTTTATTTAAGCTCAGAAGCATGTTTGTATATTTTGAATCTGTAACATCACTGATAGAACCTCAGGAAGTGTTAAGAGCATCTTTCATATCTGCATATGTTGGCTATAAAATCACCATGGAGAGAGAGAATTAGAGTTATCCCACAACATCCCCTTTTGTGTGTTCCATAAAAAATGACACTAAATGGATTTCTTACTCTTACTTCAGTGTTTCATGCAATTAAAATAAGCATTCATCACAGTAACGGCATTTCTGTTTGTTCTTCCACCATCAATTATCTTTTTCAAAAGCCCCTTTGACCACGAAGCAAACCTAGTCTTAGAACATCAGGAATGTAGGCTGAGAAATACAGTCTGCCAGGTCCAGGTGTAATCCTACAAGCTGCTCTATCTGCCCTGACAATTTTCAATTCCGTGTCAGAAGTGGGATTCAGCAGCTCAACGGTGCTATTCCTGCCCAGTTGCTGCAGCCTTCCTTCTCATTCCCTGCCACTGCTCAGCCCTGGAGCTTCATGTGCATCGAGAACACAACAGCAGGCAGATATATATGGCTTTGTGTGAAGTTGCATTCTCAGTTTCTACGTCTGTAAAGCTGAGATAATATATTACCAAATTCAAAGGGGCAAATTAATTAGTCAGTGTGCGTACAGCACCTCGAAAGTACAAAATTAACTCTTCTTAGCCCACGAGTGCTCGAGATGCATCGAGGTGTTCTCTAGGGCCTCTTGATTCCAGACAAAGGTCCTCTTTATTAAATTAGATTGCTAATGTATTAACGCATTAGCACACTTGAAGAAAGAAAAGTTTGAAAAAGCAATTTGGCTTCATCACATGAACGGCGTGTATACTTAATGGAAATTTTTCCAGCATTCACAAAACAAAGAAAAATCAATAAAATGTCTGCCAACTGTTCCACTGAAAACATTTTATAATCTATAGCACCGAGAATCCCGAGCCAAGATAAACCAGTGTTGCTGACAGAAAATACTGACAATTATTTTACATTGATTCAACTTGGCCCAGCCCAGACTGACCTTGTTTATTCATCTCAGTCTATTAATTCATATTAACTTGGCATCAAAATGGGACATGTGGCATGTGAGCTGAAGACCCATTTCTCTATCTTAGACTGAGATAAATGTAGTGCATTGAGTACTTCTAGTGCCTTGAGCTCTTAGGTAGATTTATATGCATTAGACAGAACTGGTTAAGTTCCTTTTATCCCCGCTGGGCTTTTCATGTCTGTTGACTGTAAAACTAGAAGCTCAGTAGAGGTAACATCTTCTTCTAAACCTTCGGATATACATGAAATCCTCCCAGTACTGGTCAGTTTTTAAAGACACAGCCAAAGAGGATGGAGGGGTTTAAGCTCTTTTAAAATATAAAAATAGAAGGGTTATGGCAATTTGGCAGGCAAAAAAGCAATTTGTGGGTCTCGGCAGAATCCGAGGCCATGTGTGAGAAAGCTGATCAAGACACTACGGAGGAGATAATGGGGTCAAAGAGCAGAAGAATCCCCCTGCTTTGGCAAGCAGCATAATCTGGTCTCCAATGAAGTTTCTTAGTTTCTTTTACTGAACCAATAAAGCTTAGTGTGATGGGAGAGTTGCATTACTGCAGCTTAAAAATGTCTCGAGAAAGCTGATGAGGAGAGTTGCTTTTAGTTGCTTTACATATGCCCAGCTGCTCTCATAGCTGATGCCCGACTGGTAGTGTGAAGACAGAGGCATGGGGAAAATCTGAGCTTTTCCTTTAATTATTTATGTCCTCATCAGTAATAAAGGGCTTTTTATGCCTGGAATGTGTTATTTGTATTATCAAAGCTGAACCAGATTTCACACTGTGGCAGTTAAGAAATTGGGTGCTGCACAGAAGCATTCACATTTTTATTCTCACACCTACACTGCTGTCATATCTGAAAGTCACCCTTGGGTAAAACACTACTCGAGTCAAACATGACTACATGCACAGAGGAGGAAAAGCCACCCAAATGAGGAGAATCCTCCCAAAGGAGTTCCCAGATGGCCTGGCATTGGATGTTTAGTCTATTTTCTCTATTCAACTCATTCTTGGTGAAGGCAATGCTCCCTTGGACTTCACTGAGCACTTGGCAGTTTGTGTATGGCAGGACAAGCAGCGAGCCAGCAAGCCAAGGTGACACAACATGGCCTCCAAATTTCCAGTTACACTGCATTGGGAATGGATTGCCTTTCCACATGCCTATGTAAGCAGAGATTAATGATGAGTGAAGAAACCAAGACTATCAAAACCAAAAAAAAAAATAAATAAAAATCCATCTGTGTTTTCCATAACACGTAGTTGGTGCTTTTTTCCCTGCTGCTCCTTCACAACTTGGATTTCAGTGGTGGAGTGGTGAGGGGAGAGGGTTTAACTGTAAAAATTGCAGAAAAATCAGTGCTGCCTTTTTGGTCTGACATACTCCCATCCTGGCATTCACCCAACTTCCTCCAGGCTGGGCTGCCAACAGTGCCTGGTGCCTGCTCTGTGCAATGCACATCCCTAGCCCTTCTTGCTTAACAAAACTGTAATTGCTCCAAAAAACACCAGCTTTACACCTCATCTCTGAATGACAGGACAGTGCTGGAGTGACTGCACGGCCAAATGAGTGATCGTAGTGATGCTCAGTCAACAAACCTACTGGCATCTGATAGAAAGGGCTACAGTTTGTAGCCAGGAAATTACACGGGCTGCTGTATACTTGACAAGATAGAAAACAAACAAAACAGCTTTGCTCTGCTATGCAGTATCTCCCCAACTCTGCAGTCATTGCTCCCTCCCCTTCTATCACTTCTGTTTTGTTTTCAAAGACCCACAAGTTGCAGACAGGCAGAGGACACTGAGCCTGGAGCGGGTGGCCACACCACCTCCCTGATCACGAAACCCTTTCCCAGCAGCCAGGAAGGTAAGTGAACAGGTCTCTTTCAAATACGCACAAGGGTATGAAACTAAAAATAATGGTGATTAATATCTTGAAAATTTATTTGGATCTCGGAATAAAAATAAGTCAAGCAGCATTGCAGCATGAGCTTGGTTTGTGTGTTCCTAACAGGCAGAGGCATGAGGACTCAGCTACCGGCTCATGGAAGGTAGAATAAGTTCAACAGATCATATGAATCTCCTTATCTTGCAGCAGTTATTCATGGTTTAACAAAAACAGGCAGGGTTTATTACCTTCAGCCATTGTTGCTCTGTTACTGGGTGTGCAATAGCAGCAGCAGAGCCTCACTGCTTGCATGGCTTGTGAAGCAGCAGCATGCACTGCTCCTGCAGGGCTTCTGGAGTAAGGGAAGGTGGCTGCCTTGCTTCAGCAGCGCCTGGTGTCTCCATCGTAGCAGTGTCAAGGTAGTGCAGCAGTGTAGTAGAGGAGCAGCCCAGCATGAGAAAGTCACTGTTAAAGAGTTGTCCTGTGAAGTCAGCCATGCAGGGATAGGTGAGAGTGTTTGCACAAGGGGTGAGACGAGGACTTTTATCTTCTGCCTTGTCCGGGTGTCCCATCGCTCTGCTGACAGGTGTGTAGGAACAGAGCCAGTGTCCAGGCATGCTGGCAGGGTCAGTCAAGGCGTAACTGCAGTTCCAGAGCCACAACTGAAACAGGTCACTTCAAACGAGCCAGTTATGGGTGCACTTCCACCTTACAGTGAAGCTGAACCAGCAGCTTGCCACCATCAAAATGGGAAGGTCCTGCTGTTCCCTCACCACCTTCTTCCACCCACATCCATGGGAGCTGACAGCATAGTAACCCTACCCAAAAAATTGCTTGTTTTCTTTCCCGTGGCCTTTTGTCCATCCCATGAGCTGAACTGCCTCACATGGGGATTAGAAGACACCACAGACAGCACCAAGCGAAGGGCAGAAGGACATTGCCTGCAGCAGGACTTCTTTTTGATGTTGGCAGCTCTTAATTCGGCTCAAGCTGTAACATGAAGCCTCATCCTCAAGCACCTCCTGCAGCAACCTGGCGGCACACAGACTGAAAATCCCTCCCGAGACAGAAGGCGAGCACTCAGGCAGGCAGGCAGCCCATGCCCCACCACCCCAGAGCTACCCCAGTACAGGCAGACAGGTGTGCTGCAGCCAGGACTGTCCCAGGGTGTGCATCCCAGTCCTGCAACAGCTCTCCACCAAGCTGGGACGATGTGGGATCCCCAGTCCACTGCTTGCCTTGCATCTCCACACTGCCTTATCCACAAAAATCATGGTTGCTTTAACTTGTTGTAGTGTTTGAGGGAATATACGTATCCTACATGTATAGACTAGTATAAGGAATATACTAAATATTTTAATTCATCCATTGAATAACATGATATAAAATAGCTTTGTTTTATTGAAAAAGTGAAAGTTACTTAATATCATACCTTTGTTTGTTTCGGTTTTTCAGTGAGTGAAGTGGAATGTAAATAACACTGTGTTTTCTTGGGGTTTTTTTTTCAAGGAAATATGAGAGCCATTCCTTCGGAGCAGGTGACCCATTTCTGATTTACTTTTTTTATTTCTGCTTGTTATTATTTACTCTATTTTGAAGCTTCCTGAAACTCCCCAAGCCTGTCCCTGCAAGCTGTCTGCCTGCAGGGCTCTCACTCAAATTGGTAGAAATGCTCCTATACTGCTCTGCTAGAGCAGGGCTTCACCTGCTGCTTTGTATTGAGCACAGAGCATAAAAGTCTTGCCCTCCATCCATGTTTGTCTTACATGAAGTAGCCGGTGCTCGTATTGGCACTTTCAAGACCTCAGTAAAGAGGAGTGAAATACTGCCCTATGGTTTCATGATAACTTTGAACTGATTGAACTGCAAGGTGCTGCCAAAAAAGGTGGTCCATCCCTTCCCCCACTGCCAGCCTCCAGTCCTGTTGTCCTCCTCCCTCTCCTGCACTGGCTCACATCCTTGCGGCCTGCAAGAAGCTCGGTGGGGCAGGAGAGAAGGAGACCTCCATGTGGGCAGGGAGACCATACCCTGTTCCCCAGATCCTTCTGTTACAGTTATCTCCTGTGGGAACATTCCCTTCTGGCCTGGTTTGGTATCCCAGGAGGTTGGGTGTTGGTGGGAGTGCATATAGAGCACATATATAGAGAACCTATCTCCAGAGCTGATGAATTGGCAGCACCAACACACTCCTTCAGTTCTACTTTAAGGGAAAAAATAAAATTATGAAATAAAATATAATAAATAATAAAATAAATTTCACGACACCGTGGATGGAGGCACAAGAGTGCTTGTGTTTTAGCTTCCTCCTAGTTATAGTTCTTGTTTAAACTTCTGTTTTTGAGGCCAAAGTGTTCAGTGTTTGGCCTCAGTGCAAACAGATCATTAAAAAAAAAAAAAAAGGAAAGGAAACGCTTCAACCTCCCAGCGGAGCAGGATGGCACTTATTTATTTCTTTCATTACAAAACCAGCCTGTGCCAAGTAAAATTGTGTTCCAAGAGCTGTTCTACCAGTCCTGGAGCACTGAAGAAGAACACACACCGGCCCCACCTCTGCAGCCTCCTGCGGGCCCTTGCACATTTTCACTGGGTGGAGGATGGGGAAAGGCTGGGGACCAGTTGCCAGAGCTCACCACATTGGAGTCACACCAATGGGAAATCCTCATACTCAAAGCATGTCCCTGTTGGCCTTTTGGTGATTTCGGTGGCCTCAGGATACAGAGTACAGTGAAATAAAGCAGCAGTGATGGTCTGGAGGCATTGGTGGGATCCCTGGATTTGCGGCCGGGTTAGCCAGCAGTTAACTGCTCCTTCCCCGAGCTGTGTGGAAGATGCTACTTGATTTCATGTCAGGAGCTGAATTAATAAACTGAGAGGGTAATTTGAAAGCTCTGGACTCTGACAATAAAATCCACGAGCCCAAATGTACAGGCTGTATAACAAGAGTGATACACGGAAGAAAGCTTTGCCATCACATCATTAAGGATTTATCCAAGGGAGTGGTTAAAGCACTCTTTGGTTCCAAAAAGTTACTGCAGTTGAGTGGTCACCAGTACTAAGAGCTGGTGTGGTCAAAGTGTGACCTCTGTGACCCGGGTGGAATTGGCTTGATTTCAGCACACATCGCAGAGCTGCTTGTGCATGGGGAAATGGGGCACTTCCATCTGAGCTTCTCTGGACCAAGGGAAGGCAGCAGCCCTTCACCTGGACACCATCACCAGCCTGCTGCATCAGTACATTGGTGGACAGCCTGTTCCCAGGGTCCCACTTTCACCCTCCTGCTTCCCTGAGCTGGCATCCCCCTGCCACCACTTCCCTCATGTTGCTTCAGAGGGAACTCACACAATACTGGGCTTGGTGCCACCCAAGGGGAGCACACCCAAAACCCGGCCCTTCTTGCACAGGCAACTCTGCAGGAAGATCCCTGCAGCTGCGAGACGGAGGATTTGCTTTGCCCTCCTTTGCCAGTTTGTTGGTGAAAGTCTGGGGCCAGAAGTGACCTATTGCCAGTGCAAATGGCCACAGAGGCCTCAGTGGGGATGTATCTGATACGGGCCCTATCCTTTGTAGGGGCACCATAGCACGTGTCTTCCTTACTCGCTGCTCTCTCAGCTATGAGGAAGCTTCTCCTCCCTGAAACTCTAAAGATCGTGCAACAAACTGTTCCCAGTGACCTGCCAGAGCAGCTGGCTGTCACACAGCCAAGCAGTGCTCAAGCTGTTGAACAAGATTTGTTTCTGGAGGAAAGCATTAGCCCTACAGCATGAGAGAAGTGGCTCAGAGGCAAGACCCTGTTGCCACGGGGGCCACCCGTGTCCCTCCAGCAGTGCCGGTGGCTTTGCACGAGCACAGGTGACATGTGTCCTGCCTGCAGCCCCTGGGTGTGAGGGTGATGATGGGTGAGGGCTGCTGTGGTGGTCTCAGATCACAGGTAGGATGAATGCAAACCACCTTTGCCACGCTGGTTTGGGACCGGCACCGGCCAGAGGATCCCAGCACTGAGGACGAAAGTGGGGTCAGCATAGGTAGATGCCAGAGGAGTGAGGATAAGCTGCAGCTTTTCTTGCCCTGAGCATGGCTTGCTTGGGTATGGCTCCTCAGGGCTTGAAGCAAATGAGAAGTGTGCATCTCATCCACAATATTTGGAGTGCTCAGGATTTGTTCAGCCCTGTCTTCCAGGAAAGGCTGGAGATGAGATTAGGGTAGCCTGGAGGACCATCCTGCTCGAGACCCAGCCTAGTCTTGCTGCTCTGAGCAGGCTGAAAACAAAGGCCCCTCCTCATCTGTGTTATTCTGGGATTTGATCATCTTGAGCAAGCTGTGTAGGCTAGTTCAAAGAGTCTCCATTTAGCAGCACCTAGACTTACGTAAGCAAAACCAAGGCTCCAAACACCCTAGTCTTGGTAAAAACACCTGCCTTGGTAAAAACAAGACCCTTTGGAAAACATTTATCTCAACTACTCTCTTGTTTCTGGACCAGAGACTGATCTTATATATGGTAATTTAAGATGCTGAAGTCAATGGTGCCTTATGACTACCAAATGGTTGTTTTAATATGTTACCACTCAGATGAATATCTGTCAGCCAGAATGGTTTTATGTGATGCTATTCGAGGGAAACAAGGCATTTCCAGTGAAAAGTAGTACCTATGGGTCCTAGCATCAGGCATGTCCTTCCACACCGTCGTTCCCGCAGCCTGGAATCGGGCAATCTTCATCTGAAAAGAACAGGTGTTTAAAATAATTCCCCGTGGCTCCTTCATTTATTCCTCTCTTTCCCACTCTTGTCCTTTCCCACTTTCATCGTGCCCTTGCGAATAATCCCCGGGAGGAAAAGCGTAGCCTCCTGGGAGCCATTTCCCACTACAGAAGAGTAAAAGGATCCTCCATTCTGCCTCAGACCTGTGGAGACAGAGCAAACCACAGCCTCCATCCTGCTATCCCTGCAGGTCTGAGATGACTTAGTGGCTTTTCAATTACAGGGTGTGCCTTCCCCTACCACTCCTCCCTTCGCCTGCCGGAGCGGGACCACATCATTACCATGCAAAGCCCCGCGATCTGAACTCTCCAGGGCACGAGTAGATGCTCTCCTGTCAGGATATTCATGTTTTCCTTCTCTAGATGACTAGCGGCTCATCACCATAGGGAGCAGCACAGCAGTGCTGGCTTCCCCTGCTCCTGGACACCCATCTTCCTGCACTATGAAAATCAACTCTCACCAAATTATTACGGTGTCTTTTATTGCCGGGGTGCTGCATCAGAAGAGATGCAGATATCAGAAGAGGCTTCCAGTCATTACTACTCTTCAGCCTTTGATTAACATTAAATACCTCTACAAGCTTGATGCCACATCACGGACTTCCCACACGACACCGTCAAGTCTTCTTTCGTGTGACCAGAGAGGTTTGCAAATAGGATTTTTTTGAAAAGTGCTTTTTTTAAAAACCAAGTAGGTAGGTCTGCAGAGCTGAGTTCTTGTTCAATTCTCCCCAGACAGGCACAAATCACAAACCCCAGGTCAATTATCTGAGAGCCTGATGCACTCAGGACCCTGAGCCTTGAACTGCAGTGGCCTACCCAAACAGCCTTGAACTCTATATGATCAAACATGATGTGGGGTTTTTTCCTAGCCCAGATTCACCTTCCCACCTATTCTCTTGGTGCCCAATGCAACCACCAGCAGAAACCTCTCTGCATCAGGCCCTGACACAGCTCTAGGGGCAAAATAGCCACCCCTTCCTCACATTCAATCACTGATGTTCCTCAGGGCTTTACTGAATAAAAAGAAAAAAAATAAATCATGGTTTTTTTGAAGCCTCCAACATGTGTCGTTCAGAGAGCAAGGAGAGCCCACAGAAAGCTTGAAGCCACCCAAAACCCAAGGCACATAGACACAACCCCAGGACTGGGGGGAGGAAGACAGCTACCAAGTAAGGCACCTCACAACCTCCTTGAAGAGAGCTAAGAAGTCTCAGTGGTGAAGCAGTGCTTCAAGTTTCCACACTGGAATAACCTGGTGGGGTCTGGGATGCAAGCACTGATTCGGATGAGACACTGGGGACACTTTCTTGTCGTCTTCAAATTACCTCTGAGAATTAACAAGGGGTCGTATTGTTCCCGGGCCACGTCTCACCATCTCCCTGCAAGGGAAGAGCCAAGCAATGGGCTGGAGTGCTTCATACAGTGCTTATTTGGAGCCATTGCACTTTTACTGCTCCCTCCATGCTGAGGTAGGGAGGTTGTACCAGGGAATGCTGTTTTGGAGGGAGATCTCTATCTCTGTGGTGAAATGCACATGCCATGAGATGGAGCTGCTGCTCTGGTAAAGGTTCCTTATGAAGCTTCAAGAGTTAAGTGATTTTTTTTTTTTTTCATCTTTCCTGGAGTCAAGGAGCCAGGGAATCACTCACATGAGTCCTGTCTGCCCTCACCTGTGCAGCCTGACACAGCCCTGAAAGCCACCTCCTGGGGCCAAGCCCACCCACTCTTCCCACGCCAGCTGGTGCGTTTTGCCCTCCGAGACAGGACAAACACACGTTTCCCTTTGTTTCCAGCTCCACACCTAGTTTTCTTCTTTGCATCATGAAGGGCTGGCTACTCATCTGTAATTCAAAAGAAAGCAATGACTCACTAGACTACATCGCTTTCCAAGGCAAAGTATTTCATGCATTTCGCAGGCACGCTAGCCTGTGTTATGAAATAACCTCTATTTGTGGCACACGTTCTCCCCATCGTCGTGTCCTTTGCAAAACCAGAGGGCTGGAGTTTCCACCCCGAGTGCAGGATAGGGCTTTGTGCTTAAATCACGTATTTGCATTGTATGCGGAATGCAAAATGCCATCCCCACATAACTTGGGAAACCTGGCTGGCTACCCACTGGCATTGGCCCAGCCTTGTGCTGTTTGCAATATATTTTAATTAAAAGGTAACAAAAATCTAAAGTTTCACTTTCACCAATAAGCTTCCAGGCGCCAGGTAAGGGGTCTCAAAGGCAGGTGGAGCCTCAGCTCCCAGCCTCTCACGTCCCAGGAGACACTGTCAGCAGTCGCTGGAGCTGCAGTGCCTGTTTTTTCCAGGAACAGCAGGGGTGGGGGGTTGTGAAGGTAGGCTTAAAAAAATGTGAGAGGTGTCTTACCTTGAACCACAAGGCAAGCTCCACCGCTTAGGGCTGCATCCTTTATTCCCAGGCTAAAATGGGACCGTGTCTGCAATTGTCTCATCTCCCTGGATTGGGATGGTATTTCCAATACCTGTGTTTCTGTCCCTCATTGCCTGTCCCTGCAGCCTGCCTGATCCTTCCTGTATTTCCCCCACAGGCGACCAGAGACAGCGGGTCTCTCCAAATTGTGCACTTTGGTCTGGTGTGATTGAGCTCCCACAGCAAAGAAGAGGTGGTGAAGTTCACGGGAAGTCCTTCAGCAAACTTCCAGCCAGCCCTGGATCTGACCAGTAGCAGATGACAAGACAACAGGCTTAGAAAATATCCTGCCCTTAGACTTCCAAATTATTTCTAAGTTCACATGAACGTGTCCATGCACAAAGTGCCTTTATGTGTGCTTGTGGAGGGCAACTTGGTGACGTTTTCATCATGTCATTTAAAGACATCAAAAAAGGGAGTAATTGCTGATACCCATTTACTGTACAAACTCAATGTTGAAAAATTTTTGGGGGCCTTTCTTGGATGAATCCATAAGCTTTTCAGGAGGAAGTCTGTAATTCTCTATGCATTATATGTTTTTACAATCTTCACTTGGAAGCAGATTTGAATTTCCACTTAAGGCTCTGAAAACCGTCCTATTGAGATACCAGCAGATAAGATCTTCACTCAGGATACCTCTGTGAAAGAGCAGCCTTTCACAGTTGGCAGCATTTTTCAAAGAATGCTCTCCATTTTCATATCTAGATATATCATCTTAGTTGAATAACCATTATTTTGCCTTGAAAAAAAGATGCGGAGCCTCTTAAACATCATTCCATTGGAGTCCAGATTTTAATCTGCCTCCTCTAACCACAAAGAAAAAATGCACTGAGAAGGTAACGTAACCTGTTCCAGCCCTCTATTTTTTCCTGGCAGTGAAGAGAGGGACGAGCATCATCACGGGTCTGTCTTCCCACCGTTTGATCAAGCGCAGAGTATACGGACACAGATTTTTTGTGCTCAGCCATAGGCACGTGTGGGTTAAGACTGAGCTTTTTGGGGAGCATTGGGTGGCTGCAACCTAGAGCCAGTGAGCTTCTTCAGATTGGTTTTATATGGTGAGCAAGTCTGTATGATGGAACTGAAAATAAAAGCAAAATGTGAAAAAAATAAAGAAATCCACAAGCCATTAGAAGTATTTTATTAACCAAAAGTCTGTATTCACCCAAATAAAATACTTGGGCTTGCTGTCACCAGCCATTTCCCCCCATGGGTCAAAATTCTGCTGCCTGATGGGTGATTTTGGTTGCACCATTTTAGCACTTCATCCCAGTCAGCACCTTTCCATGAGTGCATTCAAAGGATTCAAAGACATTTTGGTTTGTGGTTTGAAGGGAGCAAAGGGGTTGCAATCCATGGGATTCTGTACACCTAACAGGGAAAAATAAACAAGGAGAGCTTTGAAACAGAGCAGGCTGCTGCATCACCTCCCCACACAGAGCCATAATGGCAATGGCCATTGTAAAAGAAGATGTCTTTAATGTCCCATAAATTTAATTTCTGAAGGACACACAGCACAGCGACGGACCACGATGACGGAGGGCTTGTTCTGCGTAAGAGGCTACGACACACTGCCTTGCCATACAGCTATTTTGCTGAATTGCAGCCATATTTCTGTCAGTACAAGTGATGGTCTATATGAGGGATTAATCTGACACCAGACAGTGATTCTTAATCCTTCAGTATATCATAATCTATTTACTTTGCATGCTAAGAGGATTTCAGCTTAAAAATATAGAGGAAGTGATACTAGAAATGTACATAAGGTCCAGAATGCTGTTTCCTAAAATTGCAGTTTTTCATTTAAAAAAAAGAAATCCTCTCATGGCTTTCTTGGAAAAGTCCTGTATGTCCTGGAAAAAAAAGAAGTGATGAATAGGGATTTAACTGGAAATAGGTGTATGTTTTCATTTCAGCTTCAGCCCTGTGACCATTTTCACCCTCCTCCTTCCCCACAGTATTCTGTGCTCCACTGTACGACACGAAAGAAGAGCTCTCCAGTACAGCAGCTTCCTCAGCTGGGAGGTATATCTGCAGACCTTTTTTGACTAAATCAAAACAGGTTTGGAACCAGCATGGGATTTTATGTGCATTAGTTGCTACTCAAAGTGCATGAATTAGCAGCAACTGGCTAACACAGAGGTCAGCACAGGGAAAACCACAAACGGATGGTTCCTTATTCAGATGTAGTCACCTGTTTTCTCTGTGCCCTGCCAGAAGGGCTGTCTACAAAATAGCTGCAGTAAGTCATGTTAGTGGGTACGACTTCTGAAACTTGCCACACAATTTATAGATATAATTTTTTAATAGTTTAATTCTTGCTCAGCCATAACAATTTGCGTTCCCAAAGCACATCCTGCACAATAAAGAGGAGTTGGTCACCCCAGCCAGAAGCAACCCTGGCCAGCCTCTGCCCACCTCTGCACAGCCTGGTACCGCTAAGGGTGTTCACACCATCACCTGTCACAGCTCCCTGCCACACGTGGGGGGTTTAACAGCAAAGCTTCCCGAGCAGGGACTCAACTCGGAGCAAATACTCTGATAACAGCAAATAGGTCATCAATTATTCCACCAGGCATAAAAGCTAACGACAGCCCAAGCTGGGGAATGTTCTCCCCTCTGTCCCTCTCCCCCCTCACCCCAAATCCTGGCCCTCCACTTACAGGCGGGAAAGCCCCACGTGCCTTTGGAGCAGGCTCTGGGTAGCCCGGGCAGCTGCCGGCACTCGGGGAAGAGGTGGGAGCTTCACAGCCTGTGCCGGGTAACCCGGCGCGTCTCGGCGCTGTGGCTGCACCCCTGGGCCACTGGCAGCTCCGTGCTCCAGCAGCAAATGCTTTTTTAATAAAAAAAACAAACAAACAAACAAACAAACAAACAAACAAAAAACAATAACCCCAAACCAAAACAAAAAAACAGTAGCCATGCACCCAGCAGCCTTCTTGCTTGAGAGGTGAGGCACGAGCCACCCCGGCAGCTGTCTCAGAACGGGGTTGCCCTAAAAAGCTTGGCAATCCTGCCGGTGCCTGCCCCTGGAGCCGGGCACCAGGCAGCGAGTGCCACGGCACTGTGCCACCTTACCTGCCGTGACTCATGCTCGGGGTGGCTGTGCCTGCTCAAGCCTCGAGGAAGCCCACACCGGGAGAAGTTTGCTCCGCTGCTTAAGCTGGCAAAACAGGGAGGGCGCCGGGGCCCCCCCGAACCCGGATATGACCCTTCCCAGCCCACGCTCGCCCACCAACAGGCGCAAGTCATGTCTTGCCCACCCTGCTGGCACAGACTGAAAAAGAAATTTAAAAAAAGTGAAGCCAAGCATTGAAGGCAAAGCCATGATTTGATGTGATCTGGACCAGCTCACCTCTGTGCCTCCACTGCCAGCTGGGCTCAGCAACCAGTTTCAACACCGTGCTCTGAATCTGTGTGAGTGGGAAAATGCCCAAATTCCGGTGTGGGAGTTGCTGGACAAGCCATTGGCCAGTGGCACAAGGTGCTGCTGGGGGGGGGAACACCAGCATCCCTTGGACTCCCAAACCCCAAAACAGACCCTTGGCCCAGCCCCACTGTGGGGCACTGGATGAAGAGTTTTAGGACTACATCACCAAAACCAAAACTCAGGCTCCCCTCTTGGCTCTGTCTCAGCCTCACTGATTTACTGAGTTATAATGGAACACAGTTTATAAGGATGAAGAAGTGTGCACAATTTTTGTCTAAAGAAGATGGAAAGTGTGTATTTGGGGGAGTGTGAGTTATACACCTACTGACTCTTGTCTCTCAGGTGCTCCTTAAATCTGGGAGGGCAACTCTGACTCGTTTCGTGCCCAGCACGGATTTTTATTTTTTTTCAGACCCAGGAGGGCTGTGTTAATTTTTGCCTCTTTAAAAGAAGGGCTTGGGGATGCATGGGCTGCTGCACTGGACCCAGCACACATGGCCCTCCCTTAAACTGCTTGTACAGCCACACTTCACTGTGATGAGTGTCTGACCTGTGCTTGCAGAAGAGAACAATTATTTTATAGGTGAAGATACATTAAAAAAAATAAATACTCAAATATATGTTATCTATATATATGCACAGAAGGGGACAACAAGGAAAAGAACCACCTAAAGAAAAATACCCTAAGACTGACTCAGCTGCACTCGTCCCCTCCCATCGTTTCCCGTTGCACCGTGGGGTGCGGGAGGCCACCCCTCGCCTCGGGGCTATGCCATGGCCACGACCCTGGAAGGATGCACGAGTGGCACCTGGGGCTGACCCCCGTTGGTTTTCCCACCGCAGCAGAAGCAGCAGCAGCAGCAGCAGCAGCACTGCCAGCCCCGTTCGCATCCACCACGACGCTGGGGCGGGGGGAGTTGGGACGGGAGGGAGCGTGTGAAACCCTCCCCAAAGTGGCCGCACGGAGAACACCAATGCCTTAACACCTCTCACCCCACCACGGTCTCCACTGCTCCGGGAGTTCCTGGGAACACCAAGGATGGGGACACACGGCACAGCCCACGAGCTTCCAGATGCAGCGGGCACTAATGCGAGAGCACAGGGAGGAGCATGGGAATTTGGGAGTGCTCCCCGAGCAGGGTATCAATGACCCAAGCAGGGTAGCAGTGGCCCCGCTGGTGCCCTCAGCTCTAGTCTTTTGCGGGTAGGAACAGCCCCGGCACCAGCTGACAGCTTCCAACAACCGCAGGGAAGGTCTGGGGAAAGGAGAATAAAAAAAAAAGGGGTGGGGGGGATTGTCACGAGCAATAATTCATCCCCCTGTCTTCCCAGCCGGCAGCGGGTGAGGATGGAAGGGCCGGGAGCCAGGGCTGGAAGCACGAGTGCAGAACACCCCTCCCCGCACAGTGGGCAGAGGTCTGGCTGCGGGGCTGGGTGTCCGAGTGGCCCTCGCACCCCACCACCGCCACTCAGGCGTGCCCGTGGGTCCCGAGTTTGGGGGACTGCCCCACCAGCTGCGGGGGGATTGCTGTTTCGGCCAGTGTTTGCCCATCCCGTGAGCCCCATCGACACCGCGGCGCAGCAATAAATCAGTAACCAATTAAGCGTCAATTAACGAAAGAGTGGGTCCCCAGCCCACACCTGCAGAAGTGGCGGTGGGTCCCCCTCCAGAGCACTCACAAACTCATCACACACATCCCCCTCCTGCTGGGACCCCAGAGGAACTCTTTCCCAGCACCTCACTCTTCCCAGGGAAGTTTCACGAGGAAGAGGAGGCGGGAGGGAGGAAGGAGCACAGGACACACCACTGCGTTTATTAGTTTAGATTTTATTGGGGTTGGGGCGAAGAAAGAAAGGGGTCCCTTACAGTCGAAGGGGTAAGCATGGGGTTACGGCATCAAAAATCACGCTTACACGGTCCCTCTCCTCCCTGCGGGGCAAAGCTGCCGGAAAGCCCCAGCCCAGGCGGGCGAGGCAGGCGGGCAAGGCAGGGCTGCGGCACCGACCCGCCACCACGCACCGACCGACAGAAGGGGCTCAAGAAAACCAGAACGAAAACCAAATCAAAAAACACACCCCGAAAAGCCGTGCGCCCCTCCCCCAGCCCCAAAGCAGAGCTGCTTGCCCCTGCAACCCTCCCCCCAAAAAATAAACCAAAACTTTTTTTACGGCTTTTTTCTTGCCTTTTTATTTTTTTTTTTCCAAAAGTTTTGGGTTTTTTTGGTTTGCAGGTTGCGGATCAGCTGGGCAGCCTTTCCCTCCCCCTTTGCCTCCCCCTCTGGGCGTCCCCCATGGCTGTTGCACACCCCTGCCCCCAGCCCCGGGACGGCACAGCCAAGCTTGTGCAGAGCCCTCGAGGATGGACGGAGGACATGAGACTGGGAAAGATTCATTTTTAGGGAAGAAAATTAAAATTTAAAAAAGATTATTTTTTTGTTCCTTTTTTTTTTTTACGTTCTGTTCCACGTTAGACTCTAGATAAATGCCAACCCAACAGCATCAACTAAAAATAATCGTGGTCACTGGAACGGACCTAGTATTTACATTGTTCCCGCCGCTCCCCGCGGCAAGAGGCTGTACAGGACCGGCAAACCGGGGCTTCCGTGCCCGGAGGGGCTGAGGGTCCCCGCACAAAGCTGGGGGTGGGGGGGCACCGGCAGGGCAGGAGCCAGCCTGCGCCTCTGCCCGGGGGGCAGCAGGGGAGACGCTAGGCTTTTTTAATTTATTTTTTTTTTAAACTCCTCTTCTGTTGCGTTTAAAAAAATAATAATTATAATAAACCTGGTGGAGCGACGCAGGAAGCAAAATAAATATCAGTCAGTAGAGATGGGGGTGGCAGGACCTCCCCAGGGCATCGCCACTGCTAACAAAGAGGGAGGAGGAGGAAGAGCCAGAGTCCTGCCCAGGAGGTCGTGGGGGGACCCCAGGTGGGGGGTCAGTGGCAGCTTGGGGGGGATGGTGATCGGCCCCTCACAAGACCTGGAAGCGCCAGGACGCCTGGTCCTTGTAGTCGAGGCAGTCGGGGGAGTTAAAGTTGAGCTTCCAGGAGGCAGCAGCGGCAGCAGCGGGCTCCTTGTAGTCCAGGCAGTCGGAGGAGTTGAAGGGCAGCCCCGTGCCGCCGTAACCCTGGTGGTGGTGGTGATGGTGATGGTGGTGGTGGTGGCCCGAGCTCTGGCTCAGCGGGTGGTGGTGGTGGTGGCCTGGCACCGAGGAGGGCCCCATGGGGCTGAGCTGGTGGGGGTGGTGGTGGGAGTGCATGGGCGCCAGGTAGGAGCTGCAATCCACGCCCCCGAAGTAGGACGAGGAGGGCGGCGCGGGGTACCCCTGTCCGTACCCCCCGCCTTGGCTGTAGGACACGGGGTAGCTGGCGGAGGCGGCGGTGGCGGCGGGGCCGGCCCGCTGCATGCAGGACGCGGCGGCCGGAGGCAGCGGCTCGGGCACCGTCACCCCCGCCGGCGCCGCGCCGGGGGAGATGGAAGCCGGGCTCCAGATGGACGACGCCGGGGTGCTGAGAGATGCCGGGGCGCCCACCGGGGCTGAGGAGGCCGAGCTGGAGGAGGAAGAGGAGGCCGAACTGGAGGCCGCTGCCGGCGGCGTGAACTGCCCACTGCTCTCGGAGCCCGAGCTCTCCCGGGCTGGCGAGGATTTCTTCTTGGCCGGGCGGCTCTTGGCCCCGCCGCCGCTCTGCTGCTGCTGCCGGCACTTGGCACGGCGGTTCTTGAACCAGACCTGGAGGGAGAAAACGGGGTGCAGGGCAGCAAGGAGGGGTGGTGGGGTGAGCAGGGGGCCCAGAGAGCCCCAGAAGGGGCTCTTCGCTCTGTGAGAACCCAACCAACCTCACCCTGGCACCAGTTCTGAGAGCACCTGCACCCAGCCATCAGCACATCCCCCCACACCCCCAAATAAAAAAACCCACCCCGGTCTAACACCCAGGCCACACCACATCCTGCCAAAAGCAAGGATGATCAGGGTCAATGGCTGAGGTGTCCCAGCTCGTGCATATCCCTGTCATGGTGACAAAATACGGTTTTGGGGGACAGATCCTGCGTTGGGTGCTGCCTGCATATTCCAACCCTTTGGGTATCTGGGGAACAGTGCCCAGAGGAAGTACCTCTAGGAAGCACTCAGGTAGTGGGGCTGCTGTGCTCTGGGGCAGGTGGAGTGTGACAGAAAAATATTAATAAAAATAATGTTATCGCAAGAGGATAATAAATAAAAATAAATGCCCCGTCTTCGGCTGAATGGGACAAACAAGTGGACCGAAGCCCACATGCACCCCTGTCCCAAGGAAACAGGGATGAGTGTGGACGGAACACTCAGTCTGAGTGGCGCCAGCTGAGCTGGGACGTCCCTGCATCCCCCCAACACACAGCCATGCAGGATTCCCCCACGCAGGTCCGGTACCTGGACTCGGGATTCGGGCAGGTTGATCTTCAGGGCGACTTCCTCCCGCATGAAGATGTCGGGGTAGCGGGTCTTGGCAAAGAGAGCCTCCAGCACATCCAACTGCGAGCGGGTGAAGGTGGTGCGTTCCCGCCGCTGCTTCCGTGGGGTGGCTGGGGGATGAGCACGGCCACACTGGTCACGCCGGATCCCCACGCACCTCCCGCACATTCCACAGCACGGAGGGAGCCCCGGGATCCCTGGTGCAGCAGCTTGAGATAAACCCCTGCTGCCGACCCCAAATTGCAGCAGTGCCCCCACAGCCCCACGGCTGCTGGACCCCGTCTCGCTGAGGGCAGGGCGAGGGGCGCAGGGCTGGGGAAGGGTCAGGCCTGGCTCCAGCGGGAGCCACGGGGAGATTTCGTTGTGCCGAAATAAATCTACTTTTTTTTTCTTTATTTAAAACTTTTTTATCCTTAAAAATCGCCGCAAGAACGAAGAAACTCCCGGAACAGGGGAGAAACTCAGCTAAACCCCACTCTCTCCAGCCAGGGGTGCAGGCAAACAGGGGTCCCACCCCACAGCCCACCCCAAACCGTACAGCCCCATCGGGTCCTCCAAAACAGCCTGGGACATGAACTTTTCGCCCTCCGCTTGCTGGAGGATAGTGGAACCGAGGGGAGGAGGGGGGGGTGCAGGCGAGGCCCGTGGTACTCACCCGGATACCCCACGGAGGGATGAAGCAGGTCCATGGCGGGGCCCGTCAGCCCCAGCCCATTCATGCCGTAAGGGGGCTGTTTGAGGTAAGACATCATGCTAAAAGCCGGGTAGTTTCTTCCAAAGTCCCGCAGAAAAAAAAAAAAAACGAACCCAATTCAAAATCAAATCAAATGTATGGGGTGGGAAGGGGGAAAAAGAAGGGAAGGAAAAAAAAAAAGCCGATAAAAAGTAGCCCGGAAAAAACCAAACAAGAGGCAAAAAAAAAAAAAAATTAAAAGCCAACGATAATTTAAAAACGGAGCAGAAAATCAGCGTGAAAGGACTTTTTTTCGTTCCGTCCCGCCGTCACCGCCGCGAGGTCCTCGAGTGATCGCAGGTGAAGTGAGGGAAAAATAAAAATGAAAGAGAAAAAAAATTTTAAAATAATAACGACGATCGGGAAACGGGCGGATTTCTTCCCCGCACAGAGGCGAGGCCGGAGCGCCTGGGAAGAGAGCAGAGAGAAGCGGGTGAGGCTCCGGCCGCCCCGAGTCCTGCCGGGGGGCGCCCGGAGCTCCCGCAGGTCTTGCGCCCACCCGGCGCGGGGACACCGGGCGGGCGGCTTCCGATTGTTAATTTTATTATTATTTTTTTAAACGAAGGCGAGTTGCGCGCAAGTGCCGAGAGGCAACAGTGCCCGGCGATCGGGAGAGATAAAGCAATTATTTAAAAAGATAATTGGATTAGGAATCAAAAGGAGGTATCAGAGGAGGGAAGTATAATTAATTTAAAAGCGAGCAGACGGGGACGTTTTAATTAGAAATGGATAAGAGTTAAAAAGGGGAAAAGGAAAAAGGAGCGCGCCGGCAGCCGAGCGGGCGACAGCGCCGGCAGCCGGGACGGGACGGCGGCGGGGCCCTACCGGGGGTCTCCGGCAGGGCCGGCGGGGGGAACGGACACATACACGGGACCCAGCTCGGAAGGCAGCGGCCGGGCTCGGTGGCAAAATCCCGCAGATAAATGCGGAGGGGAGGAAGGAGCGGAGAGACCCCAGGCGGTCCCGTCGAGCCCCGGGGGCGGCCCCCGCTGCCGAGGCTGAGACAACTGTCCCCCCAGCCGGGGGTATGGCGGGCACCCCGGGGAAATTCTGGGTGGGGGTTCGTGGCACCCCCCGGTAGGCCGGGGCCGGGCGCAGGTCGGGTGGCAACGCCGTGACCCGCCGTTGCATAACTTTGTCGGGGACGCGGCGGAGCCGGCCCGTCCCGGCTGGAGAGAGGTGGGGAAAAGGGGGAAATAGAAGCGAAAAAGAGAAAGAGAGGACAGAGGAAAATCCCGAGGCAGCCCCGGCCCAGCCGCGCTCATCACCCCCGCTCGCGGTGCCGCGGGCCCGCTACGCTCCGTCCCGCCGCCCGCCCCGTCGGTGAGCGCGGTGCCCGCCACCCCCGCCCGCCTCACCTGCGCGGCCACCTGCGGAGCGACTGAGCGCCCGCCCGGCGGGGGCTGCGCGGGGCAGCGCGGGGCGGAGCGGGCGGGGGGCGCGGAGGGGGCCGGGCGGGGGGAGGAAGGAGCGGGGGGGGCAGGCAGGTGAGAGGCGGGCTGGGGAGGGGGGCCGGGGGGGGCGCTGCCCGAAGCCGAGCCGCGCACCTCCGACTTGTCGGGGCGCCCCGCGTTTACCTTGCCCGGCGGCCCGCGCTGTCGGGGCGATGGAGCCGCGGCCCTGATGAGGATTGATCACCTACCCCCGGCCCTACCCTTGTATGTGCGCGCAAAGCAACTGCGTAACCAGCCTGGCGCCAATCCCCGGCCGCTCCCCGCCTGACTGACAGCCGCCCGGGCAATGGCAGCGCGGGGCGACGGCTCCTCCGCACCGCCCCGCGCCGCTCCGCGCTCCCCCGCGCACCGGCCCCGGCACCGCGGAGAGCCGGCCGGCGGGGCCAGGGCTGCGGGGGGCGGGCGCGCAGTGCCCCGCACAACCTCCGCGGGGAGGGCGGGTGGTGGGAACTCTTAGAGAAGTGCGGGGGGGTTGGAGGGTCCGCTCCGCGCCCGCGCAGCTCTGTCCCCCCCCCTCGGGAAGCCCCCCACGCCGCTCCGCGCCCGGCTCCGCGCCGCCCTGCGCGCCCCTGCCACCCGAGGAGACCGCAGAAAAAGTTTCGGCCGCCGCCTTCGCCGGCGCGGAAGGCGCTCCTGGGGAAGTGGGAGGCGGTGTCGGGGCCCCCCCACCCCAGCGCCCGGGGGCTCTCCCAAACTTTGTGTTTTAAAATCCCAATAAAACAGAAGAGACCGCACCTTTCCCCGCGCGTCCCGAATTTAGAGGTTGCTGCGCACCGCGGGGGGCGGGGGGGGGAGCTGGCGGAGCCCGCACGGGAGTGGTGGCGAAGAGGGTCGAGGTGACACGGGGCCCTCCGCGCCGCTCCGCGGGATCCCCCTCGCTGCTCGGGCCGGAGGGGTCGGGGCGCGGCGGCCGCGCCGGCGGCGGAGCGGACCGGGACCTCTGAGGAGGCTCCGGTGCGCGGCTTTTGTTGGTCTCCCCAAATCAACTCCCTCTAATTGCAGTGGAGCTGAAAGCGAGCTAATGTTCAAAGGCGCTGCCCGCCGGCCCCGATCGGAGCGCGGTCTCCCGGGGGGAAGACTTCCCTCCACCCCATTTTATTTTGTTGTCGTTGGGGGGGTTTTCCCTTCTTTTCAAATCTTTTTCCTGTGCGAGGAGGGAACCGTCTAAGCCGGGCGGGAGGGAGCCGATGAGCCGATGAGTAGAGAGAAGGAGGTTAGCTAGCTCCTCTGCTCGCCCGCAAAAGTCAGCGACACGGGCACTTCTCCCCTCAACAAAGGCGCCGCGGCCCATTCACAAAAAAGCAAAGGGAGGAGGAGGGAGGAGGAAGACTTTGCGGGGGCAGTTCTCCCCCTTCCAGCCCCTCTTCCCCGTTTTACCCCGGTCCTGCCGGGGCAGTTCCCGGCCCGGGCTGCGCTTCCCCCTCCCGCCCCCGCCGCCTTACCATCCCTTCGCTCCGCCGGGGCAGTTCCTGTCCTGGCGGACAGCAGGCACCCCCGGAGGCTGCCCCTCACTTCCCCCCCACGCACACCAGGGGGTATCTATGCCCCCCCAAAGTCCCCCGCAACTCCCGCGGTTGCCCAATCCCCAACTGCGGACGCCTCCCCGCAGGCTCGGCCGGGGGCTGCGGGAAGGGTGGGCGCGGAGCTCGCCGCCCCCCCGAGGTGATGGTCCTGGCGACTCCGACCCCCCCCTTCCCTCCGCCGGACGGAGCCGGCGCCCTCCCCGGTGCGCCCAGGTAAGGTCGGCGGCGGGGCGGGAGCGGCGGGTGGGCAGGGGGCTGGGCTGGGCTGGGCTGGGCTGCGCGACGCGACCCTCGGCCCCGGCGGCGGAGAAGGGCAAGGGCAGCTCGGGCCGGCTGCAGGGCGGGGGGGCCTTCTGCGATCGGTTTGCCGGGCTGGGGGCGAAAGACGGGGGAAACACACACACTTATTTATCCCTCAACCCAGAGACTGAGTTACTTTTTTTGCATCAAAAGCCAGGCAAGCACCGGCCCCCCGAGGAGGGGAGGACGCCCGCCCACGGCCCCCGTCGCCCCCAGGGGCAGCCCCCTGCTTTGGGGCTCAGCAGCTCCCGGTGCCCGGCCGGGCAGGGAGCGCCGCGGGCTTTCCCGCTGCCTCCCCTCCCGAGCCTCCGCTGAGCTCCGCAGCCGCGGAGCTCTCGGAGCGTGTTTCCTCCCGTTCCCAGCCCCTGTATTTCTGCGGGGGGGGGGCAGAGGAGAACGGCGGAGCCCGCTGCCCGAGCAACCTCGGCGCCGGGGTGCTCCGCGCATCTTCCCAAACTTCGCACAGGACCAAACCCACCTGAGGGATCCGGGGCAGCTCCCAGTCCCCCGGGCCGGCACAGAGCCCGCGGCACCGGCGGCTGCTCGCGCAAAACCAGGCTCTTCCCTCCTCCACGGGGAAATTTTTTTGGTGGGAGCGGGAGGGCGCAGCGGGGAGCGGGCCGCGGGTCGCAGTTGTACCTGGGGACCACCGGCGATGTTGGGGTCCCTCCCGGGACGGCAGCCGCGACCCCGCGTGGTTCAGGCTCCCCTCTGCCCGCTCCGCTCTCCGCGGATGCGCTCCTTACGCGCCCGGAGCCGCAGCGAGGCTTTGGCCCTGCACCCCCCACGCCGCCGGCGGGCGACATCGGCCCCGCGGGGAAAAGTTTTACCTCCCCCTCCCCGAGTTTCGTTTTATTAAAATCAAACGAAAAACTTTTCCGTCTGGTGGGTTTCGTTGCGCTGGCGATGCGCCGGCGGCCGAGGGGGCCCGGGATGCGGAGCCCCGCTGCCCCCCCACCCCCGGGATCGGTCCCTTCCCGCCTCCCGCGCCCCCTCCCCGGCCCACTGAGGGCGGGAGGGATGGAGTTTCCCAGGTAAAGAGGAAAGCGGCAGTTACGGTAAGAAAGATTCGGGTTTTATTGAAAACTTTATATATGATTCGGTGTTGTAATAAATAAAAGAGACGAGCTCCACGAAGGGACGATGCGAGCGCGGGACACGCTTGGGGGCACACGGACGGGGCGGGGTGGGGGACGCGGCCGGGCGCAATAAATAACGCGGAGCGGGCAGCGCGGTCTGGCCCGCGGGGGGACGCGGGTGGAAAGTGTCGCGCTGCCCCGGGCCGGGCCGGGCCGGGCCGGTCTCTGCCCCCGGGCTGCCCCGCTCCGCTTGCAGCCGCTCCCAGGGTTTTGTGCCAGCTCTGGGGGAGAAGCCCCCCGAGTAAACCAGAGCAGCTCGGCTCTACTCCCCGGGAGATGTAAAACTGATGATATAAACCACTGGTAAATACAGCACATTTTTAATAATAACTGGGGTGGATCTGACCTAACTATAAAATGTAGGTAGCTTATTAAGTATTACATATGGCAGGACTAGATGAAACCATTCCCAATGATTTTTTTTTCCTATATCCCCCTCTCTAATCCTATTACGACAAAAACATTTTTATTTCAAAACTCAGCCCTCCTCCAGCTACAGAAACCAGGACAGACTATTTCTTCTCCTCCTTCCGCCCATCTCCGGCATCGCCCGCACGCCAGGGGTCTCGGCGATTCCATTTCCAACGCTTTCGACAGGAGAGCTGAGCCCACACGGAAATCATGGGACAACGCGAGTTCGCTCGAATGGAAAACAAAAAACAATGGAGTGGGGCCCGGCACAGCCTAGATCTGGCCTAAGAAAATGGAAAAAAGTTTAATTTTTTTTTTTCAAAACATCCTTTTCTTTTTTTTCCCCAGTCTCATGTCGGCATGTTAAAAACGTAAGAAAGACGCGCTGCGATTTCGCCGCCGCCGCGGGAAGGCCGCTCACTGGAGAACGCATTTCTCTTCCTTCTTGGCCATCTTGCCTTTGTTTTGCTCGAGGGTCCTCTCCAAATGCTCGTCCTCTTCCTCGGCCCTGCGGAAAGAGGCGGCGGGAGGCGCGGTGAGGGGCTGCGTGGGATGGGCGCCGGCCCCGCTCGCCTCCGAGTTCCCCCACGGCCACGGCGCCCGCGGACTTGGAACAAACTTTCCGTGGGGACCGCGGCGGCTCGGCGGGGACCCCCCCCCCCTTCGCCCGACTCACTGCTTCTCCTGCGCGTCCAGGTCCCTGACCAGCGCGTCCCGTTTGTTAACGAGAATAACGAGTTCGTCCAGCAAAAGCTGCTCTCGCCTCTTCTGCGCCTCGGTCTTCTGCCAATCTGCGGGAGAACCAGAACAAGAGCAGCGGTGAGAGCCGCGGCCGCCACCGCCCGGCACAGCCCAACCGCGCCGAGCCCGCGGCCGCTGCGGCGGGGAGCCCGCACCCGGCCCGGCCCAGCTCGGGACAGCCCGGCCCGGCCCGGCCCAGCTCGGGACAGCCCGGCCCGGCCCGGCCCGGGGCCCTCTCCCCAAACAGGCTACCGCGGGTACAAGCGCAGCCCGGTGGCGTTTCGCCCACCTTGGCTTGGGGGAGCTCAGCAGCTACTTCGGGGTCGTTTGGGTGGGTTTTTTTTTCCCCTTTTTTTTTTTGATTCCTTTTAGTGTGAATTTTCTTTTTTGTTTATTTTGGTTTGTTTGTTTTGTTTTGCCTGTGTAATCGACATTACCGAGACACCCCTCCCGGAGGAATGCCCGCTTCCCCGCAGCCCGGCTCCTTTCCCTGCTCACTCCTCGCCCGCTCTCAGCGGCTGGAGGAATCTCACACTGCGCACCATATGCTCCGCAGTAACTTTAAAGGCAGGTATCGCTTAATTAGCATTTTCCACTTTGAAGTAAAAATACACTTGCTACAGAATATCGCAGGGCTCTCCTCCACCTCCGGCGCTGGCAGCCAGCGGCAGGCGGGCCGCCTCGCTATTCCCAAAGGGATTCCCTCTGGCCGCGGCCCGTCGGAGCCCGGCCCGGCCCGGCCCGCTGCAGCCCCCCGGGGCCGCCCGCAGCCTCCGGCTCTCCAGCCAGACCGCGAGGGCTTGTCGCTGTCAGTCAAGCCCCAGCCTTCTCCGCCTCCCTCATTAAGAAGGTAAACAATGAAAAGAAGGAGCAGTAGATTATGAGGGAGATAGCAGGACAAATGAGGAGCGGGAGGGAAAGAGGACACCAGCTCCAAAAAAAAAAAAAAAAAAAGGCACCGGGAGAAGCCATCGCCACCGGCCCGGCGGTGTCCTCCTCCTTCCCGGCCGCGCTTCCCCATCGCGAAGGGGAGAGAGGGTGCAGTCCTTTTGGCTTTCTCCCCCACCCCCCCGCGCTCTCCATTGCCCTGGGCGATCATGTTAAAACTCACATGGCTGGTGCTTATTCAGATAACCCGAACAATGCTCCCCACCGGTTACCATGTGAATCTTCACAAACCCCGCAAGAATGCGGTGGTTCAAATCCCCCTGACCCCCCTCCAAAGCCAAATTTATTCAAGACAGCAAACTGCTCAGAAGCTTTATGAAAGCAAGTGGTGCTAGAGGGAATTTCAGCCTTGTATTTACAAATTAAAAATCAGATGCATCATCATGCAATAAAGGTTGGAAGAGCGGCAGAAAGGCAGGAATGTGCAGCCGCTTTTATCGCGCCCTCGCACACGGGCCCACGAGTGAGTCGCGGGTCCACACGCCCGCAGGAAAGCCCACGGCGACACGTGTGTGTGCGGGCACACCGCGAGCAGCCAACGCGCACGGCCGCGTCCTGAGAGCAGGGAGGGAGTCGGTGCGGTGGCACTTGAGCCCTTCCCGGAGCACATACAGGCCTGGCAGGGCACCGCCGAAACTTCCCAGGAGTCTTTGTATTTTTTTTTTCCTCCTTCTTCTCCTTCCTTTCCTGTTTCTCCTTCTTTTCCTTCCTCGTTTTCTTTTTTAAACGTGTCCCTTCCCCCTCCGCCGTTGCCAAGGAAATAATTTTCCAGGTGTACACAGATTAGAAGTGGAGCTACCAGCCAAAATTACTGGTAATCCAAGCCATTTCTCCTGCCACAAAGCTGCTTTAATTTGGCCTTTTAAGTGCTACTTTTTGGGGCAGTCTCTCGATTTCCACTGCTGCTTCCCCTTTTGCTCCTTTTGGGTAAGGCTCCTTCAGTTCAACCCGTTTAGAACACAGTGCCCTGCCACTCTACAAGTCGGAGCTTCCCCAAACTGAAGGGTTTTACCCCACAAATAATGCCTCTGCACGCGCAGTGCGAGCTCAGCATGACAAAACCAGCCTGAAAAGGGCCACGGCAGCGAACCGGACAGAAAAGAAGGAGAGAGACACAGCAGAGACTTTCAGGGGTGTTTGCTTCCCCCCAGACGTGGCCCCAAACTTTCAGGTTAACTTTCCCCCCGCTCCAGCTGGGAACTGTGCTGACACTCAGGCTCCCCAGCACATGTGGGCACATGAAGCTCTGGACGAAAAGGGACTTGAAATTATCTCTACCTGGACTTGATTTAATTTTTTTTTCAATTTTGGTGAATTTCACTTCATATTTTTAAAGCTTTTTTTCTTTCTTCATCTCATCGTTCTCCAGTTTCAGCAGCAATTTCAGTTTTTGAAAAAGCAAATTTTAATCAGAATATTTCAGTATAGATTTTGCTCCGTCCTTCAGTACCATTTTTCTCTGTTAAGTCCCTTCCTAAGTGATACAGTTTTTCTTGCCCTGTGTAGTAAATAATGTCCTATTAGGACTTCACTGAACAAATCTGTTTATTTGTTTTGGGTTTTGTTTGTTTGTTTTTCTGCATTTGCTTATTATTAATGTTTGAAATACACCATGGGAAAACTTGCTGGCAGAAATATTCCCTTGCAGTTTTACTTCGATTTCTAGAAAAGGATTCTTCTGCCTTTCCTCTCCACAAAATAAATAAGAGTCAAGCAGCAACTGGTTAAAAGGGGAACTGGCTCAAAGTATTTAAATAACAGTTTATAGGTGACTACCTTGCAATTTTGTTTTATCCAACGAAATACTGCTGGACAGCAGTTTTGGGAAGCATCCCTACGTTTTAAAAAAGCAACTGTGTTTAAGTTTGATTCCTACCTGTTGTGCCTTTTAAGCCAGGATTACCTATAACACCTGTCACATACAGTTACCCAGGCTGACTGCAGCTCTGGGAAGCTACAATATGGGCTGTGATTAATTTGAAGATTCCAGAATAATACTGTTATAAAAGCTACACTCTGCACAAAAATAGGATTAAGCTCTGAGGCTGTATATGAGCTAAAAGTGTTGAAAGCTAAAGCCCCCATGCCACCACTTGCGACGGGCAGTTTAAAATGACAGAGTTTGCTAAATTCACATGGAAGTAGAAATGTTTTCAATTATTCATCTTCATTGACTTCATATTGTCTTTTTTTTTTCCCCCACTGCTTAAACTGATAATTACTTTGAGCAAACAGACGTCCCATAGAAATGCTTTAATAGAAATGGTCGAAAGTTCTCGTAGTAAAACCTTCAACCTTGCCACTATAATAAATAAGCCCGGCACTTTGATGAAAATTAACACTAGTTTTGTAAAGAGCACATTGGGGGATTGCAGTCAGGTCTTATCTTTAGTTCCAGTCAACTAGCAATCCTGAAAGAGTTTGCATCATCATCAGAGCAGGCCATTTGATAGGATTCTGCTGCTGAACCTAATCAATCTATGGAATACTGTGGCTGCGCGGTGTAACAAAGCTAAAATAGATTTACAAATGGGGTTTTAGAGGATAAGCTCCTCCACAGGATTACATATTGATTTTAAATATAAAAAGCTTATCATATAAACCATAACTACAAAAATAGTGAACCTATGCATAAATCCTTTTAGAAGAGCACCCACTTCAAACTATAAGCCAAGAATAAATCAAGATGTACAAAATCCAAAAGAAGATCCATTTCTTGGGCAGAAAATGAACACACCACCCCAAGGTGTGCAAAAACGAACTTATCTTTTCTAAGGAGGCATTAAAACTCGACTGAAAAGAAAAAAAAAAAGAAAGGAGTGAGAGGAAAGGTAGCTGAAAGTGAGCCATCCCGGCACTCGGCTACAGACGCAGTAAAAACCAGTCTCTGAAATGCAGCACCTTGTGTACACGAGCACCCAGCTCCACACAGCCGGACGGGATGCCTGGGAAGGTGCAGAGGTTAAAACAGACCCCGTTACCTGCATTTTCTTTGGCCTGTTAGGCAGGGAGTTCCGGCCTTTCTCGGTCGGAACAGTCCGAGGGGAACACTTTGTAGCTGGGAGAAGGCAGCGCGTTAAACTCTCTCTTTCTTATCTCTACGGCTAAATGGGGGAAGGGAGGGGGGAATTTGCCTTTTTTTTTACCACCCTCGGTCATTCATGTGTTCCTCGTGAAGTGCCGTAACCCTCCAAAAGGCTATTCAGCTGCCTGTGCCTCCATGTTAGCAGCTGGAGAAGGGGACATCACTCTCTCCACATCACTGAACATCCTGACGGGCAGCACCTCCGGCCGCCAGCGCTGCCCGCACGCTGCCCATGCAGGCACGGCAAGAACCGCCTTTATCTGCCATCAGCAGGCTCCTACCTTCCGCAAGGCTCTCTCTCTCTCTTTTTTTTTTTTTCCTTGTCAGCAACTAGCTAAGTAAATTGCTTGACAGATTTTTAAACAGTATAGTCACGCGTGCGAGAGTTAGAGCAATTTACCAAAACAGTAATTACCACCTTTCAAAGACTTTTTTTAAGTTCCAGTTTGGGTTGGTGCATTCTGCCTTTCTTTTAGACAAACAAACCGATCCCATCCTGTTAGATATATACATACATATATATGTGTATTTATTTTTCTTCCTGCCCATACCTTCAGCTTTGGAACTGGTGCTGCCAAAAGTGAGATCTGTCTTTTCAACTCTTTCAGGGAACCCAAGCACTCATTAGCAATCGGCTAAATGGCCTCGGAGCTGACAGCGCTGGGCTGTTCAGGCAGCCCGTGCTTCTTCAGGGAAATCTTATTATAAATGGCGTGGTTTTACCAGCGCTTCCCAAAAAGTGTATCTTTGCATCTTTTGAGCACAGAAAGCAATACAGCACCGACGCACACACACTGAGAGGCAAGATGTCACAAATGTGTGTTTTGAGTTTTCACAGCCATTTTCTTGGAAGAGTTTTCTCCTTTAATATGTTCTTTAGGTAGGTGTTAAAAGTTCTAGAAGACTAAAAGTCTTATTGAGAGCTAAAATGCAAAATGAGGACTTTGTTGAATATATATATAAAAAATTAAAAAATAACTAAAATTCTACACCACTTATGTTTGCTTCCTAAACCTCTGTTCACTGTATCACCAGCAGCAATTTTTTTTAAAAAAAAAAGAAGGAGAAAGGGAGAGAGAAGGAAAAAAGATGATTTTTTGGAGTTTGGGCATCCCTCTCTGAACTTACAAAAAGAAATTAAAAAAAAGACAGATTTTTGTTCAAGGCAATGTGTGAATGGTACAGACTCCCAGACATTCAAAGGCTGCTGCTGGGACATTTCAAGGAAGTATATATTTATAAGGCAATTAAACATTGAAATTTTGTATTTAAATACAGTATCTCTTAGCTCCTCTCTAGTTTTAGATTATTTTATGTTTCAAACATTTCATCAGCGTGATTCCAAATTAATCTGGGTTGTCTCTGCAGAAAGCAATGTATATATTTATGACTCAAGATTACCCAAGAATACAGTGAACATAGTCTTATGCAAAAAATATAACCACAGATGGAAAGATATGAAAAAGCCACCTGAAACCTGCTGCTTTTTTCCAACAAACTTACGCTCCCAGTGAAGTCTCCAAACTAATTAGAATTGATTTATTATGGATCAGGTACCTTATCAGGTGAAGAAAGAAATTACCATGGACAGTCAAAGGGTTGAGAGGTCAATACAGAATAGCAAAATCAATTTGCATTGATTAGACAAAAGGTCCATTTTACAGAGCCCAAAGGATTAACTTTAAAGCAAACATCTTTGAACTATAAGGCAGCGTTTGTGACTGAGAGGTATAAGCGGGGCAGCATTAGAAAACACTTAAGATATTTAAATAAGAAAATAATGCAAGCAATGGTTTAAGCTATCTGGATGTTTATTTTTTTATTATGAATCATCCCCAGGATTATTGTACAATTCACTGGAAAGCCCTATGGAAAGGATGCAATTGTTCCATTTATCCCGTGTCAATCTTCCCCTGAGTGTTACCTTCATTCAGGTAAGGTGACTAAACTGGGGAGAGTTGCAGAGAAAACAGAAAATTTGTGCAAAGGATTGCACTAATCCTGGTGGTGCTTGTGATGAAATATTTACTTGACAAACATAGTGTTTTAGCACCAAAACCAATAAGACTTTTTTTTTTTCTCCCAGTGAGATACTGTTGTGAAACAGGTCTGAAACATTAAAAGGAAGGAGGGTCCCTTCTGTGGGTCACCCCTTCCTTTTTCCTGCGGCACCAAAAGCAGCGCAAAGCCATAAGAGAGACAAGAGAGCATTACTACAACACAAAAATATTAAACCCTGGACACATACTCTATACCTCTTCATCACTTTGTTTCCAAAGTTTATTCCAATGAGACCATACTTCTTTGTCCCTTATCTTGGACTTTCATTTTTTTTTTCCTCACATATAAAACTTAAGAACGGGATTGCAGACTCAGCATATTTGCTGCGTGCTAATTGCTCGAAGTGATGTAAATATCAGCATTATTGATGGGCTTCAGAGAAGCCTCCACACTTGGTACTTTCAGGCAGCCACCTTCAGCAGTGAGCATTTCCCCCCCTCAGCACCCAGCACTGCTCTTACCTTCAATGGCAAGCATTGCTCTTAGCTCCCGGTTCAGCAGCTCGTAGCGCCTTTCTAGGTCATGTTCTTTTTCCCTAGGCAAGTTGCAAATGTTCATCAATATGTTAATTACTAAATCATTAAACACTTAAAAGCACCTTTAACTTACATTGATTTTAGGACTCGCAACCGACTTTTCTCTTTAACTTTAAGCTACTCCAAACAAATGATACACAAACTTAAAACCTGGCTCAGGTGGCCTATTCAGTAACAGGGGCTTTTCTTTTTGTGTAATGTTGGCTTTAATTCTGTCAGTTTAACTCCACTGTGCTACAGGATGCAACTATTTCATATTCACCTTCGGAGCAGCTGCTGTGGAATGTCCCAAGTATAAAATATTCCCCTGGATGTAAGGAACAAATTCCAGCATCAACCTATTCACTGAGATAATATAACACTGGAAGTATTACTGTATATACATTCTGCCCTAATGAACAATAAAAATTAGACAAGGGATTAGAAAACTTAATATTTTGAAGGTAGAATCCTCTGTCAAGTTCAGACCCAGTATGAAGTAGGTGAGCAGAGGCTCTTCCCAGAGAAGTATGCAGGCATCTACACTAGGTGGCATTACTGAAAGAAATATCATCCTACTGAAAGAAGCACTCAGGGCACAGAATGCCTCTGAAAACGAGCAGCACCTTCTCCCTTCCTCGATGGTGCCACTGAGAAAAGTTCATTAGTCCTTACTTTGCAGTATTGGTGGTATCACTGCACTGTGACTGATTTATTAATATCCCTTCAGCAGCCTGGTGCTCCTGAACTAGCAATGGGATTGAGGATTTCTACAAAGCAGGTAGCAACTTAAATTTACTCTCTTTCTGAACAGACTCCACCTGACTCATCTGAGACACAATCCAAATCTATTTGTGCATTTCTGAAACGTAATTTTATTCTACTGCTGGTTCTTCGAAAACGTAACAGTGCTTAATATTCCTTTAATTTCGTTTTTCACAGCTCTGTCTAATCTTGTGTCATTGCATGCTTCTCATTTTCAAGTCTGAAACACGAGAAAAACAAGTTACTCGATGTGTAACACATCCACACTACTCACTTTTCAGGGGTTATTTTTGAAGCCTAATGGGAAGAGAGTAAAAATTTTTTTGCATCTATCTGAAGGGTAAACATTCTGAAAAATCATCCTTTTGTAAATACATATGTTCATCTGTACTTACAGAAGAGAAAGCTGATTCATTCTTCTTATTAAGGCATTCTTCTTATTAACCAGCATGAACCATTCCTGCATCATAGCTTCTTCTTCTTCTGTGTTTCTTCCTGCAATCGAAAGAACTTCATTACTTATTGTGGCATTTCACAAACTGAGCTACATATTTCATGTCAGGTTTTGGAGTATCAGTCTCCAATATCACTGAGCATGACAAGGTGAATTCACAAATAGTAAATATATCATAGGACCACAAGTCCTGCCTGCTTCATAAATAAATCTTTGAAAGCAGTCATTCTTCAGCATACATTTTAGTGTTCTTTATCATGCTGTCACCCTGACCTAAATTAACACCTTTTAAAAAGGACTGTATCTTTTAAATTCTTACAAATGAACTACAATATTGCAATACTCCCACTCTAAAAAACCTTACTGATAAAAGATGTCTGGTCATCACCAAACACAAACACAATCCCTGTGGGCAAGATCCACTCCACCCATGCAAACCCAGCACAGTTGGGATGATGTGGTAGGGATCAAAGTAGCTGCAGAGGAGATGGCAATCCTGAACCCTCGGCCAAGGTGAGGGCACCTGCTCAGCTTCTGTGTTTGTGGCCACTCTTTCAGATGATAAGCTGGAAAGAGCTGCTCCTCTCCCCAACTTGCAATCAAAGGAAGCATCTGCACAAGTACAAATAATCTTGGGATCCAGGTGCCTGAGGGTCCCCATATGTGTATGTATGTATTTCCCTAGCCCACATTCATCCCAGGCAGGATGAGGATCAGGACCCTTCATGGCCCACCTGCAGGCAGTGCTGTGCTCTACCAGACTCTCTAACACTGTGTCACCACCCCTGCACCATCAGGGCACATGAGGGGAAAGGCAGATGAGCATCCTGAAGGCTCCTGACTGGGCTTTCCACGTAGCAGGGCTGCTGAACCAAATTCCATCTCCCTGAGCTTGGGGACTAGAAGAAAGTCCTTTGTGGAGGCTGCGCTTCTGTGGTGACCTGCCATTCTCACCTCTCAAGTTGAGCTGAAGAGCAAAGACTATATGGTCCTCAGTGAATTATGAAACTCACACATTTCATATGCTTAAAATTAATCTCGGGAATAAACCTGGAATAGTGGCAAAGGAGCATGAGCTGGGTCTTCTGTACGCTTCCCAGCTTTGGTACTGCTTCACTGGGAGACTGTGGGCAGATCTCTAAGTTTAAGTGCCTCATGTGCAATACAGGAATAATCACCTGTACTGATCCTGCAAGGGTGCTGAACGTTAATTCTTTGGTGTTTGTAAAGGGTTCTGAAATCTCTGATGCAAAGTGCTGCACACTTTGGGATGCCATCTTATTAACTTGAACCATAGGATCCTTAGTTGCAAAGAAGCAATTTCTAGCACCTGAAGCTGGAAGGACACCAGAAAAAATACTGGTTTGCTCTAAAAAAAAAAGCTTTCAGTTTCTGGATGAGACTGTTTAAAATGCTTGCATGTAGGTGCTTGCCACGTGCATGTTCACACCCCAGTGAAGTGTGCAAGCCCAAATCTACATGGACAACCACATGGTCACCAGGGTACTGGTGCACCCTGCTGTCTGCAAGGGAAGGTCTCAAGAAGATAAACAGGGAAGTGGGTCAGCTTAGGGTGGAACTGGTGGACCCACATAGTAACAAAAAGTTACAGCATCTTCTTTCTGATGCGAGACATCCGCCCATACCCACTTATCACCCTGGGAAGTGCCTGGTCCATGAAGCTTCCTGAAAGGGTGCTTTTAGGGTCAAAATTTGCTAGCAGTGAGACAAGAAGGGCAGAGTATCCCAAAATGGGGATGGCCCTGCAGTCCTTTTCCAAGCAAAAGCAGCAGGGTCCAGCTCCTGGACAATGGAGCAATGAAAGAAGAAATCTGACATGTAGAAATGCTCTCCCTCAAGACCTCCACTTCTAGTTTTGTGCATAAAATATCACACCACGGCATTTACAACAGTATTCAGCAGTTCAGTACACTTTGCTGTTAAGTTACAGATCAAGGGCCTTGCTGCTGTATTGGTCCATCTAACAGGGTCTGCTTTTAGAAGTAGATGATAATCAGTATTAGCAACCTTTTGTTGAAATGCATCAAGTAGTTGGAATTCATTTAGGGGAGAGGGCAAGAAGAAGGGGATAGATTCTTTTTTTTATCTTTGCAAAATGACTAGTCTATTCTGTAATGCATGAGATGAGATTTTTTTTTTAGCAGCAGTGTGGCAAAGTTCTCACAACCAGACATCCACAGCTACAGTAACATTTCAATCAATTAGTTAGTTTTGGGGTGGTCTGGGATCTCTGGCTAAAAGATTATAAATACAAGCTCTTACTGCATTTAATTTTGCAAGCTTCGAAAAAGAAATGGGAGAGATAAATGTTTCCAAGGTGTTTGACTCAACGGTGGATCTGAATTTGACTTTCGTGCCATGCAATTTCAGGTTAAAAACATAAGATATAATCTTCTTTCTATTAATGCATTCCTCCTAAATAAAGTTAGTTGCAAGATATAATGAGAAAAGATCTAGGTAAAGCTTGAAGCTGTCGAGTTAGATCTGCACAGGTGTCTGTTTTAATATATCCATGCTGACACCAAAGCACATGCAATATCCATAGAATAGGCCAGTTTAAAAGTGAATTAACAAAGTCTTGATTGTTTTTACAGAATTTTAAATCTGTTTTTGTATTCGCTTTGGACCCATGTGATGCCCTGACACCAGTCATGTGATATCGGCTGCGATAGGCACAAATCCCCGGGCAGCAACAAAAGAAGAAAGAGCAAAAAAGAAAAAGCTGAGAAAAAGCTTGCAATTTGGAAAAAGGCCAATTTTACCCTGGTGAAGGCCTTTTTGATCAGTGAAATGACACATGTGTGCAATATTAATAGTAGTCAATGCTGATATTTTATTTGTCGACCGTCAGTTTTTAAATTCTTGTGCATGGACTTGAAACAGATTCTTCCCAAGCAAGCAAAATAAAGATGAACTCCCATGTATAAGAAATTTAAATAACTCTTCAGCAAATACACTAGCATTAGAGCATTACTTCATTTTTTTTTTCCTTGGTGAGAGGATGCACATGAAACACTTTCAACAAAGAAAAACTGAGTGTTCTTACTGCAGCGATATTGCAAGCTAAACTCACAGTTACAACTTCTAAATAAAAAATTTAGAAAAACCCTTTCTTCAACACAGTTTCACTCTGTAAAACGCTGCTGCTACTGGGGTGGTGGTTGTTTTCACTTTCCAAGTGTAAAACAAGTATTTAATTGACTTGCAACAAATACTTGAAAATTCAAATTGGGAAAATGTCTGTGTTGTTCTTGGGGAAAAAAACCACAACAAGCCGTACAGATTATTTAAATGAAGCAAAAAACCCACGCTCGAGAACAAATCGATCCCACACATGCAAACCCCTTATCTAAGCCAGTACAAGATGCTGAAAATCTATAAATAGCTCACAGATCTTAAACTTAAATTTTTTCCATAATACATGCATTACACTATTGTTTTTGATAAACAACAACAACAAAACCCTTTTAAAGCTAGTAAGTTGGACCATTACAAATTAATCCTGACTTTAATAACTGGTTAAAGACCCCTTCAGCTTTATAAGTAACAAAAAATATTAAAGCCTGTGATCACAGCGAGCTTTTCTCATTTCTCCTCTAACCATTTGTTATTTAATCCAATACTAGTAATCCAATTTGTCCATCAGACTTTTAAAGGGCAGAATGCAACTTCTCCAGCTTAGACACTTTTCAAAGTACAATATATTTTTCAAATGAATGCTGGATGTTTCATTTTTTCCCCAACTGTTCCTAGCTCTAATGTATGAGGAAAAAAAGAACAAGATGAACATTGTTCGTACTGATTAAGTAAGAGCTCATTAAAGAGCTGTCAGTGCTGTACTTTGAATATGCATGAAGCATATAATCAGATCTAGTACCGTCACTAGAGGAGAATACGGTAAGTACAAAGGATTGATTTAATTACTTAGAGTGGGCTGTGGTGGTAAAGCAGTCTTGTTAGCGCAGAAAGAAAAGGAGGTTGTATTCTGGCACGGTTAGGGGAAAAAGGCAGTTTTAGCTTCTGCCACAATACCTAATCTCAGGATAAAGCACTTTACATTGTAGCTTAAAATGAAGACTGCCAGTTTTCTAAAAAGACCAGAATTCATCTTATCTTGTTTAACCTCATCTGGTTAACTATCTAGCAGAACATATTTATTCTCTTTAACACGTAATTATGCTTATACCTTTTTATCCTATAGTTCAATAATGACTTCTGAAAACAGTCTTCAAGTAAGAGTGGGTAGTGCTGCAAACATCATATGCATGCAAACTGCTTGGTAAGAGATTTGAAAAATGCAGAACCAGAAACTCAGATGAAACAGTGAGTACACGCGCCTTTATGTGAAAAGTCAATACAGTTTTTAATGTCAGACTTTAACCTGAGGAGGGTTCTGGCAGGGTTTCTCTAATTTATTTTCTTTCCCCCCCCCTCTCCTTTCTGCTTTTTTCCCCCTCTTCTTTTCTCTTCTCTTTCTTTTTTTTTTTTCTTTTAATTAATTCATTCTTGTTTTATTCTTCCTCTAGGAATCCAAGGGAATTCTCTCACATCAACTCCCAGTGCCATTTTCTAATTTCATTGTCTGGCTTGAGTGGTGAAGGATGCGTGCTCTATTCTTCTCTTCACTTGACATCTACCAGAACCCTCCTCAGTGATTAGGAACGAGCCCAACACCAAGCCTCAAACAGCACAGGACACTAAATTCTGCCCTCAGATATGAGAAACTACTACTGGCTTCTGAGTCGCGATTCCGAGCTGTAATAGCTCCTGCACAGGATTCAACAGAGGCTGCAGGGTAAAGTTTGGCAATTTTGTCCCTTCCTGGAACAACTTCTAGGGATAGTCAAAATGATGATAGCAAGCATTTTAATGACAGCCAAAAAACAAAACCCAAACCACAGCCCCAAGCCCCTTTCCTTTCTCCTGTGGTTCATCCCACATACTCATTATTTGAAACCAACTTGAGTCAATTTTCTTCGGCAATGCTCAAGAGTTAGAAGCATGGTAACAAATACATTACCACTTTTTGAGAACAATATCAGCAACTAGATTATTTTAATGTTGTACAGCTTCCCAGCAGCCTTTTACAAATAGATTTTCCTTCATATTCTTTGGGATTTACAAATGGATTTTTGTTTACACTGTAAGCTAATTATTTGTTAAATATTTAAATAAGAAGTATCTTGACAAATGTCTCTTCTGAATCAATTTGAAAGAACAATTTTTTTTTTCCTTTCCTGCTGAAAATGCTTTCAAACTCAGCCAGCTACCACAATATGAATGTACCATTAGACCCATTATTTTTAAGCCGTTTGGGCAGCTAGACATTAGATAAACCCACTATGGATTAACACAGTAAACCTGTACATTGCTAAGAAAACACAGAAGAAAATGCTACAAAACACTGAGAATACCACTTAAAAGGAAGAAAAAGCAACAACATGCAGGGACAAGATTAGTTTACAGTGTAAATGGATGAACACAGTAACTCCTCTACACTTTATACTGTCGTAAATCTGTCAAGATAAGACAATAGATTAATATTTTTTAAAAAATCCTTAACTGTAAATGTATTTAGCTGTTGTGCAAAAATGAATTACAACCTATGGAAGATAAATAATAAGGAGTTTACATCAGCATCCAAAACCAGCCCATTCAGTTTGGTAAGAAATAACAGGTTTACAGAAATCACTCTGTATGCCGTCTTAAGCAGTAATTGTTTTTAAATTTTATTTGCACTGTGCGTAGTGTGTGTGCCATGGTGTCATGGTTAAACACAGAAACCTTCCCATGTCTCCCCATTTACCTCAACAGAACAACATGAAAAACAACCTACTTAAGACAGAGCCCATTCTTCATCCATTTGCTGATGTTTACACACAGTTTTAAAATAGAATAGAAGAAGCTTTCTTCACTCAACACACTTGGGTGAAGGGGCCAGCAGGAGAATGCCAGTGCATGGGAACTAGAGCAAGGCAAATAACAACAAAAACTGGCCGATTTCGCTCTGCTCCTCTTTCTGGGCTATTTTGTAGTTGACAGAAGCTTGGTGACTACTGAGAGCCGTTCAAATGCCAGTGAATTCCACAAATTTAACAGGAAGGTCTTCTAAAAACATACCCCACTGTCTTTATTTGCTTGCTTAAAAAAAAAAGTTGCATTCACCCAATCATAGGGACGAGTTTTTACAAGTTTCTGTATTAGGAGCAAGTGGACAGATTGGCTTGTTTACCTGAAGGAGAACATGAATAGCAAATAAAGAATAGTTCTAGGATGTGTCTCATCTTGTCTCATAAGAACCTGGGGAAATTCACTGAAATTGAAGGTGGTGTGTTTAAAACCGATAAAAAGAATGATCGTTCCTCAAAGCCTCATCATTTACTAGTAGAACTCGTTGCCATGAGGCAATGTTGAAACTAAGAGCTCAGCAAGAATTAAAACCGGATTGAATGTTGAATATGGAAAGGCAAAGCTGTAGCAATAAATATTCAAATAAACAAAAAAAACCCCACAGGACGTAGGAACTCGATCCTCCTGCTTTAGGACACGAGCTAACCTTTAATTTTTAGAGGCTAAATTAAATGTTCCCTGGGGCCAGGTTAGGCGGTAACCTGCCTCCGCGCAGTTTCTTGCCCCTACCTGGGCTCAACCCACACCTGTCCCACTGGAGTGTTGTGGACCAGACTGTGGGGCCGATCCACTGTGGCAACTGCAGTTTTACTGAAAGGAAACATGGGAAGAGACAAGAAACAACGCTGGGTGTTTTAGCTGACCAACCCCACGTTGCTAACAAAGGCTGGTGGAAGGTCTCAAACGCTTCCAAGTCAGCGGCGGACTTCCCACTGATTTTAATAGTCTTCTCATCTTGCTCACTGCTTATGCACAGACGAGGTCTTGTTTTTAATGTGAGTTACTGAATTTAACAAATACTTAAGCAGAAAAGCCTATATTCACATCAGCTATTCTTCGTAAAGGAGATTTACACGAGCCCTACTGCAAAATGCCTCCAATGCAACAGAAAGCTGTGGTGAAGGTTTTTAAATGACTAGCGATCCGCAAATTTTCACTGAGTGAAACTGAGGCATCCCAGAAGAGACTTATTTTTTGAAAAATCACCCTTCTCTGCTTTCAGAGGGCTGCCTTCAGTGGAAACCTCAGAATTTTGGATAAAATATTTTTTACAAGTACTGCAAGTGTCAAAACACAACTGACAACAGACACTCCACAGCATGAACGGATGGGCTGCTCTGCCTTGAGCTTCAAGCCTTGCATGTCAGCTTTCCTCCAGAATACTTCCTCCTTTCAGTGCATGAGGACCTCCTCAGTTACTAAAAGCCACTGAAAATGAACCAGAATAGCCACCAAGAGATAAGCAGATAGGACTGTTGTTTGGATGACACTGCAGAAGTGCTAGCTAGCAGATGAAACCCTAGCACAAGTTTCTGAGTCCAAACTGGATGGGAAAACACCTAAGGAACATTAGAAAGGCAAATTCATGGCCACTAACTTGCTGTCTGAGAGCAGTTGAGGAGACATTGATGTCCACACAATGGAGTCTCATAAAGGTACGTAAGGACTGCCAAGAATCTGCCAGGCAGAGTTACATTGCAGTGTATTGTCTGACTCTATTTCAGCCCCCAAAAGTACTGTACCCCTAATGAAACAGAGCCACCGTCAAAGGAATGCCTTTATCAAAAGCACACATGAAATTAGTTTAATATTAAGCAGGAAACTTGTAATTTCTTTGGTTCCTGAAACATAAAAAATTCAGAGAGACTAGTTAAAATTTTGAGAGCTGTGTAAACAAAAGGTTAGGGTTCTGACCACATCTTGGCGCGTGCGAGGATTTATTCTACCTGCAGTGGGACTGACTCACAGGAAGACAAAACATTTGTGGCCTGCAGTCTGAGCAGTCTAAAATTATCAGAGGATTGAAACTTCCACAAAAGATGAATTGCCTGAAAAACTGCTGATTTTCTCTTATGTTATGAGTCAACACAGTGGCCACTAGAAAATAACAGAAAATCAACCAAACTAAATGCTTGGGATGGTTAAAGATTATAAATATATTTTAAATGTGGTACCATCAATCCAGACCAAGACATTTTGTGCCCCTAAATTCAGTCAAGAAGTGAGATTCAACTGAAACATCTGGAGAGATTCCTATAAGAAAGTGATGCCTCATGGACAGTGCCTGCAGGGATCCTAGCACTGAGCAAAACCAACGCTTGTCCTTTATCACCCTCTGGTATTCTCTGTACCCAAATTTTCTCACATAGCACAACTTCAGAAGATGCAAGGGCTTGGGAAAAATATACATGAGGCCTTTGCTTGCGGCACAGGAAAACATGCATAATTAACTGATACATTCAAGCTTTTGAAACTATGGAAAAAATGGTAGATCATGCCTGGAAATCCACGAAGAAAGGGCTGATGGTCTGGGCAGACGAATTATTTCCTTTGTAGGTTGACAAGTAGAGTTGGATGCTATGTTATGAGTGACAGTAAGCTCTCTATGGCTCATAACAACTCCTTAGATCAGTTTATTACCTGTTTACTTGATAAGTTATGACTGGGTAAGATTCTGAAGTGAGAGGCTATTTACCTAAGAGTTGTTGGAGTGTGCTCTACTAGGCAGCATCTTATTCCATTTCTACCAAATGTTGCCTTCCTTTAAAACACATTCACCTGGAGCTGGAAAAGGGTGGTGGACACTATAAAATTACTTCTTTAATGGACAGGCCTGAATTTAACCCAGGCAACTGCCTGAAGTAAGACGATGGTTTGCAACGATTGTGACCTTGTATCCGTGTCAATGAAAATGTCTACTCTTACTGATAGTTGGTGGGTTTGTACTTCTGGGATCCAAGGCTTCCCAGGGCTGACTGGTTGAGTTGAGGTGTCCCAGGGCCCTACAGTTTCCAGTTTTGACAGAAAAGGTGCTTTTGGTGGTAAATGGGAGAAAACCAAGAAAAAATAACAGTGCTCTTTGCAGACTGCAGTGGCATTGTGGGCCAGGAGCCTCGGGATGACCAAAGTGCCTTTCTCCTCGCCTTCTCTTTACAGGCAGACACTGATTGTAGAGAAACTCAACTTCCAGGCATAAAGCCAAAGGCTATGCCTACCACATGAAAGAGCATTTATACTGCAATACCACAAAGAAAGATAGAAATCAGTTAAAAGAAGCAAGTGTCTGTTGGGTCTTGTAAGACTTTTGGAAGGCTTGCAAGTCTATTCATAGTGCCTAGGGCTCTCCCAGAGTAGTCTCCTGCTATGTGGGCAGTGCTGTGCTTGGGCTCTCTTCCTCAAGCTGGCTTCAACCTGTTGACAGGTTCTTTCAAGGCAATGATGGGGCTACAAAAGCCAGGGAAGTGCATGGAGAGGAGGCTGACTTATCGCTCAGTCCTTGCAGCCAATGGCAATTCTGGGTTACTTTGAGAAAAAAAATAAATAGTCATTGCTGCTGCTGAGCTGCTTTAATGATTTAATGAACTTGGCCTGGGAAGGCTGAACATGCACCCTGCCCACGTTTGGTCTTGGAAAGGTCCTGTGAACTTTTGCCTACCAACCCACAGACCTAAGACTGAAGAGATGTGGTGAATTTAAGGGTCAGAGCCATGAACCTTGTTTTGTGGAAGCTTCTGAGATGTAGAAACTCTGTGTATTTGGATAAATACTTCCAGACAGTCTTCCTTTACCAAAAGCAAGTCAAGACTGCTTTGCAGGAACTGCCAATGGTAAGAGATGGAGATTGGAAAGCGTTTGCCAGTAAGAGACTAGAGGCAACACCACAGAAGGGAAAGTGAAGAGAGGCTGACAAGCCTCGGGAACTCCAGAAGTTCTCAATCGCTCATAAAATGTGTGATTCTGGCAACTACAAGATGCATACTTGGGCAGAAATTTATGTATGTGTTTGTGATCTGGACCCTGAAGACTCCTGTCAGAAACTCAGCTTACCAGCGTGCCAGTTTATTTGCATTAACAAATTTTCATGAACGGCTTTGCAATGCATGTCCAAGCAGGTATCTGTGCAGAGCTCTGTGGGCTTCAGGTCAGTCAAGTCACACTTGGATGCAACAGGGAAGCACAGTTACCATACTATAAATGAGACCTTGATCATAGTGTCACTGCACTTTTTTCACCCAGGGTTTTTTGGTGGTTGTCAAAACTCCCATTACCATAACCCTGGCAGCAAGTTAATGTTCCTGCACACTGGAGAGAGAAGCATCTTATCAAATGCTTTATAATATTGCTTTGCTTCCAAAACCAGCAGTAACTACCAATGCATAGTTTTGTGAACTGCTATCATGTTATAGTAAAAATCACTAACTCTTTTACTCATGTCAAAAACCTTTCCTTCTGCCCAACGCAAATTGCTCTCAGTAATATCCTCCCAGCCTCCTAATCGCTGGCTATTTCCACAGGGAATGTCCACAAACTACCACCAGCAGAGACCCAAACCAGCGTCGTATATGTATCATTCACGTATCCAGAATTTTTTTTTAAATGCTTTCACTCACTTTTTATGCTCAATGTAAAAAGCTAAGTGGCAAAGATGTTGTTTTCAGCGATACTTTAAAATTTTCTATCTTGACAGAAAGGCTGTTACACTGTCCTTCCTCCTACTCTGCTTTGGCATGTGCATCTTTGTCTTTCACAACATGGCTGGACAACTCACTACCATCTTGTTGTTTGGCAATTTTTTGGTTCACCTGAGATTAATCATGCTGAGCTAAGCAAAACAACAGTGCAGGAAAGCAAGGCTGACAAACTGCTATAAAACTTATGGTGGTATTAATTAATTCGTTCTCATTTAGGCAAGACATGAGAATATGAAAAGACCATGATTTTTTTTTCTCCTTATGCACATGCATAGATATTTTTCATACTGTCTGCTTTGCAAGCTTGAAGAGGTAACAAAACCAATTTTTAAATTCATCTCTCTCAGGCAAAACTAAACATTCATCATTTTCCTCCCTGAGCCCCTGACACTGGTGAATAAAATCTGCATTTACTTTTGGGAATTCCAAAGAGAATTGTGAATTCAATTGTTTTTAAAAGATGAAATTTGGCTTAGGGAATAGGATGTTTCCTCCTAGCTCACCCCTCCCTCCTCTAGCGTGGATTTCTATTGCAGACTGGATGACTCCAGTAAGGAGCATTCAAGATGGTATAATACAGGCTGGTAAATACAGCTCGATAATCAGGGTTGTGAAGGTGCAGAGCATATAAGGGATTTATTTTTGATAGTGAATCTATACACATATACATCATCAAGCCCCCACTGAGAAGCAGACCACTCCAAGTGATTAATACAGCTAAAGGGGGCAGATAAGAGATCAATGACAAAAATCACCTGGTAAAAAAAAAAAAAAGTAAAAGGTGTTGCATTAAAAGGGCTTTTACTTTGCATGAGAAACAATACTGAGAAACCTGTATTTTAGCACTTGTACTCAATAAGCACTCTAAAGTATGTCGGGGATGAGAACAGAAACCCATCCTTTCTAATAATCTTGTGACAAAAGCTAAAAGACATCATCCTATTAACTAGTGATCTCAACTGCTAATGCGGAGTACTTCCTGGTGCCTTTTATGTAGAATGCCGCTATTAAAAAACCACTAAACATTCACTGTGAACAACACAGAATCATTCATCTTTTATCAGCATCTCTTGTTAGAGGAGTATGAGAGGGGCTGAAGGTGTCATTGATATTATAGAGCGGAAATTAATCAGAAATTTTTCTCATATTTTCCTCATCACACTCATTTACTTTTGTACAAATTTCCCCCTGCTAAAAAGTTCATACCCAGCCCCCTGTTGTACGCTTTTAAGTTGAGAATATTCAACGAGTGCGTCAACTGAAAGGCACCAGGTCCCAACACAAAAAGCATTCGAAATTCTCATTTAGTTGTCTTTATTTTGCTAGCGCCATGTGGTCCTTGAAGATGTAGAAAACACGGGAAGCCGAGTAAAGATCAGAGCAAGCTCATTAGCATTCTGACAAAATTGGAGTGGTGGAGATGTATAGTTTGCCTAGTTTGTCGTTTTGAAAGCTACCGGTGGTAAGCTTTCTATTTCATTGTGCTTTTGTCTTTTTTTGGGGTTTTCAACGCAGCGGGGTGGTTGTTAGCCTAGGTTTTCACAGTGCATTGTGGGAACCTTGCCTGCACATTCAGCCTATATGGTATCATTCGAGTTCAAGTAAAAAAAAAAAAAAAAGTAATTTTTTTTTCCTATTTATTTCATAACCACCTATGCTAATGCGTAATTGTCATCCGGCTGTCAAAGCCCATCGTGCCCGACACCTGGTTTATAAAGTTAAAAAACCCCCCAAACCTAAAAAAATAAAATAAACTCTCAGCTGTATTTAAAAATAAAACCTTTTAAATATGTTGCTAGTTTTCTTCAAAAGACAAGATAAGAAGAAATTAATTTAAATTCCACTGTTTACAATAAACTAGAAATGAATTTGAGGCAGATCCACTTGATTAGAATTCAAAAGAGACTCTTTCACTGTATAAGATCCCCAGTTCTATTTCAGAGTCTCTTGAAGGAAAGATGGGTTTATGCTCCAGAATTATGTAAATAATGAATTACCTCTTAGAAGACCTATAGAAGTTATTACTCTGGTCATTTGATTTTTTTTTTTAGTTTTTTTTTTTTTTTTTTTTAAACACAAGGCTCACTTTGAAGGGCTAAAAGGGCTACATTAATGCTGCTATTCGACATGAACGTTTCCAAGTTGCAATGAAATGGATAAAGGTCTTTTTGGATGAATTTATCTGCTAAATCCTTGTGGTTGCCCTCCTATCTCGGATGATGACCCAAAAGAATGTCAACAGCTCATTTCCCAGAGAGCTGGGAAGAGTCACTACACACGCCATAATCTGCACGTTCTCAAAGAACCATTTCAAACATTACATTTCACAAGCTGTTTAAAGAGATTTTTTTTTTTCCTCCTCTCATCTCCACTATCCTACCAATACTTTGGACATCAGTGCCTCGGAAATGAGTGCTTTAACAAAGTTGAAACGTGACTTTTTACGTATTGTGTTGGTGGGTTGGGCATACACACAAGCTCGTAAAGTATCACACAACATGTGAGTGACAAAACATGCTTCCCATTCACTTTGCCAAATTCCAGACACACTGTGGGAGGGGCAAGGAAATATTAAGAATCGAACTATATTAAGTCACCCCTAATTTACTCATTGGATTTTTATTTTAATATAATGTGTGTCAGGCTGCCAAAATCACAGATATCCTTTTAGTAGGAAACGATAAAACCCAGCTTGAAAGGAGTTACAATGGTCTAGATTCGGAATACACTAAATTTCACAATGAAGTGCAGATTCAGGATTTCTTTACTCAGCAAGGGGGAAAGGATAAACAAATATTAAGAGAAAGGGCTGCTTTATACAAAACCTTCAAAATTCTTTCTTTTTGCTATGCATTTGGATGGCACCATTATCTTTATCGTTAAAACAGACTGAGAGCTGCAGCCAGCCTCTCCTGAGCAAGAAAAGCAAATGGTCAGGCCAAAGAGGTCTTTAAAAAACAAACAAAAAAAAGTACAAGAAGGTAAGTGCCTGAAAACAGAAAGCTCTGAGATAACCCCATAGCTGTGTGGATTGACTGATCTAAATTTTTCCATCATATTTATAATCTAATTTCATTCTATGCCTCTCATTTCACTCATGTGAAATAAAAGGAGGTGTTGCCACATTTGAGCTATACATGAAGAACTATATTCCCTCCTCAGCTAAGAGCAACACCATAACCCTGAGAATTAAATAGCAGACATTATTCTAAGCTTAACAAAAGGCAGAATTTTGTCAGCTCTGAGATGCCACCTTTATTTCAAATCTCCTTTTAAACACTCAGGTCCTTTTCACTCGGGTTCCAACTCCCAGCAGAGGCAAATAACCTGGAGACTGTTATCTGCACGACAGTAAGGGCAACCGCATTATTTTTCTATACTTTGCCATGTGCTTATAGCTGCAAAATTATTTATCTCCTTCACTGCATTCTACTATGAAAGTTTCCTCTAGAAGAATCGCCGGGACCAGCCATATCAAATTAGAGGGCAGTCAGGAGTGTCTAAGTCCAGCTTTAAAACAAATATCATAACAATTACTTAGCCATATGGAAAATAGGGTATGTCTTTCCTGAAAGCTTTTATATATTTTCTATCTCAAATTTCAACTTCATTAGAAACTATTTCTGACTAGCAAGCTGCAAGATTGCTAAATATCTAACTGTTAACCCACCATGAAGAAAGAGACTCTTTTGAATGGCAGAACTTTTCCAAGATGCAAATGAACAATAATCTAATTTTGAGAGTAAATTAACTGAAGGATTCATTTTAATATGTTTCAGAGTCTCCAAAATTAAGTGACAGTTGCAGCCTCTGCAATACACAGACTCACACTCACGTACATATACGGCACCCCCCTACACCCAGCTTCCATCCTCAGGACAACTCACATTGTATTTATGTTTAGGTTCTTATGACTTAAAGGCCAGATGTTTCACAAATGACCAACAATTGGAGGTTAGAATAAATTAATGACTGATTTCTGAGCTTTGATGGAATTAAGCATACTTCTTTTCTCAATGTGCCATGTGAATGTTTGCCCGTTAAACTTTTTTTTTTTTTTTTTTTTTGACAAGTGAGGCCACCCGGCAGAAAACAACTGATGCAAAACCCAGGAGTAATCCCTCTGTTTAGTTCAACACTGTGGTTAGCCTTAACACTGCCTCTATTATCCAATGGATTTAGAGAAACTTTCATTTATTTGTTGGCCTCAGTCTTCCAACTTTGTTGCCTTCTTTAAAGGACCCAAGACCCATTCCTATGTAAATACATTTGCATAGGGCCACAATGAAACTTTCTGGGGCTCGGATTAAACTTGCAGAACTAGATAGCTGCACTGTGCATATTTGTGATCTTCATGTAAGTACTTTCCCAAATACATACGAGTGAATGAAGCCCATGTCCACTCTGGCTACAGGAATGCCTGGAGTTTAAAAGAAATGCTCCACTGCAAACTACAGACCAAAGCTCCAAATGCTGAAGCAAGCAGCAGACACAGCACCCAAATGTGAAATTACAATGTACAGAAAACGAACAGAAAGTCCTTTTCACTTGGGAGCTGTTAAGATCAGCTCACTATTTGCTGTAAAATGTCCTCTTCTCTCCTAACCAGTTCTGCTAGGACAACAGGATCCCTAGTGTAAAAGTGATGATTCATAGCTATTTGGGTTTTCATTTTTTTTTCTCTTGCTGCCTCTGTTTATAAAGAGTACCTAGGGTATAATGTATTATTATAAACTGTACTCAATACAGCCTTCTTCCAGCCAAGTCAAATATAAACCTTTGCATCCAGCAAGTCTATTAGGAAACAGCCCCAGGATTAATCCGCGCAATTATGGCCCTCCAAAAATGCCAGTAGACACTCCATGAAGTTTTGCCATTCCCACACACAAACTGCCAATACCTTAAAGGTTTATGTTCTGCAAGGGAGGCTCGATGGACCTAAAGGATAACTAAGGAGTGGTTTTGTAATTTCACTGGCACTGATGACTGTGGTCCAGGAATTGCAACTGAACATATTCTTTTGGTATGCATTTAAGGAGATAACACATTCTTCCAAGGCTCACCAAACACAGGTACCTAATTCCTTGTTTTGCAGTACATTTTTTTGGAATCTAGTTTAAAAAGTTTGGATATATAACTTTTTTTTTAAAAAAATCACTATTATAGCATTATTCAAGTCCGTAACTACGTGTTTAAAAAATGAACCCAAATATATCAAACTTAATCACACACAAAAATACACCAGCCACTAGAAAACGACTTGCATAACCAGTAGGATGTTAATGAAGACACTGACACAAATCATAAACCGATTCTGATTTACACTGTATTTTCCTTATTCCTGACTGTATGGTAAGCCTCTGCTGCCCCATGTAAATACCATACACAAACCCAATTTCTCCGTTGGACTAAGCACATCAATACAAAAGCAAATGAACTACCAAAGTGCCCTAATTAACAATTTTGCAAGTGAATGCAGACATCAGTGCCACACTGCAGCCATTAAAGTCTATCCCTTGCCATATCTGTTTCTGTTAACATTTCAATAGACCAATTAAATGACCTTTCCCCCCTCAAAC